>NC_141691.1:1137448791-1138930526 GCF_964263255.1 Lissotriton vulgaris | reverse complement strand
ATAATAAATATGGCCCCAATCTTATTAAGGATTAGAACCTGGTTGAACCCCAATCTTACCCTGAACCATAAGATTCTCAAGGACTGCATGAAATTAGAGAAAATGAAGGATATCCAGTATCTGTCCTATATCAAAATGACAACAAGGAAATTGGGGCGCCCAGAGATTTTCTCCAATCCTGAGGGCCTGAGCAAAGCGGACCTAAACTGGGTTAAAACTAATTTCATTAGGTTCAGTGAGTTAGAGCGGGAATCGGAAGAGTTAAGTAAACCCACAGTCAGGGCCCATTACATGCTCATTTTGTCTCTAGCCATGCAATCGTACCTTTCCATCGTTACGATCTCTTTTAATAGATGGCTATTAACAAAATTTCGGTTTAACCAGATCCATTTGGTATTAAGTGAATCAAAGGGATGGAGTAGGCCTGAGGATGCAGTCCCTTGCAAATGCAATGATCACTCCCCCCCAAGACACTATCGGCCATATGCAAAGGGTTTTGCCCATTCTGTGTCTATGGGAAAATGTGTTCATGTATATGGCCCTATGCATTTTATGTTTTTTTGTCCTTTGTATTATGAAGCCAGAAAAAGGTTTATTTTTCCATTGTTAAAAGAGAAGATATTTCTGCAGTCTAAACCTGCATTACTGTACTTACAACTAATGGAATTCCCTGTAATCATGTTTGGTGTTGCAAGTTTTCTATTCGCATCTATTCGCAGTAGGAGGATTAGACTGGCAGCCCAACAGGAGAGGGATCATTCGTCATCATAAGTGTATTGAAAACGACTAACTGATTTCTATTGTGAAACTGTTTTTTTTTATTATTTTAAATGAAATTTTATGAATTTTGGTACCATTTTTAAAAACTATGTATAGTATACTTTTATGATTTTTAATAATCGAATAAAGTGGTTTCTGATTCTGATATACACTAACCCAATACTGCAAAAGTAAACCTATGTAGGCAAGTATACATTTACTCTTAACTCCACCTCTGTGTAGCTTTTCCATTATGGGTGCAATATAGATAGATCTTCATGGAACATAGATGTGGGATTAAGAATGAAAATCATTACTTTCCTTCACAATATTGTGGGAGTTGATATTGTGGCAGGCTGGCCTTACTAACTATTTAAACCCCCAAACACTTACCATATAGCTAATCGATTGAAAGGAAATAATACTTGCGGAAATGGCAAACAATAACCTTGTTCTAGCAAATGGAAACAATTGCGTATAATATAACTGGTTCAAGAAACAAAAATGTAAAACAAATTGCTATTGAAAAAAAAAAAAATACCTCATACCTTTCTCTATGGAACGATCAGATCCACAGATGTCAAATACCTTGCCCCTCCAGCAGGAGGCCTGTAAGGATAGAAAGGAAAATAGATAAATTAACAATATTTACTGTGCATACAACAATCTCAAACTGGCACAGCACCTACAACAACAGTTTATTCAATGATGTAGGGGAGGAGGAAACTAAAACGTTTGACACGTAAGCCTAGCAAGGACTGCAGGAGCTTCGGGAGGCATCCCTTTTATTACTACAAGCAAAGGGTGACTCTTCTGGTTTTCCCAGCCTAACATGATCAGGAAGCAAAACTAACCACTACGCCACACCATACCAGACCAAGACCTTAACATTTCCCTTACCCATAGAATGAATTTGCATCAAAGGGGTGGCCAATTGAGAGTCTGTGTACACAAAATCATTTGAATATGCAAACTGCAAAACACATTTTCAAGGACACACCCAAAATTAGCATTTACGCAAACATGACCAGGATGAAGGTTCTGAAACATAGTGCGGGGAGGTGCTCAGAGTGGAGGACTGCGGTTCTAGGACAACTGTGCTAGAATACCCTCTCCCTCGATAGACCGAGTACACAGCCTTACATTGAATGTGCTTTACGATCGGCCGCAATGCAGGCCTCTTAGCGGAGCAGAGACAAGAACAACTTAAGCATAACGCCTAGATGGCGTGCAGCTGCCTTTTGAATAATTTGGAGTTCTAAGTGAAGCCTTAGATAATCTAAAACACAATACACTGCCTTAGTCCAGGAGAGACGTGATAAACCCTGTACAATGTTCTTTCGGGCAAAAGTCAAAGAATCCAACTCAGGCCCCTCAAAAGTCTAAAGCACCAAGCAGACACTGAATTGCTCGGATAGTCAAACCTAAATTCAATAACCAGCCATACTCTTAAATTCTTTGCCACTTGTCTGGCTGCAATCAGGGGCCCAAGTGTCTCAGGCAACCGGGAGGGACCCACGGGCAGCAGGGCTGATTCCCGATTCTAAGAATCTCTTTTGACCCTACTGTGAGTTCTTTGACAAATTATCGGACTAACCTGGGTCTCCCTTCCCAAACCCACTAAAACTAGGAGTTGCCACAAATGAGTTTGAGGAGTGTCTGGCAAGGTAGATCATGGACTGAAGGTCTGGCAAATGCCCCGTGTGGATATTTGGCAAAACACAGTAAGAGTCATCGTTTACATGCATATGCCTTGTATAAACAGGTTTATCGTCATGCCCAGTATGTATATTGACATATGCTCTGTCAATGCAGAGGCAAAACACAGTCAAGGAAAGGACTTAACGGCTTGGTATTCCATATAAAGGTCAAGAAGATAAGGTGCACATACTCCTTTTCTTAGTTTATCAAAACGACTTGCCTTAGGTTTGTGGTGCGAGTCTGGGCACACGCCTTCTTTTAAGAAGAAAGCAGGCAGAGTATAATAATCAGTACTTTTAAAATTACAGCGCAAATATACAAGATGAAATATCAATTGAATAAAATATTCAAGATGAACACATATTGATGAAGGGGAGGCATTCAGAGGGCATGTCATGGGAGGGGTGAAGCAGAGAAAGTGCAGGGAGAAAACTAAGACCTGAAACGAAGAACGAATTATTTGCAGCAGTCCTGCAGAGAGCTAATGTTCATAATGGCTTTCAGATGGAAACTAAGGTCTTCGGTCTAATGCTTCTCTGCCTAGCTTCAAGGCTTCTATGCAGGAACCATGGAACCATTCAACAGCGAAAGCCCCAGGAACACACAACACCAAACACTTGTAATACAAATGTTCTCTCAAAACATAAAATCTATTTGAAATTCATCACAACACGTACAAATTGGCGGGAATGTTACTAAAGCTTTTTCTTGAATGAGGAGTGGCATGGGCTTTTGTTACCTTATGCGCTCTTGGTCTAGGTGGAAAAGATGCTCTTGGGCGGGGTGGCAATTGTTCTAGAGCAGGGACTTAGTGCTCAGAATGGGGAGCTAAACAGTCACACTCAATTTCCATGGCTAGCATAACTGAATTTCAGTTATCTGGCTACTAAAATTGTTCTTGCCCACTACTACCTGTGCTGAATCGGTTTGCGCTTTCACGTAGGTCCCCACTGCCGTAAGATGAGGTCCATCTTGTGGCATAAACTCCATTGCAAATCCAACATAAACTCCAGTCTACAGCCAAATAAAGGATGCTGGAACTTTGGCACTTCCATCTCTTGCTTCCGCACCAGAGTGGTTTCAATTCCACTGACAGAAGAGGACCTTGGATTCCTTTTACAACCGAAAAGTTGTCCATACAATCTGTTACCACTGCAGTTTGCATATCAAACTGAGACAATATCAAGGAACCTTCGGACTGCTGTCTGAATCTTGCACTCAGCCTTCCTTCAAATAATGCTCTGGCCATACTCTGCAACACTATTTGAAGAATTATTGAGGTAAAGTCATCCTTTTTACTGCTTGGTACCAAATGACTGACTGTCCCTGGGCTCTGCCTAGCCAGGAGCAAGACCAGTGTAATGTTGAAAAGATGCTTAGAATACAGTGAAAACACCTACATACACTAGGGTACACTATGGGTTAGGTTACCCCTATGATTGGCATGACCTCTCCTATTAAGCTCCAGAACATAATCGAGGAGGGGGGTTAAAACTGCATTTAAGACACTAGCATATAATAGGGCATGCCAGTTTAGACTCCTGCAGCTTTTCTTCACTTGCATGTGTGCACCGCTGAAGCCAGAGTTCAGTTTAAAAGCAGCCCTGTGTTGCAGGACTGCTTTTAAAATGCAAATTGTGCCAAAACTCTACTTTGATGTTTAGGGCACTTAAAAATTAATAAACTATGTTTGGGCATATTAGGTACCCCTCGGTCTCCCCAAGGTGTCACAGGTATTTATAAGTATGGTCCTTCTAAAACGTTTTTTATATGGCCCTAGGGTTAGTGAAATTGCACATTTCACTCCCCACATAGAAGTGCTTCAGAAAATCGACTTTTGGCCTAGGAGCACTGTGGAGGGAGGATCTGCAAAATTCTTACATATCCAGAACCCCTAAAATCTCCCCTATATGTTTCAGGGGTGTGGGATCCTGCAGCTATAGGCAGGGTCCTTTTAAAAGAAAGATGTTTTATAAGCCCTGGGGTTGGAAAAATTGTCCAAGTCATTTCCCCCAATTCAAATCCCCAGCTACATAGGTTAACATGGCAGGGAGTTAATAAATAATGACTAAGATTAAGGAGACCATAAAAATATAATTCAAGGACTGCCTAGTGGGATATTGATAAATTCAACAACAGGCTATTGTTGAATTTATCCTAATATGTCCAGACAAGAAGTTAAGACTTTGTCTGTAAGCCAAAATTCTGCCTTATAGTGCTCTGACCTGATTTGCCAGAGTGAAGTGGAGTAGCCAGGCTGCTTTGAGGAGATAATACATTACTTCTGGGGTCAGGTAGCCCTTCTGGGAGGAGAAGGTGCTGGGCATAGGAATGCGCCCGCTCCGCTGTTTCCTATCTGTTTTTCTCTTCTTTTCCTGGCTTAAGATGGCCGCCGCAGTTATCGCGAGATTTCGCGGTCAAAGTCTCATTTCCTGTCCTTAAAATGGCCGCCAATGCAGTTCAGTGCTCATTCGTCCCAATTGCCTGATTTCAATATGGCCGCCTCTCGCGAGATCTCGCGCTTACCGCGTTCTTGGAGATCTTTGGTGTTGGCAGTCGTGGTGTATTCCCGCGTCGCTGTTTCTGCAATTCTTTTGTTCGTATTCTTCCTGCTGCTTTCCGCCTTTGTCCACGCTTGTTCCCTCGTCGAGATGGCAATTGCTGCAATCTGCGTCGATCCGTCATCCCGCCTTCGTACGCCAGTTGTCATGTCTTCTCGTTCTCACCCACACACGAGACTCATCACGCAGGTTGGTGTCATCATCTCTTTATTTATCGGTCATACAGCTCAGCCCTTTCATGTCTTCCCTCATCCCCGATCCTGGTCATCTGTCCCGTTTCCGCCCCCTTGACCGGATGTGGTGTCCGGTATCTCTCGTCTGTCCAGCCTGTGCCCCATGGTCCTAATGCCCCCGTACAGGGCATGACGGAGGGAACAGGCTGGAGAAACCATTTTCATTTACATCGTTATCCTCTGCCCCCAGCCAGATGGCAGGTTTAGAGAAGGAATTTGCAGGTGCAAAAGGGAGGGAGATTTTGTAGATGAGCCATCCTGTGGGCTGGTTTAGTTAGCTCTTCTCTCTCTGTTGGAAAATCAGCCATTTAGAATTTTGGAGAAATGGTTGTTAAATTGATGAAGCACACATCAATTAAGTAGAAAGTGGATTTAATATAATAGCAGAGCAGGTACACAGCCAGACAGGTTAGCAGTCAGGAGAAACTGAACACAGAATACAACTCATAGGAACACTGCTCTTTGAAAGAGTATAGCGCCTCACTTGGGAGGATGTGGTCATACCTTGGGGTGTTTACCTGCACCTCATTGGGCAGGAGTGCCTTCATGTTTGACATAGAGAACTTGAAATACGTATTTGCTTGGGGCAGAGCCTCTCAGATCTGCTGCTTCATACAAGAGGAAGAAGGGTTCATGCTGAGAAGTTTGATTTGCACCGACCAGGCCATGCACTCTGAGGACTGCGCCTACTGCAAAATCTGGACTACAGCCCTGTGGATCAAACTTGCTTCAAAAGGACTAAAAGGCAGACTTCCTGCAAGCTACAGGTTAACAGAGCTCATCTGGGCCCTCACCACCAAGAATCCCCAGCATGGAGCACTGCCAGTGGATTTGTGTAATGGTTTTATCTAAGTGGATTGTCAGTCAGTCAACAAACTTTATTTTGGATTCATAACAGTGTACACAAATTTCATAATAAAACTACACAATACACAAATAATTTAAAAAAGACCATACAATTAATTTAGCATCCGTAAACATGTTCTCTATCCAGATTTAAAATTCGGTACATACAGGGTATATTAAGAATAAAATCACATAATGAAACCAATCTATACACTGTTCTACTAAAAGTAAGTCATAAAAGTACATAGTGCTGATCAATATCTATTTCTAATTTTAAGCGCTAGTCTGATAAAACTGAGCACAGCACTACATATAGCTGGAAGGCCTCTTATTTTTAATTTGGTCTCTTTGCCAACAGCTTCAGGATTTAGGTAGATGTGGAAAGTATCCCTGACATATGCTAACCATGGGATCTTCGCAGGGTAGTCAAGCTTAATACAGTCCTGCAAAATTTCTTTTGTAAGATTCAGTTCTTCGGAGCTCCATACCTTACTCCAAAGCAACAGAGGGGAGACACGGATAATGTTACTCACAAATTCAAGGCCCACCTCGGCATGATAAAAGATGTTAGAAGTGCCCGGTGGGACAGATAGGAGGCGCTTTATAAATTTATTTTCCATAATTTGTATTTTATTGGGGTTGTGTGTCCCCCAAACACCTGCACCATATATTGCAACAGTGAGGCATTTAGTTTTATACAAAGTTTTTAATTCTGTAATCGGCTTCTGACCCAACTTGCTTGAGAAGGGGAAGAGGGCCTCTATAGATTGCGTAGTCTTTTGGGCACGAGCTGTGATTAAATGATGGTTGAGTCCTTCACAATAAGCTTTCGAGTTTTAACACCTTTCGGTCCACAGACCATTGCAAAAGACTTTGTGAAGTTGACCCTTAGATCTAAACCTTGCATAAAAGCTTCAAAAGGGTTCAAACAGGTTGCATGCTATTGGCTATTGGGGTCATTAGAACCGTGTCGTCATCTGCATAAAATAACATCGTTATCCGTTTACCATTTGCCTGAGGGAAATCTGCACCACTTTCCAACAAGAAGCCTTTAAGACCGTTGGTGTACACCAGAAATAAAAAAGGCGCCAAAATACTTCCCTGGCGGACACCTTCGGTCGATGGAATGGGCTTTGTCTTCTCCCCACCCGGGCCGAAACGGATCCGCACCGATGTGGCCGCATGCAGTCTACGGAGGAGAGTAACCAGCGGTTCTTCAAATCCCATAGACTCCATCATTGACCACAATTTGTCTCTACATACCGTATCAAAGGCACTGGACAAGTCCATGAAAGCCAAGTGAATATAACCATGTTTGGCCTTCATGTACTTGCCCATAATTAATGCCAAGTTAAGGCACTTCTCAGTGGTACCCTTTCCCCTCCTAAACCCATACTGGGAATCCACAATTAATTGGTTTGTCTGAATTGAAGTCCCAAACTTGCAAGGATCATCTCGTAGCTTCCATACCCTTGCAGTACATTTTGGACACTTTGGCACCCTCAAAAGAACAAGTTCCTGAGTTTTTAGGAAGTTTGGAGCAACTTTGTAAAAAGGGTCCAAAAGTGGCCAAGCTGGCGACCACCAACCGAGGCTGCTGAAAAGCTCTGGAGGTCCGGCTTCCAGAATTTGACTGGGCGTAAACTGAAACCCATGCAGGCAAACCCTCACCGAAGCCGGCTAAGTGTAGAGCAGCGAGGGGCCCTGAAGAAAAAGAAAAAGCTCTGTAAAAGTTTTTAAGTCTGAACGTGGGAGAGGTGACCGGGACCAACCGCGACAGTCAAAGCACCCACCTTCAACTGCAAGCCGGCATGGTTCATCCCACTGGAAAGATCCGGAGGTCTGACTTCTACAAGCTTGACCGGCAGATTGTCGCAATGCAAGCCGACGAACCCTCAATGAATCCGTACTGGCTGAGAGCATCCAGGGACCCCGGGAAGACAAGCTGTAGAAAAGTTTCTAGGTTCGAAGGTAAAATCTCTGACCAAGACAGGTAGCCGCACAGGGCTCCAAAGCAGTTGGCCTGAAACTTTGTCCCAGTCTAGCGCGACCAGATGTCACCATAGGCACTATAGGTTTCTATGGTCTATATACTGCTAAATGTTTTTAAAAATATATATATATATATATATATATATATATATATATATATATATATATATATATATATATATATATATATATATCGCAAAGAAAGCCCTCCTTCCACTTCCACTGAAACGGCGGCGAAGAAAGAGAAACGAACCACTTCTTTTCTCAGGCAAGATGTTTATTTACAGCCTAGCAGCAGTCAAACAGATGACGCGTTTCGGGCTTTGGCGCCCTTGTTCACATATATATCTCTGGTTCCCTACATTGGACTTTTTTCCCCGTTGGTTTCACTTTTAAAATAAATATTATTTCGGATTTTTATAAATTGGCATTGGATTTTTATTGTGTTTTGTACCTTAATTATTTACTGAATTGGTGTTCTTAAGTGCTTTACATACCTCTCTGAAGTTAAGCCTGCCTGCTCGCAGCCAAGCTACCAAGGGTTGAGCATGGGAATGATTTTCTATTTTGAGCCCTAGATTGCGTTAGTGGCCTTATTGCCAGTGACAAATGTAAATTTGCCAATACTAATAACCCATTTGTTCACGTTTTATATAGTCCCTTCTAAGGTCAGGATGTTTATGGCACTTTCGGACACCCGAACTATCAAAAAACTACAGCTGAGTGAAGAGAATTGCTTTCTCATGACTGATAACTTTGACTTCCACACAGTGTTCTAAAAGGGGAGCTGTCACGATTAATGATCTTCAAGCTCTACATGGAGATTAAAAAAACATATTTTGTGACGGCTGGCGTTTTAAGGAAAGTATTTGCAAAGGAAAATTAGGTTTCTCCAAATAAGCTTCAAATAACAGTTCAACCGCTCAATTACGCTGTGGTAAAACTAGATTCAGGCAGGGGCGTAACTAGCCCATGGATGCTAATTAGAACCTCTCTCACCACAGTCAAAATTACAGCCTAAAATAGAAAGAGAAACTTAATGGAAATCGGTCAATTTTTCACATGCATACATCCCGGTATGAACAATGGGGATTCATACTTCACTCTAACGATCTGTCTCACACGAGGTGGAGGTACGGAAAGAAAGGACAATAATATATTGCCACTGGACTATGAAACATTTTACAGTCCCCTAAAACTCATGCTCTAAAAATATTACATCAAAAATATCGGACAAAGTACCAATAAAAATCATTCGAAAAATTGTGCACACATTTCTGGGACCCCGCATCTGTTCTTATGTTAAATATGTAGAAAACATTCATGGAATTGAAAAGAAAACTAGGGGAAGAGTAGTAAAAAGGAAACTTCATTTCCTATTGCCAGAGGGTATTGCCTGATAGAAGCTTAATAGCAGATAATTCAGCACAGCTGTTAGCGAGACAATGACAAGCCACATTCCATTTAATTTGGATAGTTTCCAATGGTCTTGAATCTGCTTTCAATCATATAACATCTTAGTTCGTCTCCCAAATCCAAACTGCCTTATTTTTTCAAGGAGTTGCAGGATCTAGACTTATTGTCAAAGTTCTAACAACACACAGTTGTTGTCTTGTGCTTGCACAAACCACAAATGTCACAAGCCCATCTTTTTACATCTTTGCTGGCTTAGTTGAATTGCACGAGACACTAGGTTTCCCTATTGAAGGGATAACAAAACAAAAAAACACTTGCTAATGTACCACCATGTGGGATATATCAAATTACAATAAACTTGTATATACGTTGTTTGCTGCTGGATGAATATATTGTGCAAAGCAGCTTCCTGAATGAACAAAGTGCTGTTGCATTAAAACCAAGTGTAGGCACCGCCCCTTACTCAACTTAAGTTGGGTCTTGAGTCAATGAAAGACAATGTATTAAAAAAATATATGAAAATGAAGGACCGATAAAAACAACCACATAATAGAATCCTATACTTGAAAGAAAGACCATCTTCGTTGGGAGTGAGCGCTGAAACAGGCCCACTGGCCTCATCCTACCACAGTGCAACTCAAATTCAATAAAGCTTTATTCGATTTGTAAAACAGAATCATAAAAGCATACATTTAAAAACATAATAAATAGCTTCCAATGCATATGGATTAAATGGGTTAAAAGAATTAAAAAATAGAAAGAATTTTGTTCTTTTTACAAAACTATTTACAATAAAAAGATATAAAATCCTTTTCAATAAGGGCGCTCTGCTCCTAATCATTCAATACATTCATTATAAGCTACTGGTCGCATTGTCTGGGCCTAATAAATTTGTTCTTTTTACAATACTTTTTACAATAAAAGAGATATAGGTTCCTTTTCAATAAGGGCGCTGGATTAATTATAAAACTACTGGTCACATTGTCTGGGCCTAGTGAATACATTGGTTCTAGAATTACATCAAGTTCCTGAGTCTAACAATCTCCTTTAGATAGGTAGATACGACTGATGGCATATGCGTTATCTAAGGTTTTCAGTTTATTATAGGCCCCTCTGCAAGATTGTAGACCCCAGGACTTTAGTAGAGGCTTCAGCAGTCTTTCCCTTGGATGCCGATAGAAGCTGCAAAATAATATACAGTGAATGTTGCCCGTGTGATGTTATCACACGGGCAGAGTTTTATGTCCCTTGTTCAATCATTACACTGTGGGAAGGTAATTAGTCTGAAGAATGTATCCGTGCGGAAACGGGTCAGAAGCATACGTGTGAAGGGTGATGGTTCTAAAAGCAAATACTGCTGTACCCAGTCAACAATAGTGGTTAGCTGATTTTCTGCAACCATACTTTTGCCCTTTTCTACCCGCCATCTTTTGCTATCCAGATATTGTAAAAGCAGTTTTTTTCAAGCCAGGTCTGGGCCCCATCACCATACTTACAGGATTGGAGAAGTATTCCGGGTGCCCAATGTCTGAGCATTTCCCTTACATATTTGAGCCATTTAATATTGTCAGCATCATCTAAAACCAGGCAATCCTTTATAACTTCTCTGTTTAGACTTGTGCCTGATTTTACCCAAACATTGTGCCAGAGCAGAACTGGTGAGGATTTTATAGTATCCAAAATGTATGAGAGACCTAGTTCGTTATGAACAACATATATGGCTGTACTCTTGTGGGTTGCCAATAAGTAGCGGAGGAAAAAATTCTCGGAGCGTTGTATAGAATCCGCATGCTCAATCCCCCAGAGACCAGCTCCATATGTACCGGTCGATATACATTTGGCTTTGTAGATCTGTAGGAGTTCTCCAACGTGTCTACCACCCAATCTTTTGGCGAAGTTAGTCAGGGCGCCCGTAGCCCTGGAGAACGCTAAACGCCTTGCTCTTACGGCCGCCTGCCATGTACCCCTTCTATCAAAGTTAATGCCAAGATTGGGGAACCTATCTGTACTCTCCACCTTTCTTCCCTCAAGGAAAATTGGGCATGGTATCCTTCTGTTCCCTGTTCCACAGGACATGGTATAGGTTGACACATTTATGCGTAGACCTCTGTATTTCATAAAATCAGAAAATTTACCTACCACCCTTTGCAGACCTACCCTTGTCTGGGACATTATTGCGGCATCATCCGCATATAAAAGTATAGGTATTGGCGAACCATTTACTGTAGGTTAATCGTGATATACTTCATAAAGGTGTTGGCCAACCGCATTCATGTAGAGGGTAAAGAGCAGGGGTACTAGGATGCACCCCTGTCTAACTCCTCTGTGGATCTGGAAAATATCGGAACACTCACCCCTCCTGCCATATTGGACTCGAGCTCCAGCTACCCTGTAAAGTTCTTTTATGAACAGGAGGATGTGTTTATCCAAACCAATCTCGGAGAGTGTCAGCCAGAGCATTTCGTGGTCCACGTAATCAAATGCGGAAATTAAATTCACGAAAAGATTTCCTTTTTTAGCCTGGGTGTATTTAGCTATTATTAATGCCAGATTGAGTCCCTGTTCTATGGTGCTTTTACCTACTCTAAAGCCATATTGTAGGTTTGATATGACATCGTGCTCTTCCGTCCAAACCTGGATTCTATTTAGGATGATCCTCCTGGCAACCTTCATCAGGCCATCGAGTAGCGAAATTGGACGGTAACAAGTGGGGTCATTTCGGTCCCCTTTTTTAAAGATCGGTACAACAATGGCCTCTGGCAAGGTTGAGATGAATCCGGTAATATTTAAGGAATTGAGCACGTTCTATCTATGGGGACGCAGTCCGGACCGGGTGCCTTCCCTAAGGGGCTTTCTTTCAGTGCCCTGATGACTTCCTCACATTGAAATGTAATGCCCAGGGGAAAAGAGCTAGATGTGTGTACTCCGCAGCACAGACAGCATTTCCTTGTATTAATCCGTGCCCTGCAAGCTCTACTTTATCGTATAGACCTTCAAAGTGTGACCCAGGTTTCGCCTGGGATTACTAGATCTATTTGAGCACCCTGGTTGTTTTGCAGGAAAGGGGCATTTACTGCCTTCCAAAAGTCTGTATTGTCCCTCCTCTCAGATGCTTCGTGGAGAGCCCGCCAGGCCTCTTTTTTTAGTGTTTTTTTCCTGCTGGTTACAGCGGCGCGGTAGGAGCGCCTGGCTATCTGGATGTTTTCCTGAGATCTTGGCGAGGAGTGTAGGGCTTCCTTTAAGGAAGCAAGTGCCCTGGTGCAACTCTTGTCAAACCAGCCTTGACTCTTTCGGGGTATGGCAAGACACCCTTGTTAAGAGTCTTTATTTCTGATGAAATTTTAGTAAAGGAATCAGTGACAGTCTGAGGCTCACCGTTGTAAGAGAGGCATGTTTGAATTTCCTCATAGGTGTTCTTAACTAAAGTATTGAAAATGTTCGCAGGCACCACCTTCTCCCATTTAATGCAATACCCATTACTGCTAGCTAACCTTGGAATCAAGTTATATATGGTATTGTTCTTTGGGTGTACTACAGGGTCTTTAGATACTGTTCTTCGTGACCATTATCCCATTTCTGTCACCATGAAATCTAAAGTATCCCAAATAAGTAGGATCCCTGAGTATCTAGATGATAGGAGCGTGAAATCTATAGTTGAATTATATCCCCTCCCAATAAACGTGGGTCAAAATGGTTTAATTGGGGAACATAATTCATTAGCAAATGACAAGATGAAATGGGAAGTCAAGTTGTTCAGAAGGTCCCCTAGTTTGGAGTGATAAAAGTGGATCGGCGCCTCTTCCTTAGAGTCACCCAGACCGCAGACCCCCGCCTGCCCCGTGGACAAAGAGGGCAATTAAAGTCCCCTAACCACAACAGGGTCATGTCTCTCTCCATCTGCTCCTCTAAATTTGAAAGATTTAACATAAGATTCTTTACAACAGACTCAATAAGTGGGTTTGGGATGTTGTTATAGAAGTTCACTAGAGTCATGTTTTTAAGACTCCCCAAGATGTAACAATGATTTGGTAAAATTCTGTTGTAGAAAACTTTACAGTTGACAGTCCTGCATTGGACGAGATGTAGGTACATAGCCCCCCCTTGTGTCTACCATAAAGGCTGGGGATGGCTGGGGTATGAAAGGTTTTATATCCCAGGATATGTAATTCATTACTAGTCCACGTTGCTTGTGTACAATTTCTAGCCACAGTGAGTTAGTGATTTTGTCCGACAGACCTGCCACATTCCAACTTAAGATGTTGTTAATGGGTGGTGTCTCTATACTTGAGATACTGTTATCTATCCCTGCTTTAGGGACCTCTACAAATCCCGGGATTAGCGTGGGACTTATGGGCAGTGAGTGGCCATTATAATGTATTAGGTTATTGGTTATAGGTGTTGTGACTAGGTGCACCTTACTCGAATTACAAAGGTCGGCAGTTATAGGAATAATGTTAGAAGCCGTATTTACGTCTAGAAAATTTGCAAATTCCTTATCCTGGACCTTATGTGATTTTTTCAAAGATGGGCTAAGACGATTGGGATGTTGTCCCTTATTTCTAGTCTCCCCGAGTTTGGTATTGGCCATAAGTTCATCGAGGCCACCATCAGTGGCAAACAGGTTGAAGTTACGCAGGGAAGCCTTGTTTGCATAGATTCTAACTTCTTTCCTTCCCCAGAGCCCTCTCCTGGAGATGTCCTGTTCAATGGAGTTTGTTTCGGCCAAAGAAATAATGTGGTCTGTCGTTATTGGCAGTTCATCATCGTAAGTTCCCTTAGGGGCCGCTAGTGTTTCTATGAGCTCAGGTGCAGAATGATGCATTGACTTCTCTTTAGCGACTCAACTCTTCTTTTGTTAAGGTGCACACAAGGCCTTAGAGCATACAGGTGCAAAAAATATTAACAAGCATTTCACATGTCTGAAAGAGCAACCTTATGTATACAGATCACAAATACACAAAGAAGGTATTTATTATAAATATATTATACTACAGGGAGAAACGGTAGTTAGAGGCTACTCATGTGTCTGTAGAGTAAAACCCCATTATTTGCCCAATACTAGTAGCCTCCTGTAGACATAAGGCCCATCCTGTCACAACGATAGTAAACAATTCATTGATGCTGAAGAACCAATGCCCATAGTCAGCCCATGATTAAGCTCATCCGACAGAAGTCAAGGTCTCAAAGGGTTCAATAAATGAAATTCAAATGATATGGAAAAGCAAGTCACCAAGCACTAACAGGAGGGTTATCTAAGTGATTTTGAAAACGCATTCAGAACTGGTGAGGAGAGACAGGTGTGCGCTTTCTTCCAATGAGGGGAAGGGGGAGCTAGTATTGAAATAGTCATCTACACGCTGGCTACACATCAATAATGACTATTTTAAGGTCAGTCTTTCATCTTTTGGAGTTACTCTCTGCCACCCACACCTGCCCGAAGGACATGTGGTCCAGTATGGCCCTACCTCCAAGGAGAGAAGTGAGACCAATAATATGGCCAGATAATAGTCCACTTCTTGCAGTGTGGGGCCGGCACCAGTCATTTTAATCTGGGAGTAGGCTAGATCACAAGCACAGGCTGAATGAAGCAGTTTTTCATGAGCACAACCTCGTATAAATATGTGCTACTGGTAGAAAATTCGAGTTACGGAACGAACCACTGTGGTACTGAACATCAGGTACCTGCACTCCACCTTCACTGGTGGCCCTGAGTGATTGGTGGTGCTGGGCTGAAACAGCGGGACTCCAGACTGCACTGTACCAAACAGCTATATGACTTAGTTGTGGAGCAAATGTGTACTGACAGGATAAATACAGTGTTACACAGAATTATTTATTCAGTTAGCCATTCAAACAACTCAAAATTCGTTCAGCGGATAAATGTAACAAATGTAATGTGCCAAAAACAGGCTGACATGAAGCTGTTGGGTGAGTTGACATATGGCAGGGGAAGTAAAATGAAAATAAATAAAAGGAACAACTGATCTTGCGCTCGCCACATCGCAGAGTCGGCGATTCAGCGAGCGCAAGGTAAGTGGTTTTATTTATTTAATTTTACTTCTCCCATCATATGTCGACTTTCCTGCCCACCACCCTACCCTGCCCCCAGTCCGCCCCACAGCTCTTACTGGTGTCAGTCGCTACTGCTAGTGGACAGAGCAGTAGACCCAAATATTTGTCCACTTTGCACCTTTCTAAAACACACTTACCAAATATGCATCACGCAATGCAATGCTACAAACCATTCATTTGCCTGGATTAAAACATGCAATATTTGTGTGAACTTTGTGTATCCAAAATGGTGGCTCAGATATGGATCCATTTGCATTGACCGACTTCATTCCAAGGACTAACTCTTCACCAGTTTGAACTTGCACCTTGTGACTAATTGGGAGTTTCTCTTCCCGGTTGCTTGCTTGCAAGGAGCCTAGTGGCTGCATTCTCATTAGTCTCTTTGCCATTTTGGGAAGCCTGTATTACTGCACTGTCACAGTCATCTGCTCGGGAGTGTAACTGCCAACTTTGAGTGTCCCGATTCCTCCAAATGATGGCACCAAAGCAACAACTCAATGTTATAGGCCTAGAGTAACCACACCCTCCTCTGCAACTTCACCGTCTGCAGTAGTATCATGGGTACTAAAAAGCGGGAAGGTGGGGGGAGCATACCGCAACTCAACTAATCAGACAAAAGTATGAGGTAGGTCATCCAGCTTGCACCAATCTTGTGCTTGTACTGAAATGAATAAAACGTTTGTATTTTTTATAATGGTTTGTAAAAGGTCTATAACACACAGAAAATTACACTGAATTGTCAGTCTTACCTAATTTACTATTAATTAATTAGGCTGAAAGACGAACTTATAGGAATTAGGTGGTATTATGCAGCCATTGAGTAAAAGCAACAGGTTCAGACAGTCTGTGGAGCAACTGTTGGACGTTGCGTTAACTGGGTATGCAGGGAAGGTGTGATAGTTTTGCACATTTGTTTCATTTGAAGGATTGGTGTCAGTACAACGCGGTTTTTTACAACGCATTCCGTTACATCGGAATTTTTACAACGCAGGATCCATTACATCGGATGCCATTACAACGCATGGCATTACATAGCAGATGCTATTACAACGCATGGCATTACATCGTAAGTATAGGTAAGTATACCTTTTTTTAAAAAAATGTAATTAAGTTAATTTTATTATTTTAATTTTATTAATTTAATTAAAATACATTTTAAAATAGTAATTAATTTAATTTAATAAAATAAAATCTATTTATTTAATTTAATTTTAATAAAAATTGTAATTAATTTTATTTAATTAATATAATGAAATTAATTTAAATATTTTTTAAAATGTAATTTAATTAAATTAATTAAAATAATTTATTTAATTTAATTAATTTAATTAAAAAATGTAATTAATGTAATATAATTAATTTAATTTAATAAATATATTTTAATTAATTTAAAAATGGTAAATATAATTTAATTAGCCCTAAACACAAACCTACCCCTACCCCTGAACCCTAAAATACCCCTGTACCCCAAAACCCAAACCCTGCCCTAAAACCTAAAAACACCCCTGTACCCCAAAACCTGCCCTAAAACCTAAAAACACCCCTGTACCCCAAAACCCAAACCCAGCCCTAAAACCTAAAAACACCCCTGTACCCCAAAACCCAAACCCTGCCCTAAAACCTAAAAACACCCCTGTGCCCCAAAACCCAAACCCTGCCCTAAAATCTAAAAACACCCCTGTACCCCAAAACCCAAACCCAGCCCTAAAACCTAAAAACACCCCTGTACCCCAAAACCCAAACCCTGCCCTAAAACCTAACACCCCTGTACCCCAAAACCCAAACCCAGCCCTAAAACCTAAAAACACACCTGTACCCCAAAACCCAAACCCTGCCCTAAAACCTAAAAACACCCCTGTACCCCAAAACCCAAACCCAGCCCTAAAACCTAAAAACACCCCTGTACCCCAAAACCCAAACCCTGCCCTAAAACCTAAAAACACCCCTGTGCCCCAAAACCCAAACCCTGCCCTAAAACCTAAAAACACCCCTGTACCCCAAAACCCAAACCCAGCCCTAAAACCTAAAAACACCCCTGAACCCCAAAACCCAAACCCTGCCCTAAAACCTAAAAACACCCCTGTACCCCAAAACCCAAACCCTGCCCTAAAACCTAACACCCCTGTACCCCAAAACCCAAACCCAGCCCTAAAACCTAAAAACACACCTGTACCCCAAAACCCAAACCCTGCCCTAAAACCTAAAAACACCCCTGTACCCCAAAACCCAAACCCTGCCCTAAAACCTAACACCCCTGTACCCCAAAACCCAAACCCTGCCCTAAAACCTAACACCCCTGTACCCCCAAACCCAAACCCTGCCCTAAAACCTAAAAACACCCCTGTACCCCAAAACCTAAACCCAGCCCTAAAAACACCCCTGTACCCAAAAACCCAAACCCTGCCCTAAAACCTAAAAATACCTCTGTACCCCAAAACCCAAACCCTGCCCTAAAACCTAAAAATACCCAAACACCCCAAAACATATACCTCAGTACCCCAAAACATATACTCCTATACTCATACTTATTTAAAAAAATTACTTTTAATATATTTAATTTATAATATTAAACATAAATAAATTAATTTATTTAAAATTAATAATGATTAAATTAATTATAAATTAAAAAAAAAATTATATACTTACCAATACTTACGATGTAATGGTATGCGTTGTAATAGCATCTGCTATGTAATATCCTGCGTTGTAATGGCATCCGATGTAATGGAACCAGCGTTGTAAAAGCTGCGTTGTAACAGCATTCTGACGTAAAAGTTGCGTTCTAACAGTGACATACCTCATTTGAATACATATGAAGAGGTACCAAAGCACACAAAATAGTCCAGTGGTCATAATGTATGAACAGTAAGAAAGTTCTCAAAAGTCCAAATATGTGTTGCTCTCATTTATTCTTCCCAATGTTTTTCGCAGTTCCTACGGCTGAGGGACATAAAGGGGCAGTGGTATCCGCTATAGTCCGTCTTAACAAATAAACAGTATTTTGTTACCAACTACATTTTGAAGATATATCTGCTACTCATAAGCGCTAATACTGGTGTTTGACCACCTTATGACAAGGACACAGTTGGGGTTCCTTTAGATTCGCTGGCTTAAACTAAATAGGACCTATTAACGGTTCAGGGGCATCGGTGACTATCCTGTATATGTGCTGTTTGCCACCATGCAATCAAGTATGAGAATATTAAGTGACGTGATCTAGCTAAAACTTATCACTACCCCTTGATGTCCTCATTATGCTTACATGTTAATAACTTGATGGGAGTATGTCCCTTTTTCCTCCAACAGACATTTGGTGTTTTTTATTCTACATTGCGGCAAAAGACTTTTCAGTCATGCCTTTTTTGCATATGGGCTTAACTGTCCAACTCCGGTACAGCATCCCCTACTACTTGCAAACCTTTCTGAATTATTCTTTTCACTAGGATTCTGAAATCTTCTCTCGCTTTACGTGGTTACCTCTATCACTCTGGAAAAGTCTCCTATAATAGGGCACTATTGTCTATTCTACTAACGTAATTTTCTTCACCACTAATGTTTTTTATATACCACGTTCCAGTATATAGTCTGAAGGATTTACATTATGAGGTTGTGCATGTCTGGATATCTAGGGAACACTCTTGAATCTCTTAAAACCGTGTGTGTATCCTATCCTCTTGTAGCATATCTTTGGTGAATTCCCAACACAAACTACAGACCTTTTCACTCTAAAGGTGAGGCTAACCTAATAGAAAAACGTTCGCCCAGGTCATCAAGACTCAGAATAAGGTGAAACTATGCATGTATCCTTTACAGCCTTGAAAAAGTCTATGTGCCGAAACATGTGTGGACTGCTTTCTTTTAAGTCACGCTTTATCGGCAAGAACTGCAAAAAACATTGGGAAGAATAAATAAGACCAACACATACTTGGATTATCGAGTACTTTGTTATTGTTCATACATTCAGACCACTGGACTTGTTGGTGTACTTCTTAAGTTTGTTAATCTGCAACTCTTCTCGGTGTTGGCTACATCACTGTAGGTGGCAGGGTGTAGGTATCATGAGATCACCAAATAAAACAATTTTTTCAGTCTTTCATAACTTTTCCCAAATTGTGAATGGATTTTGGATGTGCGAATATTGTGGCATAGCCATCACTTTCCTTCGTAGTTTTTAAATATTTGTCTGCTAAAATAGTTGTGTCACTTTACAATTCTTCACATAATTATTATAGCACACGTCGGAAATTGCAGAAGATCACAAAGGGGAACTGGATGTCTGCTAAAACAGCAGCTGTGTCCTGCAATATGTTCCTCTTCTGGCCAGGCAATGTTGAAATCACTGGCACCACAGGGTCGGTTTTAAGGCTGGGAAAGCAGTAACTCTTAAGTTTGAAAAAGCTTCAAAATAGTCTTTTCACTCTTACCATCAGAACCCATTTGCAAGCAAGATTACCTACACTAGAGAAGGCAGACAGAGGCTGTGATTAATTCTAGCATTCCATGCATCCCTTTGTTTTTGTTTCCCAAAGTGTCATGGGTATGCACAGACATGGGTCCCGTGCTCACTGTACCACTGAAACCAAGCCATACCTGGCTGATGAGTCCTAATAAGGGCGAAAACTGTCCTGGGTTGCTTGTGTTCGGGTGCAGGGAGGACCTGGCCAGGCAGTTTGGGCTGATTTGTTCCCATTGGAGCAGGGTCAAGACTGATTTACATTTGGCTGGGGCCAGACTGAGATGGCATGGTGGGTTAAAAATTATGGACTGCAACGCAGCCTAAGCAATTGCCACCGGAGATTAATTCAAGCATTCTAATCAATTACTGTTTTTGTTGCCCCAAAAATTAGATGGATAACATTAGTGATTAGCTGACCAATCCATGACGTTCTTTAGAGCGTATCAAATGAGCACTGGCAAAGCAAATGGGTCCATCTTATGTAAGTGTGCATTTAAAAAAAAAAAACATTTTAGATCGGGCTCGACAGCGCATCAGTATGTAGGATATAGTGTTACCAGTTATTTAGAATATGCATTGAGTGGGCTTTGGCTGCATTTAGAGGAGTTTACCTTTTCACCACGTTACTGGCTGTTTGGTGCTTCATTCCACTAGCTATAGAGTGCTTGCATTGATTGAGGGACTAAATTACATTTAAAAAGCACAGTATCATCACCCATTAAATTATTTATCTCAAAGACCCGTTGTATATAGAAAGCATTCACCATTTGTTTTTTCAAGTTTTAGTCCGATATGAAATTGCAAGGCAGACCTATTGGCTTTGGAAATGCTCATAGGCATGCAAACATGAAAAAATATTTTACACAATTATATACAAATAAAGGAGTGGTCCAGCAGCCTTGGCACTAAATTATGCTCCTTTGCAGGCAGCTGTGCACATGTACTCAGGCAAAATTCAGTCACTAGCAGCACAAGACAGACAGCATTTCTTCATGGGCCAGTGATTCAGTCCAGTTTATCCGCTGTGTTGGTAAAAGCAAAATGTGAATTGCATTTAAAAAGACCAATAGATGAAGACCGCTACCCAAAGCCCATGTTTGTGTGTGTGTAATTTTATTGGGATTTTCTGGAAAACAGAAGGCTGACTTAAAATGTTAAGCGATCTCTAGGCCTCACCTAAAATGAAAATATTCAGTGCCACCAATGTAATTGATGGTGGAGTTTTCACAGTTCGCATGCGTGACATGGCTCTGCATGGACAGCTCACACCGCTTACCCGTGGGATGCCGGAGAATAAGAGGCTGGCAGGAGAGTATCTTTCATTGATTATAGTGGAGAAGTGTGGCTCAGTGGTTAGAGGCGACAGACCCGGATGCTGGATCGACCGTGGACCAGGGTTCGATTCCCCCCCCTCAGCGGGTCTCGGGCTCAAAATTCTACGGCCTCGACAATTCTCGCTCCGGTGCCTACTCGACTCACGGGGTCTCACTCTGCAACTCTGGGCAATAGCTTGCTTAATCTCCACAACGGCCCCTCGCAGCGAGATGCCTGGCTTTCACCTTGTGGACCCTGCCGGGGCCTCTCACAGGGGGAATACCAGGACGGGTTCCCTAAGCAAGCGCCAGGATGCCCTTTGGGTGACAGGTTGCGCTATATAAGTACACCTACATTTACATTTACATTATTTAGCCTCTAGAAAGTGGATCTCATGTGGCTGAACTCGGGAGAAATGCTACAGACAACTTTCAGAGGATGAGCTTACAACAGTGATGTGAATGGAATCCACGTGCAAGACCTAAATGCGCTGCTAGTTGCTTCATTTACCCTGCTTAAAAATGGGGTGAACAGTTGTAAAACGCCCCAACTTCTGCAAATACTGTATCTGGCAAGTGCCACCCAGGAAAACGCTGCAATTGATTAAAAACAAATACAAAAAAATAGCATTCTCCCTTTTAAATGGGGCACCTTAAACTGCGGGCAACTGTTCCCTTCCTCCAAATAGGCCCTCCCTCTTTTTTTTGCCTCAGCCAGCAGGATTAGTCATTTTGTCATCAGTCAGTCAGTATTAGAATTTGCTGCCCTACACACCGAAAATTAAAATGTTGAGCATTTACAGATCAATAAATAAAAATTGGCTAATTTTCTCACGATCAAAAAGTGATCACATGACTGTTACGCTGCTAGAAATTCAGAAAGCAAAAACTACATTTAGGGACACATTTATTTTGGACTAACTATAAGTAACGTTTTAAGATTATTATTAATCAAAACACCCTTTTGACCTAGCAATGCAATTCTCTTTCCATCACAATCACCATTTACTACACATTAGCATCAAAGGAGATCTAAATAATGTCTAAGGAAACGCAGCAGATTAGCCCAGCAACATAGCTCAGTGAAGTAAGGCCAGGCAGAGTGGTCAATAAAGGCCCTCTTCTTGGTTATTGTCCCTTGCCTGCAGCTTGGACTTAAAACATGGGTAGGGCTTTATCCTACTATAGCCTATATGTACTATAGTTTTTAAATATTGTGCTGCCAAAATATCATAAAAACAAACAAAATGGTTCTCTCTGGGGTGTGGGGGCAAGATATGATGCTTGCATCCCAATGCATAGGACATATATTGCACCAAACAATAAGATCGTTTTGAACATCAATTATTTGAACTGTCATTACTGCATAAAAAGGATGACTATTCAGGTCCAAAACGGTTTAGTTTATCAGGGCTATCATCGGTGCAGCGTGGTCCTCCATTGTGTGCTCCCTTCACTCGGTGCACCCCTCATTTCAGACCATATTTTCTCGCTTGTTCCTGCTAGTCCCTTATTTTATGACTGGCTGCTACCTGCTCCCTTGCTGGATTTCTTCTTTGGTAGGATACTTTAGTTACTAACTAGAAAGTTGATCTGCTCCAGGACAGTGCCTCCTGCAGCTTTGGTCACTCTGGACACCTCACTGTTGCTGGATTGGTTCTCCACAAGCCAGGTTCCTTAATTTGAATTGCAGTGGAATCTTCACCATTTTTTTCGTGCCTTTTCCCGTTCATTGGTTACTTTCTTGAATTGTAACATGATGCTCTCTTGATGATGATCCTGATCAAGTAAACCATTTTGAGGATGAAACGCAGACACATTTTTTTGCAATATTGACTGTTTAAATGGCTGATGTTCAAAACTATCTTGATTATTCTATGTTGCATGACCTATGTACTGAAAAACAAGCAGCCTATTGCCCTTTTAAATATATTTCAACCTTGTATACAAGTCTCTAGGCATCACACTTGCACTTTGAGCACTGCGCCATTCTAATATGTTCATACTCTGAAAACATTCAAATTTCTAAATTGTAAAACTGATCCTTTTGTTTTGTGTTTGTTGGTGGCTTACCTATGTTCATATTTTGTGTTTTTCTTTGATATTATGCAATGAGTAAGTTATCCCTTTGATACCTAAAGGTGTGTTTTCTCATTTAAGTTTATTTACTAATGCTCCTTCTCCCCCCCCTCCCCCGTGAACAATTTTGTTTGTTATTGTAATACTACCCTTGTTCTTACGGTTATCGGGCTTGCCCCACATCTTCTGATACATAAACAAAAGTATCATACCGAGAATACGGACTACCAAAATATCATGGCTGTAAGATTTGCTATACTTATCTTCACAAGTATGCACTTCGATGATCTATACATCCTCAAAGGTATGTAGATGTGGAGGGATTCTCAACATTTTCAAAGGCATGAAGATAAAGAATTCACAATAGTAAATCTATACTTCTCTTTACAATATTTTGTTAGTCAATATTCTAGGGACCATTTCGGAGGAGCAGGTCTTCGTTTTTGATATTAGGACACATCCAAACATCAACTGTTGAGCTGAATCATATCCTCAGCACCAACAATGCCATATGGCAGTTCCAAGTGCGCATTGACTTTGTAAAGTTACTTTGTCTAAAGCTCAAACCCAGCAACAGTTATGTATAATTTCATAAGATGAGGGATGCACCAGTAATAAAACTTTACAAATTCAACTTAAGATAATGTCCCAAATATTATTATATATGTCACAGTTCAAACTAACACTAAGCTATCCACTTATGCGTTTCACGGGTTACGTTATTTTCAAGGCAACATCAGTATTTTAAAGACCGATACAGTATGTTAGCAGTACCAAATAAAGGCAGTCACAAAATAAATGTTACTCCAGACAATTCAAAAGCAAAACTGAAAAATTCCCTAAGTGTGAGTCAGATGAGGATAACTTTAGGCTCCAGCCAAAAAAGCCTAAGTGAGACCAAAATGTGGACAAGAGCAACAATGAGAAAAGGAACAAGCATTTGCAATGCAATCGGTCTCGCCTTTGGGACCTTAGTATTCAGCTATGCTGCACATTAGCCTGGGTGCTGAAACATCTACTGTTCTTTAACAAGGAGGGAATGTAAGCACCAAACTGCATGACACACCAGGTATGGGAACACATGGAGAGAAATATTGCCTATCAGCGGGAAATGGTAGAGTCCAAAGCTCTGTTTTTAATATAAAATCAGGGACTTCTGTGGTCATAGCACTGAAAACACAAGATTTGAAAAAAATATTATTGTCTAAGGGTGCTCATGGAGGACAATTTCTATGGACTAGAATCTAGAGAATGCTAAAGTGATTCTGGTATTTTACTGACCCGTACTGGTCTTTTTCAATCAAGACAGCTGAATAGAGGCAGTTGAAGAAGCAGAAAGCAATTCTTGTATTTTACTGACCTCTACAAGTCGTTTTCTATCAAGACAGTTAAATAGAGGCAGTTGAACAGAAAAAAAAGTCCCTAAGCGGAAGCAGACAAGTCCTAAGGCTGATCTCCAGAGCCCACAAAGTACATACACATATAAGTATATACTAAAGTATATACAAGAGGTCTTGAATGCTCGACCTAAAAACACACTCATATCTACTTCAGGCTTCTAAGGAAGCTCTTTGAATGTTCAAATCTAGGTATATTTTGTGTAACACCGGTTTAAGCAACACAAACATATTGAATCCTGTTAACGGACAGGATTAACTTCACTTTACAGGTTCAGTAGCGGAATACGTAATACAAACCAGTCCGATTGGTCTGGGAGTCTCCAGAAACACAGGTAAGAAAAGTTTTCAAGTATCTACATTCCTCTCACTGCATTTACACCAGTACTGAATTTGTAAAGAATAAGTGCTGGGGGTCAAAAGCTATGCTTAGAAGCCTTCAGCCGGCATTAATGAATGTCAGTATGCTGAACACCAAATCTGCGTAGTATTGAATCCGCCACATGCCTCTTTAATCCTCCAGAAGACACCCACTTCCCCCTTATCTTACTATTGCATGCAGGCTATTTTTTTCCTTTTTGTTACAAAAAAAAGAGTTTTAAAATATTTTTTTTATTCCTTTCCTCTTACATATTCTTTCCCCTCTTCTGTTCTTGGTCAAAGTCTGATCAGGGAACATAAGTGCTGGTCACAAAAAGGAGTACCCATAGACCCCACCTGCAACCACCAACCGAAATTAAGCACTGATCTACAAAACACGTGGATAACTCACATTTCATAGTACTCGCTTCTCACATGAAGCATGTAAAAGCAATGGGTAACCTATGAAAGATTTCTAAAATATGCATGCATCTACGATGACATATGCTTCACTCCAAGAAACACATGTCAAAGGAAGAAGGCAATCGGCTGTGTAAGAAGTCTAATTAATTCACACCTCTTCATCCATGTCCTCGTTTGCTTGAGGCACTCTCATAGATTAAACCAAGAGACAGGCCCTTTCAACACATAAGGTAGGTATGCAATAGTAGAGAGAAAGCTAAATGGGGAACCCTTGTATGCGTATAAACCCGAAACACTCCTCAGGCCAATTTTCTAATCATCTCTCACAATCACTAAATACTGCCACGATCTGGGGCTGAGACTTCCATTGTGTCCTAGATGCAAACCGAGAAACATCATTTCCATCACTTACCAGGGCGAGAGCCCGGACCACATAACTTGTTTCACCCGCACCTGCAGAACTGGAATCTGTCAGCTGTGTGAAGTAAGTTGTACATAAGAAAGAGGGCACTATTTATTCCCTGGTGCACGAAATCTATTCAATTTAGATTTATTTCTTGGACATCCACATGGACATGTAGTTGAGGTCGATTACTTTGGAAAGATCCTCTCAGACCATAGCCACTGGCTATTAAATCTAATAGGAGGGTAAACAAGCAATCCTTATCCCATAATAGCGTATGCAAACAACGTCCTTTCAAAATAGTGGATTCATGACAAGTATAAGAGAAATACTCTGAAAATATTTTGCTGAAAAATAGGGTCCCTGTGGGCCACACTGATAAAGTGTTCGAAGTGGTGGTGCAGGTGCTGTTCCTGGCATTCGTTCATGGTGCTAAACAAGTCTTCAGCAGTCAAATCATGGCCTGAAGGACACCATGGAAGCATAAGAAGGAGACACTGCTAAGATGTTGGGGGGGGGGGGGGGTACCTTAGACTTGTAAAACCTCTACCATGTCTAACAAGACTTTAGAATGACAGACTCTTCAACTTCTTGGCCAGAAAACTCAACTAGGGAAATAGAGCAGGCCAGCCTTTGGCATGTCTTGGAAAGACACAGACCACTCACATCCTCAGAGGTATATCAAGGTCCTGATTAACCAGTAGTATACGAATGAATAAAATACACAAATACTCCTCTAAACATCTGTATTCCTCCAGGCAAGAAAGTCTGGTATGATACCAAAGGTGAGGAAATATATGCGCCTAGCAGTCTTGAACAAATTGACACAAATGCAATCAGAGGACTTAGAAAGCCATAAACGAGAGAACTTCTAGCCGTTTTAAAAACCTTGGTATATTGCATTAAAAAACATTGGTATTATTCTTTTTGTACTATGAAACAACAATAATTTGTCTATTTAAATAGAAAATACACAAATCAAAAGCTGTGAACTTATGAGACAATGCACCTTTTCTTAAGCTGAAGGACAGCTGTTAATGTGTATATGGTGTGTTGTTCGCGATATTAAAAACGTGTCCATTCATTTCTCTTAGTGGTATATAAAGTATGAAATCCAAGTCTGCTTCGAAAAGCAATAATTCTTCTGAGAAATAAAAGTATTCAAAGTTTCATTTTCAAAATCTTTATTCGATCTTTAAAAGAAAGAGCATAAAAGCAAAAGATAAAACAACACAATAAAATAGCAAACAGTCCATCAAAATACATCACGTAATGTAAACAATCAAATTCACATTAAAGACCATTAAAAATACATATATGTGTGCTTAATGGACTGTTCATAAAATGCATTTATCAGTAAAACACAGCAGATCTCCACACCTAGCTCCCCTCCATAGACTTCCTACAACGGATGGTTACAAAAAAGGGTAAACCCAGAATCACTGGGACCTGGGTACTAGGCGGTATATATAATAGTGGTCCCAGTGTATTACTGGCTTTCACGTGGAGGGGAGGAAGGATATTCTTTAATAAAAACAGAACACACAGGTCATGAAACAACATAAGAGAAAAGCAATGTTTCACCAATGTTGTTTAATCACATTGGGAAATGCTTTTTTATGAACAGTTTTGCGAAAAATACCTTAACTTTGTCCAAAGTCCCGGAATCCTGTTCCCTTTTTAGCTACATATCAGGTACTTACCTGCCGTCCCTCCCTTTCCATTTTAGGTGTTCCGAGCCCCCTCCACTTCACACTTGTCCTGAGGAAGACCCCGGTAGTAACGTTCAAGATACCTACAAATATAGGGGTCGAAACGTCGGCTTTACAGCATCTGCCAATACAGATTCGACAGTGATAAATAAACTGATCTTATAGGCTATATGGCGAATATGTATACAAATTGTGGACTTTGACTTTCTGGTATATGATTAATATATACCAAAATTGTATGTGATAATTTTGTCACCATCACCAAACTCTCTCCCACCACTCACTATCGAACAACCTTCCTCCACTCCCCCTTTTCCCTCCCCTGAACACCACGCATTTTATTGTGATACTTAGTTAAGGTATTTTTCGCAAAACTGTTCATGAAAATGCATTTCCCAATGTGATTAAACAACATTGGTGATACATTGTTTTTTCTTCTCATATTGTTTCATGACCTGTGTTTCTGTTTTTTAAAGAATTTGCTTCCTCCCCTCCACGTGAAAGCCAGTTATACACGGGGACCACTATTATATATACCGTCCTACAACGAATGGCCATTTTCACGAAAAACACTATAGCAGATGTCTGGGCTATTTAGCATTTGAAGATGTATTCACCCCTTGCACACTGCGCACATTCCCCCATGGTGCGGTCGAATTAATGAGTGGGCGGGGTTCAGACAGACCCCGTCCGTCCTCAGCACACGCCCACCTTGACGTCAGACGGCCGGGGGCCGTCCAAAGCATGCAAGTGGCTAAAGCCTCTCTGCATTTTTTAAGGCTAACATTTTAAGGGTGTGTAAGTAAAAGTTAAAAAGATTTACGATAACTACAAAAGAGAGAAAAATGCGACAAAAATTGCTCTGCCATTCCATCGCAGGGGCAAGGAGGTAAACAGTCCCACAACTTTGCCTTGTCAGAGAAGCACATTAAGCGCCAGTCCCAAATCTAAAAAGGCCGGACCTCCCTCAGCAAGTGAGCACTCGAGTAAGGTAAAGTGCTATATCACCAGTCACAAGGGCAAGCGAATAATTACGAACTGTATGTTTACTGAGAGCTTCCCGAGTGCCTTGTGCAAAATGAAATTCAACAAACCTTGACTTCACCACCCTGTTGTCAGATTTGATAATGCAACTAGGGGCAATAAACATTCCAGCCAACGAAGGATTAACTGACATAGTTCAACCATGGAATGGAAAGACCCTTATCCTGGCTAAGACAGTCCACTATCACTGCTCTAATAAAACGATGCATTGTTCCAACACACTCACCCAGAGCAAGAAGTGAGCCAGTTTAATGGCATCAGAAACAATCTAATTCAGTTCAGTGTGCAAAATAAAAATTAGCACTGGAGAGCAGGAGGTTCTTCAACCGCCTACAGATTCTATTTTAGTCTACCTATATGGAAGACACCTTATGGTGTTCCCACACCCCTGCGCCATATGTTGCGGTAGAGTCACACTGCATTTTATAAACCTTAAGAAAGGGAGAGATGTTGGCCCATCCATCCTTCTAGGATAAATTAAAAACAGGATATGCTGCTCTTCCTTGGCTCAGACGTGCTACATTCAATTACGGCTGCCAGGAATTGCCTGAATCCAACACAATGCCCAAATAACAAAAATTCCATACCACCTCCACACTGGGATGGGCATATATTTGGCGAGAATACCACACCACTGAAACTGCCTATACATACATGTCTGCGCATCAAGGTTCCCTCTCCAGGCTAGACTACCTGTTCACATCACATAGCTACATTCACAGGTTCTCTCAAGCCTCTCACCTCCCTGAGGTTTGTCAGACCACTCCCCAGTCTCTGTCAAACTGCATACCCTATCCAAAAAAAAAACAAAAAAAAAAAACCTTTAGGTGGGGAACTGCACCTTCAAGATCCTGATTATCAAGAGACACTAACTGGGGCGATCCAGGAATACATACACATTAAGGTCGATCCCGCCCCATCTAAGGTTATCCTTTGGGAGGCCCCATCGCCCACTATCCGAGCTTTAGGGCCAGTGGACATTTGTTACCGTGCGAAAGAGAAGCGCAAATGCTCCGCCAAACGGGTGGAGCTTGAGGCCCATCAGACATCCCTGGAGACAATACAATTTGGATCCTGACCCCGCCCTCCAACGTCATTTATTGCACACACAACAACAGTTACAGCACGACATCATGGATGAGGCCAAGGAGATTTGGTTGGCGTTGCAACACCGAATCTATCAATGAGGGGACAAGTCTAGCAAGATGCTGCATAGGCTATGTCAGGTTGGGAGGTCCCCGGCTGCTGTCCCCACCATCCGAGGTGCAGATGGTGCTCTACATTCGTCCCCTGGGAAGGTTGCCACGGAATTTGCGTGTTACTTCTCCACGATGTACGTGCGACAGGAGCAGCCCTTATAGCGGAGTTCCTTAGAGACATCCCCACTCCAGATGCTTAGTGACCAGATGAGAGACCGACTAGACGCCCCGATTACAGCCAACTAAGTACCGCGCTGTGCCTGGGACGGGTCCCTGGCCCCAACAGATTCCCTGTGGAATTCCTCCGATCTCACATGTCCGTCCTCTGCCCCCACCTGCTAGAGGCGATACACAAAGCACTTGAACAACCTCAGTTGCCCCAGGATTGGGACCGGTAGAGATAGCTTTTTTGAAGCCCGACCGCCCTCCAGAAGAACAGTCCTCATATTGGCCTATATCCCTTATCAACTTTGAGCCCAAATTACTGGGCAAGGTCCAGGCCGATCGCCTGCACCCTTGTGTACTGGACTTAATTCACCCTGATCAATCTGGCTTTATGCCGCATCGGGCTAATATTTACAACAAGGGGTGGTGAGGGACAGAGTCTCTGAATTAAGCAGAAAGCTCTCACCCAGTCAAGAGATCAGAGCTAGATCCAACACCGTTTTTTAGCTCACTGCACCATCCCAGTTTCAGAACCTGGCTGTATGCAAATTAGTCTGTTCCTGTCCCAGTGCATGATGGGAACAGGGCAAACCAAACTACAAAAGCCAATTCTTACACTGGGAAGGAAACAAGCTCCCGGGGACCGGTTTCTGGCATTACAGCCGTCTTCGGCCCGGTTTGCTTGAATCCTGATGGTGCAATGAGCAAGGGTCTCACATCTGAGAATACCCTTCCACGCTTAGGGTGGACAAAAATATTTACAACAAGGGGTGGTGAGGGACAGAGTCTCTGAATTAAGCAGAAAGCTCTCACCCAGTCAAGAGATCAGGGCTAGATCCAACACCGTTTTTTAGCTCACTGCACCATCCCAGTTTCAGAACCTGGCTGTATGCAAATTAGTCTGTTCCTGTCCCAGTGCATGATGGGAACAGGGCAAACCAAACTACAAAAGCCAATTCTTACACTGGGAAGGAAACAAGCTCCCGGGGACCGGTTTCTGGCATTACAGCCGTCTTCGGCCCGGTTTGCTTGAATCCTGATGGTGCAATGAGCAAGGGTCTCACATCTGAGAATACCCTTCCACGCTTAGGGTGGACAAAAATATTTACAACAAGGGGTGGTGAGGGACAGAGTCTCTGAATTAAGCAGAAAGCTCTCACCCAGTCAAGAGATCAGGGCTAGATCCAACACCGTTTTTTAGCTCACTGCACCATCCCAGTTTCAGAACCTGGCTGTATGCAAATTAGTCTGTTCCTGTCCCAGTGCATGATGGGAACAGGGCAAACCAAACTACAAAAGCCAATTCTTACACTGGGAAGGAAACAAGCTCCCAGGGACCGGTTTCTGGCATTACAGCCGTCTTCGGCCCGGTTTGCTTGAATCCTGATGGTGCAATGAGCAAGGGTCTCACATCTGAGAATACCCTTCCACGCTTAGGGTGGACAAAAATATTTACAACAAGGGGTGGTGAGGGACAGAGTCTCTGAATTAAACAGAAAGCTCTCACCCAGTCAAGAGATCAGGGCTAGATCCAACACCGTTTTTTAGCTCACTGCACCATCCCAGTTTCAGAACCTGGCTGTATGCAAATTAGTCTGTTCCTGTCCCAGTGCATGATGGGAACAGGGCAAACCAAACTACAAAAGCCAATTCTTACACTGGGAAGGAAACAAGCTCCCGGGGACCGGTTTCTGGCATTACAGCCGTCTTCGGCCCGGTTTGCTTGAATCCTGATGGTGCAATGAGCAAGGGTCTCACATCTGAGAATACCCTTCCACGCTTGGCATGGCAGCGCGCACACATCCCCCTCACACCCCATTAACCAGGTTCTTCTTTCATTTCCCTCGGCAGCCATCCGGTCATTCTGGGCAACAGGCGAGTGCCTCGCTGAGACGCAAATCTATCAATGAGGGGACAAGTCTAGCAAGATGCTGCATAGGCTATGTCAGGTTGGGAGGTCCCCGGCTGCTGTCCCCACCATCTGAGGTGCAGATGGTGCTCTACATTCGTCCCCTGGGAAGGTTGCCACGGAATTTGCGTGTTACTTCTCCACGATGTACGTGCGACAGGAGCAGCCCTTATAGCGGAGTTCCTTAGAGACATCCCCACTCCAGACGCTTAGTGACCAGATGAGACCGACTAGACGCCCCGATTACAGCCAACTAAGTACCGCGCTGTGCCTGGGACGGGTCCCTGGCCCCAACAGTTTCCCTGTGGAATTCCTCCGATCTCACATGTCCGTCCTCTGCCCCCACCTGCTAGAGGCGATACACAAAGCACTTGAACAACCTCAGTTGCCCCAGGATTGGGACCGGTAGAGATAGCTTTTTTGAAGCCCGACCGCCCTCCAGAAGAACAGTCCTCATATTGGCCTATATCCCTTATCAACTTTGAGCCCAAATTACTGGGCAAGGTCCAGGCCGATCGCCTGCACCCTTGTGTACTGGACTTAATTCACCCTGATCAATCTGGCTTTATGCCGCATCGGGCTAATAGCCACAACATTCGATGGGGTCACAAAGCCATGGCGATGGCCTCAGAGTTAAGGCAAAAACAACAGTTGATGTACAGAATGCAGAACAATGTCATACATTCACCCCAGTACAGAGATCTGCGCCTAAATCCATCGTTTTTTGCACTCCACACCACCCCACTTCAGACATGGTCATATGCAAATCAGCCTTGACCCTGTGCCTCATGGGAACAGTCCAGCCCGAACTGCCAAGCCATGTCTTCCCTGGACCGGAATCAAGAATCCTAAGACCGGTTTCTGGCTATCAGCCGTCATCAGCCATCAGCCAGGATAGCTCGACTCCTACTATTTACGGATATTGATAAGGCCTTTGACTCCCTTAGTTGGGAATATCTTTTCCAGCTCCTAGAAGCCGTCAATTTTGGGCTGCGTTTTCTGACATATGTTGGACTGTTAGACCCGGACCCCATTGCCTCGGTGCACCTTGTGGGTCATATCTCTGCTCCATTCCCCATCAGTCATGATACGCGGTAGGGCTACCCCTATCCCCACTCTTATTTGCCTTAGCAGTAGAACCATTAGCAGCTTGGGTGCGCAGTGATCCGGGGGTCTGAGTGGCTGTAGTCGCACTCCGACCGCATCGTGTTATTTGCGGACGATATCCTCTTCTTCATGACGGACCCATGGATCTCGGCAACACGTACCCTACAGATCCTCCGAGTTTTCGGGCAGACTACCGGGCTCCATACCAATCCCACCAAATCAGCCTGATTCCCGGTGTGTGGCAATCAGGGCAGAGGGGCATGGGCAGCCCAACTGACCATCGTGAGAGGGGGCTTTAAATAGTTAGGTGTCTTTATGTCGCCCTGCCCACAGACCTCATGGGCACACATTAATTCCCTTCTCACCAGCCTCACTGATGAGACAACAATATGGTCCTCCCTCCGGCTGTCATTGTACAGACACTTGGCGATTTTGAAGATGGTCTCTCTACCTAGATTGTTGTATCGGCTGCAAAACTTTCCATACCACATACCACTATCCTGGTTTGCGAACATTATCGCCATCCATAACAAATTCCTATGGAAAGGTGGGGCAGTCCGTGTCACGCTAAAAAAACCTGTGCGCAATCGACCTATTGTGGGGGTATTGCAGCAGCGGACTTATTTTCCTATTACGCTGCCTTCATTTACTGATTATAAATGACTGGTGGTACTGTTCACCACTGGACCCGGCATTTGCATTGGAACACACTGCACTTGAAGGTGTTCCTCTTGTAAAGCTACCATATAGTGCACTTAACCTAGACTCCCTGCCCCATACTTGTAAGATGGTAATTTGGCTATGACGGTATGTTGTTGGGCAAATGGGGTGGCGGGGTCGATTGACCCAAGCGACCCCCCCTTTGGCATAGAACTCAATTGCACCAGGTTGTGGCCCTAACGGGATTCCGCAAATGGTACTAGTGGGCATATCCACACTGGGAGATGTTATGAAGGGGATGACTTTATTGTCCTTCCAGCAGTTACAGACGGAATTTCAGCTGTACAAGTCACAGTTTTATAAATATCTCCAATTGTGTCATGCCCTGACCCCCACGATCCTTTCCCTGGACAGCTTGCCAGAGTTCCATCCCCTTGGAGGCCATTTCCTCTTGGGGGGCCTGGGTGCTCATAAAATCAGGCAGGTCTATCAGACGTCAACAACGCACTCCAACACTACACAAGACCAGAAGGGCGTGGCAGGACGACATCATTGACGACAATTGGGTTGAGGCCATAGCTAGTCCCCGTGGCGCAATGGTCTCCTCCCGATATCGCCTCATCCAATTTAAATATATACATCGAGTATATTATACAAGACTACGTCTATGGAAGATGGGGGTTGTCCAATCTCCCCAATGTCTACGCTGCGAAAGTGACGAGGGAACCTTCATACATACAGTGTGGAGCTGCACAGGTTTACAACCCTTCTGGTGTAAAGTCTCTACATGTTTGGGTCTGGGACCTCCCACAAGACCCAAAACTATTCCTAGTACGCCGTAGAGATGGGATAGGGGGGAAATCTGTACCAGCAGCACTTGCTCTTCCTGGTCCTCACTATCTCTAAACGAGACATCGCTCAGTTATGTAAGGGTGTTCCTCCCCTTCCTCTCCCCCCCCCCCCCCCCCCCAACGGTGGTGATATGGAGGACGGATTTTGGCAGATGTATGGGCGCAGAGCTGGCGGTATTCCAGGCATGCGGCTACCCCAGGAAGCAGGGGAAAATATGGTCCCGATGGGCTACATACCAGGGTATCGACCTTCTCTCCTCCCCCCCCCCTACCTTCTCACACCCCTGACGGATGAGGTTACCGGCATTCCCCTGACCATTCAGGGCCGCACACTACGTATCACCACTGCATGTTTGGGTACCCATCTGCACTTCCTTAAATGTATGGGTTGTGGAACTGTCTGCACAAAGTTCTTGGTGTTTACATGTCAATTGCAGTTAATAATGTACACCAACTCTGCACATCTAGACTATCTCTAGACTGGTATCACGAAAATTCAATAAAATGCGTTATTACATTTTTTTTAATCCATACCACTCTAAGATGTTGTTCATTCAACTTTTAACGATGTCGAGATTTTCCTACCTGGCCCACAGTCCATTATATGGGATCTCCCGAAATTAGTTATAAGGTCGAGGATACCTAGAAATGACAAAAAAGATTCAACTAAAATATGCAAATAAAATAATCTTTGCCAATGAAACCGCTTCATCAGCATAAAATGCCGAAATCCGCATTAGCAATTTTAGGCACACGCCTGGCAGAACTAGACAAGTGAGAGTTCAGATCATAGAAATAAAAAGCAGGAGTGCCAAAACACATCCCTGCCGCATCCCACTCACAAGCTGGAAGACATCCAAGAGTTTCCCAGACTGACCATACAGTACCCTTCCCCCTAGATCCTCATGAAGGGTGAGAAATAAAATGAACTAAAGGGACTTCCACCCCTAAATTGATTAACATCAGCCGCAATGTACTCCTATTCACGCAATCAAAAGCAGATGACCAGTCCATGAAGGCCAGGTACAGTGGGCAGTGCTCAGCAAAGGTATACCTGCTCACAATCAAGTGCAAGTTCAAGCACTGCTACACTGTACCTAGCCCTGGAAGGAAACCATGCTGACCAGGAGATAATATCACTGGCCCATGTTTGCAGGTGATTAAAAATAACGCTTCCCAGAACTTCACATAAATTAATAAGGGAGATCTGCCTGTGGCATTTAGGCAACCCTAGGTCTCCCTTCTTGAAGATTGGCACGATTGTAGTGAGGGTCAAAGACTTTGGAATCCAACTACACAGAGATGTGTTGAATAGGTTTGTAAGCAGGGGTCCCCATCGAACTAAATTACATTTAAATTAATCCATGGGGATCCCATCAGGACCTGGAGCTTTACCACCTGCTTTAGATCGAATTGCGTCCTCTACGTCCTGTAGTGAAACATGAAAAGGAGCAGAGTGGGATACATGCTATTGTAGTTCAACGTTACACTATCTACCTCCAGTTGATAAATGGAGGTTAAATGCTTAATCAGTCCTGGCCCGAGATATTATAATTAAGAGCTGATTAGGGGGAGTGTCTCGTCTCGCTGCTCAAGCCTGTAAACTGTCTCCAGGATACTTTACTGCAATTCCAAGCAGCTACTAATTCGAGAGTTTCCAAGTCTTTTGATGCAGAAAACTCTTCCCTTCCCTAATGGTCAGCTATTGGTTTTATCTTGACTCCCGAATCACCCTATTATCCCTAGGAATTCCTACCAGAGACTTCCACAGATGGAGATTGGCCGCTGAACATTTCACATCAAACCAGCGCGGGTGTTTTAACACAGGATTAAGGGGTTTCATTAAAAAATTCTTAATAAAGATATACAAATGAGAACATGAAAATCAAACCTTCCCCTATTCACCACAAAAAAACAGCAGATTATTTTTAAGAAGGTGGTCCAGCGTTGCAATAGGATCTTTGAGATGCCACACTACCCCAAGTCATTCTTTAGAATGATTAATAATACCATCGCAGGTTATTTTATTTTTTTGGGTCCCTACCTGACAGGAAAGCCCCTTCAAATGATAAAGCATTGTGATCCACCGATTGGGTCTCTATCACAGCACTATTAAGGCACCCCTGCAGGTAGTCAACTACACCAACAAGATCCAGTCAAGCAACAGAATCTCTCAGCTCCAGGTCCCTAGCACCACATAGTACAGCATCAGCAGCTGAGCACAAAGAGTCAAGCTCTGTTGGCTTACTACCAAACTTGGAGTTGAAACACCCACATATTGAAACTCGTAACTGAGAGTGGTTACCCTTCACCAAAGATTTCAGGCTCATAATAAAATTGAATAACTCAAAGAAACGACAGTGGAAATAAGTAAAATTGTATTTGTAGGAGTTAACCAAATGAAAACTTTCAGCTAAAACAATTCTTGACAAGCAAAGCCTGGTATGCCATACTAGTCAGGTTAACACCAGAAACTTTGATTCTGAGATTTAATTTGACCCAGATCAAGAGACTCTTTCTCTCCCCCCCCTCCCCCATCACACCTTAGCTCTCCCAAGGGGGGAGCCGTTGCAGGACACTAATAACATGGAAACCTCTGCACATCCTAGGTGATATAGCCAATGTCTCCTGCAAAACTCCAAATCAAGGTTAACTATGAGAGACAGACAGGATTTGAACAAGAATACGAAGTATAAACTCCAATTGGTGCAGAATGCCTTTGCGAGACTGGTTCTGGACATTCCCAAAAGACACTCAGCTGCCTAAGGTTTGGAAACCCTATACTGGCTTACAATTAAAAGTATCAGCTTCAAATCTCTTTATATGGTCTATAAGGCTCTCTATCTCCCTTACACAACAAGACTAAAATCCATGTTTAGCTGGTACTCCGCGTGGCAGATCCCTTCGCTCATCTTCTAACCAACATCTTCACGTACCCAGACCAACAAGGAAGAAATAGGGTGACAGCATTCTTGACTGCCGCCAGTAAGCTCTAGAATACCCTTCCAAAAACATTAAGGTTATCGCCCAGCACTTGCCCTTTGGAAAGGCTCTAAATACTTGGTTATTTTGTATGTAGCTATCTCCTGTATCATCCTCGCTCATGGACTCTTTTTGGATGGTAGTCTACAGCGCATTGATGCCCTTGGGTGACTGAAGCACTTTACAAATTCAAAATCAAATCAAATCTTGTTTTTAAGCCAGCCACGTTCCAACCTACAAGTGTAAAATAGTTGGAACCACATATCCGCCCTGCTTCCTGCCCCCTGATGCACGGACATCATCAGGGTTCAAAGTGGTAGAGGGTGCAGATAAATGGGTACAAACAGCCATAGAAGGATCCTTTGAAGCAGTGGAGACCTCATTTGAAGGAACACAGAGGACAGCATCAAAATGCTGTGGCTGGGGAGCGTCGGCCACCAGCCCCTAAGGAAATGGACTAAAGTCAGAGGGTGGACTTGTGTTCCAGGGACCAATAAAAAGTCAATCTAGTTCATCAAGATCCATTAGCAGTGCAAACAGATTACTACATGGGATATTACAATCGTCAGATATACTATGAGCTGGTGGACCTCGAAACGGAACTGGATATCGGCCCAAATATGGGGATCTATAGAAAAAGCCAAGGCGGTAAGAAGTTAGTATCCTTATACCTAACATAAGGCTGATGGTACTGTATCAAACTTTTTTGGGCGATTGCTGGGAGACCTTAAGTTCGTAATTTCACAGTCCCCTTGAATAGATTTAGAAGAACCATTCCAACCCACACAAAGCACCATCACAATATCCTTATAGTCCTGTGTGTTAAAGTTAGTGTGGTTGACTAACCAACGACACACCTTACTCTGGAGTGGACTAGTTGACTACTGAGTGGGATATGGCAGAGGAGGAACACCTGCCAGAACCACAACATATGGACAGCATAGATGGGGAAGATTAATCACAGGCAGCTGAAGAGGCTAAGATACAGGTTGAGATTCATGCACAGTAGGACAAGGTGGCACAGATGATGCAGAAGAGCTAGTTGGTCCAGCCGCACAAACTGGCGCGATAGATGGAATGGCTGACCAGGAGACACATCTAGATAACTATGGGGCAATAGGACTATGTGTGCTGGCCATAAAAGGGAAGGACAGTTTGTTACAGTCATAGTTGAGGACCTTTGCTCTACAACAGCAGCCTGTTGCTAGCACAGATACGCATGTGTCCCTACGTTCGCCTCCAGTTTGCCCAACTTCTCCCTCAAAGATCTAAAACACTCAAGAATCACTATAAACGTTAATGGAACAGAGGCCCGAACAGAATCCTTGATGCCCCCCCATAGAATTACAATCTGCATACCCGAGGCCCCAGATGGAGTTAACAACTTATCGTAGTAGTAATCAGAGAGTAAGGAGGAGGAATAACTGTCCATTCAGTTCCCTTGGTTAATTACTCAAAATCAATGGTGGAATGGACACTTGTAACTGTATAACCTAGGTTACTTAAAAACCCTCAAACGCAGTGAATGGATCGTACAGAGCGGTGTATCTTTTTCTCCACTTCCAACTCAAGTTATGGCACAGTCATTGGGTTTGTTAAGTTGTTATATGCCTGCCTCAAGCCTGAGGCAACCTCTGGCTCCACACGGTAGTGTCCAGAGATAGTAACTTTCCCAAAGTAAGAAAATTATTAAAAAACAGGTTGCTCCCTCGAAAAAACTTTAATATAGATAAGATGTGGCCTTTTGTTAAAAAAAGTTGGGGTATAATTAGGGACCGTGTAACTAGATCTTATTATACCACTTATCAGTCAACATGTTTCTGCCCATCCTCGCCCAGCCGGGTCTGTGGGGCATTCGTCAGGACTTAAAATGGGTTTATACTTACACTATGTGTAGTATTGTAGTGGTTATTGTGTCGCCACTTAAGTTCTAGCCAAGGTTTCTTATACCTTGCTGTTAATCAGGCTTGCGTCTTCGAGATGGCAGGCCGCGTGTGGAAAAGTGTTCCGCCGCTTGTGCTAGCTCTGCCCCGTGTCCGGGGGCAGAGCTAGCACAATTTTACTGCCTGGGTAAAGCTCCTTAATCTTCCAAGAAAACTGCAGCTGGGTGTCCTCTGCATAGGACACGATTTATGCCCCTAAAAATTCAGCAAAGGTAGCCAAAGGAGTAAGGTAAATATTAAATAGAGTCGGGCTGAGAGCAGAACCCTGAGGTACTACTACACTTCGATTGCAAGATTTGGCCAAGAACTGGTGGCACCGCTTATCCCCTCTCCTCCAGGAAAGATGCCAGCCACTTCCAAGCCAGCCATCAATACCTTCTGAGTGGTGAGGGGCCATGAGAATATGGTGCGAGATTGTATCAAAAGAAGGCAATAGGTCTAAAAGAACAAAACTGTCACCCACCTCCAGGCCAAATCGGATGGAATCAACAACATTTATGAAGTGATCATATTTCTTCAGGCTCTCGATGAGATGTATTGTGACAAGTAGAATGCCCCTATAGGTTGCCAGTGTGGAGTCTGGGAGGCCATGGAGTAGAGCATTACCTACACTCAGATGCACGAGTATGAGGGCTTGAACGAAGTTCTGAAAATACTCTGGAGAAGAAATAGCTTAACATCCTTTAGAAGAGGTAACTGGTAACTGGTTGTCTTTTTTTTTTAGCAATATGTTCCTAGAGGGCGAGGTTGGTATTCAGTGTGAATCCATGTGACATGGCATTCAGTGAGAGTCAGGATTCAAAGACTTCAAGGTTCATTGCCACGGAGCCAGGTTTGTACTGTATCTTGTTTGTTGTTCTTGGCAGAAAACATGAATTCTGCCTTGGTTAAGGTGAGCTTAAGACAGACGCTGGGCATCCAGCCCAAATTGAAGTGAAAGCACTGTTTGAGGTGTTGTAGGTCTGAAACAGAGGAGACTTTCAAGTTGAATTGTGAATCATTGGCATATTAGTGAATCTTGTTGCAGTGATATGTGAGTAGAGCATCAAAAGACGCCATGCATAGTTGGAGGATGAAAGGAGACCGTATGGAATCCTTGGGGAACTCCACGGAGGACAGGGATCCTTTGTGACCTGGAGGTGCCCATGTGAACAAACTGATGCTGGTCGGAAAAGCAGGAGAATAACCAGTGAAGGACATCATTGGTGAACCGGATTTGAGACTTCTGGGTGCATATGGGGTTCGGAAAGTCAACTGTGTCGACGGCAGCTGAGAGGTACCTCAATATCATGAGGCAGGAGTTATCACTACTAGAGTATGGGCGAGGATGGTACAGCAAGAAGAGGAAAGGGGCCACACAAAAAGGTGAAATTTAACAATTCAGTAAATGGTGGGGCAGGAATGAGGATAAGGTTATATAAAGAAGAGAGAAAGGCAAGCAATAACCAGAAAACAAGTCAATTTTTGCATGTAACATCACAATCTTTCTGATGACTTGTTTGGGTGGTTTAGAGTCAAGAAACAAACAGCAGGCATTAGTGGAAGCGTGTAGAAAGAGGAGGAACGTGAGTAGAGTGTAGACAAGCATTAGGGGAAATTATGAGAAGCAAGCCCTGATGGGGACTCAACTAACTGGGCCCAAGCCCTCGACTGCCTACCGATGCCATCTGTTTAATGTGAGCAGTAACTAGTGGGCTAATGATGCAACTTGTGGTCCTTCAAAGCCAAGCTATTAAAACGGATAATGCTTTATGAGAAGTGTGGTGTAAATGCTAAACGCCAATCCGGTAGCATTATGCTTTCAGCTTCACCAACTACAAAGTCAGTAATTCAACTTGCAGCACCGGAGTCCCTTATGTCACTGAAGGATTTGGCATTAAAGTTAAACCTAAAAAGCAGGAACGAATGTTAAAAGGAGAATGCAGCTTTAAGAAAGCATACACATTTTTTTTTCTTCTAATTTAGGTGAAGTGTTCAACGCCATTGATTGAAGGTAGACCTTTTCTACTGACCTGCCCCAGGAAGGGGCTTAGGAACCTGCTCTCGTTAACTGCTTAGCAAGCACAATGTCAGGATATCGAGGAACAAACAGCTCTACGGAATGGAACAATAATGTTGGAATTCCACTTTGTACTCTTGCAAAACTACGAACTTTAGACGTGGGTCACCAGCTTCCAAAATATCACAGTCTGCAATATATCTTTGCAAGACCCACATGTATCCTTGCACAGTTCCCAGACAACATATTGATAAAGAGCATGTAATATACAAATGGGCTTAATCCCTTCAGAGACTCACAACTCATTTCCTTGGGCACTATGAAATGGTTATCATGATCTTTGCTCTTGCAGTAGCTCAGTGAAGTGACAAATGCTGTGTTCTGGAGGTCAGGACAGTGAAGTCTGGCAAAGCAGACCTAGCCTTCAATCCTTCCAATCTGACCATCAAAAATTGGGTAACAGGATCACCACTATTTATCATCTATATTTAGAGTTCGAAGTCATGTTTTTCACCACCACTCTGAGTGGAATACTTGGCTCAGGGGGCCGTTCTGAATGTACCCGATATCAGATGAAGGTGATCTGATTTTTAAGCCTTCCTGAGCAAGTTCTCAATTTTTCAAGCCCACCACCACTAACGCAATGAATTTTTCTATTTTTATTTGCCTCAAAATATATCGCAAGACTAAATCTTTAACTCGGTGTAAATCATTTCTGAGAAAGATGAAGTGGAAAATAAATGCCACAGAAAATATAAAGTCTTTAAGAAAATGCAGCATGGGTCTGTGCGTGAAGCTTTTCAATCCAGAGCACGGGTGAGTACATATTCGGTTGATTGGCAATTATTTTGATTCTAAGGGAGTCTAGTCAGTGGCCAGGAACACCACAAAGAGGTAGAGTGAGAGCAAAATCCAGTATTATGCACCACTGGGTCACAGATACAGACTGTTCTAATAAATGGCCAGGTGGACGTGGCGATTTACAGAGAAACAGAATCAGGACTGGCTTTTTATGATCTGGGTCACTGGAATTATGCGATTCTGCAAAAAAAATGTCCGAACAATCCACCGTTTGTTGCTGTGTTCTAGCTCCAGCAGCTCAAAAGTTAGTAAAAAAAGAAAGAAAAGAAAAAAGTACCACACGGTGCAGTGCAGAGCAGCCTTTAACTGGTCAGTTATCGTTGGTTCCTACACTTGGCTGTTAAAATAATACCAATGATGACACTTTTCCCAATACAATATCAATATATGACAAAATGAAAAATTAGTGGAAAATGCTGTCACACAGCGTTCTACAAAAAGCTGCGTAGTTTGCCTTTTGTTGCACACTAGTTTATCCAGCCATGCCACATAAATTGGCCTTGAACTACCAACACAATTCGAGAGGCCATGCAAAGATGCCTGCTTGTCAGTAATAATGCGCGGGTGGTGGTTTTTACAAAACTCCGTTAAAAACGTAGCATCAGCTCGAGATTATCTCTTTTGTCCTAAAAACGAAGCAGTGTGCGTAAAATTATTTAATTATTTTAAGGAATTTATGTATATATTTTAACCTTGAGATTATCAATTTTGGACAAAAAACGAAGCAGTGGGACGAAAACTTTTATTTCTCTTGCCTCTTTAGTACACTTTCCAAACGGGTGGTTATCCCCTTAGCCAGCCTTTTACCTAGCTCTCCATCTCCATGAAGTAGTCTTCAGTTTTATTAATTTGTATTTTGCACATTGATAGGCAGCTATTAACTGCTATTGTTCTCATAATTAGGGTTAGGTTGCTTTATGCTTCCCACTATATTCTAAAAATTTATATGCAGTGGGATTCAGGCTGATTTTTCTCTTGTGAGCTGGTTGCTACTGAATTGCTTTTTGCACAGGTCTGATTATGCCCATGTTTTATTCGGTCTCTAATTTTAAATTGATTCTTTAGTTGAAATGGAACTTTTGGTTTCTATTAAATGAACTGTCAGCTTATATAACGTCCAATATATCATCTTAGGAGTTATATGTAAGATCTCAAGTACTGTATGATCAGGTTTTCTGATGATATGGTTTGTTTTTTCTTATTGAAATTTAGCTAATCTAAGGCAGGCTCTTGATAATTTTTATGATCATTTGTGATTATGCGTTTCTGTTTTATTTTTAATTCTATGAATGTCTTTTATGTGGACCTCCTAGGAGTTCCAAATCTTTAATAAATATATTGAATTGATGTGGGGGTGGTGCCTGAACAGACGATGGGCCTGATTACGACTTTGGTGCTGTTGCACTGCCTCTCCGCCGGTGCAGCAGCACTAAAGCCACGCAAAGAGTTGAAATCGTACAGGTGGATAGGCTTTTTGCCTTTCCAACAGCAGAGCTTGAAAAAGAGGCACCACAATCGGAACGGCAAAAATGTCGAGAATGGTATGGACTGTAAAGTCCATTCCGTGCTGGAACTGGGGTGCAAGCAGACAGGGGGGCACATGTTGTGCCCTCCTGAATGCATCCCCATGGCAGGGGGCCCCATTGTATCTCCACCGCCAGCCTTTTCATGGTGGCCTCAGGCCCATAAAAAGGCTGGCTGTGGGTAAACTCGTAATATGCTGGGCAGGACGGAGCCAGTCCAGCTCAGCATATTGCATTGTGCCGCCAGGAAGCGGTGGTTCCCTGGCGCAGCTGACGGTCCACCGCTGGAATGACTCAGTCTTAATCCAGCAGATGGTGGATCGTCACTGGTGCACCACTGTGAGTGCAACAGTCGTAAGACCGCAGCACTTTAAATCAAGCCATATATATTCCACATGGTGGAGATAATTAACACTCATCAATTGCCATAAGCGCATCAATCACTTGATCTTCTCAATGGACCCGTGTTAATAACAGCTACTAACCGAGCACACAAACTCAAAACTGGTGGCAGAGGGAATAGTTAAAGCGAACTAGGACCACTCCTGAGTGAAACAATAAAAGACGAGCAACTTTATAATTAGCATGCACCATACATTTGGAGTGACAGACGAGTAGGACACGAGAAGAGGTAGATGAATAGCAAGTAAAATGTGAGTGGGGCCGGCTGAGGAGTTAATTGTTTAGCTGGTAGAAAACAATTTCGTGGAAACACACACTCCACCCCTTCGCAATTCCCAACCATCTCGTTATGACATGTAGTTCAATAGGATGAAAAAGTCTCCGGTTCACACGCTGCTGATCATTTTGCAAATATAGATTTTTTTCCAAACAAGAAACCTGAAAAAATATATTGACTGCAATGTGCACAATCAAGTTTAGAATAAGGAAAACAAAGTTCTAGGTACATATTTAGCTATTAATATAGCACTTTTCACAATTAGAATGGCACCAATTTAGGCTTTCTTGTCATACGGTTGTGGGATTGTCATCGATTGGCTTTGTTGCTGCATTTGGCTAGTAGAGATTTGTTAAGTGGCTAGTGTAGTGATTGTGTGTGAGTGTGTAAAATTAGTTTTTAAAGGTAAAGGTCTTTATAATCGGATATGTAGATGTATGACCGTGCCAACGATCTTTTTTGTTTCTTATGAGTCCAACGAGATCAACCTCAACATTCCTCAGACTTGTGACAATCGTCATCACAGGTATATATTTGCTCCTGTGACCATGAAATGGCAAATGCCAGGTTAGACAACTACTAGAACGTTCCCCAACTTCTGGCACACTGCTGCCACTTAAGCAGGAAGAGCCATGCCACACACAATAACAAATCTCTCCAGCCTTTGCACTTTCCCATCTCAACCCGCTCCAATACCACAACAAAAACTGTTTTGCTACATTAAATACACAACTTTGCCAAACCCATTTACAATAATAATTTTTGCTTTTTTTGGTAGCTGCTTTTAATGATTTCTAGCCTAAATTAATACCATGGGTGTTGCCTCCAGACAGCCCTTGCTTTCTAACTATGAGCATTTGTACAGTGCACAATCTGGCACTGGTTCAGCACTGCAGCACTTTCAGTATTCTGGGGTCGACATTCCAAATGATTCCGAGGTTTCCAGAAGTCTGATTCGGCTTGTGAGAGTGTTAGCCAGAGGGCAAATGGGTAAGTTTCTTTTTCGCGCAAACCCATCCATGAGTGTTGGGTGAATGTTCTTGGCATCTAATAAGTGAGACAAGAAGGCAGCACTGAATAGTTTGGGATTCTTCTAGGAAGATGGGCATGCCAGTTTCCCAGCAGATATACATAAATGTTTAAGCAATGGGCAGTAATGGAGTGCAGTTGAGTGCCGTAATAACCCTTTAATGCTATATTTGGCCTATGCCCTTGCTCACTGTGCCATGAATTAAAGCTAGCCTGGCTGAAGAAGGGTGACATACCCTAAAACCGGTCCCAGAATGCTTGTTTCCGGTCCAGGGAGGACCTGGCCTGGCAGTTCGGTCTGGACTGTTCCCAATGGGCACAGGGTCAAGACTGATTTGCATATGGCTGGGTCCAAACTCTGGTGGCGTAGTGGACAAAAGAACGATGGATATAAGCCAGATCTTTTGACTGGGGGGGGAGAAGATTTGCATTGTCAGCATCCCATCCATCATTTGTTTGCTGTAGCACATAGGGTAGAAGTTAGGCCTAGGGGTATTCTATTGTATGATACTGCATGATGCTCTTGGAAAGATGCGAGCGCTGGGATTTCCATCTTCATGGTATGGTTGTGTTGAGTGCGTATGCAATGATCTGCCTGAAGTGCAACACTGGATGCTACACAACTTTATCAAAAGACTCACTTGCATCTATATAGATTACTTTCATGTGATTAACTGCCCTCGAGCTTAAGTCAAAACAAAAACAGTGTCATTTGATATAATCTTCCCAAAGTAGTCATAACCATTTCTATCAATATCACTAGCAACAAAGTTAACACTGAGCAGTCATTCAACCCCACACTTGAATTTTCAGTCCAGAAAAAGCCCATGAACCACATGCCCATCCATCCTCCAGTGTAATGTTTGTGCGACTTCCAAGTGGTTTCACCAGGACCTCTCAAGTGTCCTTAAAATGTGTGAAATGTTTCCCCTCACGCTTCCCATCCACTTTTACTTTCCTTTAACAAATTCAGATTCTGCCCCACAAGTATAATCCGGAATCTCAACTGTGAAATCACAGCAAAACACCCACCTCGGATAATGGGTGTGCAGTTGAATATTATACACATACCCTCTCTATAAAGAGTACGTAAAATACAGAGTACAACCATGAATCATATAAACCTGCACATTGGGGCAGCAAATGAACATAAACCTGGAGGTAGATTCTGAAACCTTCTTTGAACAGCAGTTCTTAAAAACAGCCTGATATTTTATACAGCTGGAAGGTTAACTTGAGAAAATTCAGTTTATTGGTTGGTTACTGAAGGACCTCTGCAAAAGGTTGCAGGAGCAAAGTAGCTACGAGCGCTTGCTAATCATTAACTACCAGGGGTAGGTTCTGAATAAAGTATTACACTGAACTCAATGCAAATATCGGCTGAAGGAGGGCATTTGTTTTCCACACACCATCCACAATCCCAAAAGAGCACTTTCCCTTTTCATGATGGGTGCCAAGTTATGCTTCACCTAATGTGCACTGCATCCTTGTGTACATTAAGTGCAATTATGAAAATAGCCTGATCTCCTGCAGGTAGAGTTTGCTGAGAAGATACCTTCATCGGGCAATGGGGCTCGCTTTTAACCTAGGTGCTCCACAGGCTTAGATTTCTCAACACAGAGTGCATTAGCCTTGGTTTCAGAGATTGTCTGGAGCATGGACACCAACAGGTTATTTTGATGAAGTAGGAGCAGATCCCCGAGTAGGAAGCCAACAAAAGCTACATGACACGGAAATGCTGGTCAATACCCCCGACACGGAACCATGGCCCGTCCAAAAATGTGTAAAGATAGGAGAGAACACAATAATACATTACATATGCCTTCTGGAATGGAGCTAGCTATGTAATTTATAGATTCTGTTTTGGTACGTAGACATAAAACATTTTTATAGCTAGTAATTATTTGCTAATGATAATGTATTATCAAGAATGTTACTCCTTATGTGAGACGTGTGCCTCCACATCAATTCCACTCTTAAGGTGCTCATATTCCTTCATGAACACTAGGTTTCTCCTCGAGGATTGATCACAGGATATAGATAGATATATAGATATATAGATATATAGATATATAGATATATAGATATATATATATATATATATACACATACATATATATACACATACATATATATACATATACACACACACAAACACACACACAATCCAAAGACTTTATTCGGATAACAATGTATCCATAAAAGTGAAATAGCATATGAAGCAAGAACATAAAACTCTTACTACCCATCAAGAAGGCATTCTACGTAGAAGCATGGGATTTATTAATTAAATAGCAGCTGCAAAAGAACAAGAAATGGTGTGGGAGAAATGTAGGTACTCATCTCAGGCGACAGAGGATATTAATATGCATCTTATCTTATCAAAGTTTTATAAAGCTCTCGCACACCCAAAGGTTTCATGGCGCTGACCAGCAGGGGAACTAACTTACAAGAGGCCATAAGCACTAGGCCGCAACCTGGGTGAACAGCCATGTTTTTAAGAGCTTCCTAAATGGAAGAAGGGCAGTGCATGAACGAAGCTCCAGGGGGAGAGAGTTCCATAGCTTGGGAGCGAGGGTGGCAAACCTACGGTCTCCCTTGCGCAACAGCTTGTAGCGAGGGACAGTTAGGAAGATTTGGGAAGCAGAGCGAAGGTTGCGAGAGGGGGTGCATCAGAAAACATAAAATTGTGAGAATGCAGGAATTAAATTGAGGGTCTATGACAGTGAAAACCTCGGTATACCCCTCTTGATTTGCAGTCAACTAAACTGTTCAGGGCTTTAGCAGCATCATTTAAGAGGGCTGGAACTCTGGTGCTGAGCGGCCAGAAGAAATAAATATTAAAAGGCTTTGTCCAACTGTAATTTTCCCAATACCAGATGTACCGCATGCACCAGATTGCACTGGCATTAAAGACCAGGCTCAGGTAACCCGTCTTGATATTATATGACCATGCTGCTTACGATTATCATACATACTCGGGCAGTAGAGCTACACACTCTTTGGTGAAGTCTACATAAAATAGGATTTCAAAATCACTGTAAATTACAAGACGACATACAAGCTACACACAACCTTTATAACAGCTTTACATTTGCGTGGTTACTAAACCTACCACTATGTAAAGCGATATATTGACATCAAGTTCCTTGTAAAATCTTTGTAATAACAATCTCAGCAACACCAACAATGGAGATATTCATACGCTGCCTGGAACTTGGCACGTTGGCACACTTGGCCACAGGCCTACTAAGAAAATCCAATAAGTAGTGGAGACTAATCAAACGGACAATGGTGCAAGTCTCTAAAGTTCACATTTTGGCATGTCACAAGAATTTCAGCAGCTCAATTCACCAGAACAGTTTAATTTTTGCAGTAGAGTGATCTTTGCCGCAAGTCATAGAAATGGAAGTAGAAAAGATTGGCCTGCAGGCACCACAAGAAAAAGCAGGCATGAGAAACAAAGAATTGAGCTGAATACAGACATAGCTCAGATGGGGCTTCTGTTGATGGACTAGGATTAAAATTGGGAAATTGCTCATGTTTTCACGACACATCAGAAAAGAGACTATTATCACTCAAGTAAAGCAGGATGTAGTCACCCTCAATTCAAAGGAAGTTTTAAGACTCAAGATCGACCTTGCAAAGGTCCCAAAAAGAATAGCATTGGCTTCTACAGGACAAGGGCACATTTATATTTTACATTCTCTTATGTCGTTCTACTGAATTTGCAACATGCAAAGATGCATTGTGGAATGTATAATTTATGAATTAGATGACTTCACCACCATATCCCCAAAATCAAATTTTTAGGTCGAGACCTGCGTAGGCTGCGCTTGTGCAGTCTCGCAGAGAGAGATCCTTAGTTAGAGTGTGGGGGCTTGAACCCGCCCCTCTTCTCCATTGGCTGGCTTCCTAAACGGAGGCCAGCCATTGGAGGAGAGGGGCGTCACTCCGTTCAAGCCGGAATTGGGGGGGGGGGGGTGTTTTTTCATTTCTTTCTCTCCTCATTGGCTGAAATTTTACCTTCCAGCCAATGGGAAGAGGAGAGAACGAAAAACACGCCCCCAAATCCAAAAATGCCGCTGCGTTTCTCCGAGGCATTCCTGCCTCGCCTCGGAGAAACATGGTGGTGTTCCTCTGCCCTCCTGACGGCTTGCAGCATCCTCCCGCCTCCCTCGCCGCCTCTTGCACTTCCTGGGGTCTGGGGAGTCCCCCGGGCCAGGGGAAGGAGTTTGTCAGTTATAAGCTGCGCTGAAGCATCACTCACTACTTTCAACTTACTCAACCACCGGAGCTGTCGGGAGTAACCGGGTGAGTATGAGGCACCGACTGGAGTATTTTTTTTATTTATTGTTTGGAGGGAGAGGACGGACAGAGGACCCTTAAAATGCGGGCAATAGAAAGGTGCAGCGTTTTGGTCTTGTCTCTGGTCAGCTTAAGCATTCTCTGCCTTGGTTGGAGTGTGGGGCCGTTTACCGAATGGCCGTTATTATGGATACGCGGCCGGTCCTCGGTGGTGTCTGCGCTCCCTGGACGCGGTGTTTCTGCTCACTCGGCTCGGGGTCTGTGCTCCCCGGGTTCTCTGTGCCGACGGTGAGTAGCGCCCCTTCCCCACAAGATGTCTACCTTGGTGAATGTGGTAAACAGCCCGGACCCCCGCCTCGCGGGCTCCACGCGGTCACTGGGAGATGAAGTGAGCCAGGTGGATCTGGCCGGTTCCTGTCCCTGCCGGGCGCCGCATCGGAGGCAGGGTGATGGGACACCGCTTGTTTAAACTGCAGTTGTCTTGTACCTGTGTTAAGGAGTACCTGTCCACTCACGTCTGTGGAAACGTTGCTGGTGTTAACTTGGCACGTGAGCGACGACCTCTCCGGCTTCGGTGTGTGTGTGGGGGGGGGGGGTTATTGGGCTTGCATAATGGAGGTTTTTGTATTGACGCCGATCAAAGTGGCAGCACTTGCTTTGCCAATGGCAGGAGAACAATGGCTTCCTGTTTACCCCTAGGATGATAATTCAATGGTAAGCATGTATTCCAGCAGTATATGAATTTGCCGTTTTCACGGCAGCAGCAAATAACTGTATTTTAGGGTATACATGCATCACCCCTTAGGTTCTTATTTGTGTCCATAGTTGAATGGTTGTTGGTGGGGTGTGTTTTGTATTCTTTTCCCCTTCTACTAGCGGGTGTATATGACTGATATGAGCAATTTAGATACTCCTCATCACATTCTGCAAAGGACTCAGGCCCCATAATTTTGCTTTACGCCACTTGGCAGCTCAGTGGACAAAAATACCCATTGCAGGTATGTGTAAATAAGCCGAATGTCACTGGTTCCTATCCTGTCAATTGCAGTCTTTCAGCTTTCCAAGGGCGTATGAATGAGTGTCCGCATTATCCTAGCACTTTTAGAATTTTGTGATCAAGCGCTTAATAAACACATAGATCAGCAACCTGAACTGAATTGCGAACTTAAAGTTTTCTGTTAACACATACGGTGCTGGTAAGTAAAGAGTTCAAATCCCAGAATGCCTGATACAGCCGCCCTTCCGAGGTTGGTAAAGTGAGTAATATAAATTGGGCAATAGTAACGTTATTTGCAGTGCTTAGAAGCAGAGGGCGAGAGGTATGAATCCCTGTACAAAAAAAAAGTTAATAATATTACTAATGTCAGTCTCCAGGGGGAAAGTTTGAGGTATTGGTATTGTAAATGACAATTTTTTTATTTATGTGTTGGTTTTGAAAATAGCGAAATTATTAGCTTTGTCATTTACAATGCCAATAGCTTTAACTTTCGCAAACGTGACACCTATAGCATTTGTAATGCAATATGTGTTGTATTTACATGACTTAGATGTATTAATATTACAAATAACAATAGCTTTTATTTATTTTTTACTAATTAATACTTAAATAAAAGTTATTGTAATTTATAATGGCAATGGCTTAAACTTTTGTAAATAACTTTTGGGAAGATTATGTTCAGTGTATTTTATTGTGATGAAAATCCAAGAACAGAAGTGAAATAACATCTTTTTGTGACATTTGAAATAAATCGTGAAACATTGAGGTAACATATTCGAACCAGTTGAATGGTTGCACTGGGTGGTGCTGTGTTGGAGGGTGGAGTTGGAGTCTGTAGTTGTAGTTTGCGGGTGGATTTGGAGGCTGAAGTTGTAGTTGGCGGGTGGAGTTGGAGGGTGGAGTTGGAGGGTGGAGTTGGAGGGTGGAGTTGGAGGGTGGAGTTGGAGGGTGGAGTTGTACTTTGAGTGTGGATTTGTAGGGTGTAATTGGATGTTGGAGTTGGAGGGTGGAGTTGGATGGTGTTTTTGCAGGGTGGATTTGTAGTTGGAGGGTAGAGTTGGATGGTGTTTTTGGAGGGTGGATTTGTAGTTGGAGGAAGGAGTTGGAGTGTGGATTTGGAGGGTGGATTCAGAGGGTGGATTTGGAGGGTAGAGTGGTGGGCCGGTAGAGTGGTGAGCCGGTAGAATGGTGGGCCGGTAGAATGGTGGGCCGGTAGAATGGTGGGCCGGTAGAATGATGGGCCGGTAGAATGATGGGCCGGTAGAATGATGGGCCGGTAGAATGATGGGCCGGTAGAATGATGGGCCGGTAGAATGATGGGCCGGTAGAATGATGGGCCGGTAGAATGATGGGCCGGTAGAATGATGGGCCGGTAGAATGATGGGCCGGTAGAATGATGGGCCGGTAGAATGATGGGCCGGTAGAATGATGGGCCGGTAGAATGATGGGCCGGTAGAATGATGGGCCGGTAGAATGATGGGCCGGTAGAATGATGGGCCGGTAGAATGATGGGCCGGTAGAATGATGGGCCGGTAGAATGATGGGCCGGTAGAGTGGTGGCGCATAGAGTGGTAGAGTGTTGATGGAGAGAGTGGTGGCGGTAGAAGGCCGTACTGTGTGTGAGTGTGAGAGAGAGAGAGAGAGAGAGAGAGAGAGAGAGAGAGAGAGAGAGAGAGAGAGAGAGAGAGAGAGAGAGAGAGAGAGAGAGAGAGAGAGAGGAGTATACCCTTATTTGTGAATTTTAAACGCTCTGGCATGGTCAATAAAGCTTTCTCAAATTGAATTGCATGGGAGAAAAAAATTGAAAGCGAGCGACAGAAATCATAGCAGAGTGGAAAGAGTCCCTGTCTAATCTGTAGTAGATTCTGCTCTCTTGCATAAATGCGTAGGAAGTCTTACGCCAGAGCTGCGGATTTTGAAACTGAGCAGCACCCTGTGATTCTGGGCAAATCACTTCATTTTTCCGTGTCTAAAAAACAAACACAAACAAGACCGAAAGAACCGGAGGAAATTACACAAAGGGAAGGGAAAGGAAAGAGACGAGGGAAAGTTAACGAGACCGAGAATGAAAGAGGAGATGAAGGAAAAAAAGAAAGGTGGTGAAGGGCGTAGCGCCTAGCGTGGGAGAGAACATAGAAGGGGAGAAGAAAATGAGAGAAGAGAAAAGGAGGGTAGAAAGAAAACAGCAGCATGTCTTATTAACAAGACTGAGACAGTGGAAGATTAATGAGAGAGAGGGCTGTGAAGAGGGAGAGAGAGAGAGAGAGAGAAAGGGCAAGTGAGAGAAAAATCAGAGGTAAATTAAGCGCACTCTATTAAGAAGCACCAGGCCAAGGGAAGATAAGTGGGCATTAATGAGAGGCCACAGTCTTGGAGGGAGAGGATATGGGAGGGGGGGGGGAAAGAGGGAGAGTAAACATAAGCGAGTGTGTGAGGGAGAGTAAATTAGAGAGAGGGGGGAGACACTGGAGGCGAGAGCATATGGGCATTGCTGTAGGGGGTGGGTGGGCGGGGGAGCAGTAGCCTTTGATGTCTGGTGGTGATAGACAAAGGTTGGTGTGCAAGAGGCTAAGCGCGCGCCTGGCGAACCTTCACGCTTCAGTAGACAACATGCATTGTAAGAAATCCGCTTGTTCAAGAGGGTCGTTTCAAATACATAGTTCAGAACTATAAATAGCTCTACCTAAAAAGGGAATAACAAGGAGAAATGAACAATTTCTCCTCATTTGCCTGCCTCAAGAAGGCGCAGGGTTGAAAGCAACTTCCTGTCTACAGTTCTTTGTAGATAGGGATTTGCATCATAACCCATGGGTGGTAGCATGGGGAGAACCATGCATCATCCATTGAATTCCCCTTTGACGCAAAGTAACTCAAGGCAGAGCATTGCCCAGCTTTTTGTTACTTTTGGTTACAATCCAGTGTAATTTGTGATTTGCATTGTATTGTTAATACTAACAAAATACTTTGATTGACAAAAAGGAATGCAAACCCAATGCAGTCTTTGCAAATATGGGCAATATTTTAATAAGGTGCATGCAACGGTACCCTTACTCCGCCATGATTGTTTTTTCGAGTTTATTCATCATGCTTCCATTGGTATGCTATCATACCTTCACTGTGGAATTTGCACATAGGACTTTTAATATTGTTAGCTAATTTGGAATGATCACCAAATTCTTTAATATATCCCTTATTTTCCAACGGTTCTTGAGATCATAACAGATGCAAAGTGCAACAAGCATTGACAATGCAATAGGTATTGCATTTGGGAGAGTTAGAATTATTGGCATTGTAAATGTCAATGGTTTTTATTTGTGTTAAGAAAACCTGGAAAGTACAAAGCCCTTGTTTACGCACCACTTGCAGGTTTTCAAAACACATCAATAAAAGGAATTGTCATTTACAATGCCAATACCTCAAACTCTTGCAAATGCGAGACCTATTGCATTTCAAATGCTTGTTGGTAAACGTATACAATGTCTCTGCTGGGTCGCCCCACCCCTCACAGGCCTGCACAAGCTGCAGCAGACCCAAGCCCTTACTTTGTACTTGGGCCGCGTCTTTTCCTTAAGTGCGCAGATCATCAAGTAACAGGAGCACTGCTGGCCCCGGACCTGCTCTGGAGATGCTGTCTGCCGATGGACAGGGCCTATGCCTCGGTTTCTGCTGCAGAAGGTCGGCAGCATAAGGGTAATGGCCTTCAACTCCCACTGCAACTTCATAATGCTTTAAGGCATACAGATGATCTGTCAGCTTAATCCCGCCTGGCGTTCGCTGAACTCCACAAATTTTGTGAAAGAGGCGGGCTCAATCAAAAAGTGAAACCTAGGCTCCCCCATCCCAGCGAGCATGCAGGGCAAAGGGTTGAGCTTTCAGTCGAACAGAACAATAAAAAATCTAAAACACAGAAAGGCATTAGCGGAACAGAATAAAAAAAGTTAAACATCGAAAGGCATTATGCACTTTTTAAATATCAGTGCAGTACGAAACAAGAGTGTCAGTTTGTGTTATAAATAAAGTAACTTCGCTCAATATTATTACTGCAGTTATTTTCAAAAGTAAAAGAAAAGCGAACAGTTTTGTATGGGTTAAAATGTGAGCAGTGAGCGCAACATAGTGAGGGCCCGTCATGCTTTCAGGGCCATGGGGCAGGAGAGAGTAGTTTTCAGGACAGTGCTCTTGCCGTGGAATGTGAAAACAGAGCACAGAACCTCTAACACCAACTGAAATTTAATTAAGCGAGCTGGATAAGCTCTGCGAAAGAAAACAAAGGCACCCTGCTGGAAACACCATAAAAGCGGACACCGCGTCAGATAAAAACACAAGCTGCAAGAAGGTTATGGATGGGGAGTGGTGTGTGCGGGTCACCATGCAAAACGGAAAGCCCATGGCCCTATTTAAAAAAAAAATATATATATGAAAGTGAAAGCGTGCATGGAGTGCCACAAATGAAAAAGAGTAGGGCACGTAATGGTATATTAAGGGAAGCATCCCAGGAGTGGTGTGTATGGGCCGCAATCTAAAACGAAGAGCTCATGGCCCACTGAAAACAAATAATGAAAGTGGCGCTGAGCTGAAGAAAATGAAACAAGGGTTGCCACGCTAAAGCCTGCTTTAAAGAGGCAGTGATGTGTCATTAAAGAAAATAGTGCTCTCTAAGTACGTAAAGCAGAGGGTATAAAAAACAGAAGTAACAAGCTCTTGGCATTGCTGTGGGGGGGGCGGGGCGGGAGCGCATTGCAATGAAGTCTGATGGCGGGGGGGGGGAGCAGCTTGGGAGGCAGCATTCTATTGCGGTGCGAGGCTGATGGGTTTGTGCAGGCGCGTCTCACACGAGTGCATCACATGAACTGCACGTAATCCGTGCTTGTTCAAGAGTTTGTTTCGCCTTCTATACACTTGGCTATTAATCCCTGGGGGATAGAATAGCCGAGACCTAAAAAAGGTACATCATTGTTCTGATGAGGAAATAAAGTTTGAAGAGGTAAAAGCAGAAATAAACAACTTTATTTTTCGCTTGGAATGAGGCCAAACGCCTTTGTAATCGAAGCTTTGCCATAACTTTTTAAACAACTCCCTACCTTCAATGGGATTACCATTGATTTCAATTTACATATAACTTTGCCATTTGTGCTATACAATTCATTTGTTACAAAACCTAAATCGCATTTGCATGTGTAACTACTCATCTATTTACTATGGTTCCCAATAATCAAGGATTGAGGTCGATGTAAAATCAGGTAAAAAAACACTAAAGACAGCCACAATATAAGGTAATGAGCTGAATAGTATGAAACCCACCATTTACTAGCCCATACATTTGTTGAGAATAGGAATGAAACTATTATACATTTATAAATAACTCAAGAGATGTTCAAACAAACCTATTTAAACCTTCTATGGTTAGGATACATCCCTAGATGCAATCATTTCGGAGCTCGAAGACAAAACTCAAAGCACTCCAGGGTCCAAGAACTGGCTTGTGCGTCACTCAAATCGGGTTGAACCAACTGCCCTTGCTCTAGAACCTTGATCATTAATTTTGCTGCTCGCTGGAGCACGTGGGTTAAGGTTCCACTCGCATGCCTTGAAGGATTCCGGGAAGTCTCGACAGGAAGAAAAAAAAAACTCATACAACCCCCATAAATACTGTATATTGCAGGAAGTGGCACAGCGTTTGACCATTGCAGAAGAAATGGCACATGCAATCCAGTTCCACAAATGTGTTTTAAACCGTTTAAAGAAAGTGAAAAACTATTGCATGAATGCAAATACTGTCAAAATGTATTGCTTAAGTTTCCAAGTGCAGCAATACAAAAACAAGCAGGACGTGTGTGCCATCACATCTTGCATACTGGCACGATTCGAAAGATATCTGCAAGAAATTAGATCAATGCAAAGTTGCTGCCCCCATGATTGATGTACCTCCATACTAGAGCTCTCTTGTGCTCTTTTAACTGGTTATTCCCGATTAGCTCACCTTGCCACAGTGGGAAGTAGCAATGCCCGAGCTACTAAAGTAAGAGCAATGGAAAAGTTACTAGATCTTGGCAAGCATGCAAACAAAATGTTTTACTTTTTTTATTTTGCAAAGGTAAATCCAAAATAAATACATGAATAAATGAGTAGCCCAAGACACCAGTCCCGTCACTGAAGTTCACTGGATCAGATAAAAAGTCACTCCGTGCTAAAAAGGTATTGGATGAACTGGGCTGACTCGTGATCCTATAGCGTATATTGTGGTGAGCAGACGTAAATAGGAATGACACTTTAAGAGACCAATGGATAAAAAAAGCGGACTGAATGCCTTCGTTTGCATTTATGTATGACTGTTACAATTTTTAAAAAATGTTAAATTAAATCCAGCAAACAGGCAAAACAGAATCTAGGCGAGAACTAAAAAATTAAATCTCATATCCATGAGGAAACGATCTTTTATGCCACATGCTTCCTTAATTTCAGAAACTAAGAACTGTGTGAAATCACCACCAGTAGGGCCTACTTAATTGAAAGTTATAGAGCTCTTTGAATCACAATTATCACAATTCTCCCCTTTAAAATGGGAAAGGTGCATGCCCAATTATCTTAAAATTCACAGTTCATACAACTGGGATGTAAAATGTGTGCTTGCTACAGAAACAGCTGGGCTCTATCATGATGGGTGCATAACCCTGGTCTGAACCAGTAGACAGGTGCGCATGATGCAAGCCAAGGTTGTATGCCCATTAAACAACTAAATTGCAATATTGATAGAGCCCGCAACAACTCACAAAAACTCAAGTTAACACAACAGGGGTTGTAGGCAGAGCTGCATGGAAATATGTGCAGATCCGCTGCTTTCTATTTCCATGTTCCTCTTAGCTGCCACTGCCCAGAATCACAGTGTCAATCAAGTTAGCACGTACTCTACGGACAGCACAATTTAATTGGTTAAATATGAATGCAACCTCAGTCTGCATCAGGGTCAACCAGGGCCAACAGGCCGTTTAATCTACCAGGCATTTCCCCAGAGAGGAATAAGAGCAAAGGAGAGGATGGATGGTAAGACTTCATGAGGAGATGAAGGGAGCATAGCTAGATCGAGCATTTTTCATAGGCCTATTTTTGGTTCCCCAGTTCGGCCATGTCGTTAACCATTCTTTAGTGCCGAATAGAACTGCGAGCCCATTTGGATACCACCAGCGATTTTAGTGAAGCACTTAGCAATCCAGAGCTGCTGTCCTGGTCAGGAGGTATCAGCAGCTACCTATGAAATGGTCCGTGTTGAATGGCTGCCCTAGTGTTTCATTACCATATCCAGTACCCACAATCAAATGTTTTTCTCCGAATGTGCCATATCTGCTAATTAATACAGGCCACCAAGTTATCATTCCATACTGAGACATCTCTCAGAACTTACATCTTTGGAATCTGCATTTATGATAAATTTGAGTCACAAGACTAAACTAGTCCGCTCACTTCAATCACCTATAAAAGAAAGGCAGACCCCTATTTTGATTGTTTTTAATACACCAGATGACAACCCTTAGCAAAGAAGTGATCTTCACAGGTAGGGAGCAATTATAACAGGAAATTATAACGGACCATGATTATACCTACTGGCAGGACAACTGATGACACTTTTGCAAAGTTATAAAATAGCACAAGTCTTCGCAAAAAATAAAACTATGCCATATCACTACCAGGTGTGCAGAGAACAGGTAGGATCGCACAGTTCAAACAAAGCTCGCTTCCTATATCTCTCACAAGCATTGAAACGTTTACAGCTTTTCAGCTGAATCACAAATAGGATTCAAATTATGTAGTAATGAAGGGTGGTACCACAAATTTCCAGGATTAAATTGATCAAAAAAATAAATATTAGGTGGTTTATTTTACAAAAAGTGTATATTGGCCTGCCATGTTTAAATGAGCACTGAAATCCATCAGGGGCATTTACCAAGGACATGCAATCAATGGACTGTATGGATCAAAAGGCTTCACAAAATAGTTCAGTCCGTGTGTGCCATCAATCAAATTCGGGTTCACTTAAGGTAAAAGAATTACATAATATAAATATACCCCAAAAATATGATACTCCTGAAACAAGAGCCCCTTTGGAATGAATGAGGAATATGCATTAAATACATCGTTTAAGATTTCTCCCTAGCAGGGCCACCACAACTGCTTACATTAAGGCTAATACATCTCCTCCATGACAAGGAGCATGCAAAAAACTAATTTATTTTTGATTCTATATGTTATTCTTTCTTGCTCCTACACAAAGGTAAAAGACTTTTCAGCTTGACTTCAAGGAAGACGATACAGTTTCCTATGGAATTTAACCAATGGCATAAATGTATTAAAAAATATATATATACTGGAATATATATGACTGCCAAGTTCAACGACACTTCTCAATGTTTATTGGTGAAGTCGGCACTCTTGGTGACTAGTGTTATCTACAACTCAGACGACACCCTCCAATGTACTCAATCTCTCTCTATCCCACATGATCGTGTATCGTAACAATGTGAAATTGAATAAAAGTGAATACATTCTCCATCAGCCCCCACTGAGTTACTGCCAAAGCATTACACAGACTAATGCGGTTCGCAAGAGAATGTCCTTCATTGGCATCACATGGCTATTAAAAGTGCTGTAGTAACAGGTGGGTACTGATTTAAACACTCGCTGGAGGGTGCCCGGTTATCAAAGCTATACAGTGAAATTGTTTGTGAAGCATCAACACCTAAGAAACGGAGGGGGTCGGAACACAACCTTATAGAAAGCTGTTCTGTGATGCTCTTGCAGTTTTTGATCCTGAAGACACACATGCACTACTGTGATGCATTGACGAACAGCCATTTATTAGCAAATTTGTACCTGGGTTGGAGCATCGGGTAAAGTAGGTTAGGGAGTTGCAGGCCAATGGACGAGCAAAACCTGAAACAGTAGTAAGGGAACCATTCTAATTAAAATGCCCATTACTTTTTAGGTCTCGCCTGTCGATGCGCATCGAGCAAGCGAGACTATGGGGGCTTATCCACTCTTTATCCACTGCAAGGAATCGTGGCGATTCCTTGCAGTGCCCGTGACTTTTAAGCTCAATGCGCATGCGCATTGAGCTTAAAAGCGCGTGCACGTCCGTCTTGTTTTACCCGCTCCGCCCCCTCCCCTTCCCGCCGTGTCGCATTTCTCCTCCCCCCCTCCCCTCTCTTCCCTCCCCTCTCTTCCCTCCCCTCTCTTCCATCCAGTATCCTCACACCGCCTACTGCAGCTCCCAAACAACATCCAGCACCACCCGCTCCGCCCCCTCCCCTTCCCGCCGTGTCGCATTTCTCCTCCCCCTCCCCTCTCTTCCCTCCCCCCTCCCCTCTCTTCCCTCCCCTCTCTTCCATCCAGTATCCTCACACCGCCTACTGCAGCTCCCAAACAACATCCAGCACCATTCTGTGATGGAGTATTCGAAACCAGGACGAATGAGAGTCTGCCTTCTTGTCGCCGCAGCCTACGTATGTCTTCCCTTTCTACCCATCCTCGAGGCCCGACACTTCATTGTCTCCGCCCCTTTCTCAAGTGCTCCTTTGAAACCTCTCATTTACCGAGAGATCGGGACCTCGAGGTGCCTCCAGTCTGCCGCTTCCCTCGCTGCTCCTGGCTCACACCCCCGTGCACGCGCTGCTTCCACAGCGCTAGGCCTCGTCTGATTCTCTCCCAGGAATTTCTGAACTAATTTACTGTTTATGTCTCCGCCACCTCTGCTGGCGGCTGCTCCAGGAATTCACTGCCAATTTTGTGAAAAACATATTTTCTTTTTCCATATCTATTTTATTTACTTGGGCCGTTGTTCATCATCACATTAACTATCATGGGATCGAGCCGAATGCATATTCTGAACATGCCACGAGGAAGCCATTAAACGGATTCATATGCTCGTTTTGCACCATAAAAAGGCATCGCTCTGCTGCACTGTTCTCGTTTTAAAACATGCCTTATTCAAGGCACTTGTCCCGATAATTTGGGCTCATTACGATCAGAATACAAAGCGCAAAAACAGATATAAAATGTGTGTTGACTTTTATCATGAGCCTATTTAGGTTTTACTTCAGAGGTACTGTTTATGCGAACATTTTTCTAAACGTGGTATTGGCATAGGAACAATTTCTCCTCCCCCCCTCCCCCCAGCCGCCTGCCTTGCCTACTCTCCCGCCCCCTCACTTCTTGATTGCACGGCCTAGTCCCCTACTCTCCTCCTCCTACTCTCCTCCCCTCGCCGTCTGTTCCCGCACTCCTCCCACACCCCCGCTCCGCCCCCTCCCCTGCCTGCCATGTCGCGTCGCATTTCTCCTCCCCCCTCCCCCCAGCCGCCTGCCTTGCCTTGCTCTTCATTCAATGCTATTTGTAAGGAAGACTGATTCCTATTACCCACACTGTTCCGATTTGCTTTTGCCGATTACAGCCACATAGTATCTTATCTGTAAGTGAAGTCGACGCCGCAATCTTCCAGCTGTCGTGTAGAACCCAAATTCATGCACAGCCCCCCTGTAGAGCTGAAAATGAATCGGCATAATGTAGTAACAGCTTGCACATTAGAGACTGGAGGAGATTTGTAGAACCTCGACAGTTTCACTGCAATATACTATTGGTCAGCTGCAATTGTCAAGTGTCCAATGCAGGAGTTCCGAGTAAGCGCAATTGCCGCCAGTCTCTAGTCCTATTAGGTAGACACATAGAACAGAGTTCTGTTTACAACTGAGTGTTTCTCTGTTTTCGAACATACATACACACCATTGAAACAGCTACACACTTAGACATGTATTTCTTGTTTCGGCAATTCCTATTAAAGTAAGGGAGGGCCAAACCACTCCAAATCTGCGCGTTAATATTACACCCGTTTTTCTCGATATGAGTTTCAATGAAGTGAAACCGAGGTACGTCGAAAGGGGCACTGTGCTGCGCGACATTTATTTGAGAGTCCAGTTATTTGTATTGTCGGTGCCAGTCATACCTCTGTTTAGCCCATGTTCACGCTCTGCTAATTTTAGATGGATAGGGCAATAGAGACATAATTGAAAAGTCGTATTTTGCCCCAGATAACGCACTAGAATCAATTGGGCTCAACTGTCTAGTTCGCATCATGACGCACAGAAGGGTTTTTAGGCAAACTTTAGAGCCCACCGTTATCAAACTGGGGCCTTTACCAAATAATAGCACGTAAATGCCATGAGGTTTGTCAGTGTGCCATATTTAATAATGAACGCGTAAGGTCATTTTTTTTTCAGTAAACCACCCTCACCCTCACTCACCCTCAACCCCTCACCCTCACCCACCCACCCTCAACCCCTCACCCTCACCCACCCACCCTCAACCCCTCACCCTCACCCACCCTCAACCCCTCACCCTCACTCACCCTCACCCACCCTCACCCACCCTCACTCACCCTCACCCACTCACCCTCACTCACCCTCACCCACTCACCCTCACTCACCCTCACCCACCCTCAACCCCTCACCCTCACTCACCCTCAACCCCTCACCCTCACTCACCCTCAACCCCTCACCCTCACTCACCCTCAACCCCTCACCCTCAACCCCTCACCCTCAACCCCTCACCCTCAACCCCTCACCCTCAACCCCTCACCCTCACTCACCCTCAACCCCTCAACCCCTCACCCTCACTCACCCTCAACCCCTCATCCTCACTCACCCTCAACCCCTCACCCTCACTCACCCTCAACCCCTCACTCACCCTCAACCCCTCACCCTCCCTCACCCTCCCTCACCCTCCCTCACCCTCCCTCACCCTCCCTCACCCTCCCTCACCCTCCCTCACCCTCCCTCACCCTCCCTCACCCTCACTCACCCTCACTCACCCTCACTCACCCTCAACCCCTCACCCTCAACCCCTCACCCTCAACCCCTCACCCTCAACCCCTCACCCTCAACCCCTCACCCTCAACCCCTCACCCTCACTCACCCTCAACCCCTCACCCTCACTCACCCTCAACCCCTCACCCTCACTCACCCTCAACCCCTCACCCTCACTCACCCTCAACCCCTCACCCTCACTCACCCTCAACCCCTCACTCACCCTCAACCCCTCACCCTCACTCACCCTCAACCCCTCACCCTCACTCACCCTCAACCCCTCACTCACCCTCAACCCCTCACCCTCACTCACTCACTCACCCTCACTCACCCTCACTCACCCTCACACACCCTCAACACCTCATCCTCACTCACCCTCACTCACCCTCAACCCCTCACCCTCACTCACCCTCACTCATCCTCACTCACCCTCAACCCCTCACCCTCACTCATCCTCACTCACCCTCAACCCCTCACCCTCACTCACCCTCACTCACCCTCACCCACCCTCACTCACCCTCACCCACCCTCAACCCCTCACCCTCACTCACCCTCACCCACCCTCAACCCCTCACCCTCACCCACCCTCACTCACCCTCACCCACCCTCAACCCCTCACCCTCACTCACCCTCACCCACCCTCAACCCCTCACCCTCACTCACCCTCACCCACCCTCAACCCCTCACCCTCACCCACCCTCACTCACCCTCACCCACCCTCAACCCCTCACCCTCACTCACCCTCACCCACCCTCAACCCCTCACCCTCACTCACCCTCACTCACCCTCACTCACCCTCAACCCCTCACCCACCCTCACCCTCACCCTCACTCACCCTCACTCACCCTCACTCACCCTCACTCACCCTCACTCACCCTCACTCACCCTCACTCACCCTCACTCACCCTCAACCCCTCACCCTCACTCACCCTCAACCCCTCACTCACCCTCAACCCCTCACTCACACTCACGCACCCTCAACCCCTCACCCTCACTCACTCACCCTCACTCACCCTCACCCTCACTCACCCTCACTCACCCTCACCCACCCTCAACACCTCATCCTCACTCACCCTCACTCACCCTCAACCCCTCACCCTCACTCACCCTCACCCTCAACCCCTCACCCTCAATCCCTCACCCTCAATCCCTCACCCTCACTCACCCTCAACCCCTCACCCTCAATCCCTCACTCACCCTCAACCCCTCACCCTCAATCCCTCACTCACCCTCACCCTCACTCACCCTCAACCCCTCACCCTCACTCACCCTCACTCACCCTCACTCACCCTCAACCCCTCACACTCACTCACACTCACTCACCCTCACCCACCCTCAACATCTCATCCTCACTCACCCTCAACCCCTCACCCTCACTCACCCTCACCCTCACTCACCCTCAACCCCTCACCCTCAATCCCTCACTCACCCTCAACCCCTCACCCACCCTCAACCCCTCACCCACCCTCAACCCCTCACCCACCCTCACCCACCCTCACCCTCACTCACCCTCACCCTCACTCACCCTCACTCACCCTCAACACCTCACTCACCCTCACCCTCAACACCTCACCCTCAACCCCTCACTCACCCTCACACACCCTCACTCACCCTCAACCCCTCACCCTCACCCTCACACAGTGCAATAGGTCTCAGACCATTTCAGTTAGAGCTTTAAGAAATGTTTATGGCTTTTTTTTATTTGTAATTCTTTAGCATTGGCTACAGGAAACAAAAATGCTAAACATTTACAAAACAAACCCATAAACAATTCTAAAAGCACTAACTCTAATGGTGCGAGACCTATTGCATTTCCAATGCTTGTTGTGGATTGCATTCTGTGCGATGATAGGATACGGAGATAATGAAATATTAAATTGAATTATATTTTTCTTCCAAATCCATGCAATATACATATTTTTCCAACTGGACAAATTAGGTGTTTTTATGGGACACCCTTAAGTAGGACTTTGACTGGCAACAGTGGTCGATGAGAGAATGCTCACACTAAGGCCATATCAGGAGAGGATACAACTGAACAGCTGTTTTTCAATTTTTCATCCATACTACACTATACTGGGATGCGAGGACTGCAGCGTTCCTAAATTCCGTCCTCCCGGATGCTCTCGTAAATCAAAAGTAGGATATTGGTGGTCTGCAAGCACCAGAAACAGGCAAAGTTCAAAAACCTTTTTAAACAAGGTTCCCATAACTAATAATCAACCCAACTTCTAAACCAATAGGAGATTGGCTCATCTCCTTACCAACCATGGCTCTCCATTTAGACTTGGATCTTCTAGGTAGGGATGCAGCGTCTTGACGTCCCTGGGCAAAGTTTGCGCTTTACAAAGCTAATATTCATTCATTCGTGTATTGGGAGTCATTGCACATACCCAAGTTGGATTAGAGGGAGGGTCCAAATTGGATACAAGACTTTGTACATCAAAGTGGAATTTCACATATTGGATTCGTATGACTGCATCAACATATTGAAGTACCTGCCATCATTAAGGGAAAAAGTTCCTTCCCTTGTCGTACATTCGGCTTCTAGCTTAAGCATGGTTAGTCTTAGTGAAGGGATTGATTTAACCATAGATGTTTGTGCAATAAATAAAACATACATAGTTCAGGTTGACAAATAATGATCCCGAATCCGTGTAAAGCTCACTTCATCACCTCTAATAACAAAAGATTCTATTTATCTTAAGATCACCGCAAAATGTGAAGAGCCTTGAAACAGACATTGTGCAAAGTGATTTTCAACTAACAAGTGTGTGAAAACGATCACCTGCATTTACCATTTTTTTTCTGCAGAGCAGTACATCCCTATGTTGTTATTATGCCTCCAACAACAAATCCCATGCGAACTACTATCATAGACCTTAAAAATATATATATATTCCGACGGTAGGAAAATTCATCGCTGACAAAAAGAGTACAGACATGTTAGGTGCAAAAAAAAAAAAAAAAAAAAAAAAAAAGTACATTAAGAGCGTCATAAATGCAGAATCTAAAACTTTGATAGCCCTTCCCATATTAATAACGTGTGTTAAATACTCGAAGCAAATTCATGACGTTTAACTGGGCCCTTTACCGGCATAGGTTTGGAATCCTGCCTTTACCCGGATGCACTCAGTTTCCCAGCCCATGCCATTCGCATAACTGCTATGCAAACCAACAAACCAGGTGGTTACCTTGGCATACTTTACAAAATACATACTGGCACAAAGTACACAGAGTCTAACCTTTCCTTTTTCGACTGGGTTCATGCCTTGGCAACGAAACAAGAATCCTTGGCTTCTTGCAGCAGATCTGTAATGCATGTTAGCTTTTAAAAGGGTACGCTGGGCGGGTTCCACAAAGCATGTCAAGGCAGTCTAAAGGCTAATCGAATGCCACATCTTAGATTGACAAAATTGTGCAAGTGAAACACCGTGTTCTTCACGGTTTGACCCAAGACAGAAGTCCCCGAGGCAGAGTCAACGCACATAGTGACAATGTCTGCACAGCAGCACATACAAGGTACCTGCAATTTTCAAACACACAGATGGAAATAAATATGAATTCTGCCCAGGAGTGGCAAGCATCCGTTTTCTGGAGCACTAAACACACTGCTGTAACGCGAACTGATCTGCCCCTCCCCTCCCAAGAACATGAGGTGCTCATGAGTCTCCCACATCTCAGATATTTAATGGATTTGTGCTGAATGGGGCCCACTGAAGGGTTGACCCCTCCCCCTGCCCCACCCAGTACAGCAGGGGCAGGACGGGCCTGCTTTACAACTCCGATTATACATTCAAGGCATCCAGGGCTTTAAGTACGCTGGGTTTCACCGGTACTGAGCACCAGCAGTTTTTTTAAAGGGGGCCTCGAAACGGGTCTCTATCGGGCTCTGTTTTGTGCCCTGGCCCAGGGGGTCCATTTTTTTCCTGACTGCAGTGACCTCAGGCACGTCATGCGCACGTGCTCACACTTCTCAGTAGTGGAGAAGTTACGGAATAACGTCATGCCAGGTGAGCGTTATATAGCAGAAGGGACATCTTTTAAAGAGTCATTTTCTTTCTGGATTGCCCTTCTCTTTTTGAAACTCTGGAGCAGCAACATTGTCGTGGTGTCACCAGGGCTTAAAGTGTTAGTTTCTTCAATATTATATTCAAGCCATAGTTGCTCTTGCTTATTTATCTTAGGCAACTAAAACATTGACAAAGCCAATAGTCCTGACTTATTGTAGGTATGTTACTTGTTGCATCATATATCTGGACGCGTGGACGGAAACAGCAAAATACAAGTTGGGCGGCACACTGTACTAAGCACAGATTTATAGCTTACATGTTTTAAGCCACATCCTTAATTACATTGGCCACGCCCCTTTGAGAGACCCCACATTTTTTTCATCCCACGTAAAGCCCTGATGGCATCTATAAACCGTGGGGTGCTACGAGGATTAGATTACTCTGCATTCAGAGACTGTACTTTCAAGAATAGTGCTTGTGGCAGAGGAGTCACTGCTGGGTAAGGGCACCAGACTTTCATAAAAATGAATAACTCCCCATCTAACAGCTTGCCCAAGGGCCTAGTCTTACACTGAGGTCCTAGCAAGCATATACGGCCTCCCTACAGCTTTGTGTTCCATCCAGGTGGGTCCCCTCCACCAGGGCCAGCACTAGGCATGGGCAGTGTGGGCACCTGACCAGTGCCTCAAACTCAGCCCACCAGCATGGGGCCCTGCACCAGTTTAACACACAACCAGCCCTCCTGTACTCCTGCCAGTTCAACTGAAAGAAAGGTATTTCTTTTCAATTGGGCCCATGAGTGGGAGAGGACCCTCCCTTGGCCTCTTAGGGATGGTGTCCCAGTTAAAAGGAGCCGGTTTGTCCTGCAATTAGGCCTCCTGTCCAGCTTCCCATTCAGAGACACTACAGGACGCCATTGTCAGCACTTAAGCTCCCAACACGTTCAACTCTCAGCCCACAAGCAATTCACACCTTCAGCCCAAAATGGGCTGTAAAAGTGGTGGGGGCTGAGAGGAGGAGCTGTGGCCCAAGAGAAGTCTGAACAAAGCAGCTTCTTGAGCCCTGAAAATCTCACGTATGCAAAATTAGAGAGGCCTCGCTCATTCACTTCCGGCCCAGGGCACCAGACATCCTAGAACCTGCTCGGTCCTCCACCTTAATAGCCCTGAAAGAAGCAGCAGCTGGATGCTTGCAGGGGTAGATAGATGGGCTGGACCAAAACGTGTGGCGTAGAAAAGAAAAGCTCCGGAGGAAGCAGATGTCCTGGGGGATAGAAGGGAGCGTGATTCAAACAACCAATCTATAATCAATAGACACACATGCCTCACTTACTTGCAGCCGCTTAGAAGGCAGATGCAAAAACAAGGCACATGCACACCCGTATCACATCGCAAGCATATATGCAACAATGTTTGTACACTGCGATTGTACACTTAACAGTGCTACCGACCTCTAGGCACTTTGGTTGTCAAAATAGGAGAAACTTAGATGTTAAACCCACTGTTAAGCTCCAGTTAATCAGAGACCATCTAGTGCCTTGCCCAGAAGGGCAGTGAAGGATGGCATCAGAAGTGTTTGCTTCTACAATTGAAATCAATTCTAAAAATAATCTACATTTGTGGAACAAGCAGGATAAACTTTGTCAGGTAGCACAACAATGTTTGCAATGAGTGGGTGCCTTGCGAATTGAAACTGATTTGTTATAACACCTGTTCCCTCGTGATAGAATGGGCAGTAGGAATATCAGTGATATTTGGTGATTAACGGCAGTGCCACCATTGTTGGAAAGGAAAGACATCCTTACAGTAAAAACTTTCCCATCAAGTTCTTAGCGTTAAAATTGCCACTGGAAATAATGCACCATGAACAGCAGTTTTGTTAAACCATTATTTACCACCACGGAAAAAAATGGCACCCGAAAACAAGTTACCACTAGGAATGGGTAACTCACATAATTTACTGTAGCGTTGGTATGCTAAATTACTGTAACATTATGCGAGATAACGCATAATTAAGTCAGGTGCATAACCCTGCATTTGGCATTATTTTCTTAGCGCAAAATGCACCTTTGCATCAAAAATTGGTCAGAGGATACATTTTACGTTACCAAAATAGCACTAAATGCAAATTGAATAGGAACAGCAGCAGCCACTCGTGCTCAGTTCCAGTGCTCTTGGCTAGACATTTTTGTCAAAAAATAAAAGAATGGCCATAATCACGCAATTATAAGCAATTTGCATCAGTTTACCGTGGAACGTGACATTTCCTAGATTACTCCAATTACACAGGTGAATTACAATTTGGTTCAGGTTTAGTTACCACCCAAGATAAGATCAGCTCTATTCGGGTCACACAAAGATCCCAAAGATTGCCAATACTTAAACTATTGGTACTCCGTGGTCACCAAATAATTTGGCAATGACGTGGATTGGCATTTTCAACAGGATGAATTTCATTAGCCCAACAATTCACACACTTGTAACTAGAACCGACTATTGCCACCAGCTGTACGTTTATAATCGCTGGTAGTATTTGCGTATCTCTTGTAAATTAAGACAGAAACAACAACTCACTTTTAACACAAGGAAACTTTTTAATGTTGTATTTCAGTATATTACACTGGAGGTTCACTGCTGCTACGGCCGATGGCTCAGTAGACTAGCCTACCCACTCTTAAGAATTTCCATTTTACCTCAGTGTTGCAGGTCTGAATAATGGTAGGTCACTCAGCCTTCCTTCCAAAGTCAGTAAAATGAGTAACACTGGGACTGTTCCATTAGGAGTCAGTACCATAAGAAAGACCTTGCCTAGGTTTTACACGTCTACCAGTGGCTCAGTCCAAAAAAAAAAAAAAGTCGGTTATTCGGCGCCAAGAAGCCACATGGCATGAATGTGTGCTTTATAAATACACACATTATGCTATTTCTTCTGTAACGAAGCTCCTAATCTCAATTTAACACATCAAAAAAATCAAGTAGCACTTCAGATAAGCTTAATAATGTTGGTGCCATCCAGATATGCAGAGAGAGAGATCAAGAAAGGGGTCAGGCCCAAATGACTGGAGCCAGGTAGGGCCAATAATCAATCTGTACACAGGGGAAATAGCTGGAATCCAACTTATTTTATAGAAAAGACCACAGTATATGCATTTTGTGGTACGGGTTATTTATTTACCCTCTTTTCTTTTTTCATAATTTTTTATCACTTCAAAAGGGAAACTCCTATTTCCAAGAGAAACATTAAAAAGTTAAACCAAAATCAACATTAATCATGGCCACATGATTTAGACAAAACTCAATCTTAATTAAATGACAAACATACATTCAAAATTGCACAATATATCATGTAAATCATGAATAGATCATGTGTTTAAGCAATCCTTTTCAATTTATAGGATGAGCTACTATATACAACCCAATAAAGGACCAATTTGCAACATTCATTCAATATAAGTGTCCTGATTTAACAGTTCGACTGATTCCTCTCATTAAAGAATATGCAGACGCGTTTCTAGCCACGATTAATTCCTTTGCAGGCTTTCATCAGGGCTTCTTATTAAAAGCATATTGAGGCAATCTGTATTGTAAATCCTGACTTTTATAGGTACCTATAAAAGTCAGGATTTACAATACAGATTATAAATACCTCGAGGGAGAATTCTCGCGCATTAAAGAACGAGAGAAACACACACAGGAGTAAGAGAAACCGCAGCTATGTCGCCCCAAGAATAATTGAAGTCACACTAATTCTGCTAAGAGCCTGCCAGAAGATTGCCTCAATATGCTTTTAATAAGAAGCCCTGATGAAAGCCTGCAAAGGAATTAATCGTGGCTAGAAACGCGTCGGCATATTCTTTAATGATAGGAATCAGTCGAACTGTTAAATCAGGACACTTATATTGAATGAATGTTGCAAATTGGTCCTTTATTGGGTTGTATATAGTTGCTCATCCTATAAATTGAAAAGGATTGCTTAAACACACATGATTTATTCATGATTTACATGATATATTGTGCAATTTTGAATGTATGTTTGTCATTTAATTAAGATGGAGTTTTGTCTAATGTAATGTATATATATGGTCATGATTAATGTTGATTTAACTTTTTAATGTTTCTCTTGGAAATAAGTTTCCCTTTTGAAGTGATAAAAAAACCATTAAAAAAGAAAGAAAAAAAAAGAGGGTAAATAAATAACCCGTACCACATAAAGCATATAGTGTGGTCTTTTCTATAAAATAAGTTGGATTCCAGGTATTTCCCCTGCATCCAGATAGGCAGGTCAGCATTCACTTTCCTTCCACATGTTGAACCAATGGCTGTGAAGCGCCAATTAGCCATGGCTGCTTTGCTAGGTATTTTCATCACAAATTTAGCTCACACAACTTTGAAATAATCTATAACCCAACATCAGTTCGAAAAGGGCTATTAAAATGTTGAATTACAGCACATAACTTTACTTCTGTCAACTATACTGATGGACTTGAAACTGTAATCAATGACAAAATTATTGTTGTGCACCACAGGCCTTCCCAAATGCCAGTCACATATTAGTGAGTATTTCTCCATCTCGCACAATAATGGTATTCATATGGATGCAAACTCAATCAAAAGGACAACAAAAATGTTTCAGAGACAGCAACAATCCAAACAAGTGAGGAGAACCTTGGAGGTGGTCTTGCAGATACAGAGTTACCTGGCCTGCGAAAAGGAGAAAACTCACTAGCCATGTTACAATACCCACAGTCATATGGTTACACCTCTCCTAGCTCACACAAGGTTCTACACCACCCGGTTCATAACAATGAGTTTTTGCTCTTTTGGGTACATCAACTTTACATATGCCAGAAGCGTAGACCCGGTTATCAGTGGCGTTCAAACACCAATACTGCTCATTATGTATTGCCGCTTCTAGCAGTAAAAAAAAAAAAAAAAACAGCATTGGCAATGGCAATTAGTCTTGATTAACAATGTTCAGCGATCAATGTAATTAGCGTCTGCCAGTGCCTTAGTTGCTAGGTTAAAAGCTTAAAAAGCAATGAAAACATTGCTTTTTGTATTTTCAGGACAGATGCTATGGCATGAACCAACATTCTTTACGTCATCACATAAGTTGGCGCAGTTTGACAACAATGCTCATTGTATCATGCAATGTGGCAGATATGCAAGTATAGAAAATTATGTTTTTATGGTTTTCTAGGCTCTTAACCACTTGGCTGCTAGGCGTTTCCCCCCCCCCCCCCCCCCCCCCCCGTGCTGGAAATTGCCATTTTAGTGGCACCATGACGAGCTCAGCCCGTCATCAGCACACAACACCCGTGGGTGATGACGAGCTGAGCTCGTCATCAGCATCGAAGGGGTTAAAAAAGCTGCATGCAATCGAGGAGCATGGGAGTGTGAGGGGACATCCAATGAATCAAGAAGAGTAGCATTTGGTGCAGCAATGAGCATAAAGAGGTCAGAAGGGAAGGGACGGGAAGGGGTGGGAGATTAAATTGTAAAGTGCAAGCATGCCCTGAAAAAATACTCCAATAGAGTGATACAAATTAAAGAGCAATGCTCAAGGAGGGAAAACACAGTAGAGACAAAGAAGAAACAAAACTCAAGCACATGATACATCTACCCGATAGGAAAGGAGAAAGAGGTTGGTAAAAAATGGAATACAATGTTGCCGCCATCAGGAAGGTAAGGAAGAAGTGTGACCAAAAGCCTTTCAAACTAAAACTAGAACAGTTGAGTAACTTACCCTTAGGGCTACCAACCAGATGCCCAAACCCCAGAACAAAAGAAACTGCTCTTTCTTGTGATCCCATATAGCTTATTGAACCAGATGTCTTTCACAGGCAAAATGCTACTAATAAACTCTCAAAACCTTGGAGGACTCTAAAACGTGCTCAAAATATTCACACTTAATTACAAAAGAATCACATGGAGTTTAGAAGAATCAGTCGAAAAATGTTAACAGCAAACCTAGACCTTAGGCTCAATAACACCTACAGTTGATTGAAAATCATGCTGTGCCTACTCCCAGCAGCCACCTTATGCTGCAAGGACATACAAAAACGGTGATACTGGAGAGTACAGCATGTCTGCAAATGGAACCGTTAGTACAGACTGTACACCACAAAGTTCTCCCTGGAAATTGGAAATTAACACTAGTTACTCCAAGTGATAATAAGTCACCCTGGCCAGTCTCATTTGGCAGCACCCAGACCCTATGCATAACGGAAGGCCAGAACCCCTGCTAGTCCGAAGACACTGGCCAGAGGACTACTCCCCAGGGGTTCATCGTTGTCACTATTTGACCATTATCAAACAGCCAACCACCAAGTTTCTCCTACAGTGAATGACCATTCCATGTAACAAAATCCATACTGATGCTAACCAATGAGAATCATAAAGGCGAGTGCAAGGCAACTATAGCACAACAAACCCAGCGCACAACAAACCCAAATTATTTCAAAGAATCCAAGCTATAGTGTGAAGCAGAGTGCTTCAATTTCACTCAATCTACAAATTCTGAGGTTACTTGGCCAGAAACAAATCCGTACCAGAGGCCCTCCATCACTCACCAGTCAAAAGGGAATTTCAACTCAAAGAGCCAACTACCTGCCAAAAGATAGTTCTTCCAGATGCACTGCTCCACACATGCAGCCACTTTCCTGGAACCGCTATGTTGAAGACCGACTTGCACCTTCAATCAATCAATACATTTATAGAGCGCGCTACTCACCCGTGAGGGTCTCAAGGCACTGGAAGGGGGGGGGGGGGGGTCTCTACTGCTCGAAGAGCCAGGTCTTGAGGTGTTTCCTGAAGGTGAGATGGTCCTCGGTCAGTCGTAGGTGTGTGAGGAGGAAGTTCCAGGTTTTGGCTGCCAGGTAGGAGAACATTCTTCCTCCGGTGGTGGTTCTGCGGATCTGTGGGACGGTGGCGAGGGCGAGGCTGGCAGAGCGTAGCTGGAGGGTGGAGGTGTAGAACGAGAGGCGGTTGTTGAGGTATTCGTTGTTGAGGTATTCGGGCCAATTATCGTGTAGTGCTTTGTGTGCGTGAGTGAGGAGCCTGAACGTGAACCTCTTGCTGAGGGGGAGCCAGTGCAGGTTTCTCAGGTGGGCCGATATGTGGCTGTGGCGGGGGATGTCGAGGATGAGTCGTGCGGAGGCATTCTGTATGCGCTGGAGTCGTTTCTGAAGATTGGCTGTGGTTCCTGCGTATAGGGCGTTTCTGTAGTCCAGTCAGCTGGTGACTAGTGCCTGGGTGGCGGTTTTTCTGGTTTCGGTGAAATCCACCGAAAGATCTTGCGGAGCATGCGCAGGGTGTTGAAGCAAGATGACGAGACGGCGTTGACTTGCTTGGCCATTGTGAGGGAGGAGTCCAGGATGAATCCCAGGTTGCGTGCGTGGTCGGTGGGTTTTGGTGCGGCACCCAGCGCTGTGGGCCACCAGGAGTCGTCCCAGGCAGAAGGGGATTGTCCGAGGAGGAGGACCTCAGTCTTGTCTGAGTTCAGCTTCAGGCGACTGAGTTTCATCCATTCTGCAACGTCTTTCATTCCTTCCTGGAGGTTGGTTTTGGCGGTGGCTGGGTCTTTGGTGAGGGAGAGTATCAGTTGGGTGTCGTCGGCATAGGAGATGATGTTCATGTTGTGTTTGCGTGCGATGGCGGCGAGGGGGCTCATGTAGACATTAAAGTTGGGCTGAGCGAAGAGCTTGGGGTACGTCACAGATTATCTCGTGGCTGCTGAGCGGAAGCGAGGTAGGCGGACTCGCTGGGGTCTGTCGGAGAGGAACGAGGTGATCCAGTCCAGGGCCTTTCCTTGGATCCCTGTGTTGAAGAGGTGGGTTATCATGGTGCGGTGGCATACGGTGTCGAAGGCAGCCGAGAGGTCTAGGAGGATGAGAGCGGGTGTTTCTCCGTTGTCCATCAGGGTCCTGATGTCGTCGGTAGCTGCGATGAGGGCGGTCTCGGTGCTGTGGTTGGCTCGAAATCTGGACTGGGACGGGTCGCTCTAATTGTTTGTCTCTAGGAAAGCAGTCAGCTATTTATTGACTGTCTTCTCGATGACTTTAGCCGGGAAGGGAAGAAGAGAGATGGGGCGGAAGTTCTTGAGGTCTTTGGGGTCTGCTGTGGGTTTCTTCAGGAAGGCGTGGATTTCTGCGTGCTTCCAGCTCTCAGGGAAGGTGGCCGACGTGAAGGAGTAGTTTATGATGTTCCGGAGGTGGGGTGCGATGATGATGTCGGCTTTGTTGAAGATAAGATGGGGGCACGGGTCAGAAGGTGAGCCAGAGTGGATGGTGTTCATGAGGTGGGTGGTGTCTTCAGTGCGGATGGGGGTCCAGGTGCTGAGGATGGTGATGGGGGTCGGTGGTTCGGTGACTGGAGGCAGTGTCTGGGGTCCGAAGCGGTCGTGTATGTCTGCGATTTTGCGGTGGAAGAACGTGGCGAGGGAGATGCAGAGGCCTTGTGATGGTGTGATGTCGTTGTTGCTGACGCTGGGGTCGGAGAGCTCTTTGACGATGCTGAAGAGTTCCTTGCTGTTGTGGGTGTTGCTTGACTAGCCGCTCTTTGAACGATGCCTTTTTGGTGGTGCGGATCAGCTGGTGGTGTTCGCTAGTAGCGTTATTGAGGGCAGTCATGTTTTCGGTAGTCTGATTGTGGCGCCAGGTTTTTTCGAGGGTTTGGCAGGATTTCTTTGAGTTTTTGAGGGCGTCGGTGAACCATGAGGATTTCCTGTTGCAGGACTCGCCTGGGGAGTTCTTCGGTGGAGAGAGGTCGTGGGCGCAATTGGTGATCCACTGTGCGAGGTTGTGGGCTGCGTTGTTGGTGTCCGCGGTGTCGGCTGGCGGGTTCTGGCTCAGTGATGAGGAGCTGGTCTGTGGTGATTGTGCTCCAGCATCTGCGGGGGATTTGTTGCGTGCAAAGGTGGGATGTGGTGTTTTTGAGGGTGAAGTGGATGCATCAGTGGTCGGTCCAGTGTAGCCCGGTGGAGTGGCTGAAGGAGACGTGGTTGCTGGCGGAGAAGATGGGGTCGGGCGTGTGGCCAGCTAGGTGGGTGGGGTTGTTCACCAGTTGCTGGAGTCTGAGGTTGGCGAGGTTGGCGAGGAGGGTGGTGGTGATGTTGTTGTCGTTTTTCTCCAGGTGGAACTTAAGGTCCCCCAGGAGGATGTATTCTGGTGAGGCTAGGGTGAGCGGGCTGATTAAGTCGGCGATGGTTTTGCTGAATTGTGTGTGCGGGCCCGGGGTCGGTAGATAAGTGTTCCTTTAAGGGTGGTCTTGGGGTGGGTGTGAATCTGGAAGTGCAGGTGTTCGGTGGCAGAGAATCCCTAAGCATCACAGGGGTTTCAGCAGGTCACTGGCATGATCGACTTCAAAAACGTTAGGCCACCGGATGGCACTTGCACCACTTGCTACTGTATAGCGCTCTGTTACTCAGCAACTTAGTTGCAGGTCACTTAACCAGGGAGCAGTAGGCTGGCCCACATGTCTTGAACCCTGAGGGAACATTTGCCCGAATCTCCTCACATTGCACTAATTTCAAACTAAGACTGTCAATTATAACCCACTGCGGTATTTTTCCCCAACAAGGCTGGACCATCACGGATATAAGCAGCAGGCATGAACATCAATTCCACCCTCCGCCTAACGAGTATGTTTGGTACATTGCACTCGGAATAGAACAATCCATCGCCCTACACAGCGGTTGCAACAGTAACTTGTGTTGCTATCAGAGGAAAGCTATGCAAATCTAGTCAACGTTGCCATCCAAGAACACTGCGACCAGACAGCATCCACATAATTTGGGTGAAAGTGCTGCTTTCTAAAAACATTAGGCGCACCACTATCACTAAATAATTATCAATCCTTCCTGACTGCTGTGTGGTATTTGAATAAAAGATATATGCAAAGCTATGATTTGACTCCCATCTGCTGCTCGGTCAAAATTGGACTACCACCTGCAAGGCATTTTAAAAACAAAGCACATACACTGTCACAGTTTAATTTAAAACACGCACAATCAATAACATGTTCTTCTTGGTCTGATCTGATATATGATATTCGATGTTTTTGTACTTTTGAGAATAATACATTTTAATTAAGAAATGTGAAACTAAAACAAACATGCATGATAATTGCTGGTCATTGGCACACATTCAAAAATGCAGAACTAACCCCACATAAAGTTAAGTCTAGACATATTTGAGGAGAGCCTGTGGCCTAATGGCTGGGGCGGTCAGCTCAAATCTGGGGAACCGGGCTCGAGTCTCGGCAATGGCGCTCAACATCCTGTAATTCTGGGCAAATCACTTAATGTCCCGAGCGTGGCTTGGACGGCAATGTAGACAGACGTCTAAGTCTGGAACCTCCGTCACCCCGAGCCAAAGATCAGCAAATTACCTAGCGAAACGGCCCAAGAAACAACCCACAAGCTAAAGGAAAGGTGTCGGAAGCATCAAGGCACAAGCAGGCGGAGAGAAAAAGAGGTACCGAGAAGGAGAAGGAAATAAAAAGCCAATAATCCTAACGGGAAGGAAGCTCGGCTGAGACACAAGATGGCGGGGCACTGAAAAGCAGCAGAGGAAGATCGCCGGCCACAAACACAGAGGCAGCGCGGAGCAGAGTGACAGCAGACCCGCCACGGTAAGACAACCACTAGGGTACCGCCAGAGTACCTCCCGGTAGGTCAGCGCAAAAGAAAGACACCAGAGAGCTCAACAACGAGCGGGCGTAAGGAGCACAAAAAACGAATCCAAAAGCAGCTACCGGCAGCGGCCATCTTGAGGCAACATCAGGCAGAGCACGCACAAAGGAAGGGCGCTCCCGCTAAAGCCGAGAAAGCATGCCGGAACCCAGTGGCGAACAGCCAACAAAGGCAGAACCACCGGGACACGTTGGGGGCACCCGGACAGGTTGGAATAGCAGCGTTGCGGTGTAGGGAAGCCATGGCAGCTCCAGCCTACTGAACAAGCGCAGCCCAGGAGAACAGAGCCACGGAGCTTTAATGCAGCTTTAAGGGAGCAGAGCAGCCATATAGATGCCAAGCACGAGCACCAGAGGTAAATATCAGCCAAGATTCGGGGCACTTTAGATAAATCAGCACTACCCAGACGAAACCGGAAGCGCGTCCTGGGGGTGGCCATTTTGGCAACCACACGAAACCCAAACCACAGCCGAGCAACAGCCATCACAGCCGCACACAGCGGGAGAACTTAAGCGCAAGCCAACCGCAAGAACATGACCTAATCCCAGCAGGCCCAGCCAAAAATAGGCGCACTTTAAACCAACATCGCTATCATAGACAGTATTAGAGGCACACCTGGAGGTAGCCATCTTGACAATCGCACGTGACCCAAGCCAGTCGTGCGCCTCGGCCGCACACCAGGAATCATCCCCAGCAAGCGTAGCCATAGCTGATCAGCGTCCAGAGGCAAACAAGTAAGCCTGAGGCCAGGGGAGCCACATATTGCTGCGATGCAGCCACAAACTGAGGTCTAACTACTGCCTGATACAAGAGAACTAAAGGCACCAAGTGAGGTAATACGGTGGAAGCAGGCTCACAAAGCAGCAAACCGGAACTCAGTGCGCCAGAGAGGAGAACAGACACGGGAAAAAAAAAAAGGAGAAGCAAAGCACCTGCCAATAGAGAGCTGGCGGGGGCCAAGACCAGGACAAGGACAAGGACAATAAGGTGGCCAAGCAGATTCAGGTTTGACAGCACGCCTGAAAACAAAGATACAGTAGGCGCAAATAGCACCAAAGGTCACCCGGCTAATCAACAGAAAGACGACAGACTCAGTACCTACCTGGCAAGAAGAGGGTTTGACAAAATGGCGGGACGGAACGATAAAAATGCCAGCGACAACAAAAAGTCAGGAAAGACCTAACTGAATCCCCGACGAAGCTGAAAAACAACCACACAAATGAAATCACACTTGATACACTCCTCAAAAAGATAAATGAAGGGAATGACCTAGCAAAAGCCACAAAAAAAACTATTGATAACATGCAGCTGGAACTAGCCGGCATTAGAGCCGACCAAAGCAAAACCAACTGCAGAATTGATGCAGCAAAAAAAAAAAAAAAAAAAAAAAAGAATAAGCGACCTATAAGACCACACAACCAGAGCAAACAGAGACATGGGGTACGTGGTCAAGACAACCAGCAACCTACAGAAGCTGCTGGCGGAACAGGACGATCGCAGCAGGAAAGGCAACATTCAGCTCCTGGGTGTGCTTAAAGGAGAGGAGGATGCAACAGGCTCATACGCAGCCCTACTGGAAGACCTCCTACCCAAGCTGACTGGCCTAAATTTCGACAGGTCATTTGAGGTAGACAAAGCCTACAGAGTGACAGCAACAAAACAACAGCATGGGAGAGGCCCGAGGCCGATCAAATGCAAGCCACTCTGTGCCAACCACACTGAGGCGATCTTTTCCTTCGCCAGGAAAGGACAAACCGTGAAATGGAATGGTCAAAAAATCATTATAACACAAGACTTCTCAAGGCAAACAGTGGAAACCAGGAAAGGGTTCCTGGCACTAAGAGACAGGCTCCGGAAAGCGAACATAACATTCAGTTTCGCAGGACCTGCCAGAATGCGAATCACAGATAGAAAAGGAACACTGGTCTTCGACGAACCTAGCGAGCTAAGATGATATCTACAGGGCCCGGAGGAAATGGAGGCACAAAGCCCAGGAGCGGCCAAAAGAAGAGCCTCGTCGGACACCTCCGAGGGAGGGGCGGAAGGAGGACAATAGCCTAGTAACTCAGAATATGCCAACAGAATGAAACCAGTCTACCTCAGACCAACAGAGCTACCTCAAAGAAAATGGTATTGGAATGCCACATCAAGGCTCCTCAGGAAACAAAAACCTTGAATTATGACTCTGCAGAACAACGAAGCTACCTCACGTAATCAACACATTCAGAGAATCAAACCGCATATAGAAGCGCGTCAAGCCGAACACCATGGACCCTAGAAGGAAGCCTGTTTATCCTTTAACTCCAAGGTGTAAGATGTTTACAAATGAAAGGGCCTGAGATAAATGAAACTTGGGGGGGGGGGGGGGGGGGGGGGGGACCCTTGCTGTCGCACGCCTACAGTACAAAGTCAGGGGGAGGGGAGGCGGAGGGGAGGGGAAGGGGTGGGGAGCTTCACAGTACAGTTGTATGCGTTTTTCTATCTCAATGTCCTTTCTATCTTTATCCTTCTTTCTTTTCTGACTATCTCCCATGGGGACAAAACCAGCACAACACCAGTCCAACTACCACCTCTAGAATTGCGGAATTTAAACACACTTGCCACACGAGATAGCGAGGGAGAAAAACCACCATGACTAACCCAACGAACCACCAACTACTCTCTGACATTAAAGTGGTGTCCCTCAACATAAAGGGCCTCAATCACCCAATCAAACGCCGGAAAACACTAGACTACCTGGCAAAAATGAAAGGTGACGTGTACATCCTGCAAGAGACCAGGATCTCTGGGGAGGACGCTTAACACCTCAAAGCGAAATGGATAGGAGAGGTAGCTTGCTCACCAGCCATACACAAGAAAGGGGGGGGTCATCACAATTATAAGCAAAAAATCCAAACTTGCAATACAAGAATGCCAAGCAGACAAAAACGGGAGAGTACTAGTCACAAGCCTCAAAAGAGGGGAGGAGCCGATACACGTAGCCAACTTATATGGGCCCAACTCGGCAGATAAGACTTTTTGAGAGGAGGTTGAGTCTAGACTAAGCAACTTTCCCCAAGTCGAGCTAATAATCCTAGCAGGAGACATGAACCAGGCCCTCGACCAAGCCATAGACAGACACCCACACAGAACAAGCCATAGGTCGCAGGAACAGAACATCCTTAAAAACCTCTGTGCCAAACTAGAGCGGAGAGACCCATGGAGACTACAACACCCAGACGCTAGGGAATACACTTTCTACTCACACCCACACAACTCATACAGCAAAATAGATTACACTTTCATGTCAGCCACCCATACACACCTCATAGACTCAACGGAGATCGGCCCAATGACAATTTCTGACCATGCACACATCACCCTCACGATTAGCGGTAAACACAACGAGAAGCCCAGTCGCAGCTGGCAACTAAATAGCGATATCCTGGAAAACCCGGCCAATATAGTGGAAATTGAGGAGGCAATCAAAGAATACCTTGCCTTCAACACAGCAGAGATGGACAAGGCCACCTTGTGGGAAGCTCTAAAGGCCACGATAAGAGGCAAACTCTTGATCAAGTCCAGGATGAATAGGAACAGGAACAAAAAGATAACATATCTGGAGAACCAGATCAAAGATCTAGAAAGAGGCCACTGCGCAAATCTAGCAGACAAAAACACTCTGACTGACCTAACTAAGAAGTATGAGCTCAACAAAATTTTGAGTGAAAGAGCAGGCACATGGATCAACAAATACAAATCCATCAACCAATGCTCAGCTAACAAGGCAGGGAAGGCACTAGCGGCCTACCTGAAAGCAAAACAAAGACAACACACAACCGCAGCGATAACAGACACAGCAAACAGGACACAAACGTCCAACAAAAAAATCTTAGAGGTGTTCAAAGACTTCTACAAAGAGCTGTACACAGCAGACAAAGGCCTGGCAATAGATGGGGGCAGGTCTACTTGAGAAACTAAGCTTACCCAGACTCTCAGACCAACAAAGAGAATCCCTCGAGGGGGATATAAATGAAGCAGAGGTAGAAAAAGCGGTAACCTTCCTCAAAGCAAATAAAGCGCCGGGACCAGACGGGTACACGGTCGCGTTCTACAAACAATTCCTGCAGCAGCTGAAACCCACTATGGTCGAGGTCTTCTCACTCTGTGCCCAACAGGGGAGAATGACAGACTATGGCTGAGGCAAACATCATAGTCATACCCAAAGAGGGCAAAGACTCACAGTACCCACAAAATTACTGCCCAATCTCCCTCAAACGTCGACTGTAAAATATATGCCAAAATCATGGCGGCAAGACTAAATACGTTCCAGCCCCATCTCATCCACAAATCGCAGGCAGGATACCTTAAAAACAGGTTGTCTCAAGACAACACCAGACTTCTATGCCACCTCATCCACCTCACAGCCAACAGTCAAGACCAGGCAGTCATGATCGCGCTAGACGCAGAGAAGGCCTACGACAGGGTCTCTTGGCCATTCTTAGACCTATGCATGGAAACGTTCGGCCTGGGGACCAAGTATCGAAGCATGGTGATGTCGCTATACAACAATCCTAGGGCCCGGGTGGCAGTTAACGGGGAACATCAGAAGCTTTCACCCTAGAAAGAGGCACGAGGCAGGGATGCCCACTATCCCGAGCCTTATTCCTGTTAGCTCTGGAACCATTGCTAGTCATGATCAGGAATAACCCACACATAACAGGCTTTCGTGTCAGAGACAACAGTGAAATTAGCAGCCTATGCAGACGACATATTGATCACAACGAAAAACCCGACCACCTCAATAACGGCGCTGATGCACACCATAGAAGAGTACGCGCTAGTTTCAGGATACTAACTAAACAGGGAGAAGTCTGAATGCAAACCCATGAACTGTCACACAACAAGTGCGGTCCTGGGCACATCTGGACTAACGTGGCAAAAGAAACCTTTAAAGTATCTCGGCCTCCTATTTGGCAGAGATCTAAGGTCAACCTTTGATCATAACAAAGAAGCCATCCTAAACAAAGTTAAAACGAAAGTAGACTCCTGGTCTCCCAAATTTATCAGCTGGTGGGGAAGTGTGGAGACTATCAAAATGATGATAACACCCATGATCAACTACATGCTAGGTATGCTGCCACTAACACTTACTGAAGACTTCCACAAGAAGCTGGACAACATCATCAGCAAGTTCTTATGGAATGAGAAGAAACCCAGGATCAGCCTGCTAAAATTGAGGACTTAAGGGGGCTAAATGTCACGAACTTTAAGGTATTCCAAACGGCCTGCCTGGCAAAACAGGGAATATTTTGGCTCATCCCAGACCAGGAGTACACACCTGTATGGTTCGAGATAGAGAGGGATATCCTTGATGGTGCAGACCCCATAGCCATACTCACAGCCAATAAGCACCCTGAGGAAAACAACGCGGTCCTCGAAAACACTAGGATAGCACTCTTGAAAGTAGACAGAAGGGTGAAACAGAGCATCAAGAGATCAAGTTGGGAATCAATCTGGTTCAACTCAAAAATAACATACAGAGGCAGAACACTTGCCAACAAGGAGTGGTACGGGAGAGGGATCACCACACCTGCTCAGCTGGGGAAGGAGGGCACACCGCTCACATTTGACACGCTGAAAAGGGCCCACGACCTACCCAACATTGAATTCTATGAATTCCTAAAGATCAGAGCTGCTATCACTAGAGCAAACCTGACCAAAGAGACACCCTCCATCATACAATACATGCAAAACCTTAACAAGATGGGACACCAAACCACCCTCCTATACAAACTCATAAGCCCACACACGTCAACACTGAACACCAAAACGATGGTGTTCTGGGAAACATTGCACAACAGGCCCTTTAGCGAAGATGAGAAATCCCAGCTTTGGGTCTCAGCCTCCAAGAATAAAGTTTACCCCCAACTAGCGCAAACAAAGTACTGGCTACTGCACAGAATGTTCTGGACGCCAGCCAGACTAGCTGCAGTAGGTGTCGCAGAAAGCGACACATGCTGGAACTGCCATAAAGAAAAGGGAGATCTGGCCCACCTCATCTATGAAAGCCCAAAGGTCAAGTCAAGTCTTTTTTGAGCAAAGTGAACAACTTCATCAACACAGTAGTGGGGGGAACCATACAGCAAGGTCTTGACGGACTTGCCACCGCATTCATAGCCCCATACCTAGAATCCAAGGAAGACCGAGAATTAGTAGACCTCCTACTCACAGCGGCTGTTAAAACAATCTTAGCGAACTGGAAGTGCACTAGCAAGGCGACCTTTAAGAGATGGTTCAACTGGGTAACCTTCCAGAGAGGGGCGGACAATATCACGGCAAAGCACTCAACCGGCCACACAGCAAGAAGCGGGATGTGGGCCGCCCTAGATGCACACTTAGGGTCACACAAACCCCCGTAGACTGGCAACAGGCCAGCTTCCATAGGAAGCAATCAGCCACAGGTCAGAGGAAACCATCCTGTGAGAGGCCTGTCCCCCTCCCCCCCACCCTTTTTTCTTTTTCCTCCTTTCACACTTCCTTCCAGACTCTCTGGGCCTACGGACACGCCGACTACCAATATGAGCAACCATGCCTATATGCCGTATGTTTACCATAATATGCCTGTACCTCATCTGTATGTGTCCCCGCATTACCCCTGTACTGTATCTGTATCATACCAGAAAATATCTTCAATAAAAAAATTTAATAAAAAAAAAAAAAAAAAAAAAAAAAATCACTGTCATGCCTAACAAAAAAAAAATGTAAAAATGTCCTTGTGTAACACAACTGGTGCTCATATAAAGAGCTGGTGCCTTCGGATAAAGTTTGTGCTATAATATATATATATATATATATATATATATATATATATATATATATATATATATATATAAATAAATACATGGCTGGGACACCAGCACTACCCATCCACAAAAAAATGCAAAGACCCAGCTGGAAGCCAGCTCGCGCCCTGCTTCCTGCTTTGGTTCGCACTAAAATACTGAGACTAGCTAATTGCAGCTCGTTAATGACAACTAGAAGAGAAGGAAGCTGTGGCAATCCTAGTCTTTTTGTACAGGAAGCTGGAAGAAGTGATCCGTTATCTTGATAACTTCCTCTTGCGCTCCGCGGCCCTTACTGTACCCGTGGCTTCCTTATGCTGGCCCCCAGAGAACCCGCGACATTTTACGCCCCTAATTCGCATTGCGATTCATTTCCTTCCCATGCAGTTGATTGGCCGGCTTCTCGGATGTATTCTCGCAATCACAGACATGAGCTCGTTTATACTTTTAAGCGCGTTCTAGCTCCGACACTAAAATGGCTAGAATTGTGAACCTACAAATTAAGACGCTGCGTAAACGAGGAAGTAGAACATTCTGAACTGACGTGGCAGCACAGAACGACTTAAGCTACGACACTCCCCAAAACAGAAAACACTCATGGCAAGGCACGAAGAGCAACTACATGCAACCTTTACACATGGTATAGTATGTGGTAACTAAACTGCTCTGATGGGCCCTGCTAATTTTGCACTGGAACACAAGAAAACGTGCGCTCTCTGTGGTCACTCCACTTTCTCTGGAAATGGGGACATTTGCTTAATTTACTGAAAAATGACAGATACCTGGGCACCATACATGCACCCTCTCTCGCTTAGCTCAAAGCAGAATGTAACGGACAACGGATGCATCAGGTTACCAGGTTTACACTATAGCCCTAGCTTCTTCAAACAAGTTGTTTAACAAAGTACCCACAGTGCTTTACTTCAAGTCTCGCTTAACAGAATGGTAACAATCGATTAACTACCAGACAAACAGATGGAGGGCTGAATTACTGGCACTCTTCTTTCATCTGTGTATGTTATGTATTTATTCATGCCATACCAATGAAAAGAAATGTGGCCAACAGAAATTTTTATTTTGAGCAAACGCACTAACAAAACCACACTTGGTTATTGCTACAGTGCAGAGGTAAAAACCCCAGTCTATAGCATCTGCTCACGACATAATGCAAAAACAATAAATGATGGACAGAATGCAGAACAAGGTCATACATTCAGCCCAGTACAGAGATCTGGGCCTAAATCCATCATTTTTTTTGCTCACCATGTCATTCCAGTTTGAACACAGACATGTGCAAATCAGTCTTGACCATACACCCAACGGGAAGAGCATAATTAATAAAAACAGATTCCCAGAGTGTAACATGCTATTTATCGACCCTGTGTAGAGAGGAGGGAAACATTATGAAGGACTCTAGTCTTCAGCTGTCATGAATTAGCATACCTCCCCCCATTCAACAATGGTAATACAGAGCATATTACACTGTGTGCATCTGCGTGTCTATATATATGTAAATAGGAGTGCACTATACAGCTTAACTATCGACACACCAGCTCGTTGGCACGATAAAGTGGAATTAATAGCATTTTGTAATGTTAACCACTGTAATTTTTTTTTAAAAGCCTACTGTTGCAAGCTTCTTAAGAAATTTTAGTCACCACCTCCCTTCCCCTCCACCCTGGGAGCCTTGACTCTAAACATTTCAGGTCAATTACAAAAGCAAACTAAGCTCAAAGCATTCTGGGACAGGGGATTTAGCTCAGCCTTCGGATTCTCAAATTGCTTTGTGCAAACGGAATATGTCCAATCTGTCTGCAATGCTAGGAATGTCTACTTGGAGGGGATTTGGTTAATGTTTTTGACAGAATGCGTTTTTGCTTCTTATACAAATGTTAATTTAGTTTAGTTCATATATAGAGGAATTGTAGAAGTCGATCTAGGGGTCTCGATGAATCACTGATAAATCTTTTATGAATCCTTGCCCTAAGAGAGCGTTCCTAACCTTTCTACCAGCACTTAATTTGTGGGGGGGAAAAGTGCAAAATGTTAATTTGTTTCTTAGGAGCCTGCCACTGATGCAGCAGTGTCAGATTTGCTGAATACAAAGGCTAACTAATCTGGAATCCAGCTCATCCCTCTTTCTTCCATCACCATACCCTTTCAGTCTCTTTACTTCAAACTTAGCTTCATTTTTTCCTTCTTTCTCTGGGTCAAAGACTGATGATAAAAATTAGTCTCGGTCCTTAAAACGAATCTGACACCGCCTGCAAAAGTTAAGCAGTGGTTACTATCTGGTCTGTTTCCAGTTAAGAATTTTTCTGAGCCCATTCCATCCTACTCTTAACCACAAAACACTAACTTTGTTTCAGAGTGAAAATTTGGATGACAGTCATTGTGATGCAGATTACTTGTGAAATGGCATGTAATTTTATGGACGTACCTGTGTCATATGAGTGCATGGTCTAGAATTGTACGCAAGGGAACCACAAAGTAACTCGGGTATATTTTAGAGAAGGATATCCAGGTGCTTTTTAATTCCATTTGCTGAGTCACTTAACTGCAGGGACCTGTGAAGTGGAGGATATAGAAATGTGGTGTTCGATATTTACGGCTTGGAATACTCTGACAGGATATCAGCCTGACTCCCGGATTCTAATTCAAGATGCTATGAGACTTCACCAGATTTGGGTCTTCCCCATAAACATAATGGCCAACATTGTTCTCGATCCTGCGACGGATTCACAAAGATTTTACTGCAACTTACTCTTGTTCTCCAAGCGTACTTCATGATTTCATGAGTGAGGGAGCAGTAAGGCTATTGGAATTATGAGATTGTGTGGCAGCTATGATTTTCCCAGAAATATGCTTTTGCCACATAATCCACCACCTTGCACATAATCTGCTGATTTAAAAAAAATGTGTCTAGCTCAAACAGATAAAAAGTTGCAAAACATATGGAGACTTCTGTTGCTGCGTATCGGAAGGCTTTTTGCAAAGGTTGACTGGTCATCTTTCATTTGCATATTGCTGTATATGGGTGTTATAATATTGGTACTAATTAAGGAGAACTCTGTGCTCAGACAATTACCAGGTGTAAAAATGACAAAATACGATCACAAAATATGCCTCATTATGCCACATACCCCTTCTTCCAATAGCAACCTATGGCTCAGCTGGAATTCTTCCAGTCTGACTCGGTGATCCGTGAAACTAGAGGCCATTGGTACATGAAGGACAAGAGGATAGTCATGAGATACTGGAAAGTTACCACAGATGGGCCAGTTTTTTACAGAAACAAAGGTCCTTCACAACAAATTATTTTTGGAAAAATTACATATAGAGATACAAGCATATTGATATTTAACTGTCCTACTGAACAAGATCATTTAATGTGAGCAAATAATGAAAAACAAAAAGCAAGTGGGTCCACATACAACGTACATGAAGAACTCAGGCATTTTGAGTAGAGGGGCCAGAAACGCAAATCCTTAGGCCAACAAAAATACATTAAAGCACCACAGCACATCATAATAAGGACGATAAGGTAGTGTCAATGTGCAAGAAGTCGGGATCGTTGTTTCTGGAAAGTTCTTTGCATCAAAAGCTCCCTGACCATTACATTGGGTTCCCTTGTTTTTGTGAAACACAAATGGGCCAGTTGGCACAATCCGATAGTCCTCAAATGAAGTAAAAGTGGACACTTAACAAAACTGTGCGATTAAAATGCTAACTGACATCCGAGACAAATCCAAGATTAATTGGCTTTCTGCGCCAAAAAAATAAAAACACATGGGACAGCCATAGAGGACAGGAGGTGACAGGCAAAACAGAAAGTAGTTAAGCACCCGAAGCAGCCCAAGAAGCTCCCCCACTGTTTTTAAAGCATTCAAGCCAGCTTTCTCCCATGTAGTCACTAATCTGGGAGCAGCTATGTGACACAATGGAGTATCTTAAAAAAAATATGGCAAAACAGCACAGACCCATGACAGACTTAATGTGCGAAGATGAGAGATAATGTGACTTTCAGGCATCAATCATTAGCCATTTCTAATTGCCAAAAAAGATCATAAACGCGAGTTATGAATTAAAAAACACGAGTAATTTGTGCTAGCCGCTCCACAAGAATCTTCACCATACAGAAAACATGATCAAAAGAGACTAATGCATAGGCTTAAAAGAAAACCTATTGTGGTACTCTTCTGAGCTCAATTCCTTAGCTATCAGCAGTACTTTTGAGTGTGCATGGCAGTTTATTAATGCAAAGATTTGCTCTTAACCGCATATCAGAAGCACCTACACCATGAGGGGGGGGGGGGGGGGGGGGGGTCGGCTTTTAACACTCACCCTCTTTGCTCACAGCTGTGAGGGAAACAGCTCGTCGACCGATCTCCTCGCCATTCTGCCCTCTGCCTGACACTTTGCCTTCATGGTATCGCTGTGAGGGGAACAGCCAAGGAAACACTACAAGCCCCAGAAGGACTTGCGAGGCGCCTGATGAGAGCGTCATCGCAGGGCGCCGTGAGGCCCTGTAAAAGCTGCGCGGCCCTCCCGCAGCTCGGGACATGCGGGGTGTGCCCGGGCAAAGCCCGGGCCAAGGGCGGGCCTGTCCACGCCCGTCAGAGCCCGAAAGAGGCCGTGCTGGGCCACCCCTCCAACGCTCAGCTATGGGTAAGCGCAAATATTTGGGCAGCCAAGACCAGGGTGGCTTAAAAGCCAACATGTCTAGAAAGACTCCATCCATTATCTCCTATTTGACTTCGGCTGTGGGAGCCTTGAATAAAGAGATAGCTAATGCCGAACAAGAGTTGGGACTGGTTACTAGGCAAAATCCCGGAGAAGGGAATGTGGCAACTGATCAACTGGCACATACTCCCGTACCATTGGATCCGTTGGTCTTGATTAATGCCCCAAAAACAAGAAGTGATGCCCAGAACCTTAAGACTACAGTGAATAAGGGTGTCTCTCCTGAAATCCCCATTTTGGATGAGGAAAGAATTACAAGGGTTGCAAAGAGGGGGGGCTTGTGGAGGGAAAAGGTAGCACTAGAAAAACCAGCAAATGGCAGAAAGATGCAAAAAAAAAAAATACCCCCATGGTGCTGTCTAAGGTGGATGAAAATACCCAACTGTTACTGCGGAACTTGATAGAGGACATTTTTAGTGCACGGTTTGAATCCAGATTAACTGGTATTGCAAAAGATATTATTGACACCTTGAATTCCTGTGTTGCGTACCTTATGAAAAGATTTGAGAAGTTGGACTCCCTTTTAAGTGATACAAAGTACACGACGCAAGTTTTCGAATTTAGGCCCATTACCTATTCCACCTACAAAGAGCAGGTCTAATCTCCAAGGGGTAGTCTTAGGTACTCAACCATTACTTCTCTCAGGGGGGGTAAAACCTAATCACGTTGGAAGTAAGGTGACTAACACAGGTTGGGTCACAGTAGGCAGGAATTCCATCCAAGGAGTTACATGTCTAGCTAATGTTCCATCTTCTGGCTCGTCTCCGACGATCACTAAGAATTGTGCCCCTCAAGAGAGAAATTTAAGTCACACTGGCTGTAAAATCAATCTTACACCAGAAGCCACCCCTTTGGTTGCCATCCTTGAAGGGGTTCCACCGCTTAGTGACCCAGATAGTGAATCTACGGCAGCCCTACTATGCAAGACAAAACATTGGTGAATGAATGAATGAATATTTATTGTTGGTTACTAAAAACCATTACATAAAACCAGCAATACAAAAGTCATCACATTACGAAAGAAAAGGTTAAAATCAAGGACATTTCAAAAATCAAGTTGTATAGTTATTCCAAAAATGCAAAGAAGCCGGAAAAAAAAAAAAAAAAAAAAAGTTCATGGGCCGGCTGAGGGCTCTGTGGTCTGGCCAGTGGCAGTCATCAGCATTGCCCGTGCTTTAAAGATAAACTTCCCAAAGGCAGCCATATGCATTACTCTGGATAGGGTGTATAGATGAAAAATCCCATCCTTTGCAGAGCTTGACCCAGAATGTCTGAGTAATGGCCTAAGATAGAGACTGCGGGGCAACCGCAAGGCGGGGCAACAGAAAAGAAGATGTGCCAATGACTCCCGTTTATAGCTGCAGAGCCTGCATGCCTGTGCACCTGGGCTCGCCTTGCCACATGGATAAAGTTCTTTTAGGGGCAATGGGTGTAGTCTGTAGGACAGTATCTTGTAAAGGGCTGCACTTCCCACTGCCTGCGTGAGATGCTGTTTGGGGGAGTTCAGGATGTGCGGAAAACACAAAGTCTCATGCAGGTCTTTTCTTCGCCACATGGACTCCAGATCCAGTTCCCGTGACCGCGCGCGCACTTGTTTTTTAATCGCGTTTTTGATTGTGGAGTATGTGACATATTCAGGATTCCAGGAGTCCATGGCGAGGTTAAGATGGGCCTTAGCCACTTCAAGGGAGGCCGACCAAGGGTTCCCTGGCTCCCTGAAAATACATCTCAGGACTGCCTTCAGAGTGTTCTCTTGTGCCGCCGTCGTTAAAAAGTAGTATTTACTTAAGGCGGCCAGCTCTTCCAGATTTTGCTGGTTGAGGGAAAACTCCAAGCGAACAAGAGTGTTTCTGGTGCATCTTGGGAGGTGGAAAAGTTTCTTATATGCCCTGCAGTTAATTTTTTCCAGTTCGTGGCTCAGTTTACCCGGGAATGCCTGAAGGGCGTAGTTGAGTGCCGGCATGAGATTGGTGTGAAACTACTGTAGTGGCCAATCTGAGATGTCCACTCACATTATAATGGCTAGACGGGTGGCCTGGGTGGGTATTGGCCCCAAACATGTTCCAGGCGATTGCATTATAGTTAATTTTAATAAGCGGGACATGGTCGATAGGTTGTTATGGGATGCTTATGGGCTACAGGGGGTGATATTAGGGCACTACCTTTAGGTTTTTTTTACCCCCCCCAGTAAGAACATCAAGGTGAAAGGGCGGCTGAATTAATAAATTTTTGTCTGCCCTTAAAGTCCCCTCCCCGCAGTAATGGTACTGTATTACGTTCTGATTCAAGTAGTGTGTGTGGGGAGGGGGGGGGGGGGGGGGAAGAGTAGTATCCCTAGTTTTGGTCTCATACCTGCCCAGGCCTGATGAGGGAGTCTTACCCCTTTCAAATAGATTTTGGCCACTAACACAGTTGGATGGAAATGATTGACTGGTGGGAAGAATGAGTGTATCCCTGTACCGCTCCCTAATAGCCCTCGTATTGGTGACATAGGAGCCGAAATTCCCTTCGATTGTAGATTTATCAACTAGAACATCACGGGCCTTAGATCAAAAAGAGATGACCCCGTCTGGTTAGATTTTATTAGATCATATGATAGAATAGCGCTCCAGGAAACATGGGATATTGGGGATAACTTCTGGCTGGATAGGTTTAGTTCTAACTTTCAATCAGCTCGTCCAGCCTCGGCAGTAGAGCAAAAGGTGGCTTAGTGCTTCTTCTCTCGATCAAATTAAAGGGTTCCCCAAAAAGGGGATATATGATGTTACAACGCGTACTTTTAGCACGCATACCATTACCACAGATTTTTTACAACGCAGGTCATTTTACAACGGAAACCTTTACAACGCAATACACTACAACGCAGATACTATTACAATGCATACCATTACAACGTAAGTAAAGGTAAGTATATAATATTAATATATAATGTAAATAATTATTTTTGTAATATTTAACCCCTTCCATGCGGCCGCGATTCCCCTGGTGTGCTGTAAACAACACGAACAGGGGCGGGCCGTGACGAACCCCAGCCGTCATCAGCACACGAGCACCGTAGTGCATGACGGCTGGGGTTCGTCATCAGCATGGAAGGGGTTAATTTAATTATTTATTATTTAATTATTAAATAATTTTATTAATAAAATTAATTTTAATTTTATTATTTGTAAATATATATTAAAAATACCCCTGTACCCCAAAACCCAAACCCAGCCCTAAAACCTAAAAATACCCCTGTACCCCAAAACCCAAACCCAACCCTTAAACCTAAAAATACCCCTGTACCCCAAAACGCAAACCCAACCCTAAAACCTAAAAATACCCCTGTACCCCAAAACCCAACCCCAGCCCTAAAACCTAAAAATACCCCTGTACCCCCAAACCCAGCCCTAAAACCTAAAAATACCCCTGTACCCCAAAACCCAAACCCAACCCTAAAATAAAATGTAAGATAAACTTACCTATAATTATACTTACGTTGTAATGGTATGCGTTGTAATATTATGTGCGTTGTAGTGTAATGCGATGTAAAGGTAATCGTTGTAAAATGACATGCGTTGTAATAGTATGCGTGGTAATGGTATGCGTTGTAAAAAATCCGTGGTAACAGTTACATACCCCAAAAAGGATAGGAGGTAGACTATCCCAATTTCTTGGTAGTAGAATTAAGTTCCGCCTATCATCCCAAGCTATTACCTGTACATTTTTACAATTCCGGGGAATCCGATTTTTAGGAATCAACATCTGTGTTTCTTGAACTAGTTTTTATAAGATTATAAGTTGAACCAATCCACTTATTATATATTACTTAGGGGCGATTTTAATATACACTTGTGGTCTGAATTGTTTTATTGATGACAATCTAGGGCACAGTCATCCGGAGATTCCTCATTTTGAGCGTTCTCCTTAGGGGAGGCTCTATAAACTCTTCTGGCTAAAGCTGATCTTTTTGAACCTGTTTTGTTTACTCAATCCGATCCACTGTTAGATAAAGTAGTGTTTTATAATGCTAGGTTGGCTCCTTTCAGTGACCATAACCCTGTTATATTAGTACTGGATAATGGTTGTCGCATTATGAGTACGGGAGGCAAAAAACAGGGAGGTAATTCGATGGTAACGTGCGACCAAGGGAGGAGGCTTAAATGGGTTCAAGTGACACCAGATTCCTTTTTAAAGACTTTTGTTTGAAGGCTAAAGGGAACTTTGCAATATGCTCAGACTCTTCAAACCCCAAAGATGTGGTTCTTACTGCCTTTGATTGTATATGTAAACAGATTGCAGCAGATCTGTCCATTGCCAGCAGACCCAGAGGAACATGTGGAAAAAGGTGGTTTGATGAAGTGTTCGAGCCCACCGCTCCCTTGTTTTAACTCTGAAAAGCTCACCCCTTGAAAGGTTACGTATAGCGAGCGTACGGAAGCAGTGTAAGATAGCTGTTCACACGCGGAAATCAGAGATTAAGACAGAGGCATGGCATGCTCTTTTATCAGTAGAGGTTTTAAAGGACCGCTCCAGATTCTGGGTTATTGTTAGTACCCCTTTTTTCCAGTGTGTAGAGAATGATACCCAGGATAGTAATATCACAGAGGCTGGCCCATTTTGAAGCAATTTATGGCTTCAATGAGACACTGCACCCTTCCCCCAGGCCATTACCCTGGCTGGAAGCAGCGTCATTTGTCTTCAATGAGGCGGACATCGAGAGAGCCATACAGGAGACCTCTAGTAATAAAGCCCTGGGTCCAGACGGTGTCCCAGCAGACCTATATAAATGGGACCTTAAATTCTGGGCGAAAATATTAGTAAACGTTTTTAATACCTCTGGGTCGCAAGGGTTTCCTGTATCTTTGTGCCACTCAACTATCATTCCAGTTTTTGAAAAAAGGTTAGAGGGGGGTGATAGAATTCACTTTTTGATGCTCTAATTACCCTATGATGACGTGTGAGTTAGCATCATATGACTAACTAATGCAGTTCGTATATGCACTTATGCTGAATTCATATTCTTACCTATTACTTATATTCAAATGTATGCGTGACCATATTAGTTTCTTAGCTTAGCCTGTGTGCCACCATTTTGTGTAACTCTCTGTGCCTGCGGGCTCTGCTCGCTCATGCCCCTCCCGCAGGAATACAGAAATATACTAAGACAGCAGTTTTCGTTTCTCGGCTCACTGTGACCGAAACTAACACTTCTTGTTATCTGTAATGTTCTCATGCCCAGAGACGCCGAAGCCTAGCTCCATGGCCTTGAGCAGAGATAATAATGTATCCCTTGCAGGTGCAGATGCCTGCTGTATGAGAGCATTGTCCACTGGTCTGAGGCTCGGTAACTTTCCACAAGGGGCGTACCCCATTTACTGTATTGCATTATAATGTATTGCTGTGATGCAGAGAGTCAGTCCTCTCGTTCGCACTCCTAGGAGTGAGGTCGGACAGGGCCCTCTCATATGAGTGTTGTTTGGCCTAATAAAGACTTTTGTTTATACTTCTCCACTGTCCGGCTGACTTCCTGTAAGGTAATTATAGGTGAGTGCTGTAGGTCACTCCAGTGGATTTGAGCCACGCTTATCAGATGGCGCCCGAATAGGGACCCCGCGATAAGGATCTTTCTCACCCGTAAGTGGGTAGCAGAAGACCGGGGACCCGCTGGTCGGCACGGTGGGCCCGGGATCCCATTTGATGCCGAGCTTGGTTCTCGCAGCGCTGCCCCACCCTGCTGATCGGGAGAGGTCCCGGTTCGGATCTTACGCCGGGGTCCAGAAGGCGGAACTTGAAGCGGACCGTGTTGGTCCTGGCAGCCGGAGGTGGAGAACGGTAGAGGTCGGTGCCGCCTACGGAAGGTGAGTGGTCCACCTGTGATTGCTGCAAGAACGGGAGTGTTCCGGGAGACTAGAGTGTCTCCGATGGTTTGAGGAGCCGGTGTGCTCCTGGGGCTAGTGTGCTCCGGGGAACTCAGAGTACGAGTTGGTGCTCTGACAGACTTGACGGGGTTGGGGACGTATGTCGAGGTAATTGTTTGTAGCGACCCGACCGAATGGTACTGTGGTGAAGGCGTGGCTCATTGTGGGCAGACTCTGGTGCGCTTACCCTGAACTCCTAGTGTGGTGATTCAGTGGAGGTGTGATCTGGGTTTCCCGCGGTAAAGTGCGCAGTGATCCACAGTGCCGTACGGGTGGCGGATTTGTTCCCCTTCCTCAGAACAGTTAGCGTACTGTTCGGTCTGCGGTAGAGTCCAGGTTCCCCAGGACTTGGTCGACGGGCCTTGTCCCATTTGGTAACACGTGTTTGGAGATATTGTATATGTGTACGTGGTTCTCTAATGTTCGTCTATATGTTTGTGTGTGTGAATGAACCCGAGTTGTGATTCAAGGTAAAAGTAGTGCTATTTTTCTTACATTAAAGTAAAGATGCCGTGTTTTAGCAAGCTACGATGTTTTGGATGTTGTTGTCGACCCTCAGATACTAGACTGGCCGAGAGCCAACCTGCACCCCCTGAAGGGACACCGAGTTTTGATATGTATGTTAAACATGGACTGGTCCCGATTTTGTTTGGTACTTTGTGGCATCGGTACACTGCTGATAATGTGGATTTACAATGGCCTTTGACGGGTTCTTTTGATGAAGCTAAATTGGATTATTTGCAAGACAAACTGTTTGCTAGGCGTAGCCGCCAGAGTATGTTCGACTCTTTGCGAGTATGGCAGAAAGAGGCCAGGAAACGTAAGATGCGAGAGGAGAAAGAGGAGTATAAAAAGTCCACCCAGACTATGGCGCAGAAAGCGAGGGAACAGGTGGGGAATGAGAATGCACTACGCATGGAGCGCGCAGATAGACTTTGTAGGTTGAAGGAAAATAAAAGTTACGTAGTGAGAGAGGACGACCCAGATGAGATGGAGGACATTTTGAATGCCCGGCCCCCTCCCCCTTATGCCCCACAGCCCTTGTACCCCTCCTTGCCACTTTCGGCCCCTAGTAGTGCCATTCCAGGTCCTTCAGCGAGTGCCCCCCAACAATCCCTACCCTCGACACCCCTCGTTTCTCTACTCCAGACCACTTCACCTGCCCCCTCACCATTTTCTTTAGCACTCCCTACTGTTTCAGCTAGTACCACCCCCAGTCAGGAGATGCTAACACCGAGTCGCGGCGCAGGTAGCGGATTGTTTTCACAGGTGCGGAAGCTGCTACAGTTGGTTTAGATGAAAAAAGTATGGTGGCTAATCAGGCATGCCAATGGGCCAGGAATAATATTTAATCGTTCGAAGATATTTGGTCCACCATGAAAGATTTTGAGCCCTTGATGCAGCAGCACGCTTTGTGGCACATGTCTAATGTATTGATACCGCTATGGGAGCAGTGGTATGGAGGCGTGGCTCCGGCGGTTTTACGGGATATACAGGCTGGGGCGTACAGAACGAACACAGGGGTGAAGGAAGTGATGAGTAGTCTGCGCGCGCTATTGCAATACAGGAATGAATTGCCCTCTGTCGGTACACCCCACTTCCCAGGTCTCCACCCAATGCGAGAGGTGCACCCTATTTTTCATCCTGAGGTCCCCGAGTTGTTAGACCCAATAACGAGGGCTGTTACAAGGAACAGAATTGATGCGCATTTTCAGGAGCAATGGGTGTATACGCCATGGAAGAGAAGTGAGGTGTTGTCATTGAAGGCTCAGCTGCCGGATTCCAGAAAGAATCCGACCGCCTATTACAAAGAGCTTACGGAAGCGGCGTCTTCTACGGTGATGACGTTGGCCGATGTTGAGTTGTTTTTCGGGCTTTTGGTCCCGGTTGATGTGTGGCGGCAGGTGAAAGGTACGGATCATAGGGAGGAACTGGGAGGTACATGGCAGGAGTTACAGGACTGGGACAAGGAGCGTAAGCCAGGGGAGAAGCCGAAGGCTGAAATATTAGCTTTACCGGGGCGCATAATAAAGTACATGCACTCCCTTATTCCCCCGAAAAAGGTGGATTGGGACAAGTTGACGGCTTGCAAGCAGAAAAAGGATGAGGCGGTCTCAGATTTCTTTACGAGGTTTGAGGAAACGTTCATGGATTTTAGTGGACAGGATGTGTCACAGGATGGAGGGTTACGACTCTTTGTTAACAGGTTTGTCACAAATTTATTGCCTGAAATATCAGCTAGACTGCAAGCGTCGGAGAGCACGTGGACGACGTCCTCTCCTTCGGGAATACTAAGTATGGCGCAATATTACGAGCACAGGGAAAATGAGAACAAGGACAAACAGGAGAAGAAGGCTAAAGATTTGAAGACGAGGGTTTTGTTGCAGCAGGTGGCAAGAGGCAGAGGAAGAGGTGCGGCGCTGAGTCGGGGAGGTGGTTTTGGGAGAGGTGAAAGTAGGGAAAGGCTGGGACCGAACCAGTGCGCCAAGTGTAAGCAGGAAGGGCATTGGTGGCGAGACTGCCCGCTGCTCCAGTCAGGTACCGGTCCAGGAAGGGGACGAGGACGAGGTAGTGGTGATTTTGGGAGACAGGCTGCGCGATCAGAAGGAGGCGGGAGACCGGGAGGCAATTACTTTGACAACGGGACTGATAGACAACAGTCACAGAGGAGCGGGGGCCAGTATTACAACGATGATTACTCGGTGGACGATTTGACAGGGTTCTCTCACAACTAGGACAGCGTAGGACAGAGCATGGGACCAGTACTTATGGAAGTTGATCAGAGGGGACCTTATGTCGAAGCCGACTTACTGGGGTCTCAGCAGAAATTTCTAGTGGATACGGGTGCAATGAAAAGTTCAGTGGCTCGTTCTCGGGTCCCAGGGGCGGCTCTGTCTGGAAAGAATAACATATCCGTGGGTTTCGCAGGAACTCCGGTGATTAGCCCCATTTCTAAACCTCTCACGTTAACGATTGGTCCTTTTACTGTTGATTCACCGTTTTTATTGACATCAAATTGTGGAGAAAATTTGTTGGGTTTAGATTTATTGAAGAGATTGCATGCAACAATTTATTGTTCTCCGGATGGCGTGTACCTTACTCTAGGTCCGAATGTTGCCCGCCCACTACAGTGCTTTTCAAAAGACGGCCCGCTACCACCCGAGTTCCGAGGCATACCCGACAGCTTGTGGGCTGTCAGTGATAATGATGTAGGGAAAATGGATATTGCCCCGGTGTCAATAAGAGTGAAGGTGGGAGCCAAATTGCCCAGAATTCCACAATACAGAATACCTAGGGAGGGTGAGAAGGCCTTGTTACAAATAATTCAGGATTTAATACAGTCTGGAGTAGTGGAAGAAACTGATTCGAATATATGTAACAGTCCCATTTTGCCTGTACTTAAACGACGGTCACCTGATGCTACTGATAATACTCCTGATGTTTATAGATTTGTGATTGATTTGCGGCAAGTAAATAGAGTAGTGGAGCCACAGTATCCGGTGGTCTCGGACATCACTACAATATTGACTATGATTCCACCTTCGGCCAAATATTTCTCTGTCCTAGATTTGAAAAATGCCTTTTTCAGTATTCCAGTACATGAGGAAAGCCGTTATCTCTTCGGATTCTCATTGGCTGGCCGAAGTTTCCGCTTCAAGAGAATTCCTCAGGGGTACACTGAGAGTCCTAGTATATACAGTCAGGCTCTAAAGGCACAATTGGATGACCTGGAACTTCCACCTGGCAACGTAATGTTGCAATATGTGGATGATATCCTAATAGCATCGGATGATGAGCAGGGTTGTCGGGATGCTACTGTAAAATTGTTACACCATTTGGCAAAAAGGGGGCATAAAGTGTCCCTTCCGAAATTTCAATACTGTCGAACGGAGGTCACCTACCTCGGTCACCTCCTTTCGAAAGTGGGGAGGAGATTGACAGCCGGAGCGCATAAAAGCGATCACTAACATGCAAATACCTAACACGCAGCGAGAGGTGCGCGCGTTCCTAGGCATAACATCGTATTGTCGCCAGTGGATACCTAACTATGCGTTACTAACAAAACCCCTATTGTATCTGACTACCAAAGAAGTGCGCGAACCCCTACCCTGGACCCCCGCATGTCAGGAAGCGTTTGAGTCACTAAAAACGTCTTTGTGTTCTGCGCCAGTTCTTGGAACACCTGATTACCAGAAGCCTTTTGTTCTTTACGTGCACGAGGCGGAAGGTTGCGCGTTGTCTGTCTTAACTCAGTGTTTTGGGGGGAAGCAGAGACCGTGTGCGTACTTCTCTGCAATGCTCGATAATGTGGCAAGAGCGCTGCCGAGCTGTCTGAGACCCATGGCGGCTGCTGCGGTCTCTATAAGACAATCGGCAGGGCTCGTGCTGGGATCAGATCTCACAGTAATGGTACCGCATGCTGTGGATATTTTACTGAACAGGACACAGACGCAGCATTTAACAAGCGCTCGTCTGACGGGTTACGAGATGACTCTTTTTGCGCCCCATGTAACAATTAAAAGGTGTGCCACATTGAACCCCGCCACCTTGTTACCTATCCCCACAGATACTGACACAAATGATGATGACATACATGACTGTCTGTATAGGACTGAGGAAGAGACAAAGGGGAGGGTGGATCTGACAGACAGGCCCATGGAAGAACCAGACGGGGAACTGTATGTCGATGGATCCTGTTTTAAATTACCAGACGGTACATCGACAGCAGCATATGCAATAACAACATTACAGACGGTGGTAGAGACTTCTAGAATACCTTACAATTCTGCTCAGGCTGCCGAGATTATTGCCTTACTGAGAGCATGTGAGTTGAGTGAGGGGTTGGATGTGAATATTTACACCGATAGCCAATACGCCTTTGGCGTGGCTCATAATTATGGGCGACTTTGGGCAGAACGGGGATTTCTGACGTCTCACGGACAACGAATACAACATGGTCCACTGATATTACGACTGCTAACGGCACTGACATTACCCAAAAGATTGGCTGTGATAAAATGTAGCGCACACAAGACAATAGTGGACGATGTCGGGCGAGGCAACGCTTTTGCCGATGAGACAGCAAAAGAGACTGCTAGGGAAAAATTACCACGCATGTTTGTGGCAGGACCAGCACGATGGGTCCCAGATGTTCATATGTTCGCAGACACGGTACAGAGTGTCAAGAACATACAAAGCAAAGCGACGAATGAGGAATTGAGAGCATGGAAGGATGGGCAGGGACGACTGGATGCGGATGAATGTTGGACAGATGTGACAGACAAGAGACGATGGATGTTACCGAACGCGTATGTCCTTCCAGTAGTGACGATGGCACACGGGCCTGCCCATGTGAGTGCCAAGGGCATTTGCAAATTGTTAGACCCGGTGTGGAGCAATAAAAATATCTCTAAGATGGCCACCAATTTGGTTCGTCAGTGTATGGTGTGTTTGAGACACAATCCTGGGAAGGGTACCCCTGTCCCAACTGGAAATTTTGCACCCCCCTCTTTCCCTTTTGAGGTGATTCAGATGGATTACATCGAAATGGAAAGAGTCAATAACTTGAAGTACGTCCTTGTAGTCGTATGTGCTTTTAGTAGGTGGGTGGAGGCGTTCCCAACGAAAGACTGTACGGCCATGTCTACTGCGAAAATGTTGATAAAGGAGTATTTCTCCCGCTTCGGGTTACCTAGGGTGATCTGGAGTGATAATGGCACGTCCTTTAATGCAGAATTGGTGAAACAAATTAGTAAAGGTTTGCATATATCGCAGAAATTTCATTCAGCCTTACACCCTCAGGCAGCAGGGCTCGTGGAGCGGTTTAATGGCACGCTCAAGCTCAAGATGGCCAAAATATGTGAGAGTACAGGTCCGTTGGCCAGATGCACTTCCCTTAGCTTTGCTTTCCACGAGAGTCACTGTAAATGCAAAAATGGGCGTCTCTCCACATGAAGTGGTATTCGGCCGCCCGGCCAATATCTGGGGGGTGCCTAGGCCTAAATGCTTCACTGAAATACCTTACCCTTTGTTGACAGATTATCTGTATGCTTTGACTAAAGATCTTCGTTCTATTCATCAGCAGGTAGCAGACACTCTGAAGCCGCTGCCAGAGGGGCCTGGACACACCATCCACCCGGGGGACTGGGTCGTCGTCCGAAGATATCAGCGGAAGTCCTGTTTGGAGCCGAGATGGTCAGAGCCTCGCCAGGTGCTCCTCACTACGCGCACGGCACTTCGGATTGAGGGCAGAAAGGCGTGGACTCATGCCTCCCATGTAAAGAGAGTCCCGCTCCCGTTGCCCTATGATCAATGGGTACAAGATGGCATCGCTGACCAGGAGTTTGAACATATCCCGAGGTATGTTCCTTTCTCGGATGCTTCACTGATTGGAGAAGAGCGAAGCGGAATTGAGAATACTGTGAGCTCTACTACTCCTTCTGTTGCTAGCAAAGAGATATCGGAAAATTCAGCATCTGCCACTGATACACCTGCTTTGTTTACTGACCCCGAAGTGCCAGGGAGCACTCGCTATAATTTGCGGCCCCGAAGAAAATAAGCAACAGTGCTGGAATATGATGGACTAAATACTGGAAGAAGGGCTTAGTGGACATTCTGAAAAAGAAGATTTAGTGGTAGGGATGGACTTGTAAGAGCCCTGGTGTTTAGCCGAAGATTGTGTTCTTTGAGACTATAGAGTGGCGCGGGGCCCGAATTAAGTGCTTCCCTTGTTTCAAATTGTTGAACAGCGACGTTGGAGTAGGTATGGACGGTAAAAGCCTGCCTGTGAGGCTTTGAAGGACACAGGGAGAAGATCCCTTTTTAAGGGTTGAAGAACCCCTCTGGCCGGTTGAGGATTGTCTGGGACTATTTTTTTTTTAGTAAAAGTGTGATTTTTATTTTTTTGATTTTTGATAATTTTGAACGATTATTCGAAATGTACCCCTTTGGGCGGCCCATTCCTGATGAGGAGCAGCCTTTTGCAGCTCCCCCGAGACGTGAGCCTGATTCCCCCTGGTTGGCCCTTCCCCGAAAGGGTAAAATAGTAGTCATCATAATTGTTTTAATTGCCTTTCTGGTGACTCTTGGAATACTGTTTTTCCTAGATAAACATTATCCCGTTCATACATTTGCACCCACACCTACTGCTGTTCCGGAACACAAAATGATAACTGTCGATTATGGTGAGAGAATGATACGTAAAAATTATAAAGACAATGTTTTTATTAAAACTTTGCATCATGCACATGCCACTACCAACATGACAGATTGCTGGGTTTGTGGGCTTTTGCCTTCTGCTGCTTATAAGAAAGATAGATTTCTTGCCCTTCCTTTGACTCCGGTAAATAGTTGTGTGGGATGGTACACCCTTATAGGTCTTGTTAAATATTTCCAACAGCCAGATTCCTTGACTCCACGGCTGCAGAATAGGGGGTGGACAATGACAATGCGAGTACGCCCTTTGCCTTCAGCTTCCCTTGGACGAATATATACTGACGGACGTTTTGACCAGACATTTATAGAGACATGTGAGAAAAAGTTGGGTCGATTCTTGACACCTAATGATACTGATCGACTTAGGGATAGTTTCATGAAATTGAACGCCACTTTGTCTTATAGGCATCCCCCTAAGAGTAACGACAGCTCCAAGTCTTTGATACCTCTGGCTGTGGTGGGTCCTCCTCCATTTTTCTGTATAGAGGGAAGGGGTCCCATAAAGGTTGGAAATAGCTCTTGTAATGTGACTGCTTCCATACGCCTGCCCGTTAGTCCCTCTTTGATCGCCCCACCCAGTGTCTACTTTGTTTGCGGTGAAAATGGGTACTTATGGTTGCCCGAGGGCTGGGGTGGGGTGTGCTACCTGGCTTATATGATTCCTCCCGTGTATGTGGCTCCCTCTGATTATCACAGAACTCATCGACGATTCCCCAGTCCCCAGGAGCAGCCGCAAGAGCAGCGTAAAAGGAGGGAACTTCAGGTAGATGACGTTGATCAGACGGATACTTCGTATCAACAATGGACTGACTTTTCTAAGGGTTTGCTTCCTTTCTGGGGCCCTATATTCAACAGTAGAGCTATTCGACGACTATCTAGGGTAATGGAAAAGGTGGTTCTGATTGAGGCTGACATTACGACTAACATATCTGTTGAAGTTCAGGCTATGAGATTATTTACGATACAGAATAGGATGGTCCTTGACGTCATACTAGCTGATAGGGGCGGGGCCTGTCGCGTCATCGGGACATCTTGCTGTGTTTATATCCCAGACTCCGCCCCGACTGTTAACTTGGCAGTACAAAAATTGCATAGATTAGCGGCTGAACTGCACCAAGACAATGGGACATGGTCTCTATAAGGGTGGCTCTGGGGTGCCTTTTCTTCTTGGGGTTGGAAAATACTGATGGGTTTAGTTGGAGTGGTGAGTGTAATTCTGTCCTGCTGCCTTTGCATCTATTGCCTCCCTCCATGTTGTTCAATGTGTGCTGCAAATATACGTCCGAAAAAGAAGTTACAGGGTCAATATGCCACTTCTATGATTACTGAAATTCCTGCTGATGCAAGTTGGTTAATGTTTATTGCAGAAGACGTTCTAGACTGAAAAAAGAAAAGTCCTGCCCCTAGAATGGATGTCGGCACTACCTTTATGCAAATAAATGAGGCTATAGTTAGCCAATGATGCTAAAAGGAGGGTCTGATAGAATTCACTTTTTGATGCTCTAATTACCCTATGATGACGTGTGAGTTAGCATCATATGACTAACTAATGCAGTTCGTATATGCACTTATGCTGAATTCATATTCTTACCTATTACTTATATTCAAATGTATGCGTGACCATATTAGTTTCTTAGCTTAGCCTGTGTGCCACCATTTTGTGTAACTCTCTGTGCCTGCGGGCTCTGCTCGCTCATGCCCCTCCCGCAGGAATACAGAAATATACTAAGACAGCAGTTTTCGTTTCTCGGCTCACTGTGACCGAAACTAACACTTCTTGTTATCTGTAATGTTCTCATGCCCAGAGACGCCGAAGCCTAGCTCCATGGCCTTGAGCAGAGATAATAATGTATCCCTTGCAGGTGCAGATGCCTGCTGTATGAGAGCATTGTCCACTGGTCTGAGGCTCGGTAACTTTCCACAAGGGGCGTACCCCATTTACTGTATTGCATTATAATGTATTGCTGTGATGCAGAGAGTCAGTCCTCTCGTTCGCACTCCTAGGAGTGAGGTCGGACAGGGCCCTCTCATATGAGTGTTGTTTGGCCTAATAAAGACTTTTGTTTATACTTCTCCACTGTCCGGCTGACTTCCTGTAAGGTAATTATAGGTGAGTGCTGTAGGTCACTCCAGTGGATTTGAGCCACGCTTATCAGGGGAACCGCGGTGCTACAGACCCATATCACTGATTGATTCAGCGGTAAAAAATTTAGGCAAGGTGGTCTTAGCTAAAGTTACAGGTTGGGCTACTGACAATAAGATTTTATCCCATTTACAGTATGGATTTCGGCAAGGTATAAGTACCATGGACGAATGTCTTAATCTATATTTACTAATAAATAAGTAAATATACTATGGCTAAAGAAGGTTCCCTGCAGATGGCATTTATGGATCTATCCTGAGCTTTCGACCTGATTAACAGGTCGAAGCTGTGAAGTATCCTGCTTGAAATGGGGATTGAGCCGTGTTTAGTCTATTTCTTGGCAGAACTTCATAAGGACCTTCCAGCATCAGTTAGGACTTCACAGGATGGCCAACGTACTAGGTATTTTAAATCAGAGAGGGGCGTTAGTCAAGGGTGCATTACTGGCACCCTTGCTTTTTACACTCTACATTAACGCCCTGGATAAATATCTAGCGGAGGAGAGCCCGGATATCCCGGTGTAGGAGATTGCCTAGTCCCGGGTCTCCTATACGCAGATGATGCCGTACTTTTAGCACATTCCGCAGTAGGCCTCCAGAGGCTACTGGATGCCTTTGGTGGCTATATGCAGTCCGTGGACCGGATTGTGAACACTGGGAAGTCTCATATTATGACAACTGGCAAAAGTTATAGGAAAACTAAATCATTTTACAGTAATGGGGTAGAAGTGACCAGGGTGTGCTCTTTTACATACTTAGGGGTACTATTTGACGATAGAGGTTCATGGACGCCAACAAGATAAAACCAAAAAAAATGCAGTGACTAGCTCCGCAACAGCTTTACTAGGGTTTGCCCAGCGCCTGGGGGCTAGGCCAGTAGAGGCCATCCTTAAGATATATAGATCAAAATGTCTTGCTATTGCGGCCTATGGCTCATCCATAGTTGGGATTTTAAACAGCAGCCGGGGTTGCAGACAGTAAATTCTTGCGTAGCCTCCTGTCTGTACCCCAATCAACCCCAACCTTTGCCATTCACCAGGAATTAGGGCAGGGCTATGTTACGGACATCTTGAGTACTGCCTAGTTATTGTGTTGGTTTAAAACCTGGCTTAACCCGGAATTCACCTTGAACCATCAAATCCTGCGGGATTGTGTCAAACTGGACTAAGCTGGTAAAATTACGTGGTTGTCTTATGTTGAGCACATGCTATTTAAAATCGGGCGGCCGGAATTATTTGAAACCCCGGACAGGATCAGTAAGGAAGACGTGAAGTGGGTCAAAATGAATTTTATGAATATATTGATGTTGGAATGGGAAGAACAGGAGCTACAGAAACCCTTAGTTAGGGCTCATTTTTTGACTAAAACTACCTTGTTAATTGAACCCTACTTGAAAATGGTGACTAAGCCTTTCCATCGCTGGCTCTTGAACAGGTTCAGTTTTAATCTGATCCATTTCACACTGGGTGATCTTCCGGGTTGGTGTAAACCGGAGGATGCAGTCCCCTGCCAATGTGATATCTATTCTGCACAAGACACTTTACATATCATGATGTTTTGTGATTTTTATAATGATATCCGTAGGAAGTTTTTAATCCCTATATTGTCTGGTAAGAGATTTTTTCAAGTCAGACCTGCATTACTCCGTCTTCAAATGTTGAGTAACCTTTGGGATATTTTTAACATTTCTTGTTTCCTTGTCGCTGCGGTACGAATCAAGAAAAAAAAGATGCTTAGGTCAATTAGTGTATACATTTTCTTGTTAATACTGCATGGATTTTTTTTATCCTGAGCTATCTGGTTCCTCCGATATGGATATAGGAGATCGTTTTATGTACAAAGCGCAAATGTTTTTATTGGAATTTGTTTTCTGTACAAATGTATATTGTACTTTTATGATTTTAATTAATCGAATAAAGTGGATAGATTGATTGATTGCTCTTAAATCTAGTACGGACGAGCGTTCCCAGTGGAACAGGAAAAACATATACACTGTGTGCCTTAGCTTTATTAAAATTAAATACAGGCTTTAGAAATCTGATAAACCATCCTTGCACTATTAAAAATGTATTAACATTAGAAATGAGACTTCTGTAAGTGTCTGCACTGTTTTTGCATTGGAATTCATAATGCAATTCTTAATCAAACCTGTATTAGTGCATTCAAAGTTACTTTACATTTACTTAAAATGCACTGTGAATCTAATGCTGAATTTATGCACTGACATGGTATTCATTTGTAGTTGCGTGTGCCCAAACCGTATAACATTGAATAATATGCATAATTTGACTCAAGTAGGCCTGTGTTTCTGTCTGCATAAAATACTGTAGTCCCATTTCAGCTTGCATGTCTTTACTCTGCATGTTTGTAAACACATGGTTTGTTAATTTGAGCATGGATGTAACCGTGTACTAGCGATAGAGAGCCTGAGAAGAAGATCTTGACAAAAAAACATCAAGAACCAGGGCTTTAATTGTAGTAATATATTGAAGTTTCACAGGTGATCAAGGACTATGTTCTCGGGACTGGACGTCAACTAATGTTGCAGCTCACAATGTGAGAATGGAAAGGACAATGGAGCCCCTGATGGCGTGATCAATATGTGTTACTCAGACGATTCTTTTGGTATTACCTAGTGTTCTCATAGGTTGATGTTGGCCACTTTTTCTTTGGACTTTGAGGGGTACAGACCTCAATGCTTAACCCTTTGCGGAGTGCGGCTTAGGCCAACACTTATTTTCTATCCCTAGAAGGCTCTTGACTGAGCTTCTGAAAAGAGGACACCGTCCCCCACACATTTCCCAGACTTTGAGACTCCTTTAGATTAACCACCTTTAATAATTGTAGATTCTAGATCAGAGGATTTTAGAGATTGCTCATGTTTTAGATAGAAGATCAAAGACTCTTAACTGAGCATCAGATGCTGCTGTTAATTCTCTGTACTGCCGTCACTGAACTTTGCTTTTGCCTCCTACTGATGCGCCTGAACTTCTTGAGCAGGTTTGTCTATAAATGTTATCCCGAACCTTTATAGCATGATATTGTGATAGATATACATTAATAGGACTGCCTACTTGTAATAAAACCTCTTGACTTTATTTAAGGGATCCTGGTCCTCATATGTAGCCAAATGGGTTACACTTAAATTATATGTGTTTAACCAAGTGCTAGCTCCCTTCACCCATCTGTCGCCTAGAAAGAACCATTGGATAAAGAATGGTAAGAGGTTGTCCCTGTACTGGATCAGCAGCCAATGGAGTAATTTTCAATATATAAAAGTTACTTAATGCTTCACATTGGCAAAGAGACTAAGGAGGTTCCAAGGTACGACAAGATAATGTACAAACCAAATAGATCATTGAAAGTGTTTCCATGGTTTATTCATTGTAACTTTTCTGTCCCAGTTAAGACTTCAGGGACTCAGAATGCTTTCTGTTAAGACAAGACGACAGCTTTCAATGATCCCTCAGTCTTTATCTTTCAAGCATTTACACCACAGAGTCTGAGGTTGACGCATCTCTTTTTTCAAGTTTCCAGGTCATGGTTAAAACAAAATGATGCATAGTTATTTAGCTTTGCCTAATTGGCTGCAATGGCATTACCAATATCCACAGAGGTAGGTAAATCTTGGGGAAGGTGCCACTGGAGGCTAGCCAGGAGCTGTGTAATAATACAATTTTAACTGGAAAAGGAAACCGAAATTAGAAATACTTAGAGGAATGCGTCTGCACAGAAGCACTTGATCTATCAACCAAGTAATCTGTGATAGTGCACAGTGGCGTAATGCTAAATGATGGGGGCCACCTGCAGAATGTACAGAGGGAGCCCCAAAGTGTCTCACATATTCATTGAAGTGAGCTGAATGGGCCCTTCAGAAAGATTTGCCCCTCGCACCAAAGGAGTTGCAGGGTCTGCTTTAGACCCCTACTAGTGCATGCTTGGTCTGACTGACGTTCATGACTCTGCGCCATATATAAACATCAGTGGTGCAGTCTCTACCAAGCTCTATTTTCTTAGAGTGGGTTTCTCTAGCAGAGACCAAAGCTTGCATGTTTTGCACTGGTTTCCAGGCCTAGCTTTATGTCAGTTACAGGCATTTTCCCAATACAAGCCCTACGGGTCATGTTGTAGTTAGGAGCTCAAGTACTTAATGATAGAAAGAAAGGACAAGCGCATCATGACACAAATTAACATATAGCAATATGGCTTGAAGAGAATAATAATCCGCACCAACCACTTACTTTAGGTCGAGCCTAGGCAGTGTGCATACTCAGCGAGAAATGCTGTATCTACTGTATGGGCCAAAGGCACTCCCATCGCTTTTCATGGGTTCATTCCCATGCCTTTCGAAATGTGTTTCTTTTATATGGTGAATTGGATGATTTGTCCCACCTTTTGGATCATGTGTCATGTCCATGGCGACTGCTCCTTTTACTGGTTTTCTTTGTCCTGTGAGCATTTGTTGTTTTCGAAGGACTATTTTTCTTTACTTTATCTCTCCTCAGGATGAAACAACCTCGCTTATGCCAACACTCAACCGTTGGCACTTTCACTTTTGCACGCCTCCCAGCATGACCATACTATGGGAAATATCTCAACCCCTCATGCAAGACCGCACCAAGAGCACGACCGTCTGATTTTTTTCTTGGCTTCCTGCAGATCATGTTGCTCGCACCTCTGAGAGGAAGTGTGCAAACTACTCACTTTAAGTCTTGGTTCACCACTCTCTACTCGGAGTGCCGCTTCCAGTCAGGACTGGCAGAGTCCAAAGAACTGGTCTCCGCTCTCTGCCATGTTAGGTTATGTTATATGTTTTTTGAAGCGCACAGCTGCCCCAGCAAAGAGGCGTTCCGGCGCCGACAGATCTGACTGGAACAAAAATCCACAGAGGACTCACCACACAACATCCAAAGGCTATGCTGAAGGGAAGAGGTGGGTTTTAATTGCTTTCCTAAAGACTAGCACATCCTCCATTCCCCGGATATGAGCCGGCAAGGAATTCCATAGCTTGGCCGCCCTCCCGCCCGCACCATTTATTGCTTGCTTTTGTTTAGGACAACACCACCCATATGTGGTTGCATTTATACACTTCACATGCGATAGATCACAAGCACTTATGGTCTTTGTTTCCTCCCTGGGGCTCTGTGGCCGCTCACTGGAGGAGGGGGTGGGGTAGAGCCAGGGTTACTCTGTAGGTTTGCTCAGATAGGCGTTTATCTCCACACTAGGAGAAACGTGGAGTGGAGTTCAATAACATAACTATGGTGAGGATGTTATTATGGTTGTATTAATGTAATCTTTTGAATTGGAGGCTGTACTATACGTCCATTTCTCTGAACCTCACACGTTTATTATGATACCGAGGCTCCAACGCGCTGACGGAGGTGGCATGATCGTTTTAACTGCAGTGTAAAAGTAAGTCTGACAGACTTTGATATGTGGATATTTGGTATTAGACGCTAACAGGTCTCTTAATTAATTTGGTAATGTCCCCTTTGCAGATTGAGTTACCTGCTCACATTCGCTGTGTTTGGTAAGAGTGCTGTTACTTTGACCTACCATGTATTATGTTCCTTGCATCTTTTGCTCACAAGTGTGGGTTGGTAGTTTTTCAGTGGTTTGTGTTTTTATGCCCACATGGATTTATTCTTGTATGGGCTATTGTATGAACCATGTGCAGGGTATTTTGACCTTTTGTTGCGAAGTAACTTTATTCCCACAGTCCGTTCTCTCAACACTGGGAATTGTCTCTCTATGCTTGGCACCCATCTGCTCAGGAAGTGCATGTTTATGGCACTTGTACGGTGTATATATTTTTTCTGTCAAGCAGTTAATCTAATTTAGTTTCAAAGCGCCTCATGCCAGAATCTCTTGTACCGCTGTTGCCTTATGAGGAATGAAAGCTGCAGCACCCCCTCAGGAATACATCGCATCTTCCCCTTTGCCCATAGAGGTACTTGAAATCTCTTGCTACTGCCAGAGGCTGAAACAGGGAGCAAACCAAAATACATCGGGTTCAGTTTAAATATACAGCACAGCAGGACAAGGTAGGCAGATGCATGCTCTTTCTTAGCTTTCTCCACCCTGACTCATGATGATAGGACCTGCCTAGAGCCCACTCAGGTATCCCTGCACACTTTGCCTGACTCTACATGAATTAGCCTCCCACACATAGGTGGTACATGTCAAGAAATCATCCACACTTTACCATAACCCCAGGCACATTTTGGAGTTAGTAGCTCATAGCCACATTATAAGTGAACTGAGCATGTATTAGATAATTAGTACTCTTTTACATAAAGGGTTTTGTTGTGGCGTTATTGCTATATTTGCTGCAAAATTAAGTATGAACACAAGAACAACACAAATGGCCCGAACACGAGTCTGTTGTTCACAGTACCTGTGTTTTTCATGCTATTTGTGGGTGCAAAATGCATCCTCTAGTCTAAAATAGACACATGCACTCATTTTAGCACTCTATGCTAGATTTGTATTTGTCTCTTCATTTCTGGTAACAAGTGGGCAGGCACACTTACTTCACCATTATACACCATACTATTACAAAGGCACTGCATGTTCCACCCGCCCTTCTAAAGTGTAATACCGGACCCTTGCAGCTGATTCTCTCACTTGTGGGCCAGACAAGCCCCTCCTGGCTTGATTTGTGACTGGCTCCCCCGTTCACCAGTGGCACGTTAAGTAACAGTAGATGTTGTAGCGCCCAGCATAATGTGCTGCATTGCCAAATACCTACAAGGTACCAAAGGAGAGACCAATTGTCCATGCCAATGCTGGTTTTATTTGGTGTTTCGTATAGTGCAAACTAGACTCATGTAGGTATTAGAGCACTTTACATAATGTAAATTAAATATGGTATATTCGGTGCGAAATATCATTAGTAGGGGGTCATCCAGGATAAATATGTATTTGATGGAGAAGGAAAGTGGGACTGGAGAAACATCGAACTGTGATATTTAGCTTGTGAAAGCACACAGATGTAAAAGTCTGGTGTCACATCAGTCATTCATCATATTTTCCGTAAATTATACCTCAGCTACAGTAGACTACCAACTAGGGCTATCCAAACGGAGGCGAGTCAAAGTTCAGGAAAGCAAATACTACCTGGCAGTTATCCTAATCATGATTCAGCTGACTACAGGCTAAAAGTTCTTCTGGTGCGTATATGTGGTTTGTGAACCTATTGCTCACAATCTACTCATATCCATGTCTAGCCATAAGACAATGCTGCATGCCACTATGATAAGCTTGGAGCACACCCCCAAAGCCTGCATAATACCCATAGGCCACTCCTCAAACAGCACTCTTCTGAGCAGGCACAACAAATTGAGCAGATACATACTCAACTAACCAAAAAGCATCTTGGGGATTTGCCAGGTGTAGGAAAGCACTACAAAAATGATACATTACAATGGATTGTCTAGCTTAAACAGAAAAAAGAAAAGCAAATCCTGGCTTTGCCTACTCCGAGGTTAAACCCCCCCCCCCCCCATCACCCAATCCGGTAAGGGTGACCCCTTTGAAAGAGGATTCAATAGGAAAAAAATAAATGAAAGATCTGTACCACATAAAACCGTTCATTTTGAAAATATATCTGTTTGAAAGCACAACGCAATCACTAATGCCTTCCTGGAACCCATTTAGTCCTTTCACTGATAAATGTATGTCTTACAAGTGGAGGGGCATAAAGAAACGTTTAACGACAAAAAAAAACTAATTATAATTCTCATTAGGTGGTTAAAAACCTGCACAGTTCCCTAGGAGTCTTCCACACATTAAATTCCTTGCAGTGAAAATAGAATTCTACAGGTTAAAATGGTCACTGTGGCATCAGGTGCAGAGAAGAATGAAAGGTACCCCCTTACTCCAATGTAATAACGAATGGCTGGAGTGACTTGAGGATGCTTAACCTACCGTTTCCATACATACCACCATTCATGGATTGTAGACTCAAGAGCTTAAGAATCCAGGGTTACCACAAAACAATATTTCACGTTTAGCATGGAAACACCTTTTTGGGCAATTTCACAAGCATTCTTGATGTCAACCTGTGTCATATGGGAGGATCTTTCTGGTGCCTAGCGACAAGGGTAATGACTCTGGCTTCAACAATATGTCCCTTTTAGCTACCAAAACAGAAAATATCCAAGCTTCTGTCACATCATCATAGGAGATCTTCTCACGGACATACATAATCCTGGTAGTGGGAGCCAATCAGCTAAAAAACTACAGTTAAGTTAATGGGTTGACTGCAATGATAAGTGCTTTGCTGTAGGCTACTGCCTTCCTTTTGCCTTATTTTTTTGAGTCACGGCCAATGTTCAACTTTAGGACACTTATACCAGGCGAGCTATCTAATGCACATCTACCATCCAAATAAAACAAAGACTCTGAAAAATGCCCTTAACTCCGACTACGAGCTATGTAGGGGTTTTATTCGGATTCCTGTGCATACAAGAGTCTGATATTGTTTTTCTGGATGTACTGATCACAATATCTGGCACATGTTTAACCACAAAAACTCATCATAAACCAACAGCAAAGAATAACCTATTAGAATTCAGTAGCTTTCATCCACGCCCCCTAAAAGAGAACCTTCCTTATGGGCAATACCTGAGGTTAAGGCGGAACTGCAGTACACTTACTGACTTCAAGGAACAAGCCTCAAGTTTAACTGAAAAACTGAAAGACAGAGGATACCCTTCTGCTATCCTCAACAAAGGCTTTAAGAGAGCCAGGAATCAGCCAAGAGAAGTCCTACTAGAAGAAAAAGTCAACAACCAAGAACCAGTGCCACTCACTTGTGTGACAACATTCAACGGGCTATCAAACTACATGAAAAAAACCATAAATAAACATTGGAGCATCATAAAGTCAGCAAAAAAAGACTGGGAAAAACCCATGTTTTCTTTTAAAAAAGGCCGAAGCTTAAGAGATGCCCTGGTTCATACCCGCCCGAAACATAAGACTGACCCTCAGACACCTTCAGTCACAATAGCATGGGGTCTTCCTCCCATCACAGGACATTATCCCTGCTCAGACTGTAGTATATGCCATCTTACAGAAGCTACAAAATCGCTATCTTTGGAACCAGGTAAAATCTGGACACAAGTTGCCCATACAAACTGCAACTCAAATAATGTGATATATCTGATAACTTGTCCCTGTTCCTTACGTTACATCGGCATGACTACAAGAAAGGTGAAACAGCGCATTGGTGAGCACCGGAGTAATATCCGATGCAAGAAATTAACAACTAAACTGAGCCGACATTTTTTTGAACACAACCATACCCCGAATGATATGAAATGGACAATAATTGAAAAAATTACCGGTACCACAAACATCCCTACCAGACTCTTTGAGAAAGAACAGCGGTGGGTGTACCGTCTAGGAACCAACATCATTGGGCTCAATGATGATATCCCATGGAACACTGTACTTAACTGAAACCCTTTGATTCTAATGTTTGTCAAAGTCACCAACCATGTAAGTCCGATCAGTAGCGCTCCATTTAAAAACAAACGCCAATGCTGTAAACACCAAGAACCTAATCTCCAGATTCTGAGATTTTTCATATTCATGTAGAAAACATCGAGCCTTTTTTTACCCCGCGCACTAAAAAACGGGTAGATACAAGCAGATCTCAATTAAACACACAAACCAATTCAAATTGTGCTTTACTGGCGAATCAGTAAGCCCCGATGTAAAATAAACACTACGCAATGTTCTGCATGGCAACAAGTACTACCATGGCTTGCCGCCATACACATCCTTTATTATATGTTTGATTGTGTTCTCTTTAAAAACAAAAGACCGAAGCTTAAAGTCAAGGATCGGCCCATTATAAGTAAACCTCTGTCTGGAGACATTACACGAGGTTTCCATAGCACCAAAGGCAACCAAGCCTCGTTGTCAAGGATTGGTCCGCTAAAATGCAAGCCTCTCTCTGGAGAAACAACACGAGGTTTCTATAACAACGAGTGCAACCAAGCCTCGTTTTCACTCGTTTTCAGCGACCGCGCCCACTGGTATGAACGCCCTGGCCTCGGTCTGGATTAGCCACGCCCACCTGGAAAAGGGCGAACAGCGTTTCATAGCCCCTTAAAACAAATCCACCGGCCCCGCTCTCCATCGTCGGGGTCCGGTAGAGGCAGTACTAGGTGTACAAGCGGGCTGAGAGTGCAGAGGGCGTGAGTAATGCTGCAGTGAGGATCGGAACAACTCCATACCATCAAGCTAAGTCAATCGCGATTCCGTATGTTTCTAGCCTATGTTTTCTTACCTTTAGGATGTGCCAGGGACACTCCAACCCCCCTCCTGAGACCCATGGTGCAGATAGCGCCAATCTTTAAAGTGAGACCTGATTTTATATTATACTTGCGTGTGGGGGTCACTGACTCTTTGTCTATTGATCCTCTGAAACACTCATACCATGTGATTTTAACCCCCTGAAGCCATTGTTGGCTTATTTTAAATCACTATTTTCACCACACTTCCCAGAACTAGTTGTATCATCCCTAGAGGGTATTTGGATGGTGCTTAACGCTAACAGTTATTCTGGGAACACGTTTGCTGCCACTGATTTGGAACACCATGAACCGTAAAGTACTCTGGCATAGCCCTACAAATAATTGTTTGTTTGTCTTATATGTCTGTTCGTACTTTTTGTTCTACAGGTGCCGAGACACTCCAAACTAGGAGTGATTTTTGGAATGAGCATTCGCTCTTCCTATTTTTATGCACTTTAAACACTTTTTATTTTTTCACTTTCACGTCCCCAGGTTAGGGTGGACGATTAGAGAGTCCATACCGCCGGGGTTTATCATTGTCCTGACGAATGCCTAGGTAAAATTAAACCAATACTAAGGCTGAAACATGTTGACATACTAATGATATATTGATTCTGAATTAAACCAACCATTACCTTGGCTTTACAATTCAGACACATAAAACTCTTGTATTCGTGTCCTAGGGATCACTAATAAACTTTTTTTAGATACCCTTTAGACACTTTTAAGTTTAAGTTTATTTTTCCTCACAACACACCCTTTACACAATACCAGCTCCGCAGTCTTCTGGCGTCGCAGCACACCGAAGAGGCACTAGGTCTCTTCGGTGGGGCCCGATGATGAAGCATGACACTGACTAGGTCGGTGTGTGAGGGCTTTCCTTCAAACCCAAATAGGGTGTGATTATCTTAAATCTGGTGGCTCCATCCAAGTGGCTTTTAAGAGACATCAACCTCTCTTCTTTTGTTTATTCATACAAGAGTTTGCACAGGAATAATAATTTCGAGCTAACCATTAGTTCACAGCCCCTGAAAGATTGTAGTAGATCATATGTGCAGAAATGCACCTGGGGAAAACGTCCAGGAAAAAATGCAAAATGTGTGGAATTTTGGGCATAAAATACCAATGAAGCATAAATGCCGCAAATACAAGCTAAAAACTCAATATCATTTATTTGATGCGCCTGGAAAATATTGCTTCACAGGGGTATGATATTTAGTAGATCCAATAAATACTGCACCCTTTTCTGGCCTACTTAGAATATGTGCAATATAAACAAAGCCAGAGATTGGCCTAATGAACTAGGACTATGTGGTAAGTGGTCGTAGCTCAGTTGCCACTAGAAGATCCCATTGAACATCTGCTCTGACATTAGAGTGTCTTATAATATAACTTTCAATAAGGCTCATCTATACTTTCCCTGGATTATGAAGTTATCCTTATAAAGGCTAGTATTATCGGAACAAAACCTGAGCTCAGACTGGAGACAATTAATTCAACTATACTCCTGGTTTCTCTTTAAGGAAACGGCGAGTACTTGCTAGGACTAGAGCCTGACAGGCATTTTATTCCACCGGAATTTCCCTTGTGGACTGGAGCCCTATAGGGGTCGGTTCTGAAAATCCAAGACCACTCCTGGCGCCTCTATAACTTTCCCAGCTCCATTAGGTTAATGGCAGCAGTTGAGGGGATGTTTCAAGAGAGAGAAAGAGCGGGTGGGAGAGAGAAGGTAGAGAGAAAGCCATTAGGGAGAGAGAGGATGATGGACAGACAGATTGCATGAGGAGATAAAGGGAGCGGGGCTAGTTGGAGCATTTTGCCAAGGCTGCTTTCGGTTCACCAGTCCAGCCCTAGCTGGTGGAGCATTTTGCCAAGGCTACTTTCGGTTCACCAGTCCAGCCCTAGCTGGGACCAAGAAAATCCAAATAAAGACGTTGTTTCCACTCAATACTAAATCACCTAATGGCAGACCTCTGCAACCATGCATGAAACCTGTAGCACACCTAAATCAGAAAAAGAATGGGCATATTCTTAAAATGTTACTACCCAGGACTTTAAGTCACCCGGGTCCTGCCAGTGTGCAGCACCAGCAGTTCTAAAAGGAAGGTGCCGAGACTGGTCCCTACAAGGCTCTCCATTGTTGCCCTCACTCGGAGGATGAATAGATAAAATGTATCTGCAGCAGTACCACCCTTCACTGCCTTTGATGCAACTTCAAATAGTTGCATCAAATGGTTATAGTTCTTTTAGTCTCATCATGTCAGAACTAAAGCCTTTTCAACATTATATACAACAAAGCTGTAGCTGTTGCTTATTTATCTTATGCAACTGACAACCACTGACAGAGACAATAGTCCTGGCTTGTAGGTGTAATGTTACTTGTATTATGTGTCTGGATGCAATGGCAAAAGCAGCAAAATGCCAGCCCGGGGCACACTATGCTAAGCAATGATTTTTAGTTTATATGTTTTAAGCCACAACCATTACCGCCCCCCCACCCCCCCCCCGCCCCCCCCCAACCCACATTTAATGAAAGGCCAATAACTACCATAAAATTCAAGGAGACAGAATAGGGCAACCGTGTGAAAACTAGACACCCAAACGGTTTAAGGAATGTTGCTTCTGGCACGTGAACATTCACATGCATACATTTATGTGCTCAAACAGTGACCGGGTCTTGAGATAGGATGCAAAACTGCAACGGAAGGTAAATGAGGGTAATGGAAGTTAAATGAGGGTATATCTGATACAGAAAGGAAAATGTTAAGTTTTTTTTAAATATTGTTTTAATTAAACAAATATAGTGGCGTTCTTGTTAAAAAAAAAAAAAAATTAAAAACACACTGTGTGCACCATTTCGGTATTTCTAACAAAAACACTGTTCTTTGTTAAGCAGAACAGGACTGCTTTACTGTACACCTTTCATATCTGAACACCGTTCTGTCAAGTTACTCCCATGGCAACAGGCCTCTCTGAAGATCTTGGTGAATGGTACATTAATTAGTTTCTTAAAAACAGGATTTGATGCGCTCGATTGGGCAGCGAGACGTGCCTCATTTGCTCAATATCTGTGATTAAGTACCACTAACCAAGCAACCATTTTCCAGGTCACACAGGAATCCCACGACCAAAAACATACAAGAGGCCACAGGCTAGGTTTCCTTGTAACGTCAAATAACTAGAAGGCGATACAAAAAGACATACCGGTCCCAAATATTGTTACATCATCTTTCATTCATAGCCCTGCCAATAAGAGATAAATCAGCCTTGCAGAGACCTGCAACTAGGCTTGCACTATTTGTATTCCCTTTGGGCCCCTACTTCGAGCTCATAGAGGAGACTCCTCCATCACTACTTGGTCTGCTCTAACGAACAGCAACGCTCCAAGCCAACTGAAGTAGATTAGGCGGAGGGATGTAAGAGGGAAAAGGAGGGCTTGGTATGAGGAAGATTCGAGAGAAAGAATCCAACCATAACAACCTGAAGGACTGTATGTTCTAGGTCTGAGAAGAGGGTTTGGAAAACAATACATCAAACTGAAATTCAATATCTAAGATTTCGTTGCAGAAGAAACATTCTAAACTGCCCTGCTCTCAATATAAAAGAAACAGAAGAAATGAGAGCCCGTCTGGTGTAGACGTTTGTGTTGTGTTAAAGTGTACAATGATGTACAAGTGGCTGCATTGCTAATGCCAGAGATGGAAGGATCTCTTGATTCTGAGCAAGATGCAGCCATTCTTATGTTCGAATGTCCATGAACCGGAGGGAAAAGAAGCTCTTCCCATGGTATAATATGTTGACTTTACCAAATGAATTCTCAAGACTACAGGTTGCAACTGAAGGCTTGCACAGGGTAGAAACCTTTCTAAGAGTCACACACAGAGGTACAGGACTAAAATTCAGCCACCAACTGAAGCTAGCCCAAAAGTCTTTAAAGACATCCCGTGGTGCAGTGTACAAGCTTCTCCGGAACTAGGGTTATGCATTAAAAAAAACAGGAGTTTATGTTTAAAAGGAATTCCCGCCTGTAGTAAACCACCTTATCGGGAAACACTGGTCCGTGTAGAACTAAAGCACTGCTCCTCAATGTGTCTTGCAGAAGTAATAACTACCAGAAACACTGTTTTGACTGGCAGTCATGCCAGAAAACCCTCTTCAAAAGAATGAGCCATTGTTCTTGAGAACATGTCAGCAATTTCAAAACTTTAGTGTTGAGTAGACCAGTGGATGGCAGAAGGCAAAGCAATTCAGTCGCCTGGAAGATCATTTTCCCCAACAAGTAAACATCCTGGCAGAATTCTTTAACAGTTCATCTAGTAACCCATTTAACTCTGAGACCTGGAAAAGCCAGGCAGGCAATAAGCAATCCCATAAAAAACGAATAGCCTGCAAGTGATTGCATGGTTAAGGCTGAAGCACCTGAACTGGAGCACCTAAGAGTCACTTCAGGTTGATAATTGTTCCCAATTGTGGGGATGGAAAGACCACCAGGCCTTTCCAGGCACATAGACATCCAAATATATGCTGCTTCCTTCCTAAAGCACCCTGCTTTGTAGCATCAAGTGTTCACTCCAAGCCACCATATGCAGTTGATGGCTGTTTACCAATGGAAATGCGGAAAGCACGTGGGGTTTAGGGAAATGGACAGATAGAATAGACCGACCATAAACCGACCATAAACATCTGCTGTAAGAGTAAGAAGCAATGCTTTCCAGACCACATGGGAGCTGAGCTGTAATAATCACCTTTAATCTGCCTGAATGTTAAACAAGATCCTGGGAAGCAAAGGAAACGGGTGAAGAGAAAAAAAGGGCTCCACTCCCTCAGATATAGGTGATGGGAGGCATGGATTATAACTACAGCAAGGCAGTATTGGTCTGTGAGGCACAATTCAGGACAATGACTGCCAAGTGTATGGCAAGCCAATTGAAAGACCAATGAATGTAAAAGGGCCAAGGACCAGTTCTCTATCCTAGTTTGATAAACACTTGCACACAGGCCTGTTACCAGAGCTAGGTACATGAAAAAAAATGGGTGGTGTTCCACCTCATTCATTTACATAGCTTCAATCGTCTGTATGGATCCCAGCTGTCTGACGCTGGAATAATAAAGCAAGTCAGCAGTGTTGGGAAGTTTGCCACAAGCTCCCCTCAAGATGGATAAGTGCCATGCTTCTGCAACTGACCAATGGTCCTACCGAGATGCTAGTATTTGTGGGGCCCTATGCTGTGTATCAGTGTGATCTGCAAACCTTTTCAATCAATATGAATTGGAATTTTATTCTAAGACTTCCCTAGCATGTGGGCAAGCCGGGTTCATTGTTTGCACTGACACCTCTGATATTTGCTAGGATGCATCACACATGGGTCCTGCCTTGATCCAAGATATTGCCATGCAGAAGCATACCACTCCATCCACCAGACTTGTTTGAAAAGGTGACAGGTGCCACCAGCCTCACGCAGAAAAGAATATAAAAATCTGAACTCCATAGACCATTTAAAAAAACCTGCCACGCTTTTTTCCGACAACTTTTCCCCCGTGTGAAAGTACAATTCTACTTAACACTGCCACCCGTCCCTGCAGCACACAACCAGACCGCTCACCCTCGGCTCTGAAAGCTTGGCGCATATTTTGAACAGTGTACGCCAACCATCACAGAACCTCAAATTTAGACACTCAAAGTAACACCTTCTGAGAGCCCAGTGTCTTACCATCCACACTAAAAACAAGCTTTGCTGGCAGTTTAACTGGCAAAAAATTACACACATGGTTTGGCACATTTTTCAACGTATATGCAAACATGGATCTTAAATAACCACGAATTTGTAAACTACTTTTACAGAGAACCTCCAACATTATGTTTTAAGAAAATGTACACATTTTCTCACTGCTTTATTACATTTCTAATGAGGCAATTTAACGCGTGAATTTTCGGAACGAGTATACATTATCGCTCCTGTGCAGTTGCTACAGTGGCGTAAAGAAGGCACATTGGCCCCCAATACAGGTCAGGAAAATATGTTTGGGGTCTAGTGTGCCCCTATTGTCCTAAACCCCCATGCCACTGCACAATTGAAAGCGACACACCCGCTTTTGGTAGCCCCTCGCCTCAAGTCCAGCTCTTCCAGCAACAGGAGAAATTCAGCAAAGACTGTGCAGCAGAACAGACTTCCAAACCTCGCAACTCGTTTGCTTTTAATGATTTTGACGTTTCCAGACACCTTAAGTCTGAATGCCCAAGGGGGATTGTCAGTTGGGCTTCCCTGGGCTTGGTCTTGTGGCAACCACTGACGCGGGTTCCATTTTCTAGAGAGGAGGAGGAAGGCACGCCTTCGGCCCTTCGTAGGCCATTTTGAAAAGCAGAACAGTGTCGATGAGTATCCGTTAGATTCCAACGATACCTTACCCACTGATAATGGTTTTCTTAGTTGTATTGTGGACAAATGAATTAAGCTAACCGGACCTAAATAATATCATGCAAAAAATGTTAAATCAAAGTAACGACGTGTTCTTAAAGAAACACCCACTATTACGCCCCCCCCCCCCCTTAAAATTGGCAATACCACTTGCGCTCAAAGGGATGCTCTCCGTAGCGTTGTGCCATCTTTTGAGAGCGCATACAAGACACTGTGGATGAAGCAGCAGGATTAATAATTTCTGGAAAGCACGGCGAATCGCAAGAACTAGCCCCTCCTCATTTCCCCACCAAGGGAATAACTGGGGTAAACGTCAGCTTTTTGTACAGGCAAAACACAGCAGTGCGGCTAAGAGCGATGGGAGTGTAAGGGTACCTCAAGGGATGCGATTACAGCGTCGCTTCCTTTTGTGCAGCAGGTGCAGTGGCACCGGGGCACAGAGGCGCCGGGTGTACCCAGATTATGGTGGTATTTCACAGTTTAAACAGCGGCCAGGGGACCCATGTCCTTTGCACTAGAGTCATGGCACTACGCCACTGGGTGTGGCGAGTGAAAAGCAGGTACAGCTCGGGGTGGCACTCCCATTTTCTGGGAACCTCCGCTGGTGGCATCTGTCTCGACAGAGGGGTTGGAAGAACAGTTTCAACTTTAGAAATATATATATCAGGGAACAGAGTAGCCCACAAACAGATTGACTGATGAATCTTAGAAGAAAGCACCTGTGTAATAAACATAATTGGGTCAAAGAGCCTCCCACAATGCAAAAGCGTGTTCGGACATGACAAATTGTGACCCTCTACAATGTTGCAATTCAGAACGACCAAGTAGCAGTGTAGTCAGCCATTCTAAGCCTGGTTGAGCACACCAAGCACTTCCAGCTCTGCTTGGTCAGGACAGCTTCCGCTAAAATGCACGTTATATTATTCATTCCTTCTCTGTTCTGCTATACTCTTGCAGCGAGTTTGTTCCAGGCATGTGTGGCCAAATGATTGCTTCAGTCGAGCCATCTTCCCAAGCCCCCTCCACCGGTGTCAGATTGTGACAGAATGGTTTAAAGAATTTTTTTTAAAAATGGCTGTTGCAAGGCGCCTATTCAATTTCGTGTTTTGGCATTTCATGCATGCAATCAGCCCCCCATCTGGTGTAACGCACGTCCATACAGCTCCCGAGCAGCTGACGGGATTGGTGCTTTTCTTGCTTCAAGAAAGGAGGAGACTTGCAGTAGAGGCTCAGCGCTGGCAGCGGCCGCTGCACCAGCATCCATGGCTGGCTTTGTCTCCGTGGTCCTGCTCCAGTGTGATGGATGAGGAGAGCGAGACCCCGTTGCCAGCCTGTCTCCCCCCACTCGCGCATGCGCGAGCCCCAGACAAAGGAATAGGTAATTCCAGTGGAGCCCATTCAATTCCACCGCAGTGAGAATCTGGCGGAGCGTCCGCACCACCTCACACCTAGCAGATGTGACAGACTTTTTTTTTTTTACTACATCTGAACAGTCACACGCATTATCTCCTCGGAGGAACAATTTATGGGGTTTTGCATTCTGCTTTCTCCGGATTGATGCCACACCCCCCTTTTTATTTTTATTACAGTCACTGGTAGTCCCTTGTGTCTACACTTTAGTGGCCAGGGCACAACCCCGAAGCGCTTGAGGCTTTTTTTTTACACTGAAAATGAGGCACGGAAATCAGGAGCAATTTGAAATGAGATTACAATTATTGTATCTTTTGCCGTCTTTTTTTGCGGAAGGCAGCTGGTTATATGTGAAATGAACGTGTACATTGCTCCAACCTCGATCCGTGAAATGACAGCGGTGGTATTTTTACAAAGATAGGTAGGTGTGAAAGAAGTCTTAAGAGGAACTGGTCGTAAGTGACCCAGGTAATGCCACCCCCGTCGCCGAAGCTCCTGAGATGTAGACATCTGGGTAACAACCAGTGTTTTACAGCAAAACCGTGTGCCTACAGATTTTAATTGGTCGTGGGCTAAATGAGGAGTCCATGTGGACTGCCAACCCCCCCCCCCTCCCCTCGGTAATCACCCGCCATCCACAGGGGAAAACCTCTAATGTTCTCCACATGTATCAGTTCTGTTCCTATTGTGAAGCGCTCTGACGCCTTTGGGTAAAGTCCGCGCTATATAAATAAGTGTATGGGGGACAGTAGGCAGCTGTACACATGCGCCCCCTCCTCCAAAAAGCCCACCCGGCAGCCAAGACCCCGTCCCCCACCAAGCCACAAACCCCGAGGTATGGCCCCCATCCGAGGCGAAGACCCAGTTCCGCGAATCTCAGCCCTTTCTTCCCCTCTCTCCGTTATTTTCTTATAATCCACACGCCCACTCTTTCTCCTCTTCACATTTCGCCCATTTTACACCAGCCTGCACCCGGCCCTCCCCCTTGCTTCTTGCTCTGTGCCTCAAAGAACCACCTTCCCTCTATGTTCAGTGTCGCTTTCCGCTATATATATATATATATTTCATTTTATTTTTTAATCGACTGTTCAAAACGCATAGTGCTCATGGTATACTCCACGCTGAAGGCCGTTCCCTGCTCCGCTGCGCTCCACGTCGGCCTCTCCCTCCTCCCCTGTATATCCCCGTCGGCCAGCCGTGTACCCCTCCGTCGGCCTCTCCCCCCCGGTGCCCCGCTCTCTGCCCGCAGCCTTCTGGCCCCCTTACCTCGAGGCACGTCCCGGCTCCCCCGCGCGCCTGCTGGTGTAGCTCGGGGCTGCCTGCCTCTCTTGCTCGGTGGCTAGGGCTGGAGAGAGTGACTAGAGGCTGCCGGAGCTGCGCTGCCTCTGCACTTCTGCTCCCCCCTCCCGCTCCCCTCCCCTCCCCCTGACAGGCTGTGGGCAGTTCAGGAGGCTGCACCAGCACGTGCTCTCCCCTCCCTCGCATCACATGCACCCATGCGAGTGGCGCACGTTTCTTCCATTTATTCGGCGGGCGCTCCCTTCCCAGGCTTTACAGTAAAAGGGGGCGTGCACGACCCCATTCCCTCATGCCGCCCCCCAAGGTGCGCGCTCAATAGCTTGACAGCCACAATGGAGGAAGAGGGGCGGGTGAGCAACGGTATATAACTCCAAAATGTCTCTGGTGTCTGGGAGGGCTTCCTCTGCACGAGCTCGGGGCTGGGTCGCCGCGCGCTCCGTGCACCTGCAGCCAACCGGAAGTGCCTGCAGTGGACACAGTGTGTACAGGGACCGCCGAGATTCCTGCGTGTGCCCTCGTGAATGTGGGGTATATGGCTACTGGACCAAAAAGGCGTGCTCCTTATAAACCTGTGGAGCCTAGAAGCCATTTTGCTGGCGCTGCAGAAGCTGAGGCACCTGTGGGCATCAGGATGCTGAGGCAACACCCGTGCCTCTCTCTTCCTCCAGTCTGTGCTTGGTACTCCTATACAGAACGTCGCACCTCCAGCCCCACCAGATGTGAGCAGCGAGGCTTTGGAATTTTCACGTACCCCCCTCGTCAAAAGAAAGCAACGCCTCGTTTCACTCATTTGCTTACGTTTTGGGCGTTCTCTTCACTCCAATATCTCCGGCACGAGGCGCTGACTATGCCTGCGTATGCACCAGTAAAGTACCTCACTCAGCCCACCTGGAGGGCATTGGTCTCTCTGAAATACACCTGAAGCTGCGGCCGCCGGGGCGCGCGCACTGGGCTGAAACACGGGAGCATTTCACCACCCCAATCACAGCCAGATTTAAGTTGGTTATCAAACCTGGAACGAAAAAGAATTCCAGATACCACTCCGTGAGAACTACCAAGGAAGGCGCAGCTTTATAAAAGGAATGCAAATCTAATCTGTTTGGCATTGATTTTATGTGGTACTGCGCAATGCTATGTGGTTTCCAGATCAAATGTACATGTGACACACTGAGCCGGCTATGGTCTTTTAGTTCTGAGACAATAGTACTTTTCACTTTGAAGCCCTTACATACTATAAGTACCAGAATGCAAGAAAAACATAGGACTGGTCGCGGGTGACAAGCATGACACCCATGAATTCAGTCGGGAATGGCTGAGGCAGTCGTCCTGTTCCAAGTTGAGCAAAAACAGGTTTCCAACTGATCAACGAGCGGTTCTAATTAATAGAGACTCCAAACTTTCCACGTTTAGAGGATTTTATATATTGTATTTAACTTTTTATTATATAGCGTTGCTCTATTCACAAGAGGGAGGTGGTGTCTGAACCTGTCGATGGTTTTCCTGTGTATATTTGAACGTGTAATCCTGGTTTTATAATGTGATAAACCCGACAAGACGTCCCAGAACACACAGCAAACAAAGTGCACTTGGTGAGTCCCTCACACTCGGACCAGAGGCATTTTGAGTGTTTCGCAACATGAAATAAAGTGTTGGTAGATACTAGGTCTGAACTATTAGATTATTATGGTTTTAGATCCAGTGTGGATAGATCAAGTTTACTTCCAGTTACGTTGTAACCACATGCTTTATATGACACTAAATAACACACAGGGTAGAGCCGGGTCACCAGGACGGGCCTCTCTGACGGAAATCTTCGTGGTTTCATTCTTCCTTAGCAGGTGTGAGCAGGTATCCAGTCCTGGTTTTATTGTTTGCACTCTGGTACTTGACGTGGTGTTCTTTCCAATATAAAAGTAAACAAACTTAACAGTGAGTTATTAACGCCTGACCGATTGCAGCAGGGACACACTCTGGCGGTGATGTTCTGAAACTGCCTTATCCCTCTGAGCGCTCCTGACTGGAGCAGCAGGTGCAGCGTCTCAAGGGCCCAGGGGTTACTACACCCTGGCTACAGCTGTCTCGTAACCCAACTAACGGACAGGGAGTTCGTTACTTGCATTGGGTTCCCTGTTTTATGGCACTTTTGCTACGCCACTGACTCCGGTGAAAGTGTGCCATCGATAAAAGCGATTATAAAATATTAAGAGAGACTCATTAAATTACTATTTCAAATAGTTCCGAGGACGCTGCAACAGTTACACCCCCCGCCTAAAAAAAATTAAACTCAAAGAAACCATTGATATGCAACCTTTTCGCGCCGCCTACCGGTAAAATAACGAATCGCACCAGCAAATCGAAACTACTTTTCAACTAATTGCTTCGTGCGACGGACAAGTCCTTTTCAATTACACACCCCAGCGCAAAACATTTTTAGGAAGTGAAACAAAAACCGTTCACTATTCGAGGGTAACATTAATAATGCTCTGCAATAGCTAACGGGTATAAGCCAAAGAAACACACGTGTGTGTCCTAGACTACTAGCCTGAGTTGTGTCGTGTTTTGTGTTCCTACTGTGTACACCAGAGGTCGGTGGTTGAAACAGTGTATTCGATAAGGAAGTTAGGGTGTGTTCCTTGTAAATGAAACAGGGCTTTAAGTGGGATAAAAAAAACTGTCGGCGGGAGGGGTTCTCAAAGGGGCGAGGCCAATGTAAATTAAGGGCACGGCTTAAACACTTAAACCAAAAATCTGTGATTAGCATTGTGTGCCCCCCGACTTGTATCTTGCTGTTTCTGTCATTGCATACATATATGATATAAGTAACATCATACCTACAAAGGACTATTTGGCGTTGCCAATGGTTGTTAGTTGCATAAAATAAATAGCAACTATGGCTTGTATATAATATTGGAAAAGCTTCCCCTTAAAGCCCTGGTGACACCCCGACAATGTTGCTGATACTGAGTTTCAAAAAGAGAAGGGAAATCCAAAGAGAAAATTACTCTCTTTAATAAAGGATTTCCTTTCCTCTACAACACTCATCTGGCATGAGGTCATGCCGTAACTTCTCCACTAGTGAGAAGTGAGCAGCGCACATCGATGTGCCTGCTGTCACTGCAGTCCGGGAAAAAAAACTGACTGCCTAGGCCAGGGCACAAAACAGAGCCCGATAGAGACCCGTTTCGAGCCCCCCTTTAAAAAACTGCCGGCTCTCAGACCCGACCCACTTAAAGCTCTGAAAATCGTTCACATGATGAGTTTGTCACCACTGCTGCACTGGAAAGAAAAGGGAGGGACCCTCTAGGCAGTGGTACAAGTAAACTTGTGGTGTCGGCTGTGAATTCGATAGGCTGTTTCCTTCTCTCCAGGGACTATTCTAGGATCCGCTCCATTCCAGCTCCTTCACTTTTTTTCAATTCTCAGAGGTCATCTTAAAACCCAGTTTTCTTTCTTTGTCTGTAGGTCATGCTTGTCAAGGATGCTGAAAGCCTGTGTGATTCTGAACTGTTGGATTGCTCTCCCAGGAAGAAAAGGGTCCGCCCATTCTTGAGCGAACACATTGTGATCAGTGAAGTCGCCTCATAGGAAGTAGGCCAGGCCTTAGGTTTTTTTGAGGTGGGGCACACGAGGCCGCATGTGAGAGAGGTGGATTGTCTGCGAATATAGTTTTCTAACAAGTATTCATATGACAGGTTTGCAATTTTCTTGCCGGTAACTGGCTCGCGGTAGATACATTCCACGCCTCTGCCTCTGGTTGTCCCCCTCATTATGCAGAGTATGCTAAGTCTGGTTTGGAGGAGGTCTGCTATATAAGGTCTTGAAGATTTGCTAAACAAATGCTTAGTGATACAAGACCGATTGTACTACTGGATATCGGGATACAAAAATATAGTGGACAAAACATCAAAAGGTACGTGCATATAGACAGTATATATTTACTACTCTGTTCTCATACCCTGATCTAGCATTTGAGGAGCAGACAAAGACCTGTTAAAAGTCATCTCCCGCCTCAGTGCTTTTAAAAAGCTCTCACTTTAGCACTGCACCATATGCACTTTCAGTTGAAGAGTCGAATGACTGCTTGATGCGTGCTTGCAGGACTTCATTAACTGTTGCAACAAGGTTTAAGCCATTTTTTGTGTACGTTTTAGCCAATTTATACTCTCTTGGTCAGTGTATGCAACTAGACTTTAACATATCAGAATAATTTTTGTAAAGTATGATGTATGTCATGTAATGGTTTTAATTAATTATGCATGGTAAGTAAATAAATATCAACATATATATATATTTCAGTGAAAAAACAACAAAGGTTACAGGGAGATTATAGTTAGGCTGGCATTTCACTCGTACAAAACCAGAGAAATTCAGCAGTTATAGTTAGCTGAACTAACTATATGAGCTCCCTCTGTCCAAAAGCAATTCTGCTCTGCTTGGAAGCTAGAGCCTTTTAAATGCTCTTGCTTCCAAGAAGTGGAGAAGTGTTTACTATGGCATGGCGGGAGCGGTACTCCTGCCATGCCATAGCAAACTTCAGTGTCCGGGGCTGGGCTCCCCGGACATTGCTGAAGCCGTCCCTAGGGGGTGAATCTCCCCAGGGACATGCAGGGTCCCAGGAAGGTTTGGGGGGGCACACGCTCCCCCCTCCCATCTTGCATAAGCCCTGGAGAGGTGTTGGTCCCCGGGGCTGGGGGTCCGCAACAGACCTCGCTTAATTAGTGATTGTGTGCCCCGGGGCTGCGTGGGAGCAGCGGAGCCCCCCACTCAATATTATGGTATTTAGCCAAAAGGAAGTGGCGGTACCCCATTACATTTTTTTTTTAATGCATGTGCCCTGGGAAGGTGACGGTCACCGGGGCGGGGTGGTCCTTGAGTGCCCCCCTATATTCTTTAAATTATCCCCAGTGTGGTGGCGGTCCCGGGGGCTTTGATGAGCCCTAGGAGGGGTGCCCCCTGCGCCCCCCTTCTACATATATTATATGCCTCTGAAACCTGGCCCACCTGGGGGTTATTGTAAAGCAAGAGTGGCAGCCAGTGCTTGCTTTTAAAAACAAATTGCAGTGAATATTGCAAATTCACAGCAATTTACCAAAAAAAGTTTTAATGCCGTGGCTGAGTCCCAGGGGACCCCAAGACCATGGCTTGATGGTCAGGGTATTCCCATCCTGCCCCCTTTTCTTTATTTTTACTTTTTTGGGGGGGAATTAGCTTGAAGCTGAGTCCCAAGATGGCTGCCAACACTTCCCGGTTGAAGTCTTGACAGCCAATTAAAGCAGTGCTTTACCTGCATGAGCTGTCTTTGTTTGGAAAGACTTCGTGACCAGAGATAGCACTAAATTGTAAACTTACATTTCTCAAAACTACTGACAGATTTACAGCTAATAAGCAAAAGGCACTTCCTTGAACCAACATCTACCTCCCTGCCAAATTTGGTGTAAGACCATTCAGCGGTTCGGATTTTATGTATGGGAATTAACATTAGAAGCGCACCCTTATTTCGTGACCCAACTTCTCGGACCCCACTGTACGGCTCAACCCCAAACCTTCAATGACAACCAGAACCTACCTTGAAACTTTTTGGGGGCAATTTCATGACGATTAGTCAAACGAAGCTATGTTATAGCCAAGTCAAAAAATGCTTTCCCTAAGGAAGCTAGGTCCTAACTATAACTACCTACTGGCGACTGCCAGTAGGTAATTAATATATATATATATATATATATATATATATATATATATATATTACCTACTGGTTGGCGCCAGTAGGTATATATAGTTAGGACCTAGTTGCCATAGGAAATCCCCAACATTCTATTGGGAATGACTTTGGCGCCAATTGAGGAATCTACGTGTAATTTTCCTTAAAATTGCTTCGCTCTGCTCCGCTCCTTCCCTGAAAGTTTCGGGGGGATTCGTCAAGCGGGGGCCGAGAAAAAAGAGGGTCCCAAAACGTGTTTTCCCTATGATAATTTCCATAGGGACCTTTAGAAACTGCTACAGCCCGAACGGCTGAATGGAATTACACCAAACTTGGCAAAATGGTAGGGCCCTGGTTTGCAGATGTGCCTTTGCTATGTTTGGTGAAAATCCCTCCAGTAGTTCTTGAGAAAATAGAATTAGAAATTTTTCAAATGGCATTTTCTATGGGACCTTTAGACACGGCTACAGCCCGAACGGCTGAACGGAATTACACCAAACTTGGCAAAATGGTAGGGACAGGTATGCAGTATTGCTTTTTCTATATTTGGTGAAAATCCCTCCAGTAGTTGTTGAGAAAATTGAATTTAAGCAAATTATATATCTATATGCGCTCAACATTCTATTGGGAATAACTTTGGCGCCGATTGAGGAATCTGTGTGTAATTTTCCAGAATTTTGGCCAGCTCCGCTCCTTCCCTGAAATTTTCGGGGGGATTCGTCAAGCGGGGGCCGAAAGGGGGGACCCAAAACGTGTTTTACACATGTTAATTTCCATAAGGACCTTAAGACACGGCTACAGCCCGAACGGCTGAATGGATTTACACCAAACTTGGCAAAATGGTAGGGCCTGGTATGCAGATGTGCCTTTGCTATGTTTGGTGAAAATCCCTCCAGTAGATCTTGAGAAAATTGAATTTGACATTTTTCAAATGGCATTTTCTATGGGACCTTTAGACACGGCTACAGCCCGAACGGCTGAACGGAATTACACCAAACTTGGCAAAATGGTAGGGACAGGTATGCAGTAGTGCCTTTTCTATATTTGGTGAAAATCCCTCCAGTAGTTGTTGAGAAAATTGAATTTGAGCAAATTATATATCTATATGCGCTCAATGTACGCGCACCGTACGCGTTCGGTATGTGTACCGTACGCGTACTTGCACGTACCGTTACGTGCGCGAGCGAGTTTCTGATTGGCTGGTAGTCGAATGCCAACATTCCAAACTGTCCAAACCAGGAAGTGTTGGCCACCATCTTGTTTTTCAGGAGAAATGAGGCACAAGAGAGCCCAAAACAAGAGTGGAAAACACGAAAAGGGGGCAGGGTAGAGACCCCCAACCCTCTATCCCTTCTCAGAGGGTCCCAAAAGGACCCCCAAGGGCAAAAAAAAAAATATCAAAAAAATCGTGGGGTACGCGCACCGTACGCGTACAGTACGCGTACCGTGCGCGTACCCCTCGATTTATTAAAAAAAAAAAAGAATTTTTTTTTGCACTTGGTTGTCCTTCTGGGACCCCCTGAGAAGGGCTAGGGGGTCGGGGGGTCTCAACCCTCCCCCCTTTTCACATTTTCCACTCTTGTTTTGTGCTCTCTTGTGCCTCACTTCTCCTGAGAATCAAGATGGCTGCGCAGGTGGTCCCAGAAGGATAATAACATATATAAACGTTATCCGCTAATAGAATTAGCATTTACAAAACCTTTGAAATTTATTGAAAAAAAATATTGGTTTCACGCCTGATATAGTTAGGAATTAGCATTTAAAAAACCTTGCAAATTCACTGAAAAAACCATAGGTTTCAAGCCTTATATAGTTAGGAATTAGAATTTAAAAACATTGCAAATTCACTTAAAAAAACATAAGTTTCAGGCCTTATATAGTTAGGAATTAGCATTTAAAAAACCTTGCAAATTCACTTAAAAAAACATAGGTTTCAGGCCTTATATAGTTAGGAATTAGCATTTTAAAAACCTTGCAAATTCACTTAAAAAACCATAGGTTTCAGGCCTTATATAGTTAGGAATTAGCATTTAAAAAACCATTGAAATTGCTCCTATATAGTTAGTTGCACTAACTATATTTCGCGCATCCGCAATCCACTGCTGATGATGTCACATACTACATCATTCATGACATGGTCAGTGACATCACTGATGACATCTCAAATGACATCACTGATGACACCTCATTTGATATGTGTGTAGGGTTAGAACCAAGTCCTGTGCACAAGTTTTCAAATTTTAGGTTTCAGTGTAAAAACCAAACCATTCATCAAACGACTTCACGTTCAGAAATTATGAAGGTCGACATCAGGAATATATTGTGGAAGTTTCTTTTATATAAAGTCATGTGGGTCAATACAGAAAGAAAGCCAGCCGACACGTGTTTCATCACTCAGGAAAAATCCTGTGACTCTTCAGGGCTGTAGGAGTGAACCACAGGGCTGTGCGATAATCTCTTCACCGGTGATGATTTCCACTTTTTCATTCCATTTAACTGTAACCCGTTACCAACCGGGTCGGAATTATCACTGGTGAAGTGATTATCGCACAGCAAAATAGAAAACAACAACCCTGCCAAAGTGGATATCAAGGGTCCCACTAGAGATCCACAGATTTGTGGGTGGGGTGACTTCAAATGCACATCGGAGCCAACGACTTTACTGGTATTTTAAGGACATAGTTCTTTTATTAGTATTTTTTATATACTTTTTTTAAACACAATAATAGGTATTTATAGGGCATATTTCATATATATACATTTAAATTTTTCATTCATATGTGATAACACACAAAAATAGCAAGTGACTGTATACACAATTTAAAAAGCTCTCCTAAGCATGTTCCTCAAACTCCCAAACACGCAAAAACAACTCACACACAATCTAGGGTTCCCTTATTCATCCAATACCTCATTCATTCATACAGTGACATATGGAGGAGGGCACCCGTGGCTACCATAGAGTAGAATATAGGTTATTTGCACAGGGGTGCAGTTTATGGACGTGCAGAAGATGATAATATATTCCTCAGGGAATATGTAGCTGCAGTCCAAGGTGTTTACGCCAACGCGCGTTTCGGTGTTAGGGGCCACAATAGGCCACACCTTCCTCAGGGCAAGGGTGTGTATGGACGGGGAGGGGGAACAAGCACGCTGTGAAATAAAAAACATTTTCTTATTACAATTTCAAAGATACATTTAATCATTATACATAAATATAATCAAACTTTACAGTTTCATTTGTTGTAGATTTATTCCCATTTGCAGGTCAATTAGTCAAGGCTCCGATGTAGAGGGCGTCACTCCCAAAATTTATATATACCTTCCCAAAGATGGGGAAGGAAATTTTCTACCAGGTTAGATCAAGGTTATGGTGGAACAATCAGCTGTCACTCATTCATACATTCATACGTTCTTTCACCATCTCATATATTACATTCATTTTTAATTTGGGCGTCCTCGGGATTTGTCACAGTGGTTTTGGGAGAAAAACCAAGCGGGGGAAAAACAAGGGTGGAGGTATGAACACACCCTAGGACCTCTGGGTTTCCCTTAGGTTAGGCTGGGTAGGTCGGGCCTCGTATTAAAACCCCCCAACAATAAGATATAAAGCTTTGCCAGGTTCCCACTGTTTACAGGAGGTTCTAAAGTTTATCACATATCCTGGAGTCCCTAGGTATGTACTTACCATGTGTGTATGGGTAAGATGGCGTTCACACTTTTCTAGATCGATAAGCGGTCCGGTAGATCAATCCGGGTGTGCGTTCAAAAAACTCGACGTGGATAGCGATTTTCTATATCACCATCTGTGAAACCCAAGGGGGTAACCTTACAATGGGGAACAGTTATCACGATAGTATGACATAGTGCTCAATGTCCTGGGGGTGTGGGATTACGGCCACATGTCCTGGTTAAATGGGCCAAGTCCATCCTGTTTACCATAGTCAGTGCCCATATATTTTAACTGAGCTTGGTTGAACTGGGCATAATTTAGAAGGAGGACAGCCACTCAGATTAAACTATAGAGGTTTGAGCTATAAAGGGCTGCATACCTCGGATAGTGGCTCTGAATCCGTTCTATTGCAGGTATGTAAGGATCGGCGTGAAGAGGCTCATAGGGCGTAAACCAGTGGGAGGTTCCCGTTCCAGTAAGGTGGGCTCTCTTTTCCAATTAGGTCCGACAATGGTTCTAAACCAGCTCTAAATTGTAAAAAAAAAAAAATTTAACACTTGGATAACCATGCATTTCACGGGTTTGGGGTTCTTTTTCAGTAATGAAAAAATACAGTTTGAGGGGGGGGAGAGAAGAGATTGAACTCGGATCCTGAACAGACATACTGATGTGGTAGACGCTAGAAGTGCAGCTTACGGTTCACTGCCTCTAGTTTTGGAGGTATTAAACGAATAAGGGTTTTTTTTGCCATATTAAAATATACTCCCAATAAATCATTCCCCCTGTTCTATAATCGTATATCTGTCTGATCGCATGGAGGGATCTCCTTTGGCTTAGTATCGTTTTTATGGGCTCACCTGTCAGTCAATTCAAGATTGCTGGGGACAACGGGGCCAGGCAGATACTCTAGTCAGTCCAACGGATATGCTGGTGACAATTTCAGGCAGCCTAGATAGGTGTGTACTGGGGAAGTAGAAGTATACTAATGAGTAAAAACTCCACAGGTGAGACATCAGGGGGAAAAGTATTATGGGGTACAGATTACCGCGCAAACACTCGAAAGGGCAGATATAGCGATCTCCGTCTTCGTGCCTCCTCCCCGTGTCCCGTAGGACGCCGTGTCAAGATCCGGTAATGAATGTAATATATGAGATGGTGAAAGAACGTATGAATGTATGAATGAGTGACAGCTGATTGTTCCACCATAACCTTGATCTAACCTGGTAGAAAATTTCCTTCCCCATCTATGTGAAGGGATATATACATTTTGGGAGTGACGCCCTCTACATCGGAGCCTTGACTAATTGACCTGCAAATGGAAATAAATCTACAACAAATGAAACTGTAAAGTTTGATTATATTTATGTACTAGCAGCCCGCCCCAGCGTTGCCTGGGGCAGAAAGGGGCTGGGGCAGTACACCCGCTCCCGTCCCGACCCCCTCCCACACCAACTCCCTTCCGCCCCGACTCACTCGCGCCCCCCTCCCGCCCAGACTCACTCGCGCCCCCCTCCCGCCCAGAGTCACTAGCGCCCCCTTCCCGCCCCGACATTTTCATTTACTGCTGCCTCCTTCTTTCCTCCCCCTGCATCACAGTCTCACTTTCCCTTTCCTTACCTGTGCCGCCGCTCCTCACTGCACAGCCGCTCGTCACTGCACCGCCCTCCTCCTTCGTCGTCATCACGCACGTCGCGTCACGGCCAGCGCTAGGTCCCGGCCGGCGCTACTTTCAGGGGACTACTTTGTTTACAAACGTAATTTTTTTAATTTACTTTAAAATAAAATGTATATAGCCTATGTCCATCTACACACCCTGACATTTTCATAGATGTATCGGGTGTGTAGATTGGCGCTGTGGTTCCCGAGTTCACCTGGCCAAAAGGTGAAAGTTCTCTCTTTATAATAGTAGTATAGATAATGATTAAATGTATCTTTGAATTTGTAATAAGAAAATGTTTTTTATTTCACAGCGTGCTTGTTCCCCCTCCCCGTCCATACACACCCTTGCCCTGAGGAAGGTGTGGCCTATTGTGGCCCCTAACACCGAAACGCGCGTTGGCGTAAACACCTTGGACTGCAGCTACATATTCCCTGAGGAATATATTATCATCTTCTGCACGTCCATAAAGTGCACCCCTGTGCAAATAACCTATATTCTACTCTATGGTAGCCACGGGTGCCCTCCTCCATATGTCACTGTATGAATGAATGAGGTATTGAATGAATAAGGGAACCCTAGATGGTGTGTGAGTTGTTTTTGTGTGTTTGGGAGTTTGAGGAACATGCTTAGGAGAGCTTTTTAAATTGTGTATACAGTCACTTGCTATTTTTGTGTGTTATCACATATGAATGAAAAATGTAAATGTATATATATGAAATATGCCCTATAAATACCTATTATTGTGTTTAAAAAAAAAGTATATAAAAAATACTAATAAAAGAACTATGTCCTTAAAATACCAGTAAAGTCTTTGGCTCCGATGTGTATTTGAAGTCACCCCACCCACAAATCTGTGGATCTCTAGTGGGACCCTTGATATCCACTTTGGCTGGGTCGTTGTTTTCTATTTTGTTGTCAATTTTCCCCTATTTTCCTGCCAAGAATCAAAAATCCCATTTGGGGAACCCCCTTCTATTATATATAGTGATTATCGCACAGCCCTGTGGTTCACTCCTACAGCCCTAAAGAGTCACAGGATTTTTCCTGAGTGTTGAAACACGTGTCGGTTGGCATTCTTTCTGTATTGACCCACATGACTTTATATAAAAGAAACGTCCACAATATTTTCCTGATGTCGACCGTCATCATTTCTGAACGTGAAGTCATTTGATGAATGGTTTATACACTGAAACCTAAAATTTGAAAATGTGTGCACAGGACTTGGTTCTATTTTCACAGTGTGGGTCCTGACCCACATACTCGCAGGGGTTGTTTTGCTATGGTTTGTTTTCCCCTTACCTTGTGGCACCGTATTTACTCATGACATCTTTGACTCCATTGCGTACTTGTTTGAGCGCCACTTTTTCCTGCCCCAATTCTAAACCCTTCACCAAACATTTACTCGTGTGTAGGGTTAGTTATCATTGGATATTCTAACTTCAATATTCTGGGGGCATTCCATTGAGGAAATGTCTGTGGAAACCCTCAAACAGGTCATGACATTTTAAGGTATATTTAATTGGAGACATAGCTCTGAGGATGATGCCCACAATCACATCCCTGTGAAGAGCAGGGGTGTAACGCAGGCCCCTGCAGCCCCTGTGGTGTGGAAGGAGGGGCTGCCCTTCAGGAATGAACCACAAACCTTCTGGCCAATTCAGCCAAAGGCAAATGGAGATATGGGAGGCTCCGTGCTCCCTCTTCACATTCTGCAATGGAGGCCCCATCATTTTGTGTTAACCCACAGAGGAGGAGATTCCTGAGACAGCAGGTCTTAAGGCAATAGGAACCTGTATATCTACACATGATTAAGTGGGTCTGGCGGTGTGCACCTACCGTGTAACCTTGAGGGTCGGAAAGGAGTACTTAAGGCCCCTCCATTTAATGGCATCTTGGCAAACAAATTGAAAGATGTTGGTGAAACCTTTAACAATGAATTGTGAGGGGCACTGATGAAGAGAAGACAAGAGTCAAGAACAGGCTAGAAATAGGATAGGCTTTGAGGACATGGGTGGAGTACCCCACCTCCTGGTGGAGATGGGTGGTATTTTGTACAGGAGCAAACAGTATCTGTTAATGTGTCAAATTTCTTTTAAAATGCAGACACGTTGATGTAGTTGGCCTACATCATGACGTTGACTTAGTTATACATGTTTAAGGTGGGGTATTGTAAATGAAGCTAGAAATCACTGCCGCCTTAACGCTCACTGCTGTCATTGTAAAGAGAGTGAGCAGAAACGCCAGCTTGAAGATCTGAATCCCCTTGTAGATGTCAGGTGTTTAATTAAAGAGGCCAATATAGCCACGTAATTAGTAGAGTAGTAACAGTTTTCAAGAGCAGCCTGTGGTGGGTAGGCGCTGACCACAAGCTGAAGCCCTTGTCATTTAACTGACCTTCGTTTTGCAAAGAGTGGGGGTGAAATGTGGTTCCATACTTTCAGGACTCCGAAATGGCCCTCTAATTCATTTTCATTAACATTTTATGTTGCGTGGCTTGCAGGAGTGTTATAATACGGCTGGCATCGCCAGGGCCCTTTGTGGGTAGGGGGAAGATTAGAAAACACAGGAAGAACCTGTTGCATGTGCCTACAGAATAATGATACAGCATTTCCTCCAAGCACATGGGGTCAAGTCTGAACCCACGTGAAAAGAAGCACAAGGCAGAAGATGCAGAATGATGCATGCAGGGATGGCTGGTATTAATGGGCGTAAGGGGCGATACTCTCCCTCCCTAGGGTAGAGACAAGATAATGAGAAGAAACTTAGAGCAGGAAAACATTTTATTTGCTAAGTTGTCTGAATGTGTATTGTTAGACCTGACATCATTGGCCTGAGTCTCTCCTCCATTTTTTCTGTTTGCCTCCTCTGTTTACGATGTTTTTGCTGGTATATTGCTCTGGGCACTGTGCCACTACTGATCAGTGCCGCAGTGCAAGTGCTCCCTATGGTAAATTACCGTATTGATTGAATTCCATGTTTGGCTTATTTGGTTTACTGTCAGTCCCTAGTCTAGTGCATGAGGAGTGCCAGGGCTTGTAAATACAAATGCTGCTAGTGGGCTTGCAGCCCGTGTTGTGCCACCCACACGAGCGGCCTAGAAAAAGTATGTCTAAAGGTCTGCCATTGCTAGACCTATGTGCAGTCTGGTACTGTCACGCGGACTGCACGAGTACACCTACTTGCCAGTCCCCAAACCTTTCCTTAACTTCATGTTAGACACCCCTATGGTAGGCCCGAGGGCAGGGTACATTGTAAGCGTTAGGTAGGACAAGCCTGACGAAGTTGGCATGTCCTAATAGTGAATTACAGCCATATTCGTTCTTCACTATTGTAAGGTTGCCTGCTCTCCATAAGTTAGAATGGGCTGCCAGGATTATTAATGGTATAATCCTAGCGGGCTCAGGGAGCATAGCACAATGTCGAGTTTGGTATCCCTGAAATCAGGGTTTAATAACGCATCCGTTTGGGTGGATGGTTTTTGGACTCTGGGTTTGAAAATAGCACTTTTAGAAAGTGGCTATTTTCTTGTCTAACTATTTCTGGTTTCTGCTGGGTTGGTGTGTGTGTGACAGTGGCTGGGTGGCTCCAGGGTTCTGAATGAGTCAGTGTGGGGTGAGTGGTACATCTGCATTGAGAGTAGGGGAAGAGTAGCTCCTGATAGCCGGCCCTGCCCGATACAATGCTGGCCCCACCTCCTGCCCGGCGACGGATAGCTCTGCTCCTGCCAGTGACAATACTGGCTCCACCTCCTGCTGGGCGTCTGAGGACCCAGCCCTGCACCGTGAATAGGCCAGGTGCCTCTGCCTGGCTACACCCACAACAGACCCGGGATGAGGGGGAGTTCCCCTGCATGGACAAAGGGATCAAAGCCAAAAAGTGGTATAAGAGAAGGACCCCTGAACCAAGACTTTAGATCAATTCTGACAAGGAACCCTGAACCAAGGACAAGAAGCCTGCTGATCCAAGGACATGCCTACCCCTTCTGCCAGAGTGCTGTTTGCTGGGGGGAATCCTGCAGTTGCTTCTTTATTTTTGCCAAGGAACCAGGAGAGAGGAACTGAGTGTGTACTCTCGATCTTTGCCAAGGAAATCTCCAAGGGCTGGAAGAGTGCTAGCCTCCTGTTAAAGTCACAGGGCTAAAGGACTTCACCTCTTGCTGAAAGTGCTTGTTGCTGGAACCTGAAAGTCCAGCACCTCTGAAGAAATCCAGCAATCCCGACGCCGACGGACACCGCCGAATCCAGCTTGACATTGTGTGTGCAGCTCCCGTGTCCCGCATCTTCGACGCCGGCCGCTGGGCCCGATCAACGCTAGTAGCGAAGCCACTGCCGACGCCTCGACCCCGAGCCCTCTCGACGCCGTGAGCGCTGCTCACTCTTGCAACATCATCATCGACATCGACGACGACGCCGTATCCTGCTTCACCTCGTGAGCGCTGCTCCTGCCTGACATCTCGGCGCCGCTGATCATCGTGTGCTTCGCTTTTCCAAGGTACTGTGTTGTGGGGGGTCCGTGTGACTCCGGGCTCGACGTAGCGCTCCTCGCGGTTGACGCCGAACATTTGGATTAACTTTACCTCGACGTCGTGTGACTCCCGTGTGGGTTACATTGTTGCCAAGAACTGTGATCTAAAGAAGACTTGCCTTTGTTACTAAAGACTTTTGTGCTAAGAAGAAACTACGCTTGAACTATTATTTTTCCTTCCAAGAGTATTTATTAAGATTGTGGTATATTTTTGTCGTTATTTGGTCTTGTGCTAAGCCTTATATAAACATTTGCATTTTTATAATTGTGTCGTGTCCATTTGTAGTGTATTCACTTTATTACTGTATGTGGTCATAAATGCTTAACGCACTGCCTCTGAGATAAGCCTGTCTGCTTTGCCAAGCTACTGTGGGGGTGAGCAGGGGTTATCTAAGTGTGTGATCCCCTTGCTCTGACTAGAGGAGGTGAGTCCCTATTTGTCAGAAGTGTATACCTCTGCCAACTAGAGGCAGCCAAGTCTAACATGTATTTTTTGGGGGGGAGGTTTGGGAGAGGGAGGACCGAATGCGCATGTGCTGGCTGGAGCGAGATCTTCCTTGCCCTGGAGGTATAAGCAAGGGCTGGGATAACAAAGTAGGGAGGTGGTCTGTCTCACTTCCAGGTATACAGTCCCTTTATGGGCGTTAAGTTAAAAGGCCCAAGGAGTGATTGAAAGGCCTCCATTAAAGTAATGGTGGGGTGAGGCAGCCCAGTTGGGAGAATTAGGGAGTTAGTGTGTCAGTGATGTCTGCCTCTTTCACTCACACTCCGCAACTACGGCTTCTCTTTGTGATAGGTGGGTTAGGGCCGGGAGGAGGAATCCAGCAGCTTGGGTGAGGTTAAGTAGTCCATGTCAATTGTGGTCCTGTTACTTTGGTGGAGCTGCTGGGCCACTTTTATGGCCTTAGTTATATCTGTCTCTTTTGTTTGTGCTTAAAGTTCGGCAACTAGAAGGTGTGTCTGTCGACTACCCCACCATCCAAGCTGTCTGTCGTCCACCAGACCCCCCAACAAGTCCTCTGCACCACCCCCTCTCTTACCTGTCCCGGGCGGCACACTTAGGCTCCCCAGCAGTAGGTCTATCTACGCCACTGTTCCGCATTATACTCCATAATTTGACCTCTCGTGCCATATAATTTAGCCAATCCTGCTGCATAATTTGGTGCTCCCTTGAAGCATAATTCCAGTGGCCTTGCACATATATACTCCGTGTTCTTTAACATTATTCTCGCAGGTTCTTTTTTCCTGCGTTCTCCCTCTGTCACTGTTTTCCTGTCTTTCTCTCACCATACCCCCCCCCCCCCCCCCCCCGTCTTCTTTTTCAGACTTTCTTTTCCTCTGGATCAGAGTCGGATGATAGAAAAAAATACATTCTGCTCCCCCAAAAGTAGCGCTGGTGCCCACCACTTGCAACCACAGACACACATTAAGCTGTGCCAGCCTGCCTTGCCTCCCTGTTAAGAAGTTGAATGCCACGTAGCGAGCATGTCAGATTTCTTTCAGAATGACAAAGCACATTTCCTTTAAAAATACGAGAAATCCCCCTTGAGTGTTTCCATACAGAAGCCGCAGCTAATACAGGAAATGGCCAGCATTCCAAAACAGAAAGTAATGCCGGGATTGTAAATCCGGAGGTCTTGGGGGAAGGGGGGGCTCGTGGGACTCAGTTCGGTCTGGACCAAGTATAAAAACTCGCAGATGGGCTCATAGAGTCAACCTGTATCCATTACATCGTGTTCCGCCGTTTATAATTTCACAGCTTGCATGGTTTTATTTCACACAACGCAGCAGAAATACTAAAAAAAAAACACTTCTCGTGTTAGACTGTCACTAAACTGAAGTCCGTGGTGTAAACATGCGTTTGGCCCCAGTCTATCAAATTACAAAGAGCGTGATAAGTAAATGTGTCATAAATGGTGACTATCCTGACATGCAGACGCAAAAGAAGACTCTTGATGCCAACAATCAGTGTCTGAAGATATTATGGCCACGGTTTCGCAGATTGAACTGACAAATGGTAAACTCGATTAGGGACCCCATTCTCGGCTAATTCATGAATCTGAACCCCATTCCTTGCCCTTGTTAAATTTTTTTCGAATTCACATTTTTTCCAAGAGTACTACGAGAGAAAGTTTGCAATTTGCACTTTAGATTCATGCATACAAAGTCAGTTGTTTGCGCAATCCGGGGCTTTAAGTGAGCCAGGTCCCTCCTCATCATAGACCCGTTAGTACTTAAAGCCAACATTGAAACTGGTCCATATCGGACACATAGACACATCCTTTTCTATACGGCAGATGACAGTGATCGCGTTATGATCATTGAATGTAAAAAATGTTAAGGTATTCCATGTCAGTGTTTTAGTTCCTGTTTATATTTCATGTTTTACTTAACCCGTTTGCTGGTTCTGTCGGCCAACGGCCGTCGTGAGCACTACCTCGGTAGTGCTGGGCACTTCCTTTGGCAGATGCGGCCCCACCCGCTTAATAGAACGTTCGAAGCAGCAATCGGGTTAATCTTGCGCCAAAATCACGGTTGTTGGCACAGTATAGATAAAAAATGTGTTTAAGACAAACCCTTAATTATGAAGATCGCGCCCCTGCCTCAATTTTACATTGTTACAATTGTGTATGAGAACATTCTGTTGCCTTGGGTAAATATTAGAGTTCGGGCGTTTGCTCAACTTCCTGTGATTCTAAGCAAAGCACTTACAGCTAGATTCATGAAGCCAAATTGCGATCGCAATAGCTGCGAAAAAGCAATTGCGATCGCAATTTGTAGAAAAGGTATTCAACCAACAAAATTGCGAATTTGCTAAACATTTATGCAAAATCGCTATGAAATTCGCAGAAACCAGGCAGAACACAATCTGCGAATCGGTAATAGCGAGAAAGCAGGTTTTCTGCGAATAAAAGTGCGAAATCACTATCGCAATTCATGAAAAATCGCTAATTGCGGAAAACCCCTAAATCGCTAATAGCGACGCGCAAATTAAGGCGAGCCCAAACCAGGTGGTAACCATGAAAGAAAAGAAAAAAAATCTGAAAAAAGTATTGCTAAGTACCCACAGCTGCTGGGTTGAACAACACACTTAAGGACATGCAGCTGGAGCCTCAGGACTCTCACAATGCCAGGACTCTACATGGTGGTCAGGCGGCGAAGGCTACAGCGATTCACCCTACTGGGCCAAACCAGGGAGCAGATCTACGCAAAGTACGCCTAAGTGGGGCAATGATAATCAAGCTGATCCAGGACCTAGACCCCCTCCTGCAGCACCCAACAAGGAGGACCAACGCCGTCCCCACACATGTGCAGGTATTGTGCAGCCTTCACCTACTGGCCTCCGGAAGCTTCCAGGGAATTGAGGAAATATAAATTTTATGGTCAAGTTGTGTTCCCTAGCGCGTACCCCACCGACTCCATGTACCAGCTTAAAGTGCATGTAACTTCCCTCCTGTGCCAGCTATGAAGACGCAAATACATTTGCGTCCAACGTTAACTTGTCCTCTTTCAGACCCACCCTGAATGGGTTAAATAGTCCGTTCCTAAGTATGCTATGCCAACGTCTTTTTGTAGTGTACTTTACATGTTTTTCCTGCTCTAACAGAGTAGGCCCTGAATTTCTGCCATCGAGCCTCTTTTTCTGGCTTCTGACTATGACAGCCTCAAGCCCAGGCTGCATCTGTACCCGTGAACTCTGACTTACTTCCAGCGCGGCCCCTCGCGCTCAGCTCAGCCTGCTTTCTGCCAAGACTGACTATAACCTTCGAGTTATCTGTTCCGCTCTCCGAAAATGCATTCCTGCCTACTAGCTTCAGTAAACATCCTCCCCAGCTGCAGAGCCAAAAGGCCGACCTGTCTCAGTGCAAGTAATTCATAGCTTCTGTTACCATGCTTCCATGGAAGGCCCCGAGCCCCTACGCTTCTCATGCAGACACTTAGGCGCTTATACACGCATCCACAGTTAGCATAGAATAGCTTCTGCCCTAGAGACCTTTCCGCCCAGATAATATGGTTCCTAAACATCAGATATCAGATATGATAGAAGTACAAGTTGATCTGACATGCCAGACTTCTGTCTCTTTCCGTCAGTGTAAATGTCAAGTCCCCTGCACCCCGTCAATCACACGTCATGCAGCTGCGCGCGCATCCAAGCTTCCGATTTCTGCTGACATTGCCACATTTCTGTTTGATGCCACCCACCCGCGTCACCTATCAGTGACGTTTTCTAGTTCACGCCTAGTTCACGCCTCTTGATTACGTACTAGTACCACGTGTATACTGTTATCTTGTCTTCTCTCAACTGTTACGCCTCCTACACTGTTCCTTATGAAATGGATTAAGTATATAAGCTATGTATTGTCAATAAAATGCGGCGCTCTATCCCTTCTGACACCCCTGTGGTGGTCAGAATCCGATATCCTGGTCATGACCATTCCTTTTTGAGGAATAAAACCCTTAGAAACTCTAACACCACGGACTCTGGTTTTTTCTTTCCGATCTGAGTTATTATTGATTAAGTACTTACCTGCATAGAAATTAAGAGAGTAAATTAATTATTTACGTCATTTTGGCGCCCGAATAGGGACCCCTCCCCCACCTCACGCGCCGGTTGGCGCATTGCAAGCTCTGTCCCCTGCCATCAGTTAGATGGAACCAACGCGTACCGGCAGGATTTCCTGCATCTCCCTCTGACCCACGGAGGTGACGAAGACTGCGATCAGTGCCCAGACGAGGCGGTGAGGAGTGCGGAGGATCCCGACCAGAGCCTAGCCGAAAGAAGCAAGGTCCGAGGTGTCAAGAGGCCCACCAGGTTTCCGAGGTTTTTCCGAAGTTTTCCGAAGTCTTCCGAAGTTTTCCGAAGTATCGAGTCGAGTCCAGTCGAGTTTTCCGAGGCCTTCTGTTTCCGTGCTTCCCGGTGAGTACCATTGCTGGGACGTATCTAGACGGGTTTGGGTACACAAGTCCGGTCTGCACTGTTTTTAGGCAGTGTATCTGTACTGTTTAGCAGTATATCTAGTATTCCGAATTTCTGCACTGTTACACCAGTGTATCTGTACTGTTGAGCAGTACATCCAGTATAGGGGGTAGTCATCTATGTCTCAAATGTCTTTTCATGTGATTAATGTCGTGGTATGAATGTGACCGTTTAATGTGCATTATTGTGTTTCTCGTATCAACTAGCTGTAATCAGTATTAAGTAGTAAGGATCGAGTATTCAGTAATAAGTAAACAAGATGCCGTTTTTCAACAAGTTAAAACAGTTAGGAACTAGGAAAGGAATACTGGAGGAAGAAATTCCTATTCCCCCTAGGGACACTCCAGGTAACTTTATGTATCATAAACATGGCATAGATGCCATATTGTATCTAGACTTATGGGCCGATTATACCAAGCATCTAGACGAAAGACACAGATGGCCTGTTACCGGAACATGGGATGCCGAGTGCATCATGAAGGTAGAAGAAGTATTATGGAAAAAGAAAGCTAGACAATCACAGAAAGACGCCATAGAATTCTGGCGTAAGGAATCACGTAAGCGTGCAGAGAAAGCACTCCGTAGAGAAGACAGACTTAAAGAATCAGAAAAGGCTCAAGAAAACGAGTTAGTTACTGAAGGGATCCGAGTAAAAACAGAACAAATAGACCGTGCCCAAAACAATCTCGTAAATGGTATGTATCTCGCGGCCGAGGGTACACCTGAGGCCCTATCAGAAATACCGAAAAACTTACCGCCACCATTAGTTCCAACTAAAGTAATGCATAAGACTACTAGAGACATATTCCTAAATTCTTATCTAGAGGATGTAGCACCGGCTTACACCAATCTGCCTGTTCGTGCCTTGCCTAATGACAGGGACGGGGGTGGCACCCCGCACCCAGATCATGTCCCGACAGTACCGCGACAGACCTCCCCCGCTCCGCCAGCTCCGCCACTTCCCATACCAAAAACTGACCTACCGAAACCACATCTACCTGATCCTACCAAACGACAAATTCAAGTTCAGGTACAGACTCCACAGGGACTAACTCACAGGGAGATAATGTCCAAGCATCCGCTTCAGGAGGTGCGACCGCGGGTCTACGGACCCCGCCATTAACACACAGATTCAATCTCAGGGATATGCAGAGTCCTCTCACGTTCAGGTCACCCCGACTTGACGCATTTAAAGAAAACCTTTCCGTTTGCAGATATGATCCAGTACCCGGTAAAAACGATCTAATGATATTGGCATCACTACGGTTAAGATCTGCTGCTGATATCTTGCTATGCTATGTAGGGATGAAGGACCGTCTAGATAGAATATATGAGTTTGTTCAGACAGGGAAAGACCCTGACAGTATCAAGGATGCCATGGAGAAACAGAAAGTTGACATTCAAGCACAAATACTACGATTTTTTATAAATTGCCTAATAAGAGAACGAGACAGGCCCGGAACAGATCAAAGTGAATTAGATGCACTAAACAAGTGGGGTCAAAATATAGCCGAAGGAAAACATGACAAGGGGGCTTGCATAGCCAGTATGTACAAGAAAATTAGAAAAGCAGTGATAACAGCACACCAGAAAGAAAAAGCTTCCTCAGAGGAGGAAGAAGAACCTGAAGAACCAGAACGAGCTACAGATACTATAGCGTATGTAGGTAAGGGAACTTACCTTAGGAAAGGCATCCGTCCAGAAAGCAAGAGAGTTTTCCTCTCTGCTTTAACAAACCCGAATTCTTCTGAACACCAGTTCCAGGAGACTGATAAAAGACTACGAGAAAGAATGGGGTACCATGTACTCAATTCAATGGATGAACAAGAACTAGCCCGGTCAGCCATATTATGGGCTGAAAATCCGGACATATATAATGATGAGACTTTAGCTCAGACATTTCTGAACCTTTCCCCAGACGAACAGAAATTAGCAGGTGTATACATGATTCAGCACCTCCTCACGAAATACAGAAATAAGCATTCCGATCCAGGTCCCTTACACGAAACATTAGAAGCACTACTCATGGATAGATGGAGAGGTTTCAGTACCAAGTTAATACAAATAATTCTAGAACAACGACATAAATATAACACTTTCATAAGTTCTGAATATGTTCCGGCCCCGCCTCCAGAAAGGAAAATGTACCACATGCAATGCGGTGGTGGCATTGAAAGCCAGAACCCCTTACGAGAAGTACACCCAGTTATGGGTGCGGACCATGCCTTGAAACGTGTATATGTGCACACGCCACTGACTAAGTTAGAGCTGTTAGAAATGAAGAAACTAGTTCCGTGTCATGATAAAGACCCTGCAGGTTTTCACAGAGAGCTTAAAGACATGTTGTTAATGGGGGATTACACGTATGATGATATCATGAAAATGTTAAAAGTACTGTTGCCCACGGGCATTTACGAGAAATTAAAGGAAAAAGAATGGGAGGTGGGAGACACAAAGATTGCATGGGCAGAAATAGAAGACGAGGAAAGCAAACGGGTCCCCGGAGTAGGCCTTGGGGACAAGACTAAAGCATTACCCGGATTAATAGTACAGGTTCTGCCAAGATTATTGACAACTAGAAAGGAAGATTGGGACGCAATCTCGTCCTGTAAACAGAAACATGATGAAGATACTAGCGATTTCTATTCAAGATTCGAGAAATGTTTCATTATAAATAGTGGCCTACAACCAAGTAGCGAATCATATCCACACCTTTTTGTATCAAAACTAGTCGAGAATTCTCTACCATTAGTTAAAAATAGAGTGTACAAGGTTGAAAGTACTTGGCAGGCAAATACGCCATCCCAGATGTTACAGATGTTACAATATCATCAGAACAGAATTAGAGAAGAACAAGATCAGGAACAGAAACGTATGAAAGACACCAAGATGAAAATGTTAGTAGCTCAGACGGTTCCAGCCGACGGTCAGAGAAAAGGTGGGACCCAGACAAGTCACACTACAGTTTCCGTTAAAGGGACATGTAATTACTGTAAACAGCCAGGTCACTACGTACATGAATGCCCAGTCCTGAAACATAACATAGCAACAGGTAAAACTAAAGAAAGACCGCATCCGCCTAGACAAGATCAGGTTCAGCAACAGACTTCACAAAATGTACAGCCAATGCAGAATACACAGCCTATGCATGCTCCATCTCATACAGCACAGACAGTAGCAGGACCACAGCCCATTGCCGCGACTCAGCAAGTTTCGCAACAGATGTACCAGTATGCCCAGTCTGCATATCCAGATTATCCCCGATATACATGAAACAGCCTAGAGAGGGAAGGTGGTTTGCCTCTTATTGAAATTCCTGTAGATCAAGAAGGTCCTTATGTACACAGTCACGTATTGGGAAAAGACAGAAAGTTTTTAATTGACACAGGGGCAAGCCGCACCACTATCAGTCATAATGAAGTCCCAGGGGCACCCCTCTCAGGCTCACAGAACGTTTCCCTTGGTTTTTCAGGACAGCCTATTGTAAATGAAGTATCGGAACCAGTATCCTTGGCTGTGGGTCCATTATCACGAGTTACAGATTTATTGCTTACGAACTCATGCCCAGAAAACTTGTTGGGAATTAAAACACTGAAGGCTCTAGGAGCTATAATATGCTGTTCCCCGGAGGGAGTTAGACTCTTTCTACGGGATTTCAAGGGTCATTATGTTTTACGAGATTTTGATGTCAGATTGAAAAATGTACCAGATCACCTATGGGCAAAAGGCCCAGCTGACGTAGGTTGTATGCATATCACTCCATACCGTGTTACACTCAAGACAGGAATTGTTCTACCCAGAATCAGACAATACAAGTTACCACCCGATGCTGTAGTGGCTTTTCTGAAAATCATTGAAGAGCTTATTGCCCAGGGAGTGGTCGTAGAGACCGACTCCAATATCTGTAATTCACCCATCATTCCAATTCTTAAACGTACTGACCCCAATGCACCGCCAGTATATCGGCTGGTGATTGATCTTCGAGAACTGAACAAATGCATTTTACCACAGTACCCTGTGGTCCCCGATATCTCTTCCCTATTAACTGCTATTGATTCAGAAGCAACGTTCTTTACTGTAATTGATCTCAAGAACGCTTTCTTCAGTGTACCTATTGATCCGGAGAGCCAATATCTCTTCGGATTCAGTTTAAATGGACGAAGTTTCAAATTTTCCCGCGCACCTCAAGGATTCACAGAAAGCCCCAGCATCTATAGTCAAGCACTGAAAAGACAACTAGATTGTATTCAAATGCCAGTTAACACAGCCTTACTGCAATACGTCGATGATCTACTGATCACCGCACGAAGTGAGCCCGAATGTGAACAAGCATCACTGACAGTTTTACATTTTCTGGCAGACAAGGGACACAAGGTGTCTCCTTCGAAGCTGCAATTCTGTGTTCAGCAAGTTGTGTACTTGGGTCACTTGCTGTCCAAAGTGGGGAGACAGCTCACTCCCGATCGCATTCAGTTAATTGTACACATGCCACGACCCCAGACACAAAAGGAAGTGCGGGCCTTCATAGGCCTCACCTCGTACTGCAGACAATGGATTCCTCAATATGCATTTCTAGCTAAACCACTCATCCAGTTAACGACGCAGGAGGCAGCAACTTCGACTGTCCTCCCTTGGACTCAGGAACACACACAAGCCTTTGAGGAATTAAAGAAAGCATTATGCCAAGCACCAGTTTTAGCGACACCATGTTACAGCAAACCGTTTACTCTTTTTGTTACAGAACGTGATGGTACAGCGTTGTCTGTCCTCACTCAAGATCAAGCAGGTTCACATAAGCCTTGCGCTTATTTTTCAAGTACATTGGACTCAGTAGCCCAGGCACTCCCTGGGTGCTTAAAGTCAGTAGCAGCAACAGCGTTAGCAATCAGACAGAGCGACTCAATTGTTCTAGGCCATCAGTTAACAGTACAAGTTCCACACTCTGTAGAGGTTCTTTTAAACAGAACTCAGACTCAACACTTGACTATAGCACGACTGACAGGTTACGAGTTGACACTATTCCAACCACACATAGAAATCAGACGCTGCAGTATCCTGAACCCAGCAACATTGTTACCTACCATTATGACAGATCCAGCCCCGCATGATTGCATAGAGATCATTAATGCAGTAACAAAGCCCCGACGAGACTTAACAGATGTTCCATTGACAAATCCAGACCTGACACTTTATGTGGATGGTTCATGTATGAGAACAAGTACAGGAGAATTAGTGGCCGCGTATGCAGTGACCACTGAAACTGAAGTTAAAGAAACACATCGTATTGACACACTGTCTGCTCAAGCGGCAGAGCTCATCGCTCTGACCCGAGCCTGTATCCTAGCCAAGAATAGAAATGTTAACATATACACTGATTCCCGTTATGCGTTCGGAGTTGTACACGACTTCGGCATGTTATGGCAAGAACGAGGTTTTCTGACCTCTCATGGTGCCAAGATCCAACATGGTCCCCTCATTCAAGCACTGTTAGAAGCAATACATCTGCCTTCAGGCATATCCATCATGAAGTGTAAAGCACATACTAAAGTCACAGATTCTGTTTCCCAGGGTAACGACCTGGCCGACCAGACAGCAAAACATACAGCACTGACTCACACTCAGACAACTGACACAACGAAGACAATAGGACCGACAAATTGCATGACAGTCAGGGATCCCGCACTAGATGTTATTGATATTCAGACACACGCTACCACAGAAGAAATAAAGAAATGGATTGAACTAGGAGGGATCCAGACAGATCAAGGTTGGATGACGAAGGGAAAATCTACATGGTTTCTCCCTGACTCTATGGTTCAAGTCATGATAAATACAGCACATAGCCCAGCACACCTAGGAGAGAAAGCGATGTTAGACAGTTTACAAAATCTTTGGAACAATAAACACTTACGAGCAGCAGCGAAACAGAAAGTGCGTACTTGCATGATCTGTTGTCAGTTCAATCCAGGTAAAAGCGTCCCTGTAGAGCAAGGTGGATTTCATCCTCCCGATCACCCTTTTGAAGTCCTCCAGATGGATTATATCCAGATGGACCGTTGTCGAGGATTTAAATATGTTCTCGTAGTTGTTTGTGCTCTGTCCCGCTGGACCGAAGCATACCCAGTCCCAGATTACACTGCTCCGACCACTGCCAAGCAGCTGGTTCGTGAATTCTTCCCACGATACGGCTTGCCTCGTGTCGTGTATTCAGATAACGGTCAGCCATTCTCATCTGCATTAATGAAAGAAGTTTCTTTATTACTGGGATACCAGTGGAAATTCCATTGTGTCCGACATCCCGAAGCCGCAGGCCTTGTAGAGAGGCATAACCAGACACTAAAGATCCGCCTTGCCAAAATATGTCAGGAGAAAGGGGTCGACTGGATAGTCGCCCTGCCAGTGGCACTATTCTACATGAGAATGGTTGCCCATTCGAGATCAGGGCTATCCCCGTACGAGGTGGTCTTTGGCAGACCACCGAATATGTGGGGGACGCCCATTCCGAAAAAGATTACTGATGTTGATTGCAATATGTTGACAGATTACCTTGCCTCCTTGATGTCTGCACTCCAATCATGTCGTTCACAGGTTGCCGCAGCCTTCCCTGACAACACTGATGTAAAGCCGCATGACGTCCGTCCTGGGGACCTCGTCCTAGTGCGCAATTTTGATAGGAAGAGTCCGTTGGAGCCCCGCTGGAAATCACCGAAGACCGTCCTTCTCACCACGAGGACCGCCGTGAAGATCGAAGGGAGAAAGGGGTGGGTTCACACGAGTCATGTGAAAAAAATTTCTGGACTGAAACCTGATCGAGACTCGTCCACCCCCACCAAAGACTGTGTTGAGCCTAAAGACTTTACAGAATCTGAACGAGAAAAGACTCCCCAAGAAGAGTATCGCATGAAACTCCGATCTAGCAAGTCAGACAGTTTAATTGTTTAAGTCCTCCCCTAGGTGAATCGGTTAAATAGTTTCTGACATGTACCCCCTAGATCGAGATAGAGATAGAGAGAGAGAATATAAGAAACGTACATATTGTAAATCACTGCGTAGTCACTGTATAGTGACACTATTAATCATGTTTATTCTGAGTATTCTAATTATTGTTGCTAGCATCCTGTTACCTATCTATTACCCTATTTTCAAGCGTGAACAATCTGTTTACAATGTCTCTGCTGAACACACTTTTAGCAAGTTACCTCCACATGAACTCTCCTACAGACTTGCGCTGCGCAACAATACATTCATTAGTATGTTACATCATTCCCATCAAACTAACAATGCTACAGACTGCTGGATATGTGGCCGACTCCCTCCCTTCCAGAATTACAAGGGAGCTCTGCCCCTCTTTCCGTATCCGTTCACTCACAATGGCTCCTGCGGTGCATGGTTCAAAATAATTAATTCCTTAGATCCTGATATTGCTGTTTTCGACGGGGGCTGGGTTTGGGGAAACCTGAACTTAGTTCTGCTTGACGTCTGTTACCCTGATAAGAAGGGACTCCCCACTAGAATAGGAACTGATCTAGAAAATGAAGTGTATGGACTAGGTAACTATACAATTAGCCTTATGATTCTTACTGTTGAATCGGAAGACGCACCTGTTATACCCACTATGTCAGTATTGCCAGTTACTGGTGAATTATGTATCAGGAAGAAAGGTTCAGTACACTTAGGTCATAGTAAATGCACTACTGTGGTCGAATTCAGTGATCATGGTAAATCGTCCTTTAAAGCTATCAGTCATTCTTACTTTGTTTGTGGTCATACCGCATACATACGTCTACCTCCAGATTGAGATGGTACCTGTTACATTGCATTCCTTCTGCCACCTGTTTTCCTAGCTCCCCCTGATTACCATAGAAATACTAATTTAGTAAATAATAGACCCAGAAGAGATATTCCACTTGTCGACTACACAGAAACGGCATGGGAACAGTACACCGATTTTAATAAAGGATTCTTTTTCTTTTTAGGACCTGTCCAGAATAGTAAATTAATACGTAGATTAACTAGAACGCTTGAAGCAGTAGTGAATGAAACTGCCTCCGCCTTAGGTAACTTAACAGAAGAGCAGTCCGCCATGCGGGTTGTTGTCCTTCAGAATCGTCTTGTTATTGACGTCATCTTGGCAGATAGAGGCGGAGCCTGTAAGGTCATCGGGTCAAGTTGCTGTGTTTTCATACCACAAAATGCACCATCTGTATATCAAGCTATTACACGTCTCCATAAAATTGCAAATCAGATACATCAGGATCCAGGCACCTGGACTTGGTCCGGTTGGTTCTGGACAACGTTAACCGCTTGGGGATGGAAGATCCTATCCTTCCTAGGCATTGGCCTAGTCCTAGTATTCAGTTGCTGCCTGTGCCTGCAGTGTGGGCCAGCGATTTGTGGACTACGTGCCACCTCTTGTATTGAGCATTCCAGTTTTTTCTCAAAACGTAAAAGAAAGAAAGAAGAACAAATGATGTTACAAGAACAAACTGATCGATTCATGAGGATCGATATATCATGAAGGGTCCGTAGGGAACAAGGAGGGAATGAGGAAATATAAATTTTATGGTCAAGTTGTGTTCCCTAGCGCGTACCCCACCGACTCCATGTACCAGCTTAAAGTGCATGTAACTTCCCTCCTGTGCCAGCTATGAAGACGCAAATACATTTGCGTCCAACGTTAACTTGTCCTCTTTCAGACCCACCCTGAATGGGTTAAATAGTCCGTTCCTAAGTATGCTATGCCAACGTCTTTTTGTAGTGTACTTTACATGTTTTTCCTGCTCTAACAGAGTAGGCCCTGAATTTCTGCCATCGAGCCTCTTTTTCTGGCTTCTGACTATGACAGCCTCAAGCCCAGGCTGCATCTGTACCCGTGAACTCTGACTTACTTCCAGCGCGGCCCCTCGCGCTCAGCTCAGCCTGCTTTCTGCCAAGACTGACTATAACCTTCGAGTTATCTGTTCCGCTCTCCGAAAATGCATTCCTGCCTACTAGCTTCAGTAAACATCCTCCCCAGCTGCAGAGCCAAAAGGCCGACCTGTCTCAGTGCAAGTAATTCATAGCTTCTGTTACCATGCTTCCATGGAAGGCCCCGAGCCCCTACGCTTCTCATGCAGACACTTAGGCGCTTATACACGCATCCACAGTTAGCATAGAATAGCTTCTGCCCTAGAGACCTTTCCGCCCAGATAATATGGTTCCTAAACATCAGATATCAGATATGATAGAAGTACAAGTTGATCTGACATGCCAGACTTCTGTCTCTTTCCGTCAGTGTAAATGTCAAGTCCCCTGCACCCCGTCAATCACACGTCATGCAGCTGCGCGCGCATCCAAGCTTCCGATTTCTGCTGACATTGCCACATTTCTGTTTGATGCCACCCACCCGCGTCACCTATCAGTGACGTTTTCTAGTTCACACCTAGTTCACGCCTCTTGATTACGTACTAGTACCACGTGTATACTGTTATCTTGTCTTCTCTCAACTGTTACGCCTCCTACACTGTTCCTTATGAAATGGATTAAGTATATAAGCTATGTATTGTCAATAAAATGCGGCGCTCTATCCCTTCTGACACCCCTGTGGTGGTCAGAATCCGATATCCTGGTCATGACCATTCCTTTTTGAGGAATAAAACCCTTAGAAACTCTAACACCACGGACTCTGGTTTTTTCTTTCCGATCTGAGTTATTATTGATTAAGTACTTACCTGCATAGAAATTAAGAGAGTAAATTAATTATTTACGTCAGAATAGTCGCTGTTGCAGGGGGTATATCCCAGCCCACGATGTCCCGCTGCCTAAGGAGTTTCCTGGAGGCCATGCTGACCCGCCTACACCACTACATTTCATTTCCCACCAGCCAACAGGACTTGAACGAAACCAAGCTGCAATTTTACAATGTAGCCCAATTTCCACACATCATAGGATGCATTGACTGTACCCACATCCACATCTGCCCACCTGCACAAACAGAATACATGTATCGGAACCGCAAGTCCTACCACTCCCTCAATATACAGATGGTATGCAATGCAAAGACAATCATCACGGACATAGTAGCACAGTACCCGGGGAGCACACATGACTCCTTCATATTCCGGCACAGTGGCCTCCACACACGACTGGCCAGGGGAGACTTTGGGACACCCCCGTGCCGCACGGCCACCAGCTGCTGCAGTGCTTCCCCACCTTCTGCCTCGCTGCCCCGGCTCCGCCGAGTGACCACGCCCCCTGACATCGAGCGGCGTGGTCTGTGCTCGCTTCTTGCTCTGTTTCACTGTATCTGCCTGTATTGTATTTCTGAATAGTTTTTGTTGTTTAAATTGCACTTTTGTCCCCCCATTTCTGCCTGTTTAGCCTTAGTTTTCAGCTGCCGTCTCATCCCTCCCCGCTCCCGCTTCCCGCCACCACCACTGACCCCGCCCCTTTTTCTTTCTGTACCCTCCCCGCTCCCGCCTCCCAGCTGCTCCGCCCACCCGCGCACTTGGCCATATATGGCGACCGTGCGACGCAGGTGAGTGTGACCCAGTTCTGGGACACCCCCGCGCCGCACGGCCACCAGCTGCTGCAGTGCTTCCCCGCCTTCTGCCTCGCTGCCCCGGCTCCGCCGCGTGACCACGCCCCCTGACATCGAGCGGCGTGGTCTGTGCTCGCTTCTTGCTCTGTTTCACTGTATCTGCCTGTATTGTATTTCTGATTAGTTTTTGTTGTTTAAATTGCACTTTTGTCCCCCCATTTCTGCCTGTTTAGCCTTAGTTTTCAGCCGCCGTCTCATCCCTCCCCGCTCCCGCTTCCCGCCACCACCACTGACCCCGCCCCTTTTTCTTTCTGTACCCTCCCCGCCTCCCAGCTGCTCCGCCCACCCGCGCACTTGGCCATATATGGCGACCGTGCGACGCAGGTGAGTGTGACCCAGTTCTGGGACACCCCCGCGCCGCACGGCCACCAGCTGCTGCAGTGCTTCCCCGCCTTCTGCCCCGGCTCCGCCGCGTGACCACACCCCCTGACATCGAGCGGCGTGGTCTGTGCTCGCTTCTTGCTCTGTTTCACTGTATCTGCCTGTATTGTATTTCTGAATAGTTTTTGTTGTTTAAATTGCACTTTTGTCCCCCCATTTCTGCCTGTTTAGCCTTACCTTTCAGCCGCCGTCTCATCCCTCCCCGCTCCCGCTTCCCGCCACCACCACTGACCCCGCCCCTTTTTCTTTCTGTACCCTCCCCGCTCCCGCCTCCCAGCTGCTCCGCCCACCCGCGCACTTCGCCATATATGGCGACCGTGCGAACGCGCAGCGGTCACGCGCAGGGGGCGCGCCGATTGTGCGCCGAAGGCGCGCCAAAGGTAAGCCCGTCTACGCCCGTCCGCGCCTGGACCGCGCCCAGTGCCAGGACCCCTGGCCCCCACCGACAGAAGACAACCCGACTGACCTACAACGCCACCGAACTCACCGCACTCAACACCGGCGGCATCTCTGGATGTTACCGAGCCACCCCGAAGCACACCCACGGACCCTTCAGCTGCCACGCCTGCAAATTCACCTGCATCCGGACCTGCCTCGCACCAGCACCCGCCAAGTCGAACACCAGCAGCACCCACCTCAAGTGCATCCTGCTCAACACCCGCTCCGTCCACAGACACGCCATCGAACTCTGGAACCTCCTCGACACCACAGCCCCTGACGTTGCCTTCCTCACGGAGACCTGGATAAACGCCTCTTCAGCGCCCGACATCGCCATCGCCATCCCAGAGGGCTACAAGATCATCCGGAGGGACCGCACCGCCAACCAGGTGGGAGGAGGCATCGCCATCATCCACAGGAACACCATCCGCATCACGACCAGCACCGACAACACCCTTACCACCGCCGAACACCTGCATTTCCAGATCCACACCGACCCGAAGACCACCCTCAGAGGCACCCTGATCTACCGACCTCCGGGACCACGCACCCAATTCAGCGAGGACATCGCCGACTTCGTCAGCCCGCATGCCCTCCCCTCCGCTGACTACGTCCTCCTGGGGGACCTCAACTTCCACCTGGAGAACAACAACGACCGCAACACCAGCACCCTGCTCGACAACCTCGCCAATCTTGGACTCAAGCAGCTAGTGTCCACCCCCACCCACCTCGCCGGACACACACTCGACGCAGTCTTCTCATCCAGCACAGACATCGACTTCAGCCACGCCACAGAGCTTCAATGGACGGACCACAGCTGTGTCCACTTCACCTTCAAAAGAACGACGACCCACCACCACCAGCAACAGGTTGCCCGCAGAAGCTGGAACAAGATCACAGCCGACCAGCTCGCCACCTCCTTGAGCCAGCACCCTCTTGCCAGCTCAGCGAACCCCAGCCAGGCCGCAGACAACCTCACGAAGTGGATCAGCAACTGCGCGGACGAGCTCGCCCCACTGAGGACCCCGCCCAGCAGACCCGGCAGCAAGAAAGCCCCATGGTTCTCCGACGAACTCAAGAGCTCCAAGAAGAACTGCCGAGCCCTCGAGAAAGTCTGGAGAAGGGAACCAACACCGGACAACAGGACCACCTTCATGCTTGCCACCCGGAAGCACCACCAGCTGATCCGCGCCGCCAAGAAAACTGCATTCAAGGACCGGCTGGACAACAACGCACACAACTGCAAGGAACTCCAACATCGTGAAAGAGCTCTCCAACCCCAGCGCAGGAAACAACGACATCACCCCATCGCAAGACCTCTGCAACTCCCTCGCCTCATACTTCCACAACAAGATCGCGGACATACACAGCAGCTTCAACAACCAACCAACGCACACCACCAAGACCGAGCCACCCCCCCCCCACCACCCTCCGCGCCTGGACTCCGATCAGCACCGAAGACACCGTCCGCACAATGAACTCCATCCACTCAGGATCTCCGACCGACCCCTGCCCCCACCACGTCTTCAACAAGGCCGACGCTGTCATCGCACCCCACCTGCGAGACATCATCAACACATCCTTCGACACCGCCATCTTCCCTGAGAGCTGGAAGCACGCCGAACTCAGCGCTCTACTCAAGAAACCCACAGCGGATCCCACCGAACTCAAGAATTACCGCCCCATCTCGCTCCTCCCGTTTCCAGCCAAAGTCATCGAGAAGACCGTCAACAAACAGCTGGCCGCCTTCCTTGAGACAAATGGATCCCTCGACCCCTCACAGTCTGGCTTCCGAGCCAACCACAGCACCGAGACCGCCCTCATCGCCGCCACCGATGACATCCGAGCCCTGATGAACAACGAAGAAACAGCGGCCCTCATCCTCCTAGACCTCTCCGCGGCATTCGACACTGTCTGCCACCGCACCCTAGTACAGCGCCTCAGCAACCTCGGAATCCAGGAGAAGGCTCTGGAATGGATCATCTCCTTCCGCGACGGAAGAACACAGAGAGTCCGCCTACCACCGTACAAGTCAGAGGCCACCGAAGTCATCTGCGGCGTCCCTCAAGGATCCTCACTGAGCCCCACCCTCTTCAACGTCTACATGAGCCCCCTCGCGGCCATCGCACGCCAACACAACCTCAACATAATCTCCTACGCCGACGACACCCAGCTGATCCTCTCCCTGACCAACGACCCCGCCGCCGCCAGAGCCAATCTACGCGAAGGAATGAAAGAGGTAGCCGAGTGGATGACGACCAGCCGCCTGAAACTGAACTCAGACAAGACGGAGGTCCTCATCCTAGGATCTTCGCCCTCCGCCTGGGACGACTCCTGGTGGCCTCCCGCCCTGGGCACCGCACCCAAACCAACAGACCACGCACGCAACCTGGGCTTCATCCTGGACTCCTCCCTCTCCATGACCAGGCAAGTCAACGCCGTCTCCTCTGCGTGCTTCAACATCCTACGCATGCTACGGAAGATCTTCTGGTGGATCCCCACCGAGACCAGGAAGACCGTCACCCAGGCCCTCGTCACCAGTCGACTGGACTACGGCAACGCCCTCTACGCCGGTACCACCGCCAAGCTCCAGAAAATACTCCAGCGGATCCAGAACGCCTCAGCCAGAATCATCCTCGACATCCCACGAACCAGCCACATCTCCGGACATCTCAGAGACCTGCATTGGCTCCCCGTCAACAAAAGAATCACCTTCCGCCTCCTCACCCACGCACACAAAGCCCTACACGACCAAGGCCCGAGCTACCTCAACAACCGAATCAACTTCTACGCTCCCAAACGCCACCTCCGCTCAGCCAACCACGCCCTCGCCGCCGTCCCCCGCATCCGAAGAGCGACAACAGGAGGAAGGTCCTTCTCCTACCTGGCCGCCAAGACCTGGAACTCCCTCCCGACCGATCTGCGCCTGACCCAAGACCACCTCTCCTTCAGGAAGAAGCTGAAGACCTGGCTGTTTGAGCAGTAACGGCGCCCCCCTCCCCCCAGCGCCTTGAGACCCTACGGGTAGGTAGTGCGCTCTATAAATGTCTTTGATTGATTGATTGATTGATTGGTGAAGGACACCTACTGGGTAAGTACACATGCCACACAACAGTACAATATGCTAATGAGGCTGCGCTGCACAGGCACTCACCCTCTGCTCCTATCATGCAGGTGACAGCGGCTACGCTCTCCGTGAGTACCTACTCACCCCATACCTCAACCCAGCAACACCACAGCAACAGCGTTACAATGCAGCACACATTCGCACAAGAAATTGCATGGAACGGACATTTGGGCTTTTGAAGAGCAGATTCCGCATACTGCACAAGACTGGTGGGGCCATCAAATACGATCCAGAGGTCTGCTGCCGCATCGTGGCCGCGTGTGCTATCCTACACAACATTGCTACCAAGTGCAGGATACCTGTAGACATCTCAGGCAGTGAGTCAGAAGGGGACAATCGGCCACCTGCACATGTGCGTCACGCACGCGGGGAGAATCCAGCAGAAGGACACAGGCGCCGCAACGAAATCTGCATGAACTATTTCTAGTGGACCCATTCACCACACCCATTACTCAACTCATGCATGACAACATTAATAATGACATGAGGCAGTTTACGTTTTTCAGAATTTTAATTACTGTTAATTCACAATAAACATGGCATTCTGAAAATTGTTCAAACATTGACATATTGCGTCATATGTCCAGGTGAGTCTGAATGGCATGCTTGTTGTGGCAGCATGTGGCCTCTTTGGAATGCACCACAGTTCAGTGGCGTCTGCGGGTAGTTGCCCCAGACCTCCTCTCTACGTCCTCCTCCTGATTTTGCCGTGCGGCAGCAGAGGGTCTGCTGCTGCGGCGGGGTGCCACGACCGGTGGTATGGACTGGCTGCTGTGGCTTGATGTCGCCTCATTGTTGTCGTCTGCCCCCCCGCCTGGCCATGGCCACTGGCCTGCATGCCCTGCATGGCCACTGATATGTTTTCCAGGGCTGTAGCTACGTCCTGGCAGCACTGCACCATTTGTACCTGCATGGCCAGGGATCGTCGCGATAGCTGTGAGGTGGCGTTACCAATGATGTGGTTTGACCTCGTGTACGCCGACAGGCGGGTCAATAGTTGACGGTGTCGGCGGCGATTGACATTCCGCTGACTGGCCATTGCCTGTGTGTTGGCCTCCACAGCTGCAGTCATTTGTGCCACGTTACATGCCGTCTTATCCAGTTGGAGGTGGATGGCGGCTAGGTGTCGGGCCTGGGTCTGGTGCACACTCAGCATCCTGCGCTCAATGGAGAGCCCACCTGCTCTAACACTTCTGCCCCTGCCAGCGCGGGATGTATTGGTGCGCGGCTCCCTGACCAGACCGCTCGTCTGGCTCCTCACAGTCGCAGGGCGGCGGGTTTGTTGGCGACCTGCTGCTGGTGTTGCAGCCCGCACTGTTGGCTGTGTGCTGTGTGGTACGACTGCAGTGCCTGTTGTCACGGGGGTGGCACGGGCCACAGGGGCGGGTGGTGGGATGACGGGTGTTGTTGCAGCTTGCCCTGATGGTCCGGGCTGTGGAGTATGGTGTGTATCCCCCTCCGTGTCCTCCATGTTCTCCTCAATCACCAGGGCCTCACTGTCAGTGCTGGGGACATCAGCGCCACCTGTAATGTAAAGTGGACGTTGATTTTAGATCGCGATTTTATCTGTGATGTATTTTTATTCTGGGGGGGGGCTTTTATTCTCAAAGATAAGTGGGAATTTATCTCAGGCACTCTAACACCCCTACACACGCTATATTCTTCGGTGACAGCCTCGCCCAGCCGTTTTACTTCCCGGTTGAGGCGGTGGCGGGCGCCATCTTGGGTGTGGGCTGGGGCTGCGCTCTAGTCGCGCCGGCCTCATGCCCTCCTCTCCACCTATAACATGTGTGTTGGGACCAGACGGCGCAGCGGGCTGGCGCAGCGGGCGCGCCGGACGCGCGCCGAAGCCGCGCCTGAGCCAAGCCCGTCTGCGCCCGTCCGCGGCCGACCGGGGCCAGGGGCCCGGACCCCTACATCTCCGGCGCGCCACCTGCAGTCCTACACTAGTAAGAGGCTGAGAGACCTCTGCCCCCCTCCACTCACGGCCTGTCGCCACTCGATGGAGCCACTAGACCTGGGTCCATGTCCTCAGTGTACAATCAAAGGGAGGTGTTTACCGTTGGATGTCCCTGACCCTGAAGCGATTATTGTAAATGGGGGGCTCTCAAATTGCAGATCCTTAAGCAAACATTCCCTCCAACTGTGGGATCTCTTACATGATGAGGCCCTGAACATACTATTTCTAACTGAAACCTGGTTAGGAGAACACTCTGATCCAGACATAGTGAATGCAATACCGCCAGGCTATACCCTCCATAGACTTGATAGAGAAAAGGGAAGGGGAGGTGGTATTGCTATCGTTGTCAAACACCCTTTTGAGTGTGTCCTGAAACCAGTAAAAATAGATAACAGTGAAGCTGGTGAATTCAACATCAAATTGACCCAACACGAGGCAATTTCGGGCATCCTAATATACAGACCTCCAGGGTCTCTGGGTAACTTCCGAAGTAGTTTACTGGAAGGGGTCACTCAGACTGCGATCAAACACAACAAAGTACTGGTGTTGGGGGATCTGAATTTACAACTAGAGGATCCTCTACAGAAGGAGGCAGAGGATGTCCGTCTAGTCCTAAAAGAATTACAACTGGACTTGCTAAGTGTTGCTGCCACACATGAGAGGGGTCATTGTTTGGACCCTATTTTCGCCAGTTGGGATATGATAAAGGCACTTACCCCCTTTCAGCTCCCTTGGACCGACCACTTCTTGGTCCCTTTCCAGTGTTCTTACCAGCCACATAAGGCCACTGAGACTGGGCTTAGGAATGTTATGAGACGTAAATGGAGACAATATTCTCAAGAGAACTTTGTTCGAGCCATTCAGAAAGCGCAACCACCGCTTGCCACGGATAGTGATCAGGCCAACAAGGAATTTAATCAGCTTGTGGCTGCCACCTTGGATGAGCTAGTTCCCATGAGTAAGGGTAAGGCCAAAGAAGGTAGACAACGCACTGCCCCTTGGTTCACTCAGGAACTCCAGCAAATCAAGTCTAATTGTAAAAAACTTGAAAGGAGCTGGAGAAGGAACCTTAGCGAACAGGGAAAAAACAGCTATAGCTTAGCACATAGAAGCTATCAGTACGCGGTACGTAGAGCTAAAGCTAAATATTTCCAGACACGCATTGAGGCAGCCGAGAGCTCCTCACGCGAACTGTTTAAAATATACAAGGGAATATCATTAGTCTCCAGCTCAAATACCCCCCTAAGTGCCACCGTGGAGGGATGCAATAGAGTCGCTAACTTTTTTTCCAATAAAGTCAAAGCCATTTATGCCTCCTTCACTCAACAACCGGGAAAGGGCATAGACTTTAGAGCAGGTGGTTCGCCTATGGCTCCTCACTCTTCTTTGCAAACCTACGAGGTCCCTTCCGCTGATAGGCTAATAAAGATCTGTCGTAGCGTGAAGTCCGGTTCCCCCAACGACCCGGCCCCTTCCTGGGTCATCTCGGAGGGTCTTGTTGGCCTGGAACCATATATAAGACATGTCTTACAGACCTCTTTTTCCACTCAACGAGTTCCGGAGGAGTGGAAGAAGGCCATAGTACTCCCTATAAGGAAAAAACCAAATGTAAGTATCGAGGTGCTGGAAAACCTCAGACCCATTTCCTTACTGCCGTATGTGGCGAAAGTGGCTGAGAAGGTGGTCAATGCTCAGCTCACTGAGCACCTGGAGAGAGGGAACCTATTTCATCCCTCACAATCAGGATTTAGGGCGGGCTTCTCGACTGAGACAGCTCTCCTACGTGCCACTGAGACTTTAAGAGCAGGGGCGGATGCAGGACATACAATGGCCCTGATCATGCTCGACCTCAGCGCAACTTTTGACACGGTAGCGCATTCCATCCTGCTACAGTGTCTTAGTGAGGCTGGGGTCGTTGGTCCCGCGCTGTACTGGTTGCAGTCGTTTCTCACAGGAAGATGCTTCCAGGTACAACAAGGGGCATGTCGATCGGTAGAGATGCCACTAGACCAGGGAGTGCCTCAGGGCTCAGCTTTGAGCCCTACTCTTTTTAATCTGTACATGGCCTCCCTGGCGAAGGTGGTACAGTCTTTCGGGGTGGAATTGGTATCATACGCCGACGACACCCAGCTGCTGATCTCTCTATCGCAGAACACCACCAATACCGCCACAAACTTTAAGTCCTGTATGCAGGCGCTAGCTGAGTGGATGGACTCCCACTGCCTAAAACTCAACGGCTCCAAGACAGAGGTTTTGGTAGTGGGGGGAAAAAGCAAAAGCTGGTCAGCCGAGTGGTGGCCTTTGTGCCTTGGCCCCACTCCCACACCTTGTGAGGAGGCTAAGAATCTAGGAGTCTGGATCAACCCCACCCTCTCCTGTGAAGGCCATATAAGGCGTCTTGTGGGCAAGTGTTTTGGGGTACTGAAGACCCTAAACAAAACTTTAGACCTACTACCCCTAGCGGCCAGAAGGACACTGACGCAGGCATTGGTGACCTCTCGGTTGGACTATGGAAACATCCTGTTCCTAGGGTCCAACGAGGGCAGCCTTGGCCGCCTGCAAGTTATCCAGAATTCCGCCGCTAGACTGGTGCTAAGAAGACCCAGGAGAGCTAATTCTCAGCAGGCTTTGGATGCGCTTCACTGGTTGCCAGTGAAGAAACGCGTGCTGTTCAAATGCCTCCTCTTCTGTCACCGAATCGTCTGGGGCAGGTCGCCCGCCTATCTTAGGGACTTAGTCAGCCGCTACGAACCAACAAGGACCCTCCGGTCGGAGGGTACTGGGCTGCTGACAGTTCCAAGGGTAAGGAAGGCCAGAATGGGCGGGCGATCTTTTGCGTTCCAAGCAGCTCAACACTGGAACAAACTTCCTCCTGCCCTGAGATTGGAGAGCAGTGAAGCGTTGTTCAGGGCTAGGCTCAAAACGTTACTCTACACTGTGTAGGGATAGTGGCTCTGTAATGGTGGTCGTTAGTAGCTCTTAGCGCGGGGACACGCCGAGATGGCGTTACTGTGCGCTCTATAAGCTCTTTATTATTATTAATATTATTATTATTAGTGGCATGTTACGTACACAGTTAGGCTTGCTACATGCATGCAGTCTACCATTCCCTGTCTGCATGCAGGATTGACTGTCACTGGACATGTGGGGCTCTATGGTACAGGTTGGTAATTGTGGGCAGACTACATGTCCCACAATGCAATTGCGCTATGGAGCAGTACATTGGCTGCATGCTTGGGGTTTGTAATGGGATGCACTGTAGTCGTGGACAATGTTAGGGGACAGGGGGTTGCAGTCGCATGGCACTTACCTGGTGTGTCTTGGGTGGGTCGGGAGGAGTCAAGCCGGGTCACACCCACGCAGGCCTGTGGGTCGATGGTCACCTCCATCTGGTCCTCCATTGGGGTTTTCGGTGGGATGGTGGGCTCCCCTCCACCTGTCGCCAATTGCTCCCCCAGCCTTTCTGCAATCTTTTCTTTTGCCCGCCCTCTCAAGTCATACCAGCGCTTTTTCAGCTCGTCCACCGAGCGCTGGGTCACCCCCACGGCATTAACTTTGGCCCGGATGCGCAGCCATATGCATCTTTTGTCTGCCTCTGGCACCCTTCGGGAGTCTTTGCCAAATAGGCGGTTGTGATTCCTGGAGACTCCTTCAATTAGGTGTTCGAGCTCCTGCTCCGAAAAATTAATTTTGCATTTCCTCCCACTGGTGGAAGCTCCTGCTGCATCCTCTGCCATGGCTGCCACTGTGGTATCTCCTGCTGTGGTCCTGTTGGAATGCTGGAGGGGAGCTCTGGTACTGCTGCTTGTGCTTCAGACTCTCACTGCTGAATGAGGGTGGGACCTGCCTACTTCCTGGTTGTGATGTCATCACTGTGCTCAGGATGCGACTTCCCGTTTTTGCGATCTTGCAGTTAGCGAGATTGCAATTTGCGATATCGGTAATTGCGAATTCGCAATTTCAACAGGGGTTTCGGCCGTGTTGGACCTGGGACCTCCAAGTCACATAGGGTAGCTTGGCTCTAAATGGGAAGGCCTAACTCCAAAGTGCCTGTGTTAAGTTTGCGTCATACCCTTCAGTAACATAACATCCATCCACTCAAAAAGTAGGACACTACACCACTTTTAGAAAAATACGAGCTGTTTTATAAAAGTTCTCTTTAAATCTCTGTGGTTACTTAGCAGTCTTTTCTCACAGCACATAAATTAGCTTTGCATAAAAGAAATCAACAACTAGACAGTTTTTACAGAAGAAAAATCATTACTGGCATTTCCTGACATTCCTTTACCCTGAAAGAAGAGTTCTTTAACAACTCCTGCACCTTAAACAAATAAGACATGCATCATAAGCTCAGAAGTTAGCAAGCATTAATATTTCCTACACCCAGAATGAGGTAGTTCAGTCTTCACATATAAATAGGTTTAGTACAATGCCTGCTCAGTTCTACCTATAGCACTCTTAAAAAGATACAGTGATATGCCTTCTCAGTTCTAAGCTATAGCACTCTTAAAAAGATACAGTGATATGCCTTCTCAGTTCTAAGTTATAGCACTCCTAAATAGATTCAGGGAAGATGCTTAGGCAATCATCACGATGGAGTTCCCAGATCTTGGTGGGGATAATCACCTTTCACCCTTTCTGCTCTGTCACTTATTTGCTGAAATACTGCCTAACGTGTACCCCAGTCTGGTTTACAGTTGGTCTCAGCGATCTGTTTTGGGTCTCTATTCCATGTCGGTAGCCGGTGGTGACTCAGACTCTTCTCCACAAGGCTCAGTCAGGCACCATCGACATCCGCTAGACTCAGCGCTTCCTCCCCCTCGCTCTTACCGGGAGTTTCGCCTCAGTCCAGCCCCGCAGCTCCGCTACCTCCGCTCACCTCAGCGTCGTTGTTCCGAGGAGCCCTCTGACCTGGCGCTGACAGCTCCGGCGGTAGACAGGTCCGGAATCTCCCGGCACTTCCTCCTTCCGCGTTGTTGATTCTTCAGCGCTCCGCCCTCCCCTCAGGCGTCGAGAAGGGTGGAAACAGATGGCGGCCAACCTCCTCGGGCTCCCGCCCCCTTCTTCCGCATCACTGGTTCTTCAACTCCGACATCCGCGAAGCCAGCCTCCTAGACCGATTCTTTAAGCGGCTCTTCCCGCTGGCCCTCCTGAACGACCCGGAGTGGATGCAACAGCCGTTTCGAGGCAAGGACAACGCAGCAGGCCCTCACACGGTAGGGTTCTTTCCTTTACCTTTCCAGCACTCAGGACTTCGGGTGAACCGTCGGAATACTGCTTCCACTCACGTTTCAAGGCGACAGTCCAGCTCAGTTCCTGAAGGGGCGGACAGGCATAAATTAGCCCCCTACAGTTGGGAGCCTCTCTGGGTGATTTCCCAGCCAGTCAGCCGTTAATCCTGGAAAGTCCAACCAAATTACTCTCCAGGCACGGGTCAATAGTTGGAGCTAGGGAATTGATATCGGTGCTAGGGCTTAGTCTGTAGAAAGGGGAACAGACCAGCACAGTAGAGCAGCCGGGCCGTGGGTCGATCTAACCCCTCACAGTGCGCTTTTCTCCCTTAACTACTGCTTCACTCCTCACCAACTATCACTCAACCCCCTCTGGACACTCTCCACCAACTCTAAAATGGCCGCCCTGGTTCTGGCCTTATATAGGCTGACCCTAGGAGGTCCAGAAGGTTCTAGAGTGCTCCTATTCTTCCCTATGGGTCAGGTCTCAGGGGTGGCAGTTATGTCAGAAGAGGCACCTAGGCCTCAGGGAAAAGGACTACGAGGGCCAAAGAACATCTTACCCCTAGCCAACACCGCAAAAATTCAGTGGACATAAAAATTAAGGGTTTTGAGGGGCAAAAAGGGGACAAAAATAAATAAATAATAGGAGGGGCTACCCAAAGGGCAGTCAGGTCTAACAGGCCGATTCTGCAATTATTTACCGATTTCGGACATCTCGCAATCAGCAATTGCGATCGCTTGCGATTCGCATTTTTACATCGCAAAACATCATGAATGCCGTTCTGCGATTTCTAAATTGCGATTTGCATTTACTCGCAATTTACAAATCGCAGAATTGGACATTGATGAATCTGGCTGTTAATCTCCCTTTGCCAAAACAAACATCAAAAAAGGAATTTCACCTTATGCAATGTAACTGATGCTCATGTAAAGCGCTCCAATGCCCCTGGGTCGCATTCGTGCTATAAAACTGCAAAAAAAAAGGTACTGGAGAAAATCCACCCTCTACAGCCTTCCCAATTTTATGGGTGGCCACATCTCAGTCCCACACTGGAGACTGGTGTATGTATCTCTACTCTTAACAGAATGATCTCTTTGACTGTTTCCCAGCTGAGAATGGCCTGTGGGCAAGTTTGTTTTTACCCTCAAACGATTTTCCTAATCCTTTCAGTGCATGAAACGCCCACTCCACGCCTTTGCAACAAGATTTTCTCTCGCCCCATATGCCTTTTTGAAGTTGTCGCACGCATGAGCACCTTCACGACTGAAAATAAGCCTTTTGTTAATTATAAAATCTCATTTGTATTCGCAAATTGGGCAATTTGTACGTGCAAGTTGTACTTCGAGGAGCAAATTACTTTGTGAATAAGGCCCCAGATGGCTGGATTCAGAGTTTTAAGGCAAAGAGGGCTCTGGCCCAGGGCCCCAGCCTTTCACTGGGCCCCCGATAGAACCAGATATGATCTGCAGAGTCTTGCCTTGATGGCAGTGAATGATTCTTAAACAAATTGTTTTAAATACCACTTTCCTGTTTTATTTTCAATGCAGTGATTTGTGTGTGTACTGCAGTCATTTTGTAGAGAAATGTGTTAGTTTCATGCAACATTTATAAAATAGTTTCTTTTAGATCAAATTGGGACCTCACACGTGAGAAATGGGAGAGTGTCACAGAGATTATTTGCACTAATATTAGCGATCAGCTGCTGTGTTACAAAATTGAAAACGCACATCACAATCCCTGAATATTGCATGTAAACACATTTAGAATTTGTACACGTGTGTCTTTGCACTATCAGTGGCTCGGTCAAAAAGGGCATGAAAGAACTCAAATGGGATCATAAATTCACAACTATTACTCTAAGGGGTGCCCAAAATATGCTTGGCCCAGAGCCCCCCAAAACCTTAAAATGTCCCTGGCTGGAATTACCAAAGGCATACGTTTGTCGAAGAACTGAGGGTGGGTGTTCCCTGGAAGGGTTTGAGGGTGGTCATTGGGAATTCTGGACCACCAACAAAGCCAGAACTTTGTGTTTATTTACAAACCGTCCCCATAGCATTTTCAACACTAAATACGCACCAAAAAGTATACCATTTCTAACACAGTCCAACTAGGGGTGTAATGATATCAGTTCTCAGGGCCTGATGAAAGCAGGTAACCGCCTTAACATGGTAATAAATACATATTTTTATATAACAACAGTGTGGTTCCACAGCTCCATGATGGCTTTACTGAAGTCTGGGAAGTTTGGTATCGCACTTCCCAGCATATTAAACTCACACTGATGCCAGTTTGGGATTTAATAAAAAAAATGCACTCAGAGATCATCTTAGAGATGCCCCCCTGAAAAACGGCCAACTCATGTGTGGTTCCTGACTGGCTCCCAGCCATCTGCCACCACCAGACAGGCATCCGGACCCCTAGGTAGAGAGCCTCTGCTCTCTGAGTCTAGAAACAAAGCACATCCTGGGCAGAAGTGTCATGCCTCCAACGCCAGGATGGGCAGGGTCCTCGAGGAGGGAGCTTCAAAGACCTTCCCCCAGCCTTTTGATGCTATCAGCAACTGACTCCTACCGGTTCTGACCCCATTTTGGGCATGAGAACTGGCGGGAAAACCAAGCCAGGAAGGGAGGTGTGCCCACCTTTGCCAACCCATCCTCTTATGTGGGGGAGGCGAAGTTAAGGACGCCCCTCAGTTCCCGCCGTCTTGAAGATTGGGGTACCATTCCAATCAGGAAGAGGCCTATGTCCCCCTTCTACAGGAGGGTGGCATACTAGGGGGCGTAGACACCCCCAGGAAGGAATCCATTGGTTCCAACCTGCACACCCCTTAAACACCTCTAAATCTAGTTTCCGGGTCACCCTTGAACCTTGCCTCTTCAGATTTGTGACAAGAAGAAGAAAGACCGAAGAGCCGTGCTGCAGAAGAGAAGGATGACGACCACTACTTTGGCCCCAGCCCTACCGGCCTGTCTCCTGCTCCGAAACCCCTGCCATCAGCATCCAAGAACCCCGGGGACCTGCCCTCCTAAAGAACTCTGATTTTCTGTGGACACTGGATTTGTCCAACACCAAACCTAGCAAGACTCCAGATCTAGCCGGATCTGCGAGTCCTCACACTCTGCACCTAATGCCCACAGGCCGAGTTTGAGTAGCCCAACACCCCAGCGAGGTCCCCTGGAAATCCTGACCTGTGTTCCATTATTGGACGACCTCCACCAACCTTCTCCTCGATGCCTGCAGCCTCATGCTGAGGAGTCCCCCTAACCGTGACTGGAACCCATGAGAAGAACCTGGCACGAAGGGACAACCCTGCACCCGCAGTCCTGAAGTGCCCAACCGACGGTGTCCTGGTGCCCAGCAACTCTTCAACTTCATCCTTTATTCATTGGTTACCTTTGTCCAGGCCTTTGGCTCCAGCCTGAAGTCATTTTCCTTGACCAAAATCCTCTGTAGGAAAGCATTGGACTCTCTATGCCGACTGAACACCCTGCACCCGGCTGCCCCTGCACTGCTGGGAGTGTGGACTTGGTGCTAACATGAGAGCACCTTTGCCCTGACCTTAACCCAGGAGGTTGACTCCCAAGACAGAGTGGACTGTCTGTGAGCAGCCCCCAACCAAAGTGCCTCCTTGCCTTATTGACTAGCATTGGTGCTCAGCACCCAGCTGCCCTAGTGCTGCTGACGGTGCCCCTTGAGTGCCAACCCGAACCTTGGGGAACCTTGGTTCTACCCCAAAACTCCATTTCTAAAACTATCTACTTGCCTGTAAACCTAACACTTAGTTTTTCTCCATTTGATTGTATGGTGGGTTTTCTCTGCACAATCTTGTGTTGAGCTGTCTTGAACTGCAACAAAAGTAACTTGGTGCCTTTAACAGAGTTAACCTGATTACTGATGTCTTGTGATGCTTACAGTGTGTTATTGGTTTGTTTCATGCCAAACCAGAAAAGTAACTAAAAGGTAATCAGAAAGCAATCTAAAAGTAATTTCAAGTGTTTTTGAACAGTTTACAAACCATTTTCTCAACAGCAGCAGTAATCTGAATGTTCCTACAAAATCCAGTGCTCACTGTATTTTGAAAAGTAACATTGAAGTAATATTGAAACGTATAACTTACCTGCTACTAAGTAAATCTTGGTTCTAGAAATAAAACAACAAAAGAACAACTTTTTATACAAACAATTGGTCTGGATTCAGTCTTTGAGAGTGTGATATAATTCTTTGCCTGAGTGTGTACAACAAATGCTTAACACTACCCTCTGATAAGCCCGACTGCTCAACCACAAAACCACAAAAGAGAGAAAGGTATTATCTGCCTTAGCCTTTGCTATACCTTTGGGGATCCACTGGACTCTGTGCACACTATAACCTTACTTTGGTGTAGTATATACAGAGCCAGCTTCCTACATCACCTACGACAGGTCGGCATCTATATTTTGTAAAAACAAGAGCTTGTTGTCAGCATATAAAGTGATGTAGTGCGAAATGCCCTGTAGGTCTAACCACCAATGCCACTTACCGGGGAGTGCGCTACTAGTCAAGGGTAAGACTGCTATGGCAAACAGTAACTGGGAGAGCGGACACCCTTGTTTAGTCCCTCACCCTATGATATAGGAGCCAGAAATAGACTTTTCTCTCTGAACTCGAATAATGGGTACTGAGGAAAGGAACTTTGTCCATTGAACAAACCCAGGTTCCAAACCCATCTTCGATGGGAAGGCTACAAGATCACCCGCAGAGACCGCACCAATGGAGTAGGAGGAGGAGTCGCCATCGTCCACAAGAACACCCTCAGAGTCTCGACCAACTCCAACGACACCCTCAGCACTGCTGAACACCTGCAATTCCAGATCCACACGACCCCAACATCACCCTCAGAGGAACCCTCATCTACAGACCCCCTGGACCCAGACCACAGTTCAGCAACACCATTGCCGACTTCATCAGCACACACGCCCTCGCCTCCACGGACTACGTCCTCCTCGGGGGACCTGAACTTCAACCTCGAGAACAACATCGACACCAACTCCACCACCCTGATCGACAACCTCGCCAACTTCGGACTCAGACAGCTTGTGACAACACCCCCCCACACCGCCGGCAACACGCTTGACCCCATCTTCTCTGCAAGCCCCCATGTCTCCTTCAGCCACACCCCTGAACCCCATTGGACAGACCACTGCTGCATCCATTTCACCTTCAGGAAGCCCACCACGCACCACCGCACCCAACAGATGCCCCGTCGCTGATGGGGCAAAGTCACCGAAGACCAGCTAATCACCACCCTCGCCCAGAGCCCACCCGCTGACCCCACCAACCCCAACACCGCCACCCGCAACCTCAGACAGTGGATCAACAAATGCACCAATACCCTCGCCCCGCTCAGGACATCCTCCCACAACCACACCAGCAAGAAAGCCACCTGGTTCACCGAAGACCTCCAGGCCTCCAAAAGAACATGCCATAAACTGCAGAAGAACTGGCTCCGTGAACAATCACCGGACAGCTACACAGCCCTCAAGACCATCACCTGCAGACACCATCAATTCATCAGAGCCGCCAAGAGGGCCTCATTCAAGGACCGCCTAGACAACAACGCACACAAGAGCAAAGAGCTCTTCAACATCGTGAAGGAACTCTCCAACCCCAACTTCAACACCAACGACATCCCGCATTCGCAAGACCTGTGCGACTCTCTGGCCACCTCCTACCTCCTCAAAATCGCTGACATCCATGACAGCTTCAACTTCACAACCGCCCGAAAACCACCGCCCCCACCACCACCACCTGCACAAACCGCCTGTTCTCCTGGACCAGCATCAACGACGAGGACACCTGCGAGATCATGAACACCATCCACTCCGAATCACAGTTAGACCCATGCCCTCACCACATCTTCAACAGAGCAAGCACATCCATTGCACCCCACCTCCGGAAAGTAATCAACATCTCCTTTGAGACGGCAACCTTCCCGGAAAGCTGGAAGCATGCAGAGATCAACCCCCTACTCAAGAAACCCAAAGCGGACCCCAAGGTCCTCAACAAACAACTGACCCGCTACCTTGAGGAAAACAACATCCTGGACCCGTCCCAGTCCGGGTTTCGCAACAACCACAGCACCGACACTGCCCTCATTGCCGCCACTGATGACATCAGGACCCTGCTAAACAACGGAGAAACAGCGGCCCTCATGCTCCTGGACCTATCAGCAGCCTTCAACACGGTCTGCACCGCACACTACGAACATGCCTAAACAATACCGGAATCCAAGAGAAAGCCCTGGATTGGAACACAGCCTTCCTCTCCGGCAGAACTCAGAGTGTCCCCCTCCCACCTTTCCTTTCCAGTGCCACCAAGATCATCTGCGGCGTACCCCAGGGCTCATCCCTCAGCCCGACGCTGTTTAACATCTACATGGCACCCCTCGCCCACCTCGGCCGACAGCATGACCTCAACAGTATCTCCTACGCCGACGACACCCAGTTGATCCTCTCCCTCACCAATGACCCTCACACCACAAAAAACAACTTCCATGAAGAAATGAAGGCCGTCGCTGAATGGATGAAGAACAGCCGACTGAACTCGGCAAGACAGAGGTCCTCATCCTCATCGCCACCCCATCAGCCTGGGACAACTCCTGGTGGCCGACAACACTGGGAACAGCCCCAACACCCAACGACCACGCTCGCAACCTAGGGGTGATCCTCGACTCCACCTTCTCCATGTCTAAGCAGGTCAACGCCGTTTCCTCATCCTGCTTCAACACCCTCCGAATGCTCCGCAGGATCTTCAAGTGGATCCCTACTGAGCCCAAGAAAAATGGTCACACAAGACTTCGTCACCAGCAGGCTGGACTACGGAAATGCCCTTTACACCGGACCTTCGGCCAAGCTCCTGAGACGGCTGCAACACATCCAGAACGCCTCTGCACGCCTGATCCTCGGCATCCCCCGCCGAAGCCACATCACACCCCACCTGAGAGACCTGCACTGGCTCTCTATCAACAAGAGGATTACCTTCATGCTCCTCATCCACGCACACAAAGCTCTCCATAACACCTGATCAGCATGCCTCAACAGACGACTCTGCTTTTACACCACCACCCGCCAGCTCCGCTCTGCCGACCTCGCCCTCGCTACAATCCCCCGCATCCGAAGAACGACCTCCGGCGGCAGATCCTTCTCCCACCTTGCCGCCAAGACCTGGAAAACCCTCCCCACCAACCTACGGCAGACCTAAGACCTACTGGCCTTCAGAAGACTCCTCAAGGTCTGGCTCTTCGATCAGTAGCAGCACCCCCTCCTAGCGCCTTGAGACCCTCACAGGTATGTAGTGCGCTGTATAAGTGACTTGATTGATTGATTGATTTATTGACATCACCCGATAGAGGAAATCCCAGCGTAAGCTATCACATGCTTTTTTTTGTCAATCGGTACTCTGTGCTCATTCAAGATTTCAGCTTCTAGGATCAAGAGGGGCCTAAATATATTAAATCAATATCAATATTTACCATGGATAATGGGTAATATGCCCTAACATCCTGAGGTGGGTGGCCAGGCTTAAGAAGTAGGAATACTAACACTTCACTACTAGATACTGGCAAGTTCCCTACCTTCCAGGCTGCAGCGTAAAGGGCAACCAAGTTCAGCGCTAAGTTTTTGCATATGTTGCATAAAACTCGACTGACAGGCCATCTGCTCCTGGGACTTCACCCAGCACCATTGCTTTGATCTCAGCTCTCACTTCTTCAATAGAGACAGCGCCACTTAGATCATCTGCCTCAACTTGCCAGAGCATTGGGGGTTCTACCAGGCCCAGAAAACCTAAAGATCCCAGGAGGGTACAACTGGTGGAGTGGCATAGAAAGTTGTATAGATCTGCTCAAATCTTTTGTTTATACTGTCTTGGCGGCACAGGCGCTCACCTTCCTCCAATTCCACCTCCAACTTTGAGGAACCCCTGGACATAGGGTTGGTCAGACACACAAGCAGCATCCTTGCTTTATCGTGCTCTGCATGAGCATGAATCATGGAGTTGCGGTAATCGAAGCAGCAGAGTTTCTCAGTGTAACCTGCCAGTAGGTCCCAAGCGTCCAAAAGCTGCTGCTTCAAATTTGTATTCCCAGTCCTGGCTAGTTCTAGGTCTCTCACTGCTCTTTCCTGGGTCTCAACCTCTCCCACAGGGTGCACCATACACCCACCATCTCAGCGATGTATTGCCCCTTAAAGACAACCTTGAAGGCATCCTACTCATCTAGGGGTGAGGTGGCGGTTACTGAATAGTATGCAAAGTAGTTCTTAATGGCCTCATCAACAAATTGGCAAAATACAGGGTCCTCTAAGGTATCTACTCACAGGTGCCAGTCTGGATTGCAAGGACGCTCTCTATGCCAATCCAGTGAGAGTAGCACTGGGTTGTGGTCCAAGACCATTGACAGAGACATTCAATGTTGCCCACCAACCCATGAACCCCTGGAGAGTATGGAAAAGCAGTGAGACTCACATGTAGTTCGTGCATACCTGAGAAGAATGAATAATGCCTAACCCCAGAATGCAGATGCTGCCAAGAACCCACTAAGCCCCACTGCTGCTCCCAGTCTGAAAACACCCACACAAGACAAACAAGCATTGGAAATGCAATAGGTCTCGCATTAGGAAAGTTTGAGCTATTGGTCTTATAAATGACATTTTTTTTATTTATGTTTTGTTTTTTAAAATAGCTAAATTAATAGCTTTGTCATTTACTATGCCAATAGTTATAACTTTCACAAATGTGACACCTATAGCATTTGTAATGCAACATGTTTTGTATTTACGTGACTTAGATGTATTGATATTACAAATAACAATGCTTTTTGATTTATTTAAATAATTAATTCCTAAATAATTTATTTAATTTGTAATGGCAATAGCTTAAACTTTTGTAATTAACTTTTGTGAAGATTATGTTCAGTGTTTTTTATTGTGACGAAAATTCAAGAACAGAAGTGAAATATTAACATTTTTTTGTGATTTGTAATAAAGCTTGAAAACAGCTTGAAACATTGAAAGAACATATTTGAACCAGTGATGCTGTGAACTGCAGCCCTGCATTTATGGGAGAGAAGAAACCCAGAGGAACAGTGCATGATGGGAAGTTCAGAGGTCACAGCGCGAGGGGGGGGGGGTTGTCGACGCATTAGCTAGCACAACTGACTCTTCAAGTGGGGTCAAAACTTTGACCGGTCCGAAGCTGGGGTGGAGACGAACACCGAAAGAGGGGATTTTATAAATGTGCTTTTTTCTCAATGTTTTTTTTATGGCAGTATCCACGTTTGTCTTTTTAAGAGTTTGGAAGCATTTGCTGTTCTTTGTAAACAATATATGAATATGGTATCCTATGTGGCTCTGTGTGCGAATCTTTGTGTGGTGGGTTGTTCCAATTGGGGTTTTTCTTCAGTTTTATACAGTGCGAACTCGACCTGAAGGTATTGCAGTGTTTTACTTGAGCACCAGTTACATTACACAAGGAGGCAATCATTTTTGGTAGACACGTGGGGATTAAGTGATTTTCCCAGAATCACAGGATGTTGAGCGCACGCTGAGACTCCAACCTGGTCGCCCAGCTCCAAAGTCGGCAGCTCTGTTCCTTATGCCACATTCTGTGTCACTGCAAAGCGAATTAACCTGTGAAATAAAACGTGTAGTGAGGTTTCGTTGAATTCAAAAGTATTTGCTTCCAAGGGCATTTTGCACAAAGTAACAAAATGCATTTCCTCACCCATGAGCAAGGTGGGTGAGTGAGCCTTTCCTTCCATTGCCAAGGCTCATGGGTGTGAGCCAGGGTGGAGGACGCGTTTCAGCCAATGCCGTTGCCTCCGGGGTCGTGATACACCGAGGAGTGCCATGGGCTCGAGCCCAGCTGTGAGGACACGGTTTCACTGATCCAACTGGGGCCGGATGTGACGGTTCTAACGCTTAGCCGTGTTGAGGCGAGGGTCGGTGATTGGCGGCCTCGGACACCATGCTAGTGGAGCCAACCGTCCCACAGCCCCACGCGAACCCTCCGGAAATGAGAGCAGAATAAATCATCAAATACCTAGACTCCGAAAAGGCGAAGCCTTCCAGTGGGAGACTTACACACCAAGCCGAGATCCGCACAGTCACCACGTCATGGTTTCAAAACAAAACGGAGACGTCAAATGAACCTGCTGTTACCCCTTTTAAAAAGACATTTAAAAAAAAAGAAACTGCTTTTATCATGGTAGACGCTATACACGCACATAAATGCATCTTGTATACACACATAAAGCATGTGCGTGTGAATAGACATAAATGTACAAATCTCACAAGCAATGTACTATGTATGTACTGAAATGGCAGACAAGTTTCTGTCACCTGCACTATAAACCCGAAGCATGGCTACCTGCTTCAAAAAATAATAAAAGAACGCAAACATCTTTATAATTGACACTTGACGGGCTGCAAGGGGCTGACGGGCTGCAAGGGGCTGGGGCTGCGAAAGCCCGCGCAGAGCCCCTTTGAAGGAAGCATTTATCATGCTGATGGTCACAAAGTGGCAGGTGGCGCCATCAATGACCCCCACCAACAATAATTTTACTATGCTAATGACCTTGTTTTGTGGATAGACTTGGAGCCTGCTTGCTATGACATTAAAAACAAACAACCGGATGTGTTTTTTAATGTCGCACAGCGCACAAAACATACACACAAAACCGAAATTGGGGTTGTAAAGAAGGAGAAAAACCAGGAACTTTTCTTACATTGTTGCTGGAGGCAGGAACAGCAAGCATCGGGAATCAGATGTTGCAACTCTGCAGCCAAGACATTGCAAATCAGGGTTGCCCGGCATTTCCGAATAGTTAATTTACAACTGCAGCGGCTTTTCCGCTTTTTTTCTCCAGGCTCAGCCCAGATCACCCGCCTTGCCAAGCGTGATGCAAATGCACGGGGCAGGGTAATTATACGTTTAAGTCACGTAAAAAGCCAGCGGTAATTGTGAATAATGTAATATTAATCCGGGACGGAAGGGCTAACTTCCCCCGTGTTGTGCTATGGAACTACTTTTCACCCATAAACAATATGTGCCCACTGAAAATACGTTTTTTAATTATTTCGTAAAACAATTTACCTGCGGGAAATACTGTAAATACGTTTTGGGAGTTCAAATAAAAAATATTCATCGAACATCAAGTAAATGTGTGAGCAGAGTTTTTTTTGTTTTTTTTTTAAACCAATGGGTGGATTAGGAATTCTTCAGCCCACTGAGGGTGCATGGGGAGTGGGGAGGAGGGAGGAGGATTGCGTCTCGGCCGGAGCAGGGGGCGGAGCAGGGAGAGCGGGCTTTGAAATGCACTTCACACGGTCGGCCGGCCGTGAAACTGAAAGCACGGCCGGCCGGCCGTGAAAGCCTTTGATGCCGCAGGGGGTGGAGCGGCACCAAGCTGGGCAACAGATGGCTGGCGATTTGATGCTGTGCACGCGCATTGACCTAAAACCGCACGGGCACAGCACCAAATCGCCAGTTGGGTAAACTCTGTTTAAAGCCCTATAGTCTCGCTCTGCTCAATGCGCTTGCGCATTGAGAGGCGAGACCTAAAAACTGTGGAATCGCCCAACGGTGGGTGGGATCAGTCAAGGACCAGATCAGCCATACTGTTATTATCTCCACCCAGCAGAATACTCTGAGTCAGAGATGGGGAAGAACACTAGACAGTTCTGCAAAGAACCCACCCTGATCCGTGTCAGGGGCATAAATCTCAACTATAACAATGTCTCTGCCACAAGGTTACCCGATACCACCACATGTCACCCATTAGGATCTATTGGTTTGCTGATTTTTTTAAAGGGCACTCCTGGTCTGATCCACAGCAGTGCTCCTCTAGACAAGGCTGAATATGATTTGGCATATATCTGTCCCCACCACCTCATCCGCATCACTTCCCTCTCAGCGGCTGTGAGGTGGGTCTCCTGTAAGAGTGTGATATATGCTGCAAGTCCCTTCAGGTATGTGTGTATCTTATACCGTTTGACCATATTGTTGAGGCCCCTGACGTTCTAACTAATGAAATTGAAGTTCAGGTTCTATAGGGAGGAATCAAAGCAGTGCAACAGTTCCCAGAATTGTGGACCCACTTACTTAGGTAGGGCAGGGACCCAGATCCACTGATGCAAGATCTTGACAGGACCGACAGAGGCAATCCGACAAACAAACCCGAAAAAACAACAGCCAATAGCTCAAGTCCCTGATCCTAGAACTAGAAGAAAACGACTCCCCATCTAATCCTAGGAAGGAACATTCAGCACCCGTGCAATCATCACACACACAGTTATAGTATGGGGGTGCGCCAGACAGAGCGTCTCCCAGCCTCACATCATACCATCCAAAGCACCATCCCATAAAATCATCAACATCTAAATTAAATTATGTCAATGGATGTGCTGGGGGTTACATGAGGCAAAGAGTCTTCTGAGGTATGGGTGGAGACTGAGGCACAGTCTGAATCAGAGTCTCTTGTGTCATCTTCATCAAGCACAATAGGGGGTGGGGGCCTGCATCACTGAAAGGCACCACCACCTCTCTTTGTTGATCATGCAGGGACTGCTAGCGAGCAGGGGCTGCACCAGCCCTACCTCTTGCTTTCCTTCTAGTGGGTCGTCGGGCTGGTCTCCAATTGTCTGTAGCTATGTTATCCATTTTCTGGGGGAGTCCATTGATCCAGTCCCACAATAGCTGAGGTGAGGTAAAAAATAGTACGTCATCCAGCAGGTAAAAGCATGTCGTAAGGGATTCCCAAGGAACTAAGGCTTTTTTGACACCTACAAAGGAATTTTGCTTTTGCTTTCGAATTTCCCTGGTGAAGTCTGGAAATATCATTACTTTTTGGATTTACACCACAGTGTCTCCCTTGAGCTGGGCTTGAGTCAAGATATGATCATGGTCCATATAATGCAAGAGCTTGGCCACCACTGGCCTCGGTGGTGCACCCGCGGCAGAGGTGGCTAGGATGGTACTCCATGAGTGTGTTCAAGGGCATAAAATGGTGAGAGGAAAACCTCGTTGAGGAGCCATCACTCCATAAAATTGATCATGTTTGCATTTGGTCCTTCTACATGCTCTGATAGCCCAATAATCCAGAGATCAGTCCTTCTAGCTCTATCAGCCAGATTCATCATTGTCCCGTTTTGCGAGTCCTTAATAGCGATTATTAAGGAATCGCTATTAAGGACTTGCAAAACGGGATTCATGTAGGAATCGCAAAATAAATTGCGATTCCTACAGCTTCCTTATTTGCGATTAGCAAATTGCTAATCGCAAATAAGGAATAACTCCCCATTCATTCCTATAGGCCTAGAGATCCATAGGATTGAATGGGAAGACACTCGCAATTTGCTAATCGCAAATAGCGATTCGCAAAATGAAATTGCGATTTCAAGGGTGCAGGGATGTCCAAAGGACACCCTGTAGCACCCCTGAAATGTGAATTTACACTGATGTTGTGCACACACATGTCTAAAGGACATGTGTGTGTGTAACATGCAACTTAGAAAAAGTTTTCGCTATTTACCACGAGGTTTGACTTCGTGGTAAATAGCGGTCCTAAATGGCGAATTCGCAATTTTTAAATGTTTCATGAAAAGCATTTAAGGAATCTCTAATAGAGATTCCTTAAATGCTAATCCTCGCAAATTTGCGAATTCTTTATTAGCGATCTTTGCATTTGGGATGATGAATCCCAAATGCAAAAATTGCACTCGCAAAGGGCCAGATTCTCAGAATCTGGCCCTTTTGCGAGCGCATTTCGCTTGATGAATCTGGCTGTATATTCCATGTTCTCTGCCCATAGTTCTGAGGTTTTCATGCAGCCCCCCATATGTGATAGCTATTTGCGCATGGAAGCCATCTCAGGGGAATACTCCGTTTTTGTAACCCTTTCTACCATCCTCCGTTGGTCATCACTCAGTAGCTCCATGTCTGTTACTATCATATCTATTTTCAGTTCCAGTGCTTCTCACAAGATGGCGATGGCCTGTAGTATAGTTCCAGTGCTGTTTCAGGTCAACCTGCTACCGCATGCTCCTGAGGGGCAGAATTAGTTTGCCTTTTTCTTCTTTGAGTATTTGCCCATTTTTGCTCTCCGATGCAAGGACCAAGGAGGGATAACAACCAATGTATCAGTGTATTAGAGGAGGCAAATGCATGCGCCAGAGCGCCACCTTAGAGTTCCAACAGCTGGAGAAAGGCGTAACCCCAGGGACCTTTCCAAAGACGGACTCCACAGCCTCTATAGGTGTATTATGAGTACTAGGGAAAGCTCAACACCAGTAGCTAGCACTCGGGCTGAGTCAAAGTTGAGGGGGTCTCCCAATGCAGTGCAGTGTTATGTGCCTAGCTACAAGATGCTGCTAGTCATCCCCATGACCCTGAGTGAGCCAGGAGGCACAAATCAGACATCAGCACTCTCAATTGACCACATGGTGAAAGCCAAGCCAGGCTCGCTCTCTAACCAAGTGCAAGGTCAGGTAGATTCAAAGTATAACAGCCTCCTATAACCAATGTCCTCGGGACCACTGTGCGCCATATCTCGGGCCCCCAGTCTCAATACAGGAATGAATTCAGCAGCTAGGATGCAGGAAAATTGGTAGGAGGGGGACTCCTTATAACCCCCAGTCATTTGGTGGGGGGAGCCTCAAATCCCACTGGCAGTATTTGGACTTACTGGGCGAGGGAGCACAGTCAGCTCACTCTCGCACCTGCTCCACACAGACATGCAGTGAGGGCTGTCTTTATGGCCACTCCGAGCAGGCCCCCACAAAAAGACACCTAACCAAGCAATCCACAAGCCCGGGGCCGTCCATGTCTGGAGGCCTCAGAGACTGTGTCCCCCTAGTCTTCCTCCGCACTGCAGCCTCCGGTCCCCAGCAGCAGAGCAGGATGCCTCAGGCAGCAGGGTTCATTTCCACCTGTTCAGCACTGCAGTCCCTTCGCAGCTTCAGTCCTCTCCTCTTGCTGGCAACGGTGCGACAAATAAGAAAGTGCAGTCTACTCACAATGTTCTGCAGAGTGTCATCTTCAGTGGGGCCCGATTTGCAGGTAGTGGCCCTTTCGGACTCAGGGCCACCTGCTCTCGGTCTTGGCAGCTCTGAGGCAGGAGGAGACCAGGCGGAGCAATTAGGGAGGGCAGGAGATGCAAACAGGGAAGGGTGCCCAACCATGCCAGTCTCTCGCCAGAGGCCACCCCACTCGGGCGTCCTCAAATCCACGGGCCAGGCCAGAACCCCAGGTCACATACCACAGGGCCATCTACCAGCACCCTCTCGCACCTCATCTCAGCTTCTTCACAGTCCCCTGGCTCTTTTGCTTGCATTCGGCCCTCTACAGCTTGCAGCTGTGCCTACCAGAGCACTCAGGGGGTGGCAGTTCTGTCCCCACCAGGTCACACGGCTCCGATCAGGGCATGCTGTGACTCCGGGCTAGGGTGACCAACCGTCCGTTAATTTCACGGACAGTCCATAAATTGGACCTCACGTCCGTGAGGATCCCAGTTACGGATGCCTTTTGTAACAGAGCTGTTCCCTTGCAAAAGGCCTCAGCTCCCTGATGGGGCCGCCTCACAGTCTGGGCTGGCACAGTATGTGGTGGCCTCCTCCAGCCTCGGTCCAGGGCAGGGCATTCTGTCACATGGAAGTGCAAAAACACCCATGCTGCTGCTAGGTGAGAATCCAGTTACCCAAAGGAAGGCAGTGAAAGAAGTTCAAAGGAAAGGATTATAGTTATAGTATAGCAGCCATGGTTGCGGTTTTTTATTTTATGCAACTAACAACCATTGCACCTACAACAAAGCCAATAGTTCTGGCTTGTTGTAGGTGTAACGTTACTTGTTCTAGGTGTAATGTTACATGTTGTATTATATATCTGGATGCAATGACAGAAGCTACAAAAATACCAGTCGGGCGGCACATTATATTAAGCACAGATTTTTAGCTTATGCATTTTAAGCAACGCATTTTATTACATCAAACACCCTTTTGGAGAGACCCCCTTAGTTTTTTCATCCCATTTAAAGCTCTGGAAACAACACCATTTCACAGTCACCCCACATCCAGGCACTGTGCATCATGCATGACTCATACCCTCCACTTTTTCAGATTGCCTATGTGCAGGGGCTGCTGACTTCCAGCAGCCGGTTCGAGACCAAAAAGCAGATTATCCAAATCTTCTATTGCGATCAAATCTCGACTAAAGACAAATCTTTCCTTCAATGTGACTAATGCACCTGGTTGATAGGACGGTTGTGCTGCGTATATTATTGTCTTGATAAAGACCCGCTGCGACTGAAAACATTGGCGCTTTAAGGGTCGAAACGTCGACATCTATTCACAGGCTACATAAACTTGGAGCCCTCAACAAACTTGAAAGAAATGATAGGGTTCCTAGATTGTACTAGTTGATGGTCTTGTGAAATAATATTTTGTACATACGTGTATAGTTTTCTATATGAAATTTGGATATAATTTGTTTATCACAAATTCACTATTCACTAATGTCACTTGATTTTGCACTGTATTTGATATAATGACAGTTATTGTATATAATGTACAGAAATGACTTTTTTGACTCAGAAAATGATATAAAGAGACTATAAAGCAATAGTTAGGTCCTCCTTCTTTATTTATTATAAGGATTTGTTACAGTATCTCAGAGGTGTTCTGTTGGTTCTATTAGTAGCATTGTAAAAAAACTGTTTGGATAAATTATCTGTTGTTCGAACCCGACAGAACCGTTATTTTCTAAATTACATATTACCCAGGTTCTGAGGGACACAGGGTCAACCCCGTTGTTTTTATAAAAAAAAACATTATCTTAAGCAACATTTCCTATACATTGACTTTCAAATTTATGAGTGATTGTCTCTATATAATATGTGCGTGTTGTAACACACCCCAACACTCTGCCCTACATACATGGGATGAGTAGCACTATACAGGAAATTAAATACACATGAGAGAGGGTCTATGTGAAGATGAGGGGCGCCATTGGAGGGTAGTAGCAACGCCAGACCGGGCATCAGGTGTTTTCTCTGGGAGCTGGAATGGTGGGACGGTTTTGTTACCACAAAAAGACCTGCACATTTGCTTGAAGTTGCACGCATACTGACAAACCATGAAGTGTACAATTGTCTCAACCTAATATAAACTTATTTTTACTTGTACTTTAGTGGTTGTCTATTTACTTACTTGTATACTATTGCGCAACCTCCTCCGACGTGTCTGTAAAACTTACCTTTTGTCCTGAATTTTGACCTCCTGTCCTGAATTTTTGTCCTTAATTTTGACCCTTTGTCCTGACTTTTTACACTCACTGCCCTGAATTTGCACCCATGCCAGTTGGTCACCATACTCCGGGCTGCTACAACAGTGTGCTACCAGTCCCCACTGGGACGCCGACATGGCACAGAGCAATCAGGGACGTCGGGCCGGTGATACTTGGCCACCATCCTCACTCCGCTCTGCCAGCTTGAAAGGCTGTTGCGCTTTTCCAGACAAGAATTCAGCAGTTAAGCACATTAATAGTCGGCATCCAGCCTGGTTCAAGTCTCAATCGGGCAGATATCTGTGCCTGCATGCAATACTTAGTGAGACGGGACAAGCAACACGCAGGATAGCCTTGCATGGCTGACTTCGTTGGAGATCGTCACGGCTGAGGTCCTACTCCATTGGCACCCAGCCACTCCCCTCTCTCTTGACAGAAGTACAAATTCAGAATATAGGAGTCTGCCCTTTTAAAAACAAGGGGGCATATTATCAAGGGGGTTTATCTCCGCTTTTTTGGCTTTAAAAGCCAAGAAAGCGGAGATAAAATTATCTCCCTATTACCTAGCTGTTGCTAACACCAGTTAGCGACAGCTAGTAGGAGATAGCGACCATCTTGGGCCCCACTTTGCATGTCAGTGATATTTATCACTAATGACATGCAAAGTGGGCGTGCCAAGATGTTAGCGACTGAAAACAGTTGCTAACATCGCTATCTCCTATTACCAACTTTTGGAGATATTTGCGCTAAGCGCGAATATCTCCAAAAGCTAACACCTGCCCTGAGCAGTTCTTAGCCATGTTATCCAATGGGAGGTGGATAACATGGCTAAGAGCATTAGCTTGGTAATGCATGAATATCGCTGGCTTTTCAGCGATATTCATGCATTGCGGCGATTTTTATCGCATTTGCGATAAACCTTGGTAATACCAAGGTTTATTTACGGTAAAAATCGCCGCAGGTCAGCGGTAAATTTTTCACGCTAACCAAGCAATAGCGATAATTATCGCTATTGCTTGGTAATATGCCCCAAGATTTCTGACATTTCCATAGCTTTTCATAAGAAAATACTTAACCAATGGGATCCGGCATATCTTTTCCCAATGAAACAATAAGGCTTTAACCTTTATTAACGTTTTGACATCGTAACCAACACAGGCCAACCGAGCTGCACATAATCTGGCAACCATCATGCATACAGTTCTGAAATTACACATTTGTACAAAACTACAGTTGACAAAACAATATACGAATCCCTTCTCAAAAGGACCCAAAAAAAGGTTCTTCACTGCAAATTCTTCTACCCCAGGATTTGTCAGAGGGGGTGACCAGCAGCAAAACCCTTGCATACCATAGTAATCTGTGAGATTTTATGTAAATACCAGCCAACTGACTGTAACAATGTGTGTTAACAATCCACTATTAAATGGCTATTAACTTTAACAAACATTTTTCCAATAAATAAGCCGGGCTACTGCTTTTTTTATTTTTAACGTGCTTTTAATGACGTCATATCAGGAAAAGCAGTAACAATATAATGAGTTTATTGAGAGGTACACAACTGAGCAATGCAACAAAACTTATGTAGGGCTGTCTTGTAGTACAAAGTGGGCACTCCAAATCTTCTCTTTCCAAATAACCTATGAACAGGGTACAGTTTTCAGCAACTTGAAAGCTCAGAGTATATCAAATAAGCGACTAATACATAGCCCATCATTCTTTTGCGACACGTTTTTAACTTGGCACTCTCCAACAGGGAGGGCACCTGAAAAGAGAAGTAAGAAATTCAAAACAAAATAAAATAATACCTCAGAATAAAATCAGGCTAAAATAAACCAACCCACAAAAGGAACGGATGAAAAAAATATATTATTGGTGGTGACGATCCATCATCAGGGTGACACAGGAACTAATCAGACAGGAATGACTTTAGAACTGGAAGAGATGCATACTTCTGATGGAAGGAGGGCAAACAGCCTGTGGCTGGCCCTGCGTGAGGAAGGTGACTAATCGGGCCACTGCTTTTATCATAACTTTTCATAGTAAACAGATCAGACCTATGGCATCGGATATATCTTTTTCCAAGAAAACAATCAGGCATATGGCATTCATCAGTGGCTTGTCACCATAAGCAACTCTGGCCTACTATTTTGAGTGTAAGCTATTCTCACAAGGCTACCATCAGGCATTCAGTCACAAAATTGCAAATGTATGCAACATTTCATTTGGCAAAGCAAAATATTTTCTTCCTTAAAAGGACCTACAGGGATTGCCACAGTGCACATCTTCTATCTCCTATGTTTTTCAGTGACTAACCAACACCAACAACGTGACTAGTATGGTAATCTGAGATTCCATGTAATAAATACCCATCTATAGCATTTACCACAGTGTAATAATATTCTATCCATAAATTCAAATTGGCTTTAACAGATACTTTTCACAGTAAATACGACAGGCCTACTGCCCTTGTCATAACTTGAAACAATACATAACTCAGGCCTATGGCCTTGATTATTGGCTTGCAACCATAACCAACTTACCTCTGCTGTACTGAGCATACATTTTGTAACATACACAGAAGTGTGCGGTGTTATATAAACAGTCTAAAGAAGTTTCAGAAATGGATTTGGAAAACACTGCTGGGCATATTATAAAAAATGTCGATAAAATTATCGCCACTTTAGCGACAGAATACTGCAGCTAAAACGGCGATAATGGGCTTGATAATATGCTCTATGGAATTTCAATTGAAGCCCATGTTAGATGTGAAGGACATCTAACAGGGGCTTCAATTGGAATTCCATAGAGCATATTATCAAGCCCAATATCGCCTTTTTAGCAGCAGTTTTCTGCAGCTGAAGCAGCGATCATTTTATCGCCTCTCTTGATAATATGCCCCTGAATCCCTAGGGAACCTGAACATAATTAGGAAGGAGCTACTACCAACTGTGGAATGATGCACTGGAACACAAAGAATCTAGAGGGCCTTGGGAAGGAACGGGTCACTATTGTGTGTGCTTCAGTAGAGAATGTGGTTCATTTGTCATAACCATTCTTGGTTTACATAAGAAATTAAACAAGAGAGTGCTAATAATAATAGTTTTTTATTAATGTTTGATGAATTATAATCATTACATGAGATACAAATAAATTCCTTCAAATGTACCCCCTCAATTTGATTACTGAGATCGTTCTATGGCATTTGCAACTCCATATCTGTTCAGCAGGTAAGCTCAGAGTTGTTAAAGCTATAATAAGTCAAGAGGATCAATCCTAATCAGACTCTGTTTGAGCTTTGTCCTTGTTACACAGAAGTTTCCTTGGAGTGACAGTGTGAATTATGGACAACATTGTGAATAAACAAATGATGCATGGAATGAATGACTTTTATCAACTGTTTGATTAATTAAAATTATTTCAGTAAAAATTAAGCAACCTCTATTAAAAATAAAACTTATGTTAAAACAATTTCACCTCAGACCCCTGCCTACACCCCAGTCCTTCAGTGCTGTCGCCCTTGTGAGGGCTTGCGTTCCTCAATTCATTTGATTATGTTCTCTGGGTTTTACTTTAGAAGTAGTTTAAAACTGGAGTGAAAAAACCTCTAACATGTGAAATGGACTTTGGATAAAGGTATTGACCCTTCTGATGCCTCGCAGGATCCCCCTGGCAACATTCGTCCATTTTGTAAAACCCAAATTGCAAGAGTTTGAAAAGGGCCATCAGACTAGCGCAGAAGTAGCCTCTCCTTGTGAGGCCTCCTTTATGGTACTCCTGATTATGTGCGTAAATTTCCCCAGTCTTGCTAAGTTTCCTTTATTTTATTTTATTTTAAAACTTTTATATAGCGCTGGCTAGACCCAGAGGTATCAGAGCGCTTTACATGATCAGCATAGTATAAGGCTAACTTGGAATAAAAGCATAAAAACAAGGGTAAGATAAAAGCAGTGTGAACTATCCAAAGTAAAAAATAACATTATTTAAAATCAAGAAGGAATAAAACGGGAGCTGTAGCAATACATTTCAAGTAATTTAGGTAAAGTGGAGTACAGGGAGAGGGACATATATTACTAGCACGATCAATTTGAGTGCAGAAGAAGGATGCCTTTTGCTTGAGGATGTGTTTTTTGTACGTGGATCTAGCACGTCTGAGACGTGCAAGATGGGAGGGTGAGGGATGGTGTCTCCAGGTTCTTTCCGCTAGTCTGAGAGCCCGTCTTTCATTATTTATCTCGATATTCAACCATGAGTTTGAGGGGGTGTTTCTTTGGTGTTTGAGTTTAGGCGGGGCCAGTTCGTCAAGAATACCAGTGACAGTATTTTTGAAGAGTTCAGTGAGCTCATTCGCATTTTGTGAGTGGGGAATGAGAAGGAGATGAGCTAGGAGTTTAGATTGGAGAGAGTCTGGGGATACATTTTAGGTTTCTGGTCAGTTTCTTAGGTCTGTTGACTTTAGAGGCAGGGAGTCTTGCTGAGGTATCCAAGGTGAACAGTATAAGGTGATGGTCAGACCAGTCAATGGGGATGATATTGGTTACGGAGGTCAGATCTTCGTTAGACAGAATGACGTCAAGTATGGCACCTTTGGAGTGTGTTGGGGATAAGCAAAGTTGTTTGAGTTCACTGATCTCAAGGAGAGTAGTGAGCAGGGTGATAGTGGGGTCATTGGGATCATTCCAATGGAGGTTAAGATCCCCAAGAAAGAGATTTTTTGAGTTGGATAAAGCAGATTTCATCAGGAGCTTAGATAAGTCCTCAATGAAGGGCTGAGGTGGTCCTGGGGGCGATAGATGTTGTGTAGGCGAATTGGGAGGGAGTTTTGAGTTGACAGTTCAGCTTCCAGGTATTCGCAGGAGGAGTAGCCTGGGTTAGTGACAAGGGATAATGGCAAGACCACCCCCCACTCTGTCTGGTCTATCTTTTCTAAGAATAGAGTAACCAGGAGGGGAGATAAGGTCAAGTATGCTCGTTGAGTGGTCATTTAGCCAGGTTTCTGTGAGGAATGCGATATCAATGGATTCACACAGGATTGTTTTAGAAATTTCTGTGGTGTGTAAAACAGCGGATCGGCAGTTGACAAGCATGCACTTCAGTGGTGTGGGGTTGTATATGGAGGGTGGGCACAAGGGGATCGACGAGAGTTGGGGCGGTGGTCTGGGGGAAGCGGGGAAGGAAGGGGTTCTTTTAATACCCTTTAATAACAGGGATGGGGTGTGGGGGAGTGGAGGGTTTGTCGTTGGTACATTAGGAAGGTAGGAGTTGCATAGGTCAGCGAGGTCAGACGGGGAGATATGGTTAGAGGTGCGGCGAGGTCTGTGCGTACGGCAGCGGAGAGGGAGCGATCTCCACCTGTTGTGTGTTGTGTGTTGGATTTTTGAGGGTGGGTGTGAGGGGGTTTTATTGTGGGGGAGGGTTTTGGTGCTGAGGAGGAAGAATTCTTCCCTGAGTCGGGCAAGTTCAGTAGTTAAGTTAGAAAGGTCACGTTCAATGTTGTGTAGGCTCTGGGCAATTAAGGTGAGGGGAGGTGTCGAGAGTGCGCGGTCTGTGTTATTTGCAGAGGGTGGATTAGTGTGTGGGGGCGATGGGGCTGGGAGTTGTGAGGCGTTCGGTAGTCAAATTAGAAGGGTCAAGTTTAGGTGTTGAATAGGTTCGGAGCCATCCAGTTATGGGGAGGGATAGAGGGGAAGTAGGAGAAAAGAGGAATATGATCTGGGGAAAGGGAGTGGTCTTGATTAGTTGCGGAAGGTGGCCAGTTGTGTGGGTGGGGAGATTGGGTGGCAGGTGAAGAGTGAAGGGTGACAGAGCTGTTAAGTGTCAGTGGAGGGGTTAGGTTGTTCAGGGGGCACAGAGGTTCCGGTGAAGTGAGTGATTGAGGGGAAAAAATGGTGGAGTACGTGAGTGGTTGGGTCAGGGGGCGGGAGTTTGTGGGGTCAGGAGGAGGTGGGGTCATAGGAGGGGAATGGTAAGTGGGTGATTGGGAGTGGGGGGTATCATTATTCAATGAGGAGTCCGAAGAGAGGGAGTTCATGGGGGTAGGGGGGGAGGGAGGTAAGAGGGGGATGTGAAGTATGTGATTGGGGCTAGGGAATGTCATTAGCAGTAGAGGGGTCCAAGGAGGAAGATAGTGAAGTCCATTGTTGGATGACGGTGCTAGATGGGTGGTTGAGAGTGGAGATAGAGCAGGGGTGGAGGAGGGAGGTGGAGGTATGAGGGGTGCTATTCGTTTGGGGAGGTGGAGTGTTAGGCGCGGAGTGGTTGAGGAGGAGGGACATGGTGCTGAAGTGGAGTTCGAAGATGGAACGATGGAATGCCAAGGCTTGTATGAGGATGTTACCTGTTTTGAAGGTGGAGATATCAACATCACCATGAAAGGCAGGGGAGGGAGCGGTGCATATTTTGAATCCATATGGTATTTTGGTTGATTTAGAGATTGGGAGGTGTTGAAGGAATATGCTCTCCCATTTGGAAGGGCGTTTGGAGTAAAAGATGTAGTTGGTGATAATGGGGGAGGTGAGGCTGATGTAGTTATCAACAATGAGTGTTTCCGGGTTAGGGATAAGGAGTGTATGTTTGAAGTTTTTTTCTAGCATGTTTGGAGAGATTGGGGGGGTAAAGAATGATCCAGGCGTTAGGGCCATGTTTGGCGAGAGTAGGGTCCTCAGGTTTATGGACAGTGCTGTGAGGAGGCATGTTGGAAGGATGAGGGAGGAGGGCAGAGTGAAGACAGGGAAGTTAAGGAGATGGGGTAGAGGAGGAGAGGAGGATTGGAAACCAAAAAGTGGGGGGCACTGTGATTGAAAAATAGGGGCAGGATCAGGAAGTAGGGTAAGCAAGCGAGGAGTTAAAATCAGGCACAGATTAGAGAGCAAAACAGATTACAGTGCTAAAACAGAGAGCAAATAAAATAGGTAAAATAAACACGATAAATGTGATGATATTAATAGTGGCAATATAAGGAGGTAGGTTAAACAAATGAGAAAATTAAAGTCAGAGGCAGATTAGACAGCAAAACAGGTTAACATAGGTAAATATGGAGTAAATTAAATAAATAACACAAACACGATAAATATGTTGATTAAAATAGGGCAAGATAAGAAGGTGGGGTAAACAAAGGAGGAATAAAAGTCAGGAGCAGATTAGATAGTAAAACAGGTTTACATCGCTAGTATGGAGCAAATTAAATAGGTAAAATAGCATGAAGAATATGATGATTACTCGGAGAAGATGACTCAGGACAGAGGTTGATCGTCTAACTCTTTCTCTGAATTTTTACACTTTGGGGGGGAAGAATTAAATCCCTTTCCCTAGGCAATGTGGGGTGCTAGGTCCTATTCAGTCATGATTGAAGAAAGTAAAATGTAGTGACTGCATAGTCCTATGTCACTTTCCATGCGATTGTATCAGGAGTGTTGGTCTGTCCTCTGTTTCCCTGAATGAGGTTTTAGCCTGCCATTTTGAGGAGGGAGTCATGGATGTATCCCTATGGAGCACAAAATGGGGTCCCAGTGCAGTTAACCCTCAAGTAAAGGGCTTAACTAGAGCCAAGGTCACCAGTCTGTGTGTGTCAGACAGTTTTTGTCTTTTGGGGTGGTGTGGCAGATTTGGGCCCACGAGGAGTTCAGTGGGTCACCGAAGATCACCAAGCAACGCGGGGGCTTGTTTGCAGGAAATAATCCAAGCAAACATTTCGGAGGCAGCTGCAATAGAGGAGCCGATTCATTCATCGACCCAAGCCCAAATCCGCAGTGTGTGCAGTCTCCCCGCAGATCGGGAGCCAAAGGTCAGTGCCCTCACCAGTAGGGGTCTCAGGGCAGAGTGGTCAAAACGAGCACCCGCGACTATACAAATGCGCGGGAGCAACTCTGAAAATGCATGCGAGCCTCGGAATACATCCAAGAGCAGTGAGGTCATCGGACCGGAGTTGGGCACCCTCGAGCACTCCCAACGTGCCGAAGTGTGCAGGAAAACAATCTGGGTCACCGAGAACGCCAAGAGTTGGATCGCAAAGATAATGGTTGATGCAGCAAAGAAGGCTCGACCAGGGCGAGACAACGTTGTGTCCCGCAGCCTCACATAGATGCGGGGAGCTGGGAGGCCGGGGAGTCTGAGCCCTGCGACGTCGGCAGCCACAGCCGATCAAAGCTCAGCTCATCCTGGCAGTTCAAGCCCACGACAGCCCCACAAGATCAAGGGGCCCAGCCGCCTCACCCATCCGAGGTCCGGTCAATTCCTCCCTGAGCTCAGCAACGAGGCAAGACCCTCTACCCGCAACAAGCGCTGTGTCCAGGGTTCCGGTGGGACAAAGCTGAATCACTCACCTTAGTCTGACAATGGATCCATCGGTGCCAGAGTGGTGGGCTCGTTGGGGACAAAGAGCCACCAGCTAGAGTCATCCCGCAGCCACAGCACCGCTCATGCCCAGTGTACCTCCAGCCCTCCCACAACTCTGCAGGGGCGAGCGAGACTGGACAGCGGATGCGAAGAACTTCGTGATCACCGTGTTGACCCTGCGACCCTCCGTGAATCCGATGTAGTGTGTCCTTCTGGCGGTCCATACTGCAGGTAAGTTGCTCCAAGTCCGTGCTTGAGTTTATAGCACGTCCCGTAATGTTCTAGATAGTTGATGCAGGTTGGATGGCTGGGTTAACTAGGGATATTCTCTGATTTGGTGATCCCAAACCCCAGGAGCTCCAGGACTGAGCTCCTACCTGGCAGCCATCTTTTATTTAAGATGCCGTTGAGTCTGAGAAACACAAAGCCGAGACCTCACTCCAGGTCCTTGGTCCGTTTGCAATGAGCAGCAGGTGAAGGCGGCGCCAGTGCTCTTTGTTCAGTTTGAGGCAGCAGCACAAAAGGTGAAGTCAGGATTCTTTGGCAAAGGGGCAGAGCCTGCACTCGATGCTCACCCCCTTACGAGCCCACGCTGTATTGAAGTTTGTGATGCCTAGCGTGATAAGTCTCATGAAGAGTATATTCCTGTTAACGTCCGCTGGGAGGGCCTCCAGCAGGTAGGGTTGAGCTTTTCCCAAAATATATGATTTGTCAAGTGGCTCTGTAAGTGGACTGGGGCTGAGGGATTTGATGTCTAAAGCAAATGATGTTTCCAGGACCTCTTATTCACCGCTTTCTTCAAAGAGGATTCAGGAATTTCAGTTGTAGGGTTGCTGCCTGTATCCTTACGGTGGTGATGGCCTGGCCAAGGCTGATTTGCCAGGCTGTACTTATTGCTTCGAGAACGAACCTCAGTTGATGTCTAAGTGAGTCTTCCGGAGCCCTCAAGATCTTAATATATAACGTTATCAGGTCCCCCAGGCCTATCAGGTCCGGCCCCCGAAGACCAAGCTTCAATCTTAGCCTTGATTTCCTTGCTGCTCACGAAATATGCAACACTAATTTGTATGCTTTTGATTTGAGTTATGTTTAGGAACTCGTCCACCTTTCCAGGCAAGGCCAGATGACCATAGCTGATGACAGGAAGTAGTTTTCCTCTTAAAACAGTCAATTTACGCTCAGCTCTTGGACTTAGTAAATGGTAGCTAATTTGTCTTAGCAGATGAGTGATGTTGTTGGCCTTGGTTTTGAGATGTTTTAGATGGAAGTGGAATGCAATGAAATTGCTGACTTTTTTATATCCAAAGTCGAAACCATCTACAATGCCCTGTCCTGAGCCTCCCCCATACCCCCTCCTGACCCCCCCTACTCTGGACTCACTGAGCCCGCAATCTCAGGAAACACAGATCTCTGAATGGCCCCTGCTAGACTGCAACTCGCTGCTCGCCTGCATAACAAAGGTCAACTCAGGTTCCCCCCTGGACCCAATTCCTATGAACATCCTTCGCCAGCTCTCCCTTGACGCTCTACTAGTCATTCAAGAGCTCCTGAATTCCTCATTGCGGGAATATATAGTACCGGATGAATGGAAAAGAGCTTTGGTAGTGCCACTTTTAAAAAAACCTGGTGCAGACCCCAAGACTCTCGCCAACTTCCGGCCCATCTCCTTGCTGCCTATGTTCTCAAAAATCCTGGAGAGGCATATCAACATACATCTCACTTCTCATGTGGAGACTATAGATTTTTTACATCCGTCCCAATCAGGATTCCGCTCCCACTTCTCCACCGAAACAACCCTCCTGGGGGTTACCGAGAACTTGCGCACCCGTCTTGATCACGGTGAGACCGCAGCGCTTATTCTTTTAGATTTAGGCGCCGCATTCGACGCGGTCTCACACTCCATTCTTCTGAGAGCTTTGAGAACGGCTGGAGTGACTGGCCCTGCCCTTGCTTGGCTGGCCTCTTTCTTAAATCACCGCATTTTTCAGGTTGTCTCTACCGGCTCTTCCTCCTCTGTTCGCTCATCTGCGTATGGTGTCCAGCAGGGGTCTTCACTGAGCCCTATGCTCTTTAATATCTACGTGAGACCCCTAGCAACCATCGTGCAAGACTCTGGTCTCTCCCTCTACTCATACGCAGATGACACTCAGATCCTTTTTTCCCTCTCCTCGGTCGCAGCAAACGCTCCATCTGCTCTTAAACTAGGACTTAACCGAGTGGCAGAGTGGATGCAGGCGAACCTCCTGAAACTGAACGGAGATAAGACGGAGGTGCTCATTCTGGGCAAGCAAAAGCACCTCTGGAGCCCTGCACACTGGTCCTCAGAAATGGGCCCACCACCCCTTCCAGTGACCCAGGTTCGCAATCTTGGCTTTGTCCTGGACGATTCGCTCTCCATGCGACATCAAGTGGTTACGGTGGCAGCCACTTGCTTTTCCTTCCTGGGGTGGCTCCGTAAAATCTGATGGATGCTCCCAGTATGGACAAGGCTTTAATCACCTCTCGCCTGGACTACGGCAATGTGCTTTACCTAGGAGTTACCCTGGAGCTTCAGAGGAGACTTCAGCTTGTACAGAATTCAGCAGCCCGCCTCCTTTGCAAGGTCCCATGGAGATCTCCAATTTCCCCCTTTCTTAGAGACCTTCACTGGCTCCGTATCGCTAACCGTGTCAAATTCAAGGCCCTCTGTTTTATGCATAAAATTAAGCAAGGGTCAGCCCCAGGTTACCTCAAGGCCCTTGTCCAACAATACTCTCCATCCCGTCTCCTCAGATCATCAGCTCATGGTAACTTTCTGATTCCGCGCTTCAAACTGACGAGAATGGGCGGATGCTTTTTCTCCTGCATTGCCCCCAGGCTGTGGAATTCTCTTCCGGCTACACTGAAACTCGAACCATCTCTGTTAAAATTCTGCAAAGACCTTAAAACCTGGCTCTTCTCTCTATAACAACTGCGATGCATAATCATTGACTCTACTGGCGCCGGGAGACCCCCTGTGGGTAGCTGCGCGCCCTATAAATTCAATTACAAATACAAATACAAATGAATATTTGAGGTGGCCCTTTCAGAGAGCCAGTCCCCAAGGTAACTATAGGCTGCTACGGTGTTTATTCACAGATCTCCAATGTACCAGTGGGCTTGCTTTTTGGGCTGGTGTTTCCCAAACACCATTACTTTGGTCTTCCCCTGAATGAACAGTAAGTAGTTATATCAGTTGAAACGATCCAGCATGTTCAGGGCTCTCTGAAGGCCAAATCTAGTGTGGTCCATTAATACAATATCAGCTGCATATTGTAGTACCAGCTTCCTCATCTTGCCCAGCCTTGGAGAGACTAGGATGGTGGATTGCAGAGCGGCCCCCATATCTGCAATGTAAAGTTGAACAGAAGAGGAGCCAGTTCACAGCCCTGTTTAAGACCATTGTCTGCAAGAATTTTTGAGGACACTGTATTAACACTCATTTTGACCCAAAACCAAGTGTCTTTGTATAGCTTTTTTTAAAAACATTTTTTATTATAAATCAAAGCAACCACAGGGCATATAAAGAATCAAGGTGTGCATACATAGAGATCGATAATCACATACTCTAGATACAAAAATCATACGTAAAGGAAGCCTTATTTTTTATGGCATTTGGATACAGTTTGTGCCTACTCACATTCCTCCCCCCTTCCCCCTGTCACTCAGAGTCACTTTCACTGTCCAACGCCGGAGGGTCACATAGATATCCCCTGTACTCATTCCACGCTCCCCAAAGCTGTACCCACTTCCGTGGACATTTTCGATTCACATACACTGTTCGCTCAGCCAACATTGCAAAATCAAGATCAGAACACCAATCCCTGAGTGTCGGTACCTCCAGGGCCTCCCAGTATTTAGCTATCTTTCTTTTTGCGTACATTATTCCTAACATCATCCAATCCTGGGAGGAGTGAGTGAGATCATTGGGTTGCCAGATATTTAGGAGACAGCACTTAGGGTCCGGTAGTATTGATTCCTTAACCACCTGTGACATAGTCCTCATTACCTTAGTCCAATAATCTGCAATACATGGGCAATCCCAGATGGTGTGAAAGAACGTCCCTTCCTCCCCGCACCCTCGCAAACAGTATTTTTGTTCAGCTCTTCCTATCGCGTGTAGGGTGGCTCTAGTGTAATACACCCGGTGTAATATTTTCAATTGTACCAGTCGAAGTCTGGAAAGAATAGCAACTTCCCTAGTGGAGGAAAGCGCAGTCTGCCAATCTAACTCGTCAAGGTCTCCCACCTCCACAGTCCATTTGTCCTTTAATTTCAGAGATGGGTCCGGTAGGTTGTTAATAAGCTTACGATAAACGAAGGAGGTTGCTTTTTTGGGCATGTGCTCCGTAAGAAGCCTATCCTCTAGCGGGGTAGATTCTGGAACGTCTTCCCCAGGCTGGATAAGTGATCCTAAGGCATGACGAATTTGCAGATATCGAAACCGTTCATTGGGGGCCAGTTCATATTGTTCTATAAGCTGTTTAAATGTTAATATGGCACCTTGTTTACAGACGTCTCCCACTGTGGAAATACCGATCACATCCCATTTCTGGAAGCCCCTACTCTTGCACAAACGGCCCAGTTGGCGCGATGATCAAAGTGGAGTCATCTGTGTAAGGACATTTTTACATTTAAGGCTGGCCTGAGCCTCGTACCATATTTTAACTGTGTGTGATGTAGGGCCAAGTAAGGCCGAGGCGCCCCTCCTGTCATATAGTACAGCTAATACTCCACCGCTACCTAGGTCGTACCTATCAGCTTTAAACGCTGGCTCCATCTGGGGCGCGTGCAACGATTGATTAATGATCTTCAACTGGGCCGCCCAGTAGTATAATTGGATATCGGGGAAAGCAACTCCGCCATCATACCAGCCCCGGACCAACTTCTGTTGGGAGATGCACACGGTTTATTCCCCCATAGGAGACCTGAGACTAGTGTGTCTATGGATCTGAAGTATGTTGGGGAGATAAAGAATGGGGTGTTCTCAAGGATATAGAGCAGCCTAGGCAATGCCTTCATTTTATATAGCACCGCCTTCCCCAGGAGGGTCAAAGGCAAGGTATGCCAGTGTTGTACATCAGTGCGAAAACGCTCAAGAGGGGGTGCCAAATTATGTCGGTAGAAGGCCTCCTTAGTAGGCGTCACCCAGATCCCCAAATATTTAAAGGGCTCTTCAGTAATTAGTAGTTGGCAGCCTGCCGGAAGTTGCGGTGGGGGACCTTTAAGAACAAATAGAACAGCCTTGGACCAGTTAATAGTATACCCCGAGACTCGTCCGAAAATTTCAAAAATGTTCAGGAGAATTATAATTGAACGCCTGGGCCGGGTCAAATATAAAAGGATATCGTCCGCATATAACGATATGCGGTCCTCCCACGTCTCGGTCCAACTAAGGCCTTTTATACTAGGGCCCCACCGGATCCATTCTGTCAGTGGGTCTAGAGCCAGAGCAAAAAGCAAGGGTAACAAGGGAGCGGGAAGTCCCTAGAGATATGGCAGTTAGCTACTACCTTTGCCAGTGGTTTAGTATAGAGCAGTTGTACCCAGCACAGAATTTGGGTCCAAAGCCAATATGCCGGAGGACCGCGAATAAATAAGGCCATTCAACCATATCAAACGCCATTCGGGCATCCAGGGATAAAATTACCACAGGTTCACCGCGTGGCAAATTAAGAGCTGTGTTTCTATTTGGCATAAAGCCGGATTGATCAGGGTGGATCAACGTTTCGAGATGCGGGGTTATCCGATTAGCTATCATTTTGGCTAAAATCTTGGCTTCTTCGGACGGTAGGATGTACACTCGTCCAGGGGTTTGCCAGGTTTTGGTATTGCGACAATTGTGGCAATTCGCTGATCCCGCGGCAATTCCCCCCTACTTAAACCATCTAAACATAGCTAAGAGGTGCGGGACTGTCAGTTCAGATACTTTCTTATATATCTCAATAGGGATACCGTTGGGTCCCATAGCCTTACCCGATTGCAGGGATTGAACCGCAGCAGTTACTTCGTCCTTCGTAAAATCGGACTCTAAAAGTAGGGCACCTTCCTCCGACAGATACGGCATTTTTATGTCTTTAATGTATGTTTGAGCCTCATCCGTCGTAAGGTGTGAAATGGAGGTGTACACTCGTTCACAATGGTCGGCTAAGGTGTAAACAATGTCCACTGGGATAGAGACTACCATGCCCGGGGAGGTGCGGAGTTGTGCTATCGTATTCCGAGCCCTCTCTTTCTGATCCAACCAGGCCAGAAGTTTCCCTGCCTTATTCCCAATTTCATAGATAGTGTGATGCATGTGTTGGAGCCGCAGTCGAACTTGTTCCTGTTGATGTTCAGTAATCTTGCCTTGCCGTCTCTACCGTGGGGTCAATGTCGTGCTGCGATTGCAGCCTGACCAGCTCGGTTTCAATCGTATCTAAATCATTTCTGCTGCCGGCCTGTGTCCTGTTATTGAGGCAATAGCCTGCCCTCTCAGCACAGTCTTATAAGCTTCCCATAGGACGCCTGGTGAGTGTACGGAATCTACATTTTCTTGAAAGTAGTGTTTTGTGACTGCAATTCCTTTCAAATCTTAGGGACCTGCAAATAGCCAGGAGGAATCGGAAACATTAGTTTCCGAGCCTTGACGTGTGAGGAATATGTCATAGCAACCGGCGAGTGGTCAGAGATGCCCCGCGGCCCTATCCGCTTCTCAGTCAAATGAGGAAGGCTGTCTGCGGAGAGGAAGAAGTAATCAATGCGGGAGAGACTACCATGAGCTCCGGAGTGGAAAGTGTACCTACGGTCATCAGGATGGTTGTATCTCCACCCGTCCGTGAGGCCAAGCGCATCCAGAAAACCACTCAGTCGGGATTTCCCCGTCCCTTGTGACTTGCCTGGATGTCGGTCCAGCTCAACATTCAGAACTGCATTGAAATCGCCTCCTATAATAAGCTCTCCTTCTGGCAAGGTCCGTAAGAATGCACTCAGGGCCGGAAGCGCTACAGAATGGAGGGCTGGCGGAATGTATACTGACACTATATTAAATCTCTTCCCCTCCCATTGGCATGAGATAGCAGCGAATTGTCCCTGTGTGTCCTTCCATACCCGCTGAACAATTAGTGGGAATCTTTTGCGAACCAATATGCCAACACCTCTGGAGCTGGTAGAGAAGTCTGAATGCGCCACCATCATATAGCCCCAGCGGTCCAGAGCTTTACATGCCGAGCCCACCAGATGTGTTTCTTGGAGCAAGGCCACAGCAGGCGCCACTCGGCGTGTGCATTGTGACACTAATCCTCGTTTAATTTTATCCCCCAACCCATGTACATTCCAGGTGAGTAAAGTCATAGGAGACACCAGGGCCAACAGGGGAACGTTACCATCTACAGCATTGCACATTGTACCCATTTCTGCCATCAGAGTCAAGCCAGTGTTGTAAACCAATCTCCTAAGTATGCACCTCATAGGTCACAGCAGTGAAATACAGCCCAAAACATAAACGTAAACCAGAATTTAAGACCCCTTTATACATCTTCGTCATTATTTCCATTAACTTTACATCTTTGCAAGAAACAAAATCCCAGTTCCCCCCCCAGGAATTCTCCTCCCCCACTCATCACCCCCCTCCCTGCTCCCCTGCCTGTGGATGTAGAACTACCCACCAACCAACGTGGCAGAGTGCCTGAACCCCTTTGAACCATGCTAAAAACGCAGAGGGGAACTGAGCCCTCCGTTCAATGGCATTTTAAATTGTCATCTATAAGATACAGCCTTAACGCTACAGTAGAACCATACAAAACATCACAACATGTCTGAATAAACGGTAAATAAAGCACAGTATACACCCAGAATCTTCTAAAATCTAGCAGAGACACAAAAGTCTGCGCTATTATTCGCAGCAACCCGCCATCCCCCCCCTCAGTACTTGCGTGTGTCCTCGATGTCGGGCCTCAAGTAGTCCAAAAGTTCAACTTATTCCTGCTCATCCAGACCACTAGACCCTGCCGCATTCTCCATCACTGTCTGGTCATGGTCAACACTGTCCCTCCGCTCCATCCTCTCACGTCGATTGTTGTTCTTGCCTCCGGCTTTTGTCCAGCCTTCGATCCAGTCCCAGGCTGCATCCGGTGAATCAAAGAACCATGGTTTACCGTCCCATTCCACTCTTAGTTTTGCCGAAAAGAGCATTGCGTACTTCATGTCTCTTCTGCGTAGTTCTCGTGTAACTGCCTGGAAACTTCTCCGCTGTGCCTGGACCCGGGCGGTAAAATCGGGAAAGAAGGATACTTCGTAATTGTCAGTTCTGGAGGTCTGCAGGATACTGTCCCGATCCAGAAAATTAAAGACTCTGGCGATCAAAGGTCACAGCGGGGCTCCAGGCCTGGGCCTTCCGCCTGGAACCCGGTGGGCCAGTTCTATAGAGAAGTATGCCGAGAGCGTCTTGGGCTTTAAGTGGTTTGTGATCAATTCCTCTACGTAAAGGTCTGCAGCTGGCCCTTCCGTTTTTTCCGGAACACCAAGGATTCTTATGTTGTTTTGACGAGCCCGTCCTTCATAGTCACCCAGTTGCTGTCCCATTCAAAGCTGCCTGGCCTCCATTTCGGACATTTGGCGTTGAAGCTCGGAGGTATCATCCCGCAGCACAGTCGTCGCTATTTTGAGCTCCTTCACCTTCTCATTCCTTTGTTTAAAGTCGGCTCTGAGCAAGGAGACCTCTACTGAAACGGAGTCTATGGATGTGCGCATTCCTCCTATGGCAGCCATGACGTCTTGGAGTGTTGGTTCCGGTTCCGAATGTGACGACGCCACTGAGTTGCCCTTATCCGCTCTCGGCGAGTCCCCTTTATCGCCACCTTTAGTCCATGCAAATTTGGATAACTGTTTCTGGGCATTATTTCTCAACCCTCTGCCCCCTGATGCCATTTTCAGAAGTCTTCGTAGGAGCGCGCTAGGGAGGAGGGTCGGGAGGGAAAGAGTGTGAGCAAGGCAATAGCGTCAATGCCGTCTCCCCACCACTAAGTATCGCCGTCCATTTGTAGCGCAGTAGACAATGTCGCCACTGCGCCGCAGAGTCCACCTGTAGACCCTTAGAGCAGTCTCGAATCTATATGAACAACAGTATAAGGCCGCAGCATGTCCGCCGGTGATAGCTGCTCTCTCAAATTGCCATCCGTATAATGTACCCCCCTGCACCGGTAAGACACTCCAGGTCTCCAACCACAAGTTCCCTTTTCCAACAGGGATCCTTATGTCAGGGGGAGGAGGGGGGGGGTCTCTCGCCTCGGACACTGGTGCACACTTCCAAAGACGGTAACGCACCGGGCCCGCAGGGCCAACCCGTTCGGGGGGGAGGGGAGGAGGTGAAGACGCACTCACGCCCTTTATAGGTCTTCCAAGGGTAGCCACCGATCACTGGATCACAGGTCAAATCCTGACATATCCCCACATTCAGCTTCAATACAGCGGGTAGGGGGGGAGAGCCTTCCCAGAGGTCATCCGCACTCAGCAAATACGTGCCTCCTACCGTGCAGGCCCAAAAGTCCAGTCCCCAAGTGCCAGTAGTGCGTGGCGCCGCCCCGAGCCCAGGGAGCAAAGTATTGGAGCAGCCTATCCTTGGGTGTCTCCGGGCCCCTCCAGTCGGGTCCCCACAGTCTGGGGGGTCAGGGTTGCACCAAGACCTTCACTTGCATCCTCCACCGCTCCTTTTTCAATCCGCGGCTTGAACTAGGCCGCAGGCCGGGGCCTCAATTTATATCCCGCCCCCAGGCCGATCTCCGCACGCCTTGAAGGTCACCAGGTACAGGAGATCCACCTGTCCGCATTGCGGGGCGCCGCCGATCACCTTCGCCGCGCTCCATTTCGCGCCGCGGGCACACCTCAGCCAGGGGTGGGGGGGAGGGAGGGGTTTACGTCGCGGTGTATCGGTCAGGTCCGGGAGCCGCTTCAGCTCGTCCGAGCCGTCATCTTTTCCTCCTTCGGCCCTGGAGTCAGTCAGGTCTCGAAAGCACCAAGGGAGGGTGTTGTGCGCATCAAAACCCATCCTACGCCTCCACGGGGGTGCCAGGTTGGTGCTGAGGCTCCGTGATGAGAATCACGCCGGGATTACAGGCTGCGTAGGATTAATTGGCCAGGAACGGAGCGGAGCTCACTCAAGCCGCAGCCATCTCTCTTGGCTGCTAGCCACGCCCATCCCTTTGTATAGCTTTTAATGAGGAAGGATGGACCCCCTCCGCTGGATCATTTCCACCATAGCCTTCTGCAGTCAACTTTGTCAAAGGCTGTGCTGTAGTCGATGAAACAACAGAACAGCGGGAGACTCTTCTTCCTAACTACCTGAGAGAATAAGTGGGCTAGTGCTATAACGTTATCCATAGTTGAAGAGTGTGACCTAAATCCTGATGGATAAACTGGGATGATGCCTTTTTCTTGTGCCCATAACCCTAAATCCTTCATGAGGAGGCAGACATAGGCCTTTGCTTCTATTTCAAGAAGAGCGATTAACCTACAGTTTGTGGGTTTGGAGCAGTAGCCCTTCTAGAAAACTGGGCAGAGTATGGAGCCCCTGCAGGAATCCTGTGTCCTTGCTGTTGAGAAGATGTTATTAAAAAGCGGGGTTAAGGCTGCTTCCCAAAAGTCCAGTGCCAATTTAATTATGGTAATCCATTAGATTCTGGTGCTCCGTCATTCCTCCTTTTCTTAATTGCCTTGATGACCGCATTGGCTTTTATTAATGTGCCTGGAGGCCTATAGTGTCCTGGTTCTGGACTATTCTGTGCTATGTGGCTTTTATCGAGATTTTGGGTCGGGATCTGTTGTTTTACTTTTTTGGCCTGTGGTGCCCTGCTCCCACCTTGGCTACATCTGTGGTGACTTCTCTCATTGAGGTGCTCTTATATTGTTGCTTTACATGTCTTAATCAATCGCTCTAGGCCACCTCATTCTCTCTCAACCCTCCGTGATTTTTCAGCCTTCTGAGATTCTTCTCTTTCATCAGGTAGAAAGGGGAACTCTATGATTCTGATGCTGTTGGACCTGTCCGCAGCGTTCGACACAATATCCCATGATATCTTGCTCAGTCGCTTGAAGGAGGTGGGGCTTGGGGGTTCGGCACTGTCCTGGATGAGGAGCTTTCTTTCTGGCCTCACACAGAGTGTCAGTATGGGCTCTTTGCGTTCTGCACTTGTGGAGCTTACTAAGGGGGTGCCACAGGGCTCATGTCTGAGTCCCACACTTTTCAACATATACGTAGCCCCCCTGGCGGACCTCATGAGTTCATACGGATTCATTCCTGTGTCATACGCTGATGACACTCAGCTTCTCTTCCCATTCAGGACATTGACCAGGGCAGTTAAACAGTCCTTTTCAGAGGGTATGAGGGCTGTATCACAATGGATGACCTCGAATTTCCTGCAGTGCACTGTAGGGAAAACAGAGGTAATGCTCTTTGGGGAGGCCACACTGTTGTGGACTCCGGACTGGTGGCCATTAGACCTGGGGCCCGTCCCCAGCCCCAAGCAGGTGGTGAAAAACCTGGGTGTTCGCCTGGATCAAGGTCTATCTTTAAAAGATCAAGTAAATCGAACAGCCAGGTCCTGTTTTCACGTAATTGGATTACTCCGAAGAGTGTTTCCTTTACTACCGGACTTCACTAGAAAAACCGTCGTTCAGGCCCTGATGCTCAGTCGCCTGGACTATTGTAATGGGCTATTAATATCAGAAAACAACAGCCTACTTAGCAGGCTTCAGGTGGTCCAAAATACTGCTGCAAGGTTAGTCCTGAATGCCCCACCTAGATCCCCATCACGCCCCTTGTTGGAAAAGCTTCATTGGCTGCCGATCCGACAACGGATCAAATTTAAAACTTGCTGTGTTATCCACAAGAGTATACACAGCCTGGGCCCCATGTATCTGGCGGAGAAGTTTGTTCCTTATAACCCAGCGCGTGCTCTCCGCTCCAGTAATCAGTCCCTACTTCAATTCCCCCCCATTAGAAGGGCAAGACTGAGTGGAAAGGCTCTTTCCTACCTGGGCCCCCGTCTCTGGAACAAACTTCCTGCCACCCTCAGGCTTTGCACAGATCATCTTGCATTTAGGAAACTGTTAAAAACGTTCTTGTTTCAAACTTAGCACCTTCTCTAGATCTTAGGAGCATTGGCCTTCTGTCTGTCAATTGAATTGAGCGCAGAGATACTCCTTCGGGTGTCGATTCTAGCGCTATATGAACCTATAAATAAATAAAATAAATAAATAAATACTTTCAGCCATTCCTTTTCAACATTGTCTCTCTTGTGCTTCCAAACTTTCTTTTTTGTAAGCTGACCTCAGGTCTGTGATGAAGAGACACTCAGGTAAGATTCCCCTTCTTTTCCTGACTAACAGGGCCTTTCGTGTGGCTTGTTTGCCTCTGGTCATGTCCTCGAGAAACGAGGATAGCCAGTGATCGGAAGGGGCATGTTGCCTGAGCGCTGTTGTTGTCTGTTTCCAAGGTACTATAATAGGACTCCTACTATATTCTTCTAGCCTTTTATTGGTGAGAGATATTTGAATGATTCAGTGCCATGCTGCTTTGTTTTTGATCCATGCTCTCGTTTTGTCTCCAATTTTCATAGACCATTTGATCCTTTGAGGGACCTTGAATGCTTCTTCTCCTCTCCTCTACGAATTGGATTATAGGAAGTGCCTAATGGTACCTCTAGTTGTACTGTGGCCCTCAGAGGTCTGTGATCACTTTCAGCCCTATCTACAACTTCAAAGTCTGTCAGTCCTGCTAAAATCCTTTCGCTAACCAAGATGTAGTCAATCGTCGAGATGTTACTAAAGGTTGGTTTCGGGCAACATAGTGGAAAACGTTCTTCCTTTAGAGCGTGGACTGTACAAAGCTTATAGTTGTTAAGTACATTGAATAAAAGTTCTCCCTGACCCCTGCACCTCGGAGTGCAAGGCCTTTTGTTTAAGTCTCTTAAATTGAAATCCCCATAAGGTTACTTGATGGAGCTTGTATTCAGATAAAAGGTTGTCTAGTGAACTTGTCAGGGCATCTATAGATTATTTTGTGTTGGTATATTCTGGTTTGATGTAATAATTGATTAGCAGGAGATGAAGTGGTAGAGAATGTAAATGCAGGCCTTTAATCAAAAGTGCTTGAAGCTCAGTTGTCCTTGTTTGAACTTCTGTAGTCACAAATTGGCAGGCATGCTTCAGAAAGTTAGAAAGTCCACCTGATGGTCGACCAATATTGTTCTGTTTTATTGCCGCAACATTATGGTCATAATACCCTGCCAGAGGGGTACTGGCCAGGGCCCATGTCTCTTGGAAGCATAATATGTCGCCCCTAGACAAAGAATCCTGTATTTGTCTTCCTCTTTTACATTTGTTTTTATTGAAATCCATATAACAAACATTTTAATATCCATAAATAAATACATCCATAATAATTCATTAGCTGTGATGATAATAACACCGTTAGTAAATAGCACAAATTTACCAAGAGAGAATAGATATTAAAATCCAGAAAAATAAGCAGCAGAAACATTTAAATTCTTATATGAAGGACAAAGAACACAGTATCCACTTCCAAACTTAAATAGAAACTGAAAACTGACTAATGGATTAAACCTTGGATATCTTAGCACATAAATACAACTCAGCAAGTATGTAAAGCATAATAAATTCTCCAACATTCGATGATATAACCTGTTCAATGTTTACATAATAAATCCAAATCCTAAGGTTGCCAGACCTAAATATCAGGGATAATGGAGGTATCTCCTAAGAAGTTTTTACAATGAATTTAAAGATCTTAATCAAAATAGGCTGTCCAAATTCTCTCAAACTTCTTAAGTCCCCCAATTCGTAAAGCATAAGCGTGTTCGCTTTTTTTTAACTAGTTTCATTTTCCGGACCCATTCGTAAACAGATGGTATACAATCTGATCGCCATCTCTGAAGCAGAAGGGATCTAGCTACAGCCATTGTAATGCATACTAATTTAACAAGCTTGTCTGGAAGAAGAAGGTCTGGGTCAAAGCCAAATATTATTAGCCAAGTGCTCAATCCTGTTGGAATACCGCATTCATTTTCCAAATAAGAGAAAATGTCCTTCCAAAACCTCTGAATCAATGGGCATTGTAGTATAATGTGTACACAGTTGGCTGAAGGATGGCTAAAGCAGCTGAAGCATTGCGCTGATTGGTTGGTATAAATTTTAGATAAGAACAGTGGAGTTAGATAAAGTTGCCATTTACTAAAAAACAACATCCTTCGCCAATTGGCTCCCCTTACTGTACTAACATTAAGATTGTTAACTGCTGATCACATACTTGTTGGAATATCCAGCTCCTCGTGTTTAGCCCATTTCATAATAGCCTTCTGCTCGAGATGAATACGCTTGGTTGAGGTTAAACACTTTTTCCATTCCCCAGGTTTCTTAAATGCAGTGTCACCTAATAATTCATCTGCTACATATTTCCCTTTCACATATCTGAGCCAAATCAAGTTTACTGAGGAATTTGCTGAAGATATTATAGGACCCAAGAAGAAGGAAGTCATTAATGATTAAATGCGACATTTCAACTATGCTCAGCCATCTATCATTCCTCAAAAAATCTGAGATTTTCCGGAATCCAGCGTTGGCCCATTTTTGTGTTACTACTGAAGATTCTCTGATCCCAGATAATGAGATAGGGCCAGATAGACGGGGTTGAGGAATTGATTACAGGGATGGAATATCTTCTATAGAGAGCCTGCCTCTTTTGGAAAAACCTCTGTAAGCACTAATATCGTACCAATTTGGGCAATTTAAAAATTGTTAATGGAGAGTGCATCTGATTTTCCTTGCAAACTAAGTACAAGAAATAGTTAATAAAAAGATTTGATTGTTGTTGCCGCTTAAATCTGGATATATATTGTGCAAAATGTGCAAAGTAATAATCCCTGAGATTCGGGAGAGCTAATCCTCCATGTCCCTGTTCTTCATATAAAGTTCTAAGTGCGATTCGCAGGGCCATTTTTGCCCAAAGGAAGGTTGTAAACATAGACTCTATTTTGGTAAAAAAGGAGCTTATTAAAATACAAGGGATCGCAGAGAAGAGGAAGTTGAATAGTGGAAGGATGGACATTTTAATCAATGCAACCCTACCCAAGATGGTTAATGGAAGAGGGCTCCATCGAAGAAATAAGTCCTGAACTATCGTAAAAGTGGGGCAAAGTTAAGGTCATATAAATCAGCTATTTGCTCAGAAAAATAAACACCCAGATACCTAGTTTGGTACTTCTCTATGTTAAGGTCCTGGGCAGCCTATAGAGGGTTCTCCTCATCCTCAGCATCCCATCGGGGGAAGGCGATATTTCTAAATAAGAGATTTCAGATGGTATTGGTCAATTCTGGAAAAGACCAGAATGGACAATGGTGCTGGGTCACTTGCAATGTAGAGCATAAATTAATAACTTTTGCCAGCATATATGCCCCAGTCGAGGATAATCCAACGCCGCATTAGGAATTTTTTCAATCACTAATTCTAGTACCCGGCAAATTGATCCTAGGTGGAGACTTTAACTTTTAAATGAATCCTAAAAGAGATTCCTCTGCTCTATTTAAAAAACAGCTGAAACCTAAAACCTTAAAAATTATACAGATTTATGGCTCAACTCTAGACATACTGGATCCTTGGAGGGTGGCATTTCCAACAAAGATCACCTATACTTGTCTGTCAGGCAGATTTCATACCTCATCACGCATCGATTTCTTTCTTATATCCAGGAGATTGAGTTTCAGCCAGCAGCTATTCCTTCAGAATGTATTTTCAGACCATGCAATGCTGATTCTTGAGTGACAGTTAGGGGATTATATTTGAACCCCTAAAAGATGGATGCTAAATAGGCAATATCTATTAGAAGATAATTGGGTGCTCTTTATTGAATCCGAGATTAGGGAATTCCTTGTACAATACAATAAATCTGCACCTTTAAACATGATTTGGGACTCACTTAAGGGCTTTATTTGGGGGTTGGCCATTGGAGAAGACACCGAAATTCTTTAAAAAGTTAAGGAAGAAAAGCGACTTTTAAAGCAGACAGTATAAAGGTCTCTCAATGCTTTCCTTAGGAGCCCTACAGTCTTCAACCAGCGGCAGCTTAATCAGGCTAAGCGTGACCTTAGTGAAAGATACTATCTTAAAGGCGAATCTTTCTACCAGAACCATAGACAAAAAATCTATGAAGACAGTAGTTTTACTGGTAGGTTTCTTGCCTGGCAGGCAAGAGAGCAGGCTGCCACTAACCAAATAAATGCATTAAAATGCCCTTCAACTGCCATCCGCACTGATGATCCGGTAAAAATAGGCGATATAATACTACAACATTATAGGTCTATATATGGCCAACAACAGATTGTCGATATTACATCCCTGAGAGGTTTCCTTCAGAGAAATTAATCACCGGCACTTTCGGATATTGAGAAAATCGCCATGGCAAGGCCTTTTACAAAAGATGAGCTGGAAAAGCCTACGGCCCAGATGGCCTCCCAGCAGAATTTTTTTAAGTCTTTTGCAGTGCCATCTTGGATTTTTTTTTCGTTATTAGCTAACTCAATTTTAGAAGGTGGGGCGATACCAGAGTCATTCAGATATGGGAATATAGTCAGTTTTTTAAAAAAGGGAAAAGACAGTGAAGACCGCCCCATCACCTTATTGAACTCTGACTATAAAATAATCACCAAACTTTTAGCTAATCGTTTTAATCAAAACGCTTCGCATTTGATTCACCCTGACCAAAACTGTTTTATAGCGGGTAAGCAGTTGGGCACAAATACGCACTATTAATTGAAGCATTAGACTATTTTGAGACTCAGAGGATACCGGACCTGGTCCTCCTTTTAGATGCTGAAAAAGCATTTGACCTAGTCATCTGGGAGACCCTATTTTTTACTTTGCAAAATTTTGGCACACCTCCTAAAATTATGGGGTTGGCTCAGAATTTATATCTTAATGCTGAAGCCAACATAATTATTAACACCTCGGAGGCTGGCTAGGCCAAGGTTAAATAAGGGACTAGGCAAGGCTGCCCTCTATTGCCGGTATTATTTGCCTTTTTTATCGAGCCATTAGCGCTTGCAATCAGGAATAGTATTGATATCTGCCCCCCCCACTTCCAACCATGGCAAAATTTTAATTATACGCTGATGCTATCATGCTTATTATAAAGCCCGTGAAGGAGGTCCAAGCAAAAACTTTTAATATCTTTAAGGAATTTGAAGCATTAGGTGGATATAAAATAAATTTTTAGAAAACTGAAATTTTACAGTGCGGCGGAGCATCTATGGATTTACACCCTAATATCCTTTCTTGCTTAAATTCCTTTTACAATTTTGTTGATCCCTGCTATATTCCAGAAAAATATTGTAATCTGTTGCTGGGGTGGATTTGCGTCCCTTTCCTCAGTCCGGCTGGGTTCATTTTCATTTTTGTTAGGAGTAGAGCTGCTGCTTTCTTTGTGTTTCTGTGTGGTATTGGGCAGTAAGACTGACATATACTACCCAGCGGTTGTTACGCTGGGATGTTTAAACTGGACAAACTGCTACAGTTGGCTACTTTGCTACAAGTACCATGCAAAAGCGAGCGCGCCCCATTTTTCCCTCTGTTTTCTGCAAGAACATGTGGGTATTTCATTTGTCAAGGTAGCTGGACAACTATGCCCTACTTAGAAAATTGCTGAAGTTCACCCCATCCCACTTTTGGAGATTATTTTGCCTCAATCCCACCAGGGTTGAATCACCATGAGTGTCCCCCTAAAGTTTCTTGAATCTGACCCATTCTAGATCTTCTGATTTGATTTGTTTCAGTGTGGCTAGGTGCTTGAAGAAGCGAAGAATGTTACTCTTGTTTAGTGTATCATGTTGACGCTTGATGTAATATCTGTGTGTAAATACCATTTTAAAAATGCTTGTACTTGCATCAATAGATGGAACTTCTTCTATTGCCTGCTCCTGATTTTCTGAGCTGTTTTCGAAGCTTGGTTTGACTGAGTGAATCTGACTGTTGCCTTGTGGGTTGCGACTTCCTTCTCAAGTGTAGCTGTCATTGTTGTCTTCTTCACCATTATTACCTGGGGATGCAGGGATGAGTCAGTTTCCTTTGGAGAAGTGACCGCCATGGCTTGGGTGCTGGTGTCCACCTTCATGGGGCGTATTCCTGCTTCTGCTGTTGGGGCTAAATTGGTTCTAATGTTGACGGGGAAACCTGTGCAGGCATGTGTTTTACAGTTTGTCACGAGTCCGATAACGGACTGTGGACTTTGTTGCCCTTCGGGTCTGACACCGTCATTTCGCCCTCTGTACAGGAAGGAGACAATCCCTTTAAGGGAATCTCTCAGACGGGATCCCTAGGGGCATGGCCTATGACGTCACACCCCAGCGGACTATCAGACAAACAGCAGGCGCAAACAAGAGGGCCGTCCTTCCTTCGATACATGGAAGCGGGTCCCCCTGAGGTCATAGAGGTCATGGCGTGGAGTAGCAGAAGCAGAATTGCAGCAGGAAGACACGGAGCCGGAGAAGAGACCGAATCCAGGACTACGGCGGCATGCAGATATGACAAGCCAGGAGGCCAACAGTACCACGCTTCGCCTAGCCACCCCCCTAGAGCAGGGTGGCTCACCAAGGTACGACGACTCTACATGGGCTTGCTGGTCACGGGAGGGGAAAGGACGCTGTATAGAGGGAGGAGGGAGGTCACAACAGGGCTCACTCAGTGCTGGTTGAAGGTGACATCTCCCCCTCACTCCTTCTCCCTGAAAGAGAAACACAATTTTTTTTCCTCTGAAATTCACCCCAGTCTATTTTCTTTGTGCCTTATTTTTGCAATAAAGCCTACTTGAGCTATAACCCTCTCTCTGGCAAATTTCCTTGGTTTGGCCAGTCTTCCTCTGGGAAAGATTCCCGGGTTACGACAAAGTGGTGGAGAATGCCGGCATAGCTTCATCGCTACACGATGGAGAACCTCATCTATCAGTTGAAGGAGAGCCAAACCAAACTAGAATGGGCTATCGAGCAGAGCACCACTCAAGCAGAAAGAGACCGGACCGCTTTTACCAACGCCATACAAGCCCAAGCGGACAACCTGAGGAAGCTAGCTATGACCAGTGGGTGGCCCAGCAACAGATGGCCCTTTTACCTGGCTCCCTTGCTCACAGCAGAAGCACAGGCAACATATCAGACCATCAATTGGGATGGAACCGCCGTATATGGGGTGGTTAAACAATACGTCTTGGACCGCCTTAGAGTTGATGATGAGGCCCACCGCCTTAGGTTCAGGCAGGATTGTGGAACGGCTGGCAACACTCCCAAGACTCTTTTCTATAAAATGAAAGAAGTGGCCGAACGGTGGCTAAAGCCACAAGAAGGCAATATTGATAATGTCATTAACAAAATATACCTAGAACAATATCTGGAAATGCTCCCTTATGGTACACAAAAGTGGCTACGGCAACACGCAAACCTGACCAAAGAACAAGCCATTCAAATGGCCACTTCATTCACCCGGGCCCAAAGCAGAGGACCTTTCAAAGAACCCGAAAGACCACACAGGGGACCCCTCCCACCAAAGTCGGAAAGAAGACCCATCAAAACATACCCTGACCCCCCTAAAGCCAAACCCATAAGATCTGACCCTCCAGTCACCACCAGCCCTTAGTACTTCGAATGCGGCGAGTGGGGCCATATCGCTCGGTTCTGCTGAAACAAGAAGGATAAAACAGAAGAATCGCCCTTGGACGTCACCTACGCCCCAAGGTCCATTCTGTTCACGCAGGAGATGGGACCCATGTATTACGTGAGTCTCATTATAAATAAGCGGGAAATAAAAGCTCTCTGAGACTCTGGGTGTAAGCACTCAGTGGTCCAGGGTGATGTGGTCCTTCCTTCACAAATCATAGAAGGGAGGAATGTTGGAATACGGTGTGTGCATGGGGACACCCGGGTCTATCCCATAGCCCAATTGCCAGTAAGCACCAAGGCAGGCGACCACACCACCATTACTCCATGTCCTTCCCGAGCCACTTATTTTAGGGGTAGACAATCCCTCTTTTCCTCTCCCCCTTGCGAGTGCCCTGAAACCCGAGACATCCTCAACCCATTCGCAAGATGCGTTACTGACCTCAGAACCATGGGCAATGGATACAAATTTCAGGGGCGCCCATTTAAATGACGCCTCTCAAAGCATGCCTGGCAGAGTGCACAGGAAACAAGGAATGCCCAAAATAAGACCTATTCTTGCTTTCTAGAAAAGCACGGGCTGCTGTACCGCATAGCTAAGGAGGGGGCCCCCCTCAACTTTTAGTACCAACAACTTTCAGAGACCAGGTCCTGTATTTTGGCTACTCCCACTTGTTAGCAGGTCACGTGAGGGCAGAAAAGACTAGTCAGGCCATCCTGGATAACTTCTACTGGCCTGGCATATATCTACAAATAAGAAAATATTGCCTGGAGTGTGAAGTGTGTCAGAAGCGCAACCCCTACACCCCTCCAAAGTCACCCCTACAACCCCTGCCTATTATTGGACGTCCCTTTGAGTGTATAGGGATAGACCTGATAGGACCCTTCCCTAAGTTCCGCAAAGGCCATCAATACGTCCTCATGACTGTTGACTATGCCACCCGCTATCCTGAAGCCTTCCCCCTGACGACAGCCACTACCAGTCCATATCCCAGAAGTTAGTCGAGATATTTTCAAGGATGGGATTTCCGAAGGAAATTCTTACTGACCAGGGCACCACTTTTGTGTCTTGTCTTATGAGGGAGATCTGTAAACAGTTAGATATATGGCACATTAGAACGTCCGTATACCACCCCCAGACAGACGGACTTGTTGAGCGTTATAATGGGAACCTGAAGCTTACATTAAAGAAGCTCCTGTCAGGGGATGGAAGAAACTGGGATCAGCTTCTTCCGTTAGCATTATTTGTGATCGAGAGTACTGTACAAACAAGCCTGGGTTTGTCCCCCTTTGAACTCTTATTTGGGAGGTGCCCTCGTACCCTCCTTGAAATAACAAAAGAAGCATGGGAAGAACAAGGCGTTGCTGAAGCACATTCTCTGTTGGACTATGCCAACCAAGTGAAGGTCAGACTTCACAAATTAAGAACCCTGGCACACGAGCAATTGAATAAAGCCCAAACGAGACATAAAACGCACTACGACAGGGGAACAAAGTGGAGGGAGTTTAGAGTAGGTGATTGGGTTTTAATACTTCTCCCCTCCTCCACTCACAATCTATGAAAAGAATGGCAAGGTCCCTATGAGATTGTGAAGAAAATCGGGAGGACCACCTACGTGCTCCGTCTCTCCCCCAACAAAACTCAAATGTACCACGTGAACCTACATAAAAAATGGTTGGGACCACCTCCAGCGAAACCCTGTAGTATCTCTTTCACCATACCAGCAGAAACCACAGTGGAGGATACCATCCTTGGTCCCGAACTCAGTACGACTGAGAAGGGAGAGTTGCAAACCCTACTCCTTTCCTTCTCTGAGATCTTTTCCAACCGGCCAGGAAAAACATCTTTAGCAACCCATTCGATACCCACCCTTGAGGGAGTGGTGGTTAAACAGAAACCCTATTGGGTTCCCGAAGCACGTTGTGCTGCCCTAAAAAAAGAGGCAACTGACATGTTGGCTATAGGAGTAATAGTACCCTCCCAAAGTAATTGGTGTTCGCCAATAGTCCTAGTCCCGAAGCCAGATGGAAGCACCAGCTTCTGCATTGACTTCAGAGCGGTAAACCACATTTCTAAACAAGATGGGTATCCCCTTCCTCGGGTGGATGAGCTGATTGAGCGGCTGGGAGAGGCTCGCTATAAGAACACCAAAACCACCTTTCCCGCATCCTCACAGATTTAAAGAAAGCTAACCTTCACATAAACGCAAAGAAATTCAAATTTGCCTTTCAAAAAGTCAAATACCTCTGATTCCTATTTGGGGAGGGGATGATTGAACCCCAGGCGGAAAAAGTAAGGGCCATCCAAGACACTCCCTTTCCCAGTACCAGAAAAAAGACAAGGGCTTATTTAGGTTTAGTCGGCTATTATAGACGATTCATACCTCACTTTTCACAAACAGCAGCCCCCCTCACTTACTTGCTAAAAAAATCCTCCACAGCTGCTCGTATCAAAAACCCCACAGAACAGGAACTCCAGGCTTGCAGGGCCCTAAAAACAGCATTGAACACTCCTCCTGTACTTCTCACTCCAGATTTTCGCAAACCATTCATACTCCAAATAGACGCTTCTGGGGTGGGGATTGGGGCTGCTCTTTCCCAACTAGACAAAAAAGGTTTAGAACGTCCCCTTCTGTACATCAGCAGGAAGCTTTTTCCCAGGGAAATGGCCTATCCCACAATAGAAAAAGGAGTGTTTGGATATGAAATGGAGTATAGAGAAACTTCGTTATTATTTGGAAGGATGCTCTTTTTTGCTTTATACCGACCATGCCCCTCTGACCTGCCTCCAAAGAAACAAAGGGAATAACGACAGGGTCCTGCGGTGGTTTTGTGCTCTGCAACCTTTCCGCTTTGAAGTGTTACACCGCAAGGGCAAGAATCAAGGCAATGCGGACTACCTGTCCCAATTTCCTCTTTCCCCCGATCGGGGAATGCCAGGAGGGGACATGTGACACGAGTCCGATAACGGACTGCGGACTTTGTTGCCCTTCGGGTCTGACACTGTGATTTCGCCCTCTGTAAAGGAAGGTGACAATATATAGAACCACCCACTTCCAGGTTTGCCTCTAAGACGTCTGGGACCAGTAGTTTATCTTCCGTATTCCTATTCCGCAACCCCTCCGTAGTGTCCAGAACACTTGAGGCGCTATTGCCTGAGAAATGTAACACAGAATGAGACATCCTGTGGCCTATAGAATGCCCTTTGGGGTGCATTGTAGTATCACAGAGGCCATGTTGCAAAGCATTGCCTTCATTCAGATATTAGAGTACCAGGGCCTGTACAGCAGTTCTACAGTCACTGTTGTAGACATTGCTGGAGTTGTGCCTGGCATTAAATACAGGTGCAACTCGGTGTTGACAGTCCCTCTTTCTAGCGTACAACCTGGGATATTAGCATTTGCCACCCTAGTAATACTTCTCTGGTGGGATGACCTTGTTTCCTATCTCACTCTCACAGTCTTCAACTGAAATACGATTTCAGGTTGCTGAGATTGCCCATCACAATCTCTTTTGACCATCTGAACAATGAGACATTGAGCTGCTGTAGATTCCCAAATCAATCAGGTTGTGGCCATGTTCTAACCCACAGCTTTCCAAACTTTTCATGCTGCTGACACACTTTTTCGAAATGCAACATTTTGTGACACGGTAATGCAGTGTAGCGAGCGTGCAAGCCCGAGCCGAACTAAGGGGTTTTCGGGGGTTCACCTACCCCTGAGAAAATTTTGAATAAAGAGTGGGCAAACGGTTCACTTTCAAGCAAATTTGAGAAAGCAGGAAGGTTAATAAAGCCATTGTGAATCTGTTCTAACAAAGACAGTGACTGGCAAAACTGTCTATCAGTCGCTTGTTCTGCTGACATCCTTACGCATACAGCGAGAGTGTAGGCATGTCTCAGGACGAACTAATCAGCATTAGTAATTCTAGCTAACCCAATCACTCTCGAATGTACCACAAGTTCAGACCAGAACTCCTTCACAGCTATGATGTGTAAACAAACCATGGCGTGTGATGAACACAAAGACCTTTCCAACCCATCTGCTCCTGGTGCTTTGTCTGGAGGACCACTACATTCAGGCAGTGCAAAGTGCCTGCACCTATTTAATTTGGAAGGGAGATTATTTGCACGGATGCAATAAGTATAATGTGAAACTGCTCTACAGTGCTTAATGGTAAAACAGTCATAAAGGTAGAACGCAGGAACCTGCGAAGGTAGAAAGCAGGAACCTGCAAGAGAGAGTGCTGTGAGCATCTGGGAGTGGATTTAAGACAACCAGCCTTTGTATGCGTTGTATACGTTTAAGTGCACCTTTAATTTAAGTGCACCGGATGGCGACTTTATTTTACCACAGTTTCGGGCACAGGCACTCTTCTGTTCGCAAATTAAGCCCTGCCAGTACTTCACAGCATCCAGGCACTCCGGGATATTAAGAACCTACAGTTTTATTGTTCCATATCACTAACTGCATTCACCCCAGCCACATATTAGAGCTGGAAATACCACAAGTATTAGTCAACTGCTAAAACCTTCCCACTTTGTTTCACTCAGAAAAGGAACCTGGTTAAACCACAAACTATAGACAACCATGTTCAGCAATGTTACAAAGTGGCTATCACAAAACAGTTAAATAAACTTCAAAAATCCACATTGTGCATCTTTCCTTCGGAAGCTTTGGGATTATCCTAGTTACACATGCACAGGGCACTCTCTTGCTCAAACCTATTCCTCAAAATCCAAAACAGCAGCGAGGTAGCACACCGTGTGACCTTTTTCATGCTCATTTATATTTTCCAGACTTCATTATTTCAGACTCTTCGCCCTCCAAGATGTCCGTGCAGGGACAAACAGATTCAGAAAAATTACATCAGCCTCACCTCCATCTTTTTCCTATATGGAGGCCATGAGAAAAGGTATAGTCTATTCCACTGCTTTTATGGGGTAAGTAACAAGGGTAGTTTATATCGCTGCCATGTGTCCCTGTTTCTGAGAAAGTACTCAATCTGCGGTGGATAATACAGAGCATTAAGTATCAGTCCATGGGCGTTGTGTACAGCCTCTTAGTAATATATAAACTGGGCTACACAGCCCAACAATCTCTTCTGTTGACGAAATCAGCAGGGCTGTAAAGTTTGCACAAAAGAGCAGGGAATACATACATCAAGCAGGTACCAACAATCACAAATCTCTGATGCGGAGAAAACGCTGGGGGTAATAATTGAATAACGAAGGGCATTGAGTATTCCCTTCCTGTAAAATACTCCAAGCACTGTCCGATCTAAACCGCGACAACTACTGCTACATTGAGACGCAGAACCGGTCTGCATCACAGCGCCACTATCAAAACTGAAGAATGTTTATATCACAATGTCGTATTCCAGTCTGCAGACCTCAAAGGAAAAAAAAACGGGGAAATAAAGTTTCCCCATGTATGCCTTTTTGCATGCATGAGTGGTGCAGGAAAGGCATCTAACACCAGCGTGTCATGACCTCAACTCTCTAAAACAGTGTGGGTTATGCCTGTGGTCTCGTAAATTGCCCAGTAAAGGAAGCGGGTGAAAAAGAATTCATATCAACAGCCCAGTCCATTACACGTGGTTCCCTGCTGAAAAATACTGTGTTCCCAGAGACACACAGTGCATTCCACCCACGTGTTCTCCGCCTCTATGGGGCACCAGGGAATGCAATTTAATGGCAATTTGATGCCGAGTTTTTAAATTTCTAAACTTACCGTACCGAGCGCCTGGGATTGGGAGCAGAGGCTGCTTCGTGGACTGACAGCACATTCAAAGTTCAATGCGAGGCCGCGCGCTCACGCTCACCTAATGTCTCTCCTTCTTCTGTGTAGAGAGCATTCACCCTAATCTGCCCGCAGACGTCTCCGTCGCGCGACACACCCACACATGGCAGGCGACACAGTACTGTGTCGCAACACAGAGTTTGGAAAGCTCTGTTCTAACCACTGTTGTGGTCCAGGGCCTAAATCTGTGTTCAGAAGCTCCCAAAGGCCTAACCGGCACAGCAGACAGTGAGAATTGTGTAAAAGGTAATCAGGCCTGTATGCTTGGCGTGAGCCAATCTGTCTTCAAAAGCCTGCACATTATCTAATCTGCATATATTCCTGGAATGCAAACCTACCTCAATTGAAACACTTTTTACCCTTTTTACCATCTTCTCTACTTCCCAAGTACCAACACCAACCGAAGCATCAATATCAGAATCATTATCATCATCAACATAGTTTGATAAATGTTAAGGTGGGGAGATATTCTTGCCCCTAGTTACACTTGATATGGAGTCAATGCAGGCTTAGACACGAATGTAAATCAACAGGAGGATAACAACAATGATCAAAACAACCAAGGGCCTGATTTATACTTTGGTGGACAGGTTACTCTATCACACAGGTAGTAGATAGCCCATCCTCCATATTGCAAGTGTCATTGGATATAATGGGCTTAAAATATGGCAGATGCGCTATCCTTCAACTTTAAATCAGGGCCCAAGCATTTTCATACTCCATGCGCCAAATATGTTTTCCAATCAGGAGAAGAGGTCCCTCTATTTAAATCCATCATCAATAATGTACACGGCTATAATACCTTTATGTATAGTGCCAATTTGTTAATAAATCCTTGGAGAAATGTCAGGGTTATGGGTACAACATTCAAAACTTTAAAGCACAAACACCTGTTTTGGCAGCTATGATTAAATCTAGCACCATCTTATTCTGTAATATCACAGTTCTATGTGCAACTAATTAAGTGTTAATTAGTTCATTACCACAAGCAGTTGAATAAACCACCTCAACAAATAATTTAGCATCTCAGCAAATCTCACAGATGGATATGTCAATTGCATAGCTTGGGAACCAGAGGAGGAAGAATTGTGCAGTGTCTGAAGTGTTTTTGTTCTGTCTCACATGCAATGCAGAAGGGGTATGTGACAAAATGTCTGATGATGGTCACAACAATCCAGTATAGCAGGAGCCAGACCAGTCTCTGGGTAGCCACACATCATCCCAGTTGACACAAACATTGTAAATTCCAGCTCTTGTTCTCCAAATCTCAACTTGAATAAAGATTAAAAAAGGGACAAAGACAGTTTGCTTAGGTATGGTCACATTTCACCTCCTGTGTCTATGAAGATGCTGCTATTTTTTTCAAACCAATCAGTTGACAGCTGAGGTGAATAAATTGCAGAGGGGAACAGTTGTGTTTGCTCAAGGTCACAGTCAGGTCATCGAGGGTAAAACAGTTGGTGCAGTTGCCGCATTCAGGTAAAAAGTGTCCATGGAGGTGTAGATCAGCACATTCAGGTCCTGTCTGTAGAGGTCCAGGACCTGAAAGAAATTGATTTTTGTAGGGATATTGCTGTTTCTGAATCTGGTATTGGGCTCAAAGCAGTCATCTTCTTCTGGCCAGTGTCTATTGCCACCTAGCCAAGCGATACGTTGAACCAATCAAACAAACTTGCAGCGAAGAGTGTTGGTAGGACACTCACAAAGTATGAGGTAGCTGGGAGGCTTCCCACTGCTGGAGTCAAGGACGTAGCCATAGGTAGGAGGATGGGCTGCATCTTTGTTGTGTCTTTGTAATATCCTTGTGAGGGAAGTGTCTTGGCTGTTCACTCCTCTTGCAGTGGAAAGCGACGATACAGGCAGGCAGTCCTTAGCATGTGACACCAGTGTTGGTGATAAGCAGGATTTAGAACAGGCCTCACTATTGGGGTTAAGGTAACATTTTATGCTGGTAGATTTGATATATATCCAATCACTGGGCTCTAGATCATGGCAGAGTTCTCTCAGACTGGTGGTCAATGCATTTTGAATGTAAGTCCTTTATCTTCATATATTTTGGAAAAAAAATGTTAATGCAAAGTTAAACTGTTCAACCTAAGCTGAAGACTTGGGGTGGTATAAACAATGGTAATGTTGTTAGATCCTTAAAGATCAGCACACTTACTAAACTGCAAAAGAAAAAAATTAACTCCTTTCTCACTTCTGGTTTTGATTGGAATCCCAAACCTGAGGACAAAAGGGACACATTTATCAAAAATCCATTTTGCATTCCTTAAATAGCAAATTTTAGGTAATCACCATTTAAGGAATGCGAAATGGTATATAAGAAAGTAGTGAAGACCTGATAGCGATTCTAAAAGATTCTCAATTAGGTAATTGCTATTAGGAAATACTGCTCAGTTTGTTCCTATGGACCTAAAAGCCCATAGGTGTGAATGGTTTTGCATTACCTAATTTGCGATTACCTAAGATTCATTGAAGCACCCCCCAAAACAATGTGCACATTTGAAGCGCACACATGCCCTAGGGGCATTTGTGCGCTACATGGCACTTTAAAATTTGCACGTGGTTACCATTGACTTGGTGTTAATGCTAATAGCATCGCCTAAATGCACAGTTGCATTTAGAAAATGCTTGGTACATGTGCTTATGGAATTGCAAATTGTGATTTACTATTTGTAGTCATAATTTTAGGTATCACAATTTTTGTGATTGCCTAAAATTGTACCTGCAAAGCCTTTCATACATCTTGAAAGGCTATTATGCATTCTCAAATAGCCAAAATGGCCGATTCACACCGTTTGTGAATGAAAATTGGTTTCATACCTGTGGCCCAAAGTTTCATTCTTGTCTACAGGGATAGTGTCAGCTCATACACAGGAATACATTTCAACCAATCCAGAAAACAGTAGAATCAGAACTAAGAACATTAGAGGAGCAATGGATGGGCATTTGGGCAAAGTCTCTGATTGTGCATGAAAGGTCCCTCAGCAGCAGGACGAGAATCTGGAGTAGTTATGATGACTGTTCGAAGCTGTGGGGTAGACAATGCCAAAGATGTGACATTACTGTTAAGACGTTGAGGGAAAATATGTCGCAAATCATTGAGTGACTGTACCGCATATCATACCATCTTGACCGAAGTACGCTTCAAGGGTACAAACAGTCTAAATTCAGTAACAGTATTTTGGGAGCAACCATTTTATCATTCACTTTCGGGGACTTATACGTTTAAGGAAGAATTGCAAACTGTTTTGAAAGCTATAATTTTCAAGTAATATTCAAGATATCAAATTGTAATGTGGTAAATGGGGTGTAATTGTGCCAGCCTCACATCTAGTCTTTGCACTTGGCACAATACTGTCAACTGCATCTCTCCTGGCCACTCTCTCATTCGCTGCACTTGCTTGCATTTCTCCAGCTTGCCTTCCATCACCCTACCCATAGGCTGGAGCTGCACCATTCTTGGGTGCAACTGATCAGGTAACCCTTGCATTTCCCAATAGAATATTAAAGCTCAGAAAACCCAAAGAAAATCCTCCTCCTGCTCTTCTATCTCCCCTGGATTTGATTAGGCAAAAATGTATGCAGGAGGCACACAATCTTCTTCCTCAGGTGACTAATGTGGCATTTCGAGAATTCTATGGCGAAGGGTTTTTTGAGGGCCAGGGACTGTAGGCGCTCAGCTGTGTGTCTCAAATTGTTGCTATGAATAGATATTTGGATGGTGCTACTGAAAGAGGGGAAAAGCCCTATAACCCCTCAAATTGTGAGGGAAAAGGTTCTCACACTAATACAATGTACAATACAATCCAGGCACATATCAGAGCAAATAAACAGTATGGAAAGTATTTCTCAACACTAATGAAACTTTGAGCGCTACAATTGATGGACAGAGAAGAGAATGTTGATCTGTTCTTTAATTCTGTATACAATACCAAACAAAACCAGCCGACACGTGTTTTGTCGCATATGGAATTTCCTCCGCGACTTCCTAAGGGCTGGAAAAGATACAAACAATGTGTATAACACCTAATTCATGAAAAACTAAATTGTGCATAAATTTAGTTTGCAACCAAAGTGTTATTACCAGTGGAACCCATAGGCGCCGAAACAATGGTGCAAAAAATGTGTTTTACAATTGGAAATGCAAATACTATACATAGATGAATGTGGTAACGTGAGCACAGTCCCTTAAATGTGACATGGCTAAACATTGTCTAAAAAAAGAATATTTTATATTTATATCATTCATTATTGGAAGTCATTTATGTATTCTTAGAGCAATAAAAGAAAAAAGGGGGGGGGAGAAACCCGTGATTTATAATCCTAATGTTTACGTGACAAGAGTCACATGCACGGTTAAGTGCCATCTATTGTATAAACAAACCTCTTAGGTGAACAAAGATAGTTTGGTACCCGAGTGAGATGAAAAAAATCTTCATAATCTAGAGAGAAGTCAAATGAAATGATAGGAGAGAGAGGAGATAGAGAACAGAATTGATGAAGAAAGGGAGGTAAAAAGGTGGGGGTGGAGGGAAGGAAAGAGAAGAGTGACCATGAGTATCTGAGCTTAATGGTTGATAACCATTTTGTAGAACACAAAAGGTAGGAAGTGCGCTTACTGCTCTGCCGGTGATACTTCCGACCCTGCTGGGCTGTATCCTATTTGTTGTAACGATCAGGGTATTAAGATGGCTGGGATCACCAACATAATTGAGAACAAAGACAACTTACCTATAATTACAATAAAGCAAAAGCACCTATTGTGTAATCCGTAAGCACAAACAGACTCACATTTCAAAATGGATTGTGTTGGATTGTCTGACCTGATCGACACGCTGAACACCTGCCTTCCTCTACCCAAATTCCCCAATTCGAACTCTCTTTCATACCTGGTGTCAAGGTCTATCGAGTGAAGTTCCGTCAAGCTCCGGTTACTGCATCCGGTCACGTGCTAGCAAACCTTAGCTGATTCGCCAAGATCTGTTGAAGAACATTCAGTCTCACTTTTTTGGTTGCATCTGAAAGTGTTTGTTGCAAAAATAGTCTGCAAATCAAAGAGATTACCAAACAAGATGATCCAACATTCATTGATAATGAGATTTGGTTCTCCGAGACAAGACAGAGCCCATATGTATACCCTACTACACAAACAGAACTAGAATTAATGCACAACAGAATTCTTCCCAACTGAACAAGTAGATGCCTTGCTTAGTTCATGAGAATTAGTAGATGTCCTTCACAAATAACAAAAATGTAAGAAGTTTAGACAGATAGATTTTCAACATTCTTGTCTTGAGTGCCCGGATATCCCACTTCTAGGTGTCAGAGGCAGGCTAAGTTTGCATGCGCGAGGGAAGTATACCGTTTTAATAAATAGGGACAATGCATTTTCATCTTTTCATGTGCTTTCCAGCCATGCTCATCTTCATCTGTCGCCTTGGACATTGCTGATTAGTCAGTTGTACTTAACACCCTTACCCGATCGTTAGATGGAACAAGAATCCTTGTTCTATCCATCCAATCTTTCATTCTCTGTTTCAGAGTATGCAGTCTAGTCCTTTTTCACCCCTCTTAGTATTGGTGTTCCTCAAGGCTCTCTCATTGCCCCACTAACCTCCTCTTCTTAAATGAAATTATTTACTCTGTTTAGTTTTTCTACCACATATGGACCAACAACGCCCAAATGGTTTTCTCTTTCTCTTCTCTCACATTTCAGCTCCACACTCAAATCTCCAAGTGCCACCACTACCCAACACAGTAAGCAGTAAAAATATAGATTTTTTTATATCGACATACAGTAATATCGAGTTTTTTATATCGTAGGGACAGAATATCAATGTCAAGAATATCTTTGACCAGAATGTCGACCTTAAGGTAAGTAATATTGTTTTTTTTATATTGAAGTAAGTAATTTTGAAGTTAATAATATCGAAGTAAGTAATATTGTTAGCAAAAATGTTTTTGTTAATAATATCAATATTTATATTAGCGTTATGTATTTTAGTATGTATTTTAAATGTATGTTTAACATTTTTTGTAATGTAGCTTAATTCTTTTGAAATATATGTATTAAATGTTTAGAAATTAGTAATTTTTTTAAAGTAAATTTGCGTTTCAGTATCTGAGCTGGTTGTGGGTTTATAGGGGAATAGAGTGGGAAGTAGTTTAATTATAATTAATTAATTAATATGTTTTATTTATTGTTATTGATTATTAATTTATTGTTAATTAATTATTAATTGGTAATACATTTTTATTCATTGATTAATTTAGCATCATATTTTTATAATTAGTTTATTATTATTTTTTATTTAATGTTATTGTTAATTAATTTATTGTTAATTATTTAATAATTGCTAATACATTTTTATTAATTGATAATTAAATCAATTATGTTAATTTTTATCTGTAGCGGGTTGTGGTTTTATAGGGGAATAATGTGGGAAGTGATTTAATTATCATAAATTAATTAATATGTTTTATTTATTGGTTTTGATCATTATTGTTAATTACTTATTAATTGTTAAATTCTTTTTATCATTGATTAATGTATAATTATATTAATTATAATTAATGTATTATTAATTGTTATTTGTGACAAGATGGAAGGAGGAGTTCATCCCTTATTCAAAAGCCATTGATGGTGAACGCATGTCTGCTGAAAGGAAGAAAAATATTTTTCTTCATTATCTGGGCTCTGAGGGGCAAAATGTGTATAGAACTCTTCCTCCCATGAGATCTGGTGGAGATCATAATGTTTATTATGAAGCTTCATTACGTATTGAAAATAGGTTCAAACCCAATACCAATGTTGCTTTAAATAGATACAAGTTCTACACTAGGGCCCAAGAAGAGGGAGAGTGTTTTGATGATTTTCTTACAGCTCTTCGTGCTTTATCTTTACATTGTAATTTTGGGTTAATTACTGACGAGTTGATCAGAGATCAGATCACTGTTCATGTTAGGAACAAGAAAGTACAAGAACAACTTTGGATTTTAGGTGACCCTAATTTAGAGACAGCTATTAGCACTGCAAAAGCCCTCGAACAATCAAAGAAATGGATGAAGTCCCTTGATAACAAGAGTTCCAACTCTAATACTGTAAATAATTTGACACACAATATCTCAGATTCAGGTACTGTTGGGAATATTGCTTCTAATAATTCACCTTCCACTAGCAAATCAAAGAGTAATTCTAACATAAAAAACTAAGCCAGTTCCAAAAATTGTTATTGTTTTAGATGTGGTAACCCAGGCCATATTGCATCTTTTGCACAATGTCCAGCTATTGGGAAAGAGTGTACCAGATGTGGAGGTATAGGAAATTTTGCTAAGATGTGTAAGGACACTAATTCAAAAAGGAGTTTTTCCTTTTCTCCTTCATCTAATTTTACAAAAGGTAAAGTCTCTACTATAGCTCATGATTTGTCCTCTCATGAGGATGCAAAATCCAAACTAGAGTCAGGTATTGTTGTGTCTATTCACAACTCTTTTGAAATGGCAAAAGCTGATAAATTGGGTCCACCAAACTGTATAGTTTGTATTTTAGGAAAGAATCTAGAGTTGATGGCTGACTCAGGATCACCGTGGACCATAATTACTAGACAATATTGTTCAGACATTTTTGGAAGTTTAATTGACACTATGAAATTATGTAAACCTGATAAGGTTGCACAACATTTTGATGGTTCATATATTAATTGTATTGGTTTTAAAGAAGTTCTAATTGAATTTAAGGGTAATAATGCCTTATCAAATTTTATGTAGCCTTTAAAGGTGTAAATGTCCTAGGTTGGTGAGATCAAGTTAAACTGGGCAATCAGTTAAACCCTAGAAACAAGGATCCTGTTTCTGTTGTTGCTGTTATGTCTTGTGAAGGTGTATGCATGTAGAAAATGTTTCTTCTTGCAACGATATTATGAACTCTGTGCACACGGGAGAACAAGTAGGACATATCATCATCACTGATGATATAGTGGAAAAATTCGCTTCACTTTTCCCTCATGTATTTACTGACAAACTTGGTAAACTCAAGGGCTTTACACATAGAATAAAAGTCAGAGAAAATTCTGTTCCAGTCAAGCAAAAGCTTAGGGGAGTACCAATTAGCATTAGAGCAGAGTTGAAATCAATGTTAGATGAAATGGTCCAAGGAGACATTATAGAAGAGATTGAGTCTTCAGAATGGGTTTCACCAATTGTTTTGGCACAAAAACCGGATAAAAGTATCAGGTTATGTGTGGATTTGAGGGCATTGAATGCAAACTTAATTACTGACTGTCATCCCTTGTGAAATATTAACGAGATGGTATGTCTGTTAGATTGAGCGTGCATATTTTCAACTCTTGATCTCCGCTCTGCGTACCACCAAATTGAATTGACTGAAAATTCCAAACATTTCACTGCATTTATTACTCTCCATGGTCTTTTTCAGTTCAAGAGGATGCCTTTTGGTTTGGCATCGGTGACATCAGTTTTTCAGAGGGCCATGTACCACATATTTAAGGATGTTAGTATGTTTGTCAAATGCTTCCAGGACGACATTCTTATTTTTTCCAAAAATGAAAATGACCACATTCTTCATCTTAAGGAGGTTTGTGGTAGGGTGAATGAGAGGGGATTAACACTGAAATACAAAAAATGCAAGTTTTTCTGCAAGTCAGTAGAGTATTTAGGCCACACACTATCTGGCGATGGTATAGTACCCAAGAAGTCATTGGTTGAAGCCATTGTAAAAGCACCTTCACCAGACAACAGAGAGAAACTTCTTTCGTTTGCTTGATTATGTGAATATTATAGTACATTAATTCCTAATTTTGCCACCAAGATGGAGCCTCTCAGGGAATTAACTAGGAAATCCTCTGATTTTTTGTGGCCTGATAGGCAAGAAACATCTTTTCAAAAAATCAAAAATGAAATTGTAAATGCCCCACTTTAAAGTCTTTTTCTCTCAATAAAAAGTGCATCATTACTGTTGATGCCAGTTGTAATGGTTTAGGGGGTGTGTTGAGTCAATGCTCAGGGAAGGACCAATGGTGTGTTGCTTTTGCCTCTAGGACGTTTTCTGCTACTGAAAGGAAATATGCTGTCATTGAGAAAGAATTATTGGCATGCGTTTGGGCTATCGAGCCTTTTCACAACTATGTGTAGGGCAACAGGTTCATTCTTAAAACAGATCATAAACCACTGGTTGGGATTTTATCTCCTAGTGGGGGATGGAATTCTACTGCTCGCATTGACCGTCTTGCTTCAAAATTACAAGAATATGATTTTGAAATAAAGTATGTACCTGGGAAGAGTAATTTCACTGCGGATTTCCTTTCTAGATTGCCTTGTTCTGGTGAGATTTTGTGTTCAGATGAACATGAGGTAGACATTGTGCCTACTGTCAAAGATGTTGTTTCAGAGGAGTTTACTGCTTTATCAGAATCTGCATGGATGTCTGAGATGGAAAAGGATAATGTGTCTCAATTTATTTTTGGTTGTTTGGAAAAAGGATAAAATCAATACCACTGACTTTGCTCCTTTTTGTCAAGTATCTACAGAAATTTAAGCTATTGGAGGGTTATTGTTCAAGGGAGAAAAATGAATTCCTCCTGTTGCATTACAAGAAAAGATTTTGAATCTTGCTCACCAAGGACATCTAGGTATGTCTTCCATGAAGCATCTCATCAGGGCGACTTTTTGGTGGCCTGGTTTGGACAAATTGGTTGATAGGACGTTTAGGGAATGTTCTGAATTTGTAAGTAGTGATAAGATGCTCAAAGTCTCTTCAGCCCCACTTAAACCAGTTTCTTGGCCGGAACATCCATGGCAAAAACTGGCATTTGATATTTCTGGTTTATCACCTTCCTTACAATGCTCGTTTCGCTTTAGTGATAATAGATTACCACTCAAAATGGCCGGAAGTAAAGTTTGTTGCGAATGCTACCACTCAAGTTATCATTTCTTTTTTTAAAGAGGTGTTTGCACATGAAGGCACTCCTGAAATATTAGGGGTTCAGCTCATTTCACAATGTATGTGTGGTATTAAACATCTGCCCACTTCTCTTTACGAACCAAGGGAGAATGGTCAAGTAGAACAATTTAATCGTGTTCTCAAAGATTGTGTTGAATTTGCATGTAAATCTGGTGATTCTTGGAGAGACATTGTGAGGAAAAGATTATGGATGTATCGTGTTACACCCCATTCAGTTACTGAGGTTAGTCCGTTCCGACTTTTCGAAGTCCCTGTTGGATCTGATAGGCAAGAAACAGCTTTTCAAAAAATATATGTCCTTGGTGGATAAAAAAGATCAACAAGGTAGTTGATCATGTTGATATCAGTCAGGTTGCTATACGTGAGAAAACCACACAGAACAAAATGAAAGCATTATTTGATCACAATATGAAAGTAAAGATTCCAAGTTTTGAGGTGGGAGATTGGGTGAGAATTAAAAAAAACTGTTTTTTTATCCAAAGCTACCTCTAAGTTTGGAAATCCTATTAAAGTTGTCAAAGTATGTAAAAATTATATTATTACTCAAGATGGTAGAGTTTGGAACGTGAGAAGAGTTGCCAAGTGTAAGCTTACACAACCGAGCAACGATCTTAGTAAGAGTTGCAAACAGAGTTCACTTCCTTCTCAGTCCATTGCTTCCAGAGTTAAGAGTAATTAAGGGTGCCACTCGGAGGCTCATTTGGCTGATAGACTTTTCCTGGGGCATTACTCTGCACCGGCAGGACTGCAAGGACCGGCAGCCCGCGCGGCAACCTTCAGTCCTCTTCCCGCCCCAACGCACCTGGGACATTATAGCAGCGCCTCGCAGCCCCCACTTCACGGGGGCCGCTCGGAGGCTCATTTGGCTGATAGACTTTTCCTGGGGCATTACTCTGCACCAGCGGGACTGCGAGGACCGGCAGCCCGCGCAGCAACCTTCTGTCCTCTTCCCGCCCCCACCGCACCTGGGACATTAAAGCAGCGCCTCGCGGCCCCCGCTTCACGGGAGCCGCTCGGAGGCTCATTTGGCTGATAGACTTTTCCTGGGGCAATACTCTGCACCGGCGGGACTGCGAGGACCGGCTGCCCGCGTGGCAACCTTCAGTCCTCTTCCCGCTCGCACCGCACCTGGGACATTAAAGCAGCACCTCGCGGCCCCCGCTTCACGGGAGCCGCTCAGAGGCTCATTTGGCTGATAGACTTTTCCCGGGGCATTACTCTGCACCGACAGGACTGCGAGGACCGGCAGCCCGCGCAGCAAACTTCAGTCCTCTTCCCGCCCCCACCGCACCTGGGACATTAAAGCAGCGCCTCGCGGCCCCCGATTCGCGGGGGCTGCTCGGAGGCTCATTTGGCTGATAGACTTTTCCTGGGGCATTACTCTGCACCGGGGGGACTGCGAGGACCGGCAGCCCGCGCGGCAACCTTCAGTCCTCTTCCCGCCCCCACCGCACCTGGGACATTAAATCAGCGCCTCGTGGCCCCCGATTCGCGGGAGCCGCTCGGAGGCTCATTTGGCTGATAGACTTTTCCTGGGGCATTACTCTGCACCGGCGGGACTGTGAGGACCGGCAGCCCGCGCGGCAACCTTCAGTCCTCTTTCCGCCCCCATTGCCATTCCCTCATATTACTGGGTCTGCATCCCGCTACGCGGGACGCGCGCGGGCTTGTTCTTGCCCTTTACAGACCGAGCAAGCCCGGACCGGGTCAGCCCTCTTGGTTCCTGCTTGTTTGACCCTCTCTACATCAGGCTCTTTTCCTTTTCTGGCTGGAGGATTTTCGTGGAGTAAAGACTATGTCTACTCGAGAAATGAGAAACAGAGCCACGGCGTCGAGTACCATGGTCGCAGGTACCTTGGACACTTTCCTGCTCAGAGCAAACTCACTTGTGACAAACAAACGAATTATAGACCAATTGTATTACCTGCTAGATTCATGTCATAATTCTTTTTGTATTTTTCTTTGTTTTCTCTTTTTATTTATTTGTTTTGTAGGGATAAGATGTGTAACATTCTTCATATGTTGTTAATTAATTATTTCTCTGGAACGGGAACTAAGTACCTGTGTGTACTTCTAGTGTTCCAGGTTCTAGATGTGACAGTTTTTCTATCCTGCCATCCGAGAAGCTGTTGCGCTGTGCCCCTTCTTCAATAAATCTTATTTTTCCTTATCTCGTTCCTGGATTATTATATTACAGATGTCTCATAGGTTTCTTTTGTGTTATTTTTCTGTAGTGTTAAGATGCTTAATGTGGGAGTTGTAGAGTCCACGATGTAATGTGACATCGACCAGCATGTATTTTTGCAGTGCACCCTGAATATTAGTCTGGGAGTGGGCACCATGGAACAAGCCTCCCCATGCACCCTCGAAGTGTAGGCTGGTGTCATTGCCACATTCTATCTCCTCAGTTAAACATTTTACATTGACCTAGGACCTCCCCCATCTCGCTCAATCACTTCTGGTCAATACTCACAAAGGTGGATTTGGGGAGTAAATATTCATCAAACCCCACTCTTTATAATTTATAATATAGTATTTCATGTAATCATCCATTGTTAAAGTGAAGAGGCGTTTTCTCCAAAATCTGCTTTGACCCTTGAGGGTGTCCTGGCTGCCCGACAGGATCCAGACTGTTCCACCCTCACCATGTGCAGGAAGCTTATCCGTGCTTGCCTGCTCGGTACCTGCCCTGGGGTGTACAGAAGTGTTTCGTCTGAAGCTCGCAGTAGCATTCAGTTTAGCAGGCGCAATAAAAAAAAAAGATTGATCAACAATGGAGGTTTACCACTGCACACTCCACTTGGAAGTTGGGGAGAAATTATGGATAATGTTGAATTGTCTGTTTCTCATTGAGATTCATATACGTTGTTTCATTGTTGTTATTACTTCCTGTAATACTTTATTGAATTCTTCTATCAATGCTATGTCTTGTAAAGCGCTCTGATATCCTTGGGTCAAGCCAGAGCTATGTAAAACTCCCAATTAAGCTCCTGTGGTGCAGTGGGGCCCGGACCCTTGTTAACAAGTGAATGGTCTATCAAAGACCTGTGAAGTACTCAGGTGCGGCTGGCAGCTCATAAACTCTCTGTGAGTGTGCCTGTCAGCATTGCCACTTCACCCCTCTCTGCCCAGGATATTCTGTGCCCGCCCAAGTTCATCATCAAATTATTAAATATTAGGTGGACATAAAACCTGCATTCATAAATCGTTCTTTCTATTGGTGTATCTCCCTGTTCCTCTCTTTGTGCCTGAGTGTGCACTGACTGATTGTTTTTGCATAGGGTGAGACTGAGTTCATGCCTGTCTGTGTGTGTCAGCCTCTGAGTATTGGGTTGTGGTTATAGGTACCTGACTCTCCCTTGCTTGATATGGCATTCCTCACACTCCTTGCCCCCTCCCCCCAGACCTAAACCTCCTGCAAATATTGAACGGGTTTTCGGTGGTCTTCATTTCATTAAGAAACCAGAAAGAGCCGCAATGTCTTCAAAGTCTCTTGAAATGGACATGTGCTTTTACTACAATGGCAACGCTTTCAAATGAATGTATTGTGTTGACCAATAACAACTGAGCGCATGTGTGCATTGTCAATTTAAATAAATGTGCAAAAATACTAGCTGTAGTGTCGTCTTTTGCTTGTAGAAAAAATAATTGTGGATAAATACAGAAAAAATGCCCCAAAAATAAATATAGGTAAATACAGACGGAATTGGCAAAAAAATAAATACCATAAAACCGGGAGCCCTAATTATAATCCCTAAGCTATTTAACACTTTCCCTACTGTTGCACTCCCTGGAGTGTGACTAGTAATTTTTACCCCTACGCTATCCAAAACTTTCCCTACTGTTGCACTCCTTGGAGTGGCAATAGTAATTTTAACCCCTACGCTAGCCAACACTTTCCCAACTGTTGCACTCACTGGAGTGGGAATAGTCATTTTTACCCCTACGCTATCCAACACTTTCTCTACTGTTGCACTCACTGGAGTGGGAATAGTAATTTTTACCTCTATGCTTTCCAACCCTTTTCCTACTGTTGCAGTCCCTGGAGTTAGAATAGTCATTTTTACCCCTATGCTATCCAATACTTTTCCTACTGTTGCAGGCACTGGAGTGGGAATAGTAATTTTTACCCCTATGCCATTCAACACTTTCCCTACAGTTGCTGTTACTGGAGTAGGAATAGTAATTCTTACCTCTATGCTAGCCAACACTTTCCCTACTGTTGCACTCCCTAGAGTTGGAATAGTAATTTTTACCCATGCGCAATCCAACACTTTCCCTACTGTTACACTCACCGGAGTTGGAATAGTAATTTTTACCCCTACGCTATCCAGCATTTTCCCTACTGTTGCACTGTTTTGAGTTGGAATAGTAATTTTATTACCTCCGCTATCTAATATTTTTTGTAATATTTTAGTTCATGTAGTATATAATAATTTTATAAAGAGTAAAAAAGAATATTGTTTTAGAATTTGTTATAGATATTTATTTAATTTATATTATTGTTTTATGTGTATAGATGTATTTATAATTTATATGATATTACGTTTTTTATAAGTTATTAAAGTAATTAATAAAATTATTAGTACGTAAGTATATATATTATATAATATATGTTTATGTTTAATTTATTTTTACATTATATATATATTACTTATAATGTAAAACCTTTTTAGCTATGTTTATTTTAATTATATGTATTATTTACTTTATTTTGCATGATTTTTTCAACTTTAAAAAAACAATCTTTTTAACAACGATATTTTTGACATCAATATTTTTTTCGATATTTTTTTACTTACCATAATGTAGATAGGATGTCGATATTCTTGACTTTGATATTCTTGCGTCGATATTTCTGTAGGTCGATTTTCTGTCTATCGATATTCTGTCAGACATTCATCAGACACTGGATGGCTTTACAATCCATGATGCTCAGTTCATCCAAAATGGAAATCATCTCTTTCTCAGCATCCTCCAGTCTTTCTCACTGACTCAACAAATCTCGTTTCCACCTGATGTCTTTACTCCTTGTTCATAGATTCACATACATCCTGTACTATACTACAAAGTCCCCATAAGCCTTCAAAAGATAGATAACAATCTTCAATCTATATGTGAGAATGCCAGAGTAAATCTTATCTACATGTTAGAATGCCAGAATAAATCTTATCTTGCTCTGGCAACTTCAAAAAGTTTGCAACACACATAGCTCTCTCTGCTTCTCAACACCAATCCCTCTTCCCCCATAGAATGCCTTTGTGAATTGACAACGAAATTACCGGTTCTGTATTGCTAAAAGTGCAAAAATGCCCTAGTTGTATATAAATCTACCCTGAATATTCCCATATTAGATGAACAAATTCACAAAGGCGAGTATGGGATGTAGTACCAAAGCAGTTCTACGTCTCACACTCCTACATACCTTGTGTATTTACCCCATAAAGGGTATACTGAACGCGCTGCCCTCTCTCCCAACATTCATTCTTTCGCGCCCATCACTTCCCACTCCCTAACACTCCAGGATATGCTAACAACCCAGAATGCCAACTATCCTATGTATGTAACTTGTGCTCAAGTGAAGAGATTCTGTGCAAAATACTCCTGCTCATTTGGTCTTGGGGGAGCTATGCTTGTCAAACATAACCCTTTCCCCCGCATTTCTAAGCCATGCTCACAGCTGTTTTACTCTCGCTACACGGCATACACTGGACGAGCAGTAATACTATGTAAATTGATGGTGTTTTCATTTGCAAGTGTATTTCCATGTCTCGTTTTTTTAATGACTTGCATCACCAATACACCTTTATGTAACCACCCCAGCTGTAAATGTTCTTATGTACCACTTGGTGCAATGTGCTGCACTTCTGTTAGAAGGGGTCATCTTCAAATAAATAAACACATACATACATACATTTCTGGAAAGCAAGCAGCTATTTGAGGGCTTTTCTTTCGAGAAACTTGTCTACATGCAATGCACAGTAAAGCATAAACAGAAGAAATTTGATAATTTTGCAGCAACAATTCCTGGCTTACATCAGCACAGAGGTGAGACAGTATCTTACCTGTCAGGCCTTCTGAGGTGCGAAGTACCTCTTCTGAAGTATTTGAATCTGAGTTAAGTAAAGATTTTAAAGAATTTTAAGTTATGGTCAAAATGTTAACCGCAAAGTGGACTTTAAACCTGAAGTCAAGCAGCAAAGATCTGACTCTTTGTGTTGCTCTCAATTTCGAGTGTAGGTTAAATATACATTCAGGAAACGTAGATGTGGGGTTACAAATTGTAAATCAGTAGTTAACCATATTTACTTACATTTTAAAATATACTGATAGTCAACAAGCTGCACTCTCTTTTTGCAGGACAATATTTACTCACTGGATATTGTGACATACAACTGTCTCTCTTCAGCAAAGCCACAGAAGCTGCAAATAGGATCAGTGCTGTTTGCCTTCGAAGATGCTGGCCTAATTTAGCTCGGACTTTGCGCCATCGAAAAGTCAAAGTTACACATGGAGCGCAACGTAACATTGCAATTTACTTTCCAGCGCTAAAGTTATTTTGCAAAGGAAAGGCGTCCTTTTTTCAGTGAAAGAACTGCTTCCATTGCTTTGGTTCAAGGGGGCATCACTGGGATGTAACAATGCAAGCCCAATTTACTGAAGCTAGACCAGTCTTCGCGTCAAATCGAAATTTGTTGTAAAGGCATGTGTTGTAAAATTTGACGTTGTAATGGTAATGCGCTGTAATGGTAGCTGCGTTGTGATAACTGCGTTGTAATGGTTGTTTTCCCCGCCAGCTCGGGGGAAGGCAGCAGCAGCTGCAGGTCAGTCCTGAATAAATGAATGAATGCACTTATAAATTGCACAGCTACTCAACAGTTTCCCAGCGCTGTCTTAGTTGCTATGGCACTGTGCTATGCTATGGCACTGTGCCATGCTTTACCCCTTGCGCAATGCAGCACAGTACATTTGGTTGCTACGCTGCATTTCGTTCCAAATGAGTAAATCTGCCCCACTGTGGTTTTTCTCACCTTAGAGCCTAAAAAGACTGACATGAGGATTGAAGACCAGGAGTGGATGCAAAAAGAACATTTGAATTCCTGGAATGTCTGGAAATGTGCTTCAAGGGCTGTGGAATTATGAAGAGGTTATCATAGAGATAAATATGTGGATTGAATTAACATATTAAATGTTATGATGAAAATAATCTAAAAATTGTGCTGATTGTTCAATATTTATATTTTACAGTAGATGCATGCTGTAGTCCTAGTTGCCAGTCTTGGGTTTAGGCCACTTTCACTCAAGGGCTGTGGAGACAAACATCAGTACATTCATATGCAGAGTCCTGGCTAGGAAGTAGCTTCTAGAGGTATTTCTGGAAAAGAGCTCTCTCAGATCTGCTGGGGCTAGATCAGACCTACGGCCGCCGTCCCACTGCATAACAGATAAATGTTTTGGCTACAGGGACCGTGATAACATTTTGAGAGTTACAAAACTGAATTTACTTTACAGGTACATGAGTGCGAAGTCATGTCATGTCATTCCATTTTTTTTTATCAATGAAGAGACCTTTCTGTGAAATAGGGATGACCCTAAAGGAGGAGTTGTTTGGAGAAAGTAGGTAATGTCTGATTCCTAAAACACATATGCAATTAAGGTACTTTGTTTCCTTACATGGAATGATGCTGAAGACAGCCAGCCTTAAAACAATAAACATGTTGTGAGGCAGATTTATCATTATTTCACAAAGCGCAGCACTGCGAGCCACCTTGCTGCGCTGCAGGAAAGTGAAAGGGCAGGAATGCGCCATATTTAATTTGATATTGTACATTTACGTATCAACAAAGAACAGGGCCTGACTAGGAACCAAAACTGGCCCTGGCAAAGTGCTTGCCCACTCCCCCCGGCGGGGTTGTGGGTGCCGCTGAGCTCTTTGCCAGGGCCAGTTTTTGGCAGATTTTGTTACAGGGCCGATTTTGCAGCAATGCTGCAAAATAGGCCCTGCGACAAAAATGGCCCCCAGGGCCCGCAAACCAGCCCACGACCCATGCGGTGCACAGGGGGATTGCTCGGTGCCCCCTATGGCCAGTCCGGCCCTGACAAAGAAGGAGGGACTGAGGGCGTTTTCGGGGGGACTGAGGGCGTTTTCGGAGGTCCAGCATAAGTGCCCCCGGTGAGATAATAATGTTGAATGGAGTATGCACTTCCTGGAAAGAGGAGGTAGTATATTGAGAATGCTAAGAAGGTAATGTCCTGATCCTTTGGTGGAGACAGGGTGTCTCACAATTTGGGAAGTGGGGCCCTCACACACCAGGTTGGGTGTCATGCTTCATCATAGGGCATGCGCCCCATCAGGATGGCGCTGCCATGCCTGACGGGCACCCAATGAGGGGCTCTTTGTATGAGATCTTTTGGCCCAAGCCATTTGGTGCAGTGTGGGTGAGGGGCCTAGAGGTGCAGATGTGTGAGTGCAGATGTGCAGTGTAGGTGTGGGGGTGTTTAATATAAAAAGGGAAGCCAGTTGTACTCCAGAGATATAATTTTAATCAGATGAGCCCATTGGATATACATGTTCCTTACTGAATTTGGTAATATCTTTTTGAAGTTTAGTTATTTTTTGTTTCACAAGGTATTCCTTGTGTTCTGAGATATCATTGTTAATCTCAGTTAATTTATTTTTGAAAGCTGGCATCTGAATGCTGGTTTTGGCCTGATCCTAAGACTACAACGGAACTCTAGCAGGGGTTATTTTAGGAGTTTGACTCCCTTATCCTGACTAGGCGGAAGGGTCCGTACTTGGACAAAGGTACAAGCCCTTGGCAGGGTTGGACTGACTACCGGGCAGTTTGGAATGCTGCTGAGCTGGGGGCTGATTTCACTGCAGTGGTGTTAAAGATTGGAGGGATTTGTTAGCATGAGCTGAATGCCATTTTGTATTTCTGGCAGCCATCTTGTTTGCCATGTGCTGCCATGTGCTCGCCATGTGCTCTGTCCTCCCTCAGTGTTGACTGCTCTTGTAATCTGCCTAGAAACAAACTATATTTAGCATCTTCCACCTTCGCACATGCTCAGTTGAGCTTGCAGCTGTCCTTGCAGCTGTTCCTAGTCTGTAAATGTCAGTATGTGTTCACCAGAATTAGCAACTATTAGCTCCTCCCACTTTGTTGAGCAAGCAGATCTTGTATGCCCATATTAGTCATTTTGCATGCTTACATGTGCCAGGACGTCCCCTTGGTCTTATGCTGACTATGTAACCCTAAGCATATATAAGGCCTCTTTTTTCTATACTCCTTGGACTGCCTTATTCAGTTGCTAAGACTTCTGTGTGACGTAGTCTCCCTCATCTGAGGTGAATAAATGCATTCTTTTTATATTTCAGCTTCTGTGCCAATTTCTTCTTTGTTTGTTTTAAAGGAACAAGTATCAGTGAGACCCCTGAGAAGGTTTCTATGTTCTTCAGTGGGGGCTGATTTCGTTCATGGAGACCTGCGTGTGCTTCGAAATAATGAAAGCAAAACTAATTTCGTTTAGCACAAGCAGGTCTCCATGAACGAAATCGGCCCCCAGCTCAGCAGCATTCCAAACTGCCCGGTAGCCAGTCCGGCCTTGGCCCTTGGCAACTAGAAACCCCCATTTCTAACAGTAACATTGTCTGGGAAAATATTTCACCTCAGTAGTACAAGTTTAACCTCCAAATACAGCAATATGCAACTGAAATGGGACCTGTCCACTTGGTGAAGGGCCTGCCCTGTGCAGAACACACATTACATTGATTAACATTTAAAATATATTAGCTACAAACATTTTTTGTTCAAAAGTGTACCTTACAAGGCAGATTATGAATTGTGTGGAAAATGTGGCAAATCCATATTTATGCAGAAAACACCACGGTTGCAGAATCACATAATTCCAGTAGCAATGATTATAGATGCATCCAAGCAGTTTGTTGTTCAAAGCATTTAAATCATTATAGCATTAGGTTATCTGACACACTGTAGAGGGCTCTTGATGCCATATGGTAGATTTCTTCATTACCTAAATGTTTTTGTTCTTTGTTAAATACTACCTTATTAATGTTTTACAAAACTTTGAAGCCAAGATGGAGCAGCAAATGAATCTGCCGAAGCCCAAGGCAGCCTGAAATGGGCTTGATAAAATGCACATCTTCCTACTTACTTAGATGACCACCAGTCAATTCAAGTATGGAAGGTCTTGGTCCCGAAATGAACCTAAGTGAGTACATTCGCTAGAATGAAATAAGCTTCTCTGGTCTGAACAGTTATTATAGGTAGCCTAATTATGTAGCATACACTGCTCTCACCTGAACTAAGGAGATGTGTTGTCTGCGCTTCACACATTATTTCTTTCGGACATTTATGTAGCGCATAGTTGGCCCGAGGGCATTATAGCACTTTACATGAGAACCAGATTACATTACTCATGGTTTTTAGACACTGGGAGATTAGGGTGATTTGCCCAGAATCACAAGATTTGAACCAAGACAAGACCGAACCTGGTTCCCCAGTTCCAAAGTCAGCTGCTTTGGATATTCGGCCACATCTCAGTATCTTGTGATTAGCTGTATCCAAAGAGGAAAAGTCTAGGCAACGGCCACTGATTGGCTGAAATGCCATCCAGGGGGAATAAACATTCCTTTGAAGAATTATGATAATCCTGTCATCACTAAGGAAACAGAGACAAAGAGAACAGTGTATGATGTTTATCATCATGGGACGAAATGGCCCCTGAAGAAACTTGTTATTGAACTTTATTGATTTCTCCAAAAATGTCCAGTGTTGCTCCTTTTCTGAGTGCTTAGTGGCCTAGCTCAAATGGTCACTGTGTAAGTATATAAGCTAGCCTTTTGTGCTAGATATTTCACTTTACCGTTGACTTGTAGTGGAAGCTCTGTGCACCAGCCCAGAGAAAAAACAGTGCCAAGGGCAGGAAACCTAAGAGCAGGAAACCTGGCAGCCCTCCCACCATGTCAAGAATTAATCCCAGACTAAGGACAAACATCCGGTTCCTATCAAGGAACAAAAGGTTGGTGGGCGTCCACTACCATCATTCACCAAACTTTTACAATATTTTTGTGTTTGTTATTGAAACACAAAAATCTAATGACTCCCACACCTAGGGAGTTTTTTCACTGGGTGAGGAAGTCGTTATTTGTTTTTTTTCTGTCTGACAGATAGGGAAAAAAGGACATCATTTAGTTCACCCTAAATAGGGTGGACAGTGTGACGCCCTTTCTCTGATGGACCACTGCTTCATCAGTCCATCGGAGGAAGCTTTTCACCAATAGAGCCAATAGGGGCTCCATCAAGTGAGAGCTGATGTTTCACCCAACCCTAAATTGGGCGGGCGGGCTATTATTTTGGCAGACAGTCATTTGCGATAGAGTACTGTGTCCACCAAATTCTAAATTACACCCTTTCTCCTAAAAGCTGATGCAGGTTTAGAGACTCAGATATACGTAATACATGAATAGTTTGCAATAACTTAAATGTTCACTGTTATGACTTCATAAAAAGTACAAGCCTTTTATTCACTTTAAGACATTTTGGAGATGTAAAATAGTTTAGCCTTGCAGAATGTCAGCTTTCTACCCAAATTAATAATGGGGACAATTTGACTACTATCAGGATTGGGCAGGAATTGACATGCACTAGAGATGCAAGGAAAAGCAAGATGTTCAGGTGTTTCAACTCGTGGTATAGGTACTGTGTCTGTTGTGCATAAGCGAGTAAGAAGCTTCTGATTTCATTGATACTGCTCCAATGCAGTTAGAGGCTTAGTAAGCTCATCAATCATGTGCGCCACCACCGGGCAAACCCTGTAAAAAGAAATAATGCCCCTCTCACCATGGGAGATGACACCCATTGTGAGGAATGAGTTATCTTTTTTATTTTTAAAAATAAAATCCCTAAAGAGGATTTTCTTTTTTAAAATAAAAAAGAAAACTGTTTGGTGCAAGGCTCTGTCATGTTGATGGAGCCCTACACCAAACAGCGAAATGCATTGACCGGAACCGCAGCGACGGTGGTTTCTGCCAAAGCTTTATGAAAGACTGCCAACTTGGTGGTCATTTATAAATGTGCTGGGTGGCATTTCCGTCAGGTCTATGGAGTAATTTTATTTGTCTCCCTGGTGGAGAAACGGGCCATCTGCCAGGATCATAATCAGCCCCATTTTTTAAAACTTTTGAGTCCTTCTGAAATATAACTTGACACCCTACCTATTGAACTTACTCGTGCTTGAATAACAACTCTTGGACATTGTACTGATCTTGGAACTTCCTCACGTCCCATCTTTGTAAGCAGGCCCTTGTGGTGTATTTACTTCTCAGTAAATGACACCTGGGGCCGTAAAACACATATGCCGTATTTTATTTGATTGCGTCGGGCGCACCATTTAAAATGTGCACCCGGCTTAATCAGGGAAAATGCGCTGTATTAAGGTGAATGTGCTGCCCTGAGGGCAGCCGTGAGCTCACGCTGCACTGGGGGCAGTGCATTCAAGTGAATTAAACTGAGTGGATGCTTTGAAGCCGCTCAGTGTTTTCACAGTGAAGGTGGCAACTGCCTGCATTTTCAAAGGGGATTAGAGATATCCTTGCAGGCAGGTGCAATAAGTGACTGCACCCGCCTGCAAGGGGATGTCTGGGGGATTACATAGGACCGCCTTTCCCCCCGCCAGAGGCCTGCACTCAGAGGGCACCTCTGCCTGCGTCTGTAATACGGCTCGGACGCAGATGCAAAGAGATTCTCTCATTTTCATTGGAGTGAACGCCCTCTTGAGGAAGCGCTGGCACTGTATGTGCGCCAGAGCTTTCGGATTTTACAGAAGAGGATGCACAAGTGTCTACAGTCCCTTCTGTAATTCCAAAGTGCCCATGGGGCACGCAAAGCGGGCGCAAAGGCCTGTTGCGCCCATGGGGCACTTCTATAATATGGCCAGTGGAATTGATGCAGGGTACCAGGGGGGTTACAAAAGCAGTAGAGCCAGTGGACCTATCATTGAAGGATACACTCTGAAATGCCTTATGTCCCATCCTCTTTTCCATAGCACCTGATCTAGTAGGCAGATGTTCATCCCAATCGAAACCTATTCACCTCAAGTGTCGTTCACTCCACTGTACTAAGAGACAAATTAGTGTTTGTCCCTTAGTCATTTCCCCAAGAGTTCAACTCTCAGGGCCGGAGATAAGACTCATTGGTTCCTGTGCTTATTTAAAGTTGTTGCTTGTCAACAGGAGAATCTAGTTCCTGAGTTACCAGTGTCAACTGGTAATGCTTTCAAGAAAAGCCCATTTGACTCAATGTATTCATGACCCCAGAAAATTTGTAATGTAGCATGCTACATAATTTCACCGTGCTCAGTAGTTTATGGCACATTGCATTAATAATCATAGGTGGAAATTCAAGACAATGAGATGGAGAAAATAGAGACAGGAAGAAAAAAAGTGCAGGAGAGAGAGAGTGCTAACGAGGCAGACCTTGGATAATTAGGAGAATAGGAAGTCTATAATGACACAAGGAAGATGAAAATTTAACGTCAGTCGAGGATAAAGGAAGACTTGTTAATTTGCTTATTGCACTTTAAATCCAAATGTTGGTTCCCCAACTATAACTTTTTAGGTCTATTGTAGACAGCATTGTATCTAATCCTACCCAGTGTCAGCCCTTGCATATGATTAGATGGCTTTCTAGTCAATCTCAGCTTCCTGCTCTTTATTGGATGGCTTCCTGTTTATTCTATTTCTGTTCTTCCTGTGGAGCAAAGCTTGCTTACCTTTGCTTTTGATTGGTGGCTAAGGTGTAGCCTTCCACTGCTGATATCATGGAACTACTTTTTAACTTTATTACTTGTTTAACACGCCTTGGGAATCCATGTTGTGGCCTTCTTGATTTCTCTTGTTCCTCCCTCAGCCTTGTCTCTCCCCTCCTACTCTACCTCCCAGCGCTTTTCCATGGTATGCCTAGTACCATATGGCGGCCTCTGTAATGCCTTTGATGTTGTCCCACTCCACTTTTGTGTGCCTCTTGTTGCACGTATTTCTTTTAGGTTTTGTCTTACTCCCCTGCTATCCATCTCTCACTTCACTGTAGCAGCCACTATTGGCTTTACCAGTGCCAGAGGCTTTTAAAGTGAAAGCCGGCCCCATTAGGTAATGTTTTCTATACTTTCAATGTGGCTGCATCATTGTGTAATGCGACGTGCATTGCTTCAGCACATCGTATTATCACACAACACTTGGCCATCTTGTATGTATAGAATACATAATTTTCTGTACTTTGAACATGGTCCCTGCGTTAGGCTGTGCAAAATAATGGTGAAACACACATCATGCGAAGCGACAGCAGTCTTAAAAATATAGAATACTATTTTCTCTTCTCACCATCAGCAAGTAAGACGGATTGTGTTTTCCGATAACTGCTTAGAAATGTGACTTATCAGCATATACCAGGCCTCCAAATGGTCTAATGTATACCCATTCTATTCTTTTCTACCCTATCCCTATACCCTATCTTTTCAAATACATTTAGTGGCACATTTATAAGAACATCATGCAGCGCAGGAAGTCACCTTGCTATGCTGAGCTGCGTGACAGGGAAAGGGCAGGAATATTTAAAAACTATGATGCATCCTGCGTTGTCCCTGCTCTGGCACCATTTTGACTGCCTAGCACCAATGCAGGGCAAGGACACCTGCGTTGTACGGAGGATGTTTTTTGTGCAGAAGGGACACCTTCTTGCACAAAAACAGTCCCCTGAGGCATATTCCTCTTCCTATGTGTGAGGCAGAATACAGCACAGATAGAAAGAGGAACCAATGAGGAGAAAAAAGATATTTCTCCTAGTTATGCCTCCCCTCAGAAGGCATATCTTTTTGGCATATTCCCAGGTTTAGCAGCACTGGTAAATCTGGGAATGCATCAAAATCAATGAGTTGCATGGGAACACCCACGTAAAGCCCATGGAACAACTTTCCTGTGCCGAGTAACGCAACCCGGCGATTTGCGATGCGTTGGATTACTAGTGATTTATCAAGACACTCAAGGCCACCCAATGCAGCCTTGCGTGGCTTGAGAAATCACATTTTGGGTTTGCATCTCACATGTACCACGTTCCTTGGTACCCTATCCCTATACTCTATCTTTTCAAATACATTTAGTGGCACATTTATAAGACCATCATGCAGTGCAAGAAGTTACCTTGCTATGCTGCGCTGCGTGACAGGGAAAGGGCAGGAATATTTAAAAGAATATGATGCATCCTGCGTTGTCCCTGCTCTGGCACCATTTTGACTGCCCAGCACCAATGCAGGGCAAGGACACCTGCGTTGTACGGAGGATGTTTTTTGAGCAGAAGGGACACCTTCTTGCACAAAAACAGTCCCCTGAGGCATATTCCTCTTCCTATGTGTGCTGCAGAATACAGCACAGATAGAAAGAGGAACTAATGAGGAGAAAAAATATATTTCTCCTAGTTATGCCTCTCCTTAGAAGGCATATCTTTTTGGCATATTCCCAGGTTTAGCAGCACTGGTAAATCTGGGAATGCATCAAAATCAATGAGTTGATGGGAACACCCATGCAACATACATGGAACAACTTCCCTGGGGGGAGTAACGCAACCCAGCGATGTGAGCTGCATTGTGTTACTAGTGATTTACAAAGACACTCAAGGCCATGCAATGCAGGCTTACGTGGCTTGAGAAATCACATTTTGGGTTTGAATCTCGCATGTACCACGTTGCTTGGTGCAACGTGACGCAACCCCCTTCATAAAAGGGCCCATATATTATAAAAACGTGGATAGTATGAGACATAGCAATTTTTTTAGGACACTTTTCGACAATTATGTGTCACTAAAAGACCAGAGGTTGCTGCATTCCAGGCAAACGTTTTCATTCAGCTTACAGTTTATTATCCTATAACTATTTTTGACTTTGGTAACACAAAATATATATAAACTAAGTCGGTGATATTGCCACGTGCTTGTCGGGGCTCCCCTGTATAAAACGCGGAAGGTTTGATTTTTTTTGCCTCGGTGAAGCTGCCAGAATTAGGATTCCTCTTACCGACCGTTATTACATTCCCCACGTTCATTCACCGCATAACCCCTGCCATACCCCTTATCCTCGCCACTAAACTTCTCTCCCCTCCCCCATTGACAAAGCAGTGACTAGCTGCTCTGACGTGTCCGTGTTTTGTGCCTCCCGCTTGTTGCCTGATGCATGAGAATGCTATTTCAAGGGAGACTTGAAGCCACAGCTAAGATGTGACTGAAAAACAGATTTCGCCGTTGCCATGGGAACGGCAACGAAAGCCAGCATCACCGACGAGAGCAGCGCGTGCCCGCCGGATGAGGCCTGCGCCAAGTTCAGCTTCAGCTACCGGGAGCTCGTGCATCAACGACGAGAGCAGCGCGTGCCCGCTGGATGCGGCCTGCGCCACGTTCAGCTGCCCGGAGCTCGTGAACGCTGGAGCTGTACTAATAGTATTTTACGGCAAGGTATTATTTTACCGTAAATTCGATCGTAAGCCCTCCCAAAAGGCAGCTGACTCTATCTGGGAGGCCACCGCTCGCCCCGAAAGGCGATTTTCTTTCCAATGACTGCGACCTTTGAACGTTTTTTTCTTGGTTTTAAGAAGATCGCTTCAGAAAGCTCCCCGCTCGTGTGCAACTCGTGAGACTTCTTACAGCCTTAAATGGCTTTACTCTCCTCGTTGAACAATTGGTTTCTCTATATAGGGCCGTACCACACCCCATATGTTTAAGGAAGAATGTGTCGGGCGAGAGAGATTAAGAAATGTACTATTACCAGCAGCGCGTGACAACACGCCATGAAACATGAAACTAATATGAAGAAATGTGCATCATTCGCGTGGTACCGGGACATTGTTGTCAGTATTTCATCTGACATTCAGCCCTAAACATTATTCACACAAATATCACCAAATTGGAGTTAATTATAGTAAATCTGCACAGATCCGGTAGATATTTCTCTAACAGATATTTAAAACACAATATATCAGACGATATTTCTGTGTGTGATTATACAATATTCTGATTTACAACTCGGTCTTGAGTCACCTTTCAGTACAGGATGATTTTGTTTCAGCAAGTCAACGTAATTATTAAGTGTAATGTAATACTGGTGAACAGTGCTTTAAATGGCTGTAAAAAGTGCAGGTACTCACCAAATTGAGCTATGACCCAAGGGGCGGGGCGATGAGGTGGGTTTAGGGGAGGGGCTACTGGCAAACATTAACTAGAATCATTGTGGTATGTGACTGGTGTCCTGAGTGCAAGGAAGGAAATGGGCCACTTACCCCTATATGAGATGTGAAACACTGCAGTAATCTGGTTTCAAAGGACCCCAGGCCTCTGTGCTGCTGCACCAATGGAGACACCCTTAGTGCCACCAAGAGAAATCAGGTGGGAAAGCTTGAGAATGTAGGCCTATGGGCTCCTGTGTCGTAGAGGTGAGCCCTGTGGCTTTATACATGTCGATATAGAATCTTCATCACTGACAAATGACAAGAGGCAGAATCACTCGGTGGTAGCAACCTATTTTTCCCTGTTATGTCTCTTGCAGAAATTTCAATGTTTTCTGTCGAGAGCTGCTAGACAGCAAGTGGTTCAAGGCTTGATAATATCTCGGTTGGACTACGGGAATTCTCTCTATCTTGGCATGCCTAGTTATTTATGGCTACTGTGCAGGGTTTGGTGTGGCAGGCTAGTGGCGCTCAGACAGGTAGCTAATAAGGATAACTAGGTGAAGGATGTCATTAAGAGTATGGTGCTGCCAGGATAGGGGAAAACCCAAAACCCCTAAAAGAGTCAGGAGCAAAGCCCTTCCCTCTACAATGAAACACAAAAACCTGGGCACACATATGATTATCAACAATACATTAAGTGATTAGTAGTAAATGTAGTCGACACCGAATATTTATCTTGAAGATTTTTATACGTGTGGATGATCTTAAAATAGACAAACGCCAGCCGACACGTGTTTCGTCAAAGGACAGTGCCTATGACTCTCCAGGGCTTGAGAGCGTCATGCAGGTATCGGAGGTCCAGTGATACTTCCAACCCGGAGTGCGGGTAAAAATAATGAAGAAAAGTAGATTGGGATGTGGTCAGGCAGGCGGGTGCGTCCGAGACCACGGAAGAGCCTGTGAAAGCAGAACTCCTCCCGTGCTCGTCTCGTCGGTAAGAGTAAAACCGAGCGACTGGCTCCAGCTTGTCTAGAATGCAGCAGCCCGTACCATCTTTGAGTTTCCCCGGAATGCGCATGTGTCCCACCTTCTGAGGAACTTTTATTGGCTCCCAGTAAGGAAAAGAGTAATCTTTAATACCTTGTTCATCACCCAGAAAGCCCTGTATGGGACTGGACAAGATTACCTCAAACGCAAGATCGCATTCTATTCCCCACAAAGAACTCTTCGTTCCTCCGACCTGCTGTTAGCTAACACCCCCCAGAGTTAGAAAGTCAAAGACAGGGGGCAAGGATCTCTCCTACCATGGGCCTGCCCTCTGGAATAAAATGCCCTTCCATTTAAGAATCATTGAATCAACACCTCTGTTCCATAGGGAACTGAAAACCTGGCTCTACTCCCGCCAATAATCTTTCTCCTCCCCGCTGCTTTCAGCCTTTAGCGCCAGGACATTCGTAGGAGTAACAGTGCGCTCTATAAATACCCCCCACATAGACTCAAAAGCTCCAGAAAGGAATGAATCCTGAAACGATCTCCGCGCTTGGTCGAAGGCACCGGCTCTCTGACCCTATTCCAAGGATCTAAATACCCTGCGCACACTAATGGGGTCGAAAGGTCGGCAGTCTCATTTGTTTTCATGTACATACAACAGCAATTGATTTACTGTGTCATCAGGATACTATGTGTTTTTTATGCATATTTAGCCTTCACAGTGGCTGGATAGGTCACTATCGGCCGTTGATGTAAATAATGCACATTGCCTTTCCTTTTCTGACAACCCTACTAGCGCACATCTCGAAGCACCTCCTCCTCCCCTTTTGAAGCACCTAACCACACTTTCCTAGATATTTATGCAAAAACTGAATATGAATGAAATCATGCTGTAATACAAATACATTTGACAAATTCTATTTCTTCAGATGATGTCAGGATTAGTGTTAAATACATTTCCACTGTGACCACCTCATTTTTTACTGCATATGCCCCAGATCCCGAGGACATTTGGGTTCCCCAATTGTTCTGTAACGCTGCACCAATGGAAGCTAGGCCCGGGGCTCTAGAGAACATTTATATTTTGTGCATCACCCAGTAAGGTATTGTATTAAATTCTTCCACGACACTTCATAATAACAAAAGCGCCGCTTGATTTGCTCTTTCTTATTTCCAAATTTAAAATATTTGTACAGTTCTTTCACAGGTATTCATGTTTGCAAACTTAAAAAAATGCTCTCACCCTGCAGTCAGGGAGAAAAGCAAACACCAATCTCCATGTTGAAAGAATAAGCAGTCATTTGTCAGATGATGTTGGCTTACAATCAACCTCTGTGGCAAGAGAAAAAAATACATTTAAAGGCATCTTTTTGCTCTTTCATCTTAATTGTAGCGCAGTTATTTTAACAGCTAGAAACAAATGTAAACAAAAAATGTGCCCAACAATAAATACTGTGCTTACTTAGAATCAGCATTTGCATGACTGAAAGTGGCGAGTCTAACTTAACTTTTTCCATCCCCCTTTGCAGTAGACATAGTCAGATTGGGATCAGAAGGCCTCACAGCTGGAGAACTCGCAGTAGCAGAGAGACTGAGGACAGCAGGGTCCCAAGCATATGCAGAGTCTCCACCAGGGTAGAGGCTTACTCCAGTCTCACCTGGGCTCCAGGGACGCTGCGCAGCCCAGCTCCCCCACCTCCCCCCCGCCCATTATAAGATCATTGTTCCAGCTCACCAGGGGGCTAAGGAGTCAGGTAAAAGACACTGTCAGACCCCAGTGGATGCAGGGATCCGGTCCTGGGCCCCCTGCCTGGCACTGGAGGGAAACCTGATACTCGGGTGTTGCTCCTGACTAGCTTCTTGTCAACGATCCTCTCTGCTGTATGGCCAAGAAGGAATGGAAAGCTATTACAAACTGCATATTTAAAGGGCTTCCGTTCCTTCCTGCCCACACAGCTACGGGGTGGTGACTTTGCATGTTTTGCTGATGGCAAGATAATGGTCACTGCCAGTGTGAAATGCTAATCATGTGAGCAAGCACTGCAGAGTAGAAATGCTGTGCATGCTCTCATGATGACAATTTCTTTGAGAAATCCCAACATTATGCAGTGAGTACCGGTACTCTCCCTGGGCACGGAGAAGTTCTGGTACTCAGAGGGGAAAAAAAGAAGTGCCGGTACTCGGTACTGGAAATACCAGCCCATTTAAAGCACTGCTAGTGAAGTTCCACTGTGCTGCGACTGATGGAGGAATGAGCCTGAAGGGGCAGCTTGAGCCACTTGCACGGTGAAGATCCTGGTCACTACTTGTGTACCCCCGGGAGTTCCTTTATACATCTTTTGATACTGTCTCATGGCTATGCTGTTGTAATGATACTTATGTGTTTCGTAGTCATTAGTATCTTTTAGTGACATATTTGTGTTCTGGAATGTAAAAGCTGCCCTGGTTCAGAGTTAGAATGTTTGCATCAGTACTGAGATGACCCTGCTGTCAGTTGGGTGGCTGAGCTGTTTACATCTTCAGCTAAGATTAAACAACTTCAGAAGATTTCCAGACTCCTCTGTCTTCATTCATCAAGGAACCCACTATTTAACATATGCATTTGACTTTCACGAGTAAGCTAGGAGTATACCAGAGTATGTCACACTTATTCATAGCAAATTCATTGTGAAGCAGTTCAAAGAGCTATGTATCAAAACAAGAGGGTGGTAGTAGTTCAACCCAGTGAAAATGTTTGTGCGCGCAGAAACATTTTTGTAGCTCGGTCCACTCAAGCAGGAGTGGGTTGTAGGCAATGCCTGGTGAAGTTATCAGTTACTTGCTGTCAAATGTAGGTGGATGGGCTTTGAATTGAGAGAATTCTGAACCCCAGTCTAGTACGCCAGTGTGAAAGTTGACCATTTTAAAGTAAATTTACCTCAAAACAAAGTAGAAATGTTCTTTAACATTAACATGGAAAATGCTTCTCAAAAATTGCTGATAGAGAAAATGTGCTTTTATTAAACGTGCAAAAAGCGAAAATTCAGCTTACTTCTGCAGAACGCTCCAATTGCTATCGTTCTTTCACTGCTAGACCTCAATATTTTTTTGATTCTTTCCTACCACTTTAATAAAAATAAAGGCTTTTTTGTGAATGCTGATTTAACATTATAACTGAACTGTAGAACTTGACTTCTTCGTGAAATGTGCTGTTTGCTGCAAAATTTATTTATTTCCTTCCTCGCACCATATGACTTAATTATATTTTAGATTGCTTTTTCTACCACATGCTTATAATGAACAAGTATATTAATGAAATAAAATGCTCGCTGTCTGTTTAAATTCTATGACCTCACCAGGACAAGCTAGATATTTATGTTTCGTTTAGTACACAATAGGATACTTAATAGCTAGCAGAGTAGACTTGCAAAGGTTCTCATAAGAACCTTCCTAGATGTATCTTTTTGTAATACGCTGTAGCCACGTTCAAATAACTACATGTCGACCTGGACGTTTACCGTGGGAATCGAAGAAGAAGACAACAGACCATCAGAAGATTCTTTCATATTGGTTTATATAGTATGTGTTCCTAGCTAGAGAGTTAAGGCATTCTTTGCACCCCCACCCTGCCATGCCCCATTGCACTTTGCTGTGCTAGCCAGAATTGCCATATGCTACAGCTAATGGTGATTTCTTTCTTTTCCTTATGCCTTGTAAGGAGACCTTTTATCTTTATGCTGATCATAGCTACTGCTGCGATTAATTCCTTTACACGTTCTAACGGTTGCTACTGCAGCTGTTAGGGAACTCGGCTGAGTTTCCAGAACTACTCTTTTTGAGGAGTTCGACCTTTGCATAGTTATCAGTCTTTTGTTCCAAATTATATTTGCTCTTTTCCAAAGAGAACGCTTTATGGGTTCTTGCTAGAATAAGTTAGGTCCTTTAGATTAAGACAGGGACTAATTCCTTTATGGAACACACTGTTATTTTGTATGCTTGTTCCAACCAAATGTTCTCAATATTTCTGTCAATGGATTTATTTGACTAATCTGAATAACAGAAAAAAAACAGACTAATCTCTTAAAGAGAAAATAAACTTTTAAAACTTAATCAAACCTCTCATTATTGACTGAACATTTAATGCTGTATGATGATGATTATCACAGAGATGTATTTAGGTTGAGCTGCATTCTAATACTGTGGCAACATTTATTTGACCTTAAGAGGCATGAAAAATTGGTGGTTCACTTAGTAAATTTAAGGTGGAACTATTTATAATTTTTTAATGAGTTTTCTGCTCTCGCACCAGAAAGAATGGGTAATCAAAATTAAACCAACATGGAAGTCATATCCTGCTGAGCTCTGGAGAAGTCATCATTTACTGGGCCCCAGCATGGCTTCCTTCATATGTCAGCAGAGTTATGGTGGGCAATTCACAAGGATTAAATGTAGCACAAGGCCCTGAATTTACAGGAATCACAAACCATCGCTACTACAACGGATCATTGCATTTCTTAGAAAGAGGTGGAGCTGAAGTGCAGTGCCTAGGTGCCCAATGCTGCATGTCACCCTTCACCATGAGAAGACTGAATTTGACCCTCACTACAGGAAGAGGCACTGCTCAGCCCTTCCAAGTGCCAGAACTGAAGGGGAATAATCAGTGCTCAATGAGGTGCTGGTACCAAGTAGAATACAAGGTGTGCTCTTTCTGAGAGAAATTGATGGGGACATCAGCTCGTAACTAGATTTTCTGCCATGAGTATGCACTGCACACTAATAGGTGGATATGAATTCTGGTGAGAAACTGACATATTGGACCAGACACAATCAGCGCATATCCAGCTTTTGTATGTGGGATTTGTTACCCTACCAACCCCAAAATTGATCAGAAGACACAAGAAAGCACTTAAAGAAATTAAAATATTTGGTACATAAAAAGCCAACTCAGAAAGGGTTGGCAGCCGAGAATAAGATGCCCACAACTAAAACTGTGGCCAGTGTAGAACCTCTAGACCAATAGATCATTACTTTAGAAACAGTGATGCGAGATGCTCAGGCTGATTTCAAGAGGCATAAATACTTTGAGTAATCCACTGTGAATTTGATAGTGCAGCATTAAAAAACAAGGTGAACTTCTTAAAGTACTGTGCAGATAGAGGTAGGAATTGTGGGACTCAATATTAACTTTGTTTTCAAAATTATCATTGCTCCCCTTTAATGCCCACAACAAGGTCTCATGATTCTGTGGACATATAGATTAAGCATCTTCCTCTTTGTTTCAAGATGCACCAAAATAAGTATAATGCTGAGGTGCATGTAAGGTTTTGCTATGAGCAATGTACTGGGGATTTTGTGATGTATGTTTTCTTGAGGCCTTGCATTTACTAGGCTGTGGTCCTTCAAGAAATAAAGTTATTTAAAAAAAATACCAGTGAAAATAGCCAATAAATATTTTCAGTAGGATAGTCCATGAATGCTATAAAGGTTATGCTAAATTCTGGACAAAAAACTATGGTTCGCACACGAATAAAGTAATGAAAGACAGTTAAACTATGTCTCTAGTCAAGAAGACACAATTGAACAAAAGGAAATGTACACAAAAACTAAAACATAAATCCTTACCCAAAGCAATACACTGCACCGTTATACTAGCTCCTGATTGCAATTCAGCAAAACAGTTGTCCACATTTACAGTGTGCTTGTATTCGCTCCTTCACATTCATGTAATGTCCCATGTCTGAATGATGTACATGTGCACTTTAACCCATTTTCACATGTACTGCTTTGTGCAGCGCTTACTAAATAAATTAAAGTAAAAAATCCTATATATAATTTTTTAAACAATTTTTATTGTGTCAATTCCCAACTATGATGCAGAGCTCTGTAACCCAGAGACCAACTGCTACATTTTACAATACAATAGTTGTGTTGACTTTTAGGAAATATAATTTACAAAAGAACATTTGAATATTCAACAAAGACCACCCCCATGCACTGTCATTGCACCATATCTCATGCAATCCCTCCACTCCCACTGCATCACTGACAAATCCTCCTGCACCATTGATATCCTTCACCGCATTCTGGCACCCTATCCCCAAATCGTCTTGTCTTCAGTAGAAGCAGGTTCCTTGGGAAGACCTCTATATTCCACCCACCTTTTCCATATCTTTACATGCTTTTGTGGGCACCCCGTACCTTAAAGATAGGGAGCTCCAGCCCCATGTTAAAGTCCAGCCCATTCTTCCATGCTGTTAAAGAGAGTGATGCTTCTGCCTTCCAATTCCGTGCAATGTCTCGTTTAGCTAGTGTAAATCCTAATAACATCAAGTGGCGGTTGTAGAACCCCCTCCATTATATGCAACAGTCCTAATTTGGGTGAATGGGGAAGCTCTCACCCCAAGACCTCTGCCAGGCAGGCCATCACTCCCCGCCAGAACCTCACAATCACGCTACACTGCCCTACTGTATGAAAGAGGGTACCATCCTCCTGACTTCATCGCAAGCAAAAGGGAGAAGCTACCAAGCCAGCCTTCCACCATCTGACTCGAGTATAATATACCCAGTGTAAATAGTTAAATTGAATCAATCAGAGACGCATTGCTATTGCAGCCTCCCGCGGGGAGGTCAGTGCCTCTGTCCAGTCTTCTTCCTCCAAAGGACCAAGGTCCTCCTCCCATACCTCCCTAAGTCTATCCTGTGAGGTGGGGCTATTCGTTACAAGAGACTGATAGATCTGGGAAATGTTATGGTCCTGTAAATCCTCCCTAAACAATTTAGCTTCAATGGGGCTGAAGTCCGGAAGAGACTCCAAACCAGTAACAATGGTAAGAACTGCATGACTAAACTGAAAATATTTATAGAATTGAGTCTTAGGCATCTGGAAATCCAGCTAGAGCTGTTGGAAAGACTTAAGGAATGTACCTCGCATCACATCCCCAAGGATGGAGATCCCTATATTATCCCAATAGCGGAAACCCGCCAGACCAGCCAGCTGGGGTAACCTTCCACTAGACCAAAAACTGCCTCAGGGCCGAATTGACCTTACGAAACCTTGATGGGGAGACAGGGAAGGGATAGTTCTGCAGTTGATAAAGCAATCGTGGTAGTGACACCATCCTGATGATGGCCCACTGACCATGGAGAGAAAGGGGCATATGCAACCAGGTCTTCAAATCTTTGCGCACCTGGTTCTACACCGGTTGAATATTATGCTCCCACGAGACATCCATGGAATCCAAGAAGAAAACCCCCGGTTATCTCACCACTAATGTAGTTGTCTGCACTGCAGAGGCCCAGGGACCGAGTTCCACTCGTGGCTCCAAAGTCCACAAAGTATATTTACATGGATTCATAAACAGACCGGATGATTTCCCAAAAATCTCCATGATCCGGAGCAACCTATGTCCCGTCCTATTAATGTCCATAAAAAAAAAGGACATTGTCAGCGTATAGGGCAATACGGTCCGACAATCCCTGCGCCCACTTAAAGCCGGCAACTTGTGTGTTTATCCGCAACCATGCCGCTAAGGGCACCATGGCTAAGGCGAAAAGAAACAGCGACAATGGACACCCCTGCCGATTTGCCCTGCCCACCGGGAAGGTGAAGGAGGCAGCGACAATGGACACCCCTGCCGATTTGCCCTGCCCACCGGGAAGGTGAAGGAGGCAGACCCCACAATGCGGACCGAGGCTGTGATGTCGGTGTATAACAATCTCAGATAGTATAAAAACCATGGATCCATATTTAGCCGGTCTAGGAGAGCAAATAAATACGTCCAACTAAGGGAGTCGAACTTCCTGTCCATGTCCGCATGGAGGAGTGCACCCGGCACATCAAGCCCCCGAATAGTGTCTATAGCAATGTGAGCACGCCAGATTTTTTGTCTCGTTGCCCTCTGGGAATAAAGCCAGCCTGATCCGGGTGAACTATTGAGGCGATATGCGGCTGAAGGCGATTAGCCAAGGTCTTGGCCAAGATCTTAGCCTCTAAATTCAGCAATGAAGTGGGGCGATAAGATGCATGCCGGTCTGGGGTAGCCCCAGCTTGTGAAACACTACCACCTCGACGTGTCTCCAATCCTGTGGTAGACAACCACGCTCTCTTGCCTCCTCCACCACTCGGAGGAAGCGGGGTCCTAATTTCACAATATACCTCTTGTAAAACTTGCATGGATACCCATTGGGGTCCGGGGACTTCCCCGAGTTGAGGTTGCTTAGAGCCACACCCAGCTCCTCCGCCGTGAACAGAAGGTCCAAATCCACTCGAGCAGCATCCGAGAGGGTCTGAGGCAGAATGTCCGCTAGGAACCGACGTATTTGCTCCGCAGACAGTACCTCCTGTGGGGTATAGAGTGCGGCATAATAATGTGCAAAGCTCTCTGCGTTTGCAGTAGGATCGCCGAGCGTCCTCTCATCAAGCCCAGAAATCCCAGGGAGGACCAGGGGATGCATGGCCCCCTGGCACAAGAGATGAAGTAGCTTGCTAGACCTGTCCCCCCCACTGTAAAAAATCCTATTTGAGGCCATGCTGTCATCCCTGAATCAGCGGTGGAGGCCTGCAGAATCATCTGGCACTTAAACTCAGCTTCCAGTATGCCTGACACAGAATGCAAAGCATATTAAAGTCACTATGGTACCAACCTGTTGCAACCTGTAAGTAAATGGAACATCAATAGGGTACCACCGCCTGATCCTATCACTAGCAACAACTTGACTAGTGGATACTATGAAAAAGGCTTAATTTGAAGAAAAGGCTCTGTGTGAACAGGCACCACCAGAGAATGAAGCACTGAAAAATACAAAAAGTGATGGATGGAATGCTTAAATTAATCTCAGCCACTGGTAGTTACTTAAGGTCATATCACATTCCATCATTTTATTGCCCGCCATGCCACCTCAGATTATGCCCAGCCATATGAAAATCCATCTTGGTTCTGATCCAGTGGGAACAGTCCAGCCTGAACTACAAACCCTGATTCTCTGTGAATACAAGCAACCCAAGACCGGTTTCAGCATAGTTGGGCATCTTCAGATGAGTTCAGGTTTGATCCAGAGGCACAGTAGTCAGCCGTCGCACGGAGGGTGTCACAATGAAAAATGCAAATAAGTGATGATGGAATGCTTCAGTGAATCTAAGCCAATTGATATTACCCTCGGCTGCATCCCAATCCATTGTTTTTTCCCACCATGCCACCTCAGATTAGACCCGGGCATGTGCAGATCAGCCTTGGTCCTGCTACAGTGTGAACACTCCAGCCTGAACCACCAAGTAAGGTCCTCTCTGAACCAGAACACTAGCAACTCAAGACCAGTTCAACCTAGTTGGGCATCTTCAGTTGAGTGCAGCTTGGTTCCAGTGGCACAGTGAGCATGAATTCCATGTGTGGGCACCCGTCACACTTAGGGTGTCACAATGAAAAAAAAAGTGAGAGATTCAATCCTTGCATTAGTCCGAGACATTAGTAATTACACCCTGCCACATCCCAGTCCACCATTTTTTTGCCCACCATGCCACCTCAGAGTAGACCCAGACATATGCAAATCAGTCTTGGTCCTGCCTCAATAGTATTAGTTCAACCCAACCCTAGGTCTGGAGGCCACCTCACATGGCGGTTTGGGTTGGTCTGTTTCTGTTTAAGCAGGAAGAAGATTGCTTTGCATAAGGCTGGTCTTTGTCTAGAGTGGCACAGTGGGGAAAATGGTCTGGAAAGTTTGCCCAAGCAATCATCAGTGCCTGAGAATAATTCAAGCATTCTTCCATCAGCTTTTTGTAAAAGCTGAAGCAGAGTATGAGCACAGTTATTTCTCTCACACAAAAGGGTAATTCAAAACAAAGTTCTTCAAATGATGGAAGTAATTGAGTGGTCATATATAGTGTGGTGGATGCAGGACTTTCCCCGTATATCAGCAGATATCCTACATCTGCCACTCATCATGGTTCTCCCACCTCATGTAGACATGTTTCCAACAGTATTGAAATCAGGTGGGTTGGATGTTGGAAATATTCCACTCCTCTTCGCTCCAGTGAATCAGCATTGTGGTTACCCAAAGGCTAGTCTTATTTGAGGCGATCCTTTTGATTTTCTCAGTCCAGGTTTGCAGTGTACAGCATGACAGATTGGCAATGACTCAAGCTCAGGAGAAAAACTCACAGTACATCAGGGCCATTTTCATTTTGTTTCACATAAACAAGCTCATGCTTTCGGTATTTGCATCTACAAAACAAAATGCTTGAATTGCAGTTTTGATTAAAGTACTCCTCCCAGTTTAGCAGAAATTATTTTGGGGAAAAATGTCCCACTAAAGCAGCAGGAAACTCTGGCCTACCAGAGATGACTCAGCCTTTTAGCTTCCAATTCTTCAAAGTGTAAATGACCTCCATAGTCTAAGGAGGTCTTGATGTCTTCTCATTAGCGTGATAATTAAATAGCTAACGATGATCTTGGAGTACGGTGTATGGTTTCCAGCTTGATGCAATTGTCTTGGACTTGGCCCTCTCTGCAGGGTCATCCCCACCCATTTTGCTTCTCCTGTGTTCTGAACCAGTTTTGTTTGGCTTTTAGGAATCTGGCCACTTTACTGCTGCTAACCGGCTTGTGCTCTCTCCATTAAACAATGTGAAATTGGCTTACCCTCAATTGGCACATTTAATTTACTTGTAAGTGCTTAGCACCTGTGCTCAGGGCTTGTCAATTCGATGCTACAAGTGGACCTGCAACACTGATTATACGACCCACTTAAGTATCCCTTTTAAAAATGTTACTACTTTTGGTATTCACAGAAGTTAGGATTTTGTCTTAAGTCTGTCTTAAGTCTGTCTTAAGTTTGTCTTAAGACAAACTTCAGACAAAATCCTAACTTCTGTGAATACCAAAAGTAGTAAGTTCATTCTGTGAATGCCAAAAGTAGTAAGTGCATTCTGTGAATACCAAAATAGTAGTAAGTTTAGGATTGAGTCTTAAGTTCATTCTGTGAATCGGGCCCATAGCCCAGTGTCAGGGGGAGAACAAAGAACGTAGGTGGTATAAATATTGGGGCTGTGACCCCATGTAAAAGAGGAACTTTGGTTACCTGCTGAAAACTGAAGGACTGCTGGGTGAGGAGGAACCACTGTGGGACCCGGCTGCTGTCTCTTAGGGTTTCTCGTGCTGGCCTGCCTGTTCCCAGCTCTACCCTTCTGAACGTGGGACCTAGCACTTTGTGAGCTCTTCATTCTTCATTGTCCCTTGGAGTTCGAGGAGGAGGCTCCAACTTTGCAGCTGGTGGGCGCTGTCATGTCGTGGCAGAACAGCCACAGGCAGGAAGCCAGGAGGCTGTTGCCTGGTTGGCGGCGGGCCTCCCCGTGGTGACGAAGAGAGCCCGTGGGTTTCCGGAGCCCAAGAAAGAAGTCTCCAACTTTGGCCATGAGAAGTGAGGGACGGGCACTCTGTGCCAAATTCTCCTGAGCCCGAGAAGAATGCTCCAGCTCCGCTCGTTCCAAGCGTTGAAACCGGAAGTCAGGCAAAGAGAGCCTGCCCTGGGTCGTGGCCGGACGAAAGAAGCAGCTCCGGAGCCAGAAGTCAGGCAAGCTTGCGCGTGAGTGTGGGCGGGGCTCCAGCGTGCTGGTGAGAGCCCTGCGCGTTTGCCAGAAGGAGATGGAGCCTTGCAGGCTCACCAGACGCCAAGGAGAGACCGGAGCTTTGTGGGCTCCCTGCTGCTACATCCCATCAATTGGCCCGGCGGAAAGGAGAAGCCCGGTGAGTGGAGCTTGAAAGGCACACTGCTGGTGCCAGCCTATGCTTACAGCAACACCGTCAAATCGTGGATAGCTGGAAAGGAAGAGGAGAAGCCCCGGTGAATGGGGCTTGCAAGGCACACTGTTGGTGCCAGTTTTTCCACAGCTGCGCCGCCAGATTGTGGGCAGCTGCAACATCAGGGGCATTTGGTGTCTACAGAGAGATACAGGTGAGTTGCACCCTTGCCCCCATTTTAGTACAAGCCTGTTGGGGCCAGTACTCTGCTGCATCGGCAGCCAGATGGCCAGTTGAAGGCCTCATGCTAGGAGAGCCCTGACTTTTGGACAGAGGGCATTGCGGGGAAGCCCAAAACGGGTCCCAAGGTTAATGTCAGTACACCTGATGGTCGGCCCTTATGTTTAGGTGAGGCCTAAGGATCACCTATGGTGCAGTGTATGCCTAATTGGCGCATAAGGGGTTATGTAATGATGCATTACTGATGATCTGTCCTGCCTAATGTGTTTATGCTAAGTGTCTCTTGCCAGTAGTTACTGGTTGTTTTTATTTCATTACCTGTGAGTTCTAATGGTTATGACAGTGGCCCTGTAATGTATATAATCCCCTGTAAAGTGATACCTTAGTGCCAGGTGGCACAGTGTACATATGTGATTACGTTCTAATGTGTTTTATGAGGAATACAAAGGCTATGTTTATATAACCTTGTGTGGAGTGTCTTTTGTTGTGTGCCTAGTGTGTCGCTGCTGTGTGAGTGTACTGCGCAAACGCTTTACACATTGCCTCTGGGATAAGCCTGACTGCTCTGCCGAGCTACCAAGGGAGTAAGCAGGGGTTATCTTCAGCGAATAATTCCCTTGCCCTGACTAGAGTGGTGGTTTCTGCCTGGTTTAGGTGCATGCCCTAGCAACCAGAAATCCCATTTCTAACATTGGTTGTCAGCGGTGAGGATAGAACTTGTGTTTGCGCAGTACCACAGTGAAGCATGGTTGCACTACAAACTCTGCATTTTAGACAATCACATGTTGGGGATTTCGCCTGATTTTATTGTTTCACCTCAAAAGTGTCATTTTTGAATTGTGTACTCCTGCTTCAGCTCAGATGCCTAGGACTCTTGTTCTGTACTGTGGGGTTTGTGTATTGCCAGGATGGTGTCAATCTATAATGAGAATGACCTTTAGGAGTACACTGAGGAGGAGGTAATGAGTTCTGCAGAGAAAGGGGGATACCAATAGAAGGCAACTTCCGCAGAAAATTGTTCCTCTTTGAAGCAGCCCGCAGGGGAGTAGTCTTAGAGCCCCTGGGGGACCTTACAGATTACCCCTCTGCATACGTAAGTGGTGGTTTTGAAGAAGTCCCTGAAGAGTCTGAAGAGGAGGGAGGAAATGACTGGACAGGGACGGCAGTAGGTAGTGGGGGCCCCGTAGAGCGGGAGTCCCTTGCTGGGTCCAGTGCCAGAGGGCAGTGCCCCATCCCTTTCCCTGTCCCCAAAAGAGTGGGTGGATAGGAGGGAAGAAAGGGAGCATCACCTGGCTGGCTTTGGAGAGGCTCAGATTTGAGCATTCCAAGGAGCTAGCGCAGCTGGGTGTGGAGGAGAAAAAGGCTGAGGTTGAGAGAGCCTTAGTCCAGGAGAAGACGACACAGGCTGAGAGGGCCTTTGTCAGAGAAAACTAACTCTTGAAGATATGTCCCCTGAGTGTAGTTTTAGTGGTCTGGATTCACGCGTGAGGGTGGGGTCCATAGTGGCAGCAAAAGTGAAACCAGTCTAAAAAGTTCCACTCCTAGATCTAGTGCATGATACCTAGTTCCCAGGAAGAGGGTGTCACACCTGAAGGGTATGAAGGGTATAGGTTGAGTTTCAGTGGCAGTAGGACACTGCCTCACCAGTCTTGGTGGGAGTTTGTGGATGAATGTTGTGATGCACTGGAAGTTTGGGTGATGGGTAGCATGGCAAAAATTTTGAGGAGCTGTTAAATCTGATTGTCAGAGAGCACATGTTCCATTGTTGTTTTCCAGGGTTAACCCAACACCTGTTGGAGTGTGAGTTCTCTGACCCCAGGGAGATTGCACTGGAGGCAGACCTCTGGGTGAGGGCCAGAGGGTCTGAGGAAGGATTTTTGGGTGACCCTAAGAAGAGTGGCTCAGGTATTTCCCAGCCCAGAGTTGTGGTAAAGGTTCTTAGTAGCCCAAATAGGTCCCGTTGTAGTGGGAAGGGTGTAGGGACTCACGTCCTGTCTCTGCAGAGAAGGAGTGAGAATGGGAGGCATCCCAAGGTGCCTGAAATCCAGTCTCAGGACCTGGGGGGTTCCCTAAGGGAATGCCAGGTAGGGAGCCTAGGCTGTACTGGTAGGTTAACCGTTGAGGGGTATCTCCTAGTGTCAGGAGAACTTAGAGCATCTGTAAGAAGAGTTCAATCAGTTCTGGTATCTGGCGGTGGTGTCCTAAGTGGAAGGTGCAGAAGTCCAGATGGAGGGGTGAGAGGGGGATGCGGTCCCCAGTGGGAGAACCAGTGGGTCAGAGGCCAATCTTAAGGGCTGAGCCTTCTTGGAGTGACCATGGTAACACTACTTCTGTTTTGGGGGGTCTTCTCCCACTGTCAGATGGACAGGGGTCGGGAGATCAGTTCCAGGCAGGCTGTCACACAACACATGAGTCATATGTTACCCTGGGGGGGCATGCGTGCTCCCCAGAAAGTCCTGTTATACCAGGCAGATGCTCAGCCACAGAGTGTAGTCCCTGGGTTGGGAGGCCAGGTTCAGGTACTGCCTGGCCTGGAGGGAAGGACATCTGTAACCAGTGTCCCTACTGTTTTGTCCTTTAGGGGTACCACTCCAGGTGGGAGGGTGCAGAACTCTGGAAGGGGGTACAGAGGGAGGGAGTCCTCACCTCTAACCTCGGATCAATCTGAGAGTTTAGTCCCTGAGTTGGGAGGCCAGGTTCAGGTTCTGCCTGACCTGGAGGGAAGGACATCTATAACCAGTGTCCCTAACGGTTTGTCTTTTGGGGTAGAACTCTAGGTGGGAAGATGCAGAACTCTAGAAGGGGGCGCAGAGGGAGGGAGTCCTTGCCTCTGACCCCAATTCAACCTGAGGGTTTAGATCCTAGGTTCGTAGACCAGTTGCAGGAAAGAGGTCCTGAAATAGTGGGAGAATTGTGTGGGAGGGCTGATTCCAGCGTCCTGACAGTTTTGTGTTCTAAGGGTGCCTCTCCAAGGAGGAGAGCGTGGAACCCCAGGAGGAGAGGTAGGGGGAGGAGAGTCTCACCTGTGACCTCTGGTCAGCCTGATGGTGCAGACCCTTGGTTAAGGGATCAGTAGCAGTTTAAAACTGCACTGATGAGAGGTAGTGTGGAGAATGGGTACTATGTACCTGAGTCTACGCCCCCCACTCTTTGAGATGGCAAGGACCAGAGACATCTGGATGGCCTAGGGCCAGGTCCTGGTCGCGGACAGCTAGGGAGTCCCATGGTGGTAGCATGGTTGGTCCTGGGAGCTTAGATAGAGGGATTTTACATGGGTTCAGATTGGCGTAGAACTGGAGTGTGCCCGTGCAGTTGCGGACCCGCGTCTGTGTTCTATCGCCCCAAGCAGGGAAGTCCATCCAGGTATTGATTGATCTTGTTGTAAATGAATCTCGGACCCTAGTATAAATTTCCCGATTCATGCCCTTATATAGGTATACTTTATCATTTCCTTATATAGGCATAGAAATCATTACCATATTTGGCCTAAACCATACAACCCAAATACGGCATGGATACTTCCACTAATCTCCAAGAATTAACAACGTTTTCTTGGAAAAACTCGCCTTCAGCAGCTCGGGACTTACCCCTGATTGAATATTAAGTTCTCCTAGAACTCCCGGCGTTTTCCAAGGAATGAGCCTTTGAATGACGTTATTAGGTCCAAACATGTGTCAAACTCGGCACCTTCAAAGTATAAATATGCCTTGATTTGCCTAAACAAGCAGATCGACTATCTACTTGCCCGACGCCCTGCAGCAGCAAGTGTCGAAGGAAGCCGACCCTCCAGCAGACGCACTGCGAGACTCTGTCATTTCTCCTGCCGAGAAATCCAGCTCCAGTGCTTCCAGGCTACCCTTGCCGGTATCTGGGAAATCAAGTCCCGAGAATGAAATACAAGACCTCCTTCATTCTAGAACAAAGGTACGGAGCTGATTAGACCCGTTAGAGAATTATCGGAATCAGATTCCTGGCAGAGAACTCCTAGACTTAAACTCCTCCTCTTATACTCTCTCCCTCTTACCAGACTTAGGTTAGGTACACCAGGGTAGGCGTATTCTAGAAGCACCAGTTGAGTATTTTAGTCATCCTTTTATGGTTGTATGTATTTTATGTATTTTATACATTTTATGCACTTTATGACTTAGAAACCATATCATGCTTTTACAGTACTACTTTATAATACTGTTCGTATTATATGCATTGTACTTCATAGTAAGCTTTACTATTGTAGCAGTTCATTTTCAATGCTTGAGAAAGAAGACTGTTCAATAAATACCTTTTTTATTGAAAACGCCCGTCTCTCTATTTCTCTTGCACCTCTGGTGAAACTAAGCATGCACGATTGACTGAGTAAAATAGTTATCTATTGTTTCCGCGACTCTAGAGATTTGATTTCTTATTCTTGAGAAACAAAGTTGTCATGTTTTATGCGGTTGTCAGAAACGAATCCCTTCTTGTTTATTTGAGAAAGTTTCTAGTGACCTCTGAGCTAGCTGGCACTCACAATTCAATCTAATATAACCAGTAGAGACCTAGTAGACCTCAGTCCTACGTCTAAGCTACAGGATATATTATTCCAATGCGCAGAGCCTATTGGGAATATAGGAACTACACTACATGGCGCCCAACGTTTGGTAAGGCGATAATTTAACGCTAGGTACTAGAGTAACTCAGTCGTGCTTTTCACTCAGACCCCTCTTTCCCGTAAAAACTCCAATAGACGTCTGGAGTGGGTGAAAGGGCATAATATCCGCCAAAACTTAGTAGGACGAGAATCCTATGTATTAGTTTTTGGTTTAGTCAATGTTGAAGGATACCGTGTTCCAAAGTATTGTGCACCTAATCTTTGTTTCCTTGAAAATTGTTCTGCAGAAATGTTAGTAAATAAAAATGGCGGAGAGTGACAACGAAAGGGAGAGAGCTAGAATAGCAGCTCAAGCCGTCTTAGATGACACAGCTCTCCAACAAAATGACACAGATGCTATATTCATCCCGGCGAATATAAGGAAAACCATAACTATAAAACTTATAGAAAATGGAGTATCATCGAGAGGTGATAAAGTTATATTTGTGATAGAGGCACATGAATATCGGCAGACAGAGGTATTCTATTCATGGATTACCTTTCCACAAGCAAATCCAGTAACACAGGAGTTCCACTACTACAGAATAGAGGAACCTCCAGCGGCATATGTCCCTTTTGAGGACGTTGAAATTCCACTAACTTACCAAGAGCATCAGCTCTGGTTTAAAGGCGCCCTAAAACATCAAAATCACATTACCAGACTCGGTCCACTAGGTAGACCAGGAGCTACATGGCCGGTTCTAGCCAGCTATACACCACATCCTGACATTGAAGAAATGTCAGACAGAGAACTTTTAGCTCAGCTAAAACAATTAATAAAAATACATAGACAATTGGTTCAATTTGTCATGAGGACTTTAACAGTCCAACCAGCGATAAAAATTCTGCAACACAAACAGGGGAACACAAACAAAATTACACCACAGACTATACAGTCAGTCATTGGCAAGTTACCCGCCAAAAGGGAACAAATTCCGTTTTGCCTAGCACAAAAAATTACTAAAATAGAAGCAGTATTCCCCGATAGTACACCTCATGAAAAACACAGAATTCTGACAATCTGTTTACCAATAGGAATTGCACCGCATGTGGAGGACTGTGACACTTGGGGTACAGTCTTTGCTTCAATCTACACAAAAACACATGGTGTACCGTCCATGGCGGTAACACCAGGTGTTCTGAGACAAATTCAGAATGAATATGGCCCAGAACCAGCCTTACATCTAGGTATGAAATTACTGAAAGATTTCAAACAGGTCTCAGCTATATTATTAGCTAACATTAGAGGTGAAGCAGCATCCGTGGCAATCCGCCAGAAGTTAAAAGAAACAAATATAGCAGACCAACCTTATGAGCTTTCCAGAATTATTGAAAAACCATATGAAGAATTAAGTAGAGATATTTTGGGTGGAAAACCATTGAAGCCCCAACTAACTGAAAATCCTGAAAAAACATTTATTAAGAATAATCTCACTATTCCAAAAAAGAAGTGGGAGAGTAATAAACAAACTCTTCCTAGAGAAAAATATTCTCAACCCAGAGGAAGGTCTCCCCAACAGAGAGACAAGTCTCCCCAAAGGGAGCCCTCTGAAAAGAGATATAATATTAGTAATAGGGATAATTTGAAAAAACCTGACAGATACCAAGATAATGATACACGTCCCTTTCGATCTTTTCAGACTTCCTCACAGAAATCGGAAAGAAGAGGACGGTCAGAACACAAGGAAGAACGCGTCAAGTCCAAAGACAAGGAACCCGTTCACCAAAGTAAAAAAGCTCAGTTTTCCAAAAAGAAGGTAGCAAGCATAAAAGTCAGACATGCAGAGGATCTTGAGAACACAACTCAAGAACGGGGAGTGGGCTCAGACAATGCTAGACAGCGCAGCAGAAGTAACCATAGTTCGCAAGATCCTGAAGGATCATCTGGAGACAGTGGACTTGAATGAATGCATTCATGTTGGAACTGCAGACACCAGGGTTAGTATACCCCATAAGTTATATGAAGTAACACTCCGGATGGAGGGGGACATAACTAGAAAAATAAGAGCACTCTTTTGGGAGAAGCTCTCTAAGGGCTATGACATTCTTCTAGCTGAACAAGACTGGCCACCTGAATTTGTCAGGGAGTGCCCACATGGCGAAGAGATAATTATGCCCGCCTTCTCTAATCACATTCCAATTCATAAAAATATACATATGCCAGAAAATGGGCAGTAGCCCAAGCTCCAGCATTATATAAAAATCACTCAGGATGGGATGAGGATTCTCCTCACCATAAAATCCAGTTAAAAAACCAGCCCACTGCACAAAGGCAGTACCCAGTTAAGCAAGAAGCTAAAAAACAGGCCAGGGAGATTTTAAATCAACTTTAATACCAAGGGGTGATCGAAACATGCACCTCATCTATGAACAATCCTTTGTTTCCTGTCTCCAAACCAGACAATTCATATCGTCTAGTATTGGATTACAGACACCTAAACTCTTGTTGCAAAACATTTGCAGTACAAAACTCACACAGTGCAGCACTGATGAATAACATTGTGCGCAAAAAATATAAAACGACATTAGATATTTCAAATGGATGTTTCTGTCAAAATATTGCACCAGAAAGCAGGCATTTGACCGCTTTCTCAATTTTGGGGACACAATCCCCCAAGGATTCAAGAATAGCTCAGGGTTATTTTCAGCAAGAGTAACGGAGTTACTCCAAACGTACCATGATGAGGCATTATCTTATGTCGCTGACATCTATCTTACGGATGACGACTTGGACAAGCAGTTAAAAAGAGTGAACACCATAATACTTGGGTTCGCTTCTGAGGGGTATGAATTCAATTTTAAAAAATCAAGAATTGCCCACCTCAAGGTCATATTCTTGGGATATGAGTTGTCAAGTGAAGGCAAAAGCCTAGCAGCAAACTTTCTACAGAAATGTGAGCTACTCCAACCCCCAAAAACGCTGAAACTTACAGTCAATTCTAGGTTTCCTGAATTTTGGAAAAACGTACGTTCTGAATTACGCAGAGAGGGTTAAACCTCTCTACGAATTAATCAAACCTGATTTTAAACCATCACATTGGACTCAAACACACACAGAAATTTTGCGTTCAGTACAGACATGTTAGCAAAAACTAAACTAGACACACGCGAAAACGTGCGTAACCTTGTAATCCGAGTCATCCCAGGAAGATGCGGATTCACGTACCTAACCTTTAATGAAGGAGAAACTGTACCAATAGCTTAAATATCACACTTGTACACACAAGCAGACATTAAGTTTACTTCTACAGAGAAAATTCTGACAGCGGTTCAAACTGCTGTAGCAAAAGGGGAAACATCCTTTACAATGCAACTTTTACCACGCAGTGCCTTTACCACGCAACTTTTACAATGCAAACCATTACAATGCATTGCGCTGGGGGGGCGCTCTAGGATAGGGAATACGTTTAATTTACTATCCAACTCCTTCCCTAGTGTCCACGGGGACTGGAGTTGGAATAGTAAATTAAAGTATTCACTAAAACGCCCAAAACGCTATGCATTGTAAAGGTTTTCGTATTAATACCGCGTTGTAAAGGCATGCGTGGTAAAAGCATGCGTTGTAATGTCATACATCCTAGCAAAAGAGAGAGCTCTCGCACAAGGTAAACGCATAATGATCGTTACACCTGTACCAGCCTTAGAGACAGTGACAAGAGCAAGTATTCCTAATTCAAAAGCTCTACATTCGAGATGGATACAATGGGTTAACTCTCTTGCTGCAACAGGCGTCCAATACCTTTTTGACCCTAGTCTAAAGATACAAGAATTTCTCCAATATGAACACGAATGTCCTCTGCCGACCGAAATTCTTCCTCTTGAACATTATGGTTGTATAATATATACAGATGGATCAGCACAGCCCGCAATTGAGGGTAAACAAGCCGATAGTGCTGCGCACGCGACAGTTAAACGTTGCTGGCGCGAAGGCAAATTTAGACCTATGGTCACAAAAACTCAATCACTCGGAGACTGTACAGCTCAGCGAGCTGAACTACAGGCTTTCAAGATGGCGCTTGAAAATACCGATCGCGAATTCCCCACACTCGTAGTGTGCGATTCTCATTACTGCGTCCAGTCTTACAATGAATACTTGCAGAACTGGGTTCAAAACAGATTCAAAGACGCTAAAGGTGGCACAATCAAGCATAAGGTGCTTTGGGAACAAGTAGTTCTTTTGCAGAAGAAACTACAAAAGACTCACGTGATACATACACTGAGTCATCAGCGTGATGGCGTTCACGTTGCAGGGAATTCGTTGGCTGATGAAGTCGCGAAGGCAGCTGTGCAAACGGGTTCCATAGCTACAATTAAACGCTCAAAAAGATCAATAGATGGTGAAACGCTATTAGCAGTAAAAGCCTCAATGGATGGCAATCAAGCAGCGTTACCTCTACACTATCCACTTGGAAATACATACATAATTGATGCAAACTCTGTTCCTTTTGCTCAAATCCCTGGAGTGGGGGACAGAGTAATTCCAAACAGGAAGCAGAGAGTTTTCTTGATTCAAGAAGCACACATGGGACAGGGTCTGAGACATCAAGGGATCTTGAAATCTCTAATAGAGTTAGAAAAAATGTACTGATGGCCGAGACTGGGAGTTGATGTATACAATTTCGCAATTAATTGCACAGACTGCAACAGAGATCGCTGTAATGAACGGCCACAGACACCTGACTACAGAGTAGCCAGCCAAATACAGACACCTATGTTAGACAGCATTAGGCTATCTACCCGCAGGCGTCCCCACAGACAAATGCGGCCCCACAACTACTAGGACGAGATTTATTTGGTTATGGCCCCAGCGCTCGGCTGACGCCAGAACTGTTATAAAGGATTTGCGAGTCTTTATCGGCACATACGCAATCGGCACGCTACATTCTGTTTAGGGTCCTGCGTTTAGCCCTCGAGCTTACAAAGAGGCCATGGATAGTTTGGGCGTTGCATTGCGGTACTCTAGTCCCTTCCATCCAGAGGGTAATGCGGTAGTGGAAAGAAAAAACTGTGACATAAATTGTAAAATAAATAAAATAAAGCAATCCATAACAGCAAAGGTATTAGGTTCGGGTGATGGGTGGGTCAAACATTTAATAAGTGTCAAACGTAGTCTTAACAATCTGCCAAGAAATTCTCTTGAGGGAATCACTCCTTATGAGCTACTATTTGGTACTAGAATGATAATCGAGGATCTTGATTGTCAGACTTCAGTGGTAAAACAGAAACCATTTGATGTCAAAGATCGTTTGGCTGTCTTACAGGACTTAAATGAAACAAGAAGAAGTCTGAGTAACACAACACAAAAGCCAACAGCCACTGAAGATAAACCACCTGTCCCAAAAAAGACCTGTCTGGATTTCAAAGATTGGGGATCTAGTCAGGGAAAGGATAGCGGGAAAGAAGGAATGTGGGCCTTCTTACAGAAAAGCAGTAGCTGTCTTAACAATCCAAGGAACAAGATAAGTAGTACTACCGCCCCTTGCTGGTAAAAAGGAGAACAGAGTTGTGTCCATCGACCTGGTAAAACCACAACATGTGGCCAATAATAAGTAGTAGGCCAAGTGGACTCCCAAGATGTAGCAGGCAGCCAAATCTTGCTAAAATCCAAGAGGTTCAAACTGAAAGACTTATCACCTTTGATAAACCTGCAGTAAAAAAAGAAGGACTATGCAACAAAGCAATGGAACTCGTGCCTCTTGAGACCCAAATATCTGTTCGATCAGAAACACCAGTCTACAATGATGTAGCACCTGAATACACTAACATGACAAAGGAGAAATCAGTTCCAGCAATTTCAATAAACCCGATGCCATTCAAAGAATTGACAGAACTGCATCTGGATATCTCATCAACTTTGATAACTTTTCTGAGGATCGAAGTGAACATGAAGATACAACAACAAAGAAAACTTTCAAAGAAAGAACAACAGAACTTTTTCATGAATTTGAAAAAATATATCTGGTTTCACCATGTACTGAATTTTGGATTGGTTTAAGTGAATTTTTCCTCCTGCTCTGGCTAATATTAGTTTTAAGACTGGGGCAAAATGAAAGATGGAAAATACAGTACAATGGACACAGCAAGTCAGAAAATCAACGTGGTCCTAAAACCCCACAAATCATCACATGTTGAAAAAAGAGAACTGTCATCAGTAAACATTACAGCCGTCCCTATACCAGGAGGTATAGTATGGGATAGAACTGATTATGATATCTATGGCTCGGTAGAGATGCTGAGGATTCCACATCTGTTCAAGGTTTCTGTGAATGACTTTGTAACACCCAGCAGATTCTCTGATGATTGGGACTTTGAGATAATTAATAATATGATGTCAGATTTAGAAATGTCTGCAAAATATACCGAACATGACTATTTAGAACGGTCATCAGACTATGAGCAAATGTATTGTTTTGACCATTTTGGGTATCACTATTTGCACAAATCTGCAAGCCCGAGAAATGTTTTTATGTATAATCAATGGGAACATTGTCCAACACCACAAAAAGGCAGCTCTAAAACATTTTATGAAATGTTTTCTTACTTCTCAGGGTTTAATGTTACAGATCCAGAAACGTTTTATTTCAAAAATGTAAATAAGACAGGATTGAAAACAATGTTGACTAATACCAAACAAATTTATTCTGCAAACTTTTATGCTAAGTTGTCCACATTGGGTTACGACTTCTGGAAAGACAACATCGAGACAAAAACTGTCTGGGGCACAAAAGAATGGCAGGTGCAAGGAGTTGGAAGCTTTACTCAGAGCCTGCATTAAACCTGAACAAATAATGTTTTTAAATGACACTAAGCAACAAACCTCTTGTCTTGGCATAGCAAAAATAAATGATTTAAATAAACCGTCTATACCAAAGCCCATACCTGAAAATTACAAAACTACAGAAGGGGAGATAGACGTACAATATGTTTTCAAATTGAACAGAACTAGTCCTAATTGGAAAAAATGGTTAATCTGGCCCACAGACACCAATAACTGTCAAGATAGATTCCTGAACAAAACACAGGGTTTAATTCTTAACAGGCCATATCCAAGATACTCCCAGAGACAACATCCAGGGATAGTAACAACATATAGTGTAGGGAAACTATGCCTTGAATGGCTTAAAACTTCTACACTTCCAGAAATTAAACAACACTTGACTTTACTTAAAGAAAGCAATGATTTGCGAGATTTCTTATAGGGACCTCGCAAACCACAGCAAAAACGTTTCATATACACCGGTATATATGCTGCGTACAACGAGGCTTGGAAAATAACACAATTAGAAACTGCAGAAAGAATATGAGAAATTGATCGTATTAACTTGAAGAAAGAAATCTCTGTAGTGGACAATGGGTTAACTACTCTGTCCTCCAGAATATATTCATTGGACAGCATTGTATCCTCTGCAATTGACATAATGGAACAAGACTTGCTAATGTTACAACATGGCCAGTCTCAATTACGTTCTATAATGCAGCTAGTCTGGACATTGCAAAATCTGCGTTCAGGCTACGTGCCATGGAGGAGCAGACTAAACGGTGCTGAGCATTGAAAAACTGGAAAGATTACCATTGACAGTTTCTGAGAAACCTGTAATAGAATGGATAATTCATGGCACCATCATGATTCCAGTGACGATTTTCCAGTTTCAGTATTGTCTACAGCATATACCAGAAGGCCTGTATGAAAGGTTGGGTAAAGAATACATTAAGTCAACATGGACTTTACCATATACACACAGTTGTTGAAATAAGGGGAAAGAAGTATTCCTTAGTGGGAAAAATTGTAAAAAGTCACTAAGTGGTACACTTCTGTGCCAGGGTATTAATTTACATGAAGCCTGTGATGGTTCTGTGAATAACCTTTCATGCCACCTGCACGGTACTCCCTCCACACTGATAGAACCCGTTTTCAAGTGGCTATCCAATGGCAGTTAAGTTATATTAAATGATCACAGCTGCTGTGGCATGGTGCCAGGAAAAGTTTATCTGGTTACTGTGTCGTCCATGGTCACTTGTTGTATGCAAGTATTGTGTCCAGCTCGCAAGTCAGACGGCAATATGGCCTTCATTGAATATCTCTTCCATACGAATTGATACTTTAAGCAGACTAAAGTCTATTCTTTTGCAAAAATCTGTGCCACTGATATCATCAAAAGAAACGTATGATCTGCAAGTTGCAAGGACTTCTGCAGAAATACATGCATTATTATCAACAAACTGCCCTGTACATTTCGCAGAAATGTTAAGTCAAATCTTAAACATGTCTGATACCAGTGGCATCGCACATGTAATTAAGATGATTTTTTCGGGACTGTTAGCACAATTTGAAGCAGTCCTCGGCATTTTCCCAAATTTCGTGTACTCTGTGTTCGGCGGTCTGCCTCTCATCTTGGGACTCGTAGCAGGAATATTATTTTTATTTCTTCTGCTCCGATATGGCAAGTCCAGCAACCGCCGATACCCAGAACCTCATGGAACAGACGGTCTGTGCCCAGAGGTATCGTGAGAGGATAACACAGATTCCCGGCTTGGCTCGTTTAAGAGATCTGAATACGACATGGCTTCTCTCGTTCAGACCAATCTGGCAAGATTGCATCTTACCTGTTCTATGATGCCTGCTTTGCGGAGAGGAATGCGTGTTAGACATTTGTCTTACACTTCCATCAGTCCTGCCATCGGATGTCGACGCCTTGCTAGGCCCTGTAACGGCTAATGCATTGTGTTGCCCCCAACGGCTACAAATCCTGATGACGGCATTCATTGAGATCTCACCAGTAAGTCTAACTGAGGGTGAGGTACGAGAAACACCAGGCACACAGGTACCATCTGACATGACCATTGCTAACGCGGCAACAAGCGCTGATGGCAATGCTTCTCATCTATGCACATTTGATCTGCTGGATCAAGTGGTTCCACTTTCACCTACTATGGTAGACAAAATCTTTGCCAGCCTAGACGACTTGATGTTTTCTCCTGACACCGAGAATAACTTTTGAGTCATGCACACAGTGTTCTCTGAACTCTGAAATTCGGCCTTCATTTTTCAAAACAATGACTTCTAACATTTGGAACTATATTTCCACAACAAAGTTGTAGTTTTTCTCTCTTTCCAAAACATTGAACTTTTGGCACAGAATAATCTGCTTAAAGTATAACTATTCTTAGAGAACAAGTCATCTTTGAAAACTGACTAAAATAATGATTTAGGCCTCATCCCTATTAATAGTAGGATTGCTATGACATGTTATGTTGTGAAATGATCTCGACTTTTCTTCTGTATTTAAGAGACATTATCATAAATGTAATCTAATGATTATTTTTCAAATTGCATAAAATAGATTAAAAGACAAGTATATTGTGTACTGTAGAAAATGCTAAAAATATTTTTTCTGCATACCCAGTTCAAATGCATTCTTTGTATTGGGGTGGGATTGTAAACACTAGCTTTAGATATGTTCAGTGCTTGCTAGGTTAGCTTTATTGAACTTAATATCCGTGGAGGGGGTGTTGTAAATGAATCTCGGACCCTAGTATAAATTTCCCGATTCATGCCCTTATATAGGTATACTTTATAATTTCCTTATATAGGCATAGAAATCATTACCATATTTGGCCTAAACCATACAGCCCAAATACTGCATGGATTCTTCCACTAAGCTCCAAGAATTAACTACGTTTTCTTGGAAAAACCCACCTTCAGCAGCTCGGGACTTCCCCCTGCTTGAATATTAAGTTCTCCTAGAACTCCCGGCGTTTTCCAAGAAATGAGCCTTTGAATGACGTTATTAAGTCCAAACATGCGTCAAACTCGGCACCATCAAAGTTTAAATATGCCTTGATTTGCCTAAACAAACACACAGTGGTTTGGAGCAGATCGACTATCTACTTGCCCGACGCCCTTCAGCAGCAAGTGCCGAAGGAAGCCGACCCTCCAGCAGACGCACTGCGAGACTCTGTAATTTCTCCTGCTGAGAAATCCAGCTCCAGTGTTTCCAGGCTACCCTTGCGGGTATCTGGGAAAACGAGTCCCAAGAACGAGATACAAGACCTCCTTCATTCTAGAACAAAGGTACGGAGCTGATTAGACCCCTTAGAGAATTATCGGAATCAGATTCCTGGCAGAGAACTCCTAGACTTAAACTCCTCCTCTTATACTCCCTCCCTCTTACCAGACTTAGGTTAGGTACACCGAGGTAGGCGTATTCTAGAAGAACCAGTTGAGTATTTTAGTCATCCTTTTATCGTTGTATGTATTTTATGTATTTTATACATTTTATGCACTTTATGGCTTAGAAACCATATCATGCTTTTACAGTACTACTTTATAATACTGTTCGTATTATATGCATTGTACTTCATAGTAAGCTTTACTATTGTAGCAGTTCATTTTCAATGCTTGAGAAAGAAGACTGTTCAATAAATACCTTTTTTATTGAAATCGCCTGTCTCTCTATTTCTCTTGCACCTCTGGTGAAACTAAGCATGCACGATTGACTGAGTAAAATAGTTATCTATTGTTTCCGCGACTCTAGAGATTTGATTTCTTATTCTTGAGAAACAAAGTTGTCATGTTTTATGCGGTTGTCTGAAACTAATCCCTTCTTGTTTATTCAAGAAAGTTTCTAGTGACCTCTGAGCTAGCTGGCACTCACAATTAAATCTAATATAACCGGTAGAGACCTAGTAGACCTCATTCCTACGTCTAAGCTACAGGATATATTATTCCAATGCACAGAGCCTATTGGGAATATAGGAACTACACTACAGTCTACCCTAGCTTTAGGCTGGAAGGGGATTGTGGTAGACTTGGCCCTTTTTGCAGGGTCATCCCTGAACATTCTTCCCTACTCCTAGTATTTTTTCTGACCTGGTGTCGGTGGTTTTAGGACTCTGAGCTCTTTATCACTGTTATCCAGTGTTAAAGTGCATGTGCTCTCTATGATAAATATGGTAAGATTGGTCTACACCTGTTTGGCGCATTTAATTTACCTATCAGTCCCTTGTACAGTGGTATCTCATATACCCGGGGCCAGTAAATTAAATGCTACTGGTGGGCTTGCAGCACTGCTTGCGTCACCCACCAAAGTAGCCTTCAAACTTGTCTCAGGCCTCTGCCATTGCAGGGGCCTGCACGCGCAGTTTACTGCTGCTGTGACGTGGCATATAAAGTGGTTGCCACGTCTGTGACTCCCCTTTTACTACATATCGGTCACCCCTAAGTTAGGCCCTAGCTAGCCATATGGGCAGGGTGCAATGCAGGTAAAAGGCAGGACATGTGCCTTAACTGTGTGGCATGTCCTCTTAGTGACAAACAGCCATTTTGGTTTCTCACCACTGTGAAGCTGCCCTCTCATAGGAATGCTTTGGGGATTCCCTGATATGGGTTTCAGTGGTAATTCTTGACATGAGAGGAGTAGTGTGGTCAAGTTTGGTATGTTTGAATACTGGTAACAAATGCTGAGAAATGGTGTTCGCAGATTTATTATCACTATTTTAGAAATGCCACTTTTAGAAGTGGGCATTTCTTTGTGCTATGTGTCTTTGTGCCTGCCTGTTGTGTATTGCATGTCTGGCTATGGATGACAGAGGCTGGGGAGGTGCAGTGGCTCCAGAGGCAGTGGCGTCACTAGGGCTGGTGTCACGCGGTGCGGGTAACTCATGGTGTCACCTCCTCACAACTTACCAGATGGACCATCTCACCCTCTGCCTGCATCATGTCCCCTCTGCCTGCACCATCTCACTTCCGCCTGCCCCATCTCACCCCCTGCCTGCACCATCTCCCCTCTGCCTGCACCATCTCCCCTCTGCCTGCACCATCTCTCCCTTTGTCCGCACCATCTCCCCTCCGCCTGCACCATCTCTACCTTCGCCTGCACCATCTCTCCCTCTGCCTACACCATCTCCCCTCAACCTGCTCCATCTCTCCCTCCGCCTGCACCATCTCTCCCTCTGCATCCGCCATCTCTCCCTCCGCCTGCGCCATCTCTCTCTCTGCCTGCGCCATCTCTCCCTCTGCCGATTCAGAAAAGGGGGGTGGTGATGAACAGAGTGTCTGAATTAAGCAGACCACTCTTACCCAGTCCAAAGATCAGGGCTTCATCCATCACCGTTATTTATCTCACTGCACCATCCCAGCTCAGAACCTGGCTATATGCAAATCAGTCTGTCCCTGGCCCAGTGCATCATGGGAACAGGGCAGACTAAACTACCAAGCCAATTCTTCACCAGAAAGGAGACAAGCTGCCGGGGACCGGTTTCTGTCATTTCAGCCGTCTTCGGCCCGGCTTGCTTGAATCCTGATGGTGCAGTGAGAAAGGGACTCATGTCTGAGTATACCCTGCCACACCTATAGTGGCCAAAAACGATTCAGAAAAGGGGGTGCCTGCACCATCTCCCCTCTGCCTGCATCATCTCCCCTCTGCCTGCATCATCTCCCCCTCTGCCTGCACCATCTCCCTTCTGCCTGCACCATCTCCCCTCCGCCTGCACCCTCTCTCCCCACTGCATCCACCATCTCTCCCTCTGTCTGCACCATCTCCCCTCTGCCTGCATCATCTCCCCTCTGCCTGCACCATCTCTCCCCTGCCTGCACCATCTCCCCTCTGCCTGCATCTTCTCCCCCTCTGCCTGCACCATCTCCATTCTGCCTGCACCATCTCCCCTCCGCCTGCACCATCTGATGTTATGACACTGGTGAATATAGTGGGCTTCGGACTGTGTGTACAAATGTATGACTCTATATGAGCCCATAGATTTATCCCACCTAGGCAGATCTCTCTTCTGTCTTAAGTGTTTTTGATTCCCCTGCTACTCTGCCTAGTTATAGTTTCCTCAGGAGTTCCCTCTTGCTTTATTAGTATGCTAGAGGTCTTCCCAGTACACCATCCTTTGTAGCAAGCGGGAAGTGGACTGTCTCAACCGGGGGGGGGGGGGCTAAGAAAACATAGGGGCGGGGGGCTGATTCTTCAAACAAAAAGCAGAGTGGAGCTGCAGGGGTCCTAAGCACCTGCCCATGCTTGAGATCTTCCCGCTCGGAGGAGCAGGGTAGTGGTGAGGATCTCCCTGTAGTGCATCACTCTACTCTTTACCGTGGTAGTGCCTGTCTCTAAAGTAGTCAGTGAGGGCCTCAATAGCTACAGGAAAGGCCTGCTACTCTGTCCCAGACTTGCATCTGGATGGAAGCCCCCTGCACGATGCAGTGCAACAAGACAACCTTTGGTGGACACAAACTGCACCTTTACAGATAATCTGCCTACGACCCTGTTGCCCATTTCATACTGAACACCATGAGGCTCCGTTCTTCACTATTACTCACTTGCTCTGTACCAGCCATTCTGTGTAAAAGATGTTGGGTCACTTGTTCTAGTCTAATTTGCAATGAAACAATTGTGACTAGTACTGGAAAAGGAATACAAAAAAATCTATATATTTAAAGTTTTGACCATCACTTGCTACTACTAGTTAGAAGGAAAAGCACGAATATTGACCAATGACAAGGTTTCCACTTTTCATCAAACCCAGGATGAGCCAAACCACATTCCGAGAACCAGGGCCATACAATCTAGCCACCTTGGCAAAGATTCTTCATCGACCTAGATGCACCAGGACTGAATGACAAGGGTCACGAATGGGCACAAATACCTGCTGCACACCTTGGTAAGGAGGCCACTCTATTTGTCTGTGGGGGCATACACCACAGAAGACATGGAGTCTCTGAGGCATCATACTGAGAAGTGTGCTGGAAGGAGAAGGAGGCAGCAAGTCAGCTCCCACTGCACTATCACTGGAAGCTGCACAAAGTGCAGTGAGGTTGTCATATAGCAGTCTGTCACTGTTTTCAAGTAAACACCCACGACCATCAAGCATGACCCCCTAAACGCATGGAAGGCTGTGCTGTAAGGTAATGGCCTTCATGTCTGATACAATGCACTGGGGGTCACGTACAAAAAGCACCAGTTTAGTGCCACAACAGGAAGTGCTCTTGATTTCTGGTCATCAAGAAACAAGGTGCTATGGTGACTCTAGGCACATGCGTCGTTGAAAAAGAATTAGTAGTGCTGCAGAGGTCTCAGGTGCAATGTTAGGAAGACCTTGCAGAGAAATGGGCAGACTTCCTTTATTAAAATACAACACAAAGCAGCAGTAGCATAAGATCTAGGACTGCGCAATATTGGTGTTAAGGAATATTCCTTCTCATGTGCCTTTTTAAACTAATCCAGCAAACTGGGCCGATGAGCGAATGCTATATTCTGTTCCTGCCTTCTCTAGCAGCATCACAGAGGAGCAGTTAACCACAGGCACTGGGCCCACTGTGTAACTTCAGCCTGTAGGAGGGTGTTTGGGCCACCCCCATCGATCCATCCATCCATTCATCTATCCACCCATCTTGACCTGGCACCGTAGTACCCATCCTCACACAAACCATCCGCTTGGGACATTCACTCCTGCACTAGCAGCATCAAATACGAGCGGATACCCACAGGCACGGAGGGTCACCCTATTCTTTCAGCCTGTAGGGGGGGTCATTGGACCCGCCCCATCCATCTCAATGTGGTGCCGTGGGACCCATCCTCTGGCAAACCAAGTGCCTGGAACATTCGCTTCTGCTCTAGCAGCATCACAGAGGAGCAGTTACCCACAGGCACTGGAGGTCATCCTGTTCTTCATGCAGGAGGGTGTTTGGACCAGCCTCATCCATCCATCTTAACGTGGCACCGAGGTGCCCATCCTCCTACAAACAAACTGTTTGGAGCATTCGCTTCTGCAGCCCGTGGCATCAAACGCCAGATTTAGAGGCCGAGCTCACAGACCCCTCAAGGTTAACCAAAGCTCTGTTTTACTAAGGAGCCCCAGCTTCTGTTGGGGACCTCCCTGGATGCACCCCAGGCGTCCCCACTGCCACCGTCCCACACATAAGCTTCTTACCCTCTTACTGCCTGTTGCCCCCAACAGTGGCATCACTAGGGGGGTTTCGTACTATCAAAAAATAAAACTGAAAGAAACAAAGCATGTATGTACTGAATCTGATCATTATTTGTGTGCCACTGCACTGCCAGTTCCACATTTTTTACGTACTTTACTTTATGGACATGCATAACATGCAGTAATAAGTATTCATATTTTATAAAATTATTATCAGTATATTATTTCTCTAGTCTCTCAGACTCTCACCGTTCCAATTTGAAAACTGGGGGAGGCACAAAAGATAGTGCCGGACCGGACCCGTGGTGTCGTCGTAATTTCTTCTTTATTCTCACTCCGCACCACCACCGTGCACGCACTCTGCCTGGCGGGCGCGTGACCGCAGTGATGCGTCAGAGGGCAGGTCAAGTGCGCACAGCGGGCGGGGGCTGTCCCAGGGCCGTCATTGGAGTAGGCTAACATTGACGGCCCTGGGACCCAAACTGCTGCTGCTGGGGAGGTACTGACTGTTTTGAATAGCGGTAGCCGGCCGTGCGTGCAATAATTCACACTGCACTAAATTCAGTTCTTCTGCCCACTGCTTCTGCCAGACAGTGACTGCCAGTGCCAGCTTGTCTAGTGGGTACGCCGCGCGCATCCGCAGGCATCGCACCACCACACCAGACACCAGTGATGACGATCATCACCCACGCATACACAGTATGATCGGGGAGGTGGTCTGGACTGGTGGTGCGGTGAGTGAGTGGCCCGCTGTCTAAAGCTGCTGCAGCAGGTAACTAAGATTGGTGTCACCCCCAGATGGGGTGACACCCGGTGCGGTCCACACCCCCCGCACCCTCCTAGTGACGCCACTGTCCAGAGGGGCTGGTTGAGTCAGCACTAGGCTGAATAGGCTGATCTGTATGTGGAGTAGTGGGTGGAGTAGCACCTGGGCCTGAATAGGACTGTGCCTGCCTTACACATTGCTGGTTCCGCCCCCTTTGGTATGTCTGGGGCGAGAGCCCACATTAACAATGAGGGTTGTTGTGCACCTGAAAAGAGAGGGGTAAGTGCCCCCCAGAACTGGTTTGGACCGGGCACCGAGCCCTGTGTCAGGGGGAGAACAAATAACATAGGTGGTTTAAATATTGGGGCTGTGACCCCATATAAGAGAGGAACGTTGGTTACCTGCTGGAAGCTGAAGGACTGCTGGGTGAGTAGGAACCACAGTGGCACCCAGCTGCTGTCTCCTGGGGTTCCCTACATACTGGGCTGTCTGTGCCGAGCTCTGCCCCTCTGAACTTGGGACCTAGAGCCTCGTGAGCGCTTCATTCTTCATTGTCCCTTGGAGCATGGGGAGAGGGCTCCGACTTTGCAGCTGGTGGGCTCCGTCGCTTCGTTGCAGAAGAGCCACAGACCAGGGAGCCAGGCGGCTGTTGCCTGGTTGGGGGCGGGTCTCCCCATGGTGACGAGGAGAGACCCGCAGGTTTCCAGAGCCCAAGAAAGGGGACTCCAACTTTGGCCGTGAGGAGTGCGGGATGGGCACTCTAAGCCACATTTTCCTGAGACTTAGAAGAGGGCTCCAGCTCCGCTGGTTCAGAGCGTCCAAACTGGAAGTCAGGCAAAGAGAGCCTGGCCTCGGGCGTGGCTAACTTGCTTCCAGGCCGGAATCAAACAAATGGTAATTTAAAATGCACAGTATGTTTCATGTTTTTATCAGAGATCTCCTTAGTTACAATAGACTCGTTTTTAGTGAACTGAAACTGTCAGATAGCTAGGAATAATTAGAATTTGGCTGTGGACATGTAGTACATGGGGAGGGGAGAGATCATCCTGAACCTTCTTTGTCTAGAAGTGGGAAACTAGAGAGCCTACCTCCTTCCAGAGAAAGAGGTCTCCTGATAGGACAGTCTACAGGGAGTTGTTGAGAATAAGCTTCCATAACTTTCCATAGCTTATTGTGTGTTTCTTAGATTAGTTTAGCAGACCCTGTCCAAACTTTGCTGAAAGAAGACATATCCCAACTTTGCCAATTTCCCCTGCCCCGAGTGCTGAGCTTCATGCATGAACACCCATTTCTTTCCCAAAAACCTTAACTTGAATCTTCTGATGCTGATACCCTTTCTCTTTGAAATTCCTCTGGTCACTTTTGATGCTTTAGTTAGAATTGGGAACTTCCTTTATGGAAACAATTTACATATTCTGTGATCTCTATATCGTGATATTTTGCATCTTTTTCTTTATAATATACAAATGAAGACTGCATAGCCATATTGATATATATGCTTTTTAAATGATTTGACTTACTAATTGATGGATTTGTGCTTTTACTAAATCTGCTAATAAACTTTTATAGTTGCACATCATCCGCTCTGTTGTTATTTTGAAGCCACAATGTGTAGGTAATGATAAGTCCTTTCACACACTTTCAGTCGACAATGAAAGGTCCATACCACCAGTGGATGCTCCTACAGAATGACTACATGAGGACACGTACAAGGAGCCATGCCGCATCAGTAATGTGTTACCCCTTAATAGAGCTCTGATCAAGATGCTTTTTGAAATTCCACTATGTGGAAGAGCTGGTCATCAGTGTAGATGAAGTCCTGGAGGTCCTCTTTGTCTCCAATTTTAATATATTCTTGCCACTTTCTGACTTTGATGCCTATGATTGACTTGTGCAAACACTGGAGTTTACCAGGGCGCCCTAGTCCATCGAGTATTGAGAATGATGGTGATAGACCCAATGTCACTTTGAGATTTGAAGTTGTTGTTTTTTATTCTGCATCCGATGTCCCTAGCATCTCACCTGATAGCATGTTGCCCCCAATGTATGACAGCTAGGTTGCAATCTACTGCAATGGTTATTTCTAGTGTGTCCACTACCTGTGATTTTTTGCCTAGTGCAGGTCATCCAATTAAGCTTGTCTCTTTGAACTTTGCTGGTATTAGTAGCAAACTGGCATGCCAAAAGTGGGGTGATTTTATAGATCAATGTAATATATGTATGTTCAAAAGAGACATGGGCTGTTATTCCGCCATTCCGGTCAGGGTTCTCTAGTTTTGAAGGACCTGCCCTTTCTTCTGGAAAGGGCAGGCAGTCAGGGGGCCTTGGAACCTGGTTGGAAGCTACTTTGACATGTTCTCATAACGTGATTGACCTTGGCTCACCTTATTTTTTGTGTGTAATTTTACTGTTTGCTGATGGGGTTAGGTTATGCTTGATTCATGTGAATTGCAGACATGAAGGTAGTGAAGCCTACTAGAGCTGTTATTGATACAAGTAATTCCTACCTACCAAGCTTCTCGGATGTTGTTTATAAAATAGTGGCTGGTGACCATGATTGTAGTTGTGTACCCCTTGGCTTGCTTCTACTATGAACAATGGTATGAGAGCCTGTAACAGGAGAACACTCTCAGATAAAGGAGGGAAGGTTACATTTATTCGGCAAGGAGGCTCCAGATTATATCCTGGGGATATTACGTTGTGGCAGCAGGTAATTGACATGGAGATGGCCCAGTGACAGGAAGCGCGAAGGAGCACCACTCTCTATCAGTGAGGGAGCATGAAGGGGCAATAATGAAGCAACCTGAGATGCCAGGGACTTAAAGCTATCTGATACCAATACTGTCTGACATTTTAACACACAATCTCCTGGAGCATTTAGCACTCAAAAACACCAAAATGGCCAAGCAGTAATCTGGCCCTTCCCACAACAGCCTCTGAAAGAGGACTAATGAGAAGGGAGAGGGGTCAAATAATCCCCAGAAATAAAAGCAGGACTAGCACCTCCAGGATACTGAAACCAAGGGAAATAACTATAGAAACAAAAGGAAGACTAGTAAGAGGGGAGAAATGATAAACAAGCTACAGAAGTATCAATAAGAGTGTCACCACCATGATTCTGAAACCACTGTAAATAATATAGACTAATTCTGTAACCATTGTAATTAACATTGAATAATTATTAATTAATTACCTATATAAATGAGGTAGAGCAACATTACCAGAATAATTAATTTTATTAATAATTAATTAGTTAGTAAAATCATCCACCATTACCGGAAAATTACTAAACATCATTCCCAAAATAACTAATTGTAAAATTAATTAATTAAATAATTAGATAACCTACACTCCCAGAATAAATTAAACAACTGATAAACACATTACCGGAAAATTAATTAGGTTTTTAACTAATTACATAATTACAACTTTCCATCATTCCCCAAATAACTAATTGTAAAATTAGTTAATTAAATAATTAGATAACCTACACTCCCTGAATAAATAAAACAATTGATAAACACATTATTAATTAATTATTCAAGGAATGGCAATCATCACCAGTATAAAGAGAAAGGGATCTAATAAATTAAAATAAGTGAACACTGTGGGCCCGATTCACAGATCTAACTTAAGACAAAATCCTAAACTTACTACTTTTGGTATTCACAGAACCTACTTACTACTTTTGGTATTCACAGAATGCACTTACTACATTTGGTATTCAAAGAATGGATTTACGACTACTAACTTTACGTCTGCACTCGGGCCGGAGGTGGAGATTCCGGCCTGGAGGTGGAGATTCCGGCCGGAGGTGGAGATTCCGGCTCGGTTGTGGAGATTTTGGCCGTGGCTAAGTCTCAGCCACCGGCCAGGATCTCCACCTCCGGGGCGGAATCTCCCCCTCCGGGCCGAAATCTCCACCTCCGGGCCGGAATCTCCGCCACCGGGCAGGAATCTCCGGCCCGAGTGCGGATGTAAAGTCATAGTCATAGTCATAGTCATAATTTCTTGTATAGCGCACATTTCACAAAAGTCTCAAGTCGTAAATCCATTCTGTGAATACCAAAAGTAGTAAGTGCATTCTGTGAATACCAAAAGTAGTAAGTACGTTCTGTGAATACCAAAAGTAGTAAGTGCATTCTGTGAATACCAAAAGTAGTCAGTACGTTCTGTGAATACCAAAAGTAGTACGTTTAGGATTTTGTCTTAAGTTAGTTCTGTGAATCGGGCCCTTAGATCCCAAGAGGAGTTATTTGCATCATTTACAAAATGAAGGGAACAAATCTGATTCCCGTAGGTAATAAAGCCCGAGCGATAGCCTACCCTTCCAATCTCTCTAAAAATGCTTCCAAAACCTTCAAATACAACCTGCTCAGGAAGAACCCTGAAACACTTATCTTAGACCCCTCCTCTAACAAAAAAAACGGAGTGATTATTAACGATCTAATTTTCTACACTAGATCACTAGCTAAATGACGCACCACAACATTGAAATTGCTAAACATCAAAGAATCAAGAAACATCCCTTATGGAACGAAATTGATTATAAATCCCTCAAAAAACTTAAAGGCCTCACTAAATATAACCTTCTACAAAAAAAAAACAGGGATCTTGAGTTATTTGATGATTACTTTACCACGCTAAAAGACCAGGTCCATAACATCCATAACCAACAACACAACAGCTTAGACACCTCCATCCATACTCCCCTGAGGGTAATTGCAAAGAGAGACCGCAGTACTGTGAAGTAGTGTGGCTCACTGGTTAGAGGCGACAGACCCGAGAGCAGAGGACGGCCCGGGACCAGGGTTCGATTCCCGGCGCGGCAGGTTTCTGGACCAGGGTCAGCGGACTCGATAATTCTCTCGCCTCGGTGCCCACTCTGATCAGCGATCACACTCGGCAACTCTGGGCATTAGCTTGCCTCATCTTCACTAACGGCCCCACCAGACCGCCGGGGATGCCTGGTCTCACCCAGGAGATACCCATTAAGGGACCATCTCTCAGGGAAGCCAGGAAGGGTTTCGCAGCGGTCGAAGCGCCTTGGGACCCTACCGGTAAGTAGTGCGCTATATAAATGCCAATACATTACATTACAGTACAGACCAGGAGAATCGACACTCTAGAACCTCTAGTACTAGACCAAACACAAAGGCACATGTTACAGCAAACACCCCAAGAGTAGACATACTAAAACAATCAACAATAATCCCATAGAAGCAACTCAAGTAAAATCAAACAAGTTGCCCAACCGGCACACATCAGATGCAAATGCCTCCTCAACCTTGCAAATCACTGCTCTATTGGACACAGCAACCAACAATCAGTACCCAGAGACATAAAATCACATGACCGATTTTAATACGGGACATGCCCTTCAGAGCAAAAAAATAATTACTGAAAGAGCGAAAAATATAAACAAAATGCCAGAAGATGAACCTTCCAACCTAACGAACCACATTTCAGAAGTCACGCTACAAAAGCACCAACTTTCACCATCAGGAAAGGAATTAGAAATGCTCATGGCCCAGACAGATAGGACAGCTACAGACATGTGAAACGCTATTAGGAACATGAAGAATACGCTACTGCTCTCAGAAAGTTATCTCTCCAAAATTATCCAGAGTCAAAGATCGTCACGCAATCTCCACAATAAGCTCAACACAACCCCACTGCCTTTTTCCAATAGGATTTACCATCCACATAGCTCCTTAGATATTTGTCGCACATAGAAACCCAAAACCTACTGCTTTCATATGATATAACTTCCAAACTACACAAAAAATAGGCAACCAGAAGATTCAGGTGATCCCAATCAATGTCAACAGAACATCACATACAAATCAAAGAAAACCAAACTCTAATAACCTGAAAGAAATAACGCTATGCCCAGAGGGGCCCGACTCCAATTCTGACTTAGAAAACCCTACAAAAAAGATCTCATGCCTACTTATCTTATGCCACTTAGCAATGAAACATGCCTCTGACATTGCCGACCTAATCATGAATCAAGAAACTGACGTGGCTATTCTAACGGGAAAATGGCTATCTGATTCATCTTCCCCGTAACTAGATGTGCTGGTGCCACCAAACTATTTTTTTTTATTTTAAAATCTTTTTATTGTTTCAAAACACAAACAAGACATAAGAAGGAACCAGTACAAATGCAAGGACCCCACATTTCGTGTTGAGATCGGACTCGACAAATATTCAGCAACTAACAAAGCATATAATCCCTATTCCAAATCTAACGCTGTAATGTCAAGCCCCTTCAATCAACATAGTGTCACGTCTGAGCCTAGGTCCTTAATCAATGCCCTATACGTGGCCCCCCTCAATATCTATCAACTCCCAAACCCCCCACCCCTGCCGCTGGCGCTGTGGTTTAAATAAGAAGTGTTGTCAATGTAATACCCTCGTGTGTAATATGTTTACAGGTCATCTCATCCACTATACTAAGATTCATCATAACCTCCCATGCTTCAGGGACCTCCCACTGTGCTAATCTCCCCCAGTCCAGAGGAAGCCGCCGGTGCCTGCTCTTCCCCAACGATGATCCGGATTCCGAATCAATATCCACGTCACCAAAGCCTCCCACGCCTGCGCCGCCTCCAGCGCTTTATCACTATGGGGTCTATGGGCTTGTTGCATTCTAACTGAACTCTCGCTGTCCGCCCACATTAGTAGCACTGCCTTCCATCTAACATAGCTAGGGCCAGCTGCTGCCTTCCAATTTGACTTAATTTCTCTTTTAGCTAGGATGAGGCCCAAGTCCATAAACTTGCTAGTTATCTTATTTTTACTAGTGTGTGGGAACCAGTGTAATAGGCACGCCCCATTATCCATATCAATCTGCCGCGCAGTTACCCTACAGAGCGACCCGGTCACCTCCTCCCAGTATGTTCCCAGCTGAGGACAGTCCCACAACATATGGTTCAGGTCCGCACCCTGAGACCGGCATCGGGGGCATATCGCAGTATTGATTCGAAAATACTGATTAATTTTAGCTGGCATGAGATATGCCCTATGTAACACAAAGAACTGATTCAACTGGAACCTGGCGTTCCTGGTACTCTTCCATGCCCTTCTAAGTATCTGTGACCAGGCCACATCCGGGATAGCTTTATCTAAGTCCATCGCCCAATACTGCCGCAATTTTAGTAACGGGTTAAGCCCTTCCCCTAACATTCGTTTATACAGACAGGTAATCGCCTTATACGTGCCCGCTGCATCACCACGTATTGACACGTTCCGCTCATTGGTGGTTCCGAGAGGCCAGCACCCCAATGTTTTTGTAGGGCTGCAATCAAGGCCGCGTGCATCAGGAAGTGACCACGCGGGAGGCCGAAGGTCTCCTGCAACACACTATATGGCAACACTACGCCATCTGCATAAAGGTCACCCACCATCTGCAGGCCCAACTCTTCCCATTCCGCTAGGCCGGACCTTTCGCCACCATGTGGCAACGCCGTGCACCTGCCCAATGGTATCTCGGGTGCATAAGGACGCTTCACCCCAATTCTGCGCTGTGAAACCGATTCCAACAATGTCTTAGGGTGCTCTCCACCATCGATAATTCGGCAGTCCTCAGTCACTGCTGCAGTATCACAAACGACAGTACATGCCTGGGCACTTCTGGCATAGACCCCCCTTCTGGTCCTCTAAACTCCAGCGCAAATGCCTGAGTGAGAACCTGGAATTGCGCAGCTAGATAGTATAATTCAAAATCTGGAGTAGCAAGGCCTCCCTCAGCTCACGGCTGCATCAGTGTATCCAACGCTACTCTGCGCCGTCCCGCACCCCAAATGAAGCTACCCACCGCTAAACGGAGTTGTCAGAAAAATGCAGCCGTATTCGTAACGGTAAGGTCCGGAAGAAATATAAAAGACGAGGAAGCGCCACCATCTTCAGGAGCGCGACGCGACCCGCCACCGACAATGGCAGTGTCCCCCAAAACCGGATGCTACTCCTCAAGCCCCTCATCGCTCTCCCAATATTGCCCTCAAGAAGATCCTCCTGTGCATGATACACCTGCGTTCCTAAGTAAGGAAGGCATCTCGGCTCCCACGCCAGGTCAGGCGGTAACACTGGTGGGTCGCATGTACTAGACACTGGGAAAACACAGGTCTTTGCCCAGTTAGTCCGCAGGCCGAGATGTCCCCGAAACGGTCAAGGAGATTGTGTGCCGCACCCAGGGCGTGCCCCGCATCTTCCAGAAACATAAGTGGTGCCACCAAACTATAAAATTATAAGACTAGATTGGCTAACAAAATGGGAGGAGGAGTTGCCTGCATCCACAGATCAAACATCACCATCTCCAAAGTTCTCCCAGTAGCTATAGATTCGTGTGAATACCTGGGGCTCACAGCACAATTCACAGTCAACCAAGTGTACAAACTACACGCATTCTATCACCCCCAGGTAAAAACCTAACTTTCATAGACCATCTAATGGAAATTATTACAATCAACTCAGAACCCCACTCCAATGATATTTTCCTAGGAGACTTCAATCTTCACTGGAACGACATCTAAGATAATCAGGTCAACATTCTGAAAGAATTCCTAGCAGACCACTCACTAGTACAAGCATGTGCCCTACCAACACACTCCAAAGGAGCAACACTAGACTGGATCATCTCCAAAGAAAATACGATCCAAGCAAGCTCAATCGTACCTTGTGACTGGTCTGATCACCACCTCCCAACTTTCCAAATACCAGACAAAAAAAGAAAACAATCTTGCAACCTATCAAATCCAAACATTGGATGAGAGACACTAGAGACCTGAACTCGGAGGCTTTAACATTGCAAGGCGAGAAAGAATTGCAACCCCCTTCTGAACTAACGGACATTAGAGAGATTACAGACCACTACAATCGTATGATATCTAAAATAATCGATGACATTGCACCCCTAAAACTGAAAAGAATTCAGATCAAAGATAAAAACCCATGGTTCAACAGGTCACTTAATAAAGAAAGACATAAACTCAGAATAATTGAATGAATATGGAGACAAACTCCGTCATCCTCCACTTAAAACAACTAGGAATGACCAGAAAAACCTACAATAAAAGCATACTCGAATCAAACGAAATAATTTTTTAGAAAGGACCTGAAAACGCAAAGAACAGACCAAGGCCAAATATTCCCTAATAACATCTAAATCAGATATGAACTGTGAAGATTTCTCAACATTCTTCACTGATGAAGCCAGCTCATTGGAGAGACTCAAGAACAACGCTGAAAAAGAGTCAATCCTAAGGAGTGAACAAGGGAGGAACCATGCCCTACCGACACAAATAATGCCCAAAAATAATGCCCATTGGTCACCCTTCAAACTATATGATCAGCAGGACATTACTAAAATATTACTATCTTTGAAACCAGAAAATAATTACAATGACCCTCTGCCGTCGAAATGCTGGCCCTCCTGCAATCTCATGGTCATCCCCTTCTGGACTAAGATAATTAATGAATCGCTTGCCCAAGGATCAATTCCGGACTGCCTAAAAACAGGCCAAGTTATCCCTCTTCTGAAGAAACCTACGGAGAACCCATCGGACCTAAACAACTTTCATCCAGTAACAACTATTCCCCTACTAGCCAAAGTACTAGAAAAATGTGCTCACAATCAATTAAGTCAACACATCAACAACTCCTTTGAAACCGGCACCTTCCTGGAGAGCTGAAAGCACGCCGAGATCAACGCCTTACTCAAAAAACCCAAGGCAGACCCTAAGGACCTCAAGAACTTCCGGCCCATCTCCCTACTCCCGTTCCCGGCAAAAGTCATCAAGAAGATTGTCAATAGGCAACTGACCTCCTTCCTCGAAGAGAACAACATCCTGGACCCATACCAATCCGTGGTCCGCAGCAACCACAGCCCCAAAACAGTCCTCATTGCTGCCACCGATGACATCAGGGCCCTGCTGGACAACGGAGAAACTGCAGCCCTCATCCGCCTGGACCTTTCGGCCGCCTTTGACACTGTCTGCTACCACACCCTACGCACAGGCCTCCACAACGCAGGGATCCACGACAAAGCCCTGGACGGGACCACCTCCTTCCTCACCGACAGAACCCATCGTGTCCGCCTCCCTCCAGTCCGATCTTAAGACATCAAGATCATCTGGGGATTACCCCAAGTATCATCCCTCAGTCCGACACTCTTCAACGTCGTCTTGGCACCGCTCACCAACATCGTCCGATCGCACAACCTCAACATCATCTCATATGCCGACGACACCCAGCTGATCCTCTCCCTTACCAAGGCCCCCACCACCACTAAAACTAACCTCCACGAAGGAATGAAGGCCATCGCCAAATGAATGAAGAACAGCCGCCTGAAACTGAACTCGTACAAAACGGAGGTCCTCATCATCGGATCCATTCCCTCCGCCTGGGACGACTCACGGTGGCCGGCCGCGCTGGGTGCTGCAACAATGCCCATTGACCACGCACGTAACCGGGGGTCGTCCTGGACTCATCGCTGTCAATGACCCAGCAAGTCAAAGCCGTCTCCTCCTCCTGAGTCAACACCCTCCGCATGCTCCGCAAGATCTACAGATGGATCCCCACTGGAACCAGAATGATGGTCACCTAGGCACTCATCAGCAGCAGGACGGACTACGGCAACGCCCTCCATGCGGGAACCTCAGCCAAATTCCAGAAAGGACTACAACACATACAGAACGCCTCTGCATGCCTCATCCTCGACATCCCCCACCACAGCCATATCACAGCCCACCTGAAAGACCAGCACTGGTTCCCCATCCATTAGAGGATCACCTTCAAGCTCCTCACCCATGCTCACAAAGCACTCCACAGCACTGGACCAGCGTAACTCAACAAACAACTCACCTTCTACACCCCTAACTGTCAGCTTCACTCCACTGACCTCGCCACTGTCCCCCGCATCCGACGAGCAACCACAGGCGGCCGATCATTCTCCCACCTCGCTACCAGGACTTGGAACACCCTCCCCATCCACCTGCGACAGACCCAGGACCTGCTGACCTGCATGAGACTTCTCAAGACCTGGCTGTTCGAGCAGTAGCAGCACCCCGCCCCATCAGCACCTTGAGCCCTTCACGGGTGAGTAGTGCGCTCTACAAATGGATTGATTGATTGATTGATTGATTGATTGATTACTGAATTTGAACTACTAAATGACTGCCAATATGGGTTCAAACCAAACAATAGTTTAGAGGCAGCAATCCTACACATAGTAGATGACGCTCTGCTAGCCCTCAACCGTAATGAAACCTGTCTCCTGATCCTTCTGGACCTATCGTCTGCATTTGATACAGTAAACCATCCCAAATTACTAGAAAGACTGGAAAATAGGATGGGCTTATCGGGTACTGTACTGAAATGGTTCTACTCCTTCCTAGAGAACAGATTGCAAAGATTCCTGGTGGACAAGTTATCCCCACCATCTCTGATCCAAATTGGGGTTCCTCAAGGATCAACCCTATCCCCTTCACTATTTAACTTATACATTGAACCATTAACTGAAGTACTGTATAAAGCTAACATTTCATTTCACATGTATTCTGACAACACCCAGCTGTACATGAAGATATCATCTCCCGAAGAGATCACCACTATGAACCAAAACTCTCAAGAAAACCGTTGAATGGCTAGCTGACAATCATCTTAAGCTAAAGTCACAAAAAACTGAATTCCTTTTGATCTCCCCTCCTTAAAGTTCAACCAAGATTAAAGAAAAGACCAAGATGATCACAGCACTAAACGGTACCCCAACGATAGTTGACTCAACCAAATCACTGGGTATCACACTGGATAAAGATGTAAACACTTCAACACAATGGCAAAAAACGCTCGCTTTCATCTGAATTACCTCAGAAAAATGGCAGTGCAGGCACTGGTCATATCAAGAATTAACTATGGATGCGCAGCGCTATTAGGACTCCTAAGATATCAACAGCTCCCCTAAAAGCCTGTCTCAGTGCAGCAACTAGACTTATGACGGGAACCAAAAAATACGAACACATCTCTCCACATCTGAAAGCGCTTAACTGGCTACCATACTAGGCAAGAATAGAGCTAAAAATTGCATTTATTACACACAGGGCAATACATCACAAAACTCCTCACTACCTAGCTGATAAAGTTATTCTGTCCTGAGGCACTAGACCCTCGAGGGGATCGGAGGATTTTCTACTGAAACCAGCATTCTTCCATTAGAAAAAGACTCACGATAGAGCGTTCACAGGAGCTGCACCAAGGATCTGGAATTTGCTCCCACCGAACATCAAAAGAATCCCCTATGCTCCACAATTCAAAAAGGAGACCAAGTCCTTTCTGATGAGTACATTTCTCCCATAACGAACATTGTGGTGAACATAACAATACTATAACCAACTTGGATATAGAACAACTCAGGAATGGTTTTGTCTTAAATCTAATGTACGACACGACAATCTTGACTGTAATGATTTATTTTACTCCTCATTACATTTGTCTTATGTATGGATAATTATACGCCAATGTTAGTGGAATACATAGACAAGCTCTTGACGAGAAAGAATTGATATCTGCTGATATCGAAGGTAGTTGAAATGTAAAGCGCTCTGACACCCAAACCCTGGGTCTGGTTCGTGCTATAGAAAACACTGAATAAATAAATAAAAAATTAAAAAATGATCACAATGCTCTGGATCTCTCACTGAATTTAGTGGGTACTTTTATTTCGCACAAACATGAACCACTTGATAGGAGGCTGCTTCCAACTATCAATTGTCGTAGGATGGAATGGAGTGTTTTTACTTCCTCCCCTACTATCCAGTTGCAACTGTACAAGTTGCTTGTTGCTTCATTGGAAGTAGTTTTAGATCTAGGAGGGACTGGTCTTGCAGACACCTCATGGGGGGCTCTTACAGTCATTACCTACTTCTTGTTTTGTTCCATAAAGGACCTTTTTTATGGTAGAGGCTAGGGGGCAGATGTATCAATGTATTTTTTAGTCACAAACTCTGCGAATCGCAAAAAACAGCGTTTGCGACTAAAAAATATGAAATCGGTGTGTATGTTAAATATCGCATCACAAAGTCAGAAATCGCAATATTTGCGATTACTTAATTTGCGAGAACTGGCACTTTGAGAATTTTTTAGCGATTCCTTATTTTGCGTGTTTCAAGTTTAGCGAAATTCGCAAAGAAGAAATCGCAGCATAAGAAATCGCTACAAGATGTATTAAAAATTCGTAATTAGCGAATTTTATAAAATCGCAAATTAAGAAATCGCATTTAACACCAACTACATGCAGGTGGTAACTAGGAAAAAAATATTTAAAAAACCACAATGCACAGAGTTTTTTTGCAAAATGGCTGGACTATACCTGATAGCCAGGAGGCTGCGTATTCAAGCTGTTGCACAGAGGAGACAGAGACAGGAGGGAATTTTGAGACTATGCATCACGCTGTTCCAGCAGACTAAAGAAGACATATATGACAAATACAGACTTCATCCAAACACCATTCTGGATCTCATTGATGAATTGAAACCTTTTTTGGAGCATCCAACAGGCAGAACACAATCAATTCCAACCCATGTGCAGGTATTGTGCTCACTGCAACTTTTGGCTTCAGGGTCTTTTCAAAGCGTCATTGCAGAGGTTGGCGGGGTGTCCCAAAGTGCTCTTTCACACTTTTTCCATGCCTTCCTTGATGCAATGCTGAACAGGCTTCAACATCACATCTACTTCTCAAACACCCAACAAGCCATACAAGAAACCAAGTTGATTTCTATCAAATTGCACATTTCCCACATGTGATTGGATGAATTGACGGAACCCATATTGCCATCACTCCACCAGCAGCCACAGAATATGTATTTCGAAATAGGAAAAGCTACCACTCCCTCAACATCCAGATTGTGTGCAATGCCAAATATATCATCAATGATATAGTGTCAAAGTAACCAGGCAGCACACATGACTCCTTCATTTTCAGACATAGTGGAATTCATAGACGTCTGAATGCTGGACAGTTTGGAGAGGGATACCTGCTAGGTAAATCACACCAATGCATACATACATACATCCATCCATCCATCCATCCATCATTCATTTGACAATGGAACATACAGTTACTCTTTTGTTTCTTCCATGCAGGTGATAGTGCCTATGCAGTGCGTGACTTCATCGTAACGCCATACTTGAACCCAGCAAATGCAAGTGAGAGAAGATACAACAGGGCACACCGGTCAACACGTGGAGTTATTGAACGCACATTTGGCATTTTAAAAAGCCGTTTCCGCTGAATACACAAAAGTGGAGGAGCTTTGCAATACAGTCCTGAAACCTGTTGCAAAATTGTAACTAGCTGTGCAATGCTGCATAAAATGGCTATGCTCAAAGGCACAGACATTGAAGTGAGTGAGTCAGACACATCTGATGATGATGACATACCTCCACCTAGAAGGGCTGCAGCTGAAGTAGGAGCAGCGGCTGGCCGTCAAAGACGGTCTGAGATTACACGGAATTACTTTTAGGTAAGACAAGCAATCTCACAACATTTCTCTCCTTTTGCAAGTGTTGTTTTTATTCACAACACACAAACCATAGTACTGTTTTCAAACTGAAAATGTTAGTTCACAGTAAGGGTAAAGTAGCACAAATGTGAAAGAAAGCCATGTTAGACAATGCATCAATGAAAAAAGTCTTGCACTGTAAACTGTCACTTCTTGCGCTGGCGGCTTGGCGCAGGGTGTTCTTCTGATTGCATGCTTTCATGATCAGGTGCAGTGCCAGAACGCCTTCCACTTCTGCACTGGGTCATTTGAGAAGTTGGTGTGGGGTTCCTACTACTCCTGCTGCTGCTGGAGGTGTCCTCGCTGTCAGCTGAAGCAATGAGAGCGCTTGCGCCAGAGTTTGCAGTTTGTAACATTTCAATTGCAGAGGTGACTTTATCCAAGCCTTTTGCCATGTTATGAGTGCATTCACTCATTTCACGCTGCATGTTGATGCTGCGCCTAGTGAAGATGCATGTCACAGTACATAGCCGGTTAATGGCTTTTGTATAACCTTGCATTCTCACATGTGCATAGTGTGCAGCCCTATTGCGGGAAGTCTCCGTACGTTCGAGGGTCAGACACAGTCGATCTATTGATGCTGCCATGCTTTCTTGATTTTTGTTTAATTTTAGTAACTGTCTATTTATTGATCTAAGGGCCTTATGTTGCAGGCGCTGCATGTGAAGCATGTCCTGCTCTAAACCGGCAAAAGCTGTTGGTATTTCCAGTTGACCACTGCTGCTCCTACATGTGTTCAAACTGTATGTACGTGGCCTTCTTTGACTTTGGGGTTGCTCTTGAGAGTCACGAGGGCACACTGTGTCATGGCCACTGTCTACTGTACCCTCATCTTTATTGTTATCTTCTTCCAGTGGTGGCAGAGGAGCAACCTGCCTTCACTTTCTGAGCACAATTGGAGTGGAGACAGTCTCATCAGTACATCCTCCTTCAGCATCAGATACAACATGGGGAGGTGAATCATCGCCCTCACTTTGATCCCTGGATTCCCTTGATTGTCCTGTGGATGTAGAGTGAGACATATGAGTTTGTGTTTGTATGTGCATTTTCTGACAAATAAAGTTTTTTGTTTTTTGTACAACTAAGTTTCACTATACTATATTTCTGCCTTCAAAGTAAAATTACAAACTTTTCATGTGTTTCTGTGATGGAAATGTATAATTATGAGTGCACTACAACTCCCATGATGCATTGCTTGGTATATGTTAAACTGCCTCCCAGGACTACTGCATTCCTTACACTGAGTACATGCACTACACAAACACACATGCATTAAACTCTTCTTCTGCACGTCTTTGCATGCATCTTACCTTGTGCAGTTGGTGTAGGGTCAGAGCTGTCTATATCATCCACTCCACTCACACTCTCTGGCAACAGAGTGGATTCAACAAGTTCCTCGTGTGGTGTCGGTTGATCTGCTGTTGAAGTTTCACCACCAGTTTTGTTTGCTTCCTTAATTCTTTCAGCAACCCTCTCTTTAGATCTTTGATGCAAGTCATGCCATCTTTTTTTCAGTTCTTCTATGGTACGGTTTGTCACTCCAACAGCATTTACTTTTTGCTAAATCTCCAGCCAGATTTTTCTTTTCCTTGATTCAGGAACTTTTAATGCCTTTTTCCCAAAAAGCAACTCATGGCTGCACACCATTTCTTCAATCAGAATTTCTTGTTCCTTTTCTGAAAACGCGTGTTTTCTCTTCCTTTTGTCTCCTGCCATTCCCTCCTGTGTGTTCTGGGACTCCATTACACTCCAAACAGGTCTGCTCTGCCTCCAAACTGTCTTCCAACTGCCACTGGGTGTGGCTCAGGCTAGCAGGTGCAGGAAATCACTCCCTCTTCCTGGATATGATGTCATCAACCTGTACCTGCATTGCAGATTCCCGTTTTTTGCGATTTCTTAATTTGCGAATTTCGCAATTTAAGAAATCGCAAAATATTATCCGAATTTGTTACGATTTTTAGGGAATCGCTAAATAATCGCTAAATACTACATACATACCATTTTGCGATTCTGCAATTTCGAATCGCTAAAAAGCGCAATTACAGATTCGCAAAACAGAATATTGATACATATGCCCCAGAGTCCCTTCCCAAGCCAGCTAATGAGGCACTTTGGTATACTAGGGATTGTAGGGCATCTAGGCGTTCCCTAATGGCTGCTATCAAAAGCAGGATTAGAGCCTCAATTAAGGAAGCCAGGGCCTCCTATAATGCCATAATAGCAAAGGCTAAGCGTGAGCATGAAATTGCATTTTGGGAGACACTTCTGCTCGGAGCAAAAGGGAAAGATCATCACTCTTTCTGGCAAATGTTGGCCAACAGGGGCCTCTGAATTTCTTCCCCTCTTTCTTGTACTGTATCAGCCACTGCCTGGGCCGACCACTTCTCAGGCCTATATACGCATGATTCAGGGCATAATGAGTCTTCAGTGAGCCCTGTGCTTAGGAAATTGGTGGGCCTTGATAGAGGCATGGTTGAACTAGCAAAACAGGCAGAGGTAGGTTTGCCATCTTATGTCCTACCTGGGGAGTTTCTTCCAGTCTGCCTGACTGTGCTGCTGGCCCAATCACCGTGATGCAAGTGGTAAACGAAATTAACTGGATTACCCCAGGGAAAGCGTCCGGCCTAGAGAAGGTACGGGCGACCTTTATAAAGCAGAGAAAGAAATTTGGGTACCCTATTTTACCCTGTTATTTAATAGCATTATGAACGGGCTACCCATACCTGGTTCATGGGCTGGGGCTGTACGCATCTCGACCTACTAAAAGGGTCTTAGGTCACTCCCATTTATTGATCTAAAAAAACTCATTGATAGCGCACAGAAGCTCTTTAGTTAAATTCAACTGAGTTGACTGCAGGCTTGGATGGAAGATGCAGATTTGATCACATCCCTGAAAGCAGGGTTTAGGGCTGGGACCAGTACATTGATCATCTTCTCCAACTGCAGCTAGTTTATTGGAAATATGTCACGATGGGTGGTGGCCATTTATATGTTATTTTTGTTGACCTTCAACCAGCATTTTACTTGTGCCTAGGGAGACACTATGGGAATTTGTGACCAGCATGGGTGCCCCTAAACATCTAGTGGATGTCATAAGTAGGCTTTGTAATAATAACTATGCCCAGGCCTTGTTCCGGTGTCCCGGGGTGTGAGATAGGTGTGTGTTTTAGCTCCAACCCGTTTTTCTTTTCATTAATGACCTGGTGACCTACTTGGAGCAGTGAATGCATGATGCCCCAAGCCTGGCTAACAGGAAGGTCCCAGCACTCCTGTTTGCAGATGATACTTTGCTGATCTCAAAGTTGCCCATGGGCATTCAAAATCTGCTTGATCAATTTGATGTCTTCTGCAAGCAGAGAGGAGTGGAGATCAATATCAGCAAAGCTACGTATATGGTCTGAAATCCCTGTCATACATCTCGGTCTCATCCAGTCTTTAATGGTGTTCCCATAGGGAAAGTTAATCCTTTTGATTATCTGGGCTTTACCCTAAATGAGTCTTTTGGCTGGTCTTTCCAGATCCATAAGTGTAAACCCAGACTGGAGCATTATACAGGTAGCATTCTGAGGGCCTTTCAGGGCTCCAGCTTCCGTCCTGTTACTCCAGCGTTGCAGATCTATAACCTGCAGGCACGGGGGAGGGGTAGTTGTATGGTGGCATGATAACGTAAATGGCATAAAAAAGGCGGAGAATCATTTCTTATGAGTTCTCACCAACCTGCCAGTAGGTACCCCCCTTTCCAACTGCTGGTAGACCTGGGTATTAGAGCTCTTGTACATGGGGTAAGACTCAGACTTTTGATGTATTGGAGGAGGATTTGGTCCACCGCCAAACTGGTGCCCTACAGGATGGGCTTGGATACATTTTTACAGCGCTGTGGTTTTGTCAAGATCCCCTAGGTTGGATTGCATCAGACATAGCCTAATTGAGGTCAGCTATGAGGACCTTTGGGTGCATCCACAAACTGCTGGTAGGGTTTTGAAGTCCATGCTTAAAGTGATGTATTGGAGACACATAGATGAAGGGCTACAAAGGCTTGGGGATGTGGGCTCCCTGATCACAGTTTTCCTAGAGTTCAGGGACGCTTACTTTCTGGAGGAGTATATGGAAGATATTGAGCCCCGCCTCCTAGCATGTTGTACATCAAATTTCCTTTTTTTGGACACTGCCACTTCAGCCATTTACGACCAGATGGCAGTGTTCCCTACCTCTAAGATGATTGCCCCTTTTTCCCTGGGATGAAGAAAATCATAGAGCATGTTTTTTTTTTGCGCACAGATCACGGACACAGGAAGGCTTGGATTTTGCTATTATGTCTCAACATGGGAGTCAGGGATCATAGATCTGCAATAAGAATTGTAAGATTGAATAAAGTCCGCCCAATAGTTTTCATTGTCTCACGGTTTCTACTACATATGTGGAGGCGCAGACTGAAATGCGTTTCCTCCTCACCTGCAGATTAGGTTAGGGGACTTGTATTTTTCATACTTCCCTTTTTTAGGTAATATGAAACTGGCTGACATTATATAAATGATAATTTGATTCTTTTAGGGACCTAGAACACTGCTTGTATGCATAGTTAAAGCTATTTATTTGAACTGAATCATGATTAATTGAGGCTCACTTGCTGCTACTGTAGGAATAATCTGCTTTACTAGTGGGATTGTATTGTTTTTAGTAACATTCATATTTCTTTTTTAATTACATTTATTTTCCTGCATTAGTATGATTGATTGTTGCCCATTTGCTGTTATTACCTTGATTCTTTTTAGGGCTTTTTAAAAGTCTTAACATGCTTTTAATGTTTTATATGTGCATTATGATTTGTGCTTTTATGGCTAATGGCCGTAATAAAGATATTGATAGATTGATTGATTGAATCTTTAAGTTTTGAATGAACAATTGACATTGTGCTTCAACTTTTGTGGATTGTCCTTTTTTCATTTTCTCAGGCGGAACATTGTTTTTTTTCAATTTGGAGTTTTGACTGTAGTAGTAAATATTGTTACATTTTTGTGCAAGAATTCCTCACTTTACCATTGACACTTTGGGCCAAAGCATGGACATGGATCTCAAGTTTACAGTTTATTTATTATGATTTGGAACTCCGAAGAGTTCCACATAAAAGTACATCTGAAAAACAACATTACACACATTACATTATTACACATTACACATTACACAGTCAAGTACTGAATTCAACATAGTATATCGAAAAACACAGAAAAACCTCTAATGGGAGCCATTCTATAACTTTCGGGCGCCAAGGGGATTGATCCCTAATAAATCAGATTACCATAGATGGATACTTGTGGACTTTTGAGAAGAATATGATCTAATGCGGTTATAAAACTTTCTAAAGTAAAACCTTATAATAAAATGTGGAATTGGATTATTCGCAATACAGTACTAGATAACAAGCAGTAAAACCATGGAGTAAAAAATGGGAATTTGCCACTTCACTATACATTACAAGATAATCAACAGCATAATAGCAGTGCGAGAATATTTAAACTTCGCAGAACAATTTTCAGCATACAGTCCTTGATAACTAGCAGCAAAAAGGTTGGTAAAGTGCAAGTGCGCAAATGCATACAAAGTGAATCAGCGTACAGTAATTAGAAGCAGAAAGAGTTGGAAAAGTGCACGTGATCCGATGCGTAAATTCAGCATACTTTACTCCTTAGCTAGCAGCAGAAGAAGGGAAAAGTTTAAAAAGTGCAAGTGCTCAGGAACATACAAATTGAATCACTCAATACTACTCTAATATATATTTAAAAAGTGTTTAAAAAAGCTAAAAAATGTAAAACACATAAGTTCAGATGGGGGCGCCAGCAGACGGTTATGGGCCTCTTCTGCTGTGGTGATATTATGCTTTAAAAAACCATTCCACTGGTATCTACGATGTACTGGTTGTAATATGGGGCAGACAAATAGGACATGGTTTAAATTTTGAATACGGGAGTTACATAAATGACAAAGTCTTTCCTGTCTAGCAATGCCCTCCCAAGCTCCTGTTACAATTCTAAGAGGAAGTAAATTCAGCCTAAGTATCAGAATGACCCTGCATATTCCATGTTTAAGATTCCATAAAACAATACTTTTGTTTTTTTTGCAAATACTGCTCCCCACAATGCAGTCATTATGTAATGTAATGTAATGTAATGCACCTTTTATACCGCGCTACTGTCGCTCCAAGGAGCATCTAGGCGCCCATGAGTGACCCAAAGATGTATGAGATGGTCAGGCTGCTTATGTTAACTAGTCCAACTATCACACTAGTGCTCTAGCGCTGGTGTCCTGTAGCTTAAAGATCCAGGTTTTCAGTTCCTTTCTAAATTCCTTTACCCTCTCTATTGCCCGAAGGTGACGGGGAAGCGTATTCCAGGCTTTTGATCCTAGTACTGGTAATGATTTACCCCCTCTCGTGCTAAGTCTGAAGGCTGGAACAGACAGCAGATTAGCATTAGAGGAACATAGGGTGATACCTTGAAAACTTCTTCCGTAGGTACTTTGGCCCTAAGGAGTGGATGGCTCTGAAGGTGATGAACAATATCTTAAAAAGGACCCTTTTGATTATAGGTAACCAGTGCAAGGTGCTTAATGCGGCAGATGCTGAAGATCTGTTCGGCCATTTCAGCACCAACCTGGCTGCTGCGTTTTGCACCATCTGGAGTTTGTGGGTAACCACTTTGTTAGTCCCTGCATATAGACTATTACAGTAGTCTATCCTTGATGGTACAAGGGTAACTGTGACCGTTTTTCTAGCCTCCAATGGAAGCAGATCGAAAAACTTCCTTAGTCCCTTGATGATGTCGAAAGATATCCCAGCTGTTGCTTAAAAGACAGGGCGGTGTCAAAATTTATTCCCAAGTTCCGGGCCAAGTCAGTGGTGTAAGGCGGTATTTCTGCCTTCTCTGGCCACCATAGTTTGGGCTCAAACTCATTTTGTGGGCCCATTGGCATGATCTCAGTCTTGCCCGTATTACATTTCAGGTGGTTTGTCCTCATCCAATCGAATGCAGCCGTCAGGCAGCATTTGAGATTTTCTTCCCAGTCCTGAGTGTCTTTTTCAAGGACCCGGATCAGTTGGGTATCATCGGCTTATGCCACCACATCGATGCCAAATGATGATATCAGCCTGATCATTGGGGTAGTATAGATATTAAACAATGTTGGGCTCAGACTGGACCCTTGCGGCACTCCCGTTGTTAGGAGTTTCTCCTTTGAGCAAAATTCACCCAAAGTGACCACTTGTCTCCTGCCACTCAAGAAGTTCTTAATCCATTCCAGGACTGTGCCAGTAATGCCAGATGTTATTAGCCGGTCAATCAGGATGGCATGCACGACCGTATCGAAGGCCGCCGACAGATCCAATAAGATCAGGACGGCCTTCTTACCCTGGTCCAGAGCCATGAGGATGGGATGGTATTGGTGGTGAACAGGAGAGCTGACTCGCTAGAGTGCTGTGCTCTAAAACCTTATTGATTGGGGTGCCACGCCTCACTATCCTCCAGAAACTTGGTAATCTGTTTGTTAGCAAAAGACTCTGTGATCTTACACAGTACAGGGAGTGATGAGATTGGTCGGAGGCTGGATAATGTGGTGGGGTCGGACAGTTGTTTTTTCTGCAGCGGTTTAACCGCCGCTAGTTTCCATTCTGGAGGTATGTTGGCTGTGGCCAATGAAATGTTTACAATTTCATTGATCACTGGGTTAGCTACCTCCCCAATCAAGTGTAGGAGCATAGGGGGGCATGGGTCAAATGGTGAACCGGAATTTGGACGCCAGTATTGCCGGATGAGTCTCCTCCAAACTGATTGGCCGAAAGGTCGCCAGCTGGTCCGCTGCATGGTTCCCCTCATAGCTACCATCTCCTGACTCTAGGACATGGACTGCGAAATCCTTCGTAAGTCCCTGTACTTTCTCCTCGAAGAAATCTGCAATGGTATTACAGAGACTCTCTGAGGGCGGGATTTCTTGCACTAATATTTTGGGCTTATTAAAGCAATTTACAATCTTAAAGATAGCTTTTTGTTTGTTACTGGCAGTCTCTATCGCTGCCGTATAAAACTTCATTTTGGCTTGTTTGATCAGTGCATGATATGCGCTCCTAGCTGTTTTATATTTCCTGCGCTCCTCATCGCAGTAGCTTTTCCGCCATCTATCCTCAGCTTTCCGTACCTCCCCTTGTTTTGCTTTAAGCAGCCGGTCAAACCACGGAGCTGATTGTCTCTTTTGGCCAGTCCTATTTCTATATATTGCCGGGCCTGCTTTGTCTTTAAGTTCGGACATCTATTCCCTAAAAGTGTTGTTATCCGCGTCCGGACGTCCTATCAGCTGAGGCCTACAATCCCCGGCCAACTCAGCCAGTTCCGGGTGTCCCATAATGGCTTTCCATTCCTCCTGCCTAACCTGAGTGTTTTTTCCATACAGCTTGCCTTTCCTAGACCCTTCTAGTGATAGAGTGAAGGGTACCAGCGCATGATCTGTCCATGTTTGGGCCATAGGATGTTTGGCCTTAAGTTCAGTTAAATTGGTAGAAATGCAGTCAATAGTGTGGCCTGCCTCATGAGTGGGCTGTGTGGTACGAATATCTAGCCCTAGGACGTCCATGGTGTCCCTAAAAGAGATTGCTGACGCATCTGTGGGGGGACACCAGATGGCTGTTAACGTCCCCGAGTATCGTGAAATTAGAGAACCGGAGTGCCAGGGTGCTCAAAGTCTCCCCAATGCTCTCCAGGAAGCCCTTACACGGGCCCGGGGGGCGATAGATCAAGGCACCCGCAAACGTGAAAGTGTCATTGATCTTGATGAGAAAGCCCATACCTTCGGCATCCTTAAGATCTGGTAGTTCAACCACAGTGCAGTTGAGTGAATCCCTATAAATAATGGCCACTCCTCCCCCCGTTTTTCCCCTCTGTCCGCTCTTTATATACAATATCCCGGTGGTAGGGCTTGCACGATGTCAGGGATGCACCATGATTTAAGCCACGTTTCTGTGACAAAAAGACAGTCTAAGTTTTCTTCAATTGGGGGCGCTAGAGGGCGCACTGCAGAATGGCCGCACTGTCGTGAGGCTCCTGCTGCCCGGAGCTATCATCCGCCTAGGGATCCTGATTGCCATCGCTGCGCCCTGATCTGACCCTATCGATCTACTGGGACATCGTCTGACCACACACGGTCCAACTCCTGGTCCATTCGGAGGTTGCTGGCCGAAGTTACGAGGGCTTCAAGTTTCCCCGACTTGCGCTCTGGAGGTCGGGTGTTCCTCAGCCCGGCGTCATCATTCACGCCAGCCCGTGGCTCTACACGTGGGGTGCAGGCCCTGCTCTGCCCCTTACCACTGGGCACGCTTTCTGGCCGGGCGAGCTGTTGGACTCTCCTTTCCATTGGACTGATTTCTCGGTTCATACATCTGCCTGCCCAGGTACCATTGCTTACGGAGACACGGCGGATCTCCTTCTGGGCGTCTGGGGGATAACCCCTTTGGTCTGGGAGCGGAGACGGCCATTTTTCTCGCCGTTGGGAGTGGCGGGGCGCGCTGGCCTGCTCGTGCCCCCAAGGCTCGGTTTTATGCCCATGCCCTTTGTCCGGCCTACATCCTAACTCCTATTTGCTTCGTTCTCCCGCTGCACTACTAGCACATTATATGGGGAAGCCGGACGCTAAACAATCCAAGTTGTCCTTTGACTCTGGCGCGGCTAGGAGGGGAACGCGATTGCTCCAGGATGCTGGGACCTCGCGGTCACCCCCCCCCCGCCTGTCGCTGATAATGTGCCGCAGCCACCACCACCGGACTTTACCCAGATGATGCAGGAGATGAGGCAGGGGTTTGCCACGATAGTGGACAAGGTGGACAAGATATCGTCGCGCATGGATGCGGTGGGCCAGAAGCTGGACGTGCATGAGGAGTGCCTGACAACGGCGGAACAGCGCATTTCGGACCACGACGACACGGCAGCCACCCATACCACCCAACTGGCGAGAATGGACAATATACTGCGTGTCATTGCCGCTAAAAATGAGGAGTTGGAGGCGAGGAGTAGGCGCAACAACGTTCGCATTATAGGTGTGCCGGAGTCCACAAATGTGGGCAAGATGGAAACTTATGTGGAGAGACTGCTGGTGGGCGCCATTGGGGCGGAGGCATTCTCATCCCAGTTCATCGTCGAGAGAGCGCATCGGACACTGGGACCTCGACCGGCCTCTGGGGCCGCTCCGCGCCCCATCATTGCGCGTCTTTTAAACTATCGTGACCGGGACGCTGCCCTCCAGGCTGCCCGCACTAATCGGGCCCTCTCCTTCGATGGGGTGTCTTTCACCATATACCCCGACTTCACGCCGATGGTGCAGGACCAGCGTCGTAAGTTCCTTGGGGTGAAAAAGAAACTTCGAGATTTACAAGTAGACTACGCTTTGCTTTACCCTGCCAAACTTAGAGTGACGCACCAGGCTAAGCAACATTTTTTCACCAACCCGCAGCATGCTGAGGATTTTGTAAAGCGCCTCCAGCGCGAACGAGCGGCTGCAGATCGTAGAGGCGATCGAGACCCTGAGGATGAACACTCGGCGGCGGAGGAGTAGGTCGCCTGATTATGGTGACTTTGTTCTTTGATTTGCCCTTTTATTCGTTTTTGTTTTTTTTGGTGTTGGAACAGCCTGGACGCACGCCTTTTGCACTGACTTCTACTGACTTCCTTGCCCGCATTGGTGGCCTAACTGCTATCCGCCTTATTGTTGTTGTTGCGGGGGTCATGTCTTGCCTGAGGTGAGGGTGCATGTATGGCTTCTTGAGGGTCGGTGTGGAACCGCAGGATGGTTCTTTCTGGATTCGCGCTCTGGGCACCCACCCCCCGCGCTGCGCCTGGGGCCGTTGGATACTCGTTGGCTCGGACACTGGCGTGGTGTGAGGGAGTGGTGTCGTGCACCTCTAGTAGGTTCCCCGGAGGGTGTACCCCACTTGTACCTTTGGTTTGGATTCTAGTCCTTTGTTGGTTGACTGGATGTGTGTTGGGGAACGGGGGGGGTGGGGGTGCGCATGGCCTGATAGTTGGGGTGTCATCAGGTGGGTGGGTGGGGTGGGGACAAGGCTGACCACGCTTGCTTGCCCAGGCCTCATGGGTCAGTGTAGGGATCGCTGCTACTGTTTGTGTGCACGGGCGCTGCTCCGTGCCCGCTGCTTCGTTTGGTCCATCTATCCTTTCGGCGGTACTGGTTCTGGGGCCCATGCCCCCGTCCGCCATGGGCCCGGATGGAACGGCCGCCATCTTTGGCGGCCACGTGGCGTTGAGCGCTTGGCACGAGGAACGTGTGTGCTAGTTGTGGGCCGTATGGACTGGATTGGCTGCGTGCTGCGCGCGATGTTTTCTGAGTGCTTGCTGCATGGATGGTTCAGCTGGGGGGGGGGTTGTTGTGGTTCTGGTTACTTGGTTTGGAGATGGCTGGGATGTGTGTGGAGTGTATGCGGGGGGACGACTGCTCCCTGGGGTGGGGTCCTGTCGCTGGCTGTTGCTGGGAGTCGGATGTTCCGTATTTGCTTGTTGGGTCCTGTGCGATCCGGAAACTGGCTAATGTCGACTGCTGTTACAGATCAGATATCGATTTTGTCCTGGAATGTACGGGGACTTAATGATGCCAGGAAATGTCGAAGTGTGATCCAGTATTTGGACAGGCATGCTATTCATGTTGCCCTCCTCCAGGAGACGCATTTGCGCCCCGCTCCTTCCCCCAGCTTTGGTGGGAGGTGGGCTGCGGCCAGGATGTTTGCTTCATACTCTTCTTATGCTCGCGGGGTTGTCATCCTTGTTAAAAGATCGCTCGCATTTCAAGAACTGGGATCTATGGGGGATCCTGATGGGCGCTATGTGCTACTGTGGGGGCGGCTTGGGCAGAACACTGTGTTGTTTGTTAATTGTTATGCTCCCAATGTCGATACGCCAACCTTTTTTGTTACATTGTGGGGGCATGTGCTTGCTGTTGATGCCACTTACATTGTTTGGGGGGGGGATTTCAATTTTGCATTTCATGCCCAGTTGGATAGATCGGAAGGGAGTTCTCAGTATAATGTGCAAGCTAGAGAAGTTCTGCGTGGGATTGTGGAGGAGGCTGGTTTGGTCGACAGCTGGAGGCACACCCACCCTGCCACTAAGGAGGGTACTCATTACACTACACATGCGCGTTCATGGGCGAGGCTGGACTATGTGTTTCTCTCTAGAGGGTTGGTGACTGGTCTGCGGCAGGCTGCACATCTGGCTCGTACGTATTCTGATCACTGTCCGGTGAAGGTCGTTTTATCTGTCCCCGGGCTGCACAGGCCGCGCCCGCCTTGGTGCCTTTTTCCGACTGCTTTGCTTGACCCGGTGTTCAAGGAGGAGCTTGGCGAGGAAGTGGAGGCGTTCTTCCCTAGGAACAAGGGCTCTGTTGACAGTGTCGAGGTTATATGGGAGGCGTTCAAGGTTACGATCCGGGGAGTCACAATTTCTAAAAGTTGTGGCATGCTTAAACTGATTGTACGGGCCCTCGGGGGCTTGGAAGCTGACTTGCGAGACTTAGAACGCAGGATGCAGGTGGACTCTGATCCTGATCTGCTGGCCCAGTTCCGTACTAAACTCTCCGAGTATGAAGAGGAGGCCGCCAGAGAGGCTAAACATAGGGGAAAGTACTGGACGGCGAGACGATACTGTGAGGGGGAGCGGCCCGGTAAGGTCCTCGCTGCCCTTACTAGGCATCCAAGGCATGGGTCAGACGTGCTAGAATTGGTGTTGCCGGATGGCACTCGCTGTCGTGACACTGCGGAGATTCAGCGTACTTTTATTGACCATTACGCACACCTTTACACGACACAGCAGACTGGGGAGACACGGTATGGCGGATTTCTTGATGAACTGGCACTTTGTTGGTTATCGGATGATCACCGAGCATTCTTAGGTAGGCCCCTAGAGGTGGAGGAGGTCAGGAATGCCATCATGTCTTTGAATAATGGGAAGGCCGCCGGTCTGGATGGCCTTCCTGCTGAGTTTTATAAGTGCTACGTGGACATCATGGCCCCTGTTCTCCGCGAGGTCTTTGAGGAGTCCCTGGAGGAGGGGCGTCTGCCGGGCTCCATGCGGGAGGTCGCTATTACGTCGCTGCTCAAGCCGGGGAAGGACCCGTTGGATGTGGGTTCCTATAGGCCCCTCTCATTGCTCAACTGCGATGTTAAAATTCTCGCGAAGGTCCTGGCGGTGAGACTTGCCGAGCTCATGCCCGTCATTGTACTACCTGATCAGTCGGGGTTTGTGCCCGGCCGTGCTACCTCCCACAATCTTCGCACCTTGTTTTCGCTTGTGTCGACCATCGCTCCTGATATTCCGGTTGCCGCCATCTTTCTTGATGCCACTAAGGCGTTTGACTCCGTTGAGTGGGGCTATCTTATTGACGTTCTCTGTCGTATGGGCTTCCCCCGGATCTTCATCTCATGGGTTAAGCTCTTATACACTGATCCGATGGCGAGGGTGGTGGTGAATGGGGTGCTATCCCCCTCGTTCCCTTGCACAAGGGGGACCCGACAGGGATGCCCCCTCTCGCCCCTCCTATTTGCCATTTCCATTGAGCCTCTGGCCTGCAGAATTTGTCAGCTTCATTAGCAGAGCGCCTTTAATTGTCTTCAGCGGCAGGTCGGGATTTCTTTATACGCTGACGATGTCACGCTTTATGTTAAAGACCCTGAGAACAATCTTAATTCGCTCTTGCGGGAGTTGGTCGCTTTTGGGGGTGTCTCCGGCGTCCATATTAACTGGCGGAAGTCCCAACTTTTCCCCCTTACTGCGGCTGTAGCTAGGTTTCCCCTCGATTACCCTCTGGAATGGTGTGATTCTGAATTGCGGTATCTCGGCATTGTCGTGTCATTGGATAGAGAAGAAACGGTTCGGCTTAATTATGGTGTGGCTATTACTAAACTTGCAGAAGACGTCACTAGATGGATGTCCTTGCCCCTCTCCATGGCTGGTAGGGGGTCACTTATCAAGATGGTGGTTTTGCCCCGTTTTTTGTACCTCTTTCAGAACCTTCCATATCATCCTGGTGCTTATTTTTTTCGTAGACTTCGCTCTGAGCTCATACGATTGTTCTGGGGGGGCAAGCAGCCGCGGGTGGCTTGGGCTACCCTAACATTACCCTATCCTGATGGCGGATTCGACGTCCCTGACTTTGAGCTTTATTACCTTAGCGCTCAGACGCATTATGCATATCACTGGATGCGCCCCACGCCGTTTATGCCCCAAATTGCTGCTGAGCACTGGGTTGCCCACCCGCTCCCACTGGAGGGGTTAGTATTGGGCAAGGTTTCAGATGTGGAAACGCCTCGTACGACGGTGACGTGCACGGTAGATGCTTGGAAACGGGTGGCTCAATTGCTGGGCGTTTCCTTTCTTTATTCGCCGGTCATGCCTCTGGCTTATCACCCTGATTTGTCTCTGTTGCTGGAAACGGGGTTTCAACGGATGTGTAGGCGGCTCGGTATTCTCACGTGGGGTGACTTGTTTCATGAAGGAGCCTTCCGTATGCAGGCTCATTTCTTTGGAGTAGCTGCCTGCTCCCCTTTGGAGCTGTTTTATTTTGTCCGCTTGCGGCAGGGCATGCGTGCACTGTTACCAGCTTTCCCTTCGGAGCCGGAGGTTACCCTCCCCCTCCACGTGCTGTTGGTTTCAGATGGGCGACACCTGGTGTCGAAATTATACGGTGCTATTCGCCGACAGCGTTCGGTCCCGGCCAATCGGGTGCGCGAGCAGTGGGTTGCTGAGTTATGTGCCCCTATTACTGACGAGCAATGGAAGTACTGCTGTGGACTCACGGCCAATGTTTCCTCCAGCTGTCGCCTTAAGATTATCCACTACAAATTTGTCCAGAGGTACTATTACACCCCCGCGAGGAAACTTCGGTTTCACTTAGCGGAGGATGACCGATGCGCTAGGTGTCGAGCAGTAGGCGCTGACTTTCTGCACTTGGCTTGGAGTTGTGCGGGGGTGCTGGAATATTGGACTCAGGTCCATGAGGCCCTGCAAATTATGGCGGAGGATGGGGTGACATTTGACCCCTTGGTGATGTTGCTGGGTTATTCTAAGGACGTGCCTGCCTCTCATCGCAGATTTGTTGACGTAGCCCTGCTGCTGGCTAAGCGTAGGGTTGCTTATTGCTGGGGTCGTGGCAGGGTACCGCGCTTCCAGGATTGGTTGAATTACCTCATATACTGTCAGGACCAATATAACGTCTACTCTGAATTGATGCCTGTCAGATGCAGACCGAAGGACTTTTGGAGCCCGCTCCAGGTGTACCTCCTGACTAGAGCTGTGCAGGATTCTGATTCTGAACATGGGGACCGTGTGGGGGTTGGTTGACAGCAGTAGGGTTGTGCTGGGATTTCATTTTACATTTGCTGATCCTTGGGTGTCGGGGGGGGGGACTGGGCCGCTGCCACTTTCTGCGAGTTTCCGGGGGCTGTGGTTCCTCTTATGACAATTGGATGGTAGGAATTGCGATAGGGCCCCTGTCAGGGCTTCTCTTGGCCCTTCTATCTGAGTCTCCTTTGCTTTATTTCTCTGAGTTAATGGAGTATGTCCGTAATGTATTGTTTTATTAGCTTGCCTGTGCATCCTGGATCATTTCTTTCTCATATACATTTTACGTTTCGCTGTGGCTATATGTGCTGATTGATATGCTACCCTGTACTTGCAACTCCTGTTTTTCGAATCTGGCGTACCATTGTAATGGCCATCTATGACTGTATGAATCGTGTATGCACTTCCTTTGTCCTTGCTTATCTCCAAATAAAGGTTTAAAAAAAAAAAAAAAAAAAGTTTTCTTCAATTAGTAAATCATATATATGTAGTGCATGTTTGGGCAGGGATCTAGCATTAATTAACCCCCCCCCCATTAAAACATTTTTCCTAGCTGTAAGAGCGGCAATTTGCGTCCAGGGGAAGGTTTTCTGACATCCTCGCCAAACTCACCGGACCCTTCCATAATGATACATCCAGTTGATGCCTGCAGATGTGGGGGCCAGACTTTAGTGATAGGAGCTCCTCCCTACTGAATTTCTTAGTTTTGGCTAAGCCGGCAGTCTTTCTAGCCCTCTGCCCGGCTCGTGCGCGGACGGGCGCAGACGGACTTACCTTTGGCGCACCTTCGGCGTGCCGCTGCGCTCCCCAAGTGGGGGGCATTTTGTACCTACGAGGGCGGGATGGGTCGAGCACTAGACCGCTTGCCTGCTCCTCACCCAAGATGGCGTCGCCTAAAGGCTGTACCCCAGGCAGCGCCTAATCGGCTACAATGGGGCAGCAACAGGTCAGAGAGGCTAATTAAGGGCGTGAGCGGTTCCTTATTCGCACAAGTGTACAATACCACAATTTAAAAAACAGTAAGTGGAGTAGAAAAAATACGGACGCAGTGAAGTTTAAAATAAGTAATTGCAATGCACACACACTCTCACGTCCCGCCTTTCCACCTCAGGACACCACTAGCACTCTGTCAATTTCTATTCTCTGTGCACATTTTAATGTCTCTTCCACGGGAAGCCCCATAGATTGTTTTCTTAATTCTGATTTTCAAACCCCGTTTACAAAGATCCGCCGCACTATCCTTATCTAAGCCGAACATTGTTATGGCTTTTAAGTAAATCCTAAAAAGAGCACTCTTTTCTTTCATATTAACAAAAATTTCCCCGTATAGTGCTACCATAACAAAGTCTCTGAGCTATTTAATAGTGCATTGCTCCATCTTAAGCATGCAGCTATTCATAGCACATAAGTGAAGAGTAAGCCAAATTCAAGCCTAATCACTGCCATAGAAGCAGCACGATTCAAATGACATATTTGGCGCCAGATCTGCCCCTCGACTTTCTCAAATTTTTCCCACTCATGTGTGTCTATTGTTTCACAAGCATAGCTCAGTGCTGGTGGTATCTTTGTTTTATAGACTGATAAGATATGTGTGAAGTGTCTTTTTCCGCGGTGTGCATACAAACAATTAATTGCAAAGGCCTGTGAAATTGCCTTGCCTTTACAGTGTTCCATATGATTGCTAGCGGAACACCTGTTAGTAAAGATGTTTCCCAGATACATCCTTGGTAGCTAAGAATCATGACTTTAAAATGTTTATTTTTAAATCATTTTCTTCTGTGTATTTCATTAGATCAGCTAGGCGTCTTTGAAGTCCAATTGGGGTTAAATCCATTATTAAGGCATCATCTGCATACAGTAGGCAGCTCAGCTTTACATTTCCTAATTTTGGGGAATCCCCTTTGCTGAGCCCCACTCTTCTTGTTAAATCATTAATGTAAACAGAAAAAAAGAAGAGGGGCCAGAAGGCACCCCTGCTTCAAGCCATTATCAGTTTCTATTTTTCTCACAAGGCCCTGTGTTCCCCCTAATAAAACCTGCGTACAAGTAGAGGTGTGGAGAGCAATAACCAATCGTAATAAATTCCCTGGAATCCCCAAGGGTATAAGATTATTTCCAAATGCTCAATCCTGCAGATGGGTAAGAATGCTCTTCGCAAATAATTTCCCAATTGCTTCTAGGAGAGAGATCTGTCTAAAACTGTCTGGGGGACTTTTGGGACCTTTTTTGTATAGCGGAACAATTATACTTCCCTTCCAGGATTGTGGAATATCACCCTGGGAATAACAATGAGCAAACAGAGGATGCAAAAATGTTGCCCATGCTTCGCCGTCTTGTATTATTATAGCTATTGGTACATCATCTAGGCCCATCACACTAGAATATCTTGCCCCTTTAAGGTAACCCTCTATTACAGAACATGATGGTGCACCATATTAGCTCCCCGTGGACGGGGCAAGGATAAAATCTTGATTCCAACTAGCTGTAGAATTTAAAGCATACAGCTGGGAAATATACTTAGATCATTCTGCTTCTGGAATTAATATAGGTTTTGACTTCTATCTCCCATTGCAAAATTTTGCTGTCAGTGCCCAATATTTCCTAGTGTCACCGGATTGGGCAACCTCTCAAAGTTTAACCCAATTTGAGTCTTTGACCCTTCTACGTTCCCAAACCGTTTTCCTTTTCCGTACTTGTTTTAATCTGGTAATTTTCTTTTGCCTAGATATTGTAGACAGCCTAAATTGTTCTCAAACCAATGCGTTAATTTCCAGATTCAATTTTATAATTTCCCATGATATAATTACTAATGGTACGGAACTGCCAACTTGCTTTTTCCTTCCAAAGGTTCTTATTGCAACCAAGATTCTCTCAAACCTATCAATAGGGGTTTCTTGAGTACAGATAAAAGCAGTATTTTCAAAAACGCTCCTAAAATTTTGGAGCCGAATATTTGACCAGCAAATGCGCCCATTACTGGGATTATATAAAACCTCTCATCCCTATTATTCCAGAGTTCTGTCTTCTCGATTTCTGTATCTTCAGTAACAGCCAAAATACTATGGTCACTGATACTTGTAGAAAATACCTTAAATTGTGCACATACACTAAATAGTTTGAAAGAAACCACCATGTAATCAATTAATGAGTGACCATATACGCCCGATGAGTATAAGAGGCTGAAGAATCCTCTGGAAATCTACAATTTAACATTACTAGGTCAAACAGAATCTGGAATGGACCATACTTCCTCCAATTCGAGGTTTGAAAAGGACATAACGGCACCATTAGATATTTTGGCTTTAAAGTCACCTACCATCATAATCCGTGAGCATTCTCCAACATTACTTATCCTTTGCACGTAAGTACAGATTGAATCAACCAATAAGTTTGATGCTCTCCCCGGGGGAACATACACATTTGCAAGTAAAAGGAAAACAGCTTGCCCTGAGTTATCTTCATCAATCTGCAACTTTACTCCCATCTCTACCTGAACATACTTTTCTGACTTTTTACTATTCACCAACTTTTCCAAGAGTAACTTGAAAGGTGTGACAGGTACAGGATTTAAGGACTACTGCTGGGGATATCAGGTAATTTCCTGTGGGCTACTATTCCTACTGTACAGAGAAGTCCATAGCAGAGATCTTCACACAGGGGAATAGGATTGCTCATGCAAATATACATTTTTCCTCTGTCTGCAAAATGACTTTCTCCCTGGGGAAAGTCCTTCCCCTACATCTTGACCAAATCTGAGGGGGATCCAGTCCCCTTCCTACCCAGGAAAGGTAGCTACTCCAGCCTTGTGCTTGAGTAATTCTTAAACAATACCAGAAAGGAAAAGGGTCAGATCGGAGTTTGCGAATGCCCACCAACATACAAGTTTGTGGGCATCTTCAAAACTTCAAAGGCATACCATGCCATGAAAGGCCCATTCCCACCCCCTTCATTTGGATTTACAGATGTGGAGATCTCTGCACTCATGGCAGATATATCCGCCTCCACAAATAGGTTTACATCTGCCGCGAAACCCTTTGTGAATTTTTGTCAAGCCTAAAGAGGACATTCATATTTATTTAAAGACTTAAAGAGCGCAAACAATGACCCCGCAAGCTAATAAACCAAATTTACCTTTGAGCGAAGAGCACTTTGAGTGTAATCTTATGCTGAATCTAAAACTGTAGATCCCCGACATGATCATGAGTTCTAGTCACTGTGATAGAGTTATCATATGGAAGGTGACCCAGGACAACGCAAACTATAACATCCCACAATGCATGCTTCTCCTATTTGGTGATCTAGCTATTTCCTGAAATGGGCAGTTTGCCCTCTCTGGCTCCGGGCATGGCACCCTGAGGCTGTGGGATCTCACTACAGGCATTATTACCTACGTCTTTGCCTTGTCAGCCAATAACTGTCATATTGTGTCCATCGAGTTGTTGTTTGAACATGAAATACCTTAAAAAAACAAGAGACAAGAGGTGTTTGGCAAAACAGAAACAGTTGCTTTAATTAAACAATGCAGCCAGGAAAACAGTTACAGGCATAGGGTCTGAGGACTGTCTCAACGTATAATCGATCTGAAATGGGTTTATATACAATTCCTTGAATACTATAAACAGTTCATGTGAACCTTTTGTGGTAAGGAATGTGAACCGCTGTCTTTGGAGTCGTAAATTAATTTATTAAATATGGGATCCTGGTGGGCCTCGACCATGAATGGACACAATGCGGCCAGTGGGTAATGTGTCCAGATGTCCGGCATGGGGAACGTGTGATCACTGTGTGTACTGTGTGTGCTGTGTCATGATTGGCTATATGGTCCTAACTTATGTGGCATCTGCCTTTATTGTGTTCGCGTACCCCTACGGCTCTGTGTGCTTTATTGGGGTCAATCGCCCTGCATCATTGTGGCATCGCTGCCCCTTTCTGTGGGATTGATCTGGGATTTCCTGTTTATGCGTTTGTTTGCCGGCTACGTGCCTCTCCACCTGTGACCTGTCAATCAGTAACCTGAGGCCAATGTCTCAGAGCCTGCCTGACTATATATTTCTGAATGCCGGTTGACATGGAGTTCATAACAGGCAAATTCGTTTTTATTCAAGAATATATCATTATTTATATTGACATCAACTTTCTCAATATTAGCATTCCCCCATCTAGTTGAATTTTCAACTACACTATCTAACCCAAACTTCATGACAGTTACTTTATTGGCGGCCTGTTGTTCTTTAAGCTTGCTTTTGACAATTACTACTTTCCTAGTTACTTTCGTTCAACCCAGTTTGAGGACAACGTTTTTACAACAGTAAATCCCCAATTGTATGGAGCAACACAAGAACACAATGAAAACCAGCAATAAAGATTTATACAGACCGGAGATCCACCGGGGGAGCCAGAAGAACCACTTCATGAACCACTCATACGCAGGGTCAGGTCCCTCCTCACACAAGTCACTTTGTAAATGGTGTAGTGCTTGGATGGCAAGAGTCAATGTCCTATTGTCCATGTTGCTCCCTGGGATAAATGTACAGCAGGACGCACCGATCTTGGCACACATCCCTCCCTCCATCGCGGTCATTAACTCTAACACATACCAATCCTGCATAACAATGAGGTGGATTGTTTTCAGTTCTTCCTTGATTGAATTAAGGCCTAGCTTAGTGCTGTTTGGCATTTTAAGCATTACTCACCTGGTTATCTGGAGTCAGAGGGCATTAGCTTTTGGCTGCAGGGTTAAGAAGGGTATAGACCTTCCCACCGATACCTGTGTGTCCATGAACAGTCTAAATTCTTCTAGAATGTCTTTGTACTGAGCCCAGCCAAAATAATCTTCAGGTTTTTTTTCACGAGCCTGATGCAGCAAGGTTATCTGTGTCCTTAGCTGATGCTGGTACAAATCTGGCAGCTCTTATCCGGGAATGACTAGTGCCTGAGTGTGTGTATGGTGACCAGGGAACTGGGTCAGTGCCATCTGGGGATGAGCTCAGTGTAGGCAAACTCCCCACACTGCCAGTAAATATCCATCAGCGTGGAGGTGCACCATTGTATATCCGGAATGTGCACGATCGTGCTGCAGTTCCCATTTGTGTCCAGTGGAAACATTCCTTTAACTCTGAAGCACAAGGAAATCAGTGTACGTTTCTGCACAACCATTGGCTGCCTCTTTCCTTCTAGCCAAGTGTATCCACCTACCTCAGTGTCCCAGATTTCCTGACATGGGGTGGTCATGCTTTTTCTACCCCCCCCCCCCCCATTAGACTCTTTTCCCTTTGTATCATCGCGCTGGACGGCCGTACACCCAAACTCTATGTCGGGGAGTCCATTTGTTGTTAAAGAAGACCACCACAGATACGATTGGATCACAAATGGAAGCAGTAGCAAATGTGTTTTTGTATTGAGTTGGGGTTTCGCTACCTCCAAGAATCTCTTCTCTGGAAAGCCTCAGGGCCAATAGTATCCTCCCCACTGGTGCCCTTTCTGCACATAGCTCACTTTGCATATCGTTTGGCTCAGTGAAAAGGTATAGAGCTGTTGGGTTCGATTCATATTGGGTCAGATTCACTACTACTCTGTGGGGTTCTACCTTGTTGGGTTGGATTTTTGCCCTAATTCTGCATAGGTATAGGTGGAGAAGGCATTTTGCTTTTTCGGGGGCTACCTCTTGGGACAAGTGAACAGACATAACACTACTTGGCTGATGTCTGGGAGCCCAGTGCTGTCATGTGCTGATACCACACGTTGTGCAAGAGGGTGCTGTGTAGTACATGTGCAATGCTAGTGTTTGGTTTAGTGCAATTGTAAGTGGCATGGGAGAGATCCCTGTGCAAGCACTGTGACATTTTTTAAACAGACTCCATTTGGCCAGGCGGTTCTTTAGCTGTAAATAGGTGCAGCGGTAAGCAGCTTTTACAACGCGGGTATTACCACCGCTACCATTACTATGCTGCTTTTACAACACAAGTCGTTAAAACGACTTGCGCTGGAGGGCGCTGTTGGATAGGGAATAGTTTAATTTTCTATTCCAACACCTTCCCTACTGTAACGTGGGCTGGAGTTGGAATAGAAAATTAAACTATTCCACTATCCAGCGCTTACAGCGCAAGTCGTTGTAACGACTTGCGTTGTAAAAATAGCATTGTAATGGCACACGTGGTAATAGCCCGCGTTGTAGTGACATACAACCGGTGCAGCAGGACCCAAAATAGACAGAGGGTACACAGAACTTCAATATTACATAACTTGTAATTCAACATTGCAGGTCTTGGTATGGATCCAGGGGTGGTGTCAGTAGTCCTCTGGTGATTGGTGTTTCCCTTTTAACAGTTCTAACAAAAAGTTCACAGAGCAGTTCATAATCTTAATTCGCACTCTTAGGATCCGTGGTGGGGTGTTGATGTGGCAGCTGAAAGTTGGTGCACATGGTGGTTCTGTTGTAGACCTTTTGGATAAAAACTTGAGGGTATATTTACAATAAATTGGTACTGGGTATTGACACAAGTAATTTTGCTGTGCTGTTCTATGCCAATTCGATCAGCAGGAATGCACCATATTTACAGGATATGGTTCATTCCTGTCCTTTCAGCTAGCGCCGGCACACAATTTGTGAGATCCACGTACTCTTCTTAGATTCCGGATGATGCACAAAGGGGTCCACCTCCCGATGTCCCCAACTCTGGACAATGTACCACAGAATAGTAAGGCAATCAGGCGAGGGAAGGTATTAGGAAAGGAACAGCGGGGAGAGGGATGCCTGCAACAAAAGAGTACACGGTTAATACATTGCAAAATCCATACTACTCTCATAAACTTCTCACTAAGTCTGACTAGTACCTGTGGGCTAGCTGGGAAAATATCTGTACTCCAATATAGATATCAACAGGTTCCACTAGAGATACTTCTCTCCGTGACGTCAGTTGTATTCCTACAACAAGAAGGTAAAAAACATCAATCATCCAGTCATACCTGCTATCAAACAAATATCCTCATATCTCGGCCCATACATACCCAAAGAAAAACAAATGTTCAGACTCTCAAATCATCTCTCCTCAACAGTCCAGTAACCTTCCTCACAAACTGTATGAATGAAGTGAACCAAGGACTGAAGATTGAATATAGTTCGAAAACGCCCCAGGTAAGGATAGAAATTCCAATAGAAAATAAGAAAATAAAATTATCTTGTGAAGGGGAATATTGCAAGTTTTTGGATGATAACGAGGCAGAAAGAACAGTGTGTCAAATAGCCTCCAGTTAGTTCCAATAGACAGAAGCCTTATTCATAGAACAACCAGCGCTTACCTCAGTGGAGTCTTAACTCAATCCAGGCAAACACGAACTGGAAGTTTCCAAAGCACTTCCTTCAGCTCGTTGAAAACAATGAGTGGCGCTTTTTCCCTCTTAGCGCGATGCTCGGAAATCTTCTGTGTCCTCTTGCACTAATCCTCATCTCCGGCGCTTCTTTCAGTGCGGCGGGAAGATGAACTGAAAAATGAGCAGCACTTACTCCAGCACGACGCTCATAAAGCTGTCAAACTGCAATTGGAAGTATTCTCCGTAACCAGCGCTTCCTTCAGCACGACGGAGATGGCATTTCCAAACAGAGAGGCGCCAAATAGCACGGAGCTCTGTAAAGACTCGATAATCTCCCAACCAGAAGCGCTTCCTTTCAGCGCGACGGCAGGAGAACTCAGGCAGGCTTTGAAAACTAACACAGGGCTCCCAGCCATTAACCGGAACTGACGAGAAACCAAGATAGACGGTAACCAGAAGACGAGCAGCCTCTCTCCTAAACAAACAGAATTACGTGCACTTCCTACATGCGCCTACTGGGTAATGCAGCATCAGCTTCTCCCATCCCCTAGCAGGAATTCTGGGAGATGAAATTTCTGTACTTTGTTAATCTTTGTAGGTGCTTTGAGTCAGCGCCTGACAGTACGCCCGCCTCCCAAGCACCTCCTAGAACCAGGCTTATCTGGAAAGCGTGCATGAAACATCTGCACTGCTCTGGGGAAATGAACATTCGAGGTTAGTTCCCATGAGTCGTCCTTCGTGGCATACCCCTTCCATGCGATGATATACCACAAATGGCCATGACGGAATTTGGAGTCCAGCACCTTCCGCACCTCGTATTCCAGCTGACCATCCCGAACCACCGGTGGAACCGCCACTCTCCTGGTCCCTACCGCAGGCTTCAACAAACTACAGTGAAACACAGGGTGAATGCGGAGAGAAGCAGGCAACTTCAATTTGTATCCCACAGATCCAACAGGTCGCACCACCACATAGGGACCGACAAACCGAGGCTGAAAGGTGCTGCGGAATCGGAACCGGATGTTCTTGGTCGACAACCACACTCGATCACCTGCCCTGTATGTGGGACCATCCACACGATGATGATCTGCCCAGAATGTGTATTGCGTCTTGGCCCGATTCAGATTCTTCCGTATTTTGTCATGTAGAGAATGGAGGAGCTCGCCACTGTAGGTTGATTCACCATATCACTGGGAATGGACACTGGAAGGACCTTAGCATGGAACCCATAATTAGCCTTGAAAGGAGATTCTTTTATGGAGCTGTGCCAAGAGTTGTTGTAAGCCAATTCCGCTAACCACAGCATGTACACCCAAGAGTCACTTGCTTCCTTGGAATAACAACGTAGATAGGTCTTTAGGGTCTGATTCAACCTTTCCGTTTGACCATCTGTCTGAGGATGGAAACTAGTTGAAGTGGCCACCTCGATGCGAAGAGCCTTGCACCACATTCTCCAGAACGGGCAATGAATTGCGGGCCTCAATCGGACACAATTACTCTTGGAAGACCGTGTAGTCTGACAACATGGGACAGCAACAACTGAGCGGTGCGACCTGCAGTGGGTACGTTTTTACATGGAATGAAATGGCCCATCTTTGTGAGACTGTCCACTACCACCATGATGGCATCACACCCCTGATCCAATGGCAAACCTAGAACAAAATCCATACTGATGGTGTGCCAGAGCTGAGAGGGAGTAGGCATCGTAACCAGCTTGCCTTTAACTTTAGAATGCTCTCCTTTCGCCCGAGCACAAGTGTCACATTGTTTTACCCACAGAAGGACATCTGAACTCATGTGTTCCCACCAGAACTGTCTTTGTAGCAAACGTAATGTCTTATTGCGGCCAGAATGACCAGCCACCACAGAATCGTGGCACCAATTGAAAGCTTTTAAGCGGAGACCCAGGGAAGGCAAGTACAGACAGTTCGTGTAGAAAGGCAATCCATGCTTAACAGTACGTTGCAGTACTTTACTTGCCCATTTTTTCCACCACACCAAGTCTTTGTGGTTCTTTACTTCTTCCAGGAAATTCTCTAGAGTGATGGAACACAACACCCTTTCTGGTGAAATGATGGCTTCCGGAGTGAATTCTTTGTTTTCAAGAATATTCTCTTGTCTTGATAACGAATCTGCTTTTCTGTTATCGGACCCTGGTCGGAAGGTAACCACAAAGTCAAATTCTGCAAAAAACAGCATCCACCTCATTTGCCTTTGAGTGAGATGTCTGGCTGTTTTCATAGTCAATAACAACAAGAGAGGAAGGGCATGAGTAGGCACTCCTGTACCCCAATAAAATGTATATTAACAACAAAGGAGTGACTGTGATAAAGGTGCTATCAAATTAAGATAGTGAGGTGTGATGTTATTCCGCTATGTGCTGAAAATGTGATCAATGCTCACACACGTGCATGCATACAGCGAAATCTCTCTGTCTCCCTATGCACACCCATTAGGTCCTCCTCTGAGGATGAAACCTGGTGGGCTTAATAGTCACCCAGTGTTAAAAAGAGGGAAAGAACCTTACCTATTAGAAGGACCCTCACTCACCACTAGTTGGTGACATGCTTCATCATTGGGTCCCCGCTGGGGTGACCGAATGTCCCCCCAGCTTGCTACGACGCCTGATTACAGCGGAGCAGGATGTGGTGAGTGCAACAGTGCCCAAATTAGGAGGTGACTAAACGTGAATGTGTAAGTGTATTAAAAAATGCAGAGGTTGTGCCTTTACAAAAATCTTTAATAATGGCCAACCTGCATTGAGTAAAAACAAAGTGGACGGACTCCCCAGGTTCTAAGTTAAGGGACCGGAGTCCTAGTAAAGATCAGAATTGGTCAACATGTTTCTGCTGTAAATTTGCAATTAGCTCAGAATTCATCAGGACCTACGCAAAAGTCCTCCGGTGGTGTACGTGTGCTAAGGCGTACCCTCCCGGGAGGCTCGAAATGTGAAAAATTTATGCAGTGTTGAAATTCCAGATAGTTTCCGTGATTTACCCACTACAATTTTAGTAGGGATACATAAAAAACCTGTAGGGAGAAAAGAGACAGACAAAAAACATACAAGAGGAGAAATTAAATAATTAATTTCTTCAATGAAATGCAATTATTCTTTGAATGTGCAGGCTTTGGCGTAATATTTGATTTATATCCCACCAGCTGTGAGGTGCTGCCCCAGGCTCTGGGGTTAATTGCACCTAGATCAACTTGAATAACCGTCCGTATAGTAGAACCAACATCAAGTAATTGCTCAGCTGTTAGGTCATGGCAAGAATGTCCTAATCGTTTCTCAATCGTGAAACGTTAGGTTGAAAATGCAGTGTTGAAAGAAATGTTTTATTTTTATCAGTATCATTCCCAAATGGTTAGGATCAAAAACACAGAGCTGACAGAGAACTCCCCTCTAAGAGCGGGAGAAATACGAAGCAATTACAATTGGCGTGAAAGTTAGTAAACTCACTTCCTTAGAGGCATAATCACGCCCCTTCGGTAAACACAGCGTGGGACTCCTTCACGCGGTGTTTATCTGATGGAGAAAGGAACCGCAAGGTGTCAGCACGGGTAGGATGATCAAAAGATCAAGTTTTGGGAAAAAAGGAGTGGCGGGAAGGACTTACTTCGGCATTCGCGGCTCCCCTCTGTGTACCTGCTCTCTTGGCTGCTGTCTTCCGGGAGTACCGGAGAACCGTGGGGATCGGCTTAAATGCAACAGTGGCGTGATTGGCTCGGCGGGCCCTCGTGGGTGGATGACATCATTGGTTAGATGACGCGCCCAACGCCTTAAAGCTACACCGCCCGGGAAATGGTTTAAAAAGTGGGGGTTCGAATCCCGGTTCGAATATAAATGTATTGCGAGTTGACCCGCCCTGATTACTTGAAAATCATGGGGCTAATACTACTACTACAAGAGTAAATATAAATTTGTTTAATTTAGAACCCTGTATAAGTATGACTGTTCTACACACACAAAGGGCATCCTACAATTATGTACGCAAATGGCGTGGGACATGCATGCAAGGTGGAATAGACATTCCTACCGGTCAGGAAGGAAGGGGGCAGGTGTAAGTATCCCATAGTCTAATAGTGTTTAGACCGCAAGACAGATTCAGACTAGTGGGTGGACAGGCAGTTCATCACCTAAAAGGAAGCATATGTAACCCTAGTGGGTATTCATATGTGGGGACCTCTGTCTACCCGTCTGGTGTTGGCTATGTCTCTATGCATGCTGATTTGCTGAACTATTTACAAAGAACTCAGAAACTAGTATTCAAAAGTAGTAATCTCAGAAACTAGTATTCAAAAGTAGTAATCACAGGCTAGAGGGCAAGTAGGGATTTCTGTAAAACTGAAACTGAACATATCTATCTCTTTAGCACACTGCCCCATGGTATCTCGTCTTAGAGGGCAGTTTTATTAGTGCCCAGGCGATACACCCAGCGTTGTTCTTTCTCGAATAATAAGGACTCAGAACTGTTTTCCAGGTGTTCAAGGATTGTCCATTCCAGGTCATTCGGTGTGTGATTAGTTTGTAGAAAATGGGACGTCAGTTTTGTTGTTGATTTCTTACAACGTATGTTGCTACGATGTTCGCATATTCTGATTTTTATGCATCTAGATGTCATCCCCACGTATTGTAGTCTGCATCTACAAGTAATCAAGTGGACAACATTGGAGGTGTTACAATTTGTGTGGCTGCGTTGTTCCCAGCGTGTGCCATCTGTCAAATCAAGAAACTTTGTGTGTGAGGTGAGATGGCAAATGTTGCAATTCCCACATGGGTGGTGTCCTGTGACTGGTGGTAATCCCCATGTGTTAAGAACACTCGATGTTTGGTTGTTATTTTTTTCTTCCCTTTGTCGCATGTGGACCAGGGAGTCTTTAAGACTAGTAGCCCTTTTGTACGAGAAAAGAGGCTTCTGCCAGTGTGTCTTATTGCTAGTGATGATTCTCCAATTTTTGGATATACATTTGCTCACTGCATTTGATAGCGGGTTGAAAGTTGTCACGCACGCTGTTTTCATATACTGTAGGTTTCTGTGATCGGTAAATACCGTGACCGGATGCCTAGCCCCCACAGATAGTGCCTCCACTCCTGGAAAGCCTCCTTGATGGCTAACAACTCTTTCTCAGTTACTGTGTAGTTGAGTTCAGCGGGACTTAGCTTTTTGGATAGGAAGGCAATTGGATGGATGTTTGTCTATCACGTCGTGACAATACAGCCCCTACTGCAATATCGATAGCATCCGCCTCCACCACGAAAGGTACCTCAGGATGCGGGTGTTGCAAAATAGGTGCTGTGGTGAAAGCCTTTTTTAGAAATGAGAATGCGTCCCTGGCCTCCGTAGTCCAACAAAAAGGATTCCCTTTTCTTAAAAGACGAGTAAGAGGTGGAACCAGCTGAGAAAAGTGTGAGCTGAACCTCCTGTAATAATTGGAGAACCCCAAAAAACATTAGATATCCCTCACATTCTGTGGAACAGGCCATTCCTGAACCGCCAACATTTTTCTCTCCGCCATGCACAATCCTGAAGGACTCAAAATCACACCCAAAAACTCTACCTCCTGAACGTGGAACTCACATTTATTCAGTTTGCAAAACAAGCCACGTTCCAATAATTTCTGTAATATCAAAGACACATGTCTAACGTGATGTTCCTGACTATTGGAATAAATCAGAATGTCATCTATGTAGACAACTACAAACTTGTCCACAAAGTCTTTCAAGGCATCATTCAGAAAAAATTGAAATGCCGCGGGGGCATTACAAAGCCCAACCGGCATCACAAGATACTCAAACAGACCATAGCGGGTTTTAAAAGCCATCTTCCACTCATCCCCCTGCCGTATCCTTACCAGATGATAGGTCCCTCTTAGATCTAGTCTGGTGTAAATGACAGCCTCCCTCACCTGATCCAATAAGACCGAGATGAGTGGAAGAGGGTATCGGTTTCAGACTGTGTTTTGTTTAAAACCCTAAAGTCGATGCACGTCCTCAGTTCTCCATTGGCTTTCTTTATGAAAAATAAAGGCAAAGCCGCTGGTGAACGCGATGGACGGATAAACCCTATGTCTACGTAATGGTCTAAATGTTCCCAAAGGTGTTGTGTCTCCTGTTCTGATAAGGCATAGATTTATTTTATTTATTTTATTTTATTGAATTTGTATTGCGCTCAGCTACCCGCAATGGGTTTCCCGGCACCAGGGATAGACTGAAGAAAGAGAACAAGCAGGTGCAACAAAGAGATAACAAAAAAAGGGGAAATCAAAACAGAAAAGTCTTCAACTTTTTACGAAAGGCCAGAAGATTGGTTTCTGTTTTTAACGCCAGCGGGAGAGCATTCCACATCTTTGGTCCAAGATATGCGAATGAACGGCCTCCCATTTTTGCCAGTCGGATTCTTGGAATCAGAAGATTGCCATTATTAGATGACCTTAGAAATCGGCCAGGTAGATAAGGCTGGGCAAGGTTATGAAGGTAGGCAGGGGCAGAACCCTGACGGATCTTGAACAAAAAACACAGTGTTTTGAAGGTCACACTATCTGAAATTCTCAGCCAGTGCAGGTCACGCAAGGCTTGCATTGCGGACGTTCTCCGTGGAACATTGCGCAAGAGGCGAGCAGCTGAGTTCTGTACCACTTGGAGTTTATTAATTGTTGCTTTATCCGCTCCAAGATAAAGCACATTGCCATAGTCAATGCGAGACATCACAAGGGCCTGGACGACAGTTCTTCGAGTGGACTCAGGCAGGATCCATAGGATCTTCTGCAGCCAGCGTAAGGTGTTAAAGCAGACTGCAGCGACCTTGGTCACCTGCTGCCTCATCGAAAGTTTGTCGTCAATCAAGAATCCGAGGTTACGAGCAACAGGCACAGGGGTAGGCAGAAGACCCATGTCACATGGCCAGTGTCTAGAGCCCCTAGACAGGACATGATGGCAAGATTGCCCCTGGTATTAAATCAATCTGACAATCGTAGTCACGGTGAGGTGGTAGTCTCTCTGCCTTGCTTTTATTGAATACTTCTCTGAAATCGACATACTCTGAAGGGAGTATCTTCTCTTTTTCTGCAGCTGTCGCTATATGATACATCTGAGTCAGGGCCACTAGATGAGTACTATGATGGTGAATACATGTCGCTCTACACTGTTCTGATTCAAACTCCACTGTTTTCTTAGTCCAGTCAATTGTGGGCTTATGCTTCCATAACCAAGGCATACCCAATAATATTTCATACTGGGGTGCCTCGATTATGTTCAAAGAGATCTTTTCTACATGGTTCATGTCATCCCCTCTTCTAACTAACTCTAGCTCCTTTGTTACTTCTGTGATAGGACCAGACTTCAGAGGATTCCCATCCACCGCCAATACTCTTTCTGGTGAACTTCTAGGGACTCGCTGAAGTTCAAAACGGTGGACTAAACCACTGTCTATAAAGTTTTCTGTGGCTCCTGAATCCACCATAACTTCAATTTGGTGTGTTCCCAGCTTATCCGAAATATACATGGGTATAACGATGTGAGCTATGGAAGTAACCAACTCTGTCCCTGCCAAAGATGGTAGCTGTAACCCCTGTGAGTGTGTTTGTTTAACCCTGCTTTCACTGTCAATTCTGTTGGGAAGAAAAGTGGGAATTGTGGTAACAGCCATTTTCTTATGAGCATAAAACATGCCTGGTTTCTTGGGTTTAGTGGGACAGTCCCTCACAAAATGGCCCTTCTTACCGCAATACATACAGAGACTTAACATCCTACGGTTTTCCCTTTCCATCCTAGACAACAGAGCTCTAACTGCACCCACTTCCATAGGCTCGGACTGTAACTCTGAAGAAGACATGTGAGTCCTTATTTCTCTCTCTGTTTTCTCAGTATGGGCATAAACCCTTTCTCCCCTCCTTTCGGCTATTCTGTGATCCAAACGTAACGTGAGGTTCATTAAATCTGTGTACGTTGTAGGCTGTGGATCAATCTGGGCAATAACATCTTTCATGTCGTCTCTCAACCCTCGATAATACAGAGACATTCTTTTCTCTTCCGGCCAAGCTGTCTCGAATATCAGACGATTAAACTTAGTCAAATAAGTCACTAACTCCTGCTTCCCTTGTCTCTATTCTAACAACTCACGGTCAGCAGAAAAGGTGTAGCCCGCCTATCGAATATTCTTTCAAATTCTCTACGAAAAGAATCCCAATCTGAGAGGAGTGAATCATCATATTTGACCAATGGTACCGCCCAATTGGCCGCATCACCAGTCATATATGAGATGGCAAAGGCAACTCATATATGATTGGACGGAAACGAAAAGTGTAACATTATCTGTGTTAAAAATGTTTGTACTTTCAATGGATCCTCAGAAAACCGTTCATGACTAGCCAGTGGAATGGGGGGAGGCACGTTCACTTGGATTTGGGAGGCACCTTGCGAAGCATCAAATGGATTCCTAACTTGACGGTCCACCCTTTCTCTAAGGGCCGCTGTCTCAGCTTCATAAGCAGCCAATTCTTGCTGCACTAGCACTAACACCTGTAAAACATCGTCTAAGGACGCCATATTTGTAACACATCCGAAACGGAAGGAGTAATATATCGTGGGCGGTAATTCTGTGAGATCCACGTACTCTCCTTAATTTCCGGATGATGCACAAAGGGGTCCACCTCCCGATGTCCCCAACTCTGGACATTGTAACACAGAGTAGTAAGGCAATCAGGCGAGGGAAGGGATTAGGAAAGGAACAGCGGGGAGAGGAATACCTGCAACAAAAGAGTACACGGTTAATACATTGCAAAATCCATACTACTCTCATAAACTTCTTACTAAGTCTGACTAGTACCTGTGGGCTAGCTGGAAAAATATTTGTACTCCAATATAGATATCAACAGGTTCCACTAGAGATACTTCTCTCCGGGACGTCAGTTGTATTCCTACAACAGGAAGGTAAAAAACATTAATCATCCAGTCATACCTGCTATCAAAGAAATATCCTCATATAGCATGAGCGAATTTTGCGGATCTCGCGTTCGCGAATTTTGCGGATTTGCGGATTCGCAATCCGCAAAATCCGCGAATTCCCGCGAATTTGCGGATTTTTTTTTTTTTGTGTTCGCCCGTGTTTCTGCCAGTTCGCGAGGGTTTTGTACACTTTCGCAAATTGCGAACTTACCTGTCGGGTTGCAAGTTTTGCGAACTTGTTGTTTCTACGTGTCCAACCTGTTTGGGACACTCTTCTTCATCACTGCCACTCTCTGTCACCACTGCCACTCTCTGACTACTCATGCCACCCTCTGGCCCACCCATGCCACCCTCTGTTTCATCACCACACCCTCTGGTTGTCCAGTGTACATTATTTTCGGCAAAGCAAAGCACACCTTCCCTGCCTCAAGTGACCTGAATTAATTTGGGGCTGATTAATGTGTCACAGAATATTTTTTTAGCTGGCACCTGCTTCCTTAGTGCGCCCTGATTAGTGATCTTTTGCACTTGCTAAGTGCTTTCATTGTTGCAAAATTAGTTACAACACCTGCCCTGCCCCAACTGACAATAATGAATTAGGGGCTGATTAATGGATTTTAACTTCCAGCCTGGCTCCTGCTTGTCTCCCTTAGCTGTAATTCATGACCTTTGTGGCATATGTGTAACTATTCTGAGGTTCAGAGCAGGGTCACATAATAGTTTCAACTGGCAACTGAACTCTGGAGGGGCCCCTCAGGAAGCACTACAGGAAATGGCTACTAATGATGTGCCTGAACTTTTGAACCTGGTAAGTAGTTACTTTCTGCAATTTCGCACTTATTCGCGGGGCGCGAACTCACGCGAACAGTGCGAGCAGTGCGAGCAAAATCCGCTGCTCGCGGATTTGCGGATTTTGCAGGAAATTCGCAAATCTCGCGGATTGCGGATTTCCCGAAAATCCGCAAAATCCGCGAGCGGAACGGATTTTCCGCCCATGCCTAGCCCATACATACCCAAAGAAAAACAAATGTTCAGACTCTCAAATCATCTCTCCTCAACAGTACATTAACCTTCCTCACAAACTGTATGAATGAAGTGAACCAAGGACTGAAGATTGAATTACGCATACTTCCTACATGCGCCTGCTGGGTAATGTAGCATCAGATCCGCCCATCCCCTAGCAGGAATTCTGGGAGATGTAGTTTCTGTACTTTGTTAATCTTTGTAGGCGCGTTGAGTCAGCGCCTGACACAATTAGCAGCCATACACTAATGCAGGCATCCTTGCACTATGGTTCAAGGGTGTCTGTGTTGTTGGCAGGATTGTTTTTGTGCAGGAAGAAACACCTTCCTGCACAAAAACAATCATTATAGCTGTTTTCCTTGTGTCATGTGTACTGCAGAATGCAGTGCATTTGGAAAGAGGAATAAATAGGGAGGTGAAAGGTTTTCGCACAGTCCCAGGTTTAGGAGATATTGTAAATCTGGGACAGCGTCAAAATCCATGGGTGTTGCGTGGGAACACCTACAGCAACACCCATGGAACTCCTCTTTGCCGCAGAATAAGGCAAAGAAGTGACTTGCGCTGCTTTGCCTTACTCCATATCTACAAGGCTATGAAAAGCCATGCAGAGTGGCTTTACCTGGCCTTAAAGATATGGATAAGCTGTGTGTGCCACCAGAAGATCACAAAAACGGACATTCTGGCGGCGCAGAGGGCTTGTAAAATATGCCCCCAGGTTCAGTTTGTTAATGCAGAAAACATTACATATGTGCTGTAGTCAAAGATTTTTCCAGGGTTCTTGTACTTCTCTTAGTGGTATGTTCTCCACTCTCCATTTATGCAATCTTAGTGAGGCACTGGAAGGTGACCCCTGTCTTGGTATCTTTTTATAGTTAAAAATTAAGGGTGGGAGGAGCCTAGCCTGCAACCATGATGGCCGCTTAGGCTTTCGGCTCCGCCGACCTTCTTGCTTTGCACAACCCTCCTGTTCATCATCCTGACTTCGAGTCGTGTTTTCATGCGGGAGAACTGATGCTGCTTTCGTTGGCGTGTCCCCGGGATCTTTGCCGGATGTAACAGCGGCGGAACATCCTCGCCTAATCTACGGCCCTCCTACCCACGAGACCGGGGCTTCGAGTGTTGGTGACAGCCAGCCCCTGATGCAATAACAAAGGCCACTTGAGACTTGGGAGGAGTCGGCCGGCCGGAGGGAGTCTGCCGAACTGTCCCTCCCTTGCTGTGGCCATCCAGATCACTCAGCGGAGTTGTTTGCCTGTGGAACATTGTGGCCCTGGAAGAATACAATGTATCTGTTTCTCCGCCTATGAACCGCCCGGGCACTTTCCTTATCTTCCTCGAGACATTGTGGGCGACATCTGGAGCATCACGGACTCTGCGCCTGGCACTGGGGGCTCTTGATCGCGATTGCGGGACCAGGCGACCACTGGGGCCGCGTCCACGCCATCGACCGCAGCATAATGCAGACCGCTATCCCCGTGTTCCCGACCCGACTTTACTCCGGCGAGTGGCAGTTTGATGACCGGTTGGAGTACGGGGAGCCTCGAGTGAGGAGGACTGCCGGAGACTATACTTTTGGGGCAACGCCAGGGATTCTTGAAGTACTGGTTGCGCTAGGTACTTTGCGCACTGCCCTGGATTGTAGTGCCCGAGACCTGGGGATCCGGCTGGATGCCATTGCTCCCATTGTGTGCCTCGCTACACGTGGTGACTCCCGACTGCGGGCCGCTGCGCCACACCCTGTACCCGAACACAAAGAACTGGTTACCCCGTGGATGTGGGAATGTCAGGGGACCATGATCTAGAGACAGCTATGGAGCTGATCGTTACTGGTGGAAGTGGGTCAGGTGATGGTGGACATGCACCGTGGCTTGAGGATCGGCTCTGGACAATGCGCCCGGCCATTCAACTGTGGACTGAGGGGGCGACTCTCCCCCTTCTCCTGAAACTGTTGCTGCCGGACTGGTCCGTGGGCTCTGGGGGATTATTGCTGCACGTCGAACTCCCGCACATCATCGTGGTTCATTCACCATTGTCCTTGGCTGGCTTCGGTGGGCAGCCTAACGTACCATCACGGCCATCTCGATCACCCACTCCATCTAAAATGGCGGCTGGCCGGATGGATTCCTTTGTTACAACTGACCGTAAGGGACAAGGCTGAGAATGTTTTCTTGAGCACTGGTGCATGGCCGGCTGGTGACTACGTGGGACGGGCGGTATATTGACTGATTCGGATCTTTATTCTGTACTGTTTTGTGGGTCTGGGCTCGAAGAGTGGGCGGCCGGGAGCCCGTATATTCATCCTTTTCTCCTCCTCCGCTTTCTTTCTTCTTTTCTTACTACATTTCGGGTCTCCTATTTAGGGCGACGGGCACACTGCTGGGGGGGGGGGTAGGCCGTAGCCTTCTGCAGGGGTGCGGGGTGGGGGGAGGGGGGAGGGGTACTTTCTCTTTTCTCTTGTTACTTTTCTGTTCCTCTTTCTATGGCTTTTTTTTCCTTTTTCTTTTATTGTATCACTGTCTCCTGAGGTTCCTGCAGAATTATCAGTCCGGAGGGGTGGGGTAGCGGTTTGCTATGTACCATGTTTGCACTGATGCCTATCCTGCTTAGCGTAATTCTCCTCCACCACTCCTACTGTAATTGTGTTGCTCATTGACTTTTTGCTATGTGCTTTCAACTGCGAGACCTGATACGATTGTATAGCATTGATTTTGTGACCTATATATGATAAAATGAACCTCATTAATCCTGATTGCCTACGCTGACGCATGTTATATCCTGAACTTTAGGTGGAATCCCTGACCTTGGTCTGCTGCGTTTGTTTTACCTAAGCTTGCCATGTGATAATCATGTCGTGTTTAGTGGCCGGCCAAGACGGTTGTAGGCCTCTGCTTGTACCTGCTTTTCAGATCAATAAAGGTTCCCAAAAATTTTAAAAATAAATAAACTAAGGGTGGTTTATTGGTAATCAGAATAAATAATCTTATATTATAATCTACATAGTTTAGCAGTGCTTCTCTGGGCTTGCTCTTGTTTGGGGATCGTCCTGGTGGGTTACTGATTGGGGGGTATATGTGACTGCCCACCCGGCCCATACTCGGCCTTCCTCCCTATGCGATCGGCAGGGACATTTCCTTGCATTGGGTTTCTGCCTCCTTCACGTGCTGCATTCTTTACGATAGCTACTCGTTCTGGTAGCATATACAACAGAGGAAAGAGGTCCCTAGGCATGGCAAATGCACCACATAGCACCAAGTAGCCTCATCTTTGCCACCTACAGGTGCATGGAGGTACCATGGTGGTGGCTGTCACAATTCGCTCCCTGTGCTCTCGTGCCTACCCCCAGGGGGCCACATTGTGGGACTTTTCACTGTTATAATAAGCTTCTGGACCCTCCCCTTCATGTATATACTGACTTCCAGCCTTTTGGACTCTACTTGGAAATGGCCATCCATTCCCAATCCATGACAGGTTTAGTGGAAGCCAGCCTGCTCACTCCTGAAACTCTAATACCTAGAATTCCCTTCTTACTGCTTCGTCACCACTCCTACAGGTTAAGGATGGGTGACGGAATCCAACTCACCTCTGACTGGCTGCTACTAGCCTGCTCACACCTAATGCATGTAATTACCATGAGCGCTTTTAAATCCCAGCTCCTTTCAGGTTAGGGTTGGTCATTGTAGCTGTGTACCAGTGAGGCCAACCCGTGTCTCCTGAGTTTTGGATATCCTTGTTTCCAGTGTTTCCTGAGCTTTAGTTTTGCCTTGTTCCTGAGCGGCTGCAGTTTTCCTTGTTCCGGAACTAGCACTGCCTGCAGTGCTACCTTGACTCCTGAGCTTTAGTAATTCCTTGTTCGCCAACTAGCACTGCCTGCTGTGCTACCTTGGGTCTTGAACTTTTGCTCAATTCTTGTTCCTGCTCCAGCACAGCCTTCAGGGCTACTTTCTTTTCTTGACCCCTGATCCAGCACTATTCTAGTCTGGTATACCCTTGTAGAATCACCTTCTGTATATCCTTTTCCAGTCCCTGCCTTTCTTCCAAATCCCTTGGTTTCAGTTCATAGTTTGCTGTCTTTCTATTCCTGCTGTCTTGCTCCTATTACCTTGTTTGTTGTTACTTGCTTTCTGCCAAGTGTGCCCTGTGATTTCCTTCCTTTCCTGTTATGCACTCCTCCTTGCTTGCTTCTTGTCTATTGTGCTTGTGTTTAATTCTACCCCCTTGCTGTTACTCCCTTGTGTGTTCCTGTTTGAAAGCCAGGATCCGTGGGCACAGCTGACAACCTAGATGGTGCTTCTTGTTCACTGTGAGTATTGTCTTTCATTTACATTTATAGCATTAACATAGGTATCAGCTCAACAGACCCTGGCTTTTCATGCATATCCTATATGTGGGTATTTGCAGTCAGTATCCGTAAAAGCAATTGTAGGTGAGGAACTTACTGAGCTTCAGTCTTATTATGTTGAGCTACTGAGTGTTTTACCCCACATTCCCTTTATTGTTAATGTTGTTTTATATATATGCCTCGCGCATCCATCTTGGGTATAGTTATTCTGAATGCTAAATCCCCTCCTGAGTGCTTATCCTTTCTGGGTTTTAGCTACCTTGTTCCTTTATGCAGGCTTCCCCTTTGGATACCTTTTCTCCTCTCTGACTCCCTGTGTGATCCTGGGCAGTACTGTGCTCCTCTTTCTGATTACGTTTTGTACCTAGTCACCAGTCCTTGATCAAGTCTCTGACTATGTCCCAGACAGTCCTGGACAGTTCCTGACAGAGGCAAAGGCCACGCTTGGTGTTTTAAAAGGAGTGTGGGTTCTAGCCATTACAGCAATTGTCTCCATGTGCCTTACCTCCGTTTCCTGCTTTGTCCCAGGGGACCCAGCAGGTGTGTGTAGTGCAATCACAAATCTCTTCCTTCTCAATTACCCTATTGGCTATGAAGGCTTTTGTCTTTTTAAATGTTTAATTTTTTAGCTACCTTAAGTAGGAGGCAGTGCGCATGGCAACCGCCTGCCTAACATGTTCACAAATATCCAATAGTTTTTCCCTGTTCTCAAAGACCACCTCAGTGAATGTGGTCTGGTTGGTAGGTGATGTCTTTTCTTGTCTATCTGTGGTGTAGGAGTATCTATCTGGGCTTCCTCAAACGTGGCCCATAATTCTTATAATTCCTCTCTCCTGTCTTTCTTTTGACCTGTGTTCCCTCCTTTGGCCAGGGAAATGTGTGTACCTTTGTGTGTGGATGCCATTCTTGTCAAAACCTATTACGTTGTTTAGCATGTGTGGGGAGCCTGGTTTGCTTGTGCTTTAACCCCTTCCGTACTCGCGTCGCCTAAGGCCGACACGAGCACTACCTGCTGGGTGCTGCACACGACCTTTGGCCGATGCAGCCCCACCCACTCGGTCGAACGCCCGCCTGCACCGCGGCGGAATGCTTGCCGCGATAAATGTGTTAATGGGGACTCCATGATAAGTCTGGTCATTTTAGTGAACAATGTACACTTTAGGTTCTTTTTTGGGTAATCTTTGGTCTTGATCTAATCATGAGGAAAAATCTACGAGTGTACTTCTTATAATTATGTTACCACGAGCTCAGCGCTATCTATAGATGCATCAGCAATTCAATATGAACATTTCATCAACACAAATAAGAATACTTGTGAAGGGTGGCAACAAAGTTAAAATATGTAATTGTCAACAAAATCAGTATTTGAATGATATCGACTTTTGGGGTCAAATACAGTTTGTGAGAAATAGCAGCACCCTCATATGAAACATTGAGTCATAGACGTAAAACACAACCATTAGGACAATCTTTGATCAAATTTGTTACAAAATACAGTTTGTATTGATTAACAGCACTACAACATCACATATACAGTGCATCAATCACAACAAAAATGAACAGAAAAAAATGATTACTTTGTCAAAAATCTCTTAGCCCGCTCCTAGAGCATGCTATCCTGTGACCAGGGCAAGCTCTGCGCTGTACACGGAACTGAGTGAGCCTGATAGTCTGCCAATACCTGTTCCGGGACAAAGGTAATAGCAATAGTTTGCTGAAAGAAGGGAATAACTTGAGCAGCATAGGCACCTCTTGGCCATACACAAGTTACACCTAGTTTACCAAGTCCAAATCTTTTTCCCTAAATGTCCTAATCGCACCCTGTATCACACTCAGGGGCCAAGCGTTCCATCTGTATTACACCCAGCGGTCCAAACGACCAACACCTCCCACTCCTTTCAGATACCAACGGTGTTAAGAAACCGATGGCACTGAGAAACCATTTTAGACTACAAAATAAGATTGAGGTGCCAACTCTGCCCAATCAGGATAGCTTTATCACAAAAGTAGTGTCCTGGAAGCCATAAAAGGTTATACAAAAATAATCACCTTTCTTAGCATACTGACTATCGATAAAAGGTGACTTCAGCAGGATCGCCTCCGAGGCACCTTATGACGACTCCACTAGGGCATATAAAATAGGTATTATGCCAGATTTCTGTCAGTGGCAGGGTGCTTAGGTTCTCTTTTTACGCTTCCTCCTAAATCGCCATACGCCAAATGCTTTACCAAGGTTCTGATGTAGTCCCTTACCATCTGTGTATGGCTGCATCAGGACGGACCTCCGCCCTGCGGATTTAGCTGAAATTGCGGTGTCATCTCACCTACCGTGATTGCCAAAATGTTGCTTGAACATGAAATATCTTAAACAAAAATAGACAAAAAGGCGTTTGGCAAAACAGGAACAGTTTGTTTAATTAAACAATGTGGCCGGGAGAAGGTATAGGCATAGGATCTGAAGACTGTCTCAACGTACAGTTGATCTATAATGGGTTTATATACAATGAATTGAATGCCATAAACAGTTCCAGCGATCCTTTTTTGGTAAGGAATGTGAACCTCTGTCTTTGGAGTCATAAATTATTTTATGCAATGGGGAATCCAGGTGGACCTAGACCTTGCATGGGCCCAATGCGGACAGTGGGTAGATGTCCGGCAAGGGAAGCGCTTGATCATTGCTGGTACTGTGTGTGCCGTATCCTGATTGACTATATTTTCCTCACTTATATGGCATCTGACTCAATTGCGGTCTCTGCTCACTTTCCTTGATGGGCAAATGTGAATCCATCTGGGTGGGGTCTCCTTCCTTTGGCTGCAGTTGGGTTCGGGATACCAATCAGCTCTTATCTGTGGAGTGGAGAAGTGTGGCTCAGGGGTTAGAGGCGGCAGACCCGGAAGCTGAGATCGGCCCTGGACCAGGGTTCAATTTCCCGCCTCGACAGGTCTTGGGCTAAAAATTCCACGGACTCGATAATTCTCGCTCCAGTGCCTTCTCGACTCACGGGTTCACACTCTGCGACTCTGGGCAATAGCTTGCTTAATCTCCACAACGGCCCCTCGCGGCGGGATGCCTGGCTTTCCCCTTGTGGACACCCTGCCGGGGTTATCTCACAGGGGAATACCAGGATGGGTTCCCTAAGCAAGCGCCGGGAAACCCACTGCGGGTAGCTGTGCGCTATATAAGCTCAAATACATTTACATTTACATTTATCTGGCTTGCCAAAATGTTGCTTGAACATGAACTACCTTGAAAAACACAAGAGACAAGAGGCGTTTGGCAAAACAGGAACAGTTTGTTTAATTAAACAATTTGGCCAGGAGAACAGTTACAGGCATCGGATCCGAGGACTGTCTCAACTTACAGTCTATCTGAAATGGGTTTATACACAATTAATTGAATGCCATAAACAGTTTCTGCAATCCTTTTTTGGTAAGGAATGTGAACCTCTGTCTTTGAAGTCGTAAATAAATGTATTCGATGGGGAATCCAGGTGAGCCTCGACCTGGCATGGACCCAATGCGGACAGTGGGTAGATATCTGTTATGGGGAGCGCTTGATCACTGCATGTACTGTGCGTGCTGTATCCTGATTGACTATATGTTCCTCACTTATGTGCCGTCTGACTTTTTGGGGTTTTGGGAGCAAACATACCCCTTCGGCCATGTGTACTTTATTGGAGCTAATCTCCCTGGATCATTGCGGTGTCACTGTGCCTATCTGTGCGATTGATCTGGGATTTCCTGTTCCTGCATTTTTCTGCCAGCTACGTGCTTCCCCACCTATGACCTGTCAATCAGTGATCTATGCTCTAGGTGACTACATATTTCTGAGTGGGGTTGACGTGGAATTCACAATGGGCAAATTTGCTAATAAGAATGCAATTTCTTTTTTATACATGAATGCATCGTATTCGTATTCATATTGACATCGACTTCCTCAATAATAAAAAAAAGCTGTGAAAAACACTTGGAATCTGCAAGTACACTGTGCGGGAGGTAAGTCACTCCCAATAGGCTGCCACTTACACTTCTCTCTGAACAGTAGTAACCCAATATTTGTCCTTCGCAGATGGAGCACAATGGTGAAGGTATGGAACATGGCTAACTGCAAACTGAAGGTAAACCACATTTGGCACACTGGCTTCCTGAACACCTTACTGTTCCTTTTCCCTAACAGCTCTTTCTGGAGGAACGAATAGTCTATGTTGTGGGATGTGAACAAGGGCAAACTTGTGTACACTGTAGATATCAGCAACAGATTCAATGCTTTGTCACTAGCCCCTAACCACTAGTTTGTGTGTGGCCGCTGGTCTTAACATCAAGATTTGAAATCTAGGGGAAAAAATATTGTGTACAAGCTGAAGCAAGAAGTGATAAGTGACAACAGCGGAGCTGAATCACAACAATGCACCTCATGGGCATGGTCCGCTGATGGAAAGACATTGTTAGCTAGATGGATAAATGGATAACTGTGTCAATGTATGCAGATCATCACCAGGAGACCATAAATGTGCAACTAAACCAGAAGTTATTGTTTCTATTGAAGAAAGAAATCCAAAGAGGAATTGTGAGAATAGAGGCAGGCCCTCTCAGCCAATTGTCTGTGAGAGGCTTGGTTTGACATACAACTTTAATAATGTCAAGTTTCAACAATGCACGTCCAGAAGGGCTGGATCCATGCCACATTTTCATGTATTCATGAACATCTTCCATGTATCCAGTCCTGATAGAAATACCATGGGCAACCCTTAGGTAGATATTGATTTACAAATATTTGCAAAAAGATTCTGAAGAACCCCATTTCTCCTTTCACATATTTTCAGGAAAAGTAACTTTGAATTCATGAAACTGTTGTAAGGCTTATCAAGCCATTGTACTTTTGTCTCCTCAGGCGAACATGCTGGATTCTACATTGCACTAGATTTGACAACGATAAGAATTTCATATTTATTAGAGTCCAGTTTTAAACAGCTCTTTTGCATCCAGGCTGCCACTGCTAGAATGCACAATTAGAATTTTATGAGAGTCTGCAACAAATGATGGACGGAATGCTGATGATTCAAGCATTCACTCCCAGTCAAGAGATCTGGGTTAAATCCATTATTCTTTTGCCCATTACGCCACCCTAGTTTGGACCCACCATATGCAAATCAGTCTGGACCCTGTGCCTCATGGGAACAGTCTAGACCGAACTGCCAAGCCAGGTCCTCCCTGGACCGGAAACAAGCATCCTGGGACCGGTTTTGGGGTATGTCACCCTTCATCAGCCAGGCTAGCTTGAATCCAGTAGCACAGTGTGTTACGCCGCGGGCCGACTCACGACCTGCAGCGCTTACTGTTTCCTCTTCACCGGCTGCAGTGCAACCCGTGGTGGCCCTCCCTCCCCTTCGGGGCGCTGCGGTACAGCATTGCTGCCCGCTGTGACCATTTCAACGGCATCGCGGAAAGCACCCGCGACGCACGTTGATTTTCGGGCACACTGCATTCTTACGCAGCACTCCATCCACTTCTCGAGGCACCTTGCGACATTACACTCACCTGGTCTGGGCATCTGGTGATCCCCTTACCTTGGGGGCCATATTGTTGCTCTCCTCTTCACCTTGGTCCTAGAAGGCAATAGGAGAGGGTTACTTACCTACCTAACATTGCGATCTTTCTGTAATGCACTTCACTCCTTTCCCTATCCAAGATGGTGACACCTATCCTTCCTGTTTTGTCACTTCCTGTTCCTGCATGTCACTGTCTGTTCCTGTAGGTCACTTCCGGTTTTTTTCTGTATATAAGGGATCAGAACCTTTCCTTCCTTGCGTTGCAACACTCCTTGTCCCTGCTGGTGTGTCCCCTCTCCTGTTGGTTCCATTGCTCCCCTTTTGGTGATTCGTTCCTTCCGTTGGCGCTTCTTTTCCCCTTGCGCCTTCTGCTCCAGCTTGTCTTCCAGTCATCTCCTGCTTCCTTTTGTGCTCCTGGTCTTCCAGTGTTTTCTAGCTCCTTGTCTTCTCCTCCATTCATGGAGTCTCATCATCAACATCAGAGGTTTTTTCCCTCTGGTGTTTTCCTCTTGGTACTCCTTCAGGATGGCACTGGCTGCTTAGGCTTTCATTGTTGGCAGCACCGTGGATACCGGAAGAGGTCAATCTATCTCGGCCAAACCAGGTCTTACAAGAACCGAAGCTGGGAACTGTCCCAACGTCTTAAGAGAGGTAAGAAAGACCCTGAAACCGACACAGTGAGCAAGGGACCCATGTCTGGGCATACCCGACCACTTATGGCGAAAAGTGTAACTGCAAAAAATGATGGACAGAATGCTGAATGATTCAAGCATTCTCCCCCAGTCAAGAGATCTGGGTTAAATCCATTGTTCTTTTGCCCCCTACGCCACCCCAGTTTGGACCCACCCATATCCAAATCATTCTTGACCCTGTGCCTGATGGGAACAGTCCAGACCGTACTGCCGAGCCAGGTCCTCCCTTGACCGGAAACAAGCATCCTGGGACCGGTTTCGGTGTATCTGACCCTTCAACAGCCAGGCTAGCTTGAATTCAGTGTCACAGTGAGCAAGGGAATGCAGCACCCATGGAAAGAGGAAATACCAAGGAACAATTAAGATATTTATCCTAGCTTCAACTCACTGGGGTGGGTGTATATACCCAGGTTAATAGCTTTAGTAAATCTGAGAATATGCCAAAATCCATGGGTGGTTGCATGGAAACGCCTTCCAAGTTGAATATAACATAGCGTACAGCACAAGCTACAGTGTTGCCTTACATTTCTTTACAAATCGCCCCATGGTGGCTTTGTAAATATTACTGAAGCCTTTGCATTGTCCTTGCGTCATCCTGCGTGACACAAGGACAATGCAAAGGCTTGATAAATCTGTGCCTAAGTGAGTTGGCCAGACTCACAGGCTGTTAAGTTGAGGCTGGGTTTCAGCAGCTCTGGCCACAAGACCATTTCTCTGTATTTAGAGTCTGTTCGAACATAAGGTTTACACAAGGGGACAGTTCTTTGATGTCATCAATGCTCAAAGTGTATGTGATGTCACTTCCACTTCCATTCCGATTGGTGAATCAACTCGGATGACGAAGAAAAGCATGACAATTTGTATTCAAACCTATTTTTTTCCCGAACGGCACATACTATTCAGCTTATTTTAGACAGCCAGGCTAGGCTTTGGACTTCTAATAATCCAAGTTGATCGAAACAAAACCGTTCATGGAGCTTTGAAATTTATATTTAGAAAGGAATAAAAACATGCGCCATCGACGTCAGAGCCGAATGTGGTTATTCTTATAAAAAGGTTTCCAGTCCCGCGTCATTAAGGCTAAAAATATTGAATTAACAGACACAATTCTCTAGTTATTAACGTGAAAACCGAACCAATAGCTTTTATATCAGGACAAATACTCCCAAGGCGGAAACGTGCAGCATCTAAGCTATCATTTTCCCACCCTTCTACAAGTGTAATTTGAAACGGCGCGGTGAAACTGGAATCGGAGAATACCGTTTTGTTCAACCACCAGAAACATAAATATGCGGGTTTCTGTTTACACACTTCCGTGTGGGCTTACATAAAAAGGATCAATGGTAAATCATATCATCAGTGCATAATAAAGGCATTAGCTGTGACAGAAGAACAAAAGAGAAAATGAAAAGGAAAATATTTTCACATGTTCGCTTTGTCGGTGCTTGATTCAGACTATAAGCTTCAACATCCATCAGTAGCTCATCAACAGTGGCTATATTATGGTATAAAAAAATCTATATATATATTTCTTAACTTAGGTAGGACCCAGTATCCAAAGGAAAAGTGTTTTTTGTTTTGCATTAACTTTGGCACCGTTTGTCAAATTCTTACAAAATTTTCAAAACTACTTTGTCACTCACATCAGCCACTGTCTTGAAAGTTTCGGGGTGCTTCGTCAAGCAGGTACTGAGAAAAGCAGGGGGCTGGTCCCGAAATGCGTTTTCCACATGCAATTTCCCATAGGGATTTTAGACACAACTACAGCTCGAACCGCTGCCCGGATTTACAACAAATGTGGCAGAGGGGTAGCTCTTGGTCCAGAAAGAGCCCTTTTTCTGTTATTTGATGTAAATTCATTCAGTAGTTTTCAAGATATTAAAGGAAAAACAAGATTTGTATCTCTAGAGGTGCGAACCCTTCGCTAATCCATTGCGGTGCTACACAAATCCACGCCCCAACGGCCCTGCGATGATTGGGTTGCCGCAATCTGTGTAGAAAGTTGTGCCCTCCATTTTATATAATGGAACAGGATCCCGGGGGGTTAAAAATAAAATTTGAAACTAATAGAAGGGGTCATTATAGAGGTACCCAGACTCCATGGGTGTAATATAGGGGTCTCTGAGGAACCCCTTATGGGCAACAAAATGCCCCAAACTGATTTTTTTCCCCACATGCACAAATGTGTGAATCTGACGCAATGCTCAGCATGGCCCCCCATGTAACTTCACAGAGGATTTGTGAATTCTGCTGAAAAACGTAAAGCCAGTTAGACACTCTCACACACACTGACAGACCCACTCAGACACTCTCACACCCATTCACAGACCACTCAGACACTCACACACCCACTCGCAGACCCACTCAGACAGACTTATCTCACTTGAGGCTTATTGACAGAGGCTGTGACTCGATGTGTATGGTTTAGCTAGCCGAAACACAAGTCTGTGCCAATGATATGTATTAAATGATTGTTGCCTCAGAGCTGCGAGCTCCCTCTAAGATGGCGCTTGCACCAGAACGTACACTCCGGTGACGTTCTTCTGTTTTTCACTTTGCGCACCTTTTCCCATTTGGGACACATGCTTTTGCTACTTAAATGCCACCCGCTCTACTCACTAGTTACCTATGTGGTGGTAAAGATCGGGGTTGGTCGTAAGCAAATTGTGTACTTCCCAACTGTGAGTATTGGCTCCGATGTACCAGCTCCCCTTTTACATTCCAATATATTTACTCGTACTACGAGTAATTATATGATTGTTTCATCTCAGGGTATTTTAAGCCAGTGAGCATTCCTCTGCCACTTATTGTTGGGGCATAGTACTTCCCAATAAAGTAAACCTCTTTGTTTGAGATACGGGCACTTGTCTTCATTACTGTCCCTGAATTGTGAATTGGGGTTTTGTCACTGTTGTTTGTGGTGTGTCTGTTTTCTGTGTGTGCACATTTTTCAAGTAAATTCTGATGTTGGGTGGAGATGACCCCAGCATGCATTTTCCCAAATGTACAGCATGCCATTTAATGTAAATGTCTTGATTGTATTCATTTTGCTATGATTCTCTCTCTTTGGATCGGTTTGTAACCCTGAAGGTATACTGTATACTTGTGTGAATGCCGTTGGGTGCGATTTCAATATCATGCACTTTTTAGTGACCCAATCACGAGTAGATTAGCTTCTTAGGGCCACATGTATCAACCAATGTTGTGTTCTCAAACAGGGTGTTTCACAGAATCAGCTCATGTGCGAACGCAAAAAAGGCTTTTTACATCTATCAAACCCTATTTTACGATTCAGTAACCTGTTACCGAATCATAAAATGGTTTTGCGATTCGGTATTTGGAGGGGAATGTTTAGGACGTCCCTTCCAATTAGCAAATCGCAGCTGCATGTGTGAGTGTGACCATGATTGCGGTTGCAAAACATTCACAATTTACTACCAATTTCAAGTTGGTGGTAACCCATATGCACATGGGAAGGGGTCTCCAAGGGACCCCTTCCCCTTTCAGAATGGTTGGGAAAACGTTTTTTAAGAGCAGGCATTGGTCCCCTGGATCAATGGCTGCTCCTAAAAAATGTAAAGAAATCTTTTGTTTTTTTAAACTCAAACCATTTTCCTTTAAGGAAAACAGGCTTTATTCCTAGGTGATCACATATTGCTATGTATTTTATTAATATTAATATTAATGAGGTAGGTTGTTTTGCGACCCTCTAGGAATTGCTAAATGAAACTCTATGAGTTTCATACATTTGTAATAGCGATTACCTAATTGCGATTCACAGAAAATCGCCCAAAGTCTTGATGAATTGACATGATTAGTTTTGACATTAAATAGGCAAGAAACGGGGGGCGGAGCTTGCCACGGCCGATGGCGGACGTGTGATACAGACGCTCCACACTAACGCCCTAAAAGATCCTTAAAATATCCTGCTGGTGAGGGCCAACTCGGGTCTCAGAGGTCGCCACATAGTACCTGGAGCCTCCGCTATCAAAATCCAGAAGAATGGAGCCGCTGTGAGCTGCGGTAACCCGCGCGGCGAAGGTGAGAGAGCTCCTGCAACCTAGGCGCTAATCCCCGGCCTCGGGTTGACGCGGCGGCAGCTGCACGTGCTAGGGCGTGCGGCCAGCCACGGCAACGCCGGCCCGGAGAGGGGCGGAGAGCCGCGGTAAAGATGCTGCAGCCCCCCCTGCGGAACGGCAGAGGGCCACATCACGGTCTGCAAGATCGCCTTCCGGCTGGCAGAGCCCATATCTGCCCCACCCTGGGAACGCTACTTGGGGGCCCGGAGGACCGACGGCTCTGGGGCCCTGCAGCTGCCGCTAACCTGGTAAGGCCTACTGGAGGAAAGCCTGAAGAGCCCCCGGCTGAAACGCCAGTAAGAGACCACAGTCAAAACACTGCTAGTGTCGATGGAAAAAGGCCTCCAAGAGAGCATAGCGTCGTTAGGCTCCAAAATAGATGCCTTATCATACCGCATGGACCGCATGACTGAGAGAGTCGACAAGCATGCAGAGAGAATTGACATGGCAGAGAGGCGCATAACCGAGGTCGAAGAGGGGCAAACGGAACAGGACAAATTTCAAAAGCAACACGACAAAATTCTGCAAGTCATACAAGAAAAGTCAGAAGATTTGGAGGCCCGCTCTCGAAGATCGAACATACGGATCACGGGAGTACCGGAGACCACACAAGCAGGCAAAATGGAGCTCTTCGTCAAAAAACTGCTGACGACGTTGCTGGGAGCGGAGGTGTTCTCGCCGATGTTCATAGTGGAACGAGCACACCGAACACTGGACCCGCGCCCGAAGCCGGGAGCACCCCTGAGGCCGATTATAGCAAAACTCTTAAATTACAGAGATAGAGACGCGGCCTTGCGCACGGCCCGTGAGAAGGGAACCCTGCAGTACGAGGGCTCCGAAATCTCTCTATACCCAGACTTTACCGCAAAGGTGCAAGAAGAACGCAGACACTTTGCCCCGTATAAGAGACAGCTCCGCGACCTAGGCTTGGATTACGCTATGCTCTATCCTGCGAAATTAAGAATAAATAGACAAGGCTACTCTCACATTTTCATGGATCCTAAAGACCTGCACAAGGCTCTGAAAGTTTGGACAAAAGAACTCAGAGGTAGCACTAGGAGCCAGAACAGCGAGGAGGGCACAGGTGGTCAGCTGGACAATCAGGATTAGAAAGACTGCACCAAACAGGAGGTTAGCTGCTTCTGGGACAACTGACTGCTGACGGCGTGCTCCGCCGCGGCCTAATGCCCACACATGGCCATATGGACCACATCGAATACTGAGCTGTTCCTGTCTACACTTCTGAGTGCAGAGATAAAGACTCCGGAGATTCAGGGACATTGGTGAGACCTTTTCGTTTAGCTCTCCCCCGCCGAACATTGAGCCTGCATGACTAACTGACGGTGGTATGGGGGTGGGAATCTAGGATGGCTCGGGCCTGGTCCCCTGTTCGCTGCACTTCAGCTGGGAGGCGCGCAAATTTGCACGCACGCTTTAGCGACCAATCTGTGCCTAAATGGCCTGCACTGGCGTCACCCCTTATGGGCGTTAGCAGCAGGGGTGACACCCGGGAAGTCACTGCCTGGAGTAACGGCTGACACAACTGGCAACCTTGGCCCCCGCGCTGTGTGCAATGCTGATCCCATTTCTGGATTGTTTGATAATAATGGGTATTACTTGGGAGGGGGACGTTAACATGCTGGGCCAAGTTGGGGTTGGTCCGGTGTGGGAGGGGGGTAGGGGGTTATGGGGTACTCATTAACAGAGTCGCCGCATTATGCAGAAGTTCGCATTGTTATGATGGGGAAATTGCACGATCTGACATGGCACAAAAACACCATGATTTACACAGTCACATATATGCTCGCTAACAATTCACCTTCAAGGCGTAATGGCTAACACCAACTTAGACGAGACACCTACACACACTCCTAAATTGACTATTCTCACCTGGAATGTGCGCGGTCTGAACGATCACCGCAAAGTCAGAAAAGTTGTTAGCTATCTGCAGCGCCAGCACGTCGATGTAGCTTTGATCCAGGAAACACACCTCCCAACACATAATCGCATGCTCCGTTGCAGGGGATTGGAGGGCAACATCTCGGTGGCGGGGTTTACCACTAGCTCTAGGGTGGGTCTTGACGTGGGTTAACCCGAAATCCAAACTGCAGATACACACGCTGGAAGCGGACCCTGATGGGTGATTTGTTATATCTAGATGTATCGGCCCACTTACAGACATGACAGTAGTCAACACATATGGCCCTAACTTTGACTCACCGGACTTCTACAAGTCACTCACGGCCAAGATCAAACGCTTGAACAATGGGAGTCTATTGCTGTGGGGGGGGAGATTTTAATTTAGTGATGTACCCGACCTTAGACAGATCCTCCGCCCCCCCCCCCCCGCAGACCTGAGGCTGCCGCTCTAGAGCTGCAGAGCGCAATCACCTGCCTCGACCTAGGGGATGTGTGGCGGTCCAGGAATCCACAGCAGGGAGGGTACACACACTTCTCCGCATTCCATAATATCCATACTAAGATAGATTATTTCCTGACTTCCTCCTCCCTACTAAACCGAGTGAGGGACTGCAGGGTCTTGCCTAGAACCTTGTCTGATCACTCACTAGTCCTCATGGACATTCGCTTACCAGGCAAGCAAATTCCACCGTTTACCTGGAGGTTCCCGCCAAACTCGTTGCTAGATCCAGTGTTTAAGGGAGAACTAGCTGAAGCCATAGACTTATTTTTTTAAAAGAACACATGATCGGTCGAGAGCTTTCAGACAGTGTGGGAAGCCTTTAAGGTCTATATCCGAGGACTAGAGATAGCAAAACACTTGGGCATTCTTAAAGGAATCAGGCGGAACCTGGCAGATATAGAATGGAAGCTAGGAGAATTGGAGCGCAGACAGTGCCTTCACACAGATCAAGCAGTAAGCGCTGAAATTAAGACAGTACTAGTGGAGCACCATGAGGAGGCGGACAGAGAGATTTGAGGTTCCGTGACAATTGTAAGTGGTGTTTTTTGACTTGCACGAATATGGTCGAGTCTGGTATCTACGAACCGCAAATGACGAGTTTAGTGGGTGTACGCGTTTTCGCTGTGCTAACCTAAACCGTTTGTTTGTTTCGTGGGTTTCTTCATCTGAACCCACGGGTTCCATCTTAGATACGGCATCCATTTTGTTTCTTGCCCTCAAGTAGCCAGCGAACGGACGTTGTCTGCTTCGCGACCCTGGGATTCCCAAGCTCTTGCGGAAGACACGTTTCCTTTGAAGGTGTCTTTATGATGAGGGGGATGACACTGTAAGGCAGATCGCCCCGTTCGAGGCTCATCTTGCCGTGCCGGTCTATTGTCTCAATTGTGCATTCATTAGGCACGTCCCCTTTGATGCCTGCAACTCGTGTTTCCTGGTACCACCCCTTTTACACCCTTTTCGATCTGTTCACTGTCCTCGTCTTCCTCTGCACCTGTTTCTGTCCTTTCCTCGATTCGTTTACTGTTGAATGGAATGTACTAATGGTGGGAAGATGTACTTTTACAGTTGGGAACTGCCGAACGTTACTGTAATTATGTTCCGGGCTCTGAATACATGAAAGTGACCCCCTATGATCTTTACGATGGGAACCAGGTTGTAATCCTTTGTGAACCATGTTATCCTATGTTCAAAAAACTGTATAAGAAGAGCGATCCACAGATACAATTTGAAGCAGTCTCCTCGAACCTACACGTGTTGTACTTCCTGTGACTTCTGTGTTCCCTGCAGTAATAAACCTCGAATCTTTGACGCCGAAGGAAGTGTCCCGTGTCTCTGTCATTTGTACGCCGGAACAGGTTACCCACGAAGGTTTCAGGTGTTATCCCTGGCACCGCTGGGTCTTAGAAAAACCCAGTCCTTCAGTTGGCGCCCAACGTGGGGCTGCATCAGTGGTACCGGTCCAAGCCCGACGATCGTGAGGAACTTCGTGTGAAATCTCCGAGGGAAGGTGCACCCCGCTTCATCGATCCTGTTGTCAAAACAAGTGGCCCGACGACTTTTCCCGCGAAGATCCCCGCCTCCTGACGGCTGCGACGGACTGCTGCCCTGACTGTAGACCTGTTTTGGCGCCTGGCGTAGACCTTGGTACAGCGAGAGGATTGACGGGCCTTCCTGTGACGCCATTGATCCTTGAGTTAAGTATTTGTGGGTCGCTCCCAGAGTCCTTTGTTGTGGGTGCTTAGTTGTTGCATGGTTCCCTTGCATTTGTGGTTCTTGGTATTTTGTTCTTTGTTGTGATATTTGACGTCTGCAGTCGCCAAAAACCGAGGGTTTTTGCTCTTTGCAGGGACATTGTAATCCTATAACCCTTGACGTTTGTGAAACTCGGTTAGTGTGCATGATGCCTAGCTGTAGTACTTTGTTCAGTTGCTTTAAGGGTCGTGGTGTGGATTCCCGACTGGAGGACTCGTGTCCGATACCTCCGGTTGGAACTCCAACTTATGAGTTGTACAGCCGACACGGTTTAGGTCCAATTGCATTCAATGAGTGTTGGGTTCGTTATACTAAAAAAGACAGTGTCCTTAGTTGGCCACCTCATGGTAGTTTTGAGGCACCGATTTTAGATAATCTTGAAGCTAAATTGTTCCAAAGAAAAGCAAGGCCGGCCATGTTTGATTCCTTTCGGTTGTGGCGTAAAGAAGCCAAGCAGAAAGAAATCAAGCAGATTAAACGTAATAAGAGAGAAGGGATTGTTACAACGGTATGAAACGCAGAGCAGTTTCAGCGAGATAAGGAGGAAAAGGAAAAGGAAGTTTTCGATAGATTGCAGCGCATGACTGTCGATAAGTGTTACCCCGCTTTACCGACGGGTACGGATAAGAAGGAGGATGTAGTAGAGGATCCCTTGTTGTCCTATCTCTTGAAGTCACCACCTCCGTATGCACAGGGCACCATAGTTCCTGTGGTTCCCCCTGTCCCTGTTCCTCCGCCTGTTCCTGTTCCTGTTCCCCAACCTGTTCCCGTTCCTCAACCTGTTCCTGCTCCCTTACCTGCTCCCGTCCCTACTGCCCCTCCGCTTGTACTTCCTCATACTCCTGCTCCCGCTGCTCCTACTGTTCTGGTTACTCCTGCTGTCTCTTCTGTTCCTGACACTTCTCTTGTTACCCCGTTGAGTTACTCTTCTTCCCCATCTTCTCGACGTCGTGTTCCCTCTGTTGCTGCTAACTTCTTCACTTCTCTCGGACCAATTCTTGAGTCCTCTGGTTCTGATGGTCCCCAAAGACGAAGTCAGCTTCCTGGTAGTAGGGAACGTGATTCGCTATATAATATGGCGATGGGTTGGATTAGATACCCCCTTAGGAATCCTCCACGTGTGGTGCCTGATACATTTTCTCAGTTCAACGAACCGACACAGAGGTTCGTGTTTGAGGAAATGTGCAAGCTTTTGCGTGATCAAATATCGGCTGATGCGTCTGATGATGTATTGACTGCTCTATCTAATCTTCAGCTCCAGTTTGCGAGTCGTATAATGGTAGGTAGCAATGTTCGACGTGCTGTCGAGCAGTTATTATCTTTTCGTCCTTCTATAATGCCTCGGGCATTGTTTTTAGAAGACATTGAGGGACCGCCAGCAGCGCCTGGTCAGTATCCTATGCGCGAGGTTCCCCCAGTATGGATGCCAGGTGATGCCGCTGTAAATCCGCCGATCCTGCCACACTTCCAGCGAGTGTGGATTCATCTTCCGTGGAAACGTTCAGAAGTTTTGCAGGTGAAGCAATCTTTGCCTGATCCTCGCAAAAATCCTGCAGGATATTATAAAGAATTATCTCAGTTAGTGGATGCTACAATAATGAACCTTGCTGACATCGATATGTTGTTTGGTAACGTAGTTCCGCAACCGGTTTGGGCGAAAATTCGTCAAGAAAATCATGCGGCAGAATTAGGTGGTGACTGGGCTGCACTTCTTGCTGCGGATGCCTTGCAAGTTGGTGGGGCTAAGCCCGAACAGTTGATTGCTAATCTCCCTCAGAGAATAATTACTCTCATGAAGACGCTTATGCCAGCTATGAAGGTGAATTGGGACAAGTTGTCCGCTTGCAAGCAAAAGAAGGATGAAAGTGTCTCCGATTTCTTTACGAGATTTGAGGAGGCATTCATCGATCACAGTGGTCAAGATATGGGCACTGAGGGAGGCCAGAGATTGTTCGTGGACAAATTTGTGTCTAATTTGTTGCCGGACTTAAGCAACAAGTTAAGGAATTCTGAGAGTGCGTGGGCTGTTTCCACCTCTGCTCAAATATTGGCTACGGCACAATATTATGAGAATAGGGAGAAAGAGGAAAATGATTGTGCCGATAAAAAGACGAAAGAGCTCAAAACTAAAGTATTGTTGCAACAAGCGTATCCTCCACGTTCGAATCAGAATGATTCGCAACAGCGGAATCGATCGCAGTCTCAGTCGAATAGGTCGCAATCACGAAATGACTCCTCTTCGCAGAGATCTTTGTTGGGGTACAATCAGTGTGCCTATTGTAGGGGAGAGGGTCATTTGAAATTCGATTGTCCAGTTTTGCGTGATCGCAATAGTGGTAATTCGTCTAGAGGAGGTCGCAGTGGTCCGCAACAGACATCACGTGGTAGAGGTCGCGGTGCTCAAAATGATCGTTCTCATGATTCTTCTGATTCTAATAATTGTTTTGATCAACGTGGATCGTCGCAAGGAAGATCTGCACAGTACAATGTGGACGATTATTACGTCGATCAGGGCACTGACGACGGTAATTACTAGGACAGCCATAGACAAGGAGAGGGAGTAGTATCAGTTCCGGTTGATCAGAGAGGGCCTTACGTCGCAGTTGCCACCTCGGGCGTAGTTGAGCCTTTTCTGTTGGACACTGGTGCAGCGAAAAGTTCCATCATACATTCGAAACTCCCTGGCGCACCTTTGTCTGGCTTAACAAATGTTTCTGTTGGATTCTCTGGCGCCCCTGTTAGCAATCCGGTTTCACGCCCATTGCCCCTTACGATTGGGCCTCGTGAACTGAAAGCTCCTTTGATTTTGACTACTGGTTGTGGTGAAAATCTTTTGGGCTTGGATTTGTTGAAACGTCTATATGCGACTTTGTATTGTTCTCCTGCGGGAGTGAAGCTTACTTTGGGTGAGAGAGTTATCTCTCCTATGTACTTGTCTCTCGATAAGCTTCCACCGGAATTGAGTTCTCTTCCTGCATCTTTGTGGGCAACAGGTCCCAATGACATGGGCCTGCTTGATATCTCCCCTTATGTTGTTCATCTGAAATCTAATGTGCGTTTGCCACGTATTCCCCAGTATCGTATCTCCCTTGATGGTGAACGAGCGCTGTTAGCAATCATCTACGATTTGATTGAGAAAGATGTTATCGAGGAGACTCGGGGAAATGTGTGCAATAGTCCTGTGCTACCCATTCTGAAGCGCACTGATCCATCAAAGCCCCCTGTTTATCGTTTTGTCATCGATTTACGGGAGGTGAATAAAATTGTGGTTCCTCAGTTCCCTGTGGTGCCTGACATTACGGCTCTACTGACTCTGATTCCAGCCTCTGCATCTTGGTTCTCAGTGATCGATCTGAAGAATGCTTTCTTCAGCATTCCGATTGCTGAGGAGAGTAGAGACCTTTTCGGTTTCTCTCTAGGTGGCCGCAGCTTTAGGTTTAAACGTGCTCCTCAGGGCTACTGTGAGAGTCCATCGATATACAGTCAAGCCTTGAAGAGTCAACTTGATGCGTTTGCGTTGCCGGCCGGTGCGGCCTTGATCCAATACGTCGACGACTTATTGGTGGCGGCAGATACTCAGGACATTTGCAAAATAGCTACGGTGTCGTTGTTGCAGCATCTCTGTGACTTACATCACAAGGTGTCACCTTCTAAACTGCAATATTGTTGTCAAGAAGTAACCTATCTAGGTCATTTATTGTCAAAGGAGGGAAGAAGGTTGACCCCAGAGAGAATTGCAGCGATTGCTCGAATGACTGTGCCAACAACTCAGAGAGATGTGCGTGCCTTTTTAGGTATCACGTCATACTGCAGGCAATGGATTCCAAATTTTTCATTGCTAGCGAAACCATTGGTAGCCCTTACGTGCAAGGATGTTCCAACTCCCCGCCATAAGAGCCAACAACTACATCTTGTTGACCTTTTTCCACATTAGCGTAACCATCTCGCTAATAGGGATCCAGTTCCTTTTTCATCTCTGTATGTAGTATGCATGTGGAATGTCTGTTAGCACGTGAGTGAGTTGTTGTATATGATTGTTGTTCAGGGGTTACTTCTGTTTATTTGTTATGGATTTTAGATTTGTCCTTGTGTCTTTTTTGAATTTTTTCTAACACTTCATGTATTGTCTATGAATTTGATAAAAGACGATTCGCTGATTAAGAATTTAACTTATATGTATCTATATTCATACAAAAACAAAATATAAGAAATAAATAAAAATATATATATTTTTTGAATGAATTTCACTTGTACTTTCTCTGTCACTTTTTGTTTTGATTAAATTTGAGATGTACACACAATATTGAATGATCGGCCACTGCAGGAACAACTTTCTAGTTTTATGTTTTCTCCTCCCCTCGGTTCCTGGGCCATAAATTACTTGTTTGAGGGGGTCCCATTGTTCATGTTTTATGTGTTCCAACTCCTTTGCCATGGACGGAAGAATGTCAGAAAAGTTTTTCTGAACTACGTGACGCTTTGTGTTCGGCCCCTGTGTTAGGTACCCCTAACTACAGTAAGCCGTTTACACTATACGTTCACGAGAGGGAAGGTTGTGCTTTGAGTGTCTTGACGCAACAATTCGGTGGTAAGCAGCGTCCATGTGCATATTTTTCCTCGACCTTGGACCCAGTAGCTAGAGCACTGCCAAGTTGTTTGAGAGCAACAGCGGCAGCTGCGGTGTCCATCCGACAATCTGCAGGACTGGTCATGGATAATATGCTTACGGTAATGGTTCCGCATGCAGTTGACACTCTCTTGAATCGTACGAAAACCCAACACCTGACGAATGCAAGGTTGTCTGGGTATGAGCTGACGCTTTTGGCAAGTCACATTCAAATAAAACGCTGTAATGTCCTGAACCCGGCGACTTTGTTGCCAATTAGTATGGAATCAGACGATGTAGCACCTCATGACTGCTACCTACGAACTGAGGAGGAAACGAAAGGTCGTGTGGACCTGAAAAATACTCCATTGGAAGACCCCGATGGGACCTTGTATGTGGATGGGTCGTGTTTTAAATTGCCGAATGGTGATGTGACGACTGCTTATGCTGTGGTGACGTTGAGTACGGTTGTGGAGACTGCGAGATTGAATCAGAATTCTGCACAGGCGGCAGAGCTGATTGCCTTGACTAGAGCATGTGTGTTGTCGAAAGGGAAACGGGTGAATGTGTTTACGGACAGCCAGTATGCATTTGGTGTTGCTCATAGCTTCGGACGATTGTGGAGAGAGAGAGGTTTTATGACATCGCATGGTACAAAGATTCAGCATGGACAGCTTGTGAATGATCTTTTGGATGCACTTACATTGCCCGAGCAGGTGGCGATTATTAAATGTAGTGCACACCGTAAGGTGGCGGATGATGTTGGTCGTGGTAATGCGTTTGCGGATGAAGTTGCTAAGAAAACTGCCAGGAACCTTAGCACTAGAATGTATGTGACGAGTTCGGTAGGTGGCCTGCAGAAACTGGTATGTGTGAAGACACTAACGAGAGTGTGAAAGCGATTCAGAATGAGGCCACCGAGACTGAAAAGATGAAGTGGAAAGAGAGTACGGGAAAGTTGGATGCGAATGGCTGCTGGATTGATTTGACGGAACATAAGAGGTGGATGTTGCCGGATGCGTATGTGCTAGCTGTTGTGACAATGGCACACGGTTTGGCACATATTAGTGCGAAAGGTATCTGCAAGTTGTTGTCCCCTGTATGGAAGAATGATGGTATTACTAAGTGTGCTGAGAGATTGGTGAGGAATTGTATGATATGTATGATGTACAATCCTGGTAAGGGAACCCCTACACCCCCTGGCCATTTTGCTCCCCCTTCATGTCCCTTTGAGGTGATTCAGCTAGACTTCATCCATATGGAGCGATGCAATAACCTGAAGTACGTTTTAGTTGTGGTTTGCGCATTCTCCAGATGGATCGAAGCCTACCCTCTCAAAGACAACACTGCTCTGTCCACTGCAAAAATCCTACTGAAGGAATACTTTCCTCGGTATGGAATGCCACGGATTATATGGTCTGATAACGGAAGTGAGTTTGTAGGGAGTGTGATGAAGAATGTGTGTAAGGGCCTTGGAATTACCCAGAAATTCCACAGCGCCAATCATCCCCAGTCAGCAGGTTTGGTTGAAGGGTATAATGGCACCCTTAAGTTGAAACTAGCGAAGATTCAGGCTACGACTGGTCTCTCGTGGCCTGACGCTTTGCCTTTAGCTCTTCTGTCAACAAGGGCGACTGTACACTCCTGAGTAGGGCTCAGCCCCTATGAGATTGTGTTCGGCCGCCCTGCGAATGTTTGGGGGGTCCCTAGACCCAGTGTGTTCTCTGATCTTGAGTACCCAATGTTGATTGATTATCTTCATGATCTGACTGCTAAACTGATGTTAATTCACCAACAGGTCTTTGAAGCACTACCGAAGCAGACGGAGGGTCCAGGCCATCAGCTCCAGCCCGGAGACTGGGTAGTGACGAGGAATTTCGCCCGAAAGCGCAACCTTGAGCCTCGTTTTACCGGACCCTACCAAGTGCTCCTTGCCACGAGGACTGCTGTTCATTTGGAAGGGCGTAAGAACTGGGTGCATGCCACCCATACCAAAAAGGTACCTATACCTTTACCAGCAGACTCGTGGGTGAGGAAGGGCATCGCCTCGTCTGAAGTCGAAACTGTGCCGACCTTCGTTCCTTTTAGCGACGCTCAGCCTGTCGGAGATACCTCAGTGCAGCAGAACGATATTGTTGAACATTTGTCATCACAGAACTCAAGATCTGAACAATTGACTGGTCAACAGAACTCTGTGTCGTCTTCGGACCAATTGTTTGACGAACAGACACGCCCTGGGAGAAGCCGATATTTTCTTCGATCCCATACCAGAGACAAATAAAATTATCTTTGCTTTCTCCCCAGACATCTACGTTACCCCATTGCCACTATTCAGTCTGAACAAACTTGCATAATTTTGATTTCGTGAAATTTGAGTCTTTTTCCGCATATGTGTTTTTGCTTCCACAGCTAGCGGATTTTGTATATATTGTTGATTAAAATACCTTACATCCGGGTGGACCGTAGGGCCGCGCGGGTACTTCCTTCTGGTTAGTAGGTCTCGACACTAGGTCAAAGACCGTCGATTCCTAGGAACTCCTGGGGATTGACTACTGCTACACAGAACGAAGTGCGTCAAGAACGTTGCGGACGGTTTTAGAGGATGGCTTTCTCAAAGCTGTCGGAATTGGAAAAGGCTCAGGCACACAGATTCGAGTTGCGCAGAATTGCACATACAAAATGTTTCATGTTTCAGATGTTCCTCTTATTCCTAACTGTTTCCTCGCTATTGGTGGATGGGGTGTATTACATGATACAGTCATTGTTGCCTACTGCCTCACCTACCCCTTCTTCTGAACCTAAACTTACCTCCACTGTTTCTCCTCATTCCTTCCACATCTTACCCCAACACGAGCAGGTTAGACGTAAGGAATTCATGAACAATTCCTTCGTTCAGCTCCTTCATCAGCATCAGTTGGTGGTGAACACTACCAATTGTTGGGTGTGTGGGATAATGCCACATACCACCGATAAGGGAATTCCGTACCTGGTCCTTCCTTATAGTTCCCAGGGTTCAGCTCGAGCATTCCAAACAATGTTTCGAAGCGCACTAGATTCTTACCCCAATCGAGAGCCACGTTCCCCACACTTTGGTCCCGGTACGTACCATAAGTCTTTGGCGATAGCGATTGCTGATTTAGATAGGGATATCTATGAGCCGTTGCTCATCCCAGAGGAGGAGGTGCGAGCCTATAGGGATCTGAGTGAGATTGAGTATAGTGCGCTCGTGGGCGAAAGACAGCTTAGAAGCTCGTCTCCAATATGGATCGTACCCCACCTTGGTAATTTCTGTCTGAAAGGCCGTGGCCGAAGCCAGAGAGCTCACCTTGGGGAGAGTGCTTGCTCTGAGACGTATGTCTTACCAATGCTCTCTTCCCCTGTTCTCCTGACTGCCAAGGGTACGTACTTTGTCTGTTACGACCGTGCATATACATGGTTGCCCCTGGACTTCGCGGGCACCTGTTATATTGCAAACTTGTTGCCACCGACTTTTACGGTTGCCTCCGATTACCACAAGACTAGAGTTGTGAGGGGCGTGATTAGCAAAGAGGACACTGCCGGTCAAGAGGCGGGAGACTTTTTCAAGGGTTTCTTTCTGTTTTGGGGACCTATGGTCAATAGTAGGAACCTGAGACAGTTGACTTGAGTGGTGGAATCAACTGCTAATATCACTGCCAGTGCCCTTGGTAATATTACAGCAGAGCTTCAGGCGGATAGGTTGATGACGTTACAAAATCGTATGGTTTTAGACGTTGTCTTAGCAGATCGAGGTGGAGTATGTAAGGTGATCCATTCGAGCTGTTGTATTTTCATTCCAGACAACGCTCCGACTGTCTACCAAGCCATCTCGAAGTTGCACAAGATCTCTGAGTCCATACACGTGGACGTAGGGGATTGGACGCTTCTCGGGTGGTTTTGGGGCCTAATGTCGACTTGGGGTTGGAAGATTCTGATGATCATTGGGGTAGTTGTAGCATTCCTGTTCATGTGTTGCCTTTGTGTGCAGTGTGGTCCTGCCTTATGTGGCCTCTGTGCTACGACGTGTATAAGGCAGCCGCCTGTTACCAAGGGAACTCTGATGGATAGAATTATGTTGCAACAGCATCTAGATGGTCTGATGAATATCGAGATCGACTATGATTCCGACTAGTGCTTGCCTACATGAGGGCAAAAGGAGCGTCTGAGGTTCCGTGACAATTGTAAGTGGTGTTTTTTGACTTGCACGAATATGGTCGAGTCTGGTATCTACGAACCGCAAATGACGAGTTTAGTGGGTGTACGCGTTTTCTCTGTGCTAACCTAAACTGTTCGTTTGTTTCGTGGGTTTCTTCATCTGAACCCAAGGGTTCCATCTTAGATACGGCATCCATTTTGTTTCTTGCCCTCAAGTAGCCAGCGAACGGACGTCGTCCGCTTCGCGACCCTGGGATTCCCAAGCTCTTGCGGAAGACACTTTTCCTTTGAAGGTGTCTTTATGATGAGGGGGATGACACTGTAAGGCAGATGGCCCCGTTCGAGGCTCATCTTGCCGTGCCGGTCTATTGTCTCAGTTGTGCATTCATTAGGCACGTCCCCTTTGATGCCTGCAACTCGTGTTTCCTGGTACCACCTCTTTTACACCCTTTTCGATCTGTTCACTGTCCTCGTCTTCCTCTGCACCTGTTTCTGTCCTTTCCTCGATTCGTTTACTGTTGAATGGAATGTACTAATGGTGGGAAGATGTACTTTTACAGTTGGGAACTGCCGAACGTTACTGTAATTATGTTCCGGGCTCTGAATATATGAAAGCGACCCCCTATGATCTTTACGATGGGAACCACGTTGTAATCCTTTGTGAACCATGTTATCCTATGTTCAAAAAACTGTATAAGAAGAGCGATCCACAGATACAATTTGAAGCAGTCTCCTCGAACCTACACGTGTTGTACTTCCTGTGACTTCTGTGTTCCCTGCAGTAATAAACCTCGAATCTTTGACGCCGAAGGAAGTGTCCCGTGTCTCTGTCATTTGTACGCCGGAACAGGTTACCCACGAAGGTTTCAGGTGTTATCCCTGGCACCGCTGGGTCTTAGAAAAACCCAGTCCTTCAGATTTGCCACATGAGCAAATACTTCACAGCAAGGGTGTATGGGGAAGGGGAGCGCCCGAGCGCGATGTTAGCTAACCTTATGAAAGGGATGCGACCACGCCAACACATACCTATGGTTCACACAGCGACGGGAACTCCTGCCACAGACGAGAGAGAAATTGCTGAAACTTTCAAAACTTATTATTCGGAATTGTACTCCTCGAGTGGAGGATATGGAAGAGGAAATATATGACTATCTAAGTCATATAGACATTCCTACACTGCCCGACCATGACAGGGAATTCCTAATGCAGCCGATCGAGAAAGACGAGATACTAGACACGCTAGCTAGCAATAAATCGGGCAGCGCACCAGGAGCGGACGGCTTAACGGCGGGATTCTACAAAGCTTTCAAAGAGCAATTGCTTCCACACCTGTCGACCCTCTTCGACGATATATGTGTGGAGAGCAAAATGCCTCACTCCATGAGAGAGGCACTTCTGGTTGCCATACCGAAGCCGGGTAAACCACAAGAGGAGTGCAGTTCGTACAGGCCACTGTCGCTGCTCAATGTTGATACCAAACTGTTCGCCAAGGTACTGGCCACCCGGTTAGCCTTGCTTGTGGACGGACTGATCGCCCCAGGACAGGCGGGGTTTGTCTCGGGCAGGAACCTAGTTTATAACATACGTACTGTCTTGGGGGTGATCCAACATGTCAGACCAGATGTAAAGGCGCTGGCTGTCTTCCTCGACATGGAGAAAGCCTTTGACTCCGTGGAATGGCCCTTCATGCGTAAGGTGCTGCAGCGTGTGGGCCTGGGGCAGCATTTCCAACAAATGCTAGGGGCACTATACCAAGGTCCAAAGGTGAGGCTCCGCATAGGGGACCTGGTTACAGACCCATTCCCAATCAGCAGAGGCACCAGACAGGGGTGCCCCCTCTCGCCCCTCCTATATGCCCTTGTAGCGGAGCCGCTGGCCTGCGCTTTGCGTGAATACCACGGAAACGAAGGAATAGGTTTTCCGGGTTACAGAATAATAGTTTCAATGTACGCTGATGACACCCTGCTGTACATACGTGACCCAGACAATAACTTATCATCAGTACTTCGAGAAGTGGTACGATTTGGGGCCCTCTCGGGCCTTCGGGTCAACTGGGACAAGTCGCTTGCCTTTCCGCTCACACAGCTCACGCAACAGACACAAATGGAATACCCCCTAGTTGGAACACAGAGACGATTCGATACTTGGGGATACACTTACACACAGATTTGGAAACTCTCTTCAAGGCCAACTATGGCACCGCGGTGAGTAGATTGGAGGATGATGTGGTACGGTGGAGCAAACTCCCACTATCCCTGATGGGACGCATATCTATAATGAAGATGGTTGTGCTCCCGAAGTTCTTGTTCCTGTTCCTTACACTACCAATAGTCCTCCCCAAATCCTTCTTTGCACGACTGCAGCAGCAGATAACGAAACTAGCTTGGGCGGGCGGCCAGCCACGCGTTAAATGGACGACACCCATTATGCCTTACGAGATGGGCGGGTTGGGAGCACCAGACATGGAGGCGTACTACAGGACGGCGCAGGCGTCACATTTACACACATGGGTGCACGGAGACAGAAGCATACCCCATGTACGAATGGAAACCATTTTTGCACAGCCAGATAGTCTCCCTCACACCGTTTTCAGGGACTCGGACCGTAGAACAGGCATACTCGACTCCCTGACAACCACCAATCACACATGGCACAGTCTCTTGTGGATGCAGGGCGGGGCACTGTTATACTCACCGAGAATGCCGATTGACTGGACTAGGTGGCTCTCGCCGCTCATGGAAAAGGGAGTAATCGCAGCCATGCACACCCTGAACATACATACGGCAGGAGACTTATTTGCAGACGGAATGGCCAAGACATGGGAGCAAGCCTTGGGCTCTGAGGTGCCACCTCCGCTACTGACGCGTTTCCAGTTCCACAGAGTGTGCAGCACCTTGGGTGATCTATTGGGAGGAGACATGGCGGAGCCCCCAGAGGTCCCTGAACTAACGCATGTACTCAAAACTACAACACCCAGAGGGCTGCTGTCCAGCCTATACAAACTCACACAAACACCTACCCGGTACCCATATACCAAGGCGCGGCTGGCATGGCAGACTGACCTGGGCCTAATACTAGACGATAACACATGGCGCTACTGCTGCACAATCACTAAGAAGGTCCCTTAAATGGCAGACATAGATTGATTCACTTCAAGTTCTTAAATAGAGTATACTACACCCCTGCGCGGCTCTTCAAATATGGCCTGCGGGATACGGCAGGTTGTGAAAGGTGCAGCACCCCTGAGGCGGACTCCCTGCACATGGCTTGGCAGTGCCCGGGAGTCTGGGGGTCCTGGGAGAAAATCTTCGCTGAAATAAGTGCACTAACAGAGGTTGAGATCGCTCCGGATCCCCTGATGGCAATATTGGGCTACACCAAAAAACTACCTAGAGCAGTTAGTCGACTGGTTGATATGAGCCTTCTAATGGCCTGAAGAGTGCTGGCTTGCTGCTGGATGAGAGGCCCATTACCAATATTGAAACGCTGGGAACGAGACATGCTCTACTGCTGCACTCAATCCGAAAATTATAGCGAGCTGCAACCCCCCCACCAGCAGACCCAAACATTTCTGGAGTCTCTATCACACATATTTGACGGGCAAGAGAGATGATAACGCTCCTAAATCTCCACGGGGAGAGGGATAAAATGTTGTTTGGAGAGGGCGGGACTGACCTAGCACTCACTTGAATGACATAGGCATGAGTCTATTAAGGTGTCAGCTACCAACCATGAGACAAACGAATGTGGTGAAACGCCGCCTGCACTCTGTAAGGGTTGTTGGCTGAATGGCTGTGTATATTAATGACCATACCAATGTTATAATGCTAAATGACTGATGGTTGTCGGCTATAGTTGGATCGGGGGGAGGGGGATTTACGTTGGGGAGTAAGAATGTAAATAGATGTACTTTCATCTGAAATGCAATAAAAAGATTTAAAAAAAAATAAGCAAGAAACATGTTTAACTTCTTTTAAGTATGCCCGTTTGAGCTTGTTTGGACCATTGCAAATGTTTCTAGCAATTCATTATTTTTTTTATGATATCAGGGTAACCCACATATTAAATCAACTAGGGTATCCCTTAGATATTTTTAACCTCACAAACCCTGAGTATACTCAAATTCCGTTTCACATTTAACACAGCACCTCACTCTTAACATTGGCAAAAAGCAAGAGAACTCCTGCAAGGAGCATTCGTGTGGGCCCTTTGGGCACTGCAGTACCAGCCCAATGAGGAGCTGCCTGATGATGAAGCATGACACCCATTTGGATGTGTGAGAAATCTTGCGGAATAAGATTTCCCAATCTGACGCTGTATGATCTCCTAAGTATTCGGTTTCACTGGAAAAATAGTGGGAAAGATTGCCATTACTGGTTCTTTTCTATTGAGAGTGGTAAGAAATTTCAGGTAACTGTGCGTTGAAAATTGAAGAACAACAAAGGGATTTTACATGCTTGTTAATAATGATGCACATTGATATATATATTACCTACTAGCGGTTGCTAGTAGGTAGTTATAGATAAGACCTAGTTTTCATAGGAAAAGCATTTTTTCTTTTTCCAATAACTTTAGCACCGGTTGATGAATCTTCGTGAATTTTTTTTTTAAAAAGTGGCCAGCTCCGGTCAGCTTCTGTCTTGTGAGTTTTGGGGTGATTCGTCAACTGGGGGCTGAGAAAAACAGGGGGTCCCAAAACTTGTTTTCCCATGTTAAGTTCCATCTCTCCGCTTCGTGTGTCTTCTGCCACTGACACCCGACCTGCTGCTGCCCCCGGAGGGGCTTGGATTCCACCAGCCAGCATCTATAACCAGCATTGTCACCGCTAAGGAGGGCTCAATCTGCACGCCGCACGGGACTCCATTGTCCAGGAGCCCGTGCGTGAGTACACCTGTGCGGAGCCATGCCCCCGCAAACACCAGCGCTACAAAACTCCTCGCCAGACCCACTGGTGCGGGTCCCGCTTCGTGTGTCTTCTGCCACTGACACCCGACCTGCTGCCGCCCCCGGAGGGGCTTGGAATTCACCAGCCAGCATCTATAACCAGCATTGTCACCGCTGAGGAGGGCTCAATCTGCATGCCGCACGGGACTCCATTGTCCAGGAGCCCGTGCGTGAGTACACCTGTGCGGAGCCATGCCCCCGCAACCACCAGCGCAACAAAACTCCTCGCCGGACCCGCTGGCGCGGGTCCCACTTTGTGTGTCTTCTGCCACTGACACCTGACCTGCTGCCTTCCCCGGAGGGGCTTGAAATCCACCAGCCAGCATCTATAACCAGCGTTGTCACTGCTGAGGAGGGCTCAATCTGCACGCCGCACGGGACTCCATTGTCCAGGAGCCAGTGCGTGAGTACACTTGTGCGGAGCCACGCCCCGCAACAACCAGCGCTATAAAACTCCTCGCCTGACCCGCTGGCGCGGGTCCCGCTTCGTGTGTCTTCTGCCACTGACACCCGACCTGCTGCTGCCCCCGGAGGGGCTTGGAATCCACCAGCCAGCATCTATAACCTATTCAGAAAAGCGGGTGGTGATGGGCAGAGTATCTGAATTAAACAGAACACTCGTACCCAGTCAAAAGATCAGGGCTTGATCTATCACAGTTTTTAGCTCACTGCACCATCCCAGCTCAGAACCTGGCTACATGCAAATTAGTCTGTCCCTGGCCCAGTGCATCATGGGAACAGGGCAGACCAAACTACCAAGCCAATTCTTTTACTGGAAAGGAAACAAGCTTCCGGGGACCGGTTTCTGGCATTACAGCCATCTTCGGCCCGGCTTGCTTGAATCCTGATGGTGCAGTGAGCAAGGGACTCACATCTGAGCATACCCTTCCACGCTTGTGGTGGACAAAACGATTCAGAAAAGGGGGTGGTGATGGACAGAGTATCTGAATTAAACAGAACACTCGTACCCAGTCAAAAGATCAGGGCTTGATCCATCACCGTTTTTTAGCTCACTGCACCATCCCAGCTCAGAACCTGGCTACATGCGAATTAGTCTGTCCCTGGCCCAGTGCATCATGGGAACAGGGCAGACCAAACTACCAAGCCAATTCTTTTACTGGAAAGGAAACAAGCGGCCGGGGACCGGTTTCTGGCATTACAGCCGTCTTCGGCCCGGCTTGCTTGAATCCTGATGGTGCAGTGAGCAAGGGACTCACATCTGAGCATTCCCTTCCACGCTTGTGGTGGACAAAACGATTCAGAAAAGGAGGTGGTGATGGACAGAGTATCTGAATTAAACAGAACACTCGTACCCAGTCAAAAGATCAGGGCTTGATCCATCACAGTTTTTTAGCTCACTGCACCATCCCAGCTCAGAACCTGGCTACATGCAAATTAGTCTGTCCCTGGCCCAGTGCATCATGGGAACAGGGCAGACCAAACTACCAAGCCAATTCTTTTACTGGAAAGGAAACAAGCTTCCGGGGACCGGTTTCTGGCATTACAGCCGTCTTCGGCCCGGCTTGCTTGAATCCTGATGGTGCAGTGAGCAAGGGACTCACATCTGAGCATACTCTTCCACGCTTGTGGTGGACAAAACGATTCAGAAAAGGGGGTGGTGATGGACAGAGTATCTGAATTAAACAGAACACTCTTACCCAGTCAAAAGATCAGGGCCAGGGACAGACTAATTTGCATGTAGCCAGGTTCTGAGCTGGGATGGTGCAGTGAGCTAAAAAACAGTGGTGGATCAAGCCCTGATCTGTTGACTGGGTACGAGCGTTCTGCTTAATTCAGATACTCTGTCCATCACCACCCCCTTTTCTCACCCCCTTTTCTGAATCGTTTTGTCCACCATAAGCGTGGTAGGGTATGCTCAAACATGTGTCCCTTGCTCACTGCACCATCAGGATTCAAGCAAGCCGGGCCGAAGACGACTGTAATGCCAGAAACCGGTCCCCGGAAGCTTGTTTCCTTTCCAGTAAAAGAATTGGCTTGGTAGTTTGGTCTGCCCTGTTCCCATGATGCACTGGGCCAGGGACAGACTAATTTGCATGTAGCCAGGTTCTGAGCTGGGATGGTGCAGTGAGCTAAAAAACGGTGATGGATCAAGCCCTGATCTGTTGACTGGGTACGAGTGTTCTGCTTAATTCAGATACTCTGTCCATCACCACCCCCTTTTCTGAATAGCATCTATAACCAGCGTTGTCACCGCTGAGAAGGGCTCAATCTGCACGCCACACGGGACTCCATTGTCCAGGAGCCCGTGCGTGAGTACACCTGTGCGGAGCCACGCCCCCGCACCTACCAGTGCTACAAAACTCCTCGCCGGACCCGCTGGCGCGGGTCCCACTTCGTTTGTCTTCTGCCACTGACACCCGACCTGCTGCCGCCCCCGGAGGAGCTTGGAATCCACCAGCCAGCATCTATAACCAGCAATTTCACCGCTGAGGAGGGCTCAATCTGCACGCCGCACGGGACTGCATTGTCCAGGAGCCCGTGCGTGAGTACACCTGTGTGGAGCCACGCCCCCGCAACCTCCGGAATTTCGGCTTTAAATCAACATCCGGCCACCGCAGCGCGGGACGTGCGCGGGACGAGCGGGACGAAGCCCGCACAAAGGGCGGACAGTCTGTGACAGTCCGTGGCTGAACGTAGCTGGGCTAGGCCACGCCATTAACAACTGTATTTACCCACCTCATACTAAGGTACTGTGTTCAAAAGTCTAACAACATGGGGAAGAGGAAAAACATGGAGGGAGTAGTAGAGGGTTCTACTACTTGTGTGAAAAGGAGAAAGTCAAAGAAGGCTAGTAAAGCAGTCAGGCACACAGGGAGAATTGTGTAATGTCACGTATTGACGATTTGATTGAAGATTGTAATATTATACTTTCATCTAAACCCCCGGCAGACCATAGTTTGATTGAAATTGAGGGGGAGAATGTCACTGACTCTATACAGAGATGCGACAAACGGTATCTAATTGTTGTTCCTGGGATGTTCTTAAATAGAAAAACAGATGTTGTTCTGATGGAAGCCATGATGGCCCAGGGCTGGTTATAAACACCGCGAAAACGGGTGTAGAAGTGGGGGCAGACACAGTTATTCCAACCCCGCTTGATCCGATTGTGCTTTGCTCAAACAGGTTCTCTGCCCTTGCTGACATTGACTGTCCAACCAGGGATACAGCGGATCCTCTGATTCAGCTAGACTCATCTGCTTTTCTTGGGCCTAGGGAGGGGACATTGGTATTGGAACCAAATTCGACTACACCTATTTCTGGTGCCAGGGACGATATCACTAACTTATGTAGTCTTGTGAACCGTCTGTGTAATTTTATTCATTGCATGCAAGACAAAGTTGATAATTTAACAACTAAAGTACTCAATGTAATTTCAAACCCAAATACGTGCTCTAGATGTAGTTTAGATAAAGAGCAGCAGAGCACGGTACTTGTTGAGAAGAAAAGATTACCAACTAAGCAACCAGTGTTTCAGCAATCTAGGGGTGGTACGAGGGGAAAGATGGATGCGCTGTATAGTGCAGCTGTTAGAGGCAGGGAGGCGCCAGTGAAACATCTGCCTATGAAAACCCTTATACATAAATCACCCGAACGAGTAAAAAATACTGGGAAAACAAAGCTTGACGCCAGACCAACCAATACCCCCAACACCTACACGCCCCCCCCCTAGTAAAATGACAGGTAGGGGCCCTTTTTTACCTCGCCCCATCCCTCCTGACCCATCTAAAATATATATGGTAAATGTCCCAAAGTTGAGTACGGGGAAGGACATAGAAACTAAAGATTCCCTAACAAATAAAGCTATTTACTGGATCAGGCATACTAGAGGATGCAGATCCGTGATAAGGGAAGATATCGTCAGGGCTACTAGGCTCTCGTATCCAGGATGTGAAACTGACTGCGTCGCACTTACACTTAAACACGAAAACCTGGCTCACAACCTTACATTATTAGAGTACAGATCTTGTTCCCCTGACCATTCTCTCATCCAAATGAGATCTTCATTACCACAGCAGTGGTCAAACCTTAGGGGAATCCAAATATCAAGTACAAGTGCGGTTGGGTAGAGTTTGGACTTCAATGACTAACTATCACCAGACTTTTACCAAAGGACAAGGGAACCCACTAGGTAAGCAAGGACCTGGGGTATCAGTTAAGTTAAAGACAATGGTCCTTGACAAGAAAGATCAACGTATCAATAATTATAGGCCACAATAAGCACTATAATGAAAAAAGTCCAGCCGGACTTAAAATTTATTCAATGTTTGAATATATTAAATTAGACGAACCAACATTTAGACAGTGGGATACAGTCCTGCATCCACAATGCTACACTTACAATCAAACAATACAAATACTTGGGGTATTTCGGGCATATAAAAATTGGGAGCAAAGAGAAAATGTAAAGTGCATTTGCTTCACATATGTGGAAACGTAAGGAATTTAGGCACATAATAGTACACTACTGTTTAACCACATATCATGTCGACGGCGTTTGGATCCTACTAGCATTAAAGGATCATCATCAGGACATTCATTGTTAGCCTGAATGCAAAAAGCATAAGCTCAATGGGCCTGGTTGGGGCATGAACCAGCGTGTAGTACTGGAACTTCGAGCCAATGGAACGGAGTCAGCAATTAATTGAAGTGGTGCCTCAAAGAGTGCGGCCAGGGATTACCAAAATTCGATGAGGTAATTTTATACCGAGGGTGGAGCAGATGAGGGTATAGCCACCCGGTTGGTGTAACCTTGCAACCGGTCACGAAGGTCCAGGGGATGACGTTAGCCACTTGGAGATTAATTAGGGATCGTCGAGGACCAGAAGACGTCCCAGAGGGTGCCTGCGGACTGATAGTACAAGCTCCTGATGCGGACCTGCAACAAAAGGGCGCGTTCCCAGAAGGGGTTCAGCGTTGGGTAGTAGACACAGTTGCTGCAACAAGGCGCGTTCGAGTAGTGGACAAAATTACCTAGGGCTGCCGATTAGCAATACTAGTTCCAACAGCGGAGGCGGTGAAGTCAACAATAGGACTCCTATGGAGTGATTAGCGTGGAGCAACGAAGTCTGTAATAGGGCTCTTCAGATTCGCAATGGAACTCCGAGAATCGCCCCGGTACTCAATAGCGCCGTGGCCACGGCGCTATTGAGTACCGGGACGATTCTCGGAGTTCCATTGCGAATCTGAGGAGCCCTATTACAGGCTTCGTTGCTCCACGCTAATCACTCCATAGCAGTCCTATTGTTGACTTCACCGCCTCCGCTGTTGGAGCTATTATTGCTAATCGGCAGCCCTAGGTAATTTTGTCCACTACTCGAACGCGCCTTGTTGCAGCAACTGTGTCTACTACCCAACGTTGAACCCCTTCTGGGAACGCGCCCTTTTGTTGCAGCTCCGCATCAGGAGCTTGTACTATCAGTCCGCAGGCACCCTCTGGGACGTCTTCTGGTCCTCGACGATCCCTAATTAATCTCCAAGTGGCTAACGTTATCCCCTGGACCTTCGTGACCGGTTGCAAGGTTACACCAACCGGGTGGCTATACCCTCATCTGCTCCACCCTCGGTATAAAATTACCTCATCGAATTTTGGTAATCCCTGGCCGCACTCTTTGAGGCACCACTTCAATTAATTGCTGACTCCGTTCCATTGGCTCGAGGTTCCAGTACTACACGCTGGTTCATGCCCCAACCAGGCCGATTGAGCTTATGCTTTTTGCATTCAGGCTAACAATGAATGTCCTGATGATGATCCTTTAATGCTAGTAGGATCCAAACGCCGTCGACATGATATGTGGTTAAACAGTAGTGTACTATTATGTGCCTAAATTCCTTACGTTTCCACATATGTGAAGCAAATGCACTTTAAATTTTCTCTTTGCTCCCAATTTTTATATGCCTGAAATACCCCAAGTATTTGTATTGTTTGATTGTAAGTGTAGCATTGTGGATGCAGGACTGTGTCCCACTGTCTAAATGTTGGTTCGTCTAATTTAATATATTCAAACATTGAATACATTTCAAGTCCGTCTGGACTTTTTTTCATTATAGTGCTTATTGTGGCCTATAATTATTGATACGTTGATCTTTCTTGTCAAGGACCATTGTCGTTAACTTAACTGACTATCACCAGAGGCATCTAAATCTAACCCTCTTGGTGACATGGCACTAGACACCCTAACCATCCTCCAGGGCCCCTCGTTGGGAATACCCTTTCCAATATCATACTCCGGGGTGGATATAGGGGACAATAGGTCTCTAGATCAAAGCCACGAAGCAGGTATTTTAGCGGGTTTTGATGTATTTAGCTCTATAATGTCATGGAATGTTGCGGGGCTAAGTGCCAAGATGCAAAGCCCAGAGTGGGCCTTGTTTGTTAGCCAGTTTACCATATGTATATTTCAAGAAACTTGTCTCCTTGTCCCCCAACATTTCCAGGGGTTTTTAAATGTTAGCGTTCCTGCTGAAAAGAGTGACCGCGGAAGACCTTCGGGTGGTCTCACAATCTGGGTCAAGCAGGACTCCAGAATCATGGTAAAGGAGTTCCCGACGAGTCATAAGGACATCCAGGTTCTTTCCCTTACATATAACCAGTCAGAATCACTAGACATTTACAATATCTATGCAAGGAGTACAGGAGGGCTGAAGTCTGGTACTCTTGCTGCACTCGATGATCTTATTGATAAATACTCTGCTCATTCACGGTTGACTGTTGCAGGAGATCTTAATGTAAATTTTGAACCTTTGTCAAGTGACGATTCTTACCTTTTAGAGGAACAGGACAGCCAGTGGGGGGTTCCTAAGCTCGAGCTGGACCCAGTTAAGAGGTGGACTGATCTGGTTATTCAGATTAACTCCATCTGTCTAAATAAAGGGTTAAGGGCGGCCAATGGCAGAACCCCTAAAGACAAGCTGGGTGCTGTCACATTTAAGAGCAGCAATAGAGAAAGTAGAATCGATTACATACTAGTCCATCTTGAGCTGTGGAATGACCTAGACGACATGATGGTTGTCGACCGCCTTGAGAGTGATCACAACCCTCTATGCATGACTTTCTCATACTGGAAAGTGCCAGTGATAGTTGAGGAACTGAGCAATGTAATTCCCCAAGCTGTCCTCCTCACAAATGATATGCGCCACTTCCATTGGGCCAAATTAGCCCAAAGCCAGTCAAACCTTGATTTTATCTTAAAAAATCTAGAACGAGCTACCAAGGAACTGAGCGCCTGTGCTGACCCTGATGCCTTAACCCTAGGGAGAGACAGTGCCATTAAGGTCCACAAAACTTTGTTTTCTCAAATAAAGGGCTTATTCTTTAAAACATACGACCCAAATAAAACCCAACCAACCATTCTCCTAGGTGGTATAACAATGATTATAGGAAGACTCGACTAGACCTAGGACAGGCTACCACGCTCCACCACCACCCGCAACAGGCCCCCCGCAGAAGCTGGAACAAGATCACCGCCGACCAGCTCGCCACATCCCTGAGCAGAACCCCCCCGCCAGCTCAGCGAACCCCAACCAAGCCGCCAACAACCTCACGAGGTGAATCAGCAACTGCGCAGACGACCTCGCTCCGCTGAAAACCCCCCGCCAGACCCGGCTCCAAGAAGGCATCCTGGTTCACCGACGAACTCAAGAGCTCCAAGGAGAACTGCCGAGCCCTCGAGAAAGCCTGGCGCAGAGACCCTACTACAGACAATATGACCACTCTCAAGCTCGCCACTCGAAAACATCACCAACTGACCCACGCCACCAAGAAAACCGCATTCAAGGAAAGACTGGACAACAACGCCCACAACAGCAAGGAACTCTTCAACATCGTCAAAGAGCTCTCGAACCCTAGCGCCGGAAACAACGACATCACTCCCTCGCAAGACCTCTGCAACTCGCTCGCCTCGTTCTTCCACAGCAAGATCGCAAACATACACAACAGCTTCAGCACACAGCCGACGCACCCTATGACCGCACCAACGCCCCCCACCACCACCCTCCGCGCCTGGACCCCGATCAACACCGAAGACATCATCCGCACGATGAACTCCATCCAGTCCGGATCTCCAACAGACCCCTGCCCTCACCACATCTTCAACAAGGCCGACTCCGTCATCGCACCCCACCTACGGGACATCATCAACGCCTCCTTCGACACCGCCACCTTCCCAGAGAGCTGGAAGCACGCCAAACTCAGCGCCCTACTGAAAAAACCATCTGCCGAACCCACCGACCTCAAAAACTACCGCCCCATCTCGCTTCTTCCTTTTCCTGCCAAAGTCATCGAGAAGACCGTCAACAAACAGCTGGCCGCCTTCCTTGAGACAAATGGATCCCTCGACCACTCGCAGTCCGGCTTCCGGGCCAACCACAGCACCGAGACCGCCCTCATCGCAGCCACCGACGACATCTGAACCCTGCTTGACTACGGGGAAACAGCGGCCCTCATCCTGCTGGACCTCTCCATGGCGTTCGACACGGTCTGCCACCGCACCCTAGCACAGCGCCTCAACAACATCGGAATCCAGGAGAAGGCACTGTAATGGATCATCTACTTCCTCGCCGGAAGAACACAGAGAGTCCGCCTCCCCCGGTTCAGATCAGAGGCCACCGAAGTCATCTGCGGCGTACCACAAGGATCATCACTCAGCCCCACACTGTTCAACATCTACATGAGCCCCCTTGTGGCCATCGCACGCCAACACAACCTCAACATCATCTCCTACGCCGACGACACCCAGCTGATCCTCTCCCTCACCAACGACCCCGCCACCGCCAGAACCAACCTACACGAAGGGATGAAAGACATAGCCGAGTGGATGATGAACAGCCGCCTGAAACTGAACTCAGATAAGACGGAAGTCCTCATCCTGGGATCTTTGCCCTCCGCCTGGGACGACTCCTGGTGGCCCCTGCCCTGGGCAGCGCACCCAAACCAACAGACCACGCACGCAACCTGGGCTTCATCCTGGACTCCTCCCTCTCCATGACCAGACAAGTCAACGCCGTCTCCTCGTCATGCTTCAACATCCTGCGCATGCTACGTAAGATCTTCCGGTGGATCCCCACCGAAACCAGGAAGACGGTCACCCAGGCCCTCGTCACCAGCCGACTGGACTACGGCAACTCCCTCTACGACGGAACCACAGCAAAGCTCCAGAAAAGACTCCAGCGCATTCAGAACGCCTCAGCACGCCTCATCCTGGACATGCCCCGACACAGCCACATCTCCGTACACCTGGGAAACCTGCACTGGCTCAACGTCAGCAAGAGAATCACGTTCTGACTCCTCACCCACGCACACAAAGCTCTCCACAACCAAGGCCCAAGATACCTCAACGAACGCCTGACCTTCTGCACTCCTACCCGCCAGCTTCGATCGACCAGCCACGCCCTCTCCGCCGTCTCCCGCATCCGAAGAGCCACAACGGGAGGAAGATCCTTCTCCTACCTGGCGGCCAAGACGTGGAACTCCCTCCCCATCCACCTCCGACTGACTCAAGACCACCTAGCCTTCAGGAAGCAACTCAAGACCTGGCTGTTCGAGCAGTAGCGGACCCCCCTCCCCCAAGCGCCTTGAGACCCTCCGGGTGAGTAGCGCGCTATACAAATGCTTTGATTGATTGCTATTAAAACCGGTTCTAGTGCCAGTGTTCGTCTTGCCAGGAGCATGTATAAAATTACCATCCAAAAATCTAAGCGCGCCTGGGATGAAAAAAGGTGGGGGGAACTTAAGGAGGCTAGCACAATCATGAACTCCAAACAATTTTGGGACTTAGTAAAATGGGGGTCAAAAGGCTGCCCAGAAAAGCCTCAAAACTGGGTAGCCCAAGGTGACTGGGTGCCCCATTTCATGCCCCAATACGCTAAAGGGCAGGAATTGCCCGCAGAGCAAAGAGAGAGAATGGAATATATCCTATGGGCGGAAGATGCGTTCACCATCCGGGATATTGAATGCGCGCTAGACTCCATCACACCTGGTAGAGCGCCAGGAATAGATGGTGTCCCAGCGGATATCTTCCTGCACGATAGAGTACCTTGGGGAAAGTACATTTTACTATTGGCAAACTCGATAGCCAAAGGTTCACCAATACCTGGATCGTGGAACGGGGCAGAAATAATCCCTGTTTTTAAAAAAGGCGTTAAGTCCCTCCCAGGTAATTATCGCCCCATCAGTTTAATTGACACCATCCCAAAGATGTATGGCAGACTGGTACTAAACAAAGTTCTTGAGTGGGAGCGAGAGATGCAAATCTTGTCCCACCTTCACCTTTGCCATGCTCTATTGGAAGGTTGTCCAACTGGGGGAGGGGGGGGTAGTTTGTACGCTGCCTTTATTGATCTGAGGGCCTCCTTTGATCTCGTCCCGCGCACAAACCTCTGGCTCGTATTGAATGATATGGGCATGCCTCCTACCCTTCTTTCCCTGATTGTTAAACTACATGAGCATAATTATGCCCAAATAAGATGCGGTCCTCTTGGAAGTGTCACTAATCAGTTCCCAGTAGAGAGAGGAGTGCGCCAGGGCTGTGTGTTAGCCCCGACGCTTTTCTCTCTCTATATTAACAACGTGGCAAAGGTCTTGATTGAAAATGAACAGTGGGGAGCATAATGATACTCCACTCCCAGTCGCACTGCTGAAAAGGATATTCCATCCTACCTCAGTTTCAAAAATGTAACGAAAACGTCTTTTTTATCATTTTGAACCATTTTTATCCAGTCATTCTTGTGCTTGTCATTTATATATTCCACTAACATAATTAATCATGCGTCTTGGATGCTTCAAATATTCACAGCGTGCCACAGGCCTCACCAGGAATACGACCAAAACTCAAGATTTCGTCGAGCCAGCATTTCTTTATTAATACCCAATGTATTTTGGGCTTTTCATAGCCCTTCGTCAGGGGAAACTGACTCGACACCGCGTTTTTCTTAACCCTCTTAGTTCACCTTTCAAATGCAAATGAAGTTAACTTCATTTTCAACTTGTGTACCAATAGGGCAAGGTACATGCCCAGTTCAACGCACGCAATATACAGATGACGATTAAAAATGGATTAATAATGGATTATTTAGAGAAAAGCGGTGTGCGCACCACCCCCCCTTGTTGTAAAGGTCTTGATTGAGGCAAATGTTGATGCACCAATCTTAGAAGGCGCCAAAATACCTATTTTAATGTTCGCCGACGATTGTCTTATTATTTCCAAGAACCCGAGTGGCTTGCAAAAAGCGCTTGGGATCTTTGAAGCCTTTTGTATTAATCATGGGCTTGAAATCAATGTTTTAAAATCAAAATTCATGTCTTTTAATCAGCATAAGTCATTTAGAGGAAAAATATTAATGAATGACCTACCCCTGGAACAAGTAAAATCTTTCTTATATCTGGGTGTTACCATCCAGCACGACCTGCGATGGAACGAACAGATAGACCTTGCAGCCCTAAAACATAGGCAACTTGCAGGGTTTTGAACAGTGAACATGCCATGCCCTTGACTAAACCAGTGGCCCCTGCAATTATGGTCTATAAAGCAAAGGCTATAAGTGCAGCACTTTATGGCGTAGAAATCTGGGGGCACGGGAACCTAAGTAAGTTAACAGGTTCCGAAAATAGTTTCCTGAGTAAGCTTACTATGCTACCACAGAGTACCCCCATGGGGCCCGTTTTTCAGGACCTAGGTATAAAACCAATTAAGATTATTGCAAACCTTTGCCCAGTATTATACTTGGGGCGAATATGGGTCATTCCGGAACTGGAAATTTTCGCAAGGGGCCTCCTTGATATCATCAAAAGTGATGTCTTCCACCAGATAAAATGGCTCTCTGGAATTGGAGCGATTCTTAGAGAGCTGGGTCTGGTGGAGACATGGGAGGACCCGACGAATGCCACATTTCCGTCAAAAAAAGCTATAAAGGGCATGTATTGGGAAATGATATTCTTCAAATTGTTTAGGACCACTCCCCCACTCTCATTAACTGGGGTCTTTATGGAATTCAAGGATGAGACGTCATTCGAGCCATTCTGGGACGACATAACTAAACCATTGGACAGAAAGCTTTACTTTCAACTGAGACTTGGCAGTATTCCTGTTAGAGCATTCACATCCAGGTGGTCCAGTGTTGGAAATCCCTCATGTACATTTTGCCCGAATTCCAAGGAAACAATTAGCCACCTGCTTTTCGGATGCCAAGCATACTCTTCTCCGCGGAGAGCATAGTTGCGGCCAATGCCTAAAATGTTGGGCACTCGGAGTGGACTGCTGGCCCTTAGAATTATTTGCACAAACACTAGCCCCTTAATATATATAGCAGTGGCCACATTTTTAGGATGGGCATGGGTCATCAGAAGTAAATGTCTAAAGGGATAAGTCATCCTATGATTAATTTTATGATTTTTGATGTATTCAGTCTTGATGAAATCTTTTTATCCTGATGAATTTTAGCTTTTGCAGTATTTCTGTGTAAATTTTATCTCTATTTTTATCGCATGAATTGTTTTAAAATGTATTGCTTTCATGACAATCGTCGAATAAAGCTTGTTTGACTGACTGTTAATTTCCATAGGAAACTTTAGACAAAGCTACAGCCCGAACTATTGAACGAAATTACATCAAATTTGGCATACAGTTAGGTTGTGGTTCTTCAGAAAGAGCCCTTTTTAGGTCTCGCCTGTCGATGCGCATGCGCATCGAGCAAGCGAGACTATTGCGAGTTATCCACTCTTTATCCACACTGCAAGGAATCGTGGCGATTCCTTGCAGTGCACGATAAATTTAAGCTCAATGCGCATGCGCATTGAGCTTAAATGCGCGTGCACATGCCCCCAGCCGCCTACTCTCTCTCTCAGCCTTCCCACAACTCCGCCCCCTCACTACTTGATTGCACGGCCGCTAGGCCGTGCCTCCCCTACTCTCCTCCCCCCTCCTCCTCTCCTCCCCTGCCTGCCTGCCTGCCGCTAGGCCGTGCCTCCCCTACTCTCCTCCCCCCTCCTCCTCCTACTCTCCTCCCCTGCCTGCCTGCCGTGTCGCACCTCTCCCCTCTCCGCCCCCTCCCCTGCCCGCCGTGTTACGGTGAAAGGCTTGTTGAGCAATCTGGTTGTTTACAAGTGAGCTGTTTTGACTTGGTTAAAATGTTTTTTTAGCTTCTAAAGTTGTATTATTTAAAAAAAGATGTCTCTCCCGCTCTCCACAGTGCGGTGTTTGCACACACAGTATCCAAGCGCTTGCTCGTGCTCGGCATGTGAGTTGTGTTGTAATAACGGCCGCAGCTCGCGCTCTGCAGAGGAAAGGAGCCTCGCGCCGAGTTGTATTATTTAAAAAAAGATGTCTCTCCCGCTCTCCACAGTGCGGTGTTTGCACACACAGTATCCAAGCGCTTGCTCGTGCTCGGCATGTGAGTTGTGTTGTAATAACGGCCGCAGCTCGCGCTCTGCAGAGGAAAGGAGCCTCGCGCCGAGTTGTATTATTTAAAAAAAGATGTCTCTCCCGCTCTCCACAGTGCGGTGTTTGCACACACAGTATCCAAGTGCTTGCTCGTGCTCGGCATGTGAGTTGTGTTGTAATAACGGCCGCAGCTCGCGCTCTGCAGAGGAAAGGAGCCTCGCGCCGCATGCATGAAAAGCGGCCAGACTTCCCTTGAAGGGCCTGCTTTCTGTTTCAGGATTAGTCCTCTGCATCCGTGACTTCCCATTTGGACAGCATCAAATATTTATCCCGCCCTTCTCAGGGGTGTACTGGTTTGCATTTGTCTGCCGAATTTGCATTCCTGTCTCGTCTCTCCGGCGACACAAGTTGGCCCGTGACGAGGCTCGTTTTCAAAGTCTCGGGTCATCGGTCTACGGTTGAAGTTCGTCCTGGCCGCGCCTTCTGCAGTTTAAACTCTTCCCTCCCCGCAGGACTGCATAGCTCAGCCTTCCTTCTCAATCTTTGCTCCAATCGATTATCCTACACTGTGGCTCCTACAGTGTTTTCAGTTGTTTCTCCCACAAACATTGTCTGACCAGTGGCCTGACACGAACTGGTGTTGCCCCCCTCGCTCCAAAATGTGATTAGGAGCCTCAGAGGCTCCGTGTCTCACAGATATTCATTAGCCTTGAGCTGAAACGGGGCTTCTGAAATATTGGAGATGGGGAGGGGAGGGGGGGGTGGCAGGGCTGAACTGTATGTCTTTAACGCATGTAAGCGTTTCACCTTAGGTACACTAGTTTATTTGAAAATTATTTATTAAAAGTGAGTTTTTAACTATGGACTGAGAAGCCTTCCTGTGCCCCGTCAGGTGACGTTGCGTACAAGTAACGAAGAGGCAAACCAGTTGTCACGTATACCTTAAATGTTGCCTAGATTCGTATTATAGGTGGAGCAAAGTTATAAGCTATTAAACACAAAAGAGGTTTTTGAACAGCTCACTTATTTAAAGGTACTCTCATATGAAGGGCCCTCAGTGAAATAAGGTATTTGCCTAAGATCACACAGTTTACTCCAGCAATAAAGGCTATATTAATTCCACATTCTTTTTTCTCACTGTGTAATTTAGCTGCTACCTGGTTTAATTCTTTCTTGTATCAAATGTTATTGCTTTGTCCTCAAATTTTGGAGGTTGAGACAAGAGGTGGGTGACTGGTAGAATCCACATTTAATGTTGGGCAGTTTTAAATAGTGCAAACCTTTCCCATGGACATAAGAGCGCTTCACAACAAAGACTAAGGCTAATTTTGTTATTTTTTCTATATAGGGTAATGGCACTCACTCACCCTCACCCACACTCACCCTCACCCACACTCACCCTCACCCTCACTCACCCTCACCCTCACTCACCCTCAACCCCTCACTCACCCTCAACCCCTCACCTACCCTCACCCTCACTCACCCTCAACCCCTCACCCTCACCCACCCTCAACACCTCACCCTCACTCACCCTCAACACCTCACCCTCACTCACCCTCAACCCCTCACCCTCACTCACCCCCACTCACCCTCAACCCCTCACCCTCAACCCCTCACCCTCACTCACCCTCAACCCCTCACCCACCCTCAACCCCTCACCCTCAATCCCTCACCCTCACTCACCCACACTCACCCACACTCACCCACACTCACCCTCACTCACCCACACTCACCCACACTCACCCTCACTCACCCTCACCCACCCTCACTCACCTTCACCCTCACTCACCTTCACCCTCACTCACCTTCACCCTCACTCACCCTCAACCCCTCACCCTCACTCACCCCCACTCACCCTCAACCCCTCACCCTCAACCCCTCACCCTCCCTCACCCTCATTCACCCTCAACCCCTCACCCTCACTCACCCTCAACCCCTCACCCTCACTCACCCTCAACCCCTCACCCTCACGCACCCTCAACCCCTCACCCTCAATCCCTCACCCTCACCCACACTCACCCACACTCACCCACACTCACCCCCACTCACACTCACCCACCCTCACTCACACTCACCCACCCTCACTCACCCTCACTCACCCTCACCCTCACTCACCCTCACTCACCCTCACTCACCCTCACTCACCCTCAACCTCATGCTAAAGATTTACAAAAAAAACCATTAACAATTCTAAAAGCACTAACTCTAATGCTGCGAGACCTATTGCATTTCTAATGCTTGTTTAAAATGGTGTAAATCAGTTCAGTAGTTCCTGAGAAATTAGAAAAAGAAAAGGTTCAATATCTGTCCTCCATAGGAAACTTTAGACAAAGCTACAGCTCGAACTGCTGAACGGAATTACACCAAATTTGGCAAAATGTTAGCCCTTGGTTAAGAAAGAGCTCTTTTTTTGTTAAATGGTGTGAATCCTTTCAGTAGTTCCTGAGAAATTAGAAAAAGAAAGTTTCAATTTCTGAGGACCAAGGAGGGTTCGCGCACCCTCCCAGGCACGAGCTACACTCTGCTTGGTTGCCAACAATCCAAACCAGGAAGTGTTGCAGCCATTTTGTGACTCGGTTACTGAGTCAGAAGATAACTGTGGAAAAAAGGATGAAAAACAAGAATAGGGGGCAGGGTAGGACACCATGATCCCCTCGGCCTGCTCAAGGGGTCTCACAAGGACCCCCAGGGCCTCCCATAATTGTTTTTCAAGGCCCCCGGTGGGCTAGGTCCGGGGGCACTCAGCAAATAATTTGCTGGGGCCTGCGGGGGCTGCCTGCAGACCCGGGGACCGGCACCTCCCTGGGGCTGAAAAATAAAATGCGTGGGGGGTCCCAAACTCCACACACTGACCCGGGGATCACCACCTCCTCAGGGCTTTGATAATAAACTGCAGGGGGCATGTGGTACCCCCAGCAGCTCCAGGGGACCACCATCTCCCCATGGCTCTGTTTTAAAAAAAAACATCATGTATTTGGGGGGAAAGAGCCCCCCCACACACCCCGGGGACCACCACCTCCTTTGGGCACCTAAAATGTTGGAAGGGGGCTGCGTTGCCCCTCTCCTGGAGCCAAGGCCGGACTGGGAACCAAAACCGGCCCTGGAAAAGTGCTTGGCCGCCCCCCTCCTGGGAGGGTTTGTGGGTGCCGCCGAGCTCTTTGCCAGGACCGGTTTTCAGCCGATTTTGTTACATGACTGATTTTGCAGCTATGCTGCAAAACCTTCCCTGTAACAAAATGGCCCCCCACCTGTGCGGGGCACCAGGGGATTGCCCGTTGCCTGCTACAGCCAGTCCGGGCCTGCCTGGAACCCATAGTGGCCCTGAGATCCGCCACCCACCAGGGCCAGCTCCTGCAATGTCCCGGGGTGTCCAACCCCGGGACACTGCTGTTTGCAATGGCAGGGCAGGAGCCGTGTGGTTCACGCCCTGCCGTAGCAAACTCTGCTTTGCTTCATTTCACTTCAGTGAAGCTAAGCAAGATTGCTTTTGGGCAAAGGGAGCTGTGTGACAGCAGCTCCCCTTGCTCAAAAGCAATGCCGGCTCCCGCAGGAGGCGGGGAGCCGGCGGGACTGTGGGGGCATTGGGGCTCCCACCACAGTCCCCAAGTGACCATGCCCCGGGGAATGGGGTCCCCAGGGTCACAAATAGCCCGGGAGGAGGGCCACTCGGCCCCTCCCCTTTAAAAAAGTAAAATAAACATTTGGGCATGTCCCAGGGGATGGGGTCTCAGGGGCGAATATAAATTAATGGAAGTAGACAATTTGTTTCCAAAGTTTGGAGTCGCGACTTGAACGCGGCACTCAGCGCATCCCCCTAGTGTGAATGAGATGGGTGCGTGGCTCCCAGTGCAGCCCCCTAGTGTGAAAGCGATGGGGGCGTTACTCCAAGCAAAACTAATTAAGATTTATTTTTTTAAATCTTGGTTATATGTTGGGTTATTGGGTGGCTCTAAAAAGAGCCCTTATTTTTATTGGGAGATTGTTGTAGGTACATTTAAGTGCGGATGCAGCGCTTCAGGTTGTTAAGAAACACTCTGTTGCCTTGACCAGTGAAGTGTACTCGATCACTTCTGTAGATGCCATCCATAATGAAACGTAGATTGTTGTTATAGATGGAGCCCATCCTAGGGTCTCCGAGGTAAGCTAAAACAGCTTTATTGACATTTTTTCTAGCTTTTCTCAATCTGAGGACAAAATTGATTGGACCAGTTCCATTTCTGTCTTTGGCATGTGTTAGAGTATATAAAGACAGTTTGGGGGAAAAGCAACATCAATTCTGCAAAGGTGTCTTTCATTAGCATTTCCAGACCTACCCCAGTCAATGTGCCTAGGTCATTGCCACCACAGTGCACAATCATGAGGTTGGAGATGCAAAAAGGTTTTAACCAAAGGCACCAATTGATGCCACTTTAATCCTCTCTGTCCAATCCATTTAATGTCTACATTTTGCAAAGCTAGGTCTTTGTCAATACCTCTGCGTTCAGCATACCTTTTGCACCAGAAAACATAGCTGTGCCCAACAATCCAGACTGAAAGCATCTTGAACGGATGACGTAGGTAATGAAAAGATGTCTGTAGCTGAGGTAGTTAGTCGGTAGAATGAGAGGTATGTAAAATGGTGGACAAGATGCTGTTTTTAAGAAAGTAGAGACTTGATTGGCTGTTTAAGAAGTTTGTACATTCAAAAATAGGGTGTGTTTTACTTTCTTTAAAAAGCATGTTTCTTATTGGTTAGTAAACAATGTTTGCAGGTACTGTACAAAGGATAAGGTCATGTTTTGCAAAGCAACCACACCTGCTGTTTGCATTTGCAACATTATGTGGTGAACTTTATAATATGGTGAACTTGCGGTCTCTCAGCTAAGTTGAATGTTCCTTGAACTGTTACTATGGAAACTAGCATTAAGCAGAAAGGGTGAATCAGTCAGTTGCTAAGGGTTATTTTGTGGAACCAATAGAAATGTGTTTTACAATTTGAAAAACTCTTGGAAGCAATATTATTTGTTGCTTATGTGTATTTGTATGGAGAAAGAGATGGAAACCTTGCCATTACTGGTTTTACCTTGCGGAGTCTGATGCATTATATTGATTGCGTGTAAAAGAAAATCCTGTCACAAGTTTGTGAGATTTTTCATTCAACACATTTATTTGCAAGGTGAGTTATAAATTTGTGAGGTTTATTTAAAAAATGTAACCATTCTAAATCTGTGTTCTTTGAAATATATTATTAAATGTAGATATGTTTGTTTCATTGTACTTAAATGTTGTTTTAAAAATAGTGTGTACAGAAATATGTGTATTTATTAAGATAATTATTGATGTTATTAATTAGGCTTCTTTTTTAAGTATATACGAAGGTATAGATGAATGATGCTGCATATGTTTAGATAGTTGGTTGAAGATGCAGCACACATGTGTGGTTTGAAAGATGTTCATTTAAGGTGCAGTGTATCATGCTTCATTCAATTCCAAGAAGAATTCTTTTGCAATTCCGAGATGCAGATGTGCTCCCGCCTGACAGTTCAAACAAAGGAGCTTTCATCCCTAATGTTAGGATTTATGTTTGACATGTCCTGCATGTAGCAAATGTGTGGCATCACTGTGTGTTACGTTGCCTCAGAGCTGTTCCTCCCTCCCTCTGAGCCTATTTACTTGTGTGCGCTGCACGGTTGCATCACTTGCACTCCTACGCCACACCATTGCCATGCTTTTCTGTGAATGTTCACAAGCCTGACAACAACACACTGATGTTGGCCGTTGAAGGTGAGCGGTCACGTGAGTGTAGGCCTATGGTAAGGATAGGGCGGACACAGATGTAGAGTTCATACCTGGCTGAAGTCGTGCCGTGAGTAGGGCTTGGCATGTGGCTCATGGTACTGCAATACAGATACACACAACACTTGGCATAAATGAGCCAAGACCCTGAGTGGTCTTTCGCTCCTTCATTTCTCCCTTCGTGTGAGCCACCCCTCCTGGTGAATGCTACATTGCAACGGTGCACAGACATAATATCGAGTCCAAAATATCGATTGGACATAACATGAGTTTTTAATATCGACTGGACAAAATATCGACAGGACAGACTATAGATAACAAAAATATCGTTTTTAAGGTAAGTGAAGTAATATCGACTGTTAAAAATATAGATAGTTAAAATATCGAAGTATATAATATAGATAGTTAAAAATATCGATTTTTTAATAATGTATAATTCTTTATAGTGTATTTTTATGTTATAATATGTGTGAAAAGTGTGTATTTATGTTATAAATAATTTTATTTGATGAATTTTGTTTTTATAATTATTGCGTAATTTAATTCTGTAACGGGTTGTGGGTTTATAGGGGAATAGGGTGGGAAGTAATGTAATTATAATTTATTAAATATGTAATTTTATTTATTGATAGTAATGTGTAATTAATTGTTAATTAATTTGTATGTGTTAATTAATTTAATTGTTATTGGATATTAATTATTATTAATTGATTATTGGTAATTATGTAAATTTTACTAATTTAATTCTGTTGCGGGTTGTGGGTTTATAGGGGAATAGGGTGGGAAGTAATTTAATTATAATTAATTAAATATGTAAATTTATTGATAGTAGTTAGTAATTATTGTTAATTAATTTATATTTGTTAATTAATTTAATTATAATTGTTAATTAATTTATATTAATTGATTAATTGGTAATTATGTAAATTTTACTAATTTAATTTATGTAGCGGGTTGTGGGTTTATAGGGGCATAGAGTGGGAAGTAATTTATTAATAATTAATTAAATAATAAAAATAATTACTATTTTTTTATTTGGAAATAATTGTAAAATATTTTTTAATTATTAAATAATTAATTGTTAATGTTTAATTAATTTGTATTAATAGGTGATTAATTGAAATAATTATTGTTAATTAGTAAATTTAAAATATTAATTATTATATTAGATAACATTTTTATTTATTTTTAATTCATTATTAATAGAGATTTTTGAATAATATATGAAATATTTACTTTCCCTAATGTTGTATTCTCTGGAGTGGGAATAGTAATTTTAACCCCTACGCTATCCAACGCTTTCCCTACTGTTGCATCCACTGGAGTGGGACTAGTAATTTTTACCCCTCCGCTATCCAACGCATTCCCTACTGTTGCACACTTTGGAGTGGGAATAGTCATTTTAACCCCTACGCTATCCAACACTTCCCTACTGTTGCACCAACTGGAGTGGTAATAGTAATTTTAACTCCTACGTTATCCAACGCTTTCCCTACTGTTGCACCCACTGGAGTGGGAATAGTAATTTTAACCCCAACGCTATCCAACGCTTTTCCTACTGTTGCACCCACTGGAGTGGGAATAGTAATTTTAATCCCTACGCTATCCAACGCTTTCCCTACTGTTGCACTCTTTGGAGTGGGAATAGTAATTTTTACCCCTACGCTATCCAATGCTTTCCTTACTGTTGCACCCACTGGAGTGGGAATAGTAATTTTTACCCCTCCACTATCCAACACTTTCCCTACTGTTGAACCCACTGGAGTGGGAATAGTAATTTTAAACCCTTCGCTATCCAACACTTTCCCTACTGTTGCACCCACTGGAGTGGGAATAGTAATTTTAACCCCTACGCTATCCAACGCTTTCCCTACTGTTGCACCCACTGGAGTGGGAATAGTAATTTTAACCCCTACGCTATCCAACGCTTTCCCTACTGTTGCACTCTTTGGAGTGGGAATAGTAATTTTTACCCCTACGCTATCCAACGCTTTCCTTACTGTTGCACCCACTGGAGTGGGAATAGTAATTTTAACCCCTACGCTATCCAACGCTTTCCCTACTGTTGCACCCACTGGAGTGGGAATAGTAATTTTAATTCCTACGCTATCCAACGCTTTCCCTACTGTTGCACCCACTGGAGTGGGATTAGTAATTTTAACCCCTACGCTATCCAACGCTTTCCCTATTGTTGCACTCTTTGGAGTGGGAATAGTAAGCTTAACCCTTACGCTATCCAACGCTTACCCTATGCTTGCACTCTTTGGAGTGGGAATAGTAATTTTTACACTTTTGTTATTGTACGTTAATCATATTGGCTATTATTTAATTATATTTTGTTAATATATATATATGTTTTAAGAAATATGAATAACATTTTTTTTTTTACTTTCAATAATTATTTAATTATTATAAGTTAATTTAAGTATTTTTAAGTGTATTTTAGTAATTAATTTGTAATATTAATTTAATTTAACATTGTTTTTAGTAAAGTCGATATTTTTTAAAACTATATTTTTGTAAACGATATTTTTAACTCGATATTTTTGTACTTACCTGTTTGTAGATAGAAACTAGATATTTTGTCAGTCGATATTTTGTCAACGATATTCTTGATGGTCGATATTCTGTCGCTCAATATTATTTCAGTGATCCATTGCAACATAGTCGATTGTGTGCCAGGTGGCGCTGACACTAAAACACAGACACACGCATTAGTTACTTCCTTGTCCAGTCGAGAACTGAACCACGGCCAGAGCCCTGGGCAAATTCTGCACACCCCTACGCTGTACTGGCGTACGCCGGCTCTGCCCACTCCACTTGCGCTTACAGGGGGATGACAAAGCTACATAACCGAGGTCTTCCCCACTGCCAGAGGTAACAAGGTTGCGTCCGCTGTCCACAGCACAATGTAATATGGTAGGGCCAGGGGCCACCATGCATTCACAATGAACACACGGACACAGTTAGACAGATAGTGGAACTGGCTACGGACATGTGCACCCGTCCCCTTTTTATTACCAGGGTCACATGTCCAGTGATGCCTGTGCTGGAGGCGTGTGGAGTGAGTGTAAGACATCCCTCAGGGAATGGCTGGTGCTGGCAACAACTACAACAGTGATCATCGGATCACACACACAGATTCAATCATAAAGGGTCTGTGACTTGAGGTGCACTAATGTAGGGACACAAGATCTGAAATCACACACAAAAGATTCTATCGTAAAGGAACCATGACTTGTAGTGCACTGAAGTAGGGGCATCAGAGATGAGCGTGCTCATGCAAAATAATTGTTAATGTCCCGTCGGGATACTCCTGCTGCCTGAGGTCGGCTGTCTACATCATGAAAGTCAATCATAAAGGATCCATGAGTTGTGATGCACAGAGTTAATGGCACCTGAAGAGCTCAGTGTGTGCGCAGCCAGCGATGATGGCATGTCCTTGCAAGTCAGGATTGGATTGGATATGTGTGAGACCTGATTACGGAAGTGTAGGCTGGAGGCAGCGGCCAGCAAGGGCCCACAGCCTTGTGGCGTTGACTTGAGCTGCACAGAGTTAGTTGTACCTGAAGCACTCAGCGTATGCGCAGCCAGCGATGATGCGTCGTGTGGGCGGACCACACTGGATGCAATGTCTGTTGCCAACTGGACTCTGCAGTTAATGAATCAAGACTAAATTTGAATAGTGAGCCCTGCTGACCTCAGTGTAGGCCGGAGGCAGTGGTCAGCAAGGGCCCACAGCCATGTAGCGTGGACTTGAGCAGCATAGAGTTAGGTGCACCTGAAGCACTCAGCGTGTGCGCAGCCAGCGATGATATGTGGTCCGGGCGGGCCGCACTGCTAGCAATGTCTGTTGCCTACTGGACTGCGTCATTTGCAATCCCGACTCGATTTGTATTGTGAGCTCTGCTGTCCGCAGTGTAGATCGAAGGCAGTAGTCAGCACAGACATAACTCCATGGTGATGTGCCACTGGTTTTGCAGGTGGCCTGTGTCGAGGAGGCCGGTGGTCACAGGGGCGGCGGCGTGGCAGGGTGAGGGCCACCGCCCTGGCCTTCCCTGAAATTAACCGTGCCTAGAGCCCCAGCTTATTTATTCACACTCCTACTCTGGACTGGTGTACGTCCGACCAGCCCACTCCGCTTAAGCTTAAAGGGGGGACGACACAGCTACATGACTGAGATCTACCCCACTGCCTGAGGTAACTTGGTTGCATCCACTGTCCACAACACTACAAGCATCAACAGTATATGTCCACATTGACAGGTCTGTGCTCTGTCCAGCACATCACCACCACACTTGGAATTGTGTGCACTTTTATTCATGGGTGACTTGCCTCCTTCTCACATACTTGGTACTCACCTCTGCCAACATTCAGCTACTGTGTGGCTGAGGGGCTATGCTGTATTTTTGGCACTTCCGCTGTCCTGTTCTGTGCTGTCTCAGTGGTAGTCGGGGGCACCTGGGGGTGGTGGCGGTGGGTGTTGTGGCTCTTTTGAGTCTCCGAGTGACCTCGGAAATACATGCGGGGAGGGGTCGCGCATTGTACACACATATGTTGCTCAGTTGTGAAATTTCATATTGTTAATAGTATACTGAAAAAAATTGTTTATAAATAGTTTTCTAAATTAAATTAGTCAATTACTATAACCCAAAAATGTATTGATAATGTTTATAATGATATTTCATACTTTTCAAAATTATGCCGAACTCAAAAAATGTTTTTTTTATATATATCTTGTACAGAAAATCAGAAAGCCCTGATGAGAATCTAGGTATTGATTTCCCATCTTTCGAAACACCCGGCACAACAAAGGAGTTCAAAAGGATAATGATTTGAGATCATTTTTTTCGAATAATCTAGAATGAATTTCTGATTTGGATGTTATCTGTCATTAATGTCTTGATGCTCCTGTGGATATATAAATACTTTGGGGGTCATTACGATGGCGGGCGGATTGCCCCCGCCAGGCTGGCAGTAGCTACCGCTGGCCTGGTGGGTGCAATCCGTCCGCCATCCTCAGCTAAATGACCCCCCCGCCATATTAGTATGGCGGGGGACCGCGATAGACGGAAAGACCGTCCGCCGCTTTTCCGACCCGGTCGCCTTGCGGCCGGGGTGGAAAAGGTTTAATATGGTGGCGGTGTCTATTAGACACCGACAGCCATATTACCAGGGGTTAAGTTGGATGCCTTTCCGTGGCGGCATCGCATGCGGTCTTCACTCTGGGGGCCCCCTGCGGGCCCCCAGAGTGAAGGAGAGGTGGAGGTGCACACGGGGGGTACCTGTGGTACCCCCCCCTGCATTTACATAAACAAAGCGGCAGGCACCGCGGGGTGCTTGCCGCTTTGTTTATAGAAATGCGTCACATGCATTTTGAGCATTGTGGCGGGCGGTGCTGAGAGTACCGCCACCACAATGCTAAAAATGCAGGATGCGCCCGCCACAGTGGCGGGCGCATCCTAATACCCCCCACGGGACCCCCGCCCTTATGGCAGGAGGTCCCAGTCACCGATGGGATGGCCGGCGGACTAAGGCTGCCGGCCATCCTAATGACCCCCTTTGTCTCACAAAGTTTAGGATATTGATTCATTTATTGCAATCTATTTTGTGAAAAACACTCTCTTGGTGCAAGATAGATGTCCGGACACTTGCAGGATTGTAAAATCGTCAGTTTAATGACAAAAATGGTATTGTCATTAAACTGACGATTTTACAATCCCATGAGTGTCCGGACTTCTTTCTTGCACCAAGAGAGTCTTTTTCGTAAAATTACGGGGGTGCCCGGTAACTCTGTCCAGACCGCCCACATTGACAGCCACGAGAGCGAACCGGGAACGGAGCAGAATATTCATTGGCTGTGAACCATTGAAAGTAGAAGTGTTTCCAGCCATTCACATCCCCTCCGCAGAGTAGCAAGGACATCTCATTGGCTCACATGTTCTAAGGAGGACCTTCCAGAGCTTAATGTTCATTGGTTGCAAACCATTGAAAGTAGAAGTGTTGCTAGCTATTCCATTCTCCTCTGCGGAGTAGGAGGGACATCTAATTGGCTGACCTGTTCTAAGGAGGAGCTTCCAGAGCTTAATGTTGATTTGTTGCAAACTATTGTGAAAGTAGAAGTGTTGCTAGCCATTCACTTCCCCTCTGCGGGGTAGGAGGGACATCTGATTGGCTGACGTGTTACAAGGAGGACTTTCCCAAGCTTAATGTTGATTGGCTGTAAACCATTGAAAGTAGAAGTGTTGTCAGCCATTCCTTCCCCCTCTGCGGAGTATTAGGGACATCACATTGGGTAACTTGTTCCAAGTGGGACCTTCCCAAGCTTAATGTTCATTGGCTGTGAAGCATTAAAAGTAGAAGTATTGGCAGCCATTCCCTCCTCCTTTGCGGAACAACATGGACGTTTTAATGGCTACAGTGTTCCGAGTACAAGTTTGCTCCTTATTGGGTGGGAATGGTTCACTGTTGTCAGTATGGGGAAACAAAGTAGTAGAGGGGGTAGGAACACTATTAACTCTGTACAGTGGTCACAAGGTGGTGGACAGGGATTGTGAAGGTAAAAATAGGTTTTTATATATTTTAAGGACCATTTATATAATTGCCATCGGGTGTACAAATCACGGCAGAAAAATAACAGAGTGTCTTGCGGTTTTCTTTTTATCAAGTTTGTGGGTGGGATACTTTCCAGTAGAAGCACTATTTACTTGTAATGTGGTGTTTACTTTTCTGAGGGGGAGGTGTGGTTGCGCAGCAAAAATTTCAGTCTAGGTTTCAAACAGTTTTTATTGAGCAATTACAAATAAACTTTGTCAGGAAACTGATGCTGTATATATCAAAGGGGTGACAAATAAAAATGTAATTTTATAAAATATCACTTAAACGTGGCCACACCCTTCTTTTTCTGGTATAGTTTGTAAAAGGGTTGCCCCATATTCTTGATAATATAAGACGGTATGTGTTACTTTTACATAAAGTAGAAAAGAAGTGCTAAAAGAAATACTCCCGCACTACATCATCTGAGGTCAGAGGAACAAGTAAAAAACAGTTAAATACAAATGACTTCATATTACATAGAAATGTACGCATTATCATTTTTTTAAATTTGTAGTCTGTAGAATTGGGAACGTTCTGTCATAGGGCTTAATGGTCACACACTGTTCCGCTAACAAATCACATACTCTTTAAAGAATATTTGGAACAGTACTATTACAATATACAGTACTGGTAATATATATTCGATAGGGAGAAGGTGGATAGGAAACGCAACTGGGAAAAATGGAAATTAGAACATAAGATTTAGAAATGTAGGGTTTATCAAATGTTTAAAGTAAGAAAGTATGTATGAAAGCTATATTTTTTTAGACTACAATTTCGTAAAATATGCTCACTGAAAAAATATCTGATCAATTAAGTTATAAAGCTTAGAAATCTGTATTTCAGATGGCGCAGACAAATCTCCAATTCCTCTTCTGTAACAATATGACACTTTATTACAATATAAAAAGTGACACCTTTGTTACAGTAAAAAGAAAAGGAAAATAAAGTTATGAATACAACAGAAGATCAATAACGAAATACTTTCGAGCTGTGAATATTTTAGAGCTTCTTTTCTCCTGGACTTCGAAATGAATAATTTTTGTGGCGACTGGTCATAAACTCTTCTGAGATCATAATGACTGTGAAAAATATAATATACACATTCACAGTATATGATCCCAAGGGGGAAACAGACTAACAACCAGAAGCTCATGACGTTACTTATAAATCTTTAGGGTTTGCCTCGACATGTCACCAAATGCATCTGAAGTGAAGTACAGTGTCAATATTATAATATACACATGCACTCTTGAACCCATACACCCAGTGAATCAACTAGTCACACATCTATGCACAGAGTCACACACCTCCAAACCACCCACACACACACTCAAGCACCCATACAAATACCCGGGCAAACAATCAATAACTCATATAAACTGACATATAGCTACTGACCAACCCATGCAGCAACCTAAACAGTTATACACACTACACATCACTTATTCTAACAGAAATAAGCGCATACTTACTCCCTTACACAATCACTGATACAAGTACACACTCATCCATACAGCCACTCTCATAATCAATGACTCACACGCATAGTTATTCATATACTCCAACTCTCACATACACTGCCTTTTACATGTGTAGTTACTAGGACATGTACCACTGAGACATCCATTCACTCACCAACACACCCATACACACACACATCCATCCATACAGCTGTTGCCATATGCACTCTTGAACCCATACACCCAGTGAATCAACCACTCACATCTATGCACAGTCACACACCTCCCACCCTCCCACATACACACTCAGGCACCCATACAAATACTCAGGCAACCAATCAATAACCCATATAGACACTCATGTAGCTACTGACCAACCCATGCAACAACTTATACAACAACAGACAGACTGATACAGACATTTACACAGTTTAGTCACTAGCCCATGCATTCAGTAAGACACGCACCTACTCAATCCAAAATCCATACACTTATACACCCTCTCATTCTTCAATGCACCTTGGCATATATATAATACATATTCAAAATTTAAAGAAACACACAGTCACTGGATGATGTCAACAGTGATGTCATTGACCATGTCATGAATGATGTAATATGTGACATCATCAACAGTGCATTGCGTGGGCACAAGTTATAGTTAGCTGAACTAACTATAACAGTGGAATTTCTATGGTTTTGTACGAGTGAAATGTCCAAATAACTATAATGTCCCTGAAACCTATGGTTTTTTTCAGTGAATTTCTAAGTTTTTATTTAAATGCTAATTTCTAACTATGACATGCCTGAAACCTATGGATTTTTTCAGTGAAATTCAATGGTAATTTCTAACTATAACGTCCCTGAAACCTATGGTTTTTTCAGTGATATATATATGTGGCTTTCGGTAGCGTTATTGACTACCAGCTGCAGTAGCACACTATTCAACATATCTGGAAGGTGCTATGTCTAATGATATATTTCGAGAACGGGAGCTGGCAGCAGATGAACTGTTTCTCAATTTGCCAAAAGTCCCAAACGATGCAGGTAGCAAGAAAAAAAAATGTTAGCTCCGATGATGACACATGACACTAGAAGCCTCATTAAAGCACTGGAGAAAAATAGCAGGAGCGAGCTCACGATATGGTGGGAGATTAAGTCATTGGAGAAGAATCACGAAGTCGGTAGAATTCCAAGAGGCCTCAGAATCATGTTGGCCCCTAGTTTTGACAGTCCCAATCCTATGCTCCTAAAAGAATGGGCAGAGAGCAATCTCAACGCATCCATGCGTCTAGTCTGTTTATTGGTCAAATATGCCAAAATTGATCGGGACAAAAATATGGAAGAGATCGCAAAAATACACACTGAACTGAGTAAACCACAGCATCAAAACCAGAAGGAGTTTGAGGAAAAAAGTATCAAGGAAATTAATGATCGTTTGAAGAAACAAGAGGAAGTGATCAAAACCAGGAAAGCCTTCAAGTTTGCAAGGGATAAGAATGATTATGAGCAAGGGCAGGTTTTTACATTTGCATGAAAATTTGATAGCCTATGCAGACAAAAAGGCATGATAGTGAACATAGAATCGGCAGCCACAGGACCCTCTGACTGTGCTGGAAGTGACTCTAATTTGTCAGCATCAGATGCCAGTTTGTCGCACAGTGAAACCGAATCGGAAACAAGTAACCAGAGTACAGAGCAAGAGGATTTGGGCCAGCTGACCTATGCGGAGGAATTATAATACATAAGAATGGAGAGGAAACAATCATTGAGGCCACATAATCCAAACGCCTCAACTAGCAGAGGAGGAATGTCCGAAGGCACCAAAGAAGGACATGCCTCAGGTTCAAGAGGACGGAGGCAGTTGAACCAACGCTGGAAGAAATCCCAGTAATGGATGATAAGACTTTCATCAATCTTACGGATGTGGTTTTAGACCATGCTAAAAAACAACTCCTTGCACTGGGACTCTCGTTCTGCCCGAGACCAATTTTGATTACTGTAACACACAAGTTGATAATTTCAAGTTCATTAGAAAAATCAAATTAAGAAAATATTTCACGATCAAAAACAACATAGAAATGCCTAATACAGAAAAAGACATTCTGGACGCAATGCAAAAAGCCACCTCACAGGCAAAAGATGTATCCCTTCTTCACACACTACATCAACTTCGTGACCAGCCATCTGTTGAGATGAACACATAAGAAGTGGCTGAACAGGAAGGGGTGGACATTGCAAGACCTGGCATAAGTCCATTCAAGACAATCTCTACTTTTGTCCCTAATATGCCACGAGACTCCATTGACAACTACCATGAGAGAGTGACAGAACAGCTTAAAAAATTGCATAAAAATGCACAAAGACATTGATCAATCTCCAAATACAATACAAGGAAGTATTTCGAGCTCATGAAAAAGTTAAAAGACAATTATGCCATAGTGGTTAATCAATCCGACAAAGGAGGAAATGTCGTTCTGTGGGGCAAAAAGGAATACATAGAGGAGGCTTATAACCATCTTGACGATACTGCCTGTTATCGCAAAAGTAATCTGATGAGTGCAAAAATAATCCAAAAAGATTACAAAGATGTTTTGAATAAATGGAGAAAGGAAGGATTGATTTCCAAAGATGAATATTCTTTCCTAAACAACGACTTCCCCGTGATACCCAATATATACTTTATACGTAAAGTGCACAAAGGGACACTGCCCGTTCCTGGGAGACCTATTGTATCATCTATAAAAAGCACTTTTGAAAATACTTCAAAGTATATTGACTTTTATCTTCAGGACTTTGTGACATCATTGCCATCCTTCAGAAATGATACCACAGATTTTTTATTTCAACTGAGGAATACCGAGTGGTCAGATGAATATCTGCTTTTAACAATGGGCATCACTGCTTTGTATACAAGCATCGCCCATGAAGATGGACTGAAGGCAGTAAGTCATTACTTGGGCAAAAGACCAATCCAAATGTACCGTCATAATGAAATGCTACTGTGTATGACCAAGTGGAGTTTATTCAATAACATATTCATGTTCAATAACACTGTATTTCAACAACTGCGGGGTGTGACCATGGGGGCATGTTTCTCCCCCAGCTATGCATGCTTGAATGTTGGCTGGTGGGAGGAGCATGTCCTCATGGTGAGGGACACCAGTGATTGGTCTGAGCATGTGATTAAGTGGTGGAGGTGCATTGACAATATTTTCGTCATTTGGAGGGGTACCAAAGATGAGGCCCATAAATTCGTCAATGATATCAATGAAAATGACCTGAATTTACGGTTCACTACCCATATTGACAAAAATAGTGCAGATTTTTTAGACATCACTGTCCAAGCTACACAAGGTCGCATTGAAACCAGCCTCTTCAAAAAGCCTACATGAGGCAATACGGTGTTACACGCCAATAGTTTCCACCCCCATCATACGATTGCCAGCATTCCGTATGGGGAATTTTTGCGAACCCATAGAGCATGTAGTACTAGGGAAGCCTGTGACTATCACCAAGAATTGGTGAAGAAAAGGTTAGAAGCTACAGGCTATGCTCCCAATAAGCTGGACATAGCGATGAGGAAAGCCAACATGAAGGATAGGACTGCCTTACTAGATCCTAACAGAGATACCAGTAGTTCCATCAATGTGAAAGATAAGACTAGTGCTGAAGGGAATAAGCTTAGACTAATAACTACTTTTAGTAACCAAGCTAAGGCCATAACAATGATAATCAAAAAAGAATTGCCAATAGTCATGACTGACATGACTCTTAAAAAAGTGCTCCCTCCCAATCCCTCGGTCACTTTCCGAAATGCGTACTCGATGCGCAATGATCTGGTTAAGAACAGTGCAGAAACCACCAAATAGACCAATTGGCTGACACCTAAGAAGGGGTTTACGAGATGCAGCTCATGCAGAGCTTGCAAATTTGGTATTAACATCTCCAGGTACAAGACACCTTTTTCTGACCTTGAATACCCACTTAGGGAGCACTCAATCAATCAATCAATCATGACATTTGTATAGCGCGCTACTCACCCGGAAGGGTCTCAAGGCGCTGGGGGGGAGGGTCCGTTACTGCTCGAAAAGCCAGGTCTTGAGTTGCTTCCTGAAGGAGGGGTGGTCCTGGGTTAGCCAAAGGTGGATGGGGAGGGAGTTCCATGTCTTGGCTGCCAGGTAGGAGAAGGATCTTCCTCCGGCGGTGGCTCTGCGGATGCGTGGAACGGCGGCGAGGGCGAGGCTGGTCGACCGTAGCTGGCGGGTGGGCGTATAGAAGGTCAGGCGGTTGTTGAGGTACTTGGGGCCCAGGTCATGGAGGGCCTTGTGTGCGTGGGTGAGGAGTCTGAACGTGATCCTCTTGCAGGTCTCTCAGGTGGCCCGAGATGTGGCTGTGTCAGGGGATGTCCAGGACGAGTCGTGCGGAGGCGTTCTGGATGCGTTGGAGTCTTTTCTGAAGTGTGGCTGTGGTTCCGGCGTAGAGGGTGTTTCTGTAGTCCAGTCGGCTGGTGACGAGTGCCTGAGTGACCGTCTTCCTGGTTTTGGTGGGGATCAATCGGAAGCATGCGCAGGGTGTTGAAGCACGATGATGAGACGGCGTTGACTTTTCTGGTCATCGAGAGGGAGGAGTCCAGGATGAAGCCCAGGTTACGTGCGTGGTGCGTTGGCTTGGGAGTGGTGCCCAGGGCAGGGGGCCACCAGGAGTTGTCCCAGGCGGAGGGCGATGACCCCAGGATGAGGGCTTCCGTCTTGTCTGAGTTCAGTTTCAGGCGGCTGTTATTCATCCACTCGGTGACGTCTTTCATCCCTTCGTGTAGGCTGGTTCTGGCGGTGGCTGGGTCGTTGGTGAGGGAGAGAATCAGCTCGGTGTCGTCGGCGTAGGAGATGATGTTGAGGTTGTGTTGGCGTGCGATGGCTGCGAGGGGGCTCATGTAGACGTTGAAGAGGATGGGGCTGAGCGATGATCCCTGTGGTACACCGCAGATGACTTCGGTGGCCTCGGATCTGAACAGGGGGAGGTGGACTCTCTGGGTTCTTCCGGCGAGGAACGAGATGATCCACTCCAGTGCCTTCTCTTGGATTCCGATGTTGCTGAGGCGCTGCACTAGGGTGCGGTGGCAGACAGTGTTGAACGCTGCGGAGAGGTCCAGGAGGATGAGGGCCGCTGTTTTCCCGTTGTCGAGCAGGGATCTGATGTCGTCAGGGGCTGCGATGAGGGCGGTCTCGGTGCTGTGGTTAGCTCGGATGCCGGACTGCGATTGGTCGAGGGATCCGTTCGTCTCGAGGAAGGCGGCAAGCTGTCTGTTGATGGTCTTCTCGATGACTTTGGCAGGAAAAGGGAGGAGCGAGATGGGGCGGAAGTTCTTGAGGTCGGTGGGGTCCGCTGTTGGTTTCTTCAGGCGTGCTTCCAGCTTTCTGGGAAGGTGGCGGTGTTGAAGGAGGCGTTGATGATGTCCCGGAGTTGGGGTGCAATGATGGAGTCGGCCTTGTTGAAGATGTGGTGGGGGCAGGGGTCGGTTGGGGATCCGGAGTGGATGGTGTTCATCGTGCGGGTGGTGTCTTCGGTGTTGACCGGGGTCCAGGCGCAGAGGGTGGTGGTGGGGGTCGTTGGTTCGGTGGTTGGGTGCACGGTTGGTGTGCTGTAGCTGTTGTGTATTTCGGCGATCTTGCGGTGGAAGAATGAGGCGAGTGAGTGGCAGAGGTCTTGTGAGGGAGTGATGTCGTTGTTTACGGCGCTGGGGTTGAAGAGCTCTTTGACGATGCTGAAGAGTTCCTTGCTGTTGTGGGCGTTGTTGTCCAGTCGTTCTTTGAATGCTGTCTTCTTGGTGGTGCGGATCAGCTGGTGTTGTTTGCGGGTGGCGTGCTTGAGGGCAGCCATGTTGTCTGTGGTCTGGTCGTTGCGCCAGGCTTTCTCGAGGGTGCGGCAGTTATTCTTGGAGTTCGTCGGTGAACCAAGAAGCTTTCTTGCTGCAGTGTCTGCTGGGAGGGGTCTTCAGTGGTGCGAGGTCATCTGCGCAGTTGGTGATCCACTGTGTGAGGTTGCTGGCTGCTTTGTTAGGGTCCGTTGTGCTGGCGGGAGGGTTCTGGCTGAGGGAGGTGGTGAGCTGGTCGGCGGTGATCTTGTTCCAGTTCCTGCGAGGAGGCTGTTGTGGGTGGTGGTGGGTCGTGGTTCTTCTGAAGCTGAAGTGGACACAGCTGTGGTCAGTCCAGTGAAGTCCGGTGGAGTGGCTTAAGGAGATGTACTTGCTGGAGGAGAAGACTGAGTCAAGCATGTGGCCGGCGTAGTAGGTGGGGGTGTTCACCAGTTGCTTGAGACCGAGGTTGGCGAGGTTGTCCAGCAGGGTGGTGGTATTACTGTCCTTGTTGTTCTCCAGGTGGCAGTTGAGGTCCCCTAGGATGTAGTCAGCGGAGGGGAGGGCGTGCGGGCTGATGAAGTCTGTGATGTCTTCGCTGAATTGTGTGCGTGGTCTCGGGGGTCTGTAGATGAGGGTGCCTCTGAGTATGGTCTTGGGGTCGGTGTGTATCTGGAAGTGGAGGTGTTCGGCGGCAGTGAAGGTGTCGTCGGTGCTGGTTGTGATGCGGATGGTGTTCTTGTGTACGATGGCAATGCCTTCTCCAGTCTGGTTGACGCGGTCCCTCCGGGTGATCTTGTATCCATCCGGGATGGCGATGTCGGGCGCTGAAGAGGCGTTCATCCAGTTTTCCGTGAGGAAGGCGACATCTGGTGATGTTGTGTCGAGCAGGTTCCAGAGTTCGACGGCGTGTCTGTGGATGGATCGGGTGTTGAGCAAGATGCACTTGAGGTGGTTGCTGCTGGTGCTTGGCTTGGTGGGTGAGGTGCAGGTCCGGAGGCAGGTGATTTTGCAGGTTTGGCAGGTGAAGGGTCCGTGGGTGCGTTTCGGAGTGGCTCGGTAGCAGGCGGGGGTTCAGCCGGCATTGAATGTGTTGAGGGTGGCGGCGTCGTAGGTCCGTCGTGTGGGCTGGCAACGCCGGGGGCCAGGGGTCTCCATTTAAGGCCAAGTGGGAGGGAGGAGCAGCTGGGAGGCGGGAGCGGGGCGGCCAATGGGGGCACGGAGAGAAAAGGGGCGGGCCGCGATGGAGCAGCGACGGGGAGCGGAGGGGGGCACACCAGGGGAACAAGCGGCAAAATCGCTAAGCCTACTTACAAAAAAGAGAGAGTTGAAGTGCAAATACACAACAAAAATAGAGGGATACAGTGCTGATCCAAAACGAACAAAGCAGAGGCACAGCAGGGCAAAATGGAGGAAGAACGAGCAGCAGTGAGGGGGCACCGATGTCAAGGGCGGACCTGAGGTGCTGGGGCACAGGCTCGCCTACAGCTGATGGGTCGTGCGGCGTTGGGGTGTCCTGAGTACTATACATGCCAAACTGACCACGCTGTTTATATACTCAGGTGGAGTTGCAATTTGTGCTAAGTAGGAAGCACAAAGTTATTGGTGCACATACGCATACTGCAGCACCTCCGTGCTATCGTTAATTCGGATCCAGCTTACCCAGTTGCAAGACACTTTAAGGCTGTTCATGAGAACAATATAAAGTGTCTGCAATACTATGTTATTGATGCAGTACCCCCTTATAAGAAAGGTGGGAACAGAGAGAAATTACTGCGCCAATCAGAGTCCAAATATATTGTAGAACTGGATACCAAGTTCCCGTCTGGGTTAAACACAGGGGAGGATTTACATATTTTCCTGTAAGAAGGGTTGTGACTTTTTATTCTATCTATATGTTAGTCCCCCTTCAGGGCGCGTTCTCTACGTTTTCTCTGACTTCAGTGCGCCTTGGCGGAGGGGCATTTGACTACATGATATATTTGTTTTGTTTTCTAGCTGCTTGTCCGTTTATTTAATTCTGGAATACCTTCCATCTAATTACCTTTCTTATTTCAGGATTATATATGGCATTGAGTTTAGCTGGGGTGGTACTGTTTGTGCACCTTAGGAGTTAGTATTTGTACAAGAATATGTAGGAGTGCACGCTCTAAGACAGTCTGACTCCAGGTGATTATGCCATCTGATGTCTAACCCACATTTGGGCTTTGGGTTATTTTCATTTTTAAGCATGGTTTTTCACATGGATAATTTTTACACCCTTAGCACGCACAGCACTTTTCTTGATCAACGTGATGGCGAGACAGTTTATTTTTCCATGAGACCATCATTATTGAATTTTGCGTATTTGCACATTCATATGATTGAGACCTGTCATGTCCTGTTTCCCTAGGGATCGTGGACATTAGCGTATTTGCACATTTATATTTTATTGCTACAGTCGGCTCAAGCAGTTACATGGGTTATTTATCTATTATCAGCTGGACATTACAACCCTAATTTGCGTATTTGCACATTGATTATTGGTATGACCTGTCATTTGTTTACCATATTTCAATTTTGCGTATTTGCACATAGATTAGTAATATGACCCGATATGTTTCATTATCTTTTGGGAATGTTTACATTAGTGTATTTGCACTCTAATATAGAATTGACAAAGTTTATTCTGTAATATATATCTGGTGTTTTTTAATCTGTTGAATATATTTAAATAGTGCAATTTGCACAATCTGTAGACAATGGCTTAACAGCGTACTTTGCACATACTTGACTGATGGTAACTCTCGCAGCAATGCAATGCCTCATCCCAGGTTTCTATAATGATGCCTCTGTGGCCTTAAGATAAAATTTTCATTTTTAGGACACAAGACTACCTAGTAATAAGTTTTCATATGTGGGGCAATTTATTGTAAAGAAATGTCATTTTTACGCATCCATGTGCATCCATGCTTTTAAACTCTCGATTTCAGCTAAGCGTGTACATTCAGGGTCTTTTTTTTGCAAGTAGTCATATCATGTGAAGTAACTTGTTTATGTCTGTCTACGTGCCGATCACGTGAACCGGAAGTGCTTTGGGGTTTAAATTTCCCAGTTTTGTACTATGTCTCTAAGTGAACAAGGACACCGTCTGTGTTCGAAACTCGTCTGGAGACTGCACCTTCGTTGATCAAAATAATGCACTCAGCATTGGCAACAGCAACAATTGTGTCCGTGGTCATGCTTGTGCGCGCTTGCACTTTGGGCATTGCTAGTTTACATGTATATATATATATATATATATATATTACAATGATATAGCCATAACAGAAATGTAAAGAAATACTAAAAACGAACTGACTGGTCAGCAAGAGGCTAAGCGAATATTGCACAACTATGTCTTTTATGTCTATCTAAAGTTGAATCACATGATAGCTGCACTAGGGGTGGTCACTTTACACAATTTAAAAGTAACAACATGCTCCTAATTCTTTGTGTGATCAAGAGCACAGCTGTGCTCGAAACGCGTCGCAGCTGAGCAGAAATACTGAAATAAAATACCTTTCTGCCAAGTTCCTTGTGGTCCGCCTTCCTCATTACGCCGTGACTGGAGGTGATGTGGAAACGCTGGGATCGATATATATATATATCACTTCTCAAGTTGTCTTGCACAGAGGGAGCACTGTTTCAGTTGGTGCTCGTGTCGAGACCTGGACAAGATCTTGCAAATATCTCTGACAAGAGTAATTCCACGGCACTCCTCTTGGTAAATTCCAAATAATTTTATTTCACAAACGTGTCTTTCTTCTACGCGTTTCGAACCGTAGTTCCTGATCACGGTAGTATGGTACATTGGTCCTTCTTCTCTTTCCCTTTATATACACATACATTGATGTATCAATGTATGTATATAAAACAGACAAAACAAAATAATCTGGCAAGAGTTAGTAGATTAAGAGTTAATAAAGTTACAAAAAGATTAATCGGTATTGTCTGTCATAGAAAAGTATGTTACATGTCCTATACTGAAAGACAGTGGTGAAAAAGGCCTGAAACAGCAAGTTCTGCACTTTAAAGCACATAGATGTGGAAAGTACCGTCTATGAAAGTACAGGGCTAAAGGAGAGTTTTACACAAAGTGTTGTTTTGGATTTCCAAGACCTGTGGTTTGCAAAGGAAGAGAGAACACTTTTTTTATCTGCAGTGAGACATACACTGACTCGAAAAACACTTACAGTATCATTAGAACAGAGGCCCTCAAATATATTAATGACTATAATCCTGTGATTCTCAAAGATTGAAATGCTAATATGGATATACACTTTGTGGCAGACAACTCTATAGCTGTAGCTCAATATGTGACTTCCTATATAACAAAACCAGAGAAAACAGAGTGGAAGGAGATGTAGGAGGATATTTCTGCTGAAAAGTCTCTAATCAAGAAATTGTACATCTTCAGTTTGAAGATGCTTTCTCGTAGGGAAATTGGTTCCTATGAATGCTGTGATTCACTGAGATCAGCCAGTTTGTACTCAAAGTCAAGGGGATTATTTGGGTAAGTCTAGGCCTTGCAAGCATGCAAAATAGAATATTGAAGTATTTTCTGGAAAGTTAGTACCTAGCAGAGTTTGACCCGGAAAGTACAGATATTGTGGAATCAAATATGTTAGACACTTATTATCCAAGAAGGAGACCACTTCTAGAAATCATGTGTCTTTCTGAAATACTTCCACACTACAGATATAGAAACAATGTAATTGAAAATGTAGATGAAAGGAAATATGCAGTAGTTGGTTGTGACAACTGTTTGGTCCGACATACAAAAGGTAGTCTAATTAACCACAGAAAACTTGGTTGCCAAATTCCTGATAAATGACAGTTTTTACTTAGCACTTCTCCAACTCTTCAAGTCTTGGCATTCTTAATTAGAATTACTCAGAAACTTTGACTACTATGAAGAATTTTTCCATACTATCAAAGACAGCATTCAGTATTTGCTAATTATTTGAGAATGTTAAATGAAGAGATTGAATAGGAAGAAACAATTGCTGCTGAGATAGCCCAAGAGAGTTTACAAAGCAACCAAAGTTCAGGACCTCTGCCTCAAAATCCTCTTGGGAAAGTAAATATTGAACATTAATCTGTCATAGCCAAGAATGAGGTGGAAACTGCTATGCAACAAGAAAGACAGGAAAGTGTTGATTTGGAACAGTTAGTTTGTCAACTGAATGATGAGCTAAAATAACTATATATATAGAAGTAAAAGAGAGAATAGAAACAGTGTACATGCAGAGCATTTAAGACAATAATATTATATGTCTGTAGTCAACCTGGCACCGGAAAAGCTTGTTAATTGAAGTTATCACTGCTTTCCCACAGAGGACTACAAACTCTAATTTGTCATGTGCAGTAACAGCACCCACTGGATCAGCCACACACAGCATTCAAGGAATTACAATACATCGAGTTCTTATGCTATCTGTTAAAGATGACAACACACTGGAGCACCAAAAGTTATCCCTTGAAACTTGTCATAAAGTCCCAAGAGTACTGAAGAAATGTAAACTTTTATTCATTGATGAGGTAAGCATGGTCTCAAACGTAATGCTTGCCTATGTATGCTTGAGAATGCAACAGGTTCTAAAAACAGACTTTGATGTTCTGTTTAGAGGAAAGTACTTAATTGTGCTTGGCAACCTATTACAACTAACCCCTGTGAAAGGACAGTCTGTGTTCAAGATATTTCTCCGTGATGAAATTCAGAAGTCATTTGGAAGTATTGGAAATGTAAACATTTGGTTGAACTTCCAATACAAAGAACTACTTAAGAATATGAGGCAAGCATTATGATGTTAAATATGGAAATATTCTCAAGGATATTAGAGCAGGAGTTCTCACAAAAGAAAGTATTTCCTACAACCAAGATAGCAGCAGAACTAATGTTTCATTTCATTCAAGCAGAAAAATTGATTGTCTGCCTAATGCATACACTTAAAGAGTACTCCTGTTTCAATGAAGAATTACTAAAATTGGAAAAAGAAGAAATGTTGCACGTACAGCAATATACAAAATGGAACACCAGGATGTCACAGTACCCCGAAATAAAAAACTACAAGCAAAACTGGATTCATTGGAAAAGTCTGTATCCAGAACTCCGGGATTAGAGAAATGTTTAAGTGTTTGCAAGAATAGTAGAGTAGTTTTGTGTAGAAATTAAAAGCTGAGGAAGGATTATTAAATGGTGCTATGGGTAAAGTGAATGATTTCATTAATTTTCCAAATAGGAATGAGGTTGAATACATAGCTATAAAATGTGATCAGGTTGATGACATAAAGCAGAAAGGTGCATTGTACGTTTTTTGCTTGTAAAAGACCAGTATGTTTAGTGCAGCAGGTTTCGGTTTCTTCAACATATGCTGTGACTATCTATAAATCTCAAGGTTTAAGTGTAGACACACCTTTATTAATATTGATAGTACTGTATTTAAAGAAGGTATGGTGTATGTAGTGTTATCTCAAGTTAGGACATTGTCTAGTTTGTATTGGTTCGCTTTTGATGAAAATGAATACAACTGGTTAAGAAGTGTATATGCTCCTCATTTAGGACAGTATCTCATTTATGAAAAATTGATAATCTGTCCAAAATGAAAGCTTACAAAGGATTTTATTGGTGTTGCTGAAAAGAAGGAGAACAAGGAAGCTATTAAGAAGAGAAAAGTTTTGAATGAGGGAGATATTCTAGGTTAAAGCAAACCCAAGGAGATAATGGACAGAGCACTGAAACTTTTCAGATACTCACCCCCAGTCACAGATCTGCGTTGAATCCATCATCATTCTTTAACTCACTTGGCCACCTCAGTTAAGACCCAGCTTTTTTGCAAATCAGGCTTGACCCTGTACCTCATGGGAACAGTCCAGCCCGAACTGCCAAGCCAGGTCTTCCCTGAACCGGAAACAAGCATCCTGGGACCGGTTTCGGGGTAACGGCCCTCATCATCCAGGCTAGCTTGAATCCAGTGGCAAAGTGAGCAAGGGACCCCCGTCTGAGCATACCCTGCCAACTTAGGGCAAACAAAGCAAACACAAGGAGATAATTGACGGAGCGCTGAAACTTTTCAGGCACTCACCCCAGTCACAGATCTGGGTTGAATTCATCATCATTCTTTAGCTCATTACACCACCTCAGTTAAGACCCAGCTTTTTGCAAATCAGGCTTGCCCCTGTGCCTCATACTGTCTATTTAGAAAGTGAAAGTGAAAGTGGACAGACAGACTGTAGTGACAGCAACCTTAAATTCAAACAAACACTGTCTTTTAAGCTATCAAATGTGTATCTTTTGTTTCTTCAACCAAAGTTCCAAAACACATTTCTGTTAAAATAGTGGTACAGTGTATTTGGTAGATTCGGATCATCAGTGTTTATGACTGTTGGAATTTTTGCTGGGTCATCCCTGAAATGTTTGCCCTCCTCCTGTATTTTGTCTAAGCTGTTTTTCTTGGTTTTATGACTCTGGGCACTTTACCGCTGCTGATCAGTGCTAAAGTGTATATGCTCTCCCTGTTATAAATTGATGTACGGATTAGTGACTCCATGATTGGCATATTTGGTTTACTTGTAAGACCCTAGAACAGTGCACTGCTTGTGCCCAGGGCTTGTAAATCATATGTTGCTGGTGGGCTTGCAGCACTGATTGTGCCACCCACGGAGCAGCTTGTAAAGTGTGTCTCAGGCCTGCCATTGCAGAGCCTGTGTGCAGTCTGGTACTGTCATGTTGACTGGGCAAGTGCACTCACTTGCCAGTCCATTAACCTTCCCTTTTATACATATTAGTCACCCCTAAGGAAGGACCAAGGGCAGGGTGCATTGTAGGTAAAAGGTAGGACATGCCCTGATGTGTGTGGCATGTCCTGATAGTGAATTACAGCCATTTTCGTGTTTCACTATTGCAAGGCTACATGTTCCTCATAGGCCAGAATGGGCAGTTTGATTATTACATCTTATAATCCTACCTGACTCGGGGAACTAGATAGAAATTTGAGTTTAGTATGTCTGAACACAGAATAAAAAAAAGCACCTTTTAGTGAAGTTGCTTTTAACATTCTGTGATTGAAAATACCACTTTTAGAAAGTAGATATTTTCTTACCTAACTATCCAAGCCTGCCTCTGCTAGGTTGTGTATTCCTTGTCTGGAGTTTGAGTGACAGGGCTGGGGGATTCAAGGAGACAGGGTGAGTCGGCACAGGTCTGAATAGAGAGATCTGCATGCAGATAGGAGGGAGGAGTTGTACCTGGGACCTGAATAGGGCTGTGCCTTCCCTCCACACTACTGGCGTCACCTCCTGTGGTGTGTTTGATGTCCCTCTCCTACACTGTGAAAGGAAAGAAGGAGTCTTGTCAACAAAGTGCTCCAGGAATTACCATTACTAGTTCGGACTAGACAGAGGCCTCTCTGCCTTCAGAGAACAACGGATGTTGGTGTATAAAAGAGGGGACCAAGACCCCAGAACTTTAGATCACTTCTGGAAATCAAGACCTTTGCTGAGGAGAAGAACGAGGAAGCTGAAGGAGGAGACTACCCCTGTGCTGTGTGTTTGGGGGTTGGCCTGCAGTGGTTGCTTCATTGCCAAAGCAAGTAACAGAGGACTGAGTGTGATTTTCATCAACTTGAAGAAGAATCTCCAAGGGCTTGAACTTGAGCTTGCCTCCAAACTGAAGTCTCAGGGATACAAGACTACACCAACCAGCCCCCCCTGAATTTCCTTGCTGGGATTTGAGGAGACTGCTGTTGTCCTGGGCCTTCTAAGAGACTGCGTGTCGCTGGGAGCTGGAAGAAGCGAGCTGCCGCTGCCACTGTCATCATTGCATCGCCGAAGCATGGTGCATCACCAGAGAAGCGGGATGCAGCCACAGAGGTTGCCGTTACATCACGCGAGAAGCGCGTCGCAGGGCCTGTTGCGGTTCCACAGATCATTGAGTCGCTGCATGGCCATCGGTCGTGCATGCATCACATCAACGTTATCGCACCGTGAGCAAGACATCATTTTTTCACATCGAACCGGAGAAGAGTATCGCATCGAGGTGCCATCTTGTCGCATCATACCAGAGAGCAGTAAGAAACCAACGCACCACCTCCCCACACAGTAAGGAAGCGAGCATCAACTCCCCTGCGCAGCAGTAAGAAACTGACACATCCACTCCCCTGCATGTAAGGAACCAACGCATCACCTTCCCTGCGACTCTTTTGTTTTCTTTGCATTACGCATTCAAGGTACATTGAGAGTAAAGTGTCGCATTTACAACTTGAGAGAACTGAGCTATTTTCTACTATTTTAAAGTCTATTTTTGAGTACAGTATTGTGGATTTTTTTGTTGAGTCTTGTGTTAAGTCTATATAAAAATACTTACTTTTATAATACAACCTGTGTGGTGTCCATCTATAGTGTTGTCACTGTATTATTGTATGTCTTCACAAATGATTTACACACTGCCTCTAAGATAAGCCTACCTGCTCGTGCCAAGCTACCAAGGGGGTCAGCAGGGGTTATTTCAGGAGTGTAGCCCCTTACCCTGACTAGACGCAAGGGTCCCAATTTGGTCAAAGGTACAAACCTCTGCCAACTAGAGACCCCCAAATCTAACAATGACATCATTCAGTCTACTAGGGGTTATGTGTTTTTTAAGGGTTTTCATATCTAGTGCCCTCTATATCTATTATAGTATTAGGCCACTTTTAAATATAAAGGAATTAGTTTTACCATGTTTGCTTAGATTAGTTCACTAACTATATGTAAAACAATAAACTAGTTGTACTGAATACAATGCATATTGTTACTTATTTGTAGTGACATACAGTGCCATTCTCGGGGGCTCTATAACCTATGTGATTGTTAATTCCCCACTGTTCAGGGATGAATATTTTTACATTAGCTAATTAATGGTGTACACTTAAGAAAGCTGAGAACTGTTAAAAGGAAAAATTAAATGCTTTAATGTAATATAGGATACTATTGCAGCATAAGAATGTCTATATTTTTGTTTATAATATGAACCTATGCTTGGCTACAATTAAATGTTTATTGTGCAATGTTGTAAAATGTAATACTAACATACATGTATGTTTTTTTTCTTTTTAGACAGATCAATGGAACCATCTATTGGAATTCAATGTACTAATTAGTTCTTTCTGAGTTGTTCAGCAGACTTGCATTCTGAAGGTACACACCGAGGTAGAGAGTGATACAGCCACTGAGACTTTCAGACACACACTGATACAGCCACACACATACACACATACTGGTATATGTACTCATACACTCATGCACTCACCCATACAGATACTCACACAGTCACTCACTCACCCACATAACCACTCACACACCCAATCACTCACCCATATAGCTACCCACTCACCCACTCATTTACCAAAACAGCTACTAACACACACACACACTCACTCACTCACTCATAGAGCCATTTTGATACACCCTCACTCTCCCATATAGCCACTCACACACCCAGTGACTCACCCATAAAGTCACTCACATGCCCACTCACTAACCAATAAAACCACTCATTCATCTATACAGCCACTCACTTGTACATCTACTCACGTACCTATACAGCTACTAACACTGGTACTAACTCACTCATATATCCAGTCATACACCCACATACTCACCTATACACCCCCTAGCTCAACCCTTCACCCATACACTGACTCACATACCCACTCACCCATATAGCCACTCACACACCTACTCACTCACCCATATAACCATTCACTCATCCATACAGGCACTCACATACCCACTCACTTATCTTTACAGATACGTACACACTCACTCACTCATATTGCTATGCAGTCACCCATTCACTTACTCATGCAGTCACTTACACACCCACTCACTCACCCATACAGATACTCATACACTCATTCACACATACAGCCACTCACTTACACATGCAGCCACTCATGCACCCACTCACCTATATAGCTTCTAACATGTATACTCACTCACTTATACCTACTCACTCACCTATACAACCACTTACACTAGCACTCACGCAGCTATCTAGTCACTCACATACCCATTCCCTCACACATATAGCCACTCATATACCAATTAACTCACCCATACAGCCACTCATACACCCGAACACTCACTCATACAGCTACTCAGTCACCTATGTGGGCACTCACACAACCACTCACTTACCAATACAGCTACTAACGCACAGACTCAGTGATTCATACAGCCAGTTAAAAAGCTACTCATTCACCCATAATGGTACTCACACACCAACCCACTACCCATACAGGCACTCACACATCCACTAACTGACCCATACAGCTACTCACATACCCACTCACTCACCCATATAGCTACTCACACACCCACCCAATTATTATTATTATTTTTTTTTAAGTCCTCATCAAGCAAGCAGATTTCTTAGAGTATGGAGAAGTCGGGGGCCCCTTTATCTCATTTGGATCCGTTCCAAAACGACCGCCTTATAACTCTCTGAGGGAACTGTTTGCCTTGTCCTCTGAGGCCCCCTTTTTTCCTTATCTAGATACACGATTTTTGGAAGTGGGGGGAGCTAGTCATTATGACTACTCTATTCAAGACTCCGCTTGAAATCGTTGTTACTTTTGCCTTAATCATTGGACACACTAGATGTTACCAAATAGTATTTTTCCCAAATATTCCAGAACCTATTTTTCTTACTTTGCCTTCCCTTTTTATCCAGATTATATACCCTAAGTACTGAGTTAAGCCAATCTGAGTATCTTGGAGGAGATTGCTTTATCCAATTAATACAAATTTCCCTTCTAGCTAGGAGATTTAACAAAAAGAGGATTTTTTCTTTATCTTTCGATGCATTAGTGGCATGCAAGTTATTTCTAACCCCAAAAATAATCAAATCACTGCTTACCTCCACTGGTTGTTCTAGTATTTCTGAAAGTGTCTTACCGATCTGGCTCCAGTATTCTTCTAACATCACACAATCTTGAAACATGTGGAGGTCGTCTGCTCTTTCTATTCCACATTTGAGACATTTCTTTACTGTATTGTTTTTGAATTTTGACAGTTTTTTGGGTGTCCAATATGCTCTGTGAATTGTGAATAAGTGATTTTTTTTCAGGGGAGCAGATTTTGCCACTTGTCCTGCGATGTTGTTAGAGGATTCCCGGATTTGTGTGATATCGAGCTCTGGCATAGATTTGCGCCAGATGTCATGAGGGGCTTTGTATTCTTCCTCACCAGATCTTATCAATGCCCAGTACCAGAAAGCTATTTCTTTTCTAAAAGGTTCTGTGTCCAGAAGTTTGTGTTCGATAATTTCATCCCCTTGCATATTTTCTTTTACTCCTTTGATCCAGCTATTTAGTTGGTAATACTTAAACCTTGATAAGGTTCCCTTGGTTTCTCTGTCTAGTATCTCCCATTCTATGATCTTCCTATCGCTTATCAAGTTACCCCAGTGGTTTATGTCAGCTTCCTAAGGGGTTTATTAGAGTGTATTTTAGGCAATCCGGTGGGCCTGGGGAATCCCAGATTGGAGAGAATTTACTGTAATAGGGTATTTTCAGAGTGGTTCTGACTTCATACCAGGTTCTTGCTGCTGATCTTACCGTCTTCAATTTAATTTTTTTTTTTAATTTTGGGTGTCCAAATTTATATAGGTAGTAGTCTTCCCCAGGACCGATTAAGGCCTTCCAGTGCATGGGCCATTTTTCGCAGATGCCCAACAGGGTCCTTATATTTTTAAACTGGAAAGCTTTACAATATTCCAAAATGTCTGAACTGGCAATGCCTCCTTGCATCTTGCTTCTTCTCAGCTTTTTCCAGCTGATCCTTGTTCCTTTTGAGGCCCAAATAAAGCTGGATAACTCTCCTTGCAGTTTTTTTATCTCCATTTTGTTAAAATCAAGCGGGAGAGAATTAAACAGGTATGTGCATTTTGGAACTATCGTCATTTTAATTAAGTTTGACTTCCCTAGGAAGGAAAGGTGTAGGCCGGCCCAGGCCTTAAGTAGAGTTCTTATGTCCTTATATATTCTCTTAAAGTTTAAGGCGGCTATCCCTTCAATATCTTTGATGTATTCTATCCCTAGATACTTTATTTTGTTCTTCACAAGGGGGTTCCCCGACAAGTTGTTCCATTCCATTATTTCAGATTTTGTTTAATTTACTTGGTATCCTGAAACTGCCCCGAACTTACTAAAAATGTTTTCTATTTTTGGCAGTGAGCTTGTTAAGTTGCCCGAAAATATCATTAAATCATCTGCAAATAATGCAACTTTCTTCTCCCATCCTTTATGTGTGAAAGGTACTATCCCTTCTTCTCCCTTTAGTAGGCATGCAAGAGGCTCTATATAGAAATTAAATAATAAGGGGGAGAGGGGACATCCTTGTCTAGTTCCTCTTTCTATCTGGACCTTGTCCGTGAGACCCTCGTTTACCAAAATTCTTGCTGTTGGTCTTTTATAGATGTTTTTTACTGCGTTCTCAAACTTATCCCCTAGGTCGAACTTAGCCAGAGTGGCATTCAGGAAGGGCCAACTGACCCTATCAAAAGCTTTGGCAGCATCAAATGTTATTACTGCCAAAGGTGTATGATAATGAGTCGCAATGTCTATAGTGGTAATCAATTCATGTGATAGTTCCGTAATTTGCCTGCCCTTGATGAAACCCTTTTGGTTTGGATGGAATATGGACCCAGCCACAGCCCCTAATCTTTTTGCCAAAATTTGTGTATAGATCTTATAGTCACAGTTTAAGAGTGAGATGGGCCTATAGGAATCACATTTAGTAGGATCCTTTCCTGGCTTCAGCAAGATACTAACTATTCCTTCATTCCAGGATCCGGGGAGATCTTTATTATTAAGGAAGATTTCATTAAAAAGTTCGGTGAGAGGAGTCAAAACAACCGTTTGAAGAGCCAAAAAAACTTCATTTGGTAGAGTCTGGGCCTGCCGCTTTTCCCCTTTTTAGAGCCTTTATTACCTCAGAGACCTCTTTCTCAGTAATTTCTTCATTAAGATATAACTTGTGGTCTAGGGATGCCTTTGGGATTTCAATCCCTTCTAATAAGTTTTGTATTTCGTCACTGGAGCCAGAAGATTCTTCGGTGTACAAATTTGTGAAGTATTCTGCAAATTCTTTCCTTATTTCATTGTTTTCTGAGAGTATACCTTGCTGGCTCGCTTTTTGAATTTTGTTGATCCTATTACTAGTTCGCTCAGTTCTTGCTTTCCATGCTAGGATCTTTCCGCACCCTTCACCGTATTCATAATGCGAAAGTTTGCTGGCCACCATCTTTCTCTGACTGTTGTTTCCAAGTAGTCATTCATTTCCCTTTTCTTACTTTTTACTTTGATTTCTAATTCTTCTCTCTCTTTACTGGTACTGGCCCTATATAGCTGTATATTGAGTTCCATTAAATCTTTCTCAATACTTTTTACAAAAGATCTTTTCTCCCTATTTTTGTAGGCCATTATGTTAGTGATTTTCCCCCTGATATATTCTTTATAAGCGTCCCAAGCTATTTGCTTTGTTGTTCCTTCTTTGTTTAAATCAAAAAACTGTTGAGTTTCCTCTGTTAGTTTAGCTATGCAGGCTTGGTCCAATAATATTTTCTTATCTACTGTCCATCTTTGGGGGATGGGAGAGTTTATTAGAGTCATGTTAATCTTTACCGCGGAGTGGTCTGAGAGATGTTCTGGTATATGTTCTACTTTTTTTATGTGTTCAGTTAGGCAACTGCTGACCAAGAAGTTGAGCCTGGATTCATGGCCTAATCTCTTATTTTTACAAGTAAATTTATGCTGTTTATTCCCTTTTTCTTTCCAGATATCAACTATCCCTAAGTCTTTGATACAGATTCCAAGCCACTCTCTCATTTTGGGTGTTAGAAGTGATTTTCCTATCGGGTATCGATCTTCTTTAGGGTTTAGTAAAACATTGAAGTCACCTCCCAATATTATGGGTGAGTCAACCATCAATAAATGGGAATACAGATTTTGAAGTGGTTCAGGGTCGTCAATGTTTGGACCATAGTAGCCCACCACTGTGTACATGTTGTTATACATTTTTGCTTTTACGCTCACCCATCTTCCCTTCTTATCTACTTCCGAATTATCAATAACTGCTTTAAGAGATTTCTTAAAGATGGCTGCCACTCCTTTTACATTACAAGTCTGGTTTGTCGGAATACAGTGTTCTATCCAGCTTTGGCTTTTGCATATAGACTCCCATTCCTCCTTAGTTAGGTGAGATTCTTGAACTATTATTATCTCGCAATCAATGTTTTTCAGATACTCCAGGATTTTTGCTCTACGTTTTCTTACTCGCAGTCCGTTTACATTCCAAGTTACGATGTTGAGCGTTTTTTCTTCCCCCCCCCGAACTTGTATTAATCATCCTCAATCCAATTTATGCTTTTAACTTGGTGACCTCTCAACTCCCCATAGCTTGTTTTTAGGACTTTATTATTTTCATTTTTTCCCCCCAATTTGCTCCCCACCTTGTGACATACTTTTTCTTTTTCTCTTTTTTGTTTTTCCTTGGTGAGCATTACTGTGTTTAGTCCCCCCCCCCCCCCCTGGAGAAGCCTCCCTCTTCTTTTCTCCTCTGGGCATACACTGCCCATTTTGAGCTCCCTGCCTTTGAGTACAAAGTTGTGCACTTTCCTTTCCCACCTTAAAGCAGTTGCTGAGGCCTGTCTCCATATAATACTATTGTTTAGATGTTAGGTTAAAGATTATTAGTTATTGATTAGGAGTGAGAGTGGGTGCGAGAGTGATCTTCCTGCTGGGTCTTGATTTGGTCTATGAAGTTTTCTACCTCTTTTGGATCCCTTATATTAAACATTTTATTGTTCCACATGATCCTTAATGAGGCCGGAAAACGCATTTGGACGTTTGCACCTAATGCTTTTAGTTGTGGCATGTGTTGTCCCAGTTCCCACTGTCTGTCTTGAGTGGTTTTTGAGATGTCTGATCTAATCCTACAAGACCATCCATCTTTTGAGAATGAAACCGCCTTTAGCCCCTCACTTAGAATCCGTTCCTTTAGAGAGTAGGTCATAAAATGAATCAGTATTTTCCGTTTTTTTTTTCTTTGTTTGCCTTTTCTAAAGGGATCCCGATGTATCCTTTGGATATCTTCAGTAAGATTGATGGATTTGGTCCAGGGAATTAGTTCTTCTAAAAGCTGGACTATGAAACCCTTTATATCTTCCCCTTCTAAGCCTTCGGGAATATTTAGTATTTTTAAGTTGTTTCGTCTGGCATGGTTTTCCATAGACTCTAGCCTCTCACTGATCTCCAGTTCTCTAGTTTTAAGTTTGTTTATCTCTTTATGGTTTGCTTCTGTTTTCTTGTTCAAGATTTCTATTTCTCCTTCTACATGTGTAACTCTATCGATAAGAGTATTTATTTTTTGGTCGAGTGTCTCACATGTTTCTTGAATCTTTGTCTGGTTTTTTTCAGAAATTGCAAATTTGTCTCTTAGCTCTCTCATCATTGCCCCCATCTCTCCTAAGATCTTTTCCGCCTGAGGCTCGTAAGAGCGATCCGCACTAGTGCTGGCCTGGGTACTGTTGCTGATACTGTTGCTACAATTTTTAGTATGTGCTGTCTCTAGGCCATGGTCTTTTCCGGGTGGAGAAGCTTGATCTTGTGCTTTTGTGTTTCTGGTATCATTCATCTGCTCTTCAGGCTTACCTCCTCCTTCTAGTTCTTGGTTTTCAACCATAACCAGTGCTTGATATTTGTTGCTTGTTGGTACTCCAAGGCCTCCTATTTCAGGCTTCTCGGCCATCGTTGAGGCTACACTTGTATTTAGTAATGCTTGGAGCTCTTTATTCGTACTTTTTTCTTGTACCTTGAAAAAGGATCTAAGTGATGGGGTAATTTTTTGGGTACTACACAGCCCGGGTTTTACTAAACTGAGCCGGGCTGCTTGTGAAAGAGGAGCCGTGCTCTTTTTGTTTCTTCTTTTAGTTTCTTTGGGGGTAAGGTGTATCTTGCCTCTGTTTTTGTCCCTTTCGTTGTCCTTGTTTTTGTCACTATCACTAGCCTGACTAGGATCTCTAGATTCTTTAGGATTTTTGGTGTCCTTATGGTCTTTAGATATTTTTAAACTTTCCGGATCTTTGATGGATTTTGTATCCAAATGTCTGTTCTTCGAGCTCTCCAAGCTATACCCACCTCCAATATGTCTCTCTTCCGCCAAACTTTTCTTTTCTTTTCCTACAAGGGTGACCTTAGGTCTTTCCAGTTTCTCTGTCTTGTAGGTTCCACCTTCCACTTTTTCCCCCTCCCCACTCTTCACTGCAGCTTCCTGAGCTAGTTTTTGTGACACCCTAGGGTCTCCAGACTCACAACCTTTTGTGTAGGAACGAAAAGGGGTGTCTCTTATTGTGTCTTGCTGTTGATCTCCTTCTGTTTCTCTTCCTTTCAATCTTCCTTTCAGTTTTTTTAGGGTGCAAATATCAAGTCTAGCACTGTTAGATGTTGTAGAATAATCCAAAGTGGATATAGTGCTTCCCCTAAAGGAGACGCGATGGACAATGTTGGTTTTTTTCTGGTGTGCTCGGGCTGCTTCTGCCCACACTACCAGTGAGCCCCGATCCACAGGGCTTTGAATTTCGTGTGACTCCACTGCCGTGCAGTTCACCCTTTCTCCACTGGGTGTCAGTATTGCCTCTTTTAGCTGGTCGATCTTGTAACTCACTTTAGCTCCCTTTAACTCCCTTTAACTCAGCTTAATTATTGCAGGCTACAGTAGTTTTTTATAGCTTCAAAGAAAGTTCTCGGCAAGCTGTGCTGCGCTGATGCAGCGCAGATGCAAATGTGAGGTGGACAATCCAGATCCAAATCAGTGCAGAACAGAGCCCACAAACGAGTTCAATTATTCTCTGATAGATCGTTTTAAGTTTTTTTCAGAATATACTTTCAGTTTTTGTTTTTTCCTGCTGCTGGCTCCTAGATTAAGTCTCTTCAAATGAGCCCTGCAGTTTTTTTTTCCACTCGACCCCCACAGACCCCCGAGCTTTGTAGGGTCGGAAAGCCGAGTGCACCAAACAGCTGAGCTCCGAGGCGGCAGGGGCGGCTACTGTTTCTGTCACAAGAGAGCGGAGAACGTAGATGTAAGATGCAGCCACGTCCCCTGGGCCCCCGAGCTAATGGAAGGTGATGCGAAGCAACCTTGAGCCCCCCAGACCCGGGGCTGTTGCCGCTCTCCACAGACCCCCAGTTGCAGGCAGGTAGGCTGACAGCCAGCGGCACTCACCGGTCGGGGCACCAGGCTCCTCGCGGATCCGGATGCAAGCACAGAGGCTGACGCGAACACACGAATAAACACTGGCAATTCAGGGTGATTCAAGATGCTTGTGTAGACCCAGATCACATACGGCAGGAGACAGGAGACAGGAGACGAGGTAACATCATATTTCAGCTCCGGTGGGCATTTTTAGGCAAAAAAAAACGGCTCCCTCTGGCAAGGAGCTCACGACTGGGCTCTTCACTCAGCCACCATCTTCTCTCTCCTCCACCCACTTATTTATACAACTACTAACATATTCATTTACTCATACAGCCACTAAATCACCCATACACACACTAACACAACCCCTCACTCACCCATACAGCCATTCACATAGCTACTCACTCACCCATGCAGCCACTCATATATCCACTCACTGACCCATACAACTGATACAACCACTCAACCACATGTACATTGTTAAATTAAATTTATATTGCGCACATCTACCCTAAACAGGGTTTCCCGGTTATGATAGTCACTCACTCACACATACAGAAACTCACTCACCCATACAGAAACTCACTCACCCATACAGCCACTCACTCACCCATGCATCTACTTAAACACCCCCACACTTACTCACTAATACAGCCATTAAGCCACCCAGTGACTCACCCATAGAGGCTCTCACATACCCACTCACTTACCTATAAAGCTACTAACACAGGTACTGACCCACTCCTATGCCACTCAGACACCCATCCACTCACCCATATACCTAGCCACACAACCACTCACTCAGCCATACAGCCACTTACACATCCATGTATACACCTATGCAGTCACTCAAACAAACAACCACTTGCCTATATAGCTGCTCAAATACCCATTTACCCATATATCCACTCTCACCCACTCACTCACCCATATAGCCTCCCACTCACATACCCATTAACTTATCTATACAGCTAATAACACACACACTCACTCATACAGCTATTCAGACACCCACTCACTTATTCATACACCCACTCATCCATACTGGTACCCACACAGCTATTTACACACCTTCACTCGCCCATACAACCATTCACACACTCAAACACCTATATAGCTTCTCACACATACTAACTAACTCAGACAGCCACTCGGACACCCATTCACTGACCTATATTCCACTCACACAACAACTCACTCACCCACATAGCCACACACTCACCCACACAGCCACTCACATACCTACTCACTCACCCATACACCCACTCACACATACACTCATTTACCCATACACCTATTTACAGAACCCCTCACTCGCCCATTCAGCCTCTTAAGCAGCCACTCAATCACCCATACAGCCACTGATACACCCACTCATTCACCCATACAACCACTCACACACCCATACAGTCATTTACACACATACTTACTCACTCACCCATAAGGCCACATATAATAATATAGACTCACCTATATAGCCACTCAACACATACTTACTCACACAGCTACTCTCACACCTACACACTTACCTATACAGCTACTAGCACATGTACTCACTCACTTAAAATCCATCCAGTCAGCACATACTCACATAAAACCATCCACATTAACACTCATCACCCATATAGCCACTGACACACCCATTTGCATACCCATATACTTATCATATACTTACCCATGCAATTCCTCACTCGCCCATATACCAATTCACACAACCTCACACTCGCCCATACAGCCATACACATAGACACTCACTCACCCAAACAGCCACTGATACACCCATTAACTCATCCATGCAACCACTCACACACCCACTCACTCACCCATATAGCCACTTACACATGCACTCACTCACCCATACAGCCATCCACACATGCACTCACTCACCGACCCATACAGCCAATGATACAAATATACACTCACCTATACAGCCACTGAAAACACACTCACTTAGTCATACAGCCACTCACACATGTACTTACTCACCCATAAAGTCACTCAGACATCCACTCACTCACCCAATCAGGAACTCATACACTCACTCACTTACTTATATATATACAGCTGCTAACAAATGCATTGCCCAACTCATATATCTTTTCAGACACCTATTCGCTCATCCATATACCCACTTACACATTCATCCATGCACATACTCACACAGCCAATTACTCAGCCATATAGCTACTCACACACACTGACTCACCCATAAAGCCACATACACAACATATTCACTCATGCAGTCACTCATGAACACTCACTCACCTATACAGTCACTCACTTTACTATTCACCCATACAACCACTCACATACCCAATCACTCACCCATACGGCCATTCATACACCCATTCACATATACTGGGTTCTAACACACACACACACACACACACTAACTCAGTCATACATCTAATCAGATACCCATTCACTCACAAATACTCCCACAACCACTGATTCACCCATACAACCACGCACACACGCACTCACCCACACAACCACTCACTCACCCAGTGTCACTCACCAATATACCCACTCACCCATAAAACTATTCCCACTCATACAACCCTTCATTTACCTATACAGCTACTCACACACATACTGACACCCATACAGCCACCCACTCACCCATACAGACACTTACACAAACATACACTCACCTATACAGCCATGCACACGCCTATTCACTGGTCCATACAGCTACTCACACACCTGCTCACTTACCAATATAGCTACTAACACACATACCCACTCACTCACTCATATAGCTACTCATGTATCTACTTATTCACCCATATAGCCACTCACATACCTACTCACTCACCCATACAGTCACTAACATACCCACTCACTCACCCATACAGCCACGCACTCACCCATTCACTTATGTATACAGCAACTAACACACACATTTATTCATACAGCTTCTCAGACACCCACTCACTCATGCATACAGCCACTCACACACTCACTTACCATACAGGAACTCATACACCCTCTAACTTACCCACACAGCCACTCACACACCCACTCACCCATACAATCACTGACACACCCACTCACTTACCTATATATATTCTAACATATACCTGAACTCCCTCATACAGCCACTCAGACACCCACTCACTCAATCATACTCCCACTCCTACAACCCTTCACTCACCCATACAGCCATTCACACAGCCACTCACTTGCCCATATAGCCAATCATATACCCACTCAGTCACCCATACATCCACTTATACAGGTACTCACTCACCCAACCATACAGCCATTTGCTTACCCAGTGAGCCACTTACAAAAACATACACTCACCTATACATCCACTCAAACACAAATTCACCCGCCCATACAGCCACATTCATACCCACATACTTACCTATACAGCTACTAATACATGCACTCACTCACTCACATAGCCACTCAGACAACCACTCACTTATATATGCTCTTACCCATACAACCACTCCCAAAACAGGTACATCACTTACTTATATAGCTATTAATACACACAGTCACTCCTTCAGCTAATCAGGTACCCACTCACTCACCAACAGAACCACTCCACACCTACTCACTCACCAATATAGCCCCTCACACACTCATTTATCTAAACAGTTTCTAAAACACACGCTAACTAACTCATACAGCTAATCAGATACTCATTCACTCACCCATACTCCTACAATCACTCACCCATAAAGCCACTCCCAAAACCTCTCACTCACTCCTACAGCCACTCAAATGTGCACTTTATCACCCATACAGACACAAAGACATACACTCACCTATAGGCATTCACATACCCATTCACTCACCGATATAACTACTCCCACACCAACTCACTTACCTATATAGCTACTAATATACATACCCACTCACTCACCCGTACAGCCACTCACATACCCATACAACCACCCATTCACTTAGCTATACAGAAACTAACATACACACAAATTCATACAGCTTCTTAGACACCCACTCACTCATTAATACAGCCACTCACATACCCATTCACTCACCCACACAGCCACTCATACACTCACTCACCCATTCAGCCATAGTCTCACTCATTCACTCAAACATCTTGTACCACATGCACTAACTCATTCATACAGCTACCCAGACACCCACTCACTCACCCATACAGCTACTCACATACCCACTTACGCTTATATATAGGAACTCAAAAACCCACTCACTCACCCATCCATATAGCCACTCACATATCCACTCATTAACGCATACAGTCACTGACACTTCCACTCACTCATCCATATAGCCACTCACACTAGCACTCATCAACCTATTCAGTCACTCACTGTTAGAAATGGGGGTTTCTGGTTGGCAAGGGTATGCACCTTATGCCAAGTAGGGACACTTCCTTCTAGTCAGGATAATGGAGTTGCACTCCTAAAATAACCCCTGTTCACCCCCTTGGTAGCTTGGCATGAGTAGTCAGGCTTATCTTAGAGGGATTATGTAAAGCATTTGCACAAAACCAACAGTAATACAGTGAAAACACTACAAAAGGACACCACAATAGTTTTAGAAAATTATCCAATATTTTATATACTTAAATCAAGACCAAAAACTGTAAAAATCCACAATACAGAACTTTAGAATCTTCAGTTATCAAAATAAACTTGAAATAAAGTTAATTGAAGTCAATAGCTCCATCTGGGGCTATCACGGCGTAATGAACAACAAATTTCAAACAGTTCTGGCTGACCGCTGTGTCGCGGGCCAGCTACGATGTCGGTGAGATCAACAAAACAGTACCTTTAGAAATGCAGGGCGTCGGCGACCTCTCAATGGGCTTCGAGATCACGGCGTCCGCAGGCATCGGTTCTGGAGGTTGGTGCAGGAGTCGTCAGGCTCCTAAAGTCACTCCTCGAGGTTAAAGTCAGGAGCACTGGCATTGACAGGCATCGAGTGCTGTGGTGACAGTGCAGAGGTGCGGCGTGCAGTGCACTTGGGCCGTAATGCAGGCGGCAGCTCGGTGACGTTTGTTCAGCAGCGTCAGTGAGACCAAGGCTGCGGTGTGAACTAATACGATGCTCGTCACTTTGGTGGCAGGTCACAGTGCAAACAGTGTCAACATCGTTGCTGAAGCACTGTCGTCAACTGACAAACTGGATTTAATGGTGCCCGCATCGGTGGGCCAAGGTTGTGGTGTAGGATGAGGATGATGCATCGTGTTACTTCAGAGCGGTGCCCTTGAACCACAGTGCAAGCAGAGGCATTGATGTCGCCTTGGAGCAGCGGTGTCGGGGATCCCAGGGTGACGGCGTGAAGCGAGGTGGTGCGGAGTGCAGTGCCCACAAGTCACGGTACAGTAGTAGAGAAGTGTGGCTCAATGGTTAGAGCGGCAGACCCTGATGCAGTAGTCTGGCCGGGACCAGGGCTCAATTCCCGCCTCGGCGGGTCTTGGGCTCAATTTCCTCGGACCTGATAATTCTCGCTTCGGTGCCTATTCTAATCATGAGTCCCACTCTGCACTTCTGGGCAATAGCTTGCTTAATTTCTACAACGGCCCCAACAACGCTGAGGATGCCTGACTTCACCTTGGGGGTGCCCAGGAGTGGGCTCCTCACAGGGAAAGGCCAGGAAGGGTTCCTTGGCGGTATTCGTACAAGCGCCGAGATGCCTACGGGTAGTCGTGCGCTATACAAGTGCGTAATCATTTCATTTCATAATCATTTCATTTCATTTCATTTCATACAAGCAGAAGCTCAGTGGCGGCATCAGATCGCATCATCGGTGAGACCAGGGTTGCAGTGCGGAGTTGTGGCAGTGCCCTTTGCTGTGCCTTCAGGCACCGGAGTCGCCAGTGGCATCGTAGACTGTATCTGGTTGCTTTTTCTTCTGTTGCAGCACAAAACGCACAGTCTCCAATGCTGAAGGCAGAAGAACTTGAAGTCTTTTCTGTTCCTGAGACTACTTGAACAGGGGGCAAGCTGAACCTCAAACCCTTGGAGAAACTCACAAAAAGAAGTTGCAGAAAGTTCAGTCCCGTCATTTCACTGTCCAAGACAGAAGCAGTCTAAGGCCAACACAGCAAAGTGGTAGTCCCTCTTCACAGCTTCTCCACCTCTTCTTCTTGGCAGTCTTCTTGGTTCCAAAAGAGTTCTAAAGTTCTTGGCTCTGTGCCCCAATGTTTATACTCCAAATTCCTTTGTCCTCTCAGGCAGAGAGTGTCTACGCTTAGTCCAAACCAGTTTGGTCCTCTCTGGTCCAGTTTCCCAGCAGGAGGCAGAAACAGCATTGTCCAAGGCAGACAGGGCCTATTCAGGTGCAAGGGAAGTCTCCTCTCACCACTCTAAATGCAGACCGGGCCTATTCAGGTGCTAGTGACAATTTCTCCCACTACTCTGAATGCAGCCCAGGAATATTCAGCCAAACCCTGACTCATCCTGACTCTCTGGAGCCACTGCACATCCCCAGCCCCCGTCATTCCAAAGCCAGACAGTCAATACACATCCTAGCAGAGGCACACAGGATCGCTAAGCAAGAAAATACCTACTCACTAAAAGTGGTATTTTCAAACACAGAATGTAAAAATCACCCTCACTAAAGAATGTATTTTAACATTCCGAGTTCAGGTTTACTAAACTTTATTTTCCTAGCAGGTCCCAATGGGAAGATATATTTATAAGATGTCATAAATTAACTTCCATGCTTTCCTATGGGACAGATAGCCTTTCCATAGTGAAAAACGAAATGCACTGTAATTCACTACCAGGACGTCACACACACCAGTACATGTCCTACCTTTAACATACACAGCACCATGCCCACAGGGGTACCTTGGGCCTACCTTAGGGGTGACTCACATGTAAGAAAAGGAAAGGTTAGGGCCAGGCAAGTGGGTGCACTTGCCAAGTTGACATGGCAGCTACAAACTGCATGCAGACTCTGCGGTTGCAGGTCTGAGTTACCTTTTCAGGGCTACTCATGTGGGTGGCATAATCAGTGCTGCAGGCCCACTAGTAGCATTTGATTTACAGGCCCTGGCACACTCAGTGCACTTTACTGGGGGCTGAGTAGTAAATCAAATATGCCAATAATGGAAATACCAATCAATAACACAATTTACACAGAGAGCATAATCACTTCAGCAATGAATAGCAGTGGTAAAGTGCCCAGAGTCCTAAAACCAACAACAGCAGATCAGGAAAAAATAGGAGGAAGAAGCAAAAGGTTTGGGGATAGCCCTGAAAAAAGGGCAATTTCCAATGCTCACACAGCCACTCATTTACTCATATAGCCACTCACCCACACGACCACTTACACACCTACTCACATAGCAATACAACCCCTCACACTAGCACACACTCACCCATACAACCACATACATCAGCACTCATTCATCCATAGAGTAACTGACAGACCCACTACTCATCCATACAGTCACTCACATAGCCACTCACTCACCCATACTGGCATTCACATACCCACTCACATATCCATACAGTCACTCACAAACCCATTTAATGCCACCCAAAAATTCAACAAGCTGCAGCTGTACTCAGAGGTGTCAAACAACACAGCTACACCCAGAACTATAGAGAAGTGGGAAGGTACTTCCTCTGGAGATACAACAAGACTGTTTTAACCAATCATATCTCTTTATTTATGTGTCACATGGGTTTCGCAGTGACATCGCAATGCGTTGCAACATCTCTGTGAATACTCAAATATGAATTAAAGCATGCATGTGACATTAAATCACTTATGAATACATACTCACATATAATATTAGTAAATTACTTACCCCAAATATACATTTGAACATGTCTATATATAATTTTAAGTGTTGTTAAAAATCTTGGTGGTTTCATGAGTGTCCTGCAGTACAAGAAAATAATACATGTGGGGACAGTTCAAGAAGGATTCACACATATAAAAAAAAGTATTAAAAACAGATTTCCCTGATTCATTCAAATAGCAAGCAACTGCACCAATAAACTCAGGCATGTGCATATGAGGCAGCAGCTGAAGTGACACCGGAGTGGATCGAAGAGCGCAAATACCCAAATTAAAGGAGATTAGCTTTTGGTCTGAAAACATCAAGGAACGCCAGCAAGAAATGTAGCTGCATAGCTACAGTGGAGCAGGTGCACTGTCGCTGGAGGAGGCCGAAGAGTGCAAGCAGTCAATGTCATGTACTTTGGCAAATAGCCACTAACACAGCAACTCACTCACCCATATAGCGACCCACATGGCCACTCATTCATCCATATTGCAACTCACATTGACACTAACTCATCCATATAGTCACTAACACACCCACTTAGTACCCCATACAGCCAATCATACACCCACTCACACACTCATATAGCCACTCACCCACACTCAATGATACATAGAACCACTAACACAAACACCCTCTAGGGTTACAAGTTATAGTTAGAAAAATAAAATGAATTAAAAAAAATTTAAATACCCTGAAACAACCAAAGGTTACAATGATGCTATAGTTAGGAAATACAAGGAAAAAACAAACTAAGAGATACACTGAAAAATCAAAGGTTACAGGGATGTTAAAGTTAGGAAAAAAACATTAAAAACCCTTAGAAATCCATTGGGAAAAAAACAAAGGTTACAGGGAGGATATGGTTAAGAAGTAGATTTAAAAAAAGAAATTTTAATTCATTGAACAAAACAATGATTACTGGGACGTTACAGTTAGGCTCAGATTTCACTCATACAAAACCAGAGACATTCAGTAGATATAGTTACCCGAGCTTACTATAACTTATGCCACCAAAATGCACTACTTATAACCTTACATATTATATAATTCATGGCATGGTCAGTGATATCACTGATATCTCAAATGATATCACTGATGGCATCACCCACAGGACCACTCACATATCCACTCACACACCTACACAACCACTCATACACCTACTTACACACCCATTCACTCACCCATAGAACCACTCACTCACACAGATACACAGACACTCAATTACCCATACACCTACTCACACAGTCACTCACTAAGCCATATAGTCACTCATATTTCCACTCACTACCCATGCAGCTACTGACACACTCCCTTATTTCCCCATGCAGCCACTCACATGTCCACTCATTCACCCATACAGCCATTCACTCACCCATTTAGCCACTCACACTCCCTTCCCCATACACATACTCACAGAGCCACTCACGTATCCATACAGTCACTCACTACACCTTACAGCTACACACACATTCACTTATATACCAATACAGTCACTCACCCATACAACCACTCACACACCAGTAGAGAGAGCCACTCAGACATCTATAGTCAGTGTCATAGCTCCCGCCATACAAAAGCAAAAGGTTATCTCCTGATGGTGGGCACCTCAGGAGATAGGAGGAGCCAGCCCTGGGGCCTGCTATCCCTAGGGCCATAATTGGCTCCAGGAGGGGACTGCGCGTCCCCCTCTCCAGCACAGGCCAGCCCTGGGGAGGTGGAAGTGTTCCTCCATATTGTTATTTTTGCCCTAGGAGAGAAGTGAGTGTATCCCCCTCCTTTTTTTATAAAACCCTGGGGGCGTTCGCATACCCCATAATTATCTTTATAGCCCCAGTGAGGTGGTGGTACCCGAAGCATAAAATTTCCCTTGGAGGGACGCGATGTATGCCCCATCCAATAAAATCTTAAACAAGCCATGCCCCCGGGACCTGGGCCACCCGGGGACTTCAGTAAAAACAAGTGTGGGAGCCCGTATGTATTTTTTTATTACCACAGATTCATGGCACCATCATGATTTTGTGGCAATATGTTTTTTAAAAAATGCTTTTTTGCCCTGTTGGGGTCCCTCTAGGACCCCAGGACCAAGGCTAGGGTCGGGGTATTCCTACCCGGTTCCCTTTTCTTTTTTTATGTTTTTTTCAGAGATTTGGCTGAATTTAAATCTCAAGATTGCTGCCAGCACTTTCTAGTTGAAGTGTTGGCATCCAATCAGACATCATTGGGAGGGTTCGTTGATATACAAATGTGGATTTCTGTTAATAACTCCATAAATACTGGACAGGTTTACACTAAATAACAAAAAGCACTTTTTCTGGTCTAAGAGCAAGATTTCTGCTAAATTTGGTTAACGGTTTGGACTCTGGTTGTGTTCAAAATCCTTATGGCAATTAACATGGTAAATGCACTTTTTTTTTATCCCCTTTTTCTCCCCCTCCCCCCGCTTAACACATTAAACCTGGAACTTTCCATACACAACTTGAATCACCAGCACACTTTTTTGGGAAAATTTCATGAAGATTCTTTAGATTGCTCTAAAGATACAGCAAGTCAAAACATTATTTTCCTCTGGACACATGGTCCTAACTAAGACCACCTACTGGGGAAGGAAGGAAGGAAGGAAGGAAGGAAGGAAGGAAGGAAGGAAGGAAGGAAGGAAGGAAGGAAGGAAGGAAGGAAGGAAGGAAGGAAGGAAGGAAGGAAGGAAGGAAGGAAGGAAGGAAGGAAGGACACACACGGTTCAGATATTCTCTGAAAAAACAAGTTACAGGGATGTTGTAGTTAGGCTCAGATTTCACTCGTTCAAAACCATAGAAATTCAGCAACTATAGCTTATGCCCCCACAATGCACTGCTTGTGTCCTCACACATTACATCACTCATGACATGGTCCCTAGCATCACTGATAACATCTTGTGAGTGCCTGTGTGGGTCTGTGACTGCTTATGTGAGTTGTGCTATGGGTCTGCTAGTGGATGAGAGAATGCCTGTGTGAATCTCTGATTGGGTGTGTGAGTGCCTGTGTGCGTCTGTGAGTAGGTGTGTGAGTATCTGTGTGGGTCTATGGGGCTGTGTGAGTGCATGTGTATGTCTATGATTGGGTGTGTGAGGGGTGCTATGGGTCTGCGAGTGGGTGTGTGAGTGCCTGTGAGGGTCTGTGAGTGGATGTATGTGGGTGTATGTTAGCCTGTGAGTGGTTGTGTAAGTGCCTGTGTGGGTCTCTGACTGGTTCTTTAAGTGGTGCTATGGGTCTGTTAGTGGGTGTGTGAGTGCCTGTGTAGGTCTCTGATTGGGTGTGTGAGTGCCTGTGTGGGTCTGTGAATGGGTTTGTGAGTACTGTGTCTATATATTAGTGGGTGTGGTGTTATATAGTTTTGGCAGATTTTTGCTTAGAGAATTTAAAAGGGAGAACCATAGACTCTGCTCTCACCAGGAGATGACAAGAAAGAAATCACTCATCACAGTCACTAGAGATTAGATTGAGCTCCATTAGATCATCAATGCATTCACCTCCATTAAGGGTTTTAGATTGTTTATCAATGTGAGCTACAAGAGGAAATACATTTGATTTGCCTTCGACAAGCCCATAAAGTTGTGAACATTTCTTCTTTAATGAAGTGGAGCTTAAGCTGGGCACTTGCTTTATTGAAATGGATAAGTGCTTCCGGTTGAATTTTAATTTCTCTGAAATGACCATCAGGGCCAGAATAGCCTCAGGGACCACATTACCCAGGGCCTGGTCAAAATTAAATGGGGAGTGGAGCTATGCAGCCTGCCTCCCCAGGCCAAATTCAGTCCGGGGAACCCATCCTGCAGTGCCCAGCCACATCTCCCTGGTTGACCTGGTCCTACCCAGGGCAACTAGTGTGCTATGGAACTATGGGGGAGCCTCAAGGCCCCCACAGTGCCAGCCAGCTCCCTGCCTCCTGCAGAAGCCGGCATTGCTCTTACACACAGAGAGTTGCTGGAAATGCAGTTCCCTTCATGCGAGAGCAATAATTAAAAATTTGCAAACATTCGTGACAAGAATTTTCAATTCTATTAAGGACACGGAGGCGAGGATTATGCTTTCTCTATTTCTTTTACTACCAACAGCAGCCAATAGAAACATAGTAAAGGAAACAAAAAACCACAACTCCCATGAGCCCTTAGGCAACCATAGAGAGTACATGCTATATAAGTCACCATAGAGGACAACACTTCCTCTTTCTTTGTCCAGGAACTATAAACAGTCTAAAGTCATTTGAAGAAAAGTACCGCCAACCATCCAGAAAGGAAAGTCCGAAGGCAGAACCGCAAAGAAATCCAACAGGAAAACAGGCAACCACTCCAAAAGCGCCGAAGGTGCATTAGGAAACACAGCAAATCCAAGCTCCAAGGCGCGGAAAAAGGTGCCGGAAAGACCAAGATGACAGTTCATTTCTGGTCCGAACCTGAAAGAAAAAACAGAGCCGTAACATATATCCCCAAAAACCTTGGAAGGTCGCATCACATAGGGTGGGGAAAAAATCAATGCAAAACAATGCAGATCACAGTAAAGTCAAGATGCAACATAAACAATGCAGTAGAATACCAATGGGTGGGATAATCCTCGCCTCCGTGTCCTTAATAGAATTGAAAATTCTTGTCATGAATGTTTGCAAATTTTTAATTCTATGGCAGGACAGGAGGTTTCAGATTATGCTTGTTCAAAGCTGTTCCACCACAACAGATGCAATATCTACAATGGGTTTGAAGTAAAATGTCTTAAACACAGTATCAGAAGACCAATCAGCTGTCTTCACAATGTCATGCAAACTCACACCAACACGAAAACCCTTAGAAGCCATGGCACCCCTCGCGGAGTGAGCTCCAAAGATGGAGGTATCAATTCCTGCCTCAGACATCAGCCAGCGTACCCACCGAGCCAGAGTAGCTGACGCCACAGGCTTAAAAGGCTTTAACAAAGCAATCAATAACTGTCCAGACATATCTTGACGAAAAGGAGCAGTACTCACCTCATAATCCTTTATGCAGCGTACCACACACAATTGTGGATTGTGAGGAAACGCTGGGTAAGTGACAGTAGACAGATTAGTTTTGGTACGCCTGGAAACTGTAAAAGTAACGCCTTCTGGGGAAAAAGAACGACCCGCGAGGTCCAATGCACGGACATCCGAAACACGCTTACAAGATACTAAGCACAAAAGCATTGTCAATTTCGCAGACAACTGCTTACGGGACAGAGAAGCGTTGGGAGGCCAAGCCTCTAGAAAACGCAACACAATGGAGACATCCCAAAGAGCAACATATTTCGGACATGGTGGTTTAGCCATTCGCACACCACGTAACAATGCAGAGATGAGAGGATGTTCCCCAACAGGCTTTCCGTCGACCAAAGCATGGCCCGCAGAGAGAGCGGAGCGGAAAGAATTGACGGTCCTGTAAGCAGAACCAGCAGAAGCGATGGAAGCAAGAAAATTAACCACTAGAGAGACATCTGCAGAAGTGGGATCCAGATTCCGTTCAGAACACCAATCACACCACCGACGCCAAGCTGACGCATAACGTTTGCGCGTGTTGGGGGCCCAAGCTTCAGAGATAAATCTCTCAGCGTCTCCAGATAAGCCAGGGACTTTCCAGCGTTCCCCGAGAGACGCCACGCTACCAGACGGAGCTGGCCCGACAGAACTAGAGGATGTGGTTGGAGCAAAGGATCCAACAGCAAGTTCCACCTCGTTGGAAGCAGAAATGGAGTCGAGCAACTCATTTCCAGAAGGTCCGGAAACCACGCTTGAGCTCTCCAAAGAGGAGTGATCAGAACGATCTCCGACAGAAACTGCTTCGTCCTGGCCAAGACTCGCGGAATCACCGCGAAAGGGGGAAAGGCATAGCAAAGCTGAGGAGGCCAAGTCTGGAGAAAGGCATCCGTGGCGATGGCCTCCGGATCCGGACGCCAGCTGTAAAACCTGGGTAGTTGAGCATTGAGGCGAGAGGCGAAGAGATCGATCCAGGGGCGACCCCAAAGGCGAGACAGGGATCGAAAGACCCGAGGGTGAAGACGCCAGTCGCTGAAGTCCAGCAGATGGCGAGAGTTCCAGTCGGCCACTTGATTTTGGCGACCTGGGAGATATTCTGCAATAAGAGTGATCTTCCTCTGTAGGCAGAAGTGCCAGAAATCCTTCGCAATCTCTGCTAACAACTTCGATCGAGTTCCCCCCAACTTGTTCACATATCGCACCGCTGAGATGTTGTCCATGCGGAGCAAAATGCAACAACTGGTGGCTTGCGGAGCAAGACTGCGGATCGCAAACGATCCCGCCAGAAGCTCCAGGCAGTTGATATGAAGGGCTAACTCGTCCTGAGACCAACGACCGCCCGTCGTCAAGTCTCCGCAACGGGCTCCCCAGCCCCAAAGACTCGCATCCGATTACAAAACCAAGTCTGGAGTCGAGCCGAACAGAGCTTTCCCGTTCCAAGCCTCCATGTGATGGAGCCACCACATCATTTCCGATTTCGCATCTTGGGACAGAGGAACCAGGTCGGAGTACCGAAGACCCTTCTGCAAGTGTCTGATTTTGAGACGTTGCAAGGCTCGATAATGCAGGGGACCCGGAAATATCGCCTGAATGGAAGAAGCCAACAGCCCGACAATCCGAGCGATCGACCGCAACGATACGTTCGGTGCAGACAACAGTGACTTCAACTCCCTCTTGATAGACCTGACTTTCTGGGCAGGTAAAAGAAGTTGGCAAGAGACCGAATCCACAAGGAAACCCAGAAACTCTATCGATTGAGTGGGCAGTAAATGAGACTTCTGCGGATTCACAAGAAATCCGAGAGACTGAAGTAGAACGATTGTCCAAGACAAATGGGAACGAAGTTGTAGTGGGCACTGAGCCAGCAAAAGAATGTCGTCCAGATACACTATCAGTCGCACCCCCCGCACACGCAGCGATTCCATGACCGGTCGCAGGAGCTTCGTGAAGCACCAAGGGGCGGACGAGAGACCGAACGGGAGAACCGTGTATTCGAACCAGTCCCTCAGCCATTGGAACTGCAGAAATCGGCGATGGGGCGGAAAGATGGGAATGGACAAGTATGCGTCCTTCAAATCCAGGCCAACCATCCAGTCGCCCTTGCGAAGAAGATCCCTGAGAAGATGGATGCCCTCCATCTTGAAGTGACGATAGATCACCCCGTAGTTGAATTCTTTGAGGTTGAGTACAAGGCGAGATCCTCCCCCCTTCTTCTCCACCAGAAACACATTGCTGATGAACCCCTGTGGATGGAGGGTTGTTCGCACAATGGCCCCTTTGAGAAGAAGAGAATCTATTTCCTTGGATATCACCTCGCGATCTCGTTGGGAAAAAACAAGGGGAGAAGGGACGGGACCCTGAAGGGGTGGGTGGTAGAACTCGATGTGATACCCCTGCACTGTTTGCAATATCCAAGCATCGCTGGAGATCAAGCGCCAATTCTCTAGAAAATACTGAATCCTGCCCCCCAAAACAACACTGTCGTAATGAATCAGGCTCACCTGCAGAGGAGTAATCCTGTCGTCCTCCCTGGTTTCCACCGTAGCCTCCCTTGTTGCCTTGACCTCGACCTTTCCGGGAGGGGTAGAAGGTGGTTTTAGATCCGGAATAGGACTGTTGGTGTTGCTGACGCTGTCCGCCACCACCCTGGTGGGACTGTTGGCCACGTTGCTGACCAGAACCTCGGCCGAACGAACGTCCCCCAGAACGTCCGGCCTTGGCAGGGAAGATTGCGCCTTGTCCAGGCCACTAAAGGTCGCCACAAATTTGGTCAGTTCCTTCAAAAAAGGCTGACCAAATAGTAGACCTTGAGCCAGAGCACCTGATTCGGAAGTAGCAAGCTCAGACAAGCGTGGATCCATTTTCAGCAGGATGGAACGCCTACGTTCCGTTGAGAGGGCACAGTTTGCGTTCCCTAAAAGACAGATAGCCCGTTGGGCCCAGCCAATAAGGACATCGGGGTCAATGCCAGACGCCTCCCCTTGGGCCTGATACCCCAGATCTAGGATTTTCGTAAGGGGACCAAGAAGATCCAGCAACTTGTCTTGGCACAGGCGCCAAGAACGGTCAATCCCCTTCTTAGGATCTTTATTAAACTTCTTAAGATAGGTCAAAATCGTGGGGTCGACCTCCGGAGTGTCTGCCAATTTATCCGCCAACTCCGGACGAGGGCACTCGGAACGTAACCGAGCACGCACCTCCTGATCGAAAGAATCACGGATATGGGCCTGGATATAGTCAGCGACTTCTGGAGCAGGGCACCAAACCTTGGAATTGGGATGTATGATATCCGTTGGCTCAAAAGTCAAAACCGGTGGATGGGAGGAGGCATCAACAAAATGCTCCTTTCGGGATTTCTTAGCAGGAGGGGGACCAGATGGACCTGAGGACGACGAAGAGGACGTATCCTCCGCGTCAGGAGGTGGAAGTTGAGAGTGACAAACCTTAGAAGGGGCAGACAAAGACTTGGCCAATTTTACGAAGTCTGACCTGTGAGGATTACTGGGCGACTTAGAGGAATGCTTGGAAGCAGACGAAGGAATCCAGCCCTGCTGCTGGGCATAGTCAGTCAAATGACGCTTTAGCGGCCCAATGGCTCTAACCAGCGCAGTATTGACCGAATGCTGAACGCCCTGGTCAAGGGCATCAACTAAATCGTACTCAAACGATTCCTCCTGTTCTTCCTCATAACAGTATTCCTCAGCATCGACATAGTCTTCCATTGTTAAGACCAAACTAGGCACACTACTGAGGTGAAAACAAGGAAAAAATAGATTAATATAGAATTAATCTATATGCCCACAAAAATACTCAAAAGGTAAAACCAGGTCACCACCAAGCGACCCTGTCAGGGGGGGTGACAGCCCCACGCAAGCAAGATAGGCAGAGTAAGAACTCGACCAAACAGCAATGATAAAAGGTGGAGGGATCAGCTTGCGTGCAATCGACACCCTAGGCACCGCCTCTACAGATTATGCAGCCCAAAACCTTCCGTGAGGTAGAGGGCGTCAAATGGAGCTCTCCGGCAGACAAAGTGGGCTGAGGCAAGAAGAAACGCCGCCTCGTAGCGTGTCCGGGCTCCTGTCAACACGGAGCTTGTCAACAATAGCCAGAGCGCATGCGCGGTGGCCTGTCTGCGACCGGAAGAGGAGTGACGCGCGACACGCGCGCGCGACTCCCCGAGCTCCGTCCCACTCCACAAGAAGACAGACACGGGCACAAAGCGCCCGAAAGTCCAGAGAGGCGAACACGCGCTCTCGTAATCACAACCAGAGACAACGTCCTGAAAGCGCTGAAAACGCCAGCGGCAGCACAACACGCTTAAACAAAGCGGCGGCAAGAAACACAAAGCAATAAGCGGCGCTCAGCAACTGTCACAGAACAGCAAGGTAACAGGCAAAATATACATGCAAGTCACACAATAACGTAATAAAGCACTTAACTGGCTGCGAAGCAGCAAAGAAAGAGGAAGTGTTGTCCTCTATGGTGACTTATATAGCATGTACTCTCTATGGTTGCCTAAGGGCTCATGGGAGTTGTGTTTTTTTGTTTCCTTTACTATGTTTCTATTGGCTGCTGTTGGTAGTAAAAGAAATAGAGAAAGCATAATCTGAAGCCTCCTGTCCTGCCATAGAATTTAATCTCTTTCCTTGTCGGCATGTCTCCGTCAGGGAAAGAGTTGAAAACTCAGCTTCCAGCAAGCGAGAACGGTTTGACAGATCCTGTTTGCTGGAAGAGGGGTGTTTACCTTTGCTTGGTGGAAGCTGGTAGCAAACAGCTATGTTCCAAGAGTGTGCACCTCTGGACACAGCAGGAGCCAGTCCTTGGGGTCGGGTCCACAGGGCTATATATGGCTCCAAGAGGGGGTCCGTAAGCCTGCCCTGGGGAGGTGGGGGTCCCCGAGGCCATATATGGCCCAGAAAGGGGGGGCCGCATGGCCCCTTCCCGCATCAACTTTAATTGAGGATGCCGGGCAGGTGGTGGTGGTTCCCGGGTTCTAAAGAGTTCCTGGAGGGGGTCTGCACTGCCCCCTCCATTATTTTAAATAAAACCCCGGGGAGGTGGTGGTCCCCAGGACCAGAGCTAAGGGTTCTTCTTTGTTTAACGTTTTTTCAGGCCCCGGGCTGAAGCGGAGTCTCAGGATGGCTACCAACACTTACTGCTTGAATGGAGGCAAAGTTATAGGCAAGTCAAAAAACACTTTTCAGATAGATAGATAGATAGGTAGATAGATAGATAGATAGATAGATAGATAGATAGATAGATAGATAGATAGATAGATAGATAGATAGATAGATAGATAGATAGATAGATAGATAGATAGATAGATAGATAGATAGATAGATAGATAGATAGATAGATAGATACATGATATTCTGGTTGTCAATATTTTGGCAACAATATGTTTTGCATGTAGATTTTTTGAAACTACATGCATCAACATTCCACTAACTTCTGGAATCTGTGTCCTAAAAGATCTAAGTTCAAATAAGACAATACAGAAGTCTATTTTATTTTTGTATTTGATTTGTAAAGCACACAGCTACGGGGGTGCATCCCAGCACTAAAACACAACAGCCAAGACCGAAAGGAGTCGTTACAGCTCGAGTTGGCTTAGCCATGTTTTTACAGGACTCCTGAAAAGTAGAAGATTGCCTATTTTTTCTCATACATAGAGGCATGGCGTTCCACCTTAGGAGAATGAGGAATGAAAAGTTCTACTACCAAGTCTCGAACTAGAGATTTGGGAAATAACCAGCAGATGGAGTTTGGATGATAAGTGGTTTCTAGGTGAAATGAGCTTAACCATTTTATTGGCCGGGCAGAAGGATTTATTGTTGCGTATTGATTTATGGAACAGACGCCATGTAGAATGCTCAGTGGGTCGAGTATCTACTGCTGAAATAGGTTTAGAGCCTAGGGTTACCAGTTTCATCCCCAAGCTGGGCCTTCTCAGTCTTTCAACGTAGTGAGGTAGAATAAAAGTAAATGTCATCATTAATTGAATAAGAACCCCAATTATCCTTGGGTCAGGGGACAATTCAGTTTGTGATGTGCACTTTATAAACGGTTAATTCCAAACATCTTTGTTAATGTTAAAATAGTACCCCCAATCGGACAGTTTGATTTTCGGGGTGATATTTGATGCATACTTGTGTCCATTGTTCTTTCAAGATATATGTAAGTCAAAAAAGGGGGAGAAAAAAAAGTGTAGCAAGGGCTTCATTTGTGCCTGGGGTGACCAAAACCACTCAGCTCTCTGCAGGCGCAGAAATGCTTATCGGACGGGAAATTAGACTATAGGCAACAAGTATTAGTAAATGCATTAGGTTTCGCCTATAGGATTACTAATAAGTTAAGAGGTGGGGGAGCAGTGTGTGAGTGCAGGGAGAATGGTGTCATTGCTCTCTGTGCAGGGTGAGTGGTGCATGAATGAAGGCTGATAAGTGTCTGAGTGCAGGGGGGAAGTTCCTTAATGCATGGTGATTGATGTGTGTTCAGTGCAGAATGAGAATTGTGCAAGTGTACAGGGGGAGAGATGTTACCCTCTACAAGGTAGGAAGTGTGCAAGTATAGGTTGAGCAGTATGTCAATAATGTCCCGCGCCGTGGGCTTGAGGACTTCTACAAATTGATTTGGTGTACAAAATTAGAGGTAAGAAGCGTAGAGGTGGTTGTTGGGCCGCACAGTATATTCTAATATGGTTCAAAATACACACCTAACATAGGTCTCCACCCTTTTTTTCATTTCACAGTGTGTGGTCCTGACGAGAACTCGACACTAAGAAGAGTTCGAAACGCGTAGACCTTGTGTTTGCCATGCCATAAGAACATCAATTAATAAATGAGTTTTTGTGAAATATAGAATTAGATGTTAATTATAATCTATGGCATTATACATGAAACAGTGGACTTTGAATAATTGTAAATACTAATGGTTTAATGTTGAGTGTGCATGAGAGTGTTTGACTGTGATTCACAAGTGAGTGTATGTGTGAGTGTTGGAAGGGGAATGTTTTAATGTGTAGAATGTTTTACATATATTGTATGTCATATGTTTTTTTGAACTGAAAAATTTGCTTAAAAACGATAAAAAAATCTAAATGAGAAAATATTAAATAAAACTCAGGACTTATTCAAGACATCCAGATCCCCTCACTTTATGTTTCAGTCAACTGTGAGATGGTAAATTTATGGTTAATTGATATAGGCAGCATTGGCGTCTTTCTATTTTGTATTATATAAGGCTGTGGCTTGGCCTTGCTGCTTGGGAGCCCATACCCAGTGGTGTTTATTTGCATTCTCAACTGAAGAGGCATTTGTTCCAGTCGAAGGGCCCCAAGAAGGAGATAGACTTACCTCCTAACCTGGACCTTTTAAAAGGGGGCACATTGGCAAACAACAGATCAGCAGATCGAAGATTTGTACGAGGAGAATAGAAGGAAATCCTACGTTTGAGGTAGCTAGGTCCTTCCCCGTAAAGTGCTTTCTGTGTAACAAGCCGAGTTTTAAAAATTATTCTTTTCCTTACAGGGAGCCAGTGCAGGCTCCTCAGACGGTGTGACATGCGAGTTTCGAGGGAGCTCAAAAATGGTACGGGCAGCAGCATTCTGAACCAGTTGGAGCCTATCCAGCAGAAAACCAGGAATGCCAAGGTAGAGTCCGTTCCCATAATCCAGCCTTGATATAATCAGAGCCTGGATCAGGTGTTGTCTGGCAGCTTTGGACAAAAGGAACAGAAATTTTCTTAGAAGGTGCAGCAAAGCAAAACAGACACCAACTACTGCATTGACCTGAGCGTGAAATAGCAGGTGGTTGTCTAATTTAAACCCCAGATTTTTCACCACCAGACTATTCGCTGAGGGGGCAGGAGCGTCATCTGGCCCAAAAATGTGTACAGGGATCCCTGCTGCTCTACCAATGAAGGGCAATTCTGTCTTAACAGCATTACATTTCAGCTCGTTAGAGGCCAGCCAACCGAACACAGCTGTAAGGCAGGAACTGACCAATGTCCCTGGGCAAAGCTTGTTAGCCTTCTATGTGAACAACAACTGAGTATCGTCATCATAGGACACAATTTTAGCCCCATAGGTTTCGGCCACCCCGGCTAACAGAGTGAGATAGATATTGAACAGGGTTCGGCTCAAGGCCAAACCCTGTGGAACCCCCAACTTCAGTGAGCGCGAGGAAGCTGTGAAAGGGTTGCACCAGACCTCCTGCCCCGACCCCTCTAGAAAAGATGTCAGCCATTTCCAGGCCAAGCCCCTGATGCCAATTGTGTGGAGCCGGGTCAAGAGCATCTGATGTGACACAGTATCAAAGGCAGCTGACAGATCTAACAGAATCAGCAACGCCTTCTCTCCTGCCTCCTGACACAGTCGAAGAGAATCCACCACTTCTAACAGAGCAGGTTCCGTGCTGTGATTGGGGCGAAAGCCCGACTGGCTGGGATGGAGTAGGGCATTCTTTTCCAGAAAAGACAATATCATCTCGTTCACATGTTTTTCCAGTAGTTTCGAAAAAGCTGGAAGAAGGGAGATTGGCCTTTAGTTGGCCAGATCTGAGGGGTTAGCCTGGACCTTTTTAAGCAATGGAATACCTTTAGCCAGCTTCCATTTAGTTGGGACCGCCGTATCTAGGAGGGATGGGTTTAATAACTGATTCATGTGAGAGTCAATTGCCTCTGCTCCCAATGCCAGAATGGAGGCGGGGGCCGGATCCCGTGGAGAGCCAGACTTATGGCCTTTTAACGCCCTAAGGAGTCTTCCAGAGAGATGGGATCAAAAGTATTCAAGAATCTTTCAAGCGAAAACGCATGCTCTTGCAGGCTCGACCTATAAATTGAGCGCTAGACTTTTACACCTACAATTCTAAACTTAATATGTATTCTAAGACCACAATTCAGACTGATGAGGAATTCCTAGTTTGGGATTTCTGCACTACGTATTACTGATATCGGGGATAGGTACTTATGGAATGTGGGAATACCAGTCCATTACATGTTTCCCCATAGACGTGGGTAACAACTGCGAATCAGAGTTTCCACATCGATTCCTGAACCTTTTTCATCAATACTGGGTGTTTTTTCACAAGCACATTTCACCTGCTTAGAGGATGTGATAGGTCAAAGGGAATACATAATTTGTGCTGTGGTTTCGACCAGTTACTTGTAGTTCCTGATTTAGGCGGTAACTCCTGTTACGCCCAAATCAGGCATTACATGCCTCTTGCAAGGAGGGAATCATTGTCTAGACACACACGCTACAACTTTGCATTTTGTTTCTTAAACTGCCAGCAGCTAAGAAGTTCAAGTATAATTAGAGAACATAAGGAAAAAGTAATCAACATAAATAATGCTCGCACCAGAGTATTGAGAAGGGAAATGAATTCCTGGAGAATAGTGTGTGAGTTTTGTGCTCCCAGACCAATTTATTATTACAGAAGTGGCCACAAACATTTGTGCAGCTCCCTTTAGGCCAGGGGTCTCCAAACCGGTCCTGGAGGGCCGGATCCATGCCAGATTTTTTGGATATCCCCATTGAGATACATGTAGTTATTTTAAAAATCTGGCATGGATCCGGCCCTCCAGGACCGGTTTGGGGACCCCTGCTTTAGGCCATGCAGGCTGGCATAGCTAGAGGCCAAGATAAGTAAAGAGTGCACTCCCTCATTTGCGTGGGGGCGTGGACTCAAGCCAGTGATAAAATCCCCTTGCACTTGCACCAGCTTCTACCACTTGTTACAAGGAACAGGATAATATGATTGGATGGAGGCTAAATAATTGTTAGGGCAGTATGCCATTAACAGCTTTTACAATAACATTACCCAGGGAAATCCTTCATCCTGCAGGTGTGAAGCTTTTGTAGGTCTTGCAAGTCATGAAGACAGGGGGCCAGATTTGCTCAAAATTGGGCAGTGATATCCTGCTTGAAAACAGTGTGTTGTGAAAATAGGAGAAAATTGTGCAGAGCCATATTTAGTAAGAGTCTTAGTGATTATATTATTGCCCAATGCTAAAAGGATGCTCCCTAGAGAAAAGCTGAGCAAGCAATGCCTTGCACAAGATTTGTACTTCAGACACACCCTCTAGTATAAATTTTTCAGAAATTATTAGGCATGAAAATATCATGTGATATTTAGCTTGCCTATTGTTTTGGCCTGGTTCCATTTGGCACCAGACATCCACACAAAGTTAGATTGCTTTATTGTAGTTGGTCTGGCTTTGTATGGAATCCCTGGGGTGTTTGTACTATTCCCGCCATGTTACTCTCACATACATTATTAACGGTTTCACTTAACCTGATGCAATGCTGTATTAGTGTTGTGCTCACCTCACCTTTCTTTGCAAAGTTCCTTTTGCATGTGAAATTTGATTGACCCTGCTATTTATACTGCTGTGCATCATGGAGGATGAGTATGTGTCAAGCAATAGTGTCAGAACCCCTTTCAGAGGGCCAGGAGGCAAGCAGGAGCTACTGGTGTGTCTCCAAGAGGGCCCACCATGTGCTGTTGCAAGCTCCAAGCCCAGGGCCCGCGACCTTGGCAGCCTCCACATCATGCAGCTCTGCACAGCGGGCCACCAGGTCACACACGTGATTCTGGGTCTTGATTTCGCAATGGTAGAGATCATAACAGTTCGCACGGCATCATTGCAGGCTGCACACCCGCTCAGCTCTTTAGGTGCCACTAACTCTGTGAACTGCAAGGCAATGCCACATGGCGGTGGGCCTGAGCTGCCCGCTGGCTCAGGCCTACACTGCGGTCCAGCAGGGCTCACACAAATCCTTACCAGTCCGGACCGCCAGGACAGCGAATCATCGCAGGCTGCACACACGCTCAGCACTAAAGGTGCCCCTACCGCAGCGCACCGAAAGTCACCATCCCGTGGGGGCATGGCCACGCAAGTGGCGAAGATGGGCGCTTGTCGCTGAAGTTCCGACGGCTGGCTGGCCGGCCAGCAAACCTGACATTATCCCTGATGTAATCGCTGGCAACTTACGCATGGGGGCCGGTGCAAATGAGACAAAATTATCCTGACTGCGGCAGCCCAACACTCAGACGCAGCGGAGCCCCAGACCACAAGCTGCAGGCCTGGAGATGAGAGGGCAGAGTGTCTGACGGTGGAGTCGTAGGCCTGCAGGCTACGCGAAGACTGGAGGGAACGAGCGTGAAGGCCTGGAGGCAGAGGTGAGAGGGTGGCCTGCCACCGGGCCGTGAGTGCTGTGCACCCAGCTGCGGCGGCGGTGAGATCCTCCCCCCCACCGTAAATTGGTCAGTCTGAGACATGGCCCAGTCTGATGGTGCCAACCCTTGACATTCGCGCCGAACATTTCCCTGAGGCCGCTGTGGGGATAGGGCCCGTGGCGCGCTAGGGATGCGCCAATCCGGACGCAAGTGGGTGTTGTGGATGGGGGGAGGTGAGCCGCTGTCTGCCATCCAGCGGCGTGGGCAACCGTTTGGTGGTGGGGTGCCTGATCCCTTGGTATCGGCCTTGTGGTGAGGCCTACCTCGGACACGCACGTGAAGAGAGTGTTACCCCAGTGCTCCTTTGATCACAAGCCGTCATTCAATTGCTGGACCTGCTGGCTGAGACCGCCTGACTGCCTTCCACTACCACATATGACGATATTATCTGAACGGAGGCCCCACCATTTGTGCAGACCTCTGGTCCAACCACTAGCCTGTCGGGCATCGAAGGCACTGGACCTGTTCGCATTGCACTTCGGCATCCCCCTTGGGTGAGTGCTGGAATCGAGATGCCGGGAGTGGGGGCTGTGACACTCCTGTTGCATCGCTTCGCGTTCGGCCCTCCAAGGACCCCACCTTTGTGCTTACTGCACATTGGATCACGCTCCTGGGACAGTCCATGGTTTGCGCTGCCCCTGCTCTGCTCTCCTGCATCGCAGTCCACAGCGTGATCTGATGCACTGGTCTGTGCCAACATCATTATAGTCCCCTGCTGTGCCCTGCTTCCCCTCAGCCACAATTGCGAGGCGGCTCTGAGGCATGGGCCGTAAAGACCCCAAGCAGAAACCTTGCCATTTGAAAGGCTCGCAGACAAGGCACCTGAAGACAACTCTGACATGGTGGACGGTGTGCAGGGTGAGTGCCCGGCGCCGGACCGTTCCACGCTCTCTGCATCCATACTCCAGGAGATGAGAGCAGGATTTAAGTCACTGGACGAGAGATTTGATGTACTTGACAAAAACATAGCGGATATGGGGGCTAAAATACAGGTGCACGACAGACGCCTAGAGGCGACGGAGGATCGAATATCGGATGTAGAGGATAGCATGGCTGAGTCCCTAAAACATTTAGACCGCGTAGAGCGTATACTCAAGGAGGTAGCAATCAAGATTGAGGACTTGGAGGCGCGCAGCAGGCGCAACAACATTCGCATCGTAGAGGTGCCAGAATCCACATCCACAGGCCGCATGGATACATTTATTGAAACTTTGTTGTCAGATCTGTTTGAAAAAGACTCCTTCACCACCAGATTTGTGGTTGAGAGGGCCCATCACTCCTTGGGGCCACGGCCTAATACAGGATCTCACCCCAGAACCATTATTGCACGGATCATGAACTTCCGGGACAGGGACACCGCGCTACATCTTGCTAGAGAGCTTGAGGACACCATCTGGTAGGGCTCTAAGCTCTCACTATACCGAATTTCACAGTCATGGTACAGGACCCAAGACGTAAATACAATGGGGTCAAAGCCACCCTCCGAAATCTTGGCTTGAAATATGGCATGTTATATCTCGCCAGACTGAGGGTGGATGTGGGCGGCCGGGCTCGCATCTTTGACAACCCCACTGAAGTGCAGGAGTTTTGTCATACCTACAAACTAAACAACACGGAGGCTGGGGTGGGAAGTGGAGGCCCCTCACCTCCGCATAGTGGATCAGACGCAAGTTTCGAACTCTTCTATAACTCGGGCACAGGCTAAGTCCAAGGATGGGACACTAATAAGGCATTGTATTAGTCACACAGGGTTAATGTTATTTATTCATCTGTATTGCTACATATTTCTGTCTGCCTTTGGATTTGTTCTTGTTATACTGTATGTACCATTACAAGGTAATTCCAGTTTTAGGTAAAGTTGATTGGTACTTACTACGATATTATTGGTTATGGTTCTGCCTCGCTTTGGTGGTAGTAAAGATGGGTGCGGGGTGGTTCTTGTACATGATCACAATCTTTTTCTCTGTATACAGCGTTGGTCACTGTCACTGATTTTATTTACGGACAACTGCTTAAATGTGCTAGGCTTGAACAAGACGTCCGATGACCCAACTAGGTAACATTGATGGTCCCTCTGGCTTATCCTTGATGTCTTGGAATGCCAGGGGCCTGAATGACAATCGCAAAAGAAGGCAGGTGATCCACTGTTTGATTAGACATGACGTACACATTTTCTTACTTGCAAGAAACTCACCTCCCACCATCGGACTCAGCCAGGTTTGCGGCTAGCTGGGGAGCACATAGGTATTTTGCCAGGTACAGTAGCTACTCAAGGGACACTGCTATCCGTAGCCATAAAAGGGTTCCCTTCAGTTGCAGGTCGCTGATGGGGGATGAGGAGGGCAGGTATATAAAAGCCAGAGGCTCACTCATAGGACACAACACGGCCCTCGTATGTGTCCATGGCCCAAACACTGACTCCCCCGAGTTATTCCATTCCCTGTATGACAAGTTGGCGTGCTTAGAGCCGTGCTTACTCCTGATAGGTGGCAACTTCAATTTACTCCTAAGCCCGGCTTAGATAGCACCTCCACATCACCAGATTCCAAGCCTAGAGGGCGTCGTGTGCTGAAAGATCTTTGTGAACAGCTCTCGCTGCTAGACGTTTGGCACCAGCAAAATCCTATTTCAACAAGCTTCACACATTATTCAGGCCAATACAATACATGGACTAGGATAGACTTCTGGCTGCTTTTGCCTGGCGTCGCTTGCTGGGCCTAGTGGTTCTACTGAGAACCTACTCGGACCACTCTCTTGTACAACTTAATCTGAGAGTCCCACGTCCGGAGGGATTTGAGAGACAATGGCGATTTCCTAGCCGGGCCCTCTACGATGATCTTTTAACATGGAGGTATGCGAAGCCATCGAAGACTACTTCTCAATAAATACGGGGTTGGTTGACACGTGGGCAGTCCTCTGTGAGGGTTTCAAAGCTTATATCAGAGGCTTCTGCATCGCCAAGCATGCAAGAGTACTCAGGGATCTGCGTAACACACTTACACGGGTGGAGCGAGAGCTTGCAGACATGGACTCCGGGACACCTCCATCACTGGACCCAGATGCGGCTGGTCACTGTATGGCCCTCTTAGTCGAGTACTGTGACACTGTGGACCATTACATTTTATATCTGGGCAAGTATCAGACCGCCTGACGATATGGGGTGGCGAAACGCCCGGGCAGGGTACTCGCTCAGATGCTGCGGCCCCCATACAGTAGAGCATACATCACTGAGCTGTGTTCCTTGGCCAATCGGTTGCTAACCTCCACATCGGAGATCTGTGCCGAATTTGAAGACTATTGCATGTCGCTGAACACCACTAGGGAAGAAAGCGACCTTTCTGCTCAGGAAGACTATTTGTCCGAGATTGCACTGGTATATCTCGAAAAACACATGCAAGACTTTTTAGCTGAACCCATCTCTGTGGCGGACGTCCTTGGCGCCATTGATGCTCTCCGCTGCTACACAGCCCCCGGCCGGACGGGTTTACAGGGACCTTCTACAAGGCATATAAGGACCTTCTGGCCTGCGCAGCTGATAGAGGTCTATGCAGAGGCCCTTGAGAAACAGACACTACCTCCTACGTTTTGAGAAGCGGTCATCATTCTCATTCCTAAGCCGGGCAAAGACCCTTCCTTATGTGGTTCTTACAGACCTCTTTCCCTCTTAAACTTAAACTATTAAATCTTAGCAAAAATCATAGCCAACCACCTATCCTAGTTAATGGAGTTTATCATTGCACCGGCTCAAACCAGCTTTGTTCCCCACCGCTCCACTTTTCTAAATCTCCGAACACTCTTCTCTGTTCTCCACAGAATAAACCCAAAGACCCCTGCTGCCGCAATCCTGCTGGACTCGGAAAATGCTTTTGACTCTTTGGAATGGCCCTTTTTCATTTCGGTTATGCGCTGCAAGGGCATGCTGGTGGGTTTTATCGCTACCACTGCATTACTATACAGCAAAACCACGGTGAGGCTTCCATTAAAAGGCACATTATCCCGTTCATTTTCCCTTTCACACGGCACACGACAGGCCTGTCCCTTGACCCCTTTATTGTTCATTCTGACAATGGACCCACTAATTTGCCATTTCCAGGAAAAGCATTTACACAGAGGCTTGCAATTTAACACTGGTCTCGTTCTGGTCTCGCTTTATGCAGACAACACAATTTTGTATGTCAGGAACCCACAGGTCAATTTAGATCCACTCATCAAAGAAATCCTTAGATTCAGTCGCTTCTCAGGTCTCGGTATTAACTGGCACAAGTCGGTGATATTTCCTTTGACCGCAAGTACTGTCCCATGGGACTCTGAGTTCCCGCTTGATTGGTGCACTGACTGGGTCAAATATCTAGGCATCCACATGCACTGGGACTCCGCCCAGATCATTTGTTTAAACTACGGGCAGGCAGTTTGTGCCCTGGAAGCGCAAGTAGACAGGTGGTTGCCATTGCCATTGTCCATAGCTGGCAGAGTTGCGCTACTTAAAATGATTATGCTTCCCAAATTTCTATATCTCTGTAACCCCTTCGCTGCTCATGACGAGCTCAGCTCGTCATGCAGTACACTGGTCGTGTGCTCATGATGAGCTGAGCTCGTCATGAAACAATGCAATCCTGCATTCTTCAGCACACAGCGGGAAAAGGCACAGCATGCATGGGGTTAATAAGATTCCCATTCCCCTCACAAATAGTTTCTTTTCAGTGTTGCGCACACAATTTGTACGATTGGTGTGAGGTGGTAAACAAGCACGTGTCTGGTGCCAGGTGCTCACCCTCCCATATGAGTGGGAAAGTTATGGAGTCCTAGACCTCCAGTTGTACTATTTGATAGCCCAATGTTGCTATGCTTATGCATGGTTCCATCCCGATGCCCGGATTCCTTATCTCCACCCAGAGGCAGATTTTGTCCTACCAGAACGGCTGTTCGCAGTATTACAGAAAGGCATTCCCAGGGACCCAAAGGACATACAGCGGGTCTCCACTACATGTTGGGCTTAGAATAGACTAAAACGCCTCATAGGCGCCACTACACTATATTCCCCTGCACTCCCCCTCCCTAACGCACCATGGCTGACAATCACGGGAGAAAAACTGGTACAACGCACCTTAGCTAAATTTGACATTTCCAAAATAGAGGGACATGTCTTTTCAGACACAGATGACACACGATTTCACGAGATCTCCTTCATAGACAGTTTCGTCCTACGTCAGATTAGTTGGGAGGGAGGGGTGAGGGGGGGTGAGCAGACACCAGACCAGATTGAGAGTGTGCAAAAGGCCGCTTTTATTGAAACAGGTGCATATTTACAACAATACAAACCTGGCAACCGCCTCACAAAACTAGTCCTCACTAAATAAGATGTTACCTTACAAACCCCAAACGTCAGGCCCGCCCCTAACACGTCACAAACCCCGCCCCCACCCAGCACAACATAATTACAATTCAAACAATACCAAAACCTGATAATCATTTAAATATCATCCCAACCCACCGCATAACATCACATTCCAAAAATTACCCACCAACAACTTACATTACCCAAAACCTTGTAACCACCCCACGAAACAACTATTTAAACTTTCCAAGCCATACCCCAACTTTAGCAAAAACCCAACAACCTTCATGTCCCTGCTGACCAAGAGCGCCCAATTTCCGCACGGCACCTGTTCCAAGCGACAATGAACAAAATCTGATTGTTACCCCATATCCACCTGTTCCGACAAAAAGACCCGAAAATAATGGAAGCATAAACTAAATAAATAAATAAAGGAATAAATAAATAAATAAAAGACCCAGAGAAAAGAGTAAAAAAGAGCTAACCGAGAATAGGGGGGGGGGGGGGGGAATTTTCAAAATACTCTAAAGAGCTCCCGGCCACCAGGTCATTCAACCTAAAATGGTGGCCGGGAGGAGGAGCCAGGGGGATATATAACTGGGCTCCCTCAGTAGGAACCGAGGGAGCCCAAAACAAGCCCAAAAGCAGCCCAAGGCTGGCGCTCCGAGCGCAACCCCCCCCACTAGCCCCTCCCAATCAGCCCGGGGGTGGGGACCTCCCTACGGTCGGCTGCCCCCCCCCAAGCCCCCCTTGGGAGGGAGGGGTGAGGGGGGTGAGCAGACACCAGACCAGATTGAGAGTGTGCAAAAGGCCGCTTTTATTGAAACAGGTGCATATTTACAACAATACAAACCTGGCAACCGCCTCACAAAACTAGTCCTCACTAAATAAGATGTTACCTTACAAACCCCAAACGTCAGGCCCGCCCCTAACACGTCACAAACCCCGCCCCCACCCAGCACAACATAATTACAATTCAAACAATACCAAAACCTGATAATCATTTAAATATCATCCCAACCCACCGCATAACATCACATTCCAAAAATTACCCACCAACAACTTACATTACCCAAAACCTTGTAACCACCCCACGAAACAACTATTTAAACTTTCCAAGCCATACCCCAACTTTAGCAAAAACCCAACAACCTTCATGTCCCTGCTGACCAAGAACGCCCAATTTCCGCCACCCAGAAAAGAGGGGCAAAGGAATTACCCTCCTCTCTTTCTGCCCCCCAAAACTGACCAACCAAGGAACCAGAACCTCAACCCAAGAAATTTTGAATCTTCAAGCACCTGGAGAGCACCTCTCGCAATTCCAATATATATAAATCCATCCCTATACGAGATAAGTGAACACCATCGCTGCGAAAGAATTCCATAGTGTCATAACGGATATCCTTATGGGACACCCGCCCAAAACCCAGATCTCTACAAAAACGGGAAACCTCCAGATTCAACTTCCTTCGCGCCTTATCAACCGCCCTAGGCTTGAGCGCACCCCTCCAGGTTCTTCTAGGGACCAACTCTGTCCATAAAACATGGCAGCCCGCCCATTGCTGACGAATAAGAGAAAGATCCTTCTTCATCGCTCTCAATAAAACCACTCCTTTCACCCCACAAAGGTCATTCTCACCAAGGTGCAAGAGCAACACGTCAGGACAAATACCCCCCACCAACCAAGAATTCAAGGCCGGGATAAGCCCCCTCCAGATCATACCTCCCTTCCCCTTCCATACAACATTAAAAAGACGAGAATTAAAACCAAGTGTGGGACCAAAATAGCTTCTTATAGCTTGATCTTCCGCGCGCCTAATGAAGGAATGTCCCACTATCCAGATCGTCATGACAGTAGAACGGGGGCCGGCCACTGAACCTGAAAAAGAAAAGCAGCATCAAACTCAAGAAAAATTATCATCCGCAGGCGCCACAACAGGATCAGTACGCACATAGCGCCTAAAACAGTTGGAGGACCAACGCCCTAAAGACATAATGTCTTGCTGCGACCAACCTCTGTTATGAGCCTCTGTTGCTGCCCCAATCCTGAAAGAATGTGTACCATACTGTGTCTCATCCAAGCCCATGAAGCGCAGCGCTTTACGCAGAACCATGCGCAGTTGGTACTCAGTCACCCTGGAACCATCCATATGCCGAAAAACAGGGCCCTCAAAGGCGGCCCCCGAACAGTCCCGCAAGCGCCTGGCCCACCTCAAAGGACACGTCTCAGAAGGGGAAGAAGCTTCCAGCCAAATGCCCCTCCCTTTGCTGTGTTGATCAGTTTTTGCCCGAGCCAACCAGACGTGCAACCCCGTTTCCAAAAATCGAACATTCTCCCACCCCACCCCAACAGTAACTTTCGACCCCAATAACTCAGAAACCCTGAAAGCACCAAAAAACATCCAAACCATAAGAGTAGAAAACAGACAAACCTCAAACTCATTCCAACAAACTGAGGGCAAAACCTGCAAAACTCGGGTTAACGTCTGCCAAGACAAAGGTCGGCGAACCATATGTTCCCTACCCCTCTCCCTAGACCATCCCTCCAGCATGCGCTTACCCACCTCCCCTGCTGAAGGAGAATAACCCCACAGTAATTTGCCCATGAACGCAATACCAGCCAATTTTCCAGCAATCGTCACACGTGTCAGACCCTGTCTATCAAGTGAAGAATGAACTGTACCACATCTTCAGATCGTCTCCAGCCCGGAGCGCGCCAGCCGGCCCCAGATTCTAAAAACTCTTTCCAGGCCAATTCATACGCTGCCCTAGTGGAAACTGCGAGCGAACCTACCACCAACTGCAAAACCCTGTCTCGCCTACAGTCCACAGATGTTCCGGCATGCGGGTCGGCGTCCTGTCCGCCTCCGAGGCTAGCCCATGGAATCTCTCCCACTGTGAACGAGACAAAGCATCCGCAATGTCATTGTCCACCCCGGGAATGTGTAAGGCCTTAAAACTGATGTCATACGTCAAGCACCCCAACACAAAGACTCGCAATAGCTTCAAGATGTGAGCATCCCTGGCCGACTGCCGATTGATAATGTCCACTACAGCCTTATTATCAATTCGAAACAGCACTTTTTTGTGAGCAAGCTCCTGACCCCACAGAGTCAATGCCACCACCACAGGGAAAAGCTCAAGGAAGGCAATACTCCTGCCTCCGTTCTTCCACGCAGCAGGCCACTGTTCAGCACACCATCTGCCCTGCCAGTAAAGACCGAAACCATCACTGCCTGCATCATCTGAAAAAATTTGGACGTCCCAAATCCAATTCTCTTCTCTGTACAGAGGAATGCCATTGAAAGAGTGTAAAAAGGCCACCCACATCCGCAGATCCTCCTTAACACCTGCCGACAAGCGGACGTGATGGTGAGGTAAAAACTGACCAGACAGAGCTCTACCCAAACGCCTGCAAAAAGTTCTACCTGCCCTGACTACCCTACAAGCAAAATTAAGATGGCCCAGCAGCACCTGAACTTCCTTCACTGTCACCTTTGCCTTGTTCAACATCACATGTAAGAGGTCCAACATTTTTGCTTTTTTATCCACTGGTAAGCGTGCCTCCATAACAGTAGAATCAATTTCGATCCCCAAAAAAGACATGGTCGCGCAGGGGCCCATTGTCTTTTCGGGTGCCAAGGGCACACCTAGAAATTCCATCAGAGTTTGGAATGTTCGCAAAGCATTCTGGCATGCTGAGGAATTGGGAGCACCTACAAAAAAGAAATCATCCAGGTAGTGAGTCACAAGCTGGTGTCCTGACGTGTCGGTGAAAAACCATTGTAGAAATGTGCTAAAGGTCTCAAATAACGCACAGGATATGGAACAACCCATTGGTAGAGCCTTATCAACATACCACTTTCCTTGAAATTGAATCCCCAAAAGATCCCAATCCCCAGGATGTACTGGCAATAAACGAAATGCAGATTTGATGTCACACTTTGCCATTGCCGCACCAGTGCCGGCAGATACAACCAGGGCAATGGCCACATCCACTGAAGAATAAGACACGGAAGCAGCCTCACCATCAATGAAATCGTTAACTGATGAGCCCTCCGGCCATGACAAATGTTGAATCAAACGAAATTGCCCAGGCTCTTTTTTAGGTACCACACCAATTGGGGAGACAATAAGATTTTCCAAGGGCCAATCATCAAAAGGACCCGCCATCCTTCCCTCACGCACTTCCTTATCCAATTTGTCTTGTACCACCTCTGGATGTTCATTGGCTGACAAAAGATTATTTGACCACCGCCGCAACCGCGGCCCTGTGTAACCAAGACGAAAACCTTCCCGAAAACCATCCAACAATAACTTAGCAGCCACGACATTCTCATAACCCCTCAAAGCCACAGCCAAGTGAAAAGGATTAACTGGCGTATGAGCCTTTGGGCCCAGTTCCAGAAGTGTTTTTCCCCCCCCTGCTAGGTTGAGGCTGCTGTGCAGGAGCAGGGGCATTGGCTGACTGCTGTGACCACTGCCTGCCCCTTGTAACCCGAGGCCCCCAACACCTGGACAGTGGGTGCGTTCTACCACATTGGGAGCATTCGTGTCTAAATTTGCAATACTCTCTCGGGCAGTATCCTCTGTTAAAATCCCAACAGGTCCCATCGGCAGGTTGAACTGACGCAGCTGCACCCACCCCTCCCCGAGTGGGCTTACCCTGAAAGGGCCGTGAAGGTAATGGATACCCACTAGCTGTGAAAATCGTCTTACCACCCGCTGATGCTCCCATAGTGTGTTGCCACAGGTCATTATCTAACTCCCCCCATTTCGCTTCAGGATCCCAAGCCATCCGAGCCCGGAATTCCTCATCGTACTGTGACCAGGCATAACCACTGCCAGTAATCTGCGCCTTTCTGATCACATCCATATACTTAAACAGGACCACACAGCGCTCAGGGAATTTCTCACAGTACACGCTAGCATATATAAGAAATGCCGCAGTCCAATTTTCGATGGTCAAAGGAACCTTAGGGCGCTTGGCCAACTCGTACTCTTCCTCCTTAGACCCCTCCTTAGACCTAACTTCCCTATGTAAGAGCTTCAATAATTCCACATACTCCCCTTTCCAAATCCTTTCCTTAGTGGACAGCATTAAATGAGCGCCCAACGGTTTCGTGACGCCCATGTAAGGCAATTTCTTTATTTTAAGCTCCTTGCTGTGTGGGGGATACTTACCTACCTCCATGGGCTCTGTAACAGTCCCAGAATCCACCTTAGAACCCACACCCCCGTCACCCGTGCCCACTCCCTGATCCTTAACATAACGGCCTTTATGGAGCTTAAGATCCACGCCCTCTGCAGGAGGATCCCCCCCCGTTCCAACAGAAACCATCAACGGCTTGGCCTGTGGACCAGCAAGCTCACCTGGATTCAATAAAGGCGGTTGGGCCGGCCTCGCTCTCCATGCCATCTGTTCAACATCGTCGCCTGACCGAGGAACCCTCACCGCGGGGCCGCTCTCCCGGGTTGGTCTGGAGACTGTATTTCTCTGACGCACCACCAGTGCCTGTAAAACATCAACAGAAGCGTGAAAAAGCCCCCCCCTTGCACCCTCAGCACGTATCTCGCCCTCCTCAGGGCTCTCCTCATCGTAATCTAAAACCAACGATTCCTCCAACCTAGGAGGGGCCAACACCTTTGGCGGACTTCTGAAACCAACCTGGGCCTTACCAGCCCGTACAGACACCTGAGGCGGGGGAGCCGACTGGACCCGTCTGTACTCCCCCGAACGTTGACCAGTTTTGTACACTTTAACCAACGATGAATCCCTGTGTTGATGAGAAGAAACATGTGGGGCCAGCGAGGACGCGCCGGTCCTGCTTCTGCCAACCCCGCCGATATCCAAAGAACCTGACAATGGGGCCAGCGAGGATGCGCCTGGTCCGCTTCTGCCAACCCCGCTGATACCTGTAGAAAGAGAAGTTGGGGCCAGTGAGGACGCGCCCGACCTGCTTCTGCTGACCGCGCCGAGATCCTGAAAGGAAGACGTTGGGGCCAACGAGGTCGCGCCTGACCTGCTTACGTTGACCGCGCCGGGGTCCCTCGCCGGTACGGGGTATGCCGCGCCAGGCTCCACCCTCCCTTCTCCTCGGTGTAACTGGGTCGCACTCCACCCTACCAAGTCTGCCTCTCCACGACGCTCACCGACCTGCAAAGAAAAAGGCTGAACTGATGTGCCGGGACCCTTACTACCAGAACGGCCAAAACTATCAACACCACTAGCCATACAAAAACTAGAATCCTGAAACTGCACTTGACCAACCTCCCGAGAAACAGACCCCTTAGATCGAACCGACAACCCCCGCCGAGGAGGGGAAGGCTCCACGTCCTCACCACCACTACTCCAGTTCAACAACTCCTGAACAATCCTAGACGCAGGTCCCGAAGCCAGTCCACCCTGCCCTCTCTGCTGGATATCCGAGCGGGGCTGCCCCATCCTCCCCAGCGATCTGCCCCCAACAGGCAAACCCGGAAAACTCAAAGTGCCCCCAAAACCACTCAGCATATCAGTGCCCTGGACGGGAGTAGCCCTGCCCGCATCACGAATCCCCTCCGACCAGGAAGGAAAAACATCCAAACCCTCCCAAGATCTGACACCCACCTGCCTATCACCACTCTCCTGCAAAAGAACATTGTCAGCACCACCCACAGAAGGCTCAACTAACCCCTTTGCAGCCCCAGCAACCTCCTGTAAATCACGCAACAAAACACGACCAGACTGCTCACCCAACAAACCTGCCCCTGCCCTCCTTTCCACCTGCGCCCACTCCCCCTCCCCCACAGAACCACTGAGCACAGAAAGTACCTCTCCCCGGGTTGATGCAGGAGGGGAAAACAACAGGGGGCTATATGGCACAAAAGCCGGCTGTACCGCGCCACAGGCAACATCACCAGCATGTAAAACCTCCCCAGAAACACGGGCCGGCGTCGAAAAGCGATCACCACCAGCCCCTGTGCCTAAAATCGGAGTTACAACCTGTCCAGTCCTCCTGGCCCCCAAATCCGTCACATCCATAAATTGAATATCAGGCCCAACAGCCGGCAACACACCCTCCCCGCCAGCGCGAGGCTCGAGGGTTCCTACGCGCGCATGCGCACTAACCGCCATCTCCGCACTCAACATCTCCGCCTCATGAGACACGGAGGCGGAAGCCGAGCGCTTCCTGCCTCCGCGCTTACCGGGCCGCTTGCCTCGTGCAGCGGGAACCGAAAGCGACCTCACCGGCAGCCCCACGGACACCAGGGGAGCCGGCACCTCACCCTCCCCCAATCCCGCCTCGCGCGGCGCCACCGTCTCCCCCTCCACATGCAGCACCGTATTAGGGGCCGCTCTCCTAGAGCGCGGGCGGCCCCTCTCACTTACCGCCTCCTTTCGCGACCTCTTCGGCGAACCACACGCCGCGACCACCGCCGCAACACGCGCCGAGGCCTGTCGCCGAGGACGCGCCGCGCCAGGCACGTCACCTAGCACCAAGTCCAGGCGTCCCGCTTCACTAAGAAGGCGGATTGCCTCGAGAACTCGGTAATCTTCCCCAGACATGTCCAAATAAAACACCAGAAGAATTAAAATTTTCAAAATACTCTAAAGAGCTCCCGGCCACCAGGTCATTCAACCTAAAATGGTGGCCGGGAGGAGGAGCCAGGGGGATATAACTGGGCTCCCTCAGTAGGAACCGAGGGAGCCCAAAACAAGCCCAAAAGCAGCCCAAGGCTGGCACTCCGAGCGCAACCCCCCCCACTAGCCCCTCCCAATCAGCCCGGGGGTGGGGACCTCCCTACGGTCGGCTGCCCCCCCCCAAGCCCCCCTTCAGCTCTTCGTGCCACGCTGCCCACTTATCCAATTGAACCTGACCCCTTCGCACCACTCACATTGCTGATAGAAAGCGAGACAGGGGCACATGTAATCTCTAAATTATATAAAACTTGTGCACGTTCACGGTAGATAGAAGACGCTGTGGTTCGCAGAGGATGGGAGCAAGACTTGGGCGCCCCATCACTGACGAACAATGGACAAAATGCTGCGAGGTGACGGGAAAGGTCTCTCTCAACAGTAGGTGTAAGTTGCTCCATTTTAAATTTCTCCGCTGTATATATTTCACTCCCCCCATGGCACACAGACTTGATCCGACCAGACCTCACAATTGTCTGAAATGCAAGGCCCCACACGCTGATTTTGCTCACCTCACATGGAAATTTCCTAAGCTGCAAGTTTAGTGAGAGCAAGTACCCTGCACCAGAGGTGGCACTGCTAGGCTACACAGTTAACTACCCCAAATAAATTAGACGGTTTGCGGCCCTCGGACATGAGATCGCTCTACTATGGGGCCGCAGGTCGATACCCGCGCCGCAGAGCTGGATACGCAGCCTCGCCTACTGTAACACTAACAGCGAGGTTTATGCAAGTACTGTAACTAGCTCGTCCCGACCAAAAGATATATGGGGCCCGTTCAGATTGTACATTGAGAGCGGCATCCTCTCAACTGGAAAGAGGGCTAGTCCCCGAGGGTGTGGGGTGATGAGATCCTCCTAACAGTACTTGATTGCATGCATGCTGTTTTTTTCTTTTTTTGCATATGCAGGAACAGCTTATATACTGCCTAAAAACAGACTTGAGAGATTGTTAGAGATGTAGGGCTGGTGTGGTTCCTGTTTGGCAATTGCGAGCCCCGCAGAGATATACTTGTGGGTCTGTAAGTAAAATGTTGGACAATGTTTACTTTTGTACTGTTCACTGTCTTATAGGTCATATGAAGCTGTAATCTGTTGCCGCACATGATCACTCATGATATTATCTGTGACAAGTGTACCTTCATTGCTATAGATGCTGTAATGGGCTGAAAATGAAAAATCAAGTTTATAAAAAAAAAAAAAAAGGCACTGTCCCGTGGCAGTAGGCACGTGCCGGCCGCAGTGTTTCCGGTGCCACCAACTCTGTGCAACGCAAGTCATGGAACATTTATGATGGAGTATCATGGTGCGGACGCCCTCATGTCATATCCATCATTGGGGAATGTGATGTGGTAGGGCCCTAGGCCCTCATGCATAAATAATAACCACATGGATACACCCAGAAAGAGAGCACAAATGGCATTGAGCATGTGAGCCTGGCCCTTTTTATTGGCAAGGTCACATGTCCTGTGAGGCCTGTGCTGGATGGGTGTGGTGTGGGTGTAAACCAGCCCTCAGTGAGTGGCTGTGGCATGCTGACAACTAGACCTGTGATCAGCAGATCACTACAGGGAAGACCTGGGACATGTAGCGTGGTCATCCACCCTGTAAGCGTAAGCAGTGTGGGCTGGCCTGGCATGTGCCAGTCCAGCGTAGGGGTGTGAACAATGACCACGGGGCTCTGGGCGTGGTTCTGTCCAGGGCTGGACAAGGAAGTAACTAATGTGTGTCTCTGTTGTAGTGTCAGCGCCACCCTGACTGCAATCAGTAATGTTGCACCCTGTGACTCAAGTCTCACAATATGAGCAACATGGACGTAAGGGGGAATCACTGACCCTACATTCATCCATACTTCCGAACTTGAATGATCATAGACATGATGAATATTAATGTTTAATGTACATTCAGTGGTGTGTTGTAGCTGGAGCTGTACAGGGCCATTCAAACCTCACTTTACATTGTTGGCCCATGGAGGGCCAGCCAGAGTCCTTTAGGAAATGACAAGTTCATCAGAAGAGGACGAGTTCAGTCCGCAGTCTGATTGCTGTGTCATTGGTAACCAAACATAATATGGCAGTCCATGTCGAGGTCCAAGGTAAGTGTCGCAGAGTGTATCGGTAGACAGTAGAAGGTGATGATGCAGAGGGCAGAACCAAGCAGAAACAGGCCATATGGCGGGGATGAATGCTACTGCTTCCTTCTTACCAGTAAGGCAGATTTATCCACATCTTCGTCCTCTGCTGTTTCATGTGCTTCACATGTGGGTGGTGGTGTTCTGTCTCCGGCACTGTGTGGCAGTGACTCATCAGAGGCTGGAGGTGGAATGTCTGCTGCACTGTGGTACTGACACTTCAGGAGGCGGAGATGTGGATGGAGTGGTAGTAGCAGCATTCATCCGCGCTAGGCCTTGTGGCAGCAATGCCATGAGGAGGGTCTGCAGGGCATTGAAGAACCCAACTACCTCTCGCTGGTGTGGAGCCGTGGTAGCTGCTCTTTCCGCCTGCATCCACCCCATGTTCTCCATGATCCTCCGCATGTGTCCCAACTCCCGGTTGACATCGCTTGAGTCACTCTGACTAGACAGTTGTTCTTGTCTCCGAGTCAGGACCCCAGCTATGTCAGGCATGGATCATTGAAGAGCATGGAGTGGACTGTGGGTGTCCGTTATGACTGTGAGTGGTCCCTGATGGGACTTAGACACCAACATATGGCATCTAGTTTGGCTGTCATGCGGTCGAACCCCACCCGCACCTGTTCAGCTATCTTCTCCTGGCACCCCAACACATGGCTTGGAAGGCCATGTGTTATTCGTGGTGGTCCTGGGAGGCAGCCGTGGTGGTAGATGCTGCCTGCTGTGTGGTAGGTGCAGGGAGTGGGGTCTCCTCGTTTCAGCAGGGCTGCCCTGCTCCTGGAGGTGGGTTGACGTAGCTGTCAATGAACTCTTGGAGGGCGTCAGTGTCGAAGGTGTGGAGGTCCTCTTCATCATCAGTGAAGAGAGGTGTTGATTTTCCCTCTGCAATGTGACGGGGAGATGTAGTTTAACATTGTGTTCACATGTATGTTGACGCATTGTACATGTTTACATACAGAGTGCATGACAATGTACATTGTGACTGTTTGGGATGAGCTGCCTATTTGATGCGGGACAGTGGACATTTTGACAACATCACGGATGTGTGTTTGTACTTGTACATTATCAACTCACATTTTCCTGCTATGCCAAATGTGATTGGCAAATTTCTACACACAAGCAGGACCAGTTGTGTCCTCTGTTCTGTTGTGAACGTGTTGCGGTTTGTACCACATTGTTGTCAATGTTGAAGTGCTCTGCATGTTATGTGTGGGTGCTGCATTTTGGGAGAGTCGCCCCTGCAGCTCTTATTTTGCTACCCCTTATCCCTTTCATGAGGTGTGCCTTTGACTTCTGTGATTATACAGTGCTGAGATGTTGCAGACTTGGGTACATTGGGATCTTGGTGGGAGTTGGGACATGGTTTGTCCGCAGATGTATTGTTGACGTCAGGGGTTGTTTGTTCACATGGATGTGTCAGAGTGTGACCTGCTCCTTGACGGATGTGGTCCACACTCAGCCATCTCAGTGTCGTGGCGTGCAACATTTCATGATATATTGACTGCAGCAATGCTATTCGTCATGCAGTGTAACTTGCATTGTCAGTGTTGCTCACAGACACACCGCTTTGCTGGGTTTGACACTTGTGTATGGGTTGGTTGTGAGATTGGTGGTGTGTAGGAAGGGCCCCCTCTGGGCACATAGTCAACGGGGCCTTCTTGCTGTTTTTAGGTGTGCTGCAGTGTGCCAAGGGGATCAGAGACATGCTACAATCCTTGTGGGGGTGCACTGTGCTATACTTAATTGTGCATTGGGCCATTGTGCCCATCTCCCCCATCCCCCCAGTCCCTGGTCGTTACTCACCCTGTTGCTGTTGTGTCAGGTCATGTTGAGCAGTGTCCGGTCCCCTAACTCCTGCCACCGTCTCCACACTGATGACTGTGGACACCATTTCCTCCATCTCATCCAGCTCCTCCTGTGGCTCTGGACTCCCACCTCCAGTCTGCATTGCTGCCTTCTGGTTGTTGGTGAGTGCTTGCTTTTGGGCTTCACATCATTTCAGTGCCTCTTGACCTCTTCCATTGTCCTCCTCAGCACTCCGACTTCATTCACCTTGTCCACGATGGACTGCCATATTCCATTTTTTGTTGCCAATGAGACAGTGGAGGTGTCAAACAGTAGTTGATGGTGTTCTATCACCTCTGTTATCAGGATCCTGTTTTCCTGCGGACTCAACTGCGTCTTCCTCTTCTTCTTGTCCTTACCCTTCCCTGACCCCAAGGTCCCAGGCTGGTCCTCTGGGATACTTGTGTGGGTCCTGGTTGTCCTCTGTACTTGCTCTGGCTACCTCCATTGTGCTTTGCAGTTGTTTTGCTTTTGTTTGTATTTTTTTTCCTACTTTTATAGTGATTTTTCCCAACTGACGTGCGTGAATTGCAGGTCTGGCGAAGATTATCGCTGATTTTTTTATCTCAGTGGGGCCCATCGCAACTTTTTTCACGTTGAGGTTTACATTTTTATCGCCTTCCCAGTGACTTTATCGCGGACATTTGATGCGTTATCGGGAGAATATCTGTGTTATCGCCGTGTTGTGAATAGGACGTTAACACTGAGTTATTTTACAGCGATAGGCGGTGATATGAAACATTGTGTTAACTGATTTTGGCGATGATTATCGCATGTTCTTCAGAATATCCCCCAGAGAGTTTTAGTTTCCCTCATCCAGTGTAGATTGCTGTCTGTATCGAACATTCACTTTCACTTAACGATGCATGTTTGACTATTACTTTTTCCCCTCTCCATAGCACAGCAAGCACAAGATAGATGTTTGAAGTGCAGATCGAAAAAGAATTAAAGAAATTCACTAATTGACCAGTCAAGTAAGAAGGGGAAAGGGCCCCAGCGATCACTGGGCTGTGAAGTAGCAGTAGGGCATGGAGACCTGGTTTCAGTGGACGTATGATCCGATGAAGAAGTGTCTGCAGTGGCTGAGACAGGGGTGCAGCAAGTACAGTGACACACAGATCTGAGGGTCCCCTGAACCCTGATTATTGAGTTATTTTATAATTCCAACAGCACAGTCAGAGGCACATTTCATTCTTTGCACTAGGGCCCATGACACAGTGTAGAGGCATATTTACAATATTTTAGCATAAAGCAGTGCCGCAAGTCTTCTAGCCATGCTGCCCTACGTCAAAAGAAGAGGACAGGAATGCGCCGCGTCTACAAGATCCTTTCTGCCAGCACTGGCGAACAAACTGCAGCCGAGCGCCAACGCAGACACACTTGCACCATGGTGCAAGGGCGTCGGTGTTGTTGGCACAATTGCTTTTGTGCAGGAAGGGACACTTTACTGCACACAAACAATCTAAGGAGGTGTTTTCCTCGTTCAATGTGGGCTGTAGAATGCAGCACATGTAGAAAGAGGAAAAAAAAGAGGAGAAATGCCTGCTTTGGAAAAGCGTTAGTTTCGGCACTGTCCCAGATTTACACTATGTTATAAATCTGGAGCAGTGTTGAAAACCATGAGTGCTGCGTGGGAATACATACAGCAACACCCAAGAAATGCCCCTTCTACACAGAGTAAGGCATTGCCTTACTCCATAGTTACAGGGCCATGAAAGCCTAGCAGGGTGACTTTGGGTGGCCTTGTAAATATGGGCTGACACACTGCACACACTGCACCTCCAGAGCAACCCAAAATGGACGCTCCGTCAGCATAAAAGTGTCACAGTGGCATTGTAAATATGCCCCCGAGTACGCTAACTAGATCACATACCATGCAATCCCAGTTTTGATCGCAATATCTGTGAACTGTACCGAAAGATGCCAGCTTGTAAAGCGTGGTTTGACTTTGCAGTAGTGAGGGATCTACCAGCATAAAGCAGCATGCAGTATCTGAGCATTAAAGATTTGTGTGTGACAATATAGAGAGCAGTCTTAAGTGAATGACATCCATTGTATAATAATGTTTGGTTGTTGCTCCCTATACATAAATCCAACAAAACTGGGTAGTTTGCTGAGCCTGAATGGGCATGGAGGCAGCAGAAGTTACACCACTGTTCGTTTCACCATTTTCTCTACACTGCAAGATATTTGCTTTATTTAAATCATTCCATGTGGGCCTAAGCTGATGAGAAAGGTGAGAGTTATTAAATGAGCCATGCCAGTAGGAACTATAAAAATGTAAACCCAGTATTTGTAAAGCGCACAGCTACCCGGAGGCATCCCGGCGCTGGGGGCCGTTGGGAAGATTAAACAAGCTATTGCCCAGAGTCACATGGTGCTGGGCAGACTCCTGCCTCCGGAGCCGGGGATCGAACCATAAGCCCCAGCGTCTGGTGTCAGTCACACAGGCCGCGGCGCCACACCTCTTCCCTAAAAATCTTCCAGAAAAACTAGATGTTCCTGGTGACTGTCTCGCAGCTTTTGTAATCTGTGGCCTTGATACCATCTACACAGATCACTATCCACACTCCTGGTTTGAATTGTGTCATAAACTTCCACCTAGGCCCTTTATTATTACTTTGTCACCTGGAGATATTATCTGGGGTGCAGCCTGCCACTTCACGCTTGCTCGCACAATGCTCTGGGTGCTTCGGGCTTGGGTGCTCACAGGGTCATAAAATGAAGGGGTCCATTCTGGGGCAACTGGGATGGTGTTTTGTTGTGGCCCATTGAGCATCAGAGACGAAGGAGGGCACCGAGCAGTGCAGTGTGGTTTTCCCCAGTATACCCTCAGGAACCTCTGGAGGCTGAGTTCTGGGTTGACTCTTTCCACCATGGCAATTCTGAGGGCTTTGTTTAGTGTACACATGAAGCGTTCAGCCTCTCTGTTGGCCTGCGGCCACTGTGGCATGATGCTGCTGCTTTTATATCCCCAAATGCTCTGACCTATGGAAAGGGGGCCTGTTGTTCATTTTAATTTCCTCCGGCAGACCAAACAGTGTAAAGACTTTCTCCAGCACTGGTGCAATTTTGATGAAGGCTGTCGAGTCAACCACGTCAGCGATGGGGTATTTTGAATAACTATCCACCAGGACTACGGTAACTCTCCCGTTGGGGAAACTTCCAAAATCAAAACTTATTTTGGACCATGGGGCTATACAGGGTTACTATGTAATGACAGGTGCAGGTGCTTCCAGGGAGCTTGTGAGCTAACATGAGGGACATCACCTCAACATCTCGTTTACATAGGCTTCAAGATCTGGGAACCATACTTTATCTCTCATGCGCAATTTCAATCTGACTGTGCCTTGGTGTCCCCCCATGGGCCAGTGTTGTTACCCGGTGATGTAGGCCTTGGACATAACTAGGTGTCGGTCCATATGAGACTATCCTGGTTGGCGCTGATTTCATCACCTACCCTCCAGAACTTTGTGAGCCTCTTCTTCTCCGGGCCATGCCAGTTATTGGCATCATGTAGGCAGTTCTGCCACAAGCCACTTTGCAAGGCATTCAGTACCTTCAAGAGCAATGTGTCTGTATTTGTGGCCTCTTCAATCTCACGTGGGCTGAGGGTCTGCAGGCAGACCCCTTGGGACACCATGCGGACATACTCCTCTGTTGCCTCCTTATTGTCATTGCTTTTGTCTGCGGGGTGGGGTGGTTGTTGCAAGAGGAAGTCAGCCAGGTTCTTAGGCCCCTGCAGGTAAACCAATTCCATGCAGTAGTGCTGTAGCAGAATGGTCCAGCGTTCGATCCACGGCAGTGGGTGGGTTGCTATACCTCGTAACAATGGGACAAGTGGCTGATGGTCAGTAACCACTCTGAACATCCTCCCACGGAGGTACAAGTCTAAGTGTCTGCATACCCATGTGATGGCTTATGCCTCCCTTTCTATTTGGGTATATTGTGCCTCAGTCTGTGTGACTGCTTTGCTGGCTAACGCTAGTGGTGCCCACCTCCCCGGTTCTACTTCTTTAGTGAGCACGGCCACTTGGCCTACGGGGCTTGCATTAACAAGTAGCTCAGTCCGCTTCTTCTGGATGAAGTAAGCCATTGTTGTCTTACTCATTAGGGCCTCCTTTATCTTCTGGAATGCCTCTTCCTTGCTGGGTCCCAATTTCCAGACGGCATTGACCTTGGTCACTGCTCAACAATGGTCGCGAGGTTGGGAATAAATCTGCCACAGTAAGTAGCCATGCTGAGGAAGCTGCATACCTTGGAAACGGTGGTCGGAGCTGGAGCTTCCTTAGTGGCTTATGACTTTTGAAAGTTGACATGCACCCCATCCTGATTGAAGGGGTGTCTGAAGAACTCTAAGGAGGTCCGCAAAAAAGGATTTTTTTTTCTCTGTGCAGAGTAACACTGTGATCCCAAAGGTGCATTGTCTTGCAGGTATTTCTGGTGATTCTTGGCAGTTGCAGAGTATATCGGGATGTTGTCACTCACATTCATGATGCCATGGAGTCCCGACAATGTCTGCCTTTAGGCATCCTGAAATACTTCTGCTGCTGAGGATGCCAAAGTTCAGGAGTTTGTAGCGGCATAGCCCAAGGTGTGTAAAGAATGTCATTACGTACCTGCTCTCTCCCTTGAGCAGCACCTGGTGGTGGTATCCAGCGTTCAAGTCTAGTGTAGAGAACCACCTTGATCCATTTAGAAAGGCGATGATATCGTCCATTGTGGATGTGATATGTCTCTCCCATTTGATGGCTTGATTGGCAAGCCGTATGTCAATACATAGAAGCACTTTCCCTGGGTGCTTTGGTTTCTCTTTTACACCATTTCAATCACCCCTTAACTCTCGAGCTTTACCAGTTCCCGTTCTACCACTGACCTCAGGTGAAAAGATACACTTCAGTGATGGAGAGCCACAGGTTTGACAGACTTATCAATGTGCAGCTTGGTCGGTGGGGCTTTAAGACACCCCAGGCCATTGAAAAGTCCAGGAAATTGTCTCAGCAGCTTTTCAGTCTGGTAGGCTTTCACATTCCATGCAAATGATGCGAGGCCTAGGTCTGCTGCCTTGTGACTCCCTAGCAGGATGTCGACTTCTTTGTCGATCACGTGGATTGTTGTTGTGTTTTTTTTAGAAATGGGATCCCTGGCTGGCCAGGGCTTACGCCAAAGTCAGTCAGAGACCACCACATGACGCATCGAAACACAATCAGAGGTGAAGAGAAGGAAAACACATGATGCCTAAAAATATTCATAAGAGTAAGAACAATTGCGCAGCACTCACATAAGTCACCACCTGTGACTGTACCCAGGCCAACTGGCCTTGCGGGGGCTAGGACGCCCTGTGTCCCAAAGTCAGGGGCCTAAACGGAGCAGCTGCCCACTAAGTGCTGGGCAGCTGTGGAAATAATGATGGGGCCAAAGTTGGAGCCTCGCAGGCTCTGGCCAAATCAACTGTCCCCTTGGAGCCTCGCTGGGCTCTACAGCAAAGCAATGCCCCTGAGCCCCTCTGGGCTCTAAACACACTTTGGGGCAATGTGGGAGTGGCCCGCTGCCTTCTGAGGCTGCTCTACCACACGAAAAGGTGCCCCCTGAACCCTTGTGGGCTCTTCACACAAAATGGCCCTCACCTTTGGAGTCCGCCTCCTGGGGACTCGAAATCTAACAAATGCCTCTGAGCCTCTCAGGGCTCGAATTACCAAAAATGCGCCCGAGCCTCGCAGGCTCTAAACACTCGGTGGCGCCCTTTGTGGGCGCGGGCAACAATTCTATGCCCCGATGTGCTCCCTCTCTCCCTCGTCACAGGAGAGCTTCGTGCACTCACCAGGCTTGTGTGGCGGCTGTTCCTGGGGCGGCTCTCCTCTGCACGGCTCTTTGGCGAGGGCAGCGCTCTCCTGGTCACCCGATCCCGCTCCTGGGGGCCGGGTACTACTAAAGGCGGTGGGCGGGCTCTGGGAGCGGGGCGAGGTTCTCTACAGGCGGCAGACTCTTCTCTGCTGGGCTCTCTCCTCGGTGCAGGGCTCTCCCCTCCTCACGGGAGGCCCGCAAGCCCCAGCAGCCCTGGTCCTCTTGTCCTCACGTCCCCGGGCGGGGTAGGCTCCCGCCTGGGCTTCCGGATGTCTAAACGCCCCGCCCCCGGCCTGCCTGACTTTCGGCCGGGCGGCGGCGGCGATACTGGCAAGGCAAAATGCGGCAATGAGCAGGGCAATGCCGGGTGGGCACCGGCTGTGGGGATGCACGCCCTCACAGACCATAAAGCGCCCCCAGGCACTATGAGAGCAAATAAAGGCTTCCAGGCGCTCGTGATAAGTAGCGCTCCCAAGCGCTAAGGGGAACAAATGAAGCACTTCCAGGCGCTCGTGGTAAGTACAGTGCTCCCAGGCGCTTTGAGGCAAAATAAAGCGCTTCCAGGCGCTAGAGGAACAACAAGTCCAGCAAAAGGTCTCTCAGCAGAGCAAGGTAGTGAGGGGGCAAGGCTGGGCCAGGGGCCAGCTCACTGGGCCCTCCAGGCAGAAAGGCAGTCCCAGGTGGCGGTTCCTCCTGGCACCCAGCAGCAGCCCCCCTCAGTAGGATCAGGAACAGAAGAACTTGTAAGGGGACACAGACCCTTTTTATACAGTGAAACCCTTTGTCTTTGTGCGGGGTGGGGGAAGTACCAGTCGCAGCTGGTCTGGAAGCACTCTTGATGTGCTTAGCCCCTCATTCTATTCACTGGCAGGGCTAGGGTCATTAGAAGCACCACAGGGGGCGGAGCCAGCATTGTGTGGGGAAATCCCAGCCCTATTCAGGACCCAGGTGCACCCCTCTCTCACATCACTCATGCTAATCTCCACACTCACCACCGGGCAGACCCATCCAGACTCCTGGAGCCAGGCTCACCAGCCAGCTCCAGCCAATCACGTGCCAGCACACTCACTGCACATGCACACCCACGTCTAGGAGTGGCACTTCCACACTAGACACATTCACGCCGCACATATCATTGTGCAGCATTCAATCATACGAGTCCGCACATACCAAACTCGAGCCTGCACACCTCATGCATCAGAAACTACCAGGGACACAGACATTCCCCATGCATTCCTATGGGAGGGCAGGCCAACCTTACTCCACGCACTCCGAGTGAGCACAGACTTTCCACTAGGACACAGTGAAAGTGCGCAGAAACCAAAAATCATTGCCACCAATTAACATTCATAAGCAAAAAGTTTAGGGGTGAACATGCCAGAAGGGCCAAGTCCAACAGATTTCTTGATCGGCTGATTTCATACTCACTGTCTTAAGTCCCTTCAGGGACAGTGGCGACTGGCTCCCAGAGGTAAACATCTTGATTTTCGATGGGGACAGTGGTGGCCTGGGACCCGACAATCCCTTCCACAGATGTGGGTTGCGGACTTCTGTGCCTTTTTGAGTCACTTGTGAATGAGATGAGGAAAGCTTCTTCCTCATCATCCAGAGATGAGCCTTCTAGTTGATGTCTGTAACATTGTGGTTGTTTGGCAGTACCCTGAAGTTCAGGTTCATCGAGCGACAGCTTCGGAATTGCTTCAGACGGGTTCTGCTTTCTACTGACCCCTCTCCCTGTAAATCCTCCTCTGCCTATTGTAGCAAAATTATTCATCTTGCCATAGTTCGAGCACATTTGGCCATGCACGGGGCAGTCATCTAAGGGGTGTCCATCATGGCCACAATACTTGCAGGGACTTCCGGATTAAGGGAGGGATGGCGGCTAGGGCCTGCTTGCTTTCCCTCTCGTGTTTACTGCATCGACCCGCTCTATTTTCACTGTGGGAGATTTTTCCAGTTTTTGAGTAATGGCGTGGTCCATTTCAGTGGCCCTAATGGCTGACAGATCTTGGAATCTTGCCATGATGAGGATGTTATCATAAGTGGAGAAGTGTGGCTCACCGGTTAGAGGAGGCATTCCTTGATGCAGAGGTCAGACACGGGACCAGGGTTCAATCCCCAACGCGGCAGGACTTTGAGCTCAAAATGTCCACGGACTCGATAATTCTCGCCTCGGTGCCTACTCGAATCGTGGGTTCACACTCTGCAACTCTGGGCAAACGCTTGCTTAATCTCCACTATGGCCCCACCGCGATGGGATGCCTGGTCTTCACCTTGGAGATGCCCAGTAGGGGTAATCTCGCAGGGAAAGGCCAGGACGGGTTCCCAAAGCAAGCGCCTTGAGACCTTACGGTGAAAGGCGCTATATAAGAACGTATGATTTACGATTTATACAGGGTGATGTTTGGCTGCCTCAGGATGAGGCCTCTGATGTTTTTTTTTCCAGCATCTCTGAATGATCTGCGCCTTTATCTCTTTTGACTGGTCATCGACTCTGCATAAACTATCTAGCTCACACTGCTGTACGTAAAAGGCATCTATGGACTCCCCCTCACATTGGCAGGCTTGGTGGAACTTGTAGCACTCAAATTCCGGGTTTAATTGCAGATCAAAGTGGGCATTGAGGGTTCTCACCGCTGTATCGTAGTCATTCGCCACTCCCGTTTTGGGAAGGTGCTCTGACAGCTTGTAGATTTCTTCTCCTACATAATGTAGTTGGAGGGAGCGCTTTATGGCCCCATCGTTTTTACGTGTGGCAATGAAATCTTTGTCCAGCCTCCCTATCTGTGTTCTCTAGTGGGGTCACTGAATGGTTGCAGCACTCCGAAGTACATGTTCTAGTGGAAAGTCTCTCAATGGGTACCCTTGTGGGGGCACCGCATTGCCATCATCCGCCATGGCTGGATGGTGGTGTAATCACTTTCTCTCATGTGTCTGGCTTACTGCTGGCCGCTGAGACTGCTGGTACGCTGTGATGTGTGGTGCCACGTGCCTGAGTCCCTGTGGTGCCTCCTTGCAAATGCAATATTGCTCTGTGTTCCTGTTCCTTTAGCCCTATTACTTTTCTTTTACTATTTGTTTTTTTATGTGCAAATGTCCCAGACAATTTCCACTGCAAACTGTTACCTAACTTCCTTTTCTTTCTTTTTTTCCAATTTCAACGCCTTTATATGAGGGGAAAACACCACTATTTGCTTGGTCGGCTAGGCCTGTCCTGCAAGGCCTCAGGGAGCCATAGACTGCACTCCTGCTTCAGCGCTGTGCAGTGCTTGGGCTCTGAAAGTGCGTCAATAGGAAGAGGTGTACCAGCAAGTAGTGGCAGGCGTGAGCAGCTCTCGGCTGGCATTATGCGGCCTAGAGACTTGCCAGAGGTCGACAAGGCATGCGACCAAATGCATGGAGAGAAGTGGCAGGCTGCAATTAGAACAGTGGCCGATGTGATCGCAGGTCACGGTATGAGGCGCCACAAATGTGACTGGCAGCCTTCGTAGCACTGATGGGCCCTGGTGCTGTCACCCGCGAAGGGCTTCAATACACTTGCTAGGTGTGGCAGGCACCGACAGACTGGAGCATGGCCGTGGAGCCAACCGCTTCTGGGGGTGGCCCCATAAATGGGAGGTGCAACCAGTTGAACCCAACAGGAACCAAATGGGGGCGTTAGTGCACGCATGGCAGGTCTTCGTCCCCAGAGTGACAAGGCTACTCAGGTGTAACAGGAGTACCCCACTGAGAGCGATGATAGAGCAGAGGTTTTCCTCTCACTAATTTGCAACATTTTAAAAGAAAACAATGTATGATGCTACTTTACATTGAGGATGACAAAACGTGTGTTAAGCTCCACAATTATAGACATGACAAAACATAATTATAATTTAGATACTGAATCGTAAAAGCATGCAGAATGTAGGAATGAGCTTATGATTTCATTTTATATTTACTAAATAAATGTGAATTTTTTAACAACTTTACTGACATTTGATCTTGTGATTAAATAATGTGATTATAAAAAGAACTAAGAAATTCATATGCAAAATTTAAACGTTCATGTGTTAGAGATGAATAGTATCTTCATGATTAATATGAAGACCGAAAATAACAAAAGAAAAGTTGGTGTTGCACAAGAGTTAGTGGTAGAAACATCTATGAACCATTTATTAAACATGCTTATAATGTTGTGCGTGCCCTAATAATATATTTGTGCAAAGGAAACTCATAATGTCTCTGGCATTTTCACATTTTCAAAGTTTTATGAGTACACTATACTTACATGAATGAATTATGATTTGATTGAAATGTTTAATAATGCATTTAGTTGAGAGATTAATATTCCATGCTATGCAATGCGAGATTCATATTTTAGCATAATTTTATCGTGAGCGAGCTGTATTTCGAAATCTCAAGTGAGCGAATTGTATTTCATGTAGGCCTTAAATATTGCTTTTTTTTTCCAACGTGAACTTATGAACTCAATAGTCTGAAGCCTATGTGAACGTTTCGTAAAGTTACCACTTGTGCTCTAATTTTTATTTTTTTTATTTTTTTTTAAAACCTTTATTTAACATTTGCAATCAAATACAGACAAGGGCCTACAACCCCCAGGGCTGGCCGCTAAGCATTTTAGTACGTTAATACCAGCAAACTTCAAACCCGCCTCCCTGGAGAGCATAGGATCTCAATTCACAAAGCGGATCGGTTGCAAAGGTAGTTCAATTTGGACACAGGATAGGAGGTTTTCATTTTAAAATAATAAGTAGAAAGAGTCAGGTGTCGCACAGTGTCTCGGATCACAAAAGGGGGGGCGAGCAAAGAAACAACGTGTCCAAAATAAACTCGCTATAAAATAAGTCAACGGAGTTAAGACATAAGACAGAAGGATAAACTAGCGCATTATTATTCGTCTACTCCAGCATTATTGTCCGCCCCCGAGCACCAAAACCTCAGAAAAGTCAAGGTACAGATATAGAAACAAGGATGTAAGAAAGCCGAACCCACTACACTAACCCGGAATAGGAAAAAGAGAAGAAGACAAGGGAAGAGAAGGAAGAAAGAGGCCATAGAACAAAAATAAAAACGAACACCCATCCCCACACCCCCCCACCCTGCACCCCTGCTGATGACTACGGCCACCCCCCTCGCAGCGTGCCTGTCGCCCAGTAATCAGAACCCGAAATATAGAAGAAGAGAAAGAAAGAAAAGGCAAAGAACCCCACTCGGTGAGGGAAAGCGGAGGAGGGCATATTTCTACGGACTCCCGGTCTCCTTCCCCCGTCGTAGGCAGCCCCGCCCCGGACTCCGTTAGGTCAAGAAAGCACTCCCGTTAAACCTAGTGCCACAATGAGAGACCCAGATAACAATCTCAACCCTGGCCCCGTCGATCAAATTCAATAAAGTCGTCAATTAAAGTAAGTCCCTTCCACAAATTACTGCAAGAGTCTACAGAACAGGAGTAAACAGATGAGAAAAGAACGGCAGATCTCAATGTAGATGGTTGGTGCCAATGTTGCCCCTCCCTGTCTCCGAAGCCAAGCTTTACTCCATCCGCCATCTTGAAAGATCGACAGGGGAGGGGAGTCGACAAGGTCCGAGACAGCAAGAGATGAAAAGTAGAAAGTTCCAGAATGGGAACGGCATGTAAATATTCCAAGGGACACCCAGTCGGGGGTTCCAACGGCTCCATTGGGTGATCGGGCACAGTACAGTCGGGTAGATCCAGTACAATAGGGGCAAACTCTGCTTCCAGCGCCGGGTCAAAACAAGTCTCTGAAATGTCTATTGAAATGCAGGCTAGTTGCCGGGGCACGGGTGTCGAGTCAGGATCTGCTCTCAGGCCTGTGAGTCCATCCGTCGCAGACAACAAACTGCAAGTCTGGACTTCAATGGTCCCCTTAAGTGCCATGAGTGCCTACAGCACCGTTCGCAGTGACGGGCCAGTTCGAGCCTGCTCCGCTAGATGCCTTTCTTCCTCCAACATGGTGGTCCCCACGGAGAGGTGCCTTCTCCGGGGCAAAATTAGGCGGAGCAGGAGTAAGCCATGAGGGACTGACGGTTAGCAAGCAGTAATACGCAGCGAGGCACCGGCCCAGGGGGATCGACGATGCAAATGCTGAATCCCCGGTCAGGGACCCCCGCGACACAGCACCATACGTCACTCGTCACCTCACCTACTGTGGGGCACCAGGCAGCTGGTGGTAGCAGACCAATCAAAAATTCCGAGTGTTCCAGAGAGCGGACCCGACCTCGTTCAGCAGTCCGTTGTTATTCAACTCGGACCCGGCAGAGCCCGCACTCGAGACCCCGGCATCTCTGCTGGGTTAGGCCTCAAACGACCATCGACGTAACTCCGCTCCACAACGGCGGAGAAACTCCGGGATTGCACCACTGAAGAGCAGGTCGGATCACACACACGGATCCGGTGCAGGTAACCAGTATAAGTGACAGGATAATAGAGCGAAGGACGGAGGGCAGCGGAGCCGGGAGACTATGCGGCCATCTTGGTTGGTGTCGTAGCTCCTCCCCAGTGCTCTAATTTTCAATTGCTTCCTTTGACATTTGTAACACAGTTTGACAGAACTTGCAACAAAAACTGTTCCATGCTAGAATAGGTGCTTGAGAACTAACTACTAAAAATATGAAAGCATAATCTTGTTCACTCTCTGAAATGATCCTATTGTTCAATATGACTACACTTGTAATAGTTTATTTATGGAGGCTACATAACCTGGATCACTTAATTCTTCTGGATTGTATATTTTTACCTACTTCATGATCCTCATCCTGTTGCAGACGACCAACAGGACAGAGGGGTCTGATATTCCTGATGATGTCAAGGGGTATTACCCGGTAAACCCATTGAGTATCATTGCTCATACTTTAGTTGTATTGGGTTGTATGGATCGCTTACTCACACATCTTGCAGCATTGAGACTGACTGCTTGGACATCTAAAGACAGAAGAGGTTTGCCTAATACTGCTGTCACTTTGAGGTTACAGCGACAGACTAAGACTGATTTTCTGTCTTTATCGAAATGGAACTGGTCACTCAGAATTATCTGAACTTTCCCAAGGGTTTGTATGAGGCTCATCTGTTTTCCTATTGATCCATTTGCTTACTTACTGTAATCTCCCTTGGTTAAGGAGGATTAATTCCTTCATCTTTGAATTTTGAATCAGTTTAATTAAACTTGGTTTAATTTAATTCTAAGATTGTATGCCATTCATTCATTCATTGGATTCTTTATTCGATGATTAAAAATCACCATAAAAGTACAAACATTCAATATACATTCAGTTCATTTCTTTTTAAAAATAGACCATTAAATCAACATGAATCCTAATGTAAGTACTACAACAAAATCTCAGTGAGTTAAATAAAACATTATAATCCATTAAAAACAATCACGGAAGTCTCAAAATTCCCCCCCCCCTCTAGTTGCTCTTAGTCGCACAGCTACTTTAATAAAATTAATAATGCAGCACAATGTAAGGGGGTCCAACGCCTGTTGTAAAAAAATCAAAGCCTCTTTAGCACGTTTTATATTAGATTTTTTCAGGATGTCTACCAAGAATATGCGCCTGGGTTCAGAATAAAATGAACATAGCAATACAAAACGAAGGGAATCCTACGGAGACCTATTGTCGCAGCCGCAGGTTCCCTTCTGCTCAATAGTAGGTGAATACCCTAATGGTGATCCCAATAAATATGGTAAAAAATTGAGCCTAAAACGGTTCATTAAAAACCTTTCCTGTGCATTGTGTAACAAATATAGGTAGGGTTCCATTCCTTCTGTGGTCTTTACAAGGTTATATGCGCACACCGTGATTTTAGCCCTTTCTTGTTCTGTTCTCTGTGCGGCTTTGTGTGCAAGAAACGCTTTTTTAACAATTGACTTTTGCTGGGGGATGATCGCTGTCGGATCGGTAAAGAGATTCCCGAGGCCCAGGGTTACCAATACAGAATTGACATAACTGAACCACGGGATTCGCGACCATTTTTCTCTGCCCAAGCAGTCCTTCATTATTTCCCTGCTTAGGCTCGCCTCTGGGTTTATCCAGATTTTAAGCCAGGCTAAGATTGGCCTAACCTTTATCGAATCTTCAAGGTAGGGTATCCCTAACTCCCTGTGTGCTATTGCAGCTGCTAGACTGTGTGGGGCTTTCAGGACGGAGCGTAGATGTTTATTCTCCTCCCGCTGCAGTTGGCAAGTATTTACAAAGCCCCACACCTCTGCTCCATAAATAACTTGAGAGCAACACATTGAGTTGTACAGGATCATCACCTGTTCGGGGCACCAGCTCCCCAGCCTTCGGCCATAACCAGCTATTGCCCCATTGGCGGCATTCATTTTACGGCAACGATCCTCTATCAGGGCATAAAATTTTAACAACCCGTCAAATAGTAAGCCCAGATATGAGAATGATTTAACCTTCTCTATCTTGTGACTCCCTATCGTGAAGGTACATTTATTAGAGGGTTTTTTACCAGCAGATAAAACGTAGGATTTACCCAAATTGACAGAAAGGTCTAATGAGCCCATAAAAGAAACAAAACCATCAATTAAAATCTGTAAACTCTTTGGTGTGCGTCCGAGGAGGACCGTGTCATCTGCGTAGAGTAACACAGGAACATGACGCGACCTACTCGGGGACAGTCAGATCCCAACTGTAAGAGATACTGCTCAAGATTATTAATATAAAGGGAGAATAAAAAAGGCGCCAGGATTCAGCCTTGGCGTACCCCACTGTTACATTGGAAGGAGTCAGTGCATCCACCCTCAATGTTATACCTGACTTGCGCTGAGGTATTAATTTGCAATTCCCTTAAAATGTTAATGAGGCCAACCTCTATCCCCATGCTGGTCATTATGTTCCAAAGCTTGCCTCTATTAACATGATCAAAAGCAGCTGCCAGATCCATGAACCCCATATAAAGGGATTCATCACTGGCCATAGTGTATTTGGCTGCTATCATATAGAGGTTCAAGCATTGGTCACTCGTGGCACGACCCATCCTAAAACCATACTGTACGTCTGAGATGATATTATTTGCTTCTGTCCACTCAGACAACCGGTTTAATATCCCCCTTCCCAGGATTTTAGCGGATACATCAATCAAGGAGAAGGGACGATAACATTGTGGGTCGTCCCTGTTACCCTTTTTGAAAATAGGAACAATGATAGCAGTAGACCAAGAGGGCGGTAAGCCACAGCGGATTGCAGATTAATAACTCTCGTCATTATAGGGGCCCATAATTCCACCGAGCTAAGGAACAAATCAGGCGGGATTCCATCCGGGCCAGGTGCTTTATTTTTAGACAGCCCCTCAATTCCGACCTTGATTTCCTTTAAGGAAAAAACTACGAGCTGACCTTGTTCTAAATTCCCTTTTTCATACTGTGTGCCTGTTTCGTGATTATATAGACCCCTATAATGAGTAATCCACATGTCAGGCGTGATGTTTGTTCCTAATTTGGGGGCCATGTCATCCTGGAAAGTGGGTCTGTTGATAATTCTCCAGAATTCTGTCATGTCCCTCTTTTCCCCCGCTTCTCTAAGGTCCGCCCAGCCTTCTGCTTGTAATGCCTTTTTTCTCCTGCTCAGCTCACTTTTGTATTTTTTTCTGCAGGACGCAACACGAGTGACGTCCCTGGGCTTTATTTTGATACTATCTTTGAGCTCCCTCAGGGCTTTAGAGCAGTCTCGGTCGAACCATCGCGGCTGACTACCAGCCTCTTTTGCCGGGGCGCTAGTCTTTAACATCCCATCTACCAAATGTGCAATGTGTTCAAATGCTATGAGTAGCTGCCGCCCTTCAATTGTTTCGTCTAAACACGCCTGTTTTCCCTTTCTCCATCAGTGATTTGTAAAACCTATCCCCGTCAATCTTAGACCACCTTAGGCATCTGCCCTGGTCAGTAACCCTCTCAGATACTGCTACAAGCTTTCCCCGAGTTGGGATGGACTGGTTTAATATGTCTAACACCAAAGGGTTATGATCGCTAAATGGGTTCCATTCAGTACCAACCATAGAGATTCTGTTTGTAAAAGCCCTTGAAGCGATAATGTAGTCAATATACGATGAGCATCCTCTACCCTTAAAGGTAGGTGGCAGGATCTCGTCTTTTGGGATATGCACCATATCCATGGTGTGAACCAGATCCTGATGCAACAAGAATTTTGTTAAGGCATCACCTTCTGCTGTGTGCTCAAAGTGGGCTCCATTATCCTCTGGGCATCGCGACCATGTCACGTCTCTTGGAAAAAGGGCTGGGCAGAGGTGACAGTTAAAATCCCCCATGACTAGACTGTTTGGGCATGAGTTTTGGCTTCACAAGTAGAGTCTTAGCACAGTCTATACTCCAGTTCCCTTATCAATACATTACATACCCCACCCGCCACATTATTATACACATTCAATATTGTCAAATTAAGTCCATTACCCTTGAGCCGCACCTCTTGGATATCATGAGAATTACAATTTGAGATTGACCATGTGCCAGGGAGGTTCAGGTCCACATATATTGATAGCCCACCCATAGCCCTACCTGATCTAGATTTCCTTGCTGTAAGTGTAGTGAGCAGTTATCAACTGCCCAAGTTTCCTGTAAGCAGATTATGGAGAATTCATGTATATACAGTCGCCATTTTTTATTATTAATTTTGGCGGCCAAACCAGCGATCTTCCAGGACACAATTCTGACTACCTCATTATCTGCTATATCCCCTGAACAGAGTCAATCGACTGCCTCCATGCCCGCTAATGCTGCGAAGCGATTAAAAGTGGGCCAGGAGTAGTCACCTTGATGGTGAGAGAGAGGTCTGAGACAATCATCCTGCCTCTGGATAGAGGGCCCAAAACCAAGATTCTGGTGACAGAGTGAGGGGGTTGCATAGTTGTTCTGTTGATAAACCAACAACAACAACAACAACAATCTACATTTGTAAAGCGCACAATCACCCGTAAGGGTATCTAGGCGCTGGGGGCCGTCGGAAGATTAAGCAAGCTATTGCCCAGAGTCACATGGTGCTGGGCTAATCTGCCGCCGGTGCCAGGGATCGAACCGTGAAATGCCTAAGGTTAGATATCGGGGCCACTATTCCTCTTGGGTAGAAGTAAGTTAGATCACGTACAGTAATAGCGTTACCTACGTTTTGTGGAAACCCATTTACAATGTATCTAACAACTCTGTCATCTTGAAAATGATTATAACAATATCACCCGATAAATCCTTAGTTCTTTTCCCCAACCAGGGGAGACGTCTAACGTTAAGTATTGCCCCATTTATTTGCGGTGGAAGTGGGCAGTTCTGCCTCAGCCAATGTATGACTTTGTTTTTTAGCCCACGTTGGTCTTCTCCACATCCGTCCACTAAGGCTGGCACCCCGGTGAGGACCGCAACATATGGCGCCGCTTCCGGGGGCAGCTCTACTCTGAGCCTCTTAGCTGGGAATGTCTTAGCAGGTTTTTCTTGGTCAATGGATTTGGGGGCATTTCTGGAAGGATTCGTTATTGGGGCATTTCCTAATTTATCTGATGTTACTCCTTCCTGTGTCTTCTTAGCGTTATTTTTACTATTTATCACTGCTGTGTTAATTGGCAATATTTTGCGGCGTTTTGGTTTGGGCAGATTCGTGGTTTTTATACCATTCTGGGCAATGGTGTTTGAAGACAGTGCAGGGGGATGGTGCTCTAGTTCAGGTTTAGAAAAATCCTTAATTGCCACTTTAATTTCCCCTAAGTCCTTTTCTAGCTTCTCAATTTGGCTGGTTAATCCCTTCAATCTCTCCACCAATGGCAGCGTGAACGATCTTAACAATTGTTCTATACTACCCAGTAAATTGGTCCTAGATGGATCATTTATCGGGGTCGGTATTGAATTAACCATCAGGATTGGTGTAGGTACATTGGGGGAGGATTTATCGGAGGCCCCCCCATTTTACCAATAGCCTTATTTTTATAGAGAGAATCCCCCCTCTTTTTCCTTCTTTTGGGCGGTGGACCTTGGGCTCTGGGGATTTTGGGTGCTCCCTTTACTGTGTTAGGTAAGTCCACTTGTAGCGGCAAAGTGTCGGGCAGGGCTTCTGCCTCTGGGGTCAAGCTACAGTTAAAAGATGAATCATTTATAGTCAGGTCATTGACTGCAACTAGTGGGGGAGTTTTTTCTTGCAAAAGTAGGGGGATACTGATATTTAGGGATGCCTCACTATCCCCAATTACAGGGGAAATACTGTGGATAGGAGAAATCGTTAACTTTGGAGAACCTATAGATGATCTCTTGTTTTTAATGCATTCGATAGAGCGGTGTCTCTCCGCCCGTCGCTCAGAAAGAGCGAGTTCCTTGTCTGTTCCAGTGTTAACCCTGAATATAAAATTATCCAGCGTACGCTGGTTAACTCCTCCTGTTGGTGGGTGCTTATCCTTTATGGGAGACTACGTCATCGTTTACTTGTGAAACCAGTTCAACACTGTACTGTGGCACAACAAGCTGCGCGAGCTACAACTTAACAAACAAATTGGCAGATTGATAATAGTGCCCACAGCTTGCTACATCAAATGACAAGTCTACTTTACCACGTTTGAGTCAATGAAAGTGAGGGGGCCCAGCCCAGTCTCCTGCGGTCTCTGAGGGCCTCAGAGGGCCCGCCCTTTGCCTGGGCTTTGTATGCGTCCTGTGGGCTGGGCAGTCAGGTAGCGCGGACCAGGTGGGCTGCCGAGCAGGGACTCCTGGTAGAGCGAGTCCCTGCTGCGCCGCTCCAAAAGGCCTCCTCTCTGTCCACAAACGACCAACACAGCCCCCAGGCGTCCAGAGCTGCGAAAGACGACAGCTCCCAGCAGCTCCCAGGAAGTTAGTGCCTCGAAGCTGCACCCGCATAGCGGGTGCGGCGAGAAGTTGAACAGGGCGCTGCGTTCAACCAGCAAATGTCCCAGGCAAGTGAGCGCAAGTTGGCGAGAGTATCCCAATTCTTCTGGCGAGAAGCAGTTCTTTTCAATCAGGTGGTGTCCTGTGGGTGGGTCAGTCAGGCAGCGCGGACCAGGTGGGCTGCCGAGCAGGGACTCCTGGTAGAGCGAGTCCCTGCAGCGCCGCTCCAGCCTCCAAAAGGCCTCCTCTCTGTCCACAAATGACCAACACGGCCGCCAGGCGTCCAGAGCTGCGAGCGACGACAGCTCCCAGCAGCTCCCAGCAGCTCCCAGCAGCTCCCAGGAAATTAGTGCCTCGAAGCGGCACTCGCGTAGCGAAGTTGAACAGGGCGCTGCGTTCAACCAGCAAATGTCCCAGGCAAGTGAGCGCAAGTTGGCGAGAGTATCCCCCATTCATTTCACGGTTCTTTACTCTTGTATGAAATACTAAAACGTTAAGATTCAACTAAACCCTGCTGATTCTGACTCATTATTGCACGTGGGCGAATTCTATAACTGATCTGTATGTTGTCCCACTTAAGCATTAAATGATAAGATTGAGCAAAGCAATTATCATATTTCTGGTCCTCCTTTGGCAATTGCTCACCGTCCAAATATTCAGTCCCTTTCACCCAAAAACAAGATCCATCAGAGGACCAATTGAGTAAGCAGTAGTCAGAGGTTGAATGAATCAAATTAAAGATTAGTTTAAACAAAATAAAGAAAAAGTTTATGGTCCAGTACGCAAATGCTACAACAGTGGCCTAGTCGCTGCTGCCACGTAACACACATACACACTTGGTCAGGGCCGGACTGGGAACCAGAACCGGCCCTGGCAAAGTGCTCGGCCGGCCCCCCTCTCCCCCTCCGGGAGGAGAGGGGAGGGGGGAGAGGTGTGACCACGCTCTGTGACAGGGCCGGTTTTCGGCCGTTTTTGTTACAGGGCCGTTTTTGAAGCATAACGACCCTGTAACAAAAACGGCCCCAGGGGCCCAAAACCGGCCCCCAACCATGCGGGCCACCAGGGGATTGCCCGGTGCCCTCAACGGCCAGTCCGGGCCTGCACTTGGTAACGGTGCGGGCAGAAGACCACGTGCGGGTTATGTAGCCTACGGCCACGCCTGGACAGAGGAAGTACATGATGCATATCCGGGGCGTGAGTCAGCTGGGGAAGGTCCTGGTGGCTCACAACAGTCATATGTCAGAATAATGCCTGTTTCAGGAGGCGAGGGATAAGCAGCAATAAAAGAGAATAAGCACTGATATTTAGAGCGAAGGCCTCTCAGAACACAAGAAGTTTTCATCCTTTTATAAATTCTGCCAATTCAGCTTACTGGCCAAGCGGCAAGGGGAAGGAGTCCCATAAGAAGAACTTAGAACATGTAGACAAGACATTGACATCTGATCTACAAAAGCACCTTGAAGCTGTGACGCTGTCCTCTGCAGTGCTCTATGGAAAATAACAAGGGACTGGATTACCATAAAAAATACAAAAACAAACAGTTTAATAGGAGAATATTCATACATTTAACATGGGACTAAGTTCGCGGAATCCAAGATAATGCAGGAAAAGGTTTTAGTCAACGCCAGCCTAATTCCTTTATGTTGTCAAAAGGTATTGTGGGTGAAAATAACTGCGAAGTAAAGGGTTAACAGAGGAAACAACACCATGAGTTATACTTATACATACGCACGGGCAGATTTACAAGCCCCTTGCGACACTTTTACGCCGCTGTTGCGTCACTTTTGTGACGCAGCGGCGGTGTAAACCATGCCCCACTTTGCACCTTATTTACAACGTGACGCATCTAGAGAAATGCGTCACGTTGTAAAGCCCTGCGCCACATGAAACCTGCGTCGGGTTTCATGTGGGCGTTCCAGCGCAGGGTGGGCGCTCCGGCGCCGGAACGCCACGTAAAAGTGACGCAGTGAAATCTTCAAGATTTCAGTGAGTCACTTTTACAGCCATGTTGCGTCAAAACCCTGCGCCTGCTTGAAGCACGCGTAAGGCTTGGCGCACCACGTTGGACATAGGCAGGGTTGGAACAGTGCCCGCGATGTAACTCCAGCATTGCGCCAACCTTATGCCAGCAGATGCAACACGCATCTATTTATCCTTGCGCCATGATGCTCCGCATTGTAAATGCGGCGCATCTGTGGTGGCGCAAGGGTAAACTTGCCTGATGCATCTTTCCGGGCCCATCCCTGCTGATTTACAGGGATGCGCCAGAAAACGTAAATCTGCCACATAGTATTTTTTATCTGTAGTGTATGGGAGTAATATAGTTATATATGTGTTGGATGGGTAAGACCAGAATCTTTAAGGCATTATATGTGCACGATGACAGGCAGAGAATATGGAGCTATTCTATGGTCACAAAAGGTGGTTGCAATTTGCGAGCAGTCTTTCTGCATCCATAAATGTATTTTGTGAACAGACCTGTGTACTAGTAGGTCAGTTTGCAAAACAATGAATTGGAGTGGGCCACAGTCTGACCTACATAATTAATATTAATTAGGTTGGTTGCAAGTTTAGAATCACTCTCATTGGTTACAGTCACATGGACGGTGGCCTGCAAGCATCAGCAGACTAACATCCGTGTTATTGCTTTTAAAAAAGATTACAGGAAAAGTACTGATTTATAAAGGTTTCTTTAAAAAAAAATACGTTTCAGTGAGAGTTTAATGGGCCCTTGGACCACTGTCTACTCCCCGTTGAAACGAATACCACATATCACAAACTGGAAGGGGTTCCAAGTGGAAATCATTTTCCATCCCAACTTAGGAGTCAGTCATTTTTCAATGGCTTGTGACAGAAATTACTCTCAAACCATTAATACGTGTACCGATTCAATATTTGGAAGGGATTCACAAAACACCCCTCTTCCAAATACCTAATGGGTATACATACAGTCGCAACCCATTTTAAAAGATGATAAAACTTTACCAATTCTTAAAATGGGATTTTTACATGGCGAAAAATATTTTTCATGTTTGCGACCACAAGTGAAAACCGTACATTTGGCACTTTAAGTTAACCTAGCAGGAAAGTTATTCAAATTTGTACTTGGGATGTGAGGACTATAAACAAGAAGACATTTTGAAGTGATTCGTACCATGTATCGCATTCTCTAGCCAAGGCTCAAGCAACGGAATCCTTAAGTAAACTCCCTCCGTCAATCTCTTTAAAACGTGAGATGTGAAGGACTGTACTTAAAATTCTCACCAGTAGATGTCCCTCTAGGCAAACATTTGACTTTTATCGGTCCGTTCTTTTACATGGTTTTGAAAAAGCGGGGGTTTTCCTTTGTCTTTACCACACAATGTATCACAGGGTTAAGTATTTTGATATTTCACTTTTTTTGCATTATACACCAGTTGACTCTTTAGCAAATATTTATTTGCGGCTTTCAGAGAAAATTGAGTGCAGGCGATTTTTATATCTTTTCTCATTTTTTTTATCCCTTATGTCTTTCTGACTTCTAGCCTCACCCCCGACCAAAAAACAAATTTATTTTTCATATGTTTTCGATCATTTCTCAACCAATTTGTATCTTATTGATTCAACCTCGTTTACCCTGTTCACAACGTTCAGTTTGTAGTAACGGAGCCACCCGGCCCGTTCACGTATGCACACACGCACGCATACACCTCAGGGGCGGGGTAGCCCCTGGGTATAAATAAATGGCCGGAAGACCGCTCGTGGTCTTTGGCCCTAACCAGTAGACAGTGTGCGTGTCGTCATTTGAGGTCACAGTTAGGCCCCACTACTTGGCTTAGGTCTCCCTTCCTCTATCGTGTCCCCAGACACTACACTGGCGACGAGGCGGTCTTTCACCCACGCCTCGCCACACAGCGGTGCCCAACGACCTGCCCCCACGAGAGTGCTCGTGCCTGGCGTGCACAGGCCCCCAGCGCTGGCACTGCCGCGTGCGCACACACTAGTGCACGCCGTCCATCTTGTACCAGGCCGTGGTGCATCAGGTGAGCCTGCGCCTCTCTGTGACGGCGGTCTGCGGCCCGCTGCGCTGCCTGTCCCTCCCGCGACCCTACGTCTGGTGTGCCTGCATCCGCACCTCCGTGCAGCGTGTCCCTACCTGCGGCGCCGGCGAGCGCTCGCCCTCACTGCTGGCGCACCGGGGGGAAGTCTTCGGCCCTCGCGCCCGGGCCCGCTGCGTTGGCCCCCCCCGGGCGTGGCCTAGCAGCGCCCCTTCCCCCATTCAGTGAACTTGCGGATCCATCCACGGCTGCAGCAAGATGGCGCCTATGGATTGGGAGGCTAGACCACTACTTCGTCGGCGTCCGGGAGACCGATGGCAGGGTTAAACGCTCCCTGCTCATGTGCTACGGCAGTGATGAACTCTACGAGCTCTTCGAGACGCTGCCGGATAGGGGTGGCGACCATGACTACGACGCCGCGGTCAGAGCACTGAACCTATACTTTGACCCCAGGGTGAACCCTGACTACGAATGGTTCAAACTGCGCCAGGCAAGACAAGGCGAAACGGAACCCATCGACTCCTTCTACGCACGGCTGCGGAAGCTGGCCCTGGGCCTGTGAACTCCCAGACCAGCGCCAGGAGATACGGGCACAACTGATCCAGGGGTGTAGGTCGGTGCAACTCAGACGCCTCATCCTCAGTCAACCAAGGATCTCCCTGGAAGAAATCCTCGTTCTTGCACGATCGCATGAACTATCCAACGCCAGGGCTGATGAGATGCAAGCGGCCCTTGACCGGCCTGGTGCGGTCGCAAAAGTCCCTCACATCAAAGAGGAGCATGTGGACGTCATTCGGCGTCGGCCGCAACCTCAGAGAGGAAACTCCCAGACGTTGTCACGGAACTCTTGTGTTAATTGCGGCATGGACCATCCCGCCGGGGGAAGATGTTTTGCAAAAGGCAAAGTGTGCTCTAATTGTGGAAAAATGAACCACTTCGCGAAGATGTGCCGCAGCAGCGGCAACCGCCTCCCCGGATCGGGCGGGAAGAGCCCCACACAGGCCGTGCGACAACTCTCTTTGGAAGATCCAGGCCCATGCAGCGACGCCTCCAGATCGGCATTTCGCCTCGAGGACGATGAAGACGACGTTATCTTTGTCTCTTTCGTTGGAAGGGAAGGCTCGAGAAGAAGACCACCCCCGATGTGTGAAATCTCCATTGCCGGATCACCTGTGCAGGCGCTCATTGACACAGGGGCGTCGGTGAATGTGATGGACAGCACTCAATACGAACTACTGTCACCACACCCGCCACTGTCACCGTCGAGGGCCAAAATCTATACCTATGACAGTGACGACCCACTTCCGTTGAGAGAAGTGATCGAGGTGGTAGCTGCCTGCAACGACCATGAAGTCAAGACAAAGTTTCACGTCACCGATGGTAGACGTGGCACGCTTCTGAGCTGCCACACGGCCGAGGATCTTCAATTGGTGTTCTTTGCTCGGCAAGTACATGAGCTGCATGCGGACGCAATGCTGCTGTACTTCCCGGCTCTATTCAGAGGGCTTGGCTGCCTAAAAGGAAAGACATTCAAATTGCACGTGGATCCAACCGTCCGACCAACGGCCCTCAGACACCGGAGAGTACCGTTCCACCTGCGGCCGCAGGTGGAGGAAGAACTGCGGAAACTCGAAGAATTGGGAGTTATCGAAAAGGTGTTGGGCCCGACACAATGGGTGTCGCCCTTGGTGATAGCCCCAAAGCCGAAACAGCCGGGTGCTATACGCCTGTGCGTGGACATGCGCCTGCCCAACAAGGCGGTGAAGAGGGAAAGACACCTGACGCCCACAATGGACGACATTGTGGCGGACCTCAACGGTGCCCGCTGGTTCTCGAAGCTGGACCTCAACGCCGGGTATCACCAGCTCGAACTTCACCCGGACAGCTGCAACATCACTACCTTTTCCACTCATGTCGGGCTTCGGAGGTATAAGCGTCTGAGCTTTGGCATGTCGTCGGCCGCCGAGGTTTTCCAAAACGCTATTAGGGAAACACTCTCAGGATTACCCGGAGTTATAAATCTGAGCGACAACATCCTCGTCTTCTCCAAAACACTAGAGGAACACCACACTCACCTCCGAGCCACCTTGCAACGCCTCGCTGATCATGGCCTCACTTTGCACAGGGACAAGTGCTCCTTCTACAAAGAGTCAGTGGACTTCTTTGGCTACATATTCTCCAGGGAGGGGCTCCAAGTCGATCCAAAAAAGGCCGAGGCCATCCGAGCAGCACCCAAACCCACATCGGCCACAGAAGTCCGAAGCTTCCTAGGGATGGCCACCTACTGTGGCCGTTTCATCCCTGGTCTAGCGTCCCTCTCAGAGCCACTACGCGTCCTCACCAAGTCGGGCCAACCTTGGGCATGGACCGCCAAGGAGGATGAGGCCTTTACGGCGATCAAGGCCGCGCTGATTGATGATAAAGTTATGGCCTACTTCAGACCCCACCGGCGCACAGAGGTAGTCGTGGACGCGAGTCCCGTTGGTCTCGGGGCTGTCCTCATGCAGGAAACAGAGGCACACGAGTGGGTACCAACAGCATATGCAAGCAGAGCGTTAACAGCGACCGAGATGAGGTACGCCCAAATTGAACGTGAGGCGCTAGCCATTAAATGGGCCTGCCAGCATTTTCACCTCTACCTGTATGGACACGAGTTCAAGGTCGTATCAGATCACAAACCCCTGGTGCCTTTATTTGCAGGAAGGGCCAGGCTGGCTCCTCCCCGGATCGAGAGGTGGGCCGTCCAACTTCAGACATACCGTTTTGAAGTCATTTACTGACCTGGAGCAGACAATCCCGCAGATTTCTTGTCACGGCACCCCGGAACCGGCACTACAGCTCAGGGGTCAGCACACACGGAGGAGGTTGAGGAGTACGTAAGGATGCTATCTCAGGAGGCTTGCCCAACAGCCCTCACACTGGAGGCCATTGGTAAAGCCACGGATGAAGACGAGTGCCTCATTAAAGTGAAAGCCACGCTGTCGAATCGGAACTGGAAACACTTCCTGGACGGGGTCAGTGCCCTCACAACCGAAGAACAGCTGTCAAGGCAACAGGTGTGGAGAGCCCAAAGCGAGCTTAGTGTTGGACCCCACGGAGTGGTCCTCCGAGGAACAGCAATAGTGATACCCGCCAAATTGCAGAAGGAGGTCGTGCGTTTAGCTCACCAAGGTCACCAAGGTGTGTCGAAGACGAAAGGAAGGCTACGCAGCAAAGTGTGGTTCCCCGGCATGGATGCCGCTGTAGAAAAAGAAGTCAGCAACTGCCACTCGTGTACCATAACAAGCCAAGACCCGGCTCCTCACCCCGTGATAACCGAGGACCCGTGTCGTGAACCGTGGTCAAAAGTCAGCATGGATTTCTGATCCTTTCCGGATGGACGACATACCCTTGTGCTGATTGACTCCTACTCCCGTTTCCCCATCGTGGAAGTGGTGCCCTCCACTGCGTTCACGCACGTGAAGAAAGCTCTGGAAAAAGTAATTGCCATGATGGGCCTGCCAGAGGAGATGAGATCGGACAACGGTCCTCCCTTCCAGGGAAGGGATTTCCAGGCCTACCTCGCTGCCCGTGGCATCCACCACAGGAAAATCACCCCACAGTGGCCCCAGGCAAATGGGGAAGTCGAGAGGTTTATGAGAACTCTGAATCGCGCGCTCCAGATTGGGGTGGAAAAAAAAGAAGATGCAGAAGAATGCCTGTCCCAATTCCTAAGCGCATACCAGCAAACGCCACACTCAACCACGCGCTGTGCCCCAGCGCATTTGTTGTTCAAGAAAGTACCAAGAGACTGTGTGCCGACTGTACCGGCATGGTGCCCACCGGAAATGAATCAAAATGCCACCCAAGACCGACGAAGGCACACAACTGACAAAGCCAGCCGAACCAGGAGAGCCCAGACCAGATCTCTAGTGGTCGGCGACAAGGTAGTCCTCAAAAACAGATATAGACATTCAAAGTATGACCCTGCGTTTGAACCAGAAGGGTGGGAAATCGTAAACGTCCAAGGCACCATGGTATCCGCGGCCAGAGGCACGAGAGCCGTGACTAGGAATGTGTCATGGTTCAAGCGCGTCTCTCGCGAGAGTGGAAACACCGACTCAACAGGTGCTGAAGACGTGGATCATGGGCTAGTGGAAAGTGAGTCATCAACGGTCCCACGAGAGGAAGGAGGAACGACTTCGCCAAGACCTGAACCGGACAAGGCCACCAGTCCGGAGAACACCTCAAGTGAAGTCCGGCATCACCCTGAGCGACATGAGGAGATGGAGAACACGGAGAGCCAGCGAAGCCAGAGATACCACCTCAGGCCAAGACCAACTCCCAACCAGAGACTGAAAGACTATGCATGGAATGTGGACTCGCCCAAGTGACCCCCCTGGCTGGGACTGTTGATCCGTGAGTTTGGAGGGATGTAGTAACGGAGCCACCCGGCCCGTTCACTTACGCACACACGCTCGCATACACCTCAGGGGCGGGGTAGCCCCTGGGTATAAATAAATGGCCGGAAGACCGCTCGTGGTCTTTGGCCCTAACCAGTAGACAGTGTGCGTGTTGAGGTCACAGTTAGGCCCCACTACGTGGCTTAGGTCTCCCTTCCCCTATCGTGTCCCCAGACACTACACAGTTCATACGCCTAATGTTGGCTACTCTCAAGTCTTACTTCACCGGTTTCTACAGTTAACTAGTGGCAGAAAGCCAGCATGTATATTTAGGGGGATTGCTCTCCTCACTCCTGTAATGATAATTAAACATAAGCCTTCGCAAAGCCAATAGGTTTCGCTATGAGAGAGATATTGGCTTTGCCAATGTCTTTTCGTCATGTTGTATAGCAGCGTGGAGTGGATCAAAGAAGAGGCGTGATGTGGAGTAAAGTAGAGTGCCTTGGAGTGGTGTGGAGTCGTGTAGAGTGGATTGGCGCAGAGTGGAGTGGCGCAGAGTAGTGCAGTGTAGTAGAGTGGTGCAGAGTAGAGTGCAGTGTCGTAGAGTATAAAGTGGTTCAGAGTAGAGTGTAGTGTCGTAGAGTATAGAGTGGTGTAGAGTATAGAGTGGTGCAGAGTGCAGTGGCGTAGAGTGGTGCAGGGTAGAGTGCAATGGCGTAGAGGGGTGCTGAGCAGCGTGTAGAGTGCAGTGACGTAGAGTGCAGTGGCATAGAGTAGAGTGGTGCAGAGTAGATTACAGTGGCGGAGAGTATCGTGGTGTAGAGTGGCATGGAGTACAGTAGAGTGTAGTGGCATAGTGTGGTGCAGAGGAGAGTGTAGTGGTGTAGAGTGTAGTGGCGTGGAGTGTAGTGGCATAGAGTGCAGGTGCGTAGAGTGCAGTGGCATTAAGTGGTGCAGAGTAAAGTTTAGTGGTGTAGAATAGAGTGGTGCAGAGTAGAGTGCAATTGTGTGTAGTGCAGAGGGGCAAAGTAGAGAGCAGTGGCACAGAGTAGAGTGCAGTAGGGCAGAGTGTAGTGCAATGGCATAGAGTGGTGTAGAGCACAGTGCCTTAGAGTAATGTGAAGTACAGAGGCGTGGAGTGGTGCAGAGGAGAGTGCAGTTGCAGAGAGTGCTGTGGCATAGTATGCAGTAGCATAGAATAGAGTGCAGTGGCATAGGGTACAGTGGTGCAGAGTGAAGTGCAGTGGCACAGAGTGCAGGGGCATAACGTAGAGTGGCATAGAGTGCAGTGGCCCAGAGAGAAGTGCAGTTGAGCAGAGTAGAGTAGAGCAGGGTAGAGTGCAGTGGGGAAGAGTAGGGGAGTGGGAGAGAATAAAAGCTACGTAGACTGTGAAATGAGTAACGGACAACAAACACAAGCACTCATATTGAGTGTTTGAACACAAAGAAAAAAAAATGGATGTACACAAGTACTTGGTCCTTGCTCCAGGGAAGGGCCAAATACAAGAAGGTGAGGCAACGCTCAAATGCCATGACAAATGGGGATGAAGGAAATGAAAGAGACTTTGAAGCTAACAAATGGTAAGCTATAAGCTCACTGTATGTAAACAACATGCATTGCAAAGACAATTCATGTGTGGTCTAGGCAAAACCTAAAAAACAGTACTGGGAAGGGCTCTGACCTGACAACTCTAGGGAAAATAGACTGCTGTAAGAAATTGGGTTATTAGTAGGGGTGGACAATAAACGTTACTACTCTGGTGGAGTTCGCAGAGTTTTGCCCACTCAGCTTGGAGCACGGAGTTCAGGAAAAACTCCACCAACTGCCATGTGGCAGAGTTTTTTCTTGTACGTGGCTTGCCAACATTAAGCTAGCAATCAAGAAAATCGAGCTCTACAGCTCATCCCAGCGAGATTTCTCAAAGTGGGCGGTCACAGCAGGTTGCTACCACTTGCGTTGAGAAAGCTGCCGCTCGCATCGAGAAAGCTACCGCTCAAGTAGAAAATCTATTCAAGTGTCAGAAAGAAGCCATGCCCTCTGGTGCAGCGCCGGACAAGCTCCTGGCACTAAAAATCAGCATGAACAGCATGATATACCAAATTCTGCTGCTCGCGGAACTCCTCGGCATCTCGCAGTATTTTTAGGTAACTCCACGGAGTTAAACTCTGTGAGTTCTGCCCACCCCTAGTTATTAGTTGAAAAAGGTAGGAGCCCTTTTCAAGTAATAAACACAATTGTTGGGAGGGTGAACCACAAAAGTCACTAAATAAAACTGTGCTCAACCTTCTGGTAGCTTGGCACAAAAGCAGTCAGTCTTAACTTAGAGGCAACATGCAAAGTATTTCTGCAGCACCTAAACAGTAAAAAAGTGAAAACATAGCACAAGAAAAATCCCAAACCATTTTAGAAAAATATTAATTACCCCAAATCCAATAAGTAGAACCAGAGATGTGAATCATAAGTTTTCAGTAGAAGTAGCACAAAAAAGCACAAAGTACCAATTGCGGTTATCCAGTCACACTGGACCAGGTCAAAGTCAAAAGTTAAGGCCGATTGCAATGCAGTGCGGGTCAGATACAGGGACAAGGCTCATCCCAGTGGAAAGTTTACTTTCTAACTCAGTCCAGTTTCATGAAAGAAGCACTTGTTGATGAGGTCGCTGGTAGTCTGGCTGCAGGCTGGATCCGGAGAGGGACTCGTCGATGATGGCTTGCTAAAATCTCAGACCTCACTTCGTGAAGGACTGGTCAACGATTGAACCTTCAATTTGGCGAAAAAACTGTTGTTGATGTGAAGCACTCCAGGCGGTAAAGTCTGGGTACTTTATCTGGGAATTGTCAGGATTATCCCGTGACGGTGCCTACATTGCATTTCAAACTATCATTCCCATTATGCAATGGGGCGGAGGAAGTACTTCAGACGTCATGAGACAGACACCGATGTGCGTAATTCTGTTTTGCTGTTTACCGCGTTCGCTCGGCTGAGCGAGGACGTTCCAGCGTTTTGTTCTGGGGCCGCTCTGTGCCTGCCTTGGAGATCTTACTTCAGCGGAACCCTGAGTATTGCTATGGATTCCACGCCGCACGCTGTCGTTTCTTGCCTAGAGGCGGAAGCCAGTTTATATGCTCGTGAGGTTAACGAGCATGAAAGAATTTTGGGATCTTATGTCACGAAGCGGAGCGTGGTGGTAACAAGGTGCCACACGTTACCGTGTTTGTTCTATCTCAGCACCCATTCATTACAGCGGAGCGTGGTGGTATCAAGTCACCACACATTACCGTGTAGGTTGTCATATCTGATTTACTAATAGCGGAGCGTGGTGGTAACAAGGTGCCACACGTTACCGTGTGTGTTCTATCTCAGCACCCATTCATTACAGCGGAGCGTGGTAGTATCAAGACACCACACGTTACCGTGTAGGTTGTTATACCTGGTTTATTAATAGCGGAGCGTGGTGGTAACAAGGTGCCACACGTTACCGTGTATTCTTACGTATTCTGAGTTCCTTACATAGCGGAGCGTTGTGGTAACAAGGTGCCATGCGTTACCATGTATGTGTACATTCTGTTGATTTGCAGTTCTTGCCTTCGTATTGTGGCAGCATGGAGCCACGCTTCAACAAGTCCTAATTTGTGGAGTATATATATATATATATACTGTTTCTGTTGAAAACAATCTTGTGTCTATTATCAGACTGTGTCCATTCATGTAGGGGTTCTACATCCCATTATTATTTATGTTTTGGAAAAAGAACTAAGCTTTGAAAGTTTTTTTTTTACTTGGATATCTTTTTGCCTAAAGGATGGAAGAAGCTTTATGACTATTCCCTGCAGAACTTCCACCGTAATATACCTATTTAGGATTGTCTATTTCAGATCTGGATCAACCTATGGATTACAACGTAATCTGGAATAGCCCGTTCATACAGAGAGACCGCGTATGTTGCTTAAGGTCCCCATTACTCGCTGTATCTGGATTCAGCGAAGCAAAACCTGACAGGAATGTCACTTCGGTAGTCAGATGCAGGTCCCACATCAGTCTCAGTAAAGTCTGCTCGCATTTCCGAGGAGAACATGAATGGTTCTTTTTGAGGCCAAGAGGCAAGAGCCTCTTGTTTTTCACTTGGAGTCTAGTTCTAGAAGGCTCACAGTTGGAGGAGTACACTCTAACTCCAGCCAAAGGGTCCAGGACCTGGAGAACACCTCTTGGGAGTTAGGAATCCAGCACAGGCCAGCAGCAGAGTTAAGGCAGGTACAGTTGGTATGGGCAGCTGGGCAGTTTTAGAGAAAGACCTCTGGAATCTTGTTGTGTCCCTGTTGCCCAAACAGGAGGTCAACCAACTGATCTGTGGAGTCACTTCTGGGGTCCTGGGTTCAAGGCAAGCAGGTCCAGTCTTCACAGCAGGGCAGTCCTAATTCTCCACAGGCCAAGGAGTGTTCTGATGAGAGGTTCTGAAGGTGCCACTTTTATACTCAGAACCAGCCTATGTGTGGGGGTCACACCTTTTCCCTAACCCTAAACTCGTTCTGGCCAGTGTAGGAAAGTGCAAATTTTTTGCATGGTTGCCCCCACTTATTGCCTAATGTTTATGTACTTTGACTGAGTGTGCCCTGGGTTCTTGCCAACCAGGTACCCAGGGACTATGTTCTTTCTCCAAACTGTACTGTTGCAAAACCCAATGGCAACTCTCTGGCCAAATGTAAGTCCCTTGTAAAAGGTACCACAGGTACCAAGGGCACTCTGACCAGTCGAGATGGCACACATCCCTGTGTGCCATGCCTACAATCCATTGCCCACGCATAGGTAAGTCACCCCTCTAGCTGAGTGTTCTATACCAGATGAGGGCCCTTCAGTGTCTCAGTCAATTCTTAGACATTGTAAGTGCAGTAATGCCATAAAGAATATATGGTTTGGGAGTTTGTCATTGCGAACTCCACAGCACCATCATGGCTTTACTGAAAACTGGGAAGTTTGATATCAAACTTCTCAGCACATTAAACCCCCACTGATGCCAGTGTGGGAGAAAATGCATTCAGAGGGCATCTTAGAGATGCCCCCTGAATAAAGACCTAAACTTTAGTATACTGGCAGAGTGGCTGCTTGCCAGCTACCACCACCAGACAGGATTCAGGACCCTTGGGTTGAGAGCCTGCCGCTCTCGGGCCTGAAACAAAGCACATCCTGGGTTGTAGTTTAAAGCCTCCTTCGCAAGGATGGGCTGGGGCCACGAAGGGGAAACCTCAAAGGCTTGCCACCATTGTGAATTACCCAAGTCATTTGTTGCTCCCAGCAACTGGCCCGCACCGCTTCTGACCGCCACTTTGGGCGGGAGAATTGGTGGGAAAACCAAGTTAGGAGGAGAGGTGTGCCCACCTTTGCCAACCCAACCCCTCAGGTGGTAGTGGAGGGGTGAAGCAAAACTCTCAGTCACCGCCATCTTGAAGATGGGGACACCAAGCCAACCTGGGTGAGGCTTATGTCTCCCTTCCACTGGAAGGTGGCATAATAGGGGGTGTACCCACCCCAAGGAAGGGACCCATTGGTCTCAACCTGTACCTACAATTAACGTCCCTAAATGTAATATTTAGGGGAAAAAATGAACCTTGCTTTGTCAGACAAGAAGAAACAAGAAGAAGAAGGACCGAAGAGCTGTGCTAAAGAAGAGGAGGACACCAACTGACATGGTCCTAGCCATACCGACCTGTCCCGACCTCGACCAACTGCAGCGAAATCCCAGTGGGTCCTGCTGTCAGCAGCTCCCAAGAACCCAGAGGACCTGCCCTGCCTTTGCCAACCAAAGACTTTGTCTCCCGTGAGCATCGGACTTGCTCAAGACCAACCGACTCTAACTCTGGACGACTCCATGAGTCCCCCACCACTCAGCACCCAGCACTTTGAGCCCGAATCTGAGTGGCCCAACACCCTAAGGCGGTCCCCCCAGTGATCCTAGCCTGGGTGGTGGTGATCCCTGAACCCCCACAAGCTTCTAACCTGATCCCGCAGCCCTTACCTGGGAGGACCGTCCAACCATTATTGAAGTTATCTCTTACCGAAGCGGTCCAAAGAGCTCATGCGCCACCCCAGTCGCTGACCGCCTCTCAGAGATCCCTGACCGACTCTGCTGCTTGTACCAAGACCAACGGTCTCCACTGAGAACCCTCGGGATTCCCGACAGCCACATCCTATACTCTGCCGCCTCAGTGCCGCTGACAGTGTAGTGATTGTGCCGGCCATTGGGCCCTTCAGTACCAACCTTGACACCAGGAGCTTTTTGTTCTATTAACCAGGTGGCCTGCCCTTCAGCAGTCCCCAAACCAACAACCGTGCTTAGCCCTTGGCTAATGTGAGGTTCCTGCACTCTGCACCCGGCCGCCTCTGAGCCGCTAGCAGTGCGAACGCAGTGTCTACCTGACCGAATCTTACTCACGGACGTACACTCACTTTTGTTGGTACTCCCCTGAGGAGGAAAGCCGGGGGATTAGGACATAGGACTAGAGTCTTTGTTTGAACTGTTTTTACGAGCCCTGCAGACAAATTTTAACTAATTGCGCGTCGCTGCTAATTTTTACATTATTTCTTCACCGTTTTGATTCTTTACTTCCTGGGGACACATACCTGATTCCAAACACTTCTTGACCCCCCGCATAGCCGAATAAGCACTGTTGCGGTAGGGTGCACAGGGAACCGCCATCTTGGGGGTAGGACAGGTCGGCGGTCTAGCTCTCGCTGCCTCTCGCCCGCCCAGAGACTTAAAAACGCGCTGGTAAGTGCTGCGCAGTGTTGGTACTCCCCTGAGGCGGAAAGCCGGGGGATTAGGATTTAGGACTAAAGTCTTTGTTTGAACTGTTTTTACGAACCCTGCAGACAAATTTTAACTAATTGCGCGTCGCTGCTAATTTTTACTTTATTTCTTCACCGTTTTGATTCTTTACTTCCTGGGGACACATACCTGCTTCCAAACACTTCTTGACCCCCCGCACAGCCGAATAGGCGCTGTTGCGGTAGGGGGCACAGGGAACCGCCATCTTGGGGGTAGGACAGGTCGGCGGTCTAGCTCTCGCTGCCTCCCGCCCACCCAGAGACTTAAAAACACGCTGGTAAGTGCCGCGCAGTGTTGGTACTCCCCTGAGGCGGAAAGCCGGGGGATTAGGATTTAGGACTAAAGTCTTTGTTTGAACTGTTTTGACAAGCCCTGCAGACAAATTTTAACTAATTGCGCGTCACTGCTAATGTTTACATTATTTCTTCACCGTTTTGATTCTTTACTTCCTGGGGACACATACCTGCTTCCAAACACTTCTTGACCCCCCGCACAGCCGAATAAGTGCTGTTGCGGTAGGGGGCACAGGGAACCGCCATCTTGGGGGTAGGACAGGTCAGCGGTCTAGCTCTCGCTGCTTCCTGCCCTCCTCTCGCTCCTTCAAATGGCGGCATGGGTTCGTCCGCGCAGCGGGCGCGCCGGGGGCGTGCCAAAGGCGAGCCCGTCTGCGCCTGTCCGCGCCGGACCTGCGCCTAGCGCCATGACCCCTAGTCCACAATTTTCTGAAGCCCCGTGTAGACGGGTCTTCAGTCGAGATCAGCTGCTGAAGTTCAATCCGGGTAATGGCAAAGTGGGCTGTACCACTCTCAGGCCAGACATTGATGGACAGTCAAGCCCGCATTGGTGTTCATCCTGTTTGCTACAACTCCCTGTGTTTATCTGGGACCGGGTCCGATCATCCCATAGGATCTTCTCTTTTAAAGAGGTGCGGGGGAGCACAATACGAGTTGCCTCCTGATTAACACAAGATCTCTAGTAAAAATTGCCTTCATCACAGAGACTTGGACTGATGCAGCTTCCGGGCCAGACTTAGCAAAGCAACCACACCTAACTATCTGAACTTTGTTCTGGATAGGCCAGGGAAGAGGGGAGGGGGCCTGGCCATTATCTTTCAGGCCTCTATCCAAGGGTCCTTTCAGCCAATGGTTTGTAAAACATGCGAAGCCATGGGATTTAAGCTCCAGCTATCTAACCATCAGTCCCTTAAAGGCTGCCTTCTCTACAGGCCCCCGGGGGCAAAGGCCCGGTTCCTCGAAGAGATGAGTAATATCCTTGAGGAAGCCCTGTGTGCAAACTCCTTTATAGCCCTGGGTGATTTTAATTTTTACCTAGAGGACAGCACTGACCCTGACATGCTCACATTATCTGAGGCAATGCACGGGGCAGAACTTACTCAGTTGGTCAAAGGAGCGACACACCTGGCGGGACACACGCTAGATGGAATCTTTACGAGTAATCCTGGTCTAAAATTTGTAAAGACCGAGCCCATGGCCTAGACAGACCATGCTGCGGTGCTGTTAAACATCTTCAGCCCTACGGTGCGTAAGTTAACGCATGGTGGGAATACCACAATCATTTGTAGGCCCTGGAAAAAACTGGATGGCACTGCTCTTGAGGAGCTCCTAGTGTCTTCTAGGACAGTGCTGGCAAAAAAGGGGGATTCCTTTCTGTGGTTCTTAGATAGAAGTTGGAATATAATTTGTAAGGTAAGACACCGGCCTATTAAACTTTTCTGTCCTCAATTGCATATATACTAAACATCACATAAATTATATCAAAAAAGGATAATGTTCATTAAAACCATATTTATTAAAAGAACAACCTTTATCAAATAACATAATATAGACAAAGTCTTGTACATAAAATTTCCTACATATATCATAATAATTCACAAACACATTACAATATATTCCGGTACATTAACATGTAGAAAAATAATTAAAAGTAGCCAGTATTGTCGACGCGTTTCGGTGTTTTGATCGATGGCACACCTTCCTCAGGACTACATTAAAATTGTTCAATCTAAAAGGTATATGGAGAATTGATTAGTATACATTCAGTGAGGGATTTAAATTTCATTACAGAAAAGTTTTTACGGATCTTTTGGTGTCTACATTGCAAGGAACGAATTTCTTACATTTATCGCATTTTTCAATTTGCGGTACCAGTCTTAATCCTGGAGATGGAGTAACCTTATCCACTGTTATAAGTCTCTGTTATTTCATCGAAAGACCTATATATAAAGAATAATGATATTCAATATAAATTTTATATATTTTTACATCCGACTACTACTCGAGTGCTTACAGAACATAATGATATCACGCTTACTTTGTAATTTTGATCGTAGGGTCGTGTATCTTTAAACATTTACATCAGGAGACTTAGTGTATCGCCAGCTTTGTTGGTTTAAGGCGTCTTCCCTCTTCCCGGCTTTTGTTGGAGTAGTTGAGGTTGATTACTTCTTTTTTAATTGAAGTCGAACCTTTTTATCTAAATGGACAATGAATACAGTATGCAAGTTTTAGAAACTGCTCTGTTGTGTTAAATCTAAAGTCAAACTGCTTTGTTGTGTTAAATCTAAAGTCAGTGAGACAAGGAGTTTTTTCATTTAAAAATATATTCAGGAGCAAAACTTACAATGTTGGGCATTTGGAAGGAACCAAATATATGGTTTCCTTTTTTAGAGAAGCACATAGCTCCTCGTAGGGGCTTGGGGTGGTTATGAGACAAGGATTTGGAAGGAACCAAACATTCGGTTTCCTCATTTGGAGAAAGCACATAGCTCCTAGCAGGGGCTTAGGGTGGTAAAAATATCTGCATCAAGCACTCTCGAATTGGTGTTGTGGCCGCGTAGTAGACAAAAGTCTAGTCTCTACCCCTAGTTTACACCCGCTACATAGCCGATTAGCCTCACATGTCTTACCTTGAATATCGGAAGAACGTGCCGCCTGCCTGGTCTCCCCGGTCTCCAGCGTCAGTATGGGGACTGAGGGATAGCAGTTCTTTTTATACGTGGGGCGGTAGTGTGTAATTGAACAATTATCTACACCTGAACCGAGATCGGTCGAAATTACATGATTTCCAAACGCCATTTTAGTAGTTTTTTAAGTCCCTTCGTTGCTAATTCTGTACACAGACGAAGACGGACAAAACACATATAGTGGCATTTCTCCATGTACGAGGGCGAAAGTCACATATTTATTTAGATTAAAGGTCCTTTGCGTAAATTTCAAGAAACGATGGTTCCTCACAGACACTATATTGTGTTAATTCATATCGAGGTACCCACAGATGTGGACTCGTTTCTCGACCTGCATACTTTCGGAGCACCATTTTTGTAGTTTTTTAAGTCCCTTCGTTACTAGTTCTATACATTTACGAAGACGGACAAAACACGTAGAATACCGATTCTACGTGCTAGTGTGCAAATATTACATATTAGATCTGTTTAAGGATCCTTTACGTGAATTTCATAAATGGTAATTATTCACAGACACTATATTATGTTTATTAGTATCGTGGTGTCAGTTCATTTCTCGTACTTCCCCCTATGGCTATTTGATTTCTGGTCAGTTAGTTTTCTATGAGAACATTAAACATTGGTCTAGATTCAAAGACGATGTTTTTTTCATCTGGGAAGGGAGTGAGAATGACCTCACTACATTCTTAGAGTGGCTCAACTGTGGGGATGTAAACCTCAAATTTACAGCCAACAAGAGTCAAGTGGCAGTTGACTTCTTGGATATTAAAATCAAGGCAGATGAGGGAAGAAATTGTGTTTGTATTAATTGCGAGTGCTCAGGAGAACCAATTAATCAACCTCAACTACTCCAACAAAAGCCGGGAAGAGGGAAGACGCCTTAAACCAACAAAGCAGCCGATACACTAAGTCTCCTGATGTAAATGTTTAAAGATACACGACCCTACGATCAAAATTACAAAGTAAGCGTGATATCATTATGTTCTGTAAGCACTCGAGTAGTAGTCGGATGTAAAAATATATAAAATTTATATTGAATATCATTATTCTTTATATATAGGTCTTTCGATGAAATAACAGAGACTTATAACAGTGGATAAGGTTACTCCATCTCCAGGATTAAGACTGGTACCGCAAATTGAAAAATGTGATAAATGTAAGAAATTCGTTCCTTGCAATGTAGACACCAAAAGATCTGTAAAAACTTTTCTGTAATGAAATTTAAATCCCTCACTGAATGTATACTAATCAATTCTCCATATACCTTTTAGATTGAACAATTTTAATGTAGTCCTGAGGAAGGTGTGCCATCGATCAAAACACCGAAACGCGTCGACAATACTGGCTACTTTTAATTATTTTTCTACATGTTAATGTACCGGAATATATTGTAATGTGTTTGTGAATTATTATGATATATGTAGGAAATTTTATGTACAAGACTTTGTCTATATTATGTTATTTGATAAAGGTTGTTCTTTTAATAAATATGGTTTTAATGAACATTATCTTTTTTTGATATAATTTATGTGATGTTTAGTATATATGCAATTGAGGACAGAAAAGTTTAATAGGCCGGTGTCTTACCTTACAAATTATATTCCAACTTCTATCTAAGAACCACAGAAAGGAATCCCCCTTTTTTGCCATAATATTTCCCAGTCCTTTCTGGGTTTGTCAGGGAAAACTCTCTCTTTCTCTATTCTAGGACAGTGCTGCCAATTGATGTGAACAAAGCGGCTGCCAGGTACACGAATGGATCGATCAGGCCTGTTGTACCCTGGCCCCGCAAAAAATTTGCCGCTCAACAAGATCGGCCCCGTCAGCCCCTTGGTTTACAGATGAGCTTAGAGATGCTAAAATTGTCTGTAAGAAGCTGGAGCGCATCTGGCGCTCCAACTACAATGATACAGACAAGGCTAGATTGAAAGCTTCACTAAGGGTGTACAAGGATCTTATAAGGCAGGCTAAGACTGTTTATTTCTCAGATCGGATTGAGAGGGCAAAGAATTCATCTAGGGAACTCTTTGAGACCGTTGCTGGCTTGGCCACTCCCAAGCCAGTGATCGTTCCTCCAAGCCTAGAACTTTGCGAGTCTCTAGGTGAGTTCTTTCTTAACAAAGTGCAAGCCATCTTCACCACTCTTGAGCCACAGGTCGCCTTGAGTTTATTAGATGGCTCACACAGGACTCCAGCGAGTATCCCTCAGGAAGAGAAATTTCTGGCGTTTGAGCCAGTACATACTACAGACATTCTTAGACTGCTGCAAGCAACTAATTCAGGTTCCCCTCTTGATCCCTGCCCAGTGTCAGTAGCAAAGCTGGCAGCCCTCCCAATTGCAGATACCCTAGCTGTGCTGTTAAACCAGATGTTTGAGGTGGGTGACTTTCCCACATGCTGGAAACGGGCCTCCATTTTTCCTTTGCTCAAGAAGCCCACACTGGATATCACTGATCCAAACAGCTATAGGCCCATTGCCAGGCTGCCGCTCCCTGCTAAATTAATCGAGAAGGCCATGAACTTCCAGCTATCTGCCTTCCTGCGCTCGACACAGGGCTTGGACTCTCCCCAACATGGGTTCAGGGAAGGCCACAGTACTGAGACCGCCCTGATTAAATCTGCGGAGGAGGTCAGGAAGGCTCTGGATGCAGGAGGCCAAGCTGTGCTGGTCCTTCTCGACTTATCTGCGTCCTTCGATACGGTCCACCACAATGTGTTGGTGGACTGTTTAGAGGACTGCGGGATTCAGGGGAAGGCACTGAGTATCCTGAAAGCTTTTCTGGGGAACAGGGTTCAGGTGGTGGCAATGGGAGATTTCGAATCGAAACCTTTCGAACTTCCAGGGGGGTCCCTCAGGGATCCTCCCTAAGCCCCACACTATTTAACCTTTATGTCTCCTCTCTTGCCCCGGTGATCCGATCCTACGGGTTCGAGTTAACATCCTATGCCGATGATACCCAGATCATGGTATCATTGCTTCCGGGGAAAAATCTAGGCGTTGCTGCCAGGTTTCAGGGTTGCATGAAGGCAGTCAGCATCTGGATGGAAAAAAGCTGCTTAAAGTTGAACTCCTCTAAAACGGAGGTGCTACTTTTTGGGCATAACGCCAATCTCTGGAGCCCTGAATGGTGGCCGGAAGACATGGGACCCCCTCCCTCCCCTGCTACAAAGATGAAGAATTTAGGAGTGATTATTGACGACCAACTCTCCTATAAACCCCAAGTAATGGCGCTCTCATCATCCATCCATTGGACCTTGAAAATTATCAGGAAAATCCTGCCTTTTCTACCAGCAGGGAGTAGAAAGACGGTGGTGTCAGCCCTTGTGCTCTCCCGCCTTGATTACTGTAACAGTCTATTACTTGAAGCTCAACAGGGGCTGCTTAACAAGCTGCAGGTATTACAAAATGCGTCGGCCCGTCTTATTGTCGGCCTGCCGAAATTCGCTTCCGTTTCCAGGGAGTTGGATAAGCTGCATTGGCTCCCGGTGCGGAAACGGATCAGGTTCAAGTCCCTATGCAACTTGCTTGGAGATGGCCCTGTTGAACTGCAGGTCACTCCCCAAACACCACACGGAAATCAATTTGCTACTGACAGAATCAGATCTTGACGTTCTGTTTTTAACTGAAACGTGGTTGTCCGAGAGTTCTGACCCAGACATTATTCAAGCATTACCTCCTGGGTATTTCATTAAATCCCTTAATAGACCGATAGGCACGGGAGGAGGCATCGCGATTATCTATCGAGAGAAACTCGCATGTCAATTCAAAGACAGCCCCATTCTTGATAGCGAAAATGTCCTTTTTTCTTTACACCTTCCTCCATCTACCACACTAACTGGTGTACTAATCTACCGGCCACCAGGACAGGTGGGTCGCTTCTCAAACTCACTCATGGACGCCGTCTCCTCGCTGGCTTGTGGGACGCCAAATTTCACTATCCTCGGGGACTTAAATCTCCACTTCGATGATCCTAGCAACAAACCTGCCTCTGACTTAAAAACCGATCTAAATTCCTTAAATCTACAACTACTCAGTAGTGATCCCACCCATTCGAAAGGACACCTATTGGATCCTATCTTTTCGAATCTCTCCAAACTTACGGTCCAAACCCCTCTCCCCATCCCCTGGTCAGACCACTTTTTGGTCCCTCTCAAATTCCAACTACCAGGGAAGATTACGGACACCTCCCATCCCTGGGCCCCGTCACGCCCATGGAAAAAACTTGATACCAGCTTATGGGAACACTCTTTGTCCTCCTCCCTTCCCATTATGGATCCCGACCCATCAAAAGCTGAAATCCAATTACATAAATGGATTAGCGACTCTCTCGACACAGTCCTGCCACTCAAAGCCCTCCCCCCCAATAGGAAATCATCCAAACTACCATGGTTCACCGATGAACTACGGGAATTAAGACGGAAAGGCAAAAGGCTGGAACGCCAATGGAGAAAGCACTGGACAACAGAAGACAGAAGTGGATACAAAGCTCATATCAGGCTCTATAAAAACGCACTAAAAACAGCACAAGCCTCCTTTTTTGAGGATCAAATAGCAGCCGCATCTAACTCCGCAAAAGAGACCTATCGGATAGTCAAACTCCTCTCCAAAATACAGGATCCCCCACCACCTCCTGACCAGGATGGGACAAAATGCAACCAGATGGCTGAATTTTTTTCGAAAAAAATCGAAAAAATTCTGAACTCCCTCCCGGCGGCCCCAATCGATCTAAGAGACCCTTACCATCCGGACTCCCAAGATAGCCCGAGGCTACTTTCCTTCCCCCAAATTACCACCGAAACTTTCCTCAATGTCCTGCATAAAGTCAAAAGCGGAGCCCCATCAGACCCAGCCCCGATAAGTAAACTGAAGCATGTTGCTTCCACCATTGCCACTCCTCTTACCAACCTGATCAATGCCTCTTTCAAAAATGGGTCAGTTCCAGCAAACTGGAAAAAAGCCACTGTGAAGGCTCTTATAAAAAAAAACCACCTCGACCACACAGATCCATCAAACTTCAGACCGATCTCACTGCTACCGGCGATTAGCAAAATCGCTGAGAGAGTAGCAAACCAACATCTCTCCGAGTTCCTAGAGACCAATAACATCCTCCGTCAGACCCAGACAGGTTTTAGACCTGGACAGGGGACGGACACTGCATTGTTAGCCGTGGTCGAGGAAGCAAGGGGCATTCTGGACGAAGGAGGATCAGTGGCAGTGATCCTCCTCGACCTGAGTGCCGCCTTCGACACGGTGGACCACGCAACCCTTGTTCACCGTCTGAGACTGATTGGAGTGGCGGATTCCGCGTTGGCCTGGATTACGTCTTTCCTTGAAGATAGGTCTTTTCAAGTGACTGATGGACTCTCCATCTCGAAGGCTCAGGCACTCAAGTGTGGGGTGCCTCAGGGATCCTCCCTGAGCCCCACACTTTTTAATGTGTATATGGCACCCCTCGAGGACATTGTCAAACCTTTTGGGATTAAATCAATAATGTATGCCGACGACACTCAGCTTGTCGTATCCCTCAACCAATCAGACAACGCCCTCCCCAATCTATTTAGCTGTCTAGAAAAAGTTCACCAGTGGATGTGCGAGTCCCGGCTAAAGTTGAATGGGGAAAAGTCAGAAATACTTCTCCTAGGAAACCCAAAGAAAATCCCCTCACCCCTTCCCTGGCCACCATGCATGGGATCTCCACCACCCCCAAAATCCGAGGTAAAAAGCCTAGGGATATGGTTGGACCAGGATCTGAGTTTTAAAACTCAAGCGAGGAAAACTGCTGGAACGTGCTTTGGCCTTATGAAGATGGCTCGAAAGATCCTCCATCTACTTCCTCTTCAATCAAGGAAGCTCTTGATGCAGGGGCTGGTGAACTCCAGATTGGATTATGGGAACGTCCTATATCTGGGGGCCCCAGTCTCTGTAATTCACAGACTGCAATGTGCACAAAATGCGGCGGCAAGAATACTCACAGGAACCGCAGCAAGGAACTCGGCTAAGCCAGCCCTCAGAAGTCTGCATTGGCTGCCAGTCAAGGAACGGATCAACTTCAAGACCTTGTGCATTGCCCACAGAATACTTCACAATGAAGGCCCTCCCATCCTCAGGACTCTTGTGTCTCATCAACAGTCAACTAGACATCTCAGATCCAACTCCCTCTCCCTTGTAAAAGTCCCCAGAATTAGTAAGGCCAGAACAGGTGGTCGTCTGTTTTCATACAACGCCCCCAGGCTGTGGAATGCCCTCCCACTCTCTCTGAGGCAAGAACAAAACCACCTCAGATTCAGGAAGAGACTGTAGACCCTTCTCTTCCCCTGAGCACCCCCCCCCTGACTTTCTATCCTCCAGGACCGCGGTCTCCAGCGCCGGGATGCCCTAGGGTAGCTGTGCGCTCTACAAAACTCAAAATCAAATCAAATCAAATCATTATGCATTGTTTACAAAGCGCTCCATGGAATAGGTCCAAAGTTCCTCCAGCAGCTCTTCCAATGGTACACGCCGGAAAGACAACTAAGGTCGGCTAACTTGGGGCTGATCAAAACTGTCCGTATTAGGAAGGCGCGCTGGGGGGGCCGAAGCTTCATGAGAGGGGCAGCGATGGCCTGGAATGCCCTTACTTTAGCCCTAAAGCAAAGTGCCAACCTTTTGGCATTTCGAAAAAAACTGAAAACTTGGCTATTCTCGACTTAGATTAGAGATTAGAAACCCAGGGAGTTACCACTTTAGCGCCAGGACACCGGCTGGTATTAGTGCGCTCTATAAATGGTATAAATAAATAAATAAATACATTGTTCTTTCAGGATGAAGAGGGTCTTGTGAGTAACCTTGCAAACTGTACACTGTATTACAAAACGCATTAGCTCCTTTTCCTTATCTTAGAAAATGTACCAGCGTGGTATTTAGAGATACCTCACTTAGTAAGAAAAGTAATTCTGACTGTTAGAACTGGGGGTCTCTAGTTGGCAGAGGTAGGTACCACTGTCCAAATAGGGACCCTTGCTTCTAGTCAGGTTAAGGAGGAAACCCTCTGAGAGAACCCCTGCTCACCCTCTAGGTAGCTTGGCATGAGCAGTCAAGGCTAATCAGAAGGCAATGTGTAAAGTATTTGTACCAACACTCACAGTAACACAGTGAAAAAACTGACTCGACAACAGTTTAGAAAAATAAAGGTATTTAATCTAAACTACATAAGACCAAAACAACAAAAATCCAACATACACAGTTCAAGAATATGGTTGCAAAAGAGTTCTTAAGGTTGCGATAAATATAATCCACAGTTGCATGAAAAGTTCACAGTTGCGTCACGCTTTAGTCGACAGTACCTTTAGTTGCGACAAAGTTCCAAAAGCAGAAGCTGGTGCAGTGGAAAACAAGCGATGCGTTGCTCCTGAGACCTTGGGGAGGCGTTTGCGACAGCCCCGCTGCAGCAGCGGGCGTGTTGCGACGAATCCGGTCTGTATGGGGAGGAAGGCCACTTCTATGGATTCCGGTGCGTAGGTTCCGTAGGAAGTTTGTTCTCGCAAAGGCATGATGCGACGATCTCGTAGGGGCTGCAAAGATCTCCGGGGCGACGATGCGCGATCCAGCGGTGATCCTCTCTCTCGCAGCTCCTCGTGCGATGATCTGCGAAGATGTTCGCAGCAGCGTGATGCGGTCCGCAAGCAAGCGGTGCGGCGATCTCTCCCAGTGACGGCAGGCTCTGCGACGACTCTCACAGGGATGTTAGTCTTCCAACACCGGTCTGGTGCATCCCGCAAATGAAGGATGCGACGGCTCTGGCAGCGGCAACAGGTGCTGCAACGATCTCGGCCTTCGTAGAGGCGGGAATTTCCTCGTACTGTCGGGGATGCGCTCCGCAGCGAGCGATGCGATAACTTTTCTGTAGTAAAGTCTCTCTCTTGGTTTCCAGCTTCCCAGCACAGGTACAACTTCCAGAGGCATCACACATGGGCCATGCACTCCAGGAAGGACAGAACTCTCTCAGTAGAGCTCAGGGGAAGCTGGGGGTGACGTCCTTTTGTTCCTGGGACTTCAGAACAGGGAGACAGATCTTCTCAGGCCCTTGGAGATTCCTTCAAGCAAGGGGACACAGCACAAAGCAAAGTCATTTCCCTCTCCTTGGCAGCAAAGCAGCAGCATGGCAATCCAGCATAGCAACAGCTGGACAATCTTCCTTCTTCAGTTTCAGCTTTTTCCTTGGCAGAGGTTCCTTCTTGATTCCAGGATGATCTAATTTTCTGTTGTCAGGGGTCCTGTACTTTTACCCCTAAAAGTCTTTGTTCTCTTTGTGCAAGTGGGACCTGAGCCCGGTCTGAACCAGTTCTGGGTGTTTCTTGAGCACTTTGTTTTCCTGGCTTCTCCTTTCCTTTCAGAGTGAGGGGCAGGGTCATCAGCCGCCCAGCAGGAGGTGGAGCCAGCATTGTGGAAGACAGGCACAGCCCTATTCAGGCCCAGGTGCTATCTCCTACCACCACTCAAGTTGCAAATGCAGTTATTCAGCCTAGGGCCAAGGCACACAGGAAGGTCAGACAAGTGAACAGCAACTTTCTAAAAGTGCTGTTCTCAAACACAGGATTCAAAAACAACCTTTCCTAAAAGATGTGTTATTAAATTCTGAGTTCAGGGATACTAGACTCTTATGTCCTATCTTGTTCCTATGGGAAGACATGCTCGTAGCCACTGTAGCCAGCATCCCCATGATAGTCTATGGACCAAGATAGCCTTGCAGCAGTGAAAAACAAAAATGGCTGTAATTCACTACCAGAGCATGTCACCTGCACAAGTACATGCTCTACCTTTCAAATACACTGCACTCTGCCCAGGGGTGTACCTTGGGCCTTCCATAGGGGTGAACAATGTGCACAGAAAGGGAAGGGTTAGACCTGGTCAGTGTCCCCACTGACCAGGAGGACATGGCAGTTCACAGACTGCACACAGGCACTGCGGTGGCAGGCCTGAGACACCATTTTAGGGCTACTCATGTGGGTGGCACAATCAGTGCTGCAGGCCCACTAGTAGCATTTGTCATCACCAGCCCTGGCACATCCAGTGCACTTTACTAGGGACTTCATGGTGATACAAATATGCCAATCATGTGTATCCAATCATAATAACAATTTACACAGAGAGCATATGCACTTTAGCACTGATCAGCAGTGGTAAAGTGCGCAGAGTCCTATTGCCAACAGCCACGGGTCAGGAAAAATAAGGGAGGAAGAAGCAAAAAGTCTGGGGATGACCCTGCAAGAAGGGCCAGTTCCAACACTGACTGTTTACTGCCAGTCTACAAACCTATAACAAAAGCTAAGCCAATATAAAATGCATATTCGTGATACTTTGCCTTTGAGAGTACAATTTTGCCTATGATTTGGTTCTAGTAATAAAATAACACAAGTTTTTTTAATTTTGTATATTTCTTTTTATTGAAACAAGGCATTCAAGTAAGTGCATTGAACAGGGGTTAGACATTTCCACATATCATTACATCAGATCATAAATTCTCGGGGGGATATCAAAGGTCAGGAGGAGGGTGGGAGGGGGGAGGTACCGCTACAGACAAGGGTCACGGGGATGCAGGTATGTCCAAGAGAGGGTCAATCGGTGGTACACAAATCTCACCCCTGTATCGATTCCACAGCCCCCACACAGTCACCCACTTACGGGGTCGGCCTCTGGCTAGGTATACATTCTTCTCACGAAACATACACCAGTCCATGCTCTCTTTCCAGTCCTCAAGCGTGGGCGACCTTTCGGAGCCCCATTTCTGTGCTATATTCCTTTTCGCTACCATTGCCCCAAGAGTGGCCCACTTAGTCTGTGCTATGTTGAGATCCGTGGGTTCCCAGACATTGAGTATACATCTCCTCGCCTCTGGCAACAATGGCACCCTCAACACCTCTCGCATCACATCATGTATCGCGCCCCAGTAATCCACCATATAGCTACATTCCCAGATGATATGAAGGAACGTACCCATCTACCCACATCCTCGTTTGCATAAATCATCTTCTGAGTGCCCCATCCGGACCAAGCGTGGACCTGTGACATACACTCTGTGCAATATTTTCTACTGGACTGGCCTTAATCACGCCGGAATCGCTACCTCTTTCGGGGATGACACAGCTGTCTGCAGTCCTCATCATCAAGTTCGATACCATCCCTCATCCATTTGCCCCTCAACTCTACAAGGAGATCTGCTCTATGGTTGATCAACTTTTTATAGATGAGGGAGATAGCGCTATCCGGCAAATGGCCATCCAATATTCTATCTTCCAATGGCGAGGCCTCAGGCAGCTCCTCCCCTGCCGGTACTGCTGACTGCAGCGCATGCCGAACCTGCGCATAGCGGAAAGACTCCGCTTCATTCAACTCAAATTCAGTTTGTAAATTCAGCGAACGTCTTAATCCTGCCTTTGACCCAAATATCTCCAATTGTGGCAATCCCTATCAAGTCCCATCTATCAAAACCTTTCATGTTCCACAGTTTACCGAGTCTGTCCGAGTCAAATAGCGGAGTGGCCAGCGTTAGGAGGCCTCTCCACCCTAAAGAGCTAGTGGCTTCATGCCATATCCGCACCGCCACCTTAGTAGGTCCCGTCAAATTTTTCGCCGCCGATTTGGCATATAAAGCTCTGCTATAGTTTCCACCCGGGAGCAGCCATATGTCCATAGCATATCCAGGATCAGAGCCTGGCCCATAAGTACCCTGGTTTATAGCTGCCAATTGAGAGGCCCAATAATATCTTCTGATGTCAGGGAGGGCAATACCACCGACATACCAGGGTAACGTCAACTTAGCCAAGGCAATACGAGGCCGAACTTTCCACAATAAATTACGCTGTATACCCTCCACCTCTCGGAAATAGCTGGCAGGGACCAGGTCTAAGGTATTCTGAAGGGCGTACAGAAAGCGAGGTAGGGACATCATCTTAAAAAGGGTCACCCTTACCAACAGGGAGAGAGGCAACTTCGTCCAATGATTTGCATCACTTTTCAACCTAACCAAAGGGGGGAGGAGGTTTTGTTCGTATCGGACTGCGGGATCCAAAGAGATAAAGATTCCAAGATATTTGAACCCATCTGCAGCGATTTGAATCGGGCAATTTCGTGGAGGAATCGGAGCATCACCGCTCAGCACATACAAATAAGACTTCCCCCAGTTTATAGTGAGCCCCGAGTTCCTACCGTAGGAGTCAAAAAAATCCCGACAACATTTAAAGAATTTCTGGGTGAAGTCAAATAGAGCAAAATGTCATCCGCATACAAAGAGGTCTTGTCCTCCACCTGAGGTGACCATCGAATACCTCGTATGGACGGCTCCCAACGGATCCAGGCCGCCAACGGCTCAAGTGTCAACGAAAATAAAAGGGGAGAGAGCGGACACCCCTGGCGGGTGCCTTGCCCCAGACAAAACGTTGCAGAGACCCGGTTGTTAACCACCACCTGCGCTAGAGGGTCAGCATACAACAGACGCACCCAACCAATAAACTCCGGCCCAAATCCAAACTTAGTCAAGACTGCCCACAAATATGGCCATTCCAACGTGTCGAAGGCCATCGTTGCGTCGAGCGATGCTATTACAGCCTGTTCCTTCAGGGTATGAGCTCTGGCTAACACTCCGTGCAACCTGCGAAGATTTAAGGCCGTATTTCTATGGGGAATGAAACCTGATTGATCAGCATGTACCAAACCACCTTGACAAGCCTGTTGGATACAAGTTTAGCATGAATCTTAGGCTCTGCATTCAGTAAAGAAATAGGCCGACAAGAGGCACAATTGGTCTTCAATTTCCCCTCCTTATGAATGGTTACAATAGATGCCACTCTCTGATCATACAGCAGCACTCCCTTCTCCCGGGCCTCCACAAACATACCTCTAAGATAAGGGGCAATCCTGTCGGGTCTAAGTTTTTACAGCTCAATAGGAAGTCCATTAGGACCCAGTGCCTTACCAGAGTTCAATGAGCGCACTGCAAGAGCCACTTCATCTACGGTTAGAGCGCTATCCATAAAGTCACGATCATCCTTAGTCAGGCCTGGGAGACTAATATCTCGCAACAATAAGTGAGAGTCCTCCTCTGGCCGCCACGCGACTGAGGTATACACTATCCGAAAATATTCTGCAAAGGTATCCACTATGCTTTGGGGATCCGTTATTCGCGTTCGGTCAGCTGTCTCTAATTCCGGAACAACCCGATCAGCTTTATCTTTCTTATCTAACCATGCAATAAGTTTCCCGGCCTTATCCCCGACATCATATAACCGACCCTGCTGCTCTCTACTCAGCGCTCTAGCACTTTCAGTAACTAGCGCTCTATATTCAAGTTGCTTAAGATTCAGGACATGCAGTTTAGCGCGAGTCACCTCTCGCTCCAAGTCCGCCTCAATATAGGCTATATCAGATTCAATTGTCACAATTTCTGCATTCTGCTCTCTCTTAACCCCTGCAATCAATGACAAGGCCTGGCCCCGCATGACCACCTTAAAAGCCTCCCATAGCGAAAGTGAGGACGACACCGACCCCTCATTCTCCCGAAAATAGTGGTCCAACGCCTTCAGCAAATCCTTACAGATTTTAGGGTTGCGTATGTACCAGGGATTAATGGGGGCTATCCTACCGCCTGACCCCGAGGACACATCGAACCTTATTCAAAGCGGCGAATGGTCCGATATACTTCTCGCCAGGTGCGTAGCCTCTGTGATATAATATGCCTGGGCCGCAGGCACCAAAATTTCATCAATACGTGACAGACTACCATGTGCACCAGAGTGAAAAGTGAACTGTCGTTGGTCTGGATGAAGCAATCTCCAACAATCAATCAAACCCACTGCATCCATGAACTCAGGAAGCCATCTTTTCTCCTGCCCCGGTTCTCTGGGGGGATGCCTATCCATAGTGCCAGAGACCACCGCGTTAAAGTCACCTCCCGCAATTAGGTGACCTCTCGGGAGGTCCAGTAGGAGTTTCCCCAAATCCACGAATGTGGTTGCCTGCAGACCTGGGGGGACGTACACTGACAGAAAGAAGAGGGTATGCCCCTCCCAGTGACCCGACACCCCTATATACCTGCCCCTATCATCTTCGATCACAGAGTCAATCACCATAGGGAACGTCTTCCGAAGCAGAATCGACCCCCCCCTGGATCCTGATGTAAACCCTGCATGTGCCACCAATCGATATCTCATACTGTGCATTGCTCTACAGGAATTCCCCACTAAATGTGTTTCTTGTAACAGCACAACATCCGGGGCTTGGCGCCTAAGGAACTAAAGAGCCACACTGCGTTTGATTTTGTCCCCCAACCCATTTACATTCCAACTTAAAACTGTTAGCCCCCTACCCCACCATCATAAAACATGTAGTGAATCAGTCTCCCCTCCAGTTCCTGCACCATAAACACATCACAATTCTGAAGAAAGCCTTTAAATATGATGCCTACACACAACAATACAAAAGAATTACTTAATTTACCCGCCCAACAAACCCCATGCACCACCCCCCTCCCCGCACCCCTGCTCACGGTATTCTTCCGCCCCCAACTCGCAGTGTGCCTGTCGCCCCATATTCTAACTACTAAACTATTGAAAAGTAACCCTGAGGAGGAGTGTGACCCCCGATTTCCCCGCCTGCCCCTATACCTTCTATAAGACCGTGACACAAAGTGTGTACAATTGACTTATCCGCGTACTCTGTTCATTCCGTTCCGATTACTCAATTTAAGTCAAACATCATCAGCCATAGTGTTAGTTCTTATTCCTGCTCTTGCACGCCATCCTCTTCGTCTCCACTCACTCTTCGCTGATCATTCTGAGAGGAAATAGTCTCCAGCCAGTCCGAGGCTATTTCGGGGTTGTCAAAGAACATTGCCCTGCCCACATATTCAATTCTAAACTTGGCGGGGTACAGCATGGCATATTTGAGTCCTTTATCTCAACGTTTCCACTTGACGCCCATGAAGGTCTGTCTTTGTCTCTGCACCGCCTGCGTAAAGTCCGGATAAAAACTTAGGGTGGAGTTCTCATACTGGAGAGGGCCTCCGGTCCTGGAGGCTTGCAGGATGACGTCTCTGTCCCTAAAATTGAGCACCCTCGCAATCAGCGGCCAGAGAGGTGCCCCAGGTCTCGGTCTTCCTCCCGCTATCCTATGTGCTCTTTCAATCGTGAAGAGACTCCCCAGGCCCTTGGGTTGAGAATGATGTCTTCAACTAAAAGGTCCGCAGCCTGTCCTTCTGCCTTTTCAGGCACGCCAATAATGCGCACATTTTTTCTACGGGCCCTCCCTTCATATTCATCCAACTTGCGACTGGCAACCTCACTGGAAGTTTTAAGCTCACGAACTTCCTGCTGCAAGAGAGTCACATCGTCTGTAAGACTGGAGGTCTTGATGTCTAGTGATTTAACTTTTTCACTGGTCTTTGTGAGGTCTGCTCGAATCAAATTAACTTCTATAGTTACAGTATCAAGTTTATGATCGAGGGATTCCATCTTACTGCCGAGGGAGGTTTTCACCCTGTCTATCGCTGCCATAACATCTTGCAGCGTAGGCTCCGCTGCAGAGGCCGAGTCTCCAACATGTCCATCCTGCGACTTCCCAAACCCAGGATGCGACCATCTGGGTTGCGTGTAGCGTTCCAACTTGTTGGTTTGGGTGTACCTAGCTCCTCTAGTTGCCTTGGACTGCATCTTTTCAGCTTCAGTTTTAGTCACCATTATGCGGACAGAGGGGGGGGGAGCAAAAGATGGCAACGCTCCCTCGACAATGCGCCGATCACAGTGTTCAGCCACACCGACCACCCAAGAATTCGTCCTGTTGATTATGTATCTCTCAATTGCGGCTCACACCCAGTCTCCGGGGGAGGGATGGCCGGTGATCACCTCAGTCTCCCCTTCCAGGTAGCTCAGGTACACCGCCGCGATCTGTAAGGTTCAGACGATGATCATTGCGCGGGTCGCACTTCCTTCCAGGTGGCCTCACCCTCAGTGAACGCGGTCTTCCACGCAGGGTATTCTCCACCTTCCCAAACCGCTATGGCTTAATCCCAGCCTGGTGCGTCGCAGTTCAGGCCTGCAGTCTACTTATGCCACAGTGGGGTCCTCTCAGGTACAAGCAGGTTCGTCACTGGAGGTCGTGGGTAACAGCCTGACTTTCCACTATAGCGCTCAGTGCAGGTCCAGCCAGTTGAGCCCACGGTATTACAGGCGCTGCAGGCCCGCTGATCCAATACACCTCAAAACGCCCCAAAATTGTGGTTCACCTCCGTCCTTGCAGCCATAAAGCCCTGCGGGGCCAGCGAGGGGGGGGGGGGAACGGAGTCGGACAGGTCCCAGCAGCTCAAACGGAACTTCCACGGGGCCCGACCGGTGACTTCCGGCGTAGGCCCCGATGTTGATGTACTGCGGCCCGGGTATGCCCACTACCATAGGTCCCGGCTTTTGGGCCTACCAGTGCAATATTGAAAGCCCCTTTTTCTCTGTTTCTAGTGGGCCGGGAAAGACGCGGTTTGCTGCATCCTGCGCCGCTGTATTTCCGATATCGCTTTCACCGGTCTTAAAACAGGATTGTTGTCAGGATATGTCCCGGGGCGTCGGGGGTCTCGGGAGCCCGGGACTCAAACGGCCATTTTGGTCGCCTTCGTAGCTCCTCCCTCAACACTAAATATTTTTATACAAATAAAGTGGTCTGAGTTCAGTGTGTACAATAAATGCTTAATGCTACCCTCTGATAAAGCCTTATTGCTCGCCCACACTACCACAAATAGATAGTAAGGTAAAATCTACTTTTACCTCTGCCTACCTTTGGAGTTTCACTGAACTCTGTGCACACTATACCTTACTTTGGTATAGTATAAACAGAGCCAGCTTCCTACAGCCAGTTATTCCCTTTCCCCTGGGTCTGGTTCCAGCCTGGCTAGTGAAACTATGGACAGGCAGGCCAAGATGTAAGCTGTGTTTGTCATTGACTAGGACAGGCATCTTCAGAAGTCAGGAAGTGGCTGGGTGCCACCCCCAGGCCATCCTGCTCAGAAGAGGAACACTCATCCCCACACACATGATCCCTTGTCCAGAAGGAATACATATCACACAGGAGGGCCACTAACAGTCATGAGACCATGGATACTGGCAAAAAAGGCACATTAGGTTTAGGTAGAAAAATGACAGCTTTATAAAAGTGCAATTTTCAGAATAGTAATTTAAAATCTGACTTTACAATTCAAATGAGTGTAAGAAGTAATTGACTAGCGTTTCCCCAAACTGAAATGATCACTTACTAAATGTAATATGGTAATCCAGTGTTAGTCTAAGGAAGAGTTAGTCTTGCTGCAGTCAAAACTGACTTTGGGAGTTTTTCACTGCCAGGACATGTAAAACTTAAGTACACATGTCCTACTTCTTAAATGTAGAGAGGTGGAATCTGACTATATGGTTACCCCAACTTTTTTCCTGGTGTTTTGCTGGTTTTCGACTTAGTTGGCCTGGGACCCTGCTATTCAGGGCCCCAGACTATCTGCTTTCTCTATAAAATGGACTCCATGTACTTTAGGTACATACCAGATTGGTTACTGGGTCACCCTTGTGAGCCCCTGTATAGTGTACCATAGGTACCCAGGGCATAGGTGCACCCTAGGCCTACACAGGGGCTGCAGCATGTATTGTGCCACCCCTGGTTTGCCTTCCAAACTGACACCACAGGTCTGTTCACACAGCCTCTGTAAGGTGGTGTAATCACCCCTTACTTAGATATAGAATACCTATATCTACCTTTACATGTAGACACATATACACCTATAAGCCACTCCTACGGTAGGCCTCGACATTCCTGGAGGCAGAGTGATTGGTTTTATGTGAGAGGGTGCCCTAGCATGAGCTGAGCCCCTCTGCAGCTTTCGGAACCATCTCCTTATAGCTGTTCTATGATATAGCCATACCATATACTCTTAAGTGCATTATAATCCTCGCGGTTAATGCTAACTGTGGTTTGGCTTTATCAAAACATGTTGTGTAAGGTGTCAAACACTTTGGAATGCTACCCCCGCCAATTCTGGCTGGGGGTAGCATTCCACTCTTCTAGAGGGAAAAGACATGTAAGTTACTGCTTTACCCGGTTAAAGTTAAACAGAGCCTCAGCATCACAAAATGGATGCTGCTGCCACAAACACGAATCTGACCTCCTGTTGCTGAGGGAAACTCCAGCAAGGGTGGCCAGGACGATAGGTTTCCTGTCCAGGGAGGTGCTGGCACCTCCCCAGACAGGGGTTTTGTGTATTGGGGCAGGGAAGGCTGCATTCAGTGAATGCATCTAGACTCTGCCTGGGGCACACACGGTGCTCCATGCATAGCCCGGTTCAAACCAGTTGCTGGAGCACTCCAGCCCCAGCTCTGGCACGAAACTGGACAAAGGGAAAGGGGTGTAACCACCTCCTTCTCAGGTCCACCCATAGGAGGGACCTAGTCAGGTAATCCAGCCCCCATCCTTAGTATAAGTATAGGAGCTGTGTCCCCAGGACTTTAGATTATCCTGGACGAATCTTTGAAAGACATATCTTGGACCTTTGACATTCCATTCTGACTGGAAGATGGAATACATCTCCCTTGTGGTCAAGGAGTGACCACCCTGTGCAAACAGGCACCAACAGCAAACTTTGCTGGAATGCACTTTCAAGGCTCCCGTCGGAACCCAAAGACTCTGTGACTCAAGAACTGAACTTCCAGACTTCTCTGACCCCGATCTATATTCACAGCAAAGCTGAGACCCGTGGCGGACGCGAGAGACGTGGGACCGGACATCTTGGATATCCTACACTTTGCTACCTGCACTCCTTTCCTGAAGCCTCAGTAAGTTATGCTGAGGGGTACAAGAAAGAAGCCCTAGCCCGAGCATTGTTTGAACCAAAGCTCAGGCCGCCATACTCCGCGAGTGTCCCGTGGGCCCCACCTTTACATTTGTGCTTGACACGTCTTTCCGCTCTTTGCCTGTTGGCTAGTGAGCCTGCTGAAGATGCCATCTTGAATCTAACTTGTGATCCTGGTTGCTCTAGGCTTGCTCCTTCTTCCCTGAAAAGGAGAAGTGCCACAAACCTTGCTGGTCTGCAACAGAGCCAATCTTGACATCCTGCATGGGTTGCGGTTGCCAAGGCTTGTTGGGTCCAATATGGATACCGACGCTGCATTCATCTAGATCCATCATGGGACAGCTCGAATCCAGCTCCTGGTCATCATCGATGGATGCCTCCTGGACCTCGTGGCTGAAGAGGCAAACTCACCTTCTTCACCTTAAAGCATCCGACATCGCCTAGTTCCTTCCTGGTCACTGGCTAGTGACCCAGACTCTGTCCCCTCTGCTTTCAGGTTCTTCACATCTACGATCCACCTGGACACTTTTCCTCTGGTCGCCTGCAGCACTTCTTTGCAGCTCTCCATAGAAAACGACGAAGGAACTTGACACGAAAAGACACCTATGCACCCGGCTTCCCTGGGTGAGGTAACACGAGTACTCCAATGCTCCCGTGGGTCTTGACTCTCGAAGTGTCCTAGTTTAAAGGGGGTCCATCCTAGTCCATCCGGAAGTGTCCTTAAATTGTAACTTTGTATCTTTTACGAACTCCATAGAAAGTCAATGGGAACCTGTGCCTGTGTTTAGACACTGCACGCTACTCCCGTGGGTCTCCTACTTCCTAACCTTTGGTTGTTTAGTGTAGCCCCAGCGATTCCCTAGGCCCTAGGCCTACTCTCTAACTCTCATGTGGTACTTATACCACTTTCTTAGTATTTGGTTTGTGAGGTCCCTAGGGCATTACTGTATATTGTTATGTTATGTTATGTTATGTTATGTTATTAATTTTTTATATAGCGCACGGATGCCGCAGCTAAGAGGCGTCCCGGCGCTTGGAGATCTGAATAACACAACACATATAAGAAGGCAAAGGCAAGAAGACAAACTAGACTGTGGAAAAGAGGAAGGTTTTCAAGGTCTTCCTAAAAAGAAACAGGTCTGGGATTGAACGGAGTGGAGCTGGAAGAGAGTTCCAGAGGGCAGCCGCCAGCACTGAGAACGAGCGACCACCCATTCTAGCCCGTTTAAAACGGGGCACTGTGGCGAGGTTCAATCCAGCAGAGCGAAGAGCTCTAGCAGGAACATAGTGCAGAATAGTCTGTGAAAGAATAGGGGGAGAGGCTAGTTTAAGAATTTTAAAAGTTAAGCAGAGGGCTTTAAACTTAACTCTTTGCTCAATCGGAAGCCAATGGAGATTCCGGATAGTTTGGCGAGCTGAGACAAATTTCGGGAGACCGACAAGCATCCTAGCGGCCGCATTCTGGACCCTCTGAAGACGGGACAGTTCGGCCTGATTTAAACCCAAGAACAGAGAGTTGGCATAGTCCAGTCTGGTAAGAACCAGAGCCTGGACCATAATCTGTCTTGTCTCAGCATCGAAAAATTTAAAGATGGGTCTCAGACAATGCAAAGTACCAAAACATACGCCAGCCACGCGTTTGGTATGGGAGATAAATGAAAGCTTGTCATCAAACCACACCCCGAGGTTTCTGACTTCACTCACAGGGGTAGGGACAGGGCCAAGATCAGTAGGCCACCATTGATCTCCCCATAGGCCGCTTTCCTTACCAAAAATAATGACCTCAGTCTTAGAGGCATTAAGTTGAAGCTGGTTGTTCGCCATCCAGCCAGAAACAGCTTTTAACGCTGACTGGAAGGTGGGGGCGTCCATGTTGGAGTCGCCGTTTAGTGCCACCGCCAGCTGCGTGTCATCGGCGTATGACACTAAGGAAAGACCAATACTGTGGGCTACCTCCGCCAGAGGCTGAACATATAAATTAAATAAAGTGGGGCTGAGAGCCGAACCTTGGGGAACACCCTGAAGAATAGGACGTGAAGCAGAGACAAAAGGAGGTGTGGACACTTTGAAACCTCGATCCTCAAGAAAAGAGCGAAACCACTCGAGTGCCGTCTCTCCGACTCCAGCCTCCATCAGACGATGTAATAAAATCTGATGGGACACCGTGTCAAAGGCGGCACTGAGATCCAAAAGGATCAGTGCCGCCGTCTGACCCTGATCCAACATCTTCCTAATATGTTCCACCACAGCCAAGAGAGCTGTTTCGGTGCTGTGACCTGCACGGAATCCGTTCTGGGAGATGTCCAGTAGATTCATTTCTTGCAGGTGATCAGAAAGAATACGGTTAGCATGTGCTTCCGCTAGCTTGGCTGGCCAAGGAAGAAGGGAAATGGGCCGGTAGTGTTCTGGCTTAGTCGGATCAAGGGTAGGTTTTTTAAGGATCGGAATGACCATCGCCTGTTTCCAGGCCTTGGGAACACTGCCCGAACTAAAGGACAGATTGATGAGATCGTGTAGGGCAGGATAGCAACATTCAGCAAGTTCCCGGAATTGAGCGGGTCGCAAGGGATCATCCGGAGAACCGGATTTAACTTTTGTTGTCAAAGCTAAAAACTCATCCCGGGTCGGACTGGGGATGATTAGCAATGGTTTAAGAGCCATAGAAGTAGACATTTCCTCCCTGATGGGAAGCTGAGAAAATGACCTGTAGATGGCCTCCACCTTTTCAACAAAAAACGAGGCTAGATCCTCGCAGTGTGCCATGGAGGGCTCAATAGTAGCAATGTCCGTCCTCTTGCTTGTGAGGTCCTTACACACCCTGAAGATGACCTTAGAGGGGTTAGTACTATTCTTAATCTCCTGAGCGTAAAAAGCAGCCCTAGCTGCACATATGGCCCGATGATACACTCTAGTGCAAGCCCTATAGGCCGCCTTGAGGTCAGTATCATACGTTTTACGCCATGCGCGTTCTGCTTTTTTACAGGAGACTTTAAGGGCTTTAAGGGATTCATCGTACCAAGGGCTTGAAGGACTCGATCTGGTCTTACTCCACTTGGCCGGAATGAGCATATCTAGGGACTGATTGAGCCATTCGCAGAAAGTATCATAGCCCCGGGAGACTTCAGTAGGAGGTGAGGGATGGTATTTCATCAGTAGCTGGTGGAAATGCTCTAAATTCAAATTTCTCCAGGGGCGTCTGAAACTGGCTGGGATGTTATTATTCGGGGGAGGTAGAGTAGTGACGATACGGATCTCAATCAAATTATGATCAGTCCATGCCATAGGTCTAGGGGGCAGCACTGAAATATTAGTTACAAGGTTCGTCAGAACGGGATCTAATATGTGGCCACCCGTATGGGTCGGTAGTTGTACCATTTGAATCATTTGAAGCGCTTCAAGATCCGCCAGCAAGCTATGTACCGAGTTGGAGAGTGGAACGTCCATATGGAGGTTGAGGTCACCTAGGATTGTAAAATTAGCAGTTTTTAAAACTAGGGAGGAGATCACCTCCGGGAGGCTTTGGCGAAAAGCGCCATCGGGACCAGGGGGCCTTGTGCAACTTATCATATGCTAATTGAGTTATTTGTGATGTACTTTTACCTCTGACCCCATAAAGAGTGCAGAGGGGTTGTGTTTAGAATAAATACATATATATTTGATATATACCTTGTGTGGTGCCCTTTCATTTGGTATTCAAGGGATTATAATTGGTAAAACAGTTGGCTTTACATGCTCTCTGAAGTATTAGCCTATTGACTGCTGGTCCATGCTACCACTAGGATAGCTTTCTATAAGGTTGACTATACAAACACCATCAATAAGGGTTGATTGGACTGGTGCAAAGTGGCCACTAGAACTAGTGGATATCATATGCCAGGCTAACTCCTCACATTGGTGTGCAGCGGATGGGATAAGAGCTTGCTGTTGTTTTACCATATAATCTTGAGATATCATTTGAAAGATCACATTAAGGTACCTGTAGGTATATATAAATCAAGTTCTTATAATACATAATTTCTACTGAACTTAGCAGTTGTAGACCCTGACTAAAACTCCTAAAGAGGTTCTAGTAGGAAACCATTTAGTGTAGGTAGGTGCACACACCACACCTCACTAGAAAATGTCCTTGGAAGTAGGCCCTAGTAGACCTCTTCAAGAAGAAACCCAGAGGGTGCCTTCTTAGTATGACTCATTCACTTTTCATGAACTGAGAAGCCTGTGTGCAGTCAGAAAATTGAGACAAGGACAGAGTCTAACCTTCAACCACCTGGTAGATATCTTAGTGGCTCATGATGTAGAGCAGGGGTCTCCAAACCGGTCCTGGAGGGCCGGATCCATGCCAGATATTTGGGATATCCCCATTGAGATACATGTAGTAATTTTAAAAATCTGGCATGGATCCAGCCCTCCAGGACTGGTTTGGGGACCCCTGATGTAGAGAATGTATCAGACCCAGGTAACCAAGGGGGTAGACAAGGGGGCCATCTCTCAACAGAGGAAAATACCACTGGAAATGATCCATTGATCTCTGATGAGGATGATGACCAGGATGCAGCTGATGAAGCTCCCATGGGCAACATAGGACTGTCTGGAGGTGGAGAGGGCCATGGTAGACCCCCTTTCACCTTCCAAATAGGCCTAAAAGTGGAACCAGATGGTCCAGATCACTGTCCAGTGGCTCTGATCATTCTGATTCCTCGGTAGGATCCAGTGCCTCTGCTCTGGGGAGAAGCACAAAACTAGAATGAGAGAAGCCAAGCTTAGGATCAAGATTCAAGAAGTTGCCCTTGCAAAAGAGACCCTAGATCTTGAGAGAGAGAAGAATTTGTGTGGGCCAGAGACCACTGGTGGTAGCATAGTACCTAGAGATAGGGAAAGGTCTCATGACCATAGAAACTTGAACAAGATTGTCCCTCCCTATCAGGTTGGGGATGACATCCACAAGTGGATAACTGCTTTGGAAAGGGCCTGCAAAGTGCAAAAGGTCCCCAAGGAGCAGTGGGTAGCAATATTGTGTCTCTCCTTTTCAGATAAAGGCAGAGATAATCTCCTAACAGTTAGTGAACAGGATGCTGACAACTACACTGTCCTGAAGAGTGCTCTGATAGATGGGTTTGGCTTAACCACTGAGCAGTACAGGTTGCTGTTCAGAGACACTAAGAAGACACAGACTCAGGACTGGACTGATTTTGTAGATTGTGCTACTAAGGCTCTGGAAGGCTGGTTACTGGGTAGTAAAGTAAATCACTATACAGGATTGTACAATTTGATTATGAGGGAGCAGATCCTTAATAATTGTAAAAAAACAGCTTTTGCACCAAAACCTGGTGGACTCTGATCTGACCTCTCCCCAAGAATTGGGAAAGAAGGCAGACAAATGGGTCAGAACCAGGGTGAGGCCTAGAAATCAGGGTGGTGACCAGAAGAAAGATTCTACCAAACCTCAAGAGAAAGGTGGGGATAAATCTAAGGACAAATCCACTACAGGGCCCCAAAAATCCTCTGAGGGGGGTGGGTCCCAAACTCCTTCCTCTAATGTTAAGAACCCTCATTGCCATGGATGTAAGCAACCTGGCCACTGGAAAACTACCAGCAGTTGCCCAAAAGCCAGCAATAAGGAAAATATTCCTCCAAGGAATACTCCAACACCTCCTGGTACTACTAGTAGTAATCCCCCAGGTGGTGGGAGTGCCCCCAAAACTTTGGCTGGGTTTACTTGGGGAACTCAGGTGGACCCTGGCCTAACCAGGTCCCCTACTACAGCAACTCTAGTCTGTGATAATGGCATGGGGTGTACCAACTTCACTGCTTGTCCCAATACCTTGGGCAAGTACAGACAGGAGCCCCACATCAATGGTCAGACAGCTGTGGCCTATAGGGACACATTGGCTAGCATCCCCATGGTGACTGAGAGACTAGTCCCCTCAGAACAGCTTTTACCTGGGTTTACATACCAGGTGACCAACATTGATGGAGTCAGGTCAGATCATGCCATGGCAGTAAAAAATCTCAGCTGGGGAGGTGTCACTGGCCCAAAGAGAGTGGCAGTGTCTACAAACTTGCCAGTAGATTGTTTACTGGGCAATGATCTTGAGATCTCAGCCTGGGCTGAGGTAGAGCAACAGGCCCATTCCAAAATGATAGGCCTTCCTGAAAAAGTTAGTAGGGCTGTGATGGTCACAGCCCAAACCCAAACAGATTTTTGTGTTGTGAAGCCTGAACCTATGGATCACTCCACTCAGACAGAGAGCATTGGGGAGGAAGAAAAGTCTCCCTCCCATCAGACATTAGGTGAGGGTCAGCCTCCTCAGGGAACTGACCCTACCCCTTGTGAAGGAACTGCCCCAGAGCCCATGATGTCAGTGGACCCTTCCAAGGTAGTACCCAGTCTGGAGCAGGCAACCTGCCCCTCTCTACCCTGCCCCAGTCAGCTCAGGGCTGTAGAGGTCAGGGAGGCCAGTGGACCCCAAAGGGCCCCCTGTCCAGAGGAACCCCCCATCAGCAGATTAGGGGCACCGAGTCTAGCAGCCCTAGCAGTGAACATTCCTCAAACCTCTGAGGGATATCCCTTACCCTTGTGTAGGAACCTCCCCCAGATGGACTCTGTTGGACACAGGCAAACCTGGAACCCAATGGTCCAAAACCTGACCTGTCTCTCCAGTAGTCCAACCAAAGGGACCCAACCTCCAGCTGTAGGTAGTCAAAGGTTGACCCTGAGAGCACAGTGCAACTCAGTCATGGAAAGAAAGGCATACATGGTGGATAGTGATTGGCGGAAGCTGAGCCCAACATTAGTGGAGCCTTACTTCGGTACTCCATCCCAGCACCAGCCTTTTACTTTGCCAAAACACCACATAGGAAGTAAATCCCAATGGTGGAGACCCACTGATACCCTTAGGGTGAGGGATTGCTTAGTGGACCATAAGACAGGGGGTAACCATGCTAGTGCTGGTCCATGCTACCACTAGGATAGATTTCTATAAGGTTGACTGTATAACCACCATCAATAAGGGTTGATTAGACCGGTGCAAGGTGGCCACTAGAACTAGTGGACATCATATGCCAGGCTAACTTCTCACATTAAATACCACCCTACCCTATGAGCCTTTGGGCCCTACCTCAGAGGTGACTTACAGGTATTAAAAGAAAGTATTTGGCTTGGCAAAAATGTCTATTTTGCAAGGTTGAAGTGGAACTTTAAAACTGCACTTCAAGCTGCAATGGCAGGCATGATGCATGTTTTACAGGGCTCCTTTAGTTGGTGGCACAATGAGTGCTACAGCCCACTTGTAGCTTTTCACTTATAAACCCTGGGTACATGTAGCAACATTTACTAGGGACTTAGAAGTAAGCTAATTGTGACAATTAGGTGCGTACCAAGTTTACCATGTTTGAAATGGAGAGCACAAGCACTTTAACACTGGTTGTTAACAGTAAAGTGTGCAAAGTCCTGAAGTCAAAACACATGCTCAGCAAAGGAAGGCAAGAATCTGGGGTGACTCTGCAGAAAGGTCCAGGTCCAAGAACTACTATGTGCAGGATTTCTAACACATGGTACATGTCTAGGTCCCAATTTAGCCAATACCTTTTGATGTAATTAAAATTATATCTATATATACTTATATGTAGGGGGTTTACATCAGGCCCCTACATTAATTGGTCTGACTTTGTGTCATTCACATATTTCCTCCCCCCACTACAGCATACAGCATGGCAGGTGGGCCAGACCACTTCAGCTATTGGCTAACGTCACTGGAGTGACTGTATTTAGCTCTTTTACAAGGAGCACAGCCGGACTCAAACTAGTTCTCTTCAATGCAAGGATCTACTGTGAAACTGTGTGCTTTTTGAGATCAGAAATTCTTTTGCTTTTAGCTAATGGTTGTTTTTTTATTTTAATGGAGCCCCCTCTGATCCTCTAACAAGAACTTTTTGCAAAAACCATGGCAAACAAAAGCGTTGGTAGCGCGAAAAGACAGGCATCCAGCACAAACCTATTTGTTTTGTGAATGCTTATTTTAGTTATTGTCTTCATCCTCAAGCAAGCAATAGAATAGTTGGGAAACTTGCTATAAAGTGTATACTAATAATACACTCAACCAATTCCTTTGAGGCCATTATGATTGCATTTAAAGAAACCTTCAAAGGCAGTTTGGAGAGCATCCACAAAAGACATTTTGGGAAAGTTAGTAGCAAATAAGGTATCAGACAAGATTGGATGGGTTTCAAAGTCAGCTCCAGACAATGTTAGACTGATGTAAACCAGCGGTGGCCAGCAGAGAGCAGTAGTGAGTGGCAGCAAGCTGATTCTAGTCTCCATTCTCCACTTCTGGGAGCAGCTAGCAGCTAGCAGTGGCGGGCGAGAAGAAGGCGAGTAGGCCAGTAGGCGAGAAGGCGAATCCCGCCCGCCTGAGTTTCAGCTGAACGCCAAACGCCCCGTGGCCGGCACCCTGTGTTGTGCGCCCTGCCCTGCACCGTTATCTGGCATCCGGCAAAAAAGGTTCCGGGTCCCGGCTTCCAGCAAGGTAGTCAGCGGAAGCCAGCTGCGGGGGGTGCTGCGGCGTCTTTGCAAAGATTGAGACGGAAACTGAGCCAGGGAGAGGTCGGGAGAGTTCGGGCTGCCGCGGTATCTCAGCGGTATCTCAGCAAAGCAGCTGCAGACGGAGACGGAGCAAGTGAGAGTTCGGGCAGTAGCTCAGGAGCCCAGCAGTTCAGGAAGCCGGGAAAGGAATTAGCGAACTGCAAAAACTGTGAACTGCCATACTTCTTGCCATAAACACACAAAGTGTGGAGAACCCGGCGGAAAGTCCGGGAAGCAGCATAAAACAGCGGCCTGGGAGAAGCATTGGGGGGTAAGGGAGTTGATTCAGTGTGAGGAGCCATTGGCCTTTGTTTTCTGGCATTGAGCAAGTGGTTAAACAGGTTATTTTGGCTCAGGGTATTAGGCACTGGTTGGTATACATGGCATCCGTGGCAGTAAAGACGTGACCAGCCCTGAACTTGCTCCCCGCTCCTCTGTCCCCCACAGACTGCCTATCTCCCGCAAGAAGTTAAAAGTGGTTAAAAAGTGTGCCCTCTTGTTGCATTATCCCGGGTCTTACCACTGGCCCTAGCATTGGATAACTGCGCATTCTAAAACATCAAGGAAAAGAAAGCGTTACGGACAGACCATCTTCCCCCACAGTTGCACTGAGAGGCAGCTGGTCGGCGCAGCGCAAAGCAGGTATTCCTGCATTACTTTTGGAATTTGCCCATCTAGATACCTGGCCAGTTGGCATCTGACGCCTAAGCCTAAGTCTAGGAGCGAGTAGCAATGCGGTCTGGCAAAATCCGGAAGGCTCCGGGAGAAAGGACAACTGCCCCAAAGGGCCCTGCAAAATGGAGAAGAATGGATAAAACAAACGCAAATAAGGCAATTAATACTTTAAAAAATCCACTAATCTCACCAATAGCCTCTTTATTTGAAAGACCTGTTTCAAACAAAAGCCTTACACAGAACTCACGATTTCAATTCCTGAAGGACCCTGCATCCGCACTGTTCTCATCAACAGGGGGCGTCTCGGGTTTAAAAACTCCTACAGTACCCCTAAATAACTTCGCAGGGGACGATCAGTTGTTTTACGATGCTACTCATTCGACTACTTCAGCTAATCTAAATCTTCAGCTCAGCGATAATTGCGACCCACTAAATGGGCTTGACCAATTGGAATATTCAGACTACAAAACAAATCCAATTGAGGTAAAAAGAAGCTTAATGACCTCAGTGATAGTACATGCTGCCTGTGATGATTGCAAAAGCATATCCACGCAACAAGAGCTACCAATAAATACCAAAAATCTTAGACCAAGTCCAGAAGCAATGACTAAAACTCAACAAAGACATGCACAATCGTCATTTGTAAGTTTTGAGGAGCCTACTGATCTTGGGCTTAATCAATGCTATTTGTTAAACTTAGAGAATGAATCATCGGCAGACAAACATTCAGTCAATGAAGAAGCTCTAGTAGTGGCTGCAAAGAGAAGCAATGAGGAGGAGCCTCAACCATCCGGCCTATGTCATAAAGAAAGTCAACGAAGGCCAAGTGAAAACATTTTACATGCAGCAAATGATAGTGGTAATACAACCTCAACCAATGAGGTTAAGGCAAACTCCTCCAGGCACGAAGGGACTCCGGACTTTGTAGCTCCCCTATTATATACACTACAAACATCTACGAAAACCTTAATAATGCAATCAGATAAGCTGGACATTCAAATTGACTTAATGAATATAATTGCTTCATACATTGCCGGGATAAACACAAAATTAGACAATTTAAATAATTTAATTATAAGAGCACAAACGACTACTATTCAGCCTCAACCTCAATCAATCTGCTCTTGTGGACCTGTTCTCGATAAATTGAGTTATTTACCAATTATACTTGAACAGACACTTACTTTAAACAAACACTTCATTAGTCCCGCCACTGAGATAGTCGACCTAAGAACAGGCATAATTAAGGCTCAATCATCAGATAATGATCCCTCCTCAGGGCAATTTTATAAAGAACAAATCTCTAAGCCTGCAAACGATATAAGAAGGGATGATGCCAATAAAATAGTTATGACCGAGGCTATGGTTTCGGAACCAGGAAAGCAAATACTAACTAAGAGACAAAGGAAAAAAGAACGGAAAGGCAGGAATAAAAAATGTGACGCAGATCCACAGTCAGGTATCAGAACATACCCCATTTTTTCATAAATAAACGCAAGAATAACAAAAGAGGACAACAGATTGGAAAATAGCCTGGAAATAACAGGAAGAGTTGATAAATCCCTCAATGCTGAATCGATGATCAAAAAGGAACCCAAGGGCTCCCAAGTAATTGGAAGTGCGAAAAGTCACTCAAATATGACGATAAATCAGCAGAAAGAGCTAGCAAGAGCCAATGATATATCAACTACAGGTTCTGATGAAATCTTTAATAAAGCCATCGATCAGGAAAAAAACATCGATCCTTGTTTTAAAGTGATCACGCAGTCAAAAATTATCCTGAAGAGCACCTCATTCCAAGACAATCCTCCAGCCCTGGGAAGCCATAACATAGAGGACAACATAAAATCAACTGAGAAAATAACTATTTTAAATCCTCAAATTTTGCAAGCTGTAAACAGCTCAGCCGGTACAGACGGGGTATCAGATTGCGGAATCAGTCAATTACCTACGGTACACTGCAGAGAAGTAGCGGAAAAGGCATCGACTGTCCCTTCATTACAAATAGCGATAGATACGGGAGCAAAAGATATCGTAGAAAAACCCAAATGTCACTCTTTAGGGTCAACATTAGGAACTCAGACCAATTTGAATCAGGGTAAATTAAGCTTTAGCATAACGAAGTCTGGAGAAGATCATCTCTAAATTATTTGGACACCGGAGTATAGGACACAGGGTGTTCATGACATATTGAACAGGAGCAATATTATGAAACTTATGACAGAAATCAGGGACTTAAGCGATATTAAATCCACAGATTTAGAATCAGTTCAATTTCTAAGAGGGGCCAAGGAAGAAACAAATGAACAAACATTGACTACTTGGAAATCCCCAGGTATAGTGCAACTAATATTAGGGAGATCGGATCTATTTCTAGCATGGGGCATACAACTATCATTGCCCAGTATTCCCCGCTATCCGTTTCCTCTAAAAAAAAGCCATCAGACAGTCACTTACCAGAAATTGGACAAACATGCTCCTCAAACGTCAGTCTATTCGGTTTCACATAATGCAAAAGGCAGAAGCGACACCGCCTCCACCCAGGAAGAAGTGGATGAAAATAGAGTTGGAGAGTCACAATCAACATCGGATCAGTGGAAATGGCTGCCCAGCCTGCTAAATGAGAAGCGGAAGATCTGACCAACTAGAGATAAAGCAAATCACGCAGCAAATGATGGTTTACACGTTCTATCATGGGACATCGCAGGAGCCAAAAAATTGTTAGAGGACGGATTAGCCTTAGAAGAATGGGTTAAATGCAATATAATCGCCCTGCAAGAAACATGGATGCAGGAAGACATTACGTTAGCTGGCTTCATTCACTTCACCGTTGCCGCAGCAAAAAGTAAAATCTTTGGCCGCGCCATATGTGGACTCTCAGTGTATGTGTCAGCAGCCTTAAAAATCAATTCCGAACAGCTTGAATCACCCAATTCAAGTATTCAAATAATTCAATTCTCAGATCAAAAAGCCACTAATAACAGGACGACAATTCTGATCAATTATTATATCCAACCCAAACAACGAGTTAAAAAGGTAAAAAAAGCTCTATTATGCAAAGTAATAACGGACCTTCGCACCACTGAGCCATCTTGGAACCTAATAGTAACTGCCGATTTTAATTCAAATTTGATATTTTCCCCAGAGAAAGATGAAATATTATCAGCAGACAACATGTAACGGTGTGTTCCTCAACAGTTCCAAGGAGGGGCGAGGACTCGCAAGGACCGAACTGGTATTCAATTGGTAACAGACCTAGAGTATTTAGGCATGCGAGTCCTTAATGGTAGGACCGAGGAAGATCGACCACCAAGAAAAACGTATTACGGCCCGCATGCCCAATCAACATTGGACTTTACCATAGTGAGTCTTTCATTAATCTCCTTACTAGTGAGTTTTTATATTGAATATACTCCCTTGAGCGATCATGGGAAGCAGCATATTAAACTCAACTTCTTTATGGATAGATTTCCGCCATCCTACATACTAGAGGCCAATTAGGGACCGTTAATCAAAAACGTATAAATTGGTCAAACGCAAACAAAATCGAGTGATTTTCGATAATAGAGAAGACGCTGGATGAATTAGGGAACGCTCCTATGAATAAGATACAAGCATGGTCCCTCTTCCTGGAGAAATTAAAGACTAAAATGAAATTATCAGACACAAAGGCCAAGAGATTCGGTCCAAATAGTAAATTGCCGAAAAAGTTGCTAGACTTAAGAAGGGACTTGCGCAAAACCCAAAAGAAGCTGCAGTTGCATGATAAAGATGGACACCAATGGGAATCATTTCTACTACAAAGAAAAATATACAAAAAGGAGGTCTGGGAACTTAACAAAAGGAAAAACAAGAGTTTTTGGTCTAAACTGCTCTTTAGTACCAAGGACCCAAATTCAAACACATTTTGGAAAATATTAAATCAATTACAAGGGCCCGAAATATTCTCACTTCCAACGTGCAGGAATCAGAATGGGCTACCTTTCTCTTGTCAAAATTCAAAGATAATCCATCAAAACTGCCAGGGAAACAGCTCATTTTGAAAAATGCTAACAAAACAATAACTGAGGAAGAACACTGCGGTCAACTCTCAACAATGGTTCCAACCAACATATCATTACCTGATGCAAAATATGGTACTTATTCCGCAGGCGAGATAATAAAAATAATTAAAAAGGGCAAAGGTAATGGGGCACCGACACCGAATGGTATTCCGCAAGCCACTTATAAATATGCACCCGACTTTTGGAGCCTACACCTTGAGAAACTGTTTGCTGACGTGCAGATCAACAACCAAGTTCCGGCTAGCTGGCAAGGTTCCATAATTATGCCCATATCTAAAGGCGGAGATAGAACTAAACCACTCAATTACCGCTTAATAGCACTACAGGATTTGGAAGCCAAATACTTTGCATCGCTAGTTCTGAAAGATCTGGTAAATTGGTCTGGAGAAAGAGAACTAATCCCTATAAACCAAACTGGGTTTAGAGAAGGAATCGGAAAAACCTCGAACATTCTATCTATTACAATGATAGCCCAAAAATGCCAGCGCACAAAACAAGACCTGCACCTGTGCTTTATAGACCTGCAAGCGGCCTTTGACAGCATGGACCGGATCCTGTTGTGGGCAAAGCTAAGAGCATGGGGGATACCTGAGAGCATATTAATGGCCTGTTGTTATTTTACTCGGACACATGGACGCAAGTAAAACTGGGGGACGGATCCCGTTTATCGAGAAAGGTGTATACTACAATTAGTCTAAAACAGGGTGGCGTCCTTGCTCCACATTTATTTAACTTATTTATTTCTGATCTCTCTGGCAAACTAGATAACTGTAATGCTCACTCCCCGAAATTAGGCAAATTACAACTTACACATCTGGCATACGCAGACAATATTGTGCTTCTGAGTTTAACAAAAATTGGATTGTCCAGACTGCCAACAGTAACTTCAAATTTTCAGCCTATAAATAATCTGGCCCTTAATTCTTCAAAAACCAAAACAATGTTAATCACTAATCGACGATCTGTACAATATAATATCATGTTTGAAGGAAATCATCTGGAAAGAGTATCCTATTATAAATACCTGGGTTATTACATTGATGACAAGCTTGCCTTAAAAGAGCAGAAAAACTATTTGACACAAAGAGCAGCTGCTTTACTATTTGCATTCTGCACATTGTCTAAAAAATTGGAAGGTCCATTGTTAAAACCGCTCCTAACAGTGATTGCAAGTAAAGCGTTACCCACCTTAGCTTATGCAAGTGTTGCAATGCATGGTAAGGACTCCGAATTTTTAAACACCATGGGCCAGATGTAGGTAAATCTCATTTACCGATTCTTAAATACCGAATTTTACCGATTCGGTATTCATGAATCCGTAAATGAGATGTAGGTAAAAAATCGGTATTTTTTACCGAATCGGTAATATTCAGAATCGGACTTTCGGTATTTACCGAATCGGTATTTCCCATTCATTCCTATGGGCCAAAAGACCCACAGGAATGAATGGGAAATACCGATTCAGTAAATATCGATTCGGTAAATACCGAATCGGAAAGCAAGCAAAAGTGAAACTTAAGAAAACAGCCAATCAGGTGCTACCACCCTCCCCTCCCTACCAGGAAGTGGCTACACAGGCAGCTGCAACTAATTAGAAGGTCCTGGAGAGGCAGTTGGAGCAGAGAGACTGGGAGCAGCAGCAGAAAGAGTTTGTGCAGTTTAAAACCTGTAAAATGGCAACCAGCAAAGACACAGAGCAGCCAGAGAGGAAGAGAAAGCTGAAATTCAGCAGCATGGAGCTACAGTTCTTTGTGGAGGAGGTGGTGAAGGTGCACCACAAACTCTTTGGCAGGCAGTCCCTCACTGTGGCAGAATCTGCCAAAAGGAAGATTTGGCATGATATACTGGACAAAGTCAATGCTGTGGGAGTGACCACCAGAGACACGGAGGACTTGAAAAAAAGGTTCTATGACCTGAGGAGCCTCACAAAAAAGAAATTGGCAGACCACCACAAACAGGCATTGATGACTGGTGGAGGAAAGAACACAGCACCCCCCCTTACTAACCTGGAGGAGATGGTGGCCTCAACCTTAGAGCCAGAAAGCGTCTGCGGACTGGGAGAAGTGGACAGCTCAGCCAAAGCTGCAAGCAGAAAAGGTAAGATGCATGCACAGCAATCCCCCTCACACCCTCATCCTTCCCTCACCCCTTGAAGCTAAGTGACCCCAGTCCAGGTGTGCCAGCACTATACAGTAGCAATGCATCATGGGACATGTAGTCAGTTAATAAAAGACCATGTCATGCAGCACATCAACCACCAAGTTAGGCAAATTATTGCAGACATAATGAAGGGCAGGCAACATGTACATTGTGCAAATTGAAAAGATTTAATTGTAGTGGCTGTGAGACATTTGCGCTTAGCTGATATACGCTCATATGTCCACAGGTCACACATCCAGAAGGCGGTCACAGGAGACTGAAGGCACGGCACCCGAGAGGGATGAAAGTCAGGAGCCAGGTCCCAGTGCATCACAGGACACAGGTGTACCGAGTAGCCAGCCACCTTCCCAAGACCCTGAAATCACTCAAGACTTGCAGGAATCCCCACGACGTTCACAGTCCCATCTGTTAATGTCTTCACCAGATATGCCAGCATCACTGCATGTTGAAACACCTGCAGCACAATCAAGCAGGAGGCATGTCGTTGCCCCACTGATAGAAATGGACACATCTGCCGGTGAAATGGAGGTGGAAGACACACACACCTTGCCTGGAGCTGATCTCTCTGCCACACTGCAGTCCAGTTCAGAGGTTGTCCGTGGTAGCACTAGACGCCGCAGAGTCCAACAAAGGAGTGTAGGTGCACATGGGGAGGGGTCCAGTGTGTTCCAAGGCCTGGAGGGGAGCATGGTGAGGATCCAGAGGATGCAGGGGAAGGCCATCATGTCCTGTCAACGCCAAATGCGCAACCTGAATAGCAATATGGAAGAAATAGGAAAGGGCATCAGGGAACTGGTGGAAGTGAACAAGAACATGGCTACAGGGATACATGAAATGACACAATCGGTGCAGCTACTGTGCACCAAACTGGACACAGAAATTGAATCAAGGCGCAGGGGGAAGCAGCGTGCACAGCAAAACAACAAAGCAATTCACCGCCTGGCAACAGCCACATCCCTGCTATGCAGGCGCAGCATAAACAGTCAGGAGTGTTTGACGCAAAACAGCAATGAGGTGACAAGGGGCATAGCCAGGATGACCGGTGCTCTTGAGGCGCTAATAAATAATCAAACAGCACAAACGGCTGCTATTGATGTGCCAGAGAGTGAAGGGAGCACAAGTAGGAGCAGCATGGCAAGCCCCCTTGGTGTAGAGACAAGGAGGAGCAGCAGGCGACAAGGTGAGGCCACAGCCCAAACGCCCAGCGAACACAGTGAGCCACATACATCTGGCAGTACTAAGCATGGAAGTAATTGAACAGTTAATATTATGGGGAAGTGACCCTGGATATACAATTTTGAAAGTTCAAAGTTTGTGTTGCACATTTGTGCCTTAAATACCTGCGTAGTAACAAAATTAAACTACGTTGGGTGCATACTCCACCTGTCTGTGTCTCTTTACTTACTTAAAAAAGTTGCGTGTGATCTCTTCCCGTCTGTGTCTACCATCTGTTGGTGTTGTATGTCCAGATGTGTGTGGGTCAGGCAGAGCTTGGTCATCATCATGGTCCGCGAAATCTGATAATTCCACAACATTGCACAGGCTGCAATCATTTTGCAGCAGGTCACTGGTGTGTACTGGCGTGCCCCTCCACTCGTGCAGGCACCGAAACCTGCTCTTCCACAGTCCAAAGGTGCGCTCCACAATGTTGCGGGTGGATTTGTGTGCCCTGTTGTTGCTCCTCTGGCTGGGTTGAGGTAGGGTGTGAGGATGAAGGACCGAAGGGCATATGCACTGTCTCCTATTTGTAAGAATAGAAATACATTACTCACATGCACATATCCACATACAGCTGCAATATGTATCAAGGGAGATTCACACAGTGTATTACCTAGCAAGTAGCCTTCGCCAAATTCCGCCGCTGTCAGCCGTGAGTAGATGCCACTGTTCTGAAAGATGTAGAAATCGTGGGTACTCCCGGGAAACTTGGCAACTATGTCCGTGATGATAAATTTGGAATCACAGATTACCTGTACATTTATGGTGTGTGTGGATTTCCTGTTTCTATAAATGTACTCTGTGGCAGCAGGTGGGCATATTGGGATGTGGGTACCATCAATGCAGCCAATGACATTGGGAAATCGCGCCATCTGATAAAAGTCAGTCTTGGTCCCGACCAGTTCAGCGGGCGTTGCAGGGAAGCTGTTGTACAAATGCATTCTCTGCAACATGGCGTCCAGAAATGTTCTGAAAAACCGGGACAGGCAGCTCTGGGACACCCCTCCTATCGATGCAATGACACTCTGGTAGCTCCCAGAGGCAAGCAGGTGTAGGCTACAGAGCACCTGCACATGGGGTGGGATGGCATGGGCCCTTGGGGTTGGGTGCTCCAACAGTGGGTGGAGGTCCCTGATTAGGTCCAGGATGGTTTGGGGGTGTAGTCTGTACCTTTGCAGGATCTCTGCCTCAGTCTGTTGGAATATGGTGATCCTTTGCCTGTACACCTGCTCCTCTCTTCTCCATTCCCTCTCTCCTTCTGCCTGGATCCGTAGCCGCCTCGCAATCACATAGAATGCCGCCATTCTGGTAAAACATTCTGGGCCCTTTTTTATGGCCTGCACCTGGTTACCACCTGATATCAATCCATGGTAAATACCGACTCTTAAATACCGAATTTCATGCAAATTCGGTATTTAAAAGGTTACCTACATCTCAAACTTCATTTTTACCATTTCTTATTTACCGAATCAGTAATATTACCGATTCGGTAAAATTACCGATTCGGAAACTTTACCGATTCGGTAAATTTACCGATTCGGAATATTTACCGAATCCGAAACTTTACCGATTCGGTAAATTTACCGATTCGGTAAATGTACCGATTCGGACGATTTTCTGTCCCCTACATCTCAAATGCCAAATACCCGTCGATAACGGCCGAAATTCAGTATTTTCGGCCGTTACCGACCGGTATTTGGTAACCTACATCTGGCCCTTAATAACTAAAATTTATAAAAATGTCTTCCAACTCCCTAGGTCAGCATCACCAGAGCAAATGCGGTTAGAATTCGGATTAACGAATGAATCACTGGGAAGACTGTACACATGCATCAAAGTGTGGTATCGAATAAAGGGAATGCCAGCAATAAACATAATCTTAATACATTTTTATGGCAGGAGCTTGAAAGACAAAAAAAATTGGGATAAAAATTTGCTGTTCACCTCATTTAAACAGGCATTAAATAAAGCCGCCAAATTCCACTCATTGATCACAGATAAAGACATTTTTTCTCATTGTTCCCATTCATGGACTGTGATCAATAGCTACAAAATTCTTACCTTGGCGGCTTACTTGGACACAACGTACTCTATTTTTATCAAAAAAAGATTGATAGCTCTGCGTTTTGGCAAATTTCCAACCCTTGCTGACAAACCAACTTGGAAGCACGTTGAATCTATTGTTTGTCGCCTTTGCGGTCACACAAAGGAAGATTTAATCCACATAATATGTCATTATAAAAAGCTGAATAAGGAGCGAGCGTTTTTCTTGAAGAATATCTTTTTGGTAAAGAGAATACGCACATGTAGGACAGCAGTTATCGGAGGCTTGGATTCAATGGCACCCCAAATGAACTGTAAGATGATAAAGTTTCTGTTGGCCTTTGAAAACGGTTTGAAAGCAAACACTTTATTGGCTACTTAATATCTTTAAGTCTTATTAGGACAGAGGTCTAAGCCTGAAGGTAGTCTTTATTTTAAGGTTTTAGGAAAGATATTATTTGGAAATTATTTTTTATTGAAATTAATGATTATTTGATTTTTCTGTTTAGGTTATTTTATCTTTTGCGTGAATATTGGAAAGAAAATTTGTTATGGTTTTAATTAACTAAACAATAAAGATCAAATTCGAGCTCCAGACAAAAACACACAGATGTAAGAATAACACCTCAAAGATACATGCAAGCAGTATTACATGTGCCACATAAGAGCAGGCCCTCCTCAGAGAACCAACAGCAACACAGGAAGATATGTTAAGGAGGCAGCTCACTAATTTAAGCCTAGTCTGGGCATAAATTGAGGTGTGTGACCTGCATGGGCACATTAGCTGAATCATAAGCCACAACAGCAGCAAAGCACTGGAGTCGGGCAGGTTCTGGCACTCCCTCAACAGAAACACCTTCCTTCAGGATTGACAGACTTCTTCCCTCTCTCAGCAGACAGGTTGGTTTCCAGGCACTTAATGTCAAGGGTACAGCTTTTCAGCAAGGCAAGACTCCAAGGGGCATATTCTCAAGAACATATCGCTGAGTTAGCGGCACTTTATTGCAGCCAAAGTGGTGATAACAGACCATATCACCAGTTTACCTGCGATAGCAGCCACATAAAACATTGCCACAGATGACCCCGGCAACCATCGCTAATGAAATGCAGAGTAGGCGTTCCTGTGCAAAAAGCCACGACAACACCTCTCCGCAACATTCTCAACGACCAGCCAGATCGGCGATAAGATCCCAAAACATGCGATAAGGCACGTTAGCAGCAGGAAATGAACACCTGCACTGACCTGATGTAAAGTCGGACGACAACATGCACCAGAAAAGGGAGGCCAGCCCAGAGCCACACCTGAAGAACAACAGATGCCATGGAGCCACTGTACACGCAAGCTGGGAGCCCCAACAGGGCCACAACACCCACCGCCACCACCCCAAGGACCCACCCCAGTGCCCTCCCCCCCCTCTCCCAGGGTAAAGACATGTCACATCCACTTCACGAAATCATGTATAAAAACATTCGATTGATGTCGCACAATAACAACAGGTAACATCCATGTGTCGTCACAAAAATGAGCCTCACACATTCACCTTCAAATTACCAAACGGAAATGTATTAAAAAACCTCAAAAGAACATTAATGAAGACTCATGGTGGGTCTTCTCGGGACAATCTGTAGGTCACAGCCTGCAAGACAAAAATCCAGATAAGAATGTGTGTCATGCGCTCATCAAAGGACAGAGAGAGAGCGAAGTAGAGAGAGAGATACAGAGAGGGAGAAAGAGAGAGAGAGAGAGAGAGAAGAAGACTGAAAGAGAGGGAGAGAGAGAGGAAGACGGAAAGAGAGGGAGAGGGAGAGAGAGAGGAAGACGGAAAGAGCGGGAGAGAGAGAGGACGATGGAAAGAGAGGGAGAGAGAGAGGAAGACGAAGAGAGAGGGAGAAAGAGAGGAAGACGGAAAAAGAGGGAGAGAGAGAGGAAGACAGAAAGAGAGGGAGAGAGAGAGGAAGACGGAAAGAGAGGGGGAGAGAGAGAGGAAGACAGAAAGAAAGGGCAGGAGAGAGGAAGATAGAAAGAGAGGGAGAGAGAGACACAGAGAAAAGAAGAGAGGGACAGGGAGAAAGAGTGATGACACTGCGCACCCAGGCCTCACTGCTCCCCTGCTGCCACTGGTGTGTCTCTAACCACCTGCCGGTATGTACTGCAGTTCATCAGTTCTCTCATCTGAAACTGATCCCTCATCTGAAACAGAGTCCAGATACATGAATGGCACAGTACATACAATTGCAGACGCCATCATCGCCTGTCCGCCCCTGAGCACCCAGGCAGCTGCACCTCAGCCCCTCCCACCGCCCAGCGGTGCATGCCCGCCCCTGCGCACCCCGGCCTCACTCCTCACCTTCCACCACCGGCGTTTGGGAAAGAGGGCCCACCATGTGCCAGTGCAAGCCCCAAGCCAGGGGCCTGCAAACATATCACCCCCCCACATCATGCAGCCCCGCTCCATGGGCTACCAGGTCTCACATTTGATTCTGGGTCTTGATTTCGCTATGGCAGAGGACATACCAGTGCACACAGCATCATTGCAGGCTGCACACTTGCTAAGCCATTGAGGTGCCACTAACTCTGAGATTCACCAGGCAACGCCACCTGGCGGTAGACACACACTGCCCGCTGGCTCAGGCCTACACTGCAGTCTAGCAGGGCTCACTACAATCGTCACCAGTCCAGACAACCAGGACGGGGCATCATCGCAGGCTGCACACCCGCTCAGCACTTAAGGTGCCCCTACCTCAGTGCACCGAAAGTCACCGTCCCGTGGCAGTGTGCCTGTGCCAGATGCATTGTATCCGGTGCCACCAAGTCTGTGCCCTACAAGTCAGGGACCCTCTATGATTGAGTATTGTGGTGCGGACTACATCATACCACCTCCGGCCCTGGAGAATGTGATGTTGCAGGGCCCTAAGGCCCTCATGCCTACATTAACACCACATGGATACACCCAGATAGGGAGTGGAAATGGCATCGAGCACATGCGCCCAGCCCTTTTCATTGGCAGGTTCACATGTCCTGTGACGCGTATGCTGGATGGGAGTGGTGTGGGTGTAAACCAGCCATGAGGGAGTGGCTGTGGCATGCGGACAACTAGATCTGTGATCTGCAGAACAATACATGGTAGACCTGGGACATGTAGCGTTGTCGTCCCCCCCGTGAGCATAAGCGGAGTGGGCTGGCCTGGCTTATGCCAGTCCAGCGTAAGGGTTTGAACAATGACCCCAGGGCTCTTGGCATGGTTCCGCACTGGGCTGGACAAGGAAGTAACTAATACGTGTGACACTGTTGTTGTGTCGGCACCACCCGGACCGCAATCGGCAATATGTCACCCTGGGACCCAAGTCTAATGTCATGAGCAACATGAACGTAATGGGGAATCTAAAACCCTACATTCATCCATACATCCACACTTGAAAGATCATAGACATGACACATCTGTGTGATTAGGAATGTTTAATGCACATTCAGTGGAGTGTTGCAGCTGGAGCAGTACAGGGTCATGCAAACCCCACTTTACAATGTTGACCCGAGGAGGGCCATCCAGAGTCCTACAGGGAATGACAAGTCCAAAGATGAGGAAGACTTCAGTCCACAGTCTGCTTGCTGCGTCATTGGCGATCAAACAGTATATGGCAGTCCGTGTCGGGGTCCAAGGTGAGTGTTGCAGAGTGTATCGGGGGTCAGTGGAAGGTGATGATATAGAGGGCAGATGCAAGCAGAAATAGGCCCTATGGCCGAGATGCATGCTACTGCATCATTCATACCATGAAGGCAGGTTCATCCGCATCTTCGTCTACTCCTGTTTCATGTGCCTCACGTGTTAGTGGTGGTGTTCTGTATCCAGCAATCTGTGGCAGTGACACATCAGTGGCCGGAGGTGGAATGTCTGCCACACTGTGTGGCACTGACACTTCAGGGAGCGGGGAGGTGGATGTAGTAGTAGCAGCCGCATGCATCAGCGCCAGGCCATGTGGCAGCAATGCCATGAGGATGGTCCTGAGGTCATTGAAGAACTCAGCAACCTCTAGCTGGTGTGCAGCTGTGGCAGCCACTCTTTCCGACTCCGTCCGCTCTATGGCCTCCATTAACCTCCGCATGTGTCCCAACACCTGTGTGACATCTCTAGAGCCACTCTGACTGGACAGTTGTTCTAGTCTCTGAGACAGGGCTCCAGCGATGTCAGCCATGGTTCGTTGGAGAGCATGGAGCTGACTGTGGGTGTCCGTTAGGGACTGTGAGTGGTCCCTGATGGGACATAGACACCCACATATGGCATCTAGTTTGGCTGCCATGCGGTCGAAGCCCACCAGCACCTGTTCAGTCAGCTTCTCATGTGTTCTTTGTGGGGGTCCTGGGAGGCAGCCGTGGTGGTGGGTGCTGCCTGCTGCGTTGCCTGTACAGGGGGTGGGGTCTCCTCGGGGCAGGTTGGCTGCCCTTCTGCTGGAGGTGGGGTGCGGAGGCTCTCCACGAGCTGTTGGAGGGCGTCGGAGTTGAAGCTGTGGTGGTCCTCCTCGTCATTAGTGAAGAGAGGTTTGGGTTGCTCTGCAGGAGGTGTTGTATTTCCCTCTGCAATGTGAAGGGGAGATGCAGTTTAAAAATGTGTTCACATGTATGTTCACACATTGTACATGTTTTCATACAGACTGCATGACTGTGTACATTGTGGCTGTTTGGGAGGAGCTTCCTATTTAATGGGGGACAGTAGACATTTCAACAACAGGACGGATGTGTGTTTGTACTTGTGCATTATCAACTCACATTTCCCTGCAATGCCAAATGTGATTGGCAAGTTTCTACACACAAGCGGCACAAGTGGTGTCCTGTTTTCTGTTGTGGATGTGTTGCGGTTTGTACCACGTTGTTGTCAATGTTGATGTGCTCTGGATGTTATGTGTGTGTGTGCTGCATTTCGGGGGAGTCACCCCTGCAGCTCTAATTTTGCTGCCCCTTATCCCTTTTATGCGGTGTGCCTTTGATTTCTGTGCTTGTACAGTGCTGAGATGTTGCATACTTGGGTTCATTGGTCTCTTGGTGGGAGTTGGGGGCTGGGGCATGGTTTGTCCACAGATGTGCTTTACTTAATTGTACATGTGTGCCATTGTGCACATCTCCCCCGTCCCGCCAGTCCCTGGTCATTACTCACCCGGGTGCTGTTGTGTCCGGTCATGTTGAGCAGTGTCCGTTCCCCACTGATGACTGTGGACACCATTTCCTCCATCTTGTCCAGCTCCTCCTGTGGCGCAGGACTCCCACCTCCAGTCGGCATTGTTGCCTTCAGGTTGTTGGCGAGTTTCAGCTTGGTTTTGCGCTTGACATCATTCCAGTGCTTACTGACCTCTACCAGTGTCCTCTTCAGCACTCCAACTGTATTCGCCTTGTCCACAATAGACTGCCATAGTCCATTTTTTGCTGCCAATGACAGTTGCTGATGGTGTTCTTCTCCTAGGCCTTCCCTGACCCCAAAGTCCCAGGCTGGTCCTTCGGGGGGCTTGTGGGGTTCTGGTTGTCCTCCGTACTTGCGCCGGCAACATCCATTGTGCTTCGCTGTTGTTTGGCATTTGTTTGTCTGTTTTTTTTTCTACTGTTATGGTGATTTTTCCCACCTGACGTCTGTGCATTGCAGGCCTGTTACTGTTTTTTTTGTATCACGATTGGCTTCATCGCAACTTTTTCTGCATTCGTGTTTCACATTTTTGCTGGGTTGCGTTGACTTTATCGCGGACATTTGACATGTTATTGTGTGCCTATCGCATAGTACCACAGTGTGGGGAATACCATGTTAACACAGTGTTATTTTCCCGCAATAGACTACGATGTTGAAAGTTGCGTTAAGGTAATTTTGCGATAGTTATCACAAGTTCTTGAGAATATCTCCCCAGGTGATGTCCCATACCTATGAGATGCTGACTTCTAGGCAGACACATTTTCTGGATGCATAGCAGTCCACAGAGTACTCTGCAGAACACTCCTTTCCTTGCTTAAAGAGAAGTTGGAACTGAAACAAAAAAGGGTATGTGGATCCCACTTTCATACAGTAAAAAAAGACAGGAGTTGCAGATTTTCGGTCTGCATCTTCAGAACTAATTTGAGGTAGTTCCTCTTTCACGAGTCCTCCGCAGGCTACTCCTCCATGCTCCTCATTTGCGTAGAGTGATGCTCCTTACAACAGGGTAGTCTCCAGCATGGAACACCCACAAGAGGCACAAAGAGGTGTGAGCTGACAGCACCAGGCAATCAACAGCCACACAAACAGTTATCAGGGAAGAGACAGAAGACAAGCTGCAACTAAAGGGCTTCCTTTCACCTTAACAACTACGACTACTGTCCCTCCAATTACTCCCACAATCTGCCAAATGAAAGTACCACATAAAGAGAATCAGCAGCTCCTCTCAGCAAAAGCGTTAGTTGAATCTCTAAAAGATTTATACGCAACATTGAAGAGGCACAACAAAGCATAAGATGTTCTCTCATTTTTAATTCATGATGCAAATAAATGTTACAGCCCAAGTTTCAGAAAGCAAGCCCAGATGCATTAACTGACGTGCTTATATAGTCCAGTGGCCCAAAGGCAGTTTATTAGAATATGGTAATCTTTATTTCATCCATATAGCATCATGTATGAAATACAGCCAAGGGGTTTCATCCCGGATGTAGCAGGAATCCTGCAGAGAACTAATTCCTGATCAGATGCTAATCTTTTCCTTATTATATCATATCTCTCCAATACGTTGAGAGTGAAATCTCATGCATATACTTTAAGTTTAATTATAATTTATTTGTACGTAAGCAGGGCCCATTTTAAACAGAGTAATCCACTGCCATCACCACTCTAAATGCTACAACCATGGCAGGGATTGTAGTCTATGTCAGTTATATAAGGGTATGCTTGGAGCACCCCTCCAGGTCATAGGATACATCTGTTCCCTCAATCATGTCAAAGGAACAGGCCTAGGCCTCTGCGCACACATTCGAATGTTGTGAATATATTGGCAAAATCAAAAACCGGGATACCATCAGATCCTTGCAGTCAGGCACTCGGGTAGGGAAACAAACCTATACACAATGCAGATAGTATTCCAGTGCCAACACTCCTTTATCCTGTTACTAATCAAATTGCTGTTAATTATGAAATCCAACAACACGCTTTATAGAAAACAGGACAATGCTTGTGTGTGGTATTCCAGTATCATATCTCATTAACTGCCCTGCTACCCTTGAGTTATCAAGGCCCTCCTTCCTCTTTGGTTCTATACTTGTAAATCATTTTATATGCAACACTTTTTCATTATCATTTGTCTTCTTAACAAGTGTAGGAAAGATTCCCATTTTGACATGGTCACACTCCTTTTTCTGCTTGGTATTTGATGCAACTTTGACTGAAGTGCACTGGGTTCCTGCTAACCAGGTCCCCAGTGTCAGTGTTCTTTCCCAAAAAGAAGCTAACTGAGCAATTGTTTCACAATTGGCAAGACCTTTAGCACCCCTGTAGGTCCCTAGTAAATGGTACCCCTGGTACCTAGGGCATGTGTGCTAAAGAGGGTCTCGAAGGGCTGCATCATGTATTGTGACAACCCTAAGGCACCCACACCAAACACATGCAGACTGCCATGGCAGGCTGCGTGAAATGGTGCAGACAAAAGTGAAAACATGACATGGCACACACCCTTTGCGCCAAGACCCCAGACATTGCATGGAATATATGTAAGTCATCCCTACAGCAGATCCAACAGCCTTAAGGCAGGTTGCATTATATGATTGATAAGCTTTTATTCGATATGCAAGATATCTTGTAAGCGTACACAAATACAGCCATTTACAAATCTACAAAAATCATTTAAAAAAGCAATATTAAATGCACATTTTAAAAAGATAAAAGGACATGTGATGCCAAAATAAATTAGCTAAAAGTGAATTAAACCGCTACTGACAGTCTCTTGCATCGAATCAACCAAAACTGTTTTAAAAATTTGGCTATACCACATACAATAGGGGAGGAAGTATCCGTCATTAAGATGCGCAGGGCTACTAGATAACTACGTGTGCCCATATTGCGGCAAAGGGGTTTAAGCCAAAAGCTCCTGGGCTTTGCATAGTCCGGGCATTCGAATAGGATATGCGTTATGGTCTCTATCCTAGTGGGACAACATGCACAATAAGGGGACGTGTGAGCACCTGATTTCCACTTTGATACCAGAGCCCCAAGTGGAAGGGAGCCCACTCTAAATTTAAAATACAGTGCTCGGTCAACTGGAAGAGTAATTAGGTCCAGATAAGGCTCGAAAACTACTGCATCTTTTACTGTTAAAAAGGCAGCTGTGGACTTGCAGTGTTCCGAGTTTATAACTAGCTGTTCCACAACCCAATTCCAGTATAGTCTCTTCAGAACCTCTTTTGGTGGAGCCGATCTTGATAACAAACAGTCCCCCAGTCCGATTTCCTCCAAAAGTTTTTTGGTATCTCTCAACCATCTAATTTTTGCCCAACCGCCCAGGCTCATTATCTCCGCCAACCCAACAGCATACGATTTTAACTCTTCACCCCTCCAGATACGTGTCCATAGAAGGAGTGGGCGAAGCCGGGCTTGGTCTTTAATGTTCTTACAGCCTGTGTCCAACAGCACGGGTACTGTTGGGGTGCTCGGAGGGATGGCGATTATGGATTTTAGGAGCTTACTCTCTGCTGTTGCCAAGGTGTCCAGACAGCAATGCCCCCACAGTTCGCCCCCTTTTACAAGGCTGATGTTACTACCTTAGCCTTGTAGATGTCAATTACTGGGGTAAGCGACCTCCTCGGTGATGACCGGAATTCCCTCAGGAGGGCACCTCCTACTCTCTTGTGGTTGAGGACCATCTTAGCAATGTGAGGGGACCAGTTCATGCTATCCGTAATCCGAATTCCGAGGTAGTCAAATTCGGATACTTTCTCCAAGGCAACAGAATTAAGAATAGGAGGGCGGCCCAGTTTCCTTGGAGGATTTAGGACTAAGAACTTAGTTTTATCCACAATAAACAGAAGCAACCAGCAGCTGACTAAGGTTTCGCACATCCACTTCGTCTGTTTCAAAATTATTAGGCGGTGCGGCTACTCTCACCATCCGCTGCCAAGGATGTATATCAGACCAATGGTTATGTAAGAGTAGAGAGGCGCACACAATGAAGTCAATAGTATACGGGAGTCCAAAAAGAGTTGTAGATCTTCGGTTCTGATTTGTAAAAGTTTTCTTTATTTTCATGTACAGCCAACGCATTTCATTCCCATTCGTGCCTTGGGAATTTCATCAGGGCTGCAAAAATACATTGACATGTATAAGTATTTATCAAATATTAAAAAGACGTTTGCCCAGAAGGGGCACCAGTCCAAGTCAAATTGCATCAACGTACGCACCCATAGATCCAGATACATTAGCCAAGTTATACAATTACTAGGTGTCAATTTCAAATTTTAAAATTTACCTCGTGAAAGCATATACCCCCTCACCGGTACTATGCATTCACAAGGCCAGTCCAAGCCAAAAAGTGCTTGGTCCTGATTAAAAACACCATACCATGCCTGTTGGAGAATTAGGCACCCGAGATGTGCAAGTATTTGGGTCATACGGACCCTTAGAGAAGAGAGAAAGAAAGACAAGTTGTGATTCAGATATCCTTGTTCCCAGTGTGAAGAAATAAATAGAGATCATGGTGAGAGAAAGTGATCCGACTACCCTGTGCTCAAGCTTGAAATCCAAGAGTTTATAAAATTGAGAACCAAGGAAAAGGAGGAGGTTCCCTAGTGAAAAGGTCCAAACTCGACAGGTCAAGAGACTCTGAAATGCATGAGGAGATGGTTGAGAGAATATTACCGCTCACCATGTTTTAGACAGTCTGGTCTGTGCGGTTACTCTCGATATCGTGCTTCTTCAAGAACAATTTGAAGGACAGTCACAGTAGGTCACAATGTGTACCTATAATGAAAATGTTATACGAGGATTCGTAAGGACAATATTATTTACAGATTCGATTTTTCTCACGGGAGCAATGAATTCCTGTTTATAATGATGAAGGAAAGGGGAACATCAAAGAAGGAGAGCTATATTGAATATAATTTAAGGTAGTTACAAAGCAGAATAATATAACGGGTTGTAGGAGTCTAAGATGCTGAACTACCTTTTATGCCACAAGATGACTTTTGTTAATGTAGGTAATGGAAGATAACCAGCAAGGCGATTGAAGTGACCCCTTTTGAGAAAATGTATCTAAATTGAGGGTAAATAGTACCTGCAGGATGCTTTATGTTAAGATCCAAGTGGAATGAAGGTCCAAGTTCCCACGAAATATCAGGTCACTGTCACTATGATAGGTCAATAAAAGTAGAAAATCCGGACCCCTGTATATAAGAGGTTGAACGGATATGTGAGAATTGGTCCTATATATATATATATGTTAAAAAACCATATTCTTATACTCATAGTCCTACATATAAAGAGAGATAGTTGTCACATTTAAATAGGTGTCATAGATCAATATAAATCTTTTGGTCCCATTTGATGTCCCCATTCATAATAACCAATTGTAAGCCCCCTTCTGTTGATTGTGTCAAGTGGCAGAGTCACGGAGTAGTTTGTTGATAGGCATAATGGTGACTGTGCTCCTTTGTTGGGCAGCATGTAAATCACTTAAGTCGGCATACAAAGAGTAGTAATTTCGCGTTATTATACATCAGCCAGCGCTGTTTCAGGAGCATAAGGCAATAAAAGCGACATATGTTTGGAGAATGATATCAACGATAGACTGCTAATGACTGCCATACGCTAGTTGTATGTTAATAGATCAACCCTCGATCCCGCCCTAATATGTTGTTTCCCCCAATGACTGCAATTGCACCTAGTATGAAAAGGTGTACCTCGGGGGAACTCCGGAGGGGAAAGGGAGTCTAAGCGCCCAACGAAGTCTCCGGCTTCAAAAGGGTCCGCAGAAGCGTAGTAACGCCACGGTGCCTGCAAGTAATCAGAATTGTAAGGTACTACAGCCTTATCTGAACCAGCCCTCGGACGCCCATTTAATTAAGTTCAGCGATGCCCGGTAGTCTCGCTTACCTTCGGTATGGCCCCCGTTCTCCGCTGCTCCTCCTCCTGGAATTTTGGACGCACCAGAAGTTCGTAGCGCGCCGTGTTTTAAAGCAGAGAGAGTCGTCATTGGGCAATGGTCACATGACGCTGGGATCAACCCCTGTCATGGATGGTGGAATGTCCATTCTAATGTAGCGGCCATCTTAGAGTGAAGCCGATGAAACGATTTAAATTATAGTATAGTGCCGGCAAGGCGATTTCGATTATAATACCGTGTTATGGTCCAGCACATTGGCCAAATCAATCAAAATAAAACGTGGTTTATAATTGGTTGCTTAGTAGATCGAGCAAATATGAAAGTCCAGGCTCTTTTCCGCTAGTGTTGATTAATAGAGACAGGGTTAGTGTCTGAAGTATACGGTGTTACAATAATGATTGACAACCCAGGTGATACCCGACTGAAGGTCAGTCACTTAAGAGAATAGGTCATATAGCGCAATGCATATTATTTTCGATTGCCGTGTTAAGAAGCGAAATGCATCGTCACCGTGTAATGGTCACATGTTGACGAGATAAGCCCCTGTCATGGATGACGAAATATCTATTCTGATTCGGCGGCCATATTAGAGTGGTGCCGGCAAGGCGATTCTTAATTGTAGTATAGTGCCGGCGAGGCGAATTTGATTGTGATATAGTGTAATACTCCAGCACACTGGCCAAATAGGTCGAAATAATCTGTGATTTAAAATTAATCGCTTTAGTAGATTGAGTAGATATGGAGGTCTAGGCTCTTTATCGCTGGTGCTGATAACAAGAAATGGGTCAATGTCGAAAGTATATGGTGTCACTATAATAATTGACAACCAAGGTAATACCTGACTGATAGCTAGTTATTTAAGAGGATCAGTCAAGTAGAGTAGTACATATTATTTTCGCTTGGTGCTTTATAAATACAATAAGTCGGTATAAAAAGCGTTTGATGTCATGAAAATGACAAGTCTCAAGAGTAATGTATAGTTAAAATTCCGTCGATTACGTGAACAAGTTAAGCTGTAAGAGTCCTAGCTATTTTCGTTGATGCAGTACTTAAAAATTACCATATTTAAGTGGGATATGCCAGCACCAGGGCAATATTGTGTAACAGAATATGGTCCATGATGTTTGTTAGGGCTTTTCCGTGTTTTGTGTACGTTATATAAGCGTTCAAAACTCTGCTGAACAGCGAAGTATCGATTATGACAAGTATGGTTAAAATAGTGAAGGGTAGGGGAGGCGCATTCATATTTCCGTATTCGGAAAGCGACCAATTCACGGTATATAAGTGTGCAAGACGTTACTGATTGGCGAGATTTCGGTTATAGTAGATATGTTCAAGTAATGAAAAATAAGGAAGGCGCATCCAGCCGTGCTATCACCAGACTGAAGCGTGAACAGAGGATTGTGGTTCCCAGATGAGATAGATATAATGAAATATCGTGACATGCAAGATCTCAAAATGTTGAGGTAACCCCAATAGAGAGTACAGTGGAGAGTAGGCGGTCAAGTATATCTTAGAACCAGTTGCCAAGTTTTGTAAAAGTTGTTATGCAGGCACTGCAACGTTGTAGGAGAAAAGGGTAATGCACCATAAGGCAATATTGTACAAAGTTATAAAAGTGCTCTACACAAAGATTTGCTACATGTACACGTAATCACATATTGTTAAGCAAGAGATTGTAGCTTCGAAGGAGAGAATAGGTGATATACCTGTGGATAAATAGAAAAGTGTTACAGCAATTTGTTTCTTACAGAGTAACATAACATCCTTCCATTTGTTCAGCCTGGTTAAATTAGCATCTCCTTTGTTTTGAAGGAAGCAAGGTTCCTAATTGCAAATACAGGTGTGGAAAAGGGGAGATTTATTATACTGGGGGAGAGATTACATCAAGAAATAGTGAAGTTCTTTATCTGTATTATGTCCCCTTTGTGTGGCTCGCAAACGGCAAATCCATTTGGCTTCCCTCTGTCTAACAGTTAGCTCACGGTCACTCCCTCTTTTATCCAATGGTATGTGATCAATTCCATGGAACCAAAATGAGGTATCATTTGGATGTTTCTCATCATAGTGTGAGCTTACAGGGTAGCGTTTGTCTTTGTTGATGATAGCCCTTCTGTGCTCTTGGATTCTAGATTTCAGAGGGCGGATGGTGCTCCCCACATAAATGATGTTACAACTACACCCTAAGACGTAGATTACGTGAGTTGTATTACAATTGATGAAGCTATTGATTTTATAGTTTTTCGAGGTGTTGTAACTAAAGTTCGTCTTTTTGTTTAGGCCCGAGTCGCAAACAATACATGACCCGCATGTGTAAAAACCCGAGGGTTTAGATGGAAACCATGACTCACGTGGGGTGGTTACGTAGCTCTGGCATAGATCATCCCTGAGAGACCTTCCTTTCCTGTACGAAATGAGTGGTCTGTTAGGTATTTGGTCCCATAGCCCGGAGGCACTTTGCAGTATGTCCCAATGTTTCCTCAATACATTATGGATTCGATTGCTGTTGGAATTGTATTGAGTTGTGAAGGTAATACTACGATCAGTTTCTTTGTGTTGTCTTGCATTAGGTGTAGAGTTTAGAGTATCTTCCCTACGTAGGTTCCTCGCCTTTTGTATGGCTGTATCCACAACCTTCTGTTTATAGCCCCTTTTAAGGAACCTATTTTTTGCACTGGCCAGATTTTGGGCATAGGTGTGTTCCTCGCTACAGTTTCTACGTAGTCTTACCATCTCGCCGTATGGTATGTTTTCCACTACAGCGCGAGGGTGAGCACTATCTGCATGCAGTACAGAGTTACATGAAGTCTCTTTCCTGTATAATTTGCTGTGTACCACCCCCTCCGTTACGTAAAAACAGATGTCTAGAAAATTGATAGTTTCCTTGCTGTGTGTCATGGTCAATTTTACGTTATGTTTATTGTTGTTGAGGTATGCGTGGAACTGTAGTAGGGATTCGACCGAGCCAGACCACAATACGATGATATCGTCGATGTACCTCCCCCAGAACACGATGTGTTCGGTCCAGGGGGAGGCACATTTGTTCCAGGCATGCACCTTCTCAAAATGACGCATGAACAGACAAGCGTACGATGGTGCTGCCTTTGAACCCATGGCGGTGCCACGGGTCTGGTGATACCAGGCGGAATCGTGTAGGAAGTAGTTGTTGCAGAGAATGATATTTGTCATATCCAATAACATGTTATTGAAATCATGCTTATCAGCTAGTTCCCTGTCTAAAAAAGATTGCAGTTTCTCCATGCCCATGTCTCTGTGGATACAAGTGTATAAACTTTCAACGTCAAATGTGACGAAGGAAAGTTCATCTGACCACTGAAAATTGTTTAGTTTTGCTAAAATGTCCTTGCTGTCTTTGACATAAGATGGAAGATTTATTACGTATTTCTGTAAGTGGAGATCCACAAACTCTGAAATTTTCTCCGTGGGGGACCCAATTCCAGAGATGATTGGACCTCCTGGTGGGAAAGCCCCCCCCTTGTGGACTTTGGGCAGGATATATATGCATGGGAATCGTGGTTTGGTTACCCTAAGATATTTTAGTTCATCTTCCGATAGAAGACCCGTTTCTTTCCATTCTAGCAGTTTGGCTGTTATCATGCCAGTTACTTCATTGATAGGATTGTGAGGGATGCGTTTGTAGCAACTCGTGTCACTGAGTTGGCGATCAATTTCAGACATGTAGTCACAAAGATTCATAACCACAACATTCCCGCCCTTATCTGCCTCTTTGATGACAATTGTTTTGTCTGCCTTGAGTCTTTCCAAGGCCTGTCGTTGTTTGGCGGAAATGTTGTGATTAGGAATGGTAGAGAGTACTCCGGTGTCTTCGAGTTTGTACAGGTCTGCAGACACCCTTTCATAAAAAGTATCAATGCTGGGATGGTAATTAAAAGTAGGAGTGAACGTGGATCTGCATTTGAGGTGACTTTCCATACTGTAATCTTGCTCTATTGCTAGATTCCTTAACATGGTGGACATGTCTTGTTCCTGATCTTCATCTAGGTTATATAGCAGTAGGGTTGTGCGAATGTCTGCCACTGTGTGTGGTACTGGAGGGGTAACCTCTCTCTGCGGTGGAACCCTAGGTGTTTGACGTGAAAAGAAATCTTTTAGTTTTAACAATCTGACAAACTTAAAAAGATCAATATGTACATCGGTCATATCTCCATGTTGTGCTGGGCAGAAACTGAGACCCTTACTCAGGACAGCCAGTTCGTATTCATCAAGTGTTTTATTTGACAGGTTAACAATCTTTAAGTCATCAGTACATTCTGGTACAAATATTTCTTGGATGGGAATGGGCAGAGCTGTTATTTCTGTTTGGCTCCCATCCCTGTCTTGGGTATTGCTCCTGTTTCTATACCTGGCCTTTGCCCGCCTTCCGCCCCTCCTTGTCTTTGTATAGCCCTTTGGGGTTTGGGTTGGTCCTTTTTCTGTTGTAGGCGGCTGCTCGTCCGTATTTTGGCTAGCTCCTTCTGAAAAGAAGAAGCACCTTCTTCTAAAGGGAGATCTATTGTTGAGTTAGACCTAGTACTATTCACTGAGGTGGTAGATGCCCCACTCTCAGAACGCGCTTCCTCGCTTATTTCCCTTTCTTCGCGCACCCTCTTTCTTTCTTCTGCCCCTTGGACTTGATCAAATTTCTTGGCGAACGTATAGATTCGCCCATCTCTATAGTCCCTGTCATCTCGCCTGATTTTTTTCATTTTCTTTTCTTTTAGATACATTTGGTGTTCCTCCATCACCTTTTTAAGTATTAATATTCTCATCATGACTTCAGAGGCCTGGAAGGGGCGTGGCTTGGGCGCCGATGGCGATGGTCGCCTGAGAGCTCGGCTCCGGGACTGAGCCCGTGATTATCCTGTAAATCGGAGGCTGCGGGGCACCCCAGACCCCGCATTCTGCTGGACGGACCGACGAAGACCTGCCAGGGCCCTTGGCGTGGCTCGGACGAGTGGTGATCCGGCGTAAAACCGAAGTTTGCGGAGTTGCGGAGTGCGACCCAACATGGCGCCCGGACTTCATTGTCCCCCTGGCCGGATCCATTGAACTGGAGGAGTGTCGCCGGCAGCGTCTCGCCCCCGGCTTCGCCATCCCTTGCTGATCTGTGCACTAGATATCGGTTGTATCGGACTTTCTACAACGAGAATGCACTCGGTTGGGTGACTGGGCGGATGCCCACGTTATAGTGGATCCCGTGAGCGGACGTCTGGTGAACCAGGTGGTGGCCCCACTCACGACACCGCACTTCGCTACATTTTCCTGGCCAGTCCACTTCCATGGGAGGCGCGACACTCTGGCGCCACAAATCGTCCGGTGGAGTTGGTGACCCTCACCCCGGGACTATAGCGGCTGTGCGGGCCCGCCCGACCTGGCGGCGGTTGTCTCCGCCCCCTCATCGGTGCCCTCGGACGCCGTGGTGGTGGCGCGAGCCGAAGCGGAGAAGTTCCCACAGGCCCTGGAGAAGGAGGTCTCCGATACTCGATTTGAGGCCCAGTAACCGGGAGGGTCGTAGTCGGCATCTGCACCCGGAGACGCCTGCTCCTGGACCATCACGGAGTGCCCCCGGCGACATGGGGAAACCTAGAGGAGCCAAGGGGACCACCCCAACCGCCTCAGACTCGGAGACCCAGGACAAAGAGGAACATGGGGACCCAAAGAGTTCTGGTGGTGCATCGATGCAACAGCAGTTCGACCGCGTCCTGGAGGCGATAGCGACCACGCGATCGGCCCTCCAGCAGGACATTGCCCAGGTGGCGACGAGCCTAGGTCTCCTTAGAGCGGACCACGGCAAACTTTCGGACCGGGTCAAGGAAGTGGAGAGCTCGGTGAAAATCTTGGAGCCGGCGCAGCGAACCTTGGCTGCGACTATGAAGGATGCCTTATCCCGGATTGCGACCCTAGAGCAGAGAGCGGAAGATGCGGAAGGCCGCAACAGGAGGAACAACATCAGTGTGGTGGGCCTTCCGGAAAAGATCGAGGATGGCGACATGGTGGCATACTTGGAGGCCTGGCTCCGTGACACGGTGGCCCCGGAGGGGCTATCCTCCTTCTACACCTTGGAGCGTGCCCGCAGAGTCCCGGCGCGGCCACCGCAGCAGGGACGTGCCCCGAGACCAGTGGTGGCGCGGTTATTGCACTTTCGGGACAGAGACTTAATCCTCAATGCCGCCAGACATAATGGTCCATTCAAAGTGGCGAACAGTCAGGTGAACATCTTCCCAGATTACACCTACGAAACTCAACGCAGGCGGTTCTCCTTCCTGGCGGTCAAGCGCGAGCTCAGGAGCGAGGGCATCCAGTACTCGCTCCTCTATCCTGCAAGGCTCCGCATCATTGTCGATGACAAGACTCAATTCTTCGACACCCCGGAGGATGTCTGTGCCTGGCTCGAGCTTTACAGGGCAGGGAAAGATGGCTTCGGCTCCTCATCCCAACAGGCGGAGGAGCCGGAACAGAGACGGCGATCCAGGAGGATTAGGAATCGCCGCGGCCGCTCGGGGGGGCCCTCAACTGCAGAGACGTCGACGGAGCGGAAGGGAGTGCTGGAGGTGTTATCTGAGTTATCTGGCGCGCCAGACGATGCCATTGAAGAGGAAGCAGACCCGGGTGACGAGGAGGCACCATCGGACTCCGAGGACTCAGTGACTGATAGCACCCAAACGCCGGTGATCACACCGAAATCGGTGGAAGACCTTCTGGATGGACAGGGGTAACGGGGTGAGCTACTTCATTTTGGGAGGGGGCCCGGCAGGGGGGAGGCGGTTGCCGTCAATTGATGCTGACAACGCGGGCGGGGAGGGTGGGGTGCCCCTGTTTTTGCCCCGGAGGTCTTCGGCACTGTTTTGGGCTTGTTTTAGTCCTGGTAGCCTGAGCGTCGAGGGCCCACTGCCTCCGCCCGGCCCGCACCTGGCCCTTAAGGCCTTCCTACGGTGGCGACCGCAGGATTAGTAGGGGTTATTGGGTTGTTGGAGGGCAAGGTTTGGATGGGATCTGGATGGTGCTGTTTGGGTCCTGTTCTGGGGAGGGTGGGTGGGGGTTTGGTTCGTTCTTGGGTTGTTTGGTTTTGGTTGGGGAAAATGGCCGCCATCAGTGCTGGGGTGAATGATGCCCTTTTTTTGTGGGGACCCGGATGGGGAGACTGTGCGAGAACAATATGGGACAATGGCTGATGTTGCTAACTTGAAATGTGTTACTTGGAACGTGAGGGGGCTTCATACTATGTCCAGGCGCCACAAAGTCCACGCTTATTTAGTGCGTAGGGGAGTGCAAATGGCGCTGCTGCAGGAAACTCATCTGAACAGGGCGGAAGGGGCGGCGCTACAGCGTAGATGGAGGGGGCAGGTCTTTCACACATCGTACTCCGCGTATGCCAGAGGGGCGCTAATATGGATTAGAGGTGGGGTCCCCTTCCAGGTCACGAAAACAGTGGTAGATCCAGAGGGGCGTTACGTGGCCATTTCGGGCACTTTAGGAGGGAGGGACTTGAACGTTTGCTGTGTGTATGCTCCTAATATAGACCAGACTGCCTTCCTTTCCAGGTTATCGGGCTCGTTGGCCCACTTCTTCTCCGGGCCCCTTTTGCTCGGGGGAGATTTCAACTCAGTAGTGGACGTAGACACTGACCGCTCACATCCGCCCCTTCCCGATTCTCCGGTTCGTCGCACGGCTAAGGGTCATAAGGATTGGCAGACCCACTGGGGTCTGACGGATATCTGGAGGGCGCACCACCCCACATCTAGGGACTATTCATACTTCTCGAGCCTCCATAAGTTGCATGTCAGACTGGATGGATTTCTTGGCTCGCCCGAACTGGTTTCGGCAGCGGTCCGATCTGAGTACTTGTCCAGAACCATTTCAGACCATAACCCCCTCCTGCTGGACCTTCGCTGGTTCCCCGGGGCGCCGGCGGTGCCCACCTGGAAGTTACGACCCGAGATTCTTGAGGACAGTGTTTTCAGGGCGGACCTGGGGGATAAGGTATCGGAATATTTTGCGTCCAACGGCGGCACCGCGAGTACGAGAGCGTTGGAGTGGGACGCTTTTAAGGTAGTGGTGAGGGGCTACTGCATTTCTAAAAAGGTGGGCATGAGGCGAGTTATCCTAGCTGACCTAGATGCAGCAGACCGGAAACTCCGCGAGCTGGAACTTCGCCGCCCCGGGCGCCCGGAATTACAGGTACACACGGCGGAGGCGAGGGAGAAGGTGGCGGCAGAGGTCGAACGGCTTCGCTGTTTTGACTACAAGGCCTATACGGTCCGGTCCATCGCGGAGGGGGACAGATCGAGCGCGTTGCTGGCATGGCTGGCCAACCCTACGCGTCAGTCCTCATTGACGACAAGTATGCGTAAGGCAGACGGAACCGAGGTATACACTCAACCGGAGATTCTCAGCTGCTTCCGGCATTATTACGAACGTTTGTACCGCAGTCGCTCCGCCCGAGACCCTGACCGGCTCGATAATTATCTACGCCCACTGGAGCTCCGAACAGTGGAGCAAGAAGTGGCGAAAGCCCTGGGATCTGACATAGAATTGGGGGAGATCCGCGGTGCCATTAAACGGATGGCGAGAAATAAGACCCCGGGCCTAGACGGCCTGCCCGTGGAGTTTTATGCAGCTTATGCTGACCTCCTAGCCCCTAGGTTATTGGTGGTCTACAGAGAGGCGAAGAGGCTGGGGCGGCTCCCGAGCTCGATGTGTGAGGCGTTGGTGGTTCCTCTCCTCAAACCAGGAAGGGACTCGTCCGACCCGGGGTCTTACCGTCCCTTATCGATGCTGACGGTGGACTATAAAATACTGAGCAGTATCTTGGCCTCGAGGCTGCTGGGACACATGAGTTCCCTGGTGCATGTGGACCAAGCGGGTTTTATCCCAAGGCGTAACACGACTATGAACATTCGCAGGTTGCTCCGTTTGCTAGGGGAACCGTTTATGGATGCCCCGTCCCCGGTTGTCTTATCGGTGGACCTAGAGAAGGCCTTTGATAGCCTGGAGTGGGACTACCTTTACACGGTGCTGCGGAGATTCGGCCTTGGTGAGGGCTTCATCAGATGGACCGCGGTTCTCTATGCCTCTGCATCGGCCAGGGTCCGGGCGGGACCACTGATTTCCTCACAATATCCGGTAGAACGCGGCACGAGGCAGGGGTGTTCGTTGTCCCCACTTCTCTTTGCGCTGGCGGTGGAACCACTCGCGCTGCATCTTCGATCGGGAGCCCACTATATGGGCCTATGGACGCCTTCGGGCCCGCACTACGTCTCGCTGTATGCAGACGATCTGTTGCTCTTCCTAGAGGACCCACTCGACGCTTTACATGGAGCGGCGACGGCACTTACGGAGTTTGGGGAGGTTTCGGGACTCCGGGTGAATTGGTCCAAGACCTGTCTTTTCCCGGTTCGTAAGGGTGCCCCCGCCCCTACTTTAAGTAGGGAGATTAGATGGGAACCCGACTGCTTTAAGTACCTGGGGGTATTCGTCTATCACGACCCATCCAACCTCCTGGATGGGAACATTGCCCGCAGCACTCGAGCACTTCGAGGCTGCATGGACTTCTGGGCCACGCTGCCGCTCTCGGTGGCGGGACGGATCGCTCTGCTTAAAATGGTGGCGCTTCCCCGGCTATTATATTATTTCCGGACACTACCGATCTGGGTCCCACCGGCCACGTTTCGACTATTACGATCTATGATGGTCGGTTTCCTCTGGGGCTCGGGCCGCCGTCGGGTGGCCCTCAATACCCTGATGAGGCCGAAAGATGAGGGGGGGCTTGCGGTGGCGGACTTTGAAAAATATTATCTGGCGGCGCAGCTCCAGACCTTCACCCAGGAGATCGCCCGAGAATTCCGGGGCCCGGAAGACAGAAGGGGGACGGGCATGGCCAGGCATGTTCTCTCCTTCATAGCGCTGCGACAACGTTTGGCCCTGCGGGATCTGTCGCTGGAGGAGCGGACCGTCCGCCTGTGTTGGAATCGGGCTCACGCCCGAGGCCATCTGAGAACGCCGTACGCGCCCGAAATACCTTTGGGGATGCTGACGGCCCTCCCCCATGGAGGCGATTGGTCGCGATTGGCGGCCTGGGAGGACGCCGGCTTACAGCTAGTTGGGGATCTGTATGAGGACGGGGCGCTCTTGCCCTTCCAGGATCTTATTGACCGCTTCGAGATCCCCCGTGGTGACTTTCTGTTGCACTCGGCCATTGTCTGAGCGATCCAGGCACACTGGAAGAGCGGGCAGGAGGAACCCGCCTTATCTCCGGTGTGCCAATACGTGATGATGTCTGCGGGCACGGTGAAGGCGGTCACTTGCCTTTACGGTAGATTGATCAACGAAGGGTTGGCTCCTCTCACTACTTTGAGAAACCGCTGGGAGGAGGACATTGGCAGGGAGATACCGGAGACGACCTGGTCCCAGTTGGTGCGGCGAGCCTGGAAGGGCACACGCCACGCCCGTTTTCAGCTGGTCCATTATTACGTTCTCCATAGAGCATATCTGACCCCAGTGAAAATTAAGCGATATTTTGCCACGACTTCGGCGGACTGCCCTAGGTGCCCAGCTCAGGAGGCGGACCTCCTCCACATGTTATGGGCCTGCCCGGGATTATCATCCTACTGGGTGGAAGTGGGGAAGACCCTGGAGGAGGTGACGGGGAGATCCTTATCATTTGATGCGGCGGTGGGACTCCTACACTGGTTCCCTCATACCCCCAAGAATAAAATTTCTAGCAAATTTATCGACCTAGGGCTCCTCCTTGCTAAGCGAGAGGTGACCAGGAACTGGAAGGCACGAGTTGGTCCGACAGGAAGCCGATGGCACAGCGAGCTCTTGAAGTGGGCGGCGGGGGAGAGCACACTGAGATACCAACTGGCTTGGAGGCAGCGTAATGAGAAGGCGCAGGAGGCAGCGTTGGAGTGGGAAATGTTAGTACAGGCCCTCAGGGATTATTGCGCCCCCAGCGACTCTGAAGGTGAAGAAGCGACTCGCCCCGAGTCCCGTTAAACATTTGCACCATTAGTCCTGTTGCTTTCCCCGTGGGTCCCATAGCAGATCCTGTTGCAGTAGTCCCCAGGCGCTGATGGCGGGGTTGGGTGGGTTTACTTTGGTTAGTAGTATTTTGAGGGTGGGGGTTTTTCTTTTGGGTTTATAGACTTGTTTGGAAAAGCAGATGACGGACAGTGGATCATCCGGACCAGCTCTGACATCCTTCTGAGCCCCCATTGAATTTCGCCGCCCGACCCCAGGGTTGTGGGCTGGATGGCTGTGTACGGAACTTACGGTGCGGGGACAGAGGGTTGTATTTCGCTGATATTGCTTGTGATATAATGCTGGTCGATTTTGTAATGATTTACTAATTCCTGCAATAAAAATATATTTAAAAAAAAAAAAAAAAATGACTTCAGAGGCCTGTTCTAAGTTGCTCTCCCATTCTTTGAGTTTGAAGACCTAGGAGAGGGTCTACTCAAAGAATGGGAGAGCAACTTAGAACAGGCCTCTGAAGTCATGATGAGAATATTAATCCGTCATGCTCAGGAGAAGGGTGAGAAATTAATGGCTGAAATTGATGCACTGATAATTGAAATTAACAGTCTAGAACCCAAGGATCTTATAGAAAAAAACTTTGCCATACTTAAAAAGGTGATGGAGGAACACCAAATGTATCTAAAAGAAAATCTACCACCTCAGTGAATAGTACTAGGTCTAACTCAACAATAGATCTCCCTTTAGAAGAAGGTGCTTCTTCTTTTCAGAAGGAGCTAGCCAAAATACGGACGAGCAGCCGCCTACAACAGAAAAAGGACCAACCCAAACCCCAAAGGGCTATACAAAGACAAGGAGGGGTGGAAGGCGGGCAAAGGCCAGGTATAGAAAAAGGAGCAATACCCAAGACAGGGATGGGAGCCAAACAGAAATAACAGCTCTGCCCATTCCCATCCAAGAAATATGTGTACCAGAATGTACTGATGACTTAAAGATTGTTAACCTGTCAAACAAAACACTTGATGAATACGAACTGGCTGTCCTGAGTAAGGGTCTCAGTTTCTGCCCAGCACAACATGGAGATATGACCGATGTACATATTGATCTTTTTAAGTTTGTCAGATTGTTAAAACTAAAAGATTTCTTTTCACGTCAAACACCTAGGGTTCCACCGCAGAGAGAGGTTACCCCTCCAGTACCACACACAGTGGCAGACATTCGCACAACCCTACTGCTATATAACCTAGATGAAGATCAGGAACAAGACATGTCCACCATGTTAAGGAATCTAGCAATAGAGCAAGATTACAGTATGGAAAGTCACCTCAAATGCAGATCCACGTTCACTCCTACTTTTAATTACCATCCCAGCATTGATACTTTTTATGAAAGGGTGTCTGCAGACCTGTACAAACTCGAAGACACCGGAGTACTCTCTACCATTCCTAATCACAACATTTCCGCCAAACAACGACAGGCCTTGGAAAGACTCAAGGCAGACAAAACAATTGTCATCAAAGAGGCAGATAAGGGCGGGAATGTTGTGGTTATGAATCTTTGTGACTACATGTCTGAAATTGATCGCCAACTCAGTGACACGAGTTGCTACAAACGCATCCCTCACAATCCTATCAATGAAGTAACTGGCATGATAACAGCCAAACTGCTAGAATGGAAAGAAACAGGTCTTCTATCGGAAGATGAACTAAAATATCTTAGGGTAACCAAACCACGATTCCCATGCATATATATCCTGCCCAAAGTCCACAAGGGGGGGGCTTTCCCACCAGGACGTCCAATCATCTCTGGAATTGGGTCCCCCACGGAGAAAATTTCAGAGTTTGTGGATCTCCACTTACAGAAATACGTAATAAATCTTCCATCTTATGTCAAAGACAGCAAGGACATTTTAGCAAAACTAAACAATTTTCAGTGGTCAGATGAACTTTCCTTCGTCACATTTGACGTTGAAAGTTTATACACTTGTATCCACAGAGACATGGGCATGGAGGCACTGCAATCTTTTTTAGACAGGGAACTAGCTGATAAGCATGATTTCAATAACATGTTATTGGATATGACAAATATCATTCTCTGCAACAACTACTTCCTACACGATTCCGCCTGGTATCACCAGACCCGTGGCACCGCCATGGGTTCAAAGGCAGCAATATCGTACGCTTGTCTGTTCATGGGTCATTTTGAGAAGGTGCATGCCTGGAACAAATGTGCCTCCCCCTGGACCGAACAAATCGTGATCTGGGGGAGGTACATCGACGATATCATCGTATTGTGGTCTGGCTCGGTCGAATCCCTACTACAGTTCCACGCATACCTCAACAACAATAAACATAACGTAAAATTGACCATGACACACAGCAAGGAAACTATCAATTTTCTAGACATCTGTTTTTACGTAACGGAGGGGGTGGTACACAGCAAATTATACAGGAAAGAGACTTCATGTAACTCTGTACTGCATGCAGATAGTGCTCACCCTCGCGCTGTAGTGGAAAACATACCATACGGCGAGATGGTAAGACTACGTAGAAACTGTAGCGAGGAACACACCTATACCCAAAATCTGGCCAGTGCAAAAAATAGGTTCCTTAAAAGGGGCTATAAACAGAAGGTTGTGGATACAGCCATACAAAAGGCGAGGAACCTACGTAGGGAAGATACTCTAAACTCTACACCTAATGCAAGACAACACAAAGAAACTGATCGTAGTATTACCTTCACAACTCAATACAATTCCAACAGCAATCGAATCCATAATGTATTGAGGAAACATTGGGACATACTGCAAAGTGCCTCCGGGCTATGGGACCAAATACCTAACAGACCACTCATTTCGTACAGGAAAGGAAGGTCTCTCAGGGATGATCTATGCCAGAGCTACGTAACCACCCCACGTGAGTCATGGTTTCCATCTAAACCCTCGGGTTTTTACACATGCGGGTCATGTATTGTTTGCGACTCGGGCCTAAACAAAAAGACGAACTTTAGTTACAACACCTCGAAAAACTATAAAATCAATAGCTTCATCAATTGTAATACAACTCACGTAATCTACGTCTTAGGGTGTAGTTGTAACATCATTTATGTGGGGAGCACCATCCGCCCTCTGAAATCTAGAATCCAAGAGCACAGAAGGGCTATCATCAACAAAGACAAACGCTACCCTGTAAGCTCACACTATGATGAGAAACATCCAAATGATACCTCATTTTGGTTCCATGGAATTGATCACATACCATTGGATAAAAGAGGGGGTGACCGTGAGCTAACTGTTAGACAGAGGGAAGCCAAATGGATTTGCCGTTTGCGAGCGACACAAAGGGGACATAATACAGATAAAGAACTTCACTATTTCTTGATGTAATCTCTCCCCCAGTATAATAAATCTCCCCTTTTCCACACCTGTATTTGCAATTAGGAACCTTGCTTCCTTCAAAACAAAGGAGATGCTAATTTAACCAGGCTGAACAAATGGAAGGATGTTATGTTACTCTGTAAGAAACAAATTGCTGTAACACTTTTCTATTTTTCCACAGGTATATCACCTATTCTCTCCTTCGAAGCTACAATCTCTTGCTTAACAATATGTGATTACGTGTACATGTAGCAAATCTTTGTGTAGAGCACTTTTATAACTTTGTACAATATTGCCTTATGGTGCATTACCCTTTTCTCCTACAACGTTGCAGTGCCTGCATAACAACTTTTACAAAACTTGGCAACTGGTTCTAAGATATACTTGACCGCCTACTCTCCACTGTACTCTCTATTGGGGTTACCTCAACATTTTGAGATCTTGCATGTCACGATATTTCATTATATCTATCTCATCTGGGAACCACAATCCTCTGTTCACGCTTCAGTCTGTTGATAGCACGGCTGGATGCGCCTTCCTTATTTTTCATTACTTGAACATATCTACTATAACCGAAATCTCGCCAATCAGTAACGTCTTGCACACTTATATACCGTGAATTGGTCACTTTCCGAATACGGAAATATGAATGCGCCTCCCCTACCCTTCACTATTTTAACCATACTTGTCATAATCGATACTTCGCTGTTCAGCAGAGTTTTGCACGCTTATATAACGTACACAAAACACGGAAAAGCCCTAACAAACATCATGGACCATATTCTGTTACACAATATTGCCCTGGTGCTGGCATATCCCACTTAAATATGGTAATTTTTAAGTACTGCATCAACGAAAATAGCTAGGACTCTTACAGCTTAACTTGTTCACGTAATCGACGGAATTTTAACTATACATTACTCTTGAGACTTGTCATTTTCATGACATCAAACGCTTTTTATACCGACTTATTGTATTTATAAAGCACCAAGCGAAAATAATATGTACTACTCTACTTGACTGATCCTCTTAAATAACTAGCTATCAGTCAGGTATTACCTTGGTTGTCAATTATTATAGTGACACCATATACTTTCGACATTGACCCATTTCTTGTTATCAGCACTAGCGATAAAGAGCCTAGACCTCCATATCTACTCAATCTACTAAAGCGATTAATTTTAAATCACAGATTATTTCGACCTATTTGGCCAGTGTGCTGGAGTATTACACTATATCACAATCAAATTCGCCTCGCCGGCACTATACTACAATTAAGAATCGCCTTGCCGGCACCACTCTAATATGGCCGCCAAATCAGAATAGATATTTCGTCATCCATGACAGGGGCTTATCTCGTCAACATGTGACCATTACACGGTGACGATGCATTTCGCTTCTTAACACGGCAATCGAAAATAATATGCATTGCGCTATATGACCTATTCTCTTAAGTGACTGACCTTCAGTCGGGTATCACCTGGGTTGTCAATCATTATTGTAACACCGTATACTTCAGACACTAACCCTGTCTCTATTAATCAACACTAACGGAAAAGAGCCTGGACTTTCATATTTGCTCGATCTACTAAGCAACCAATTATAAACCACGTTTTATTTTGATTGATTTGGCCAATGTGCTGGACCATAACACGGTATTATAATCGAAATCGCCTTGCCAGCACTATACTATAATTTAAATCGTTTCATCGGCTTCACTCTAAGATGGCCGCTACATTAGAATGGACATTCCACCATCCATGACAGGGGTTGATCCCGGCGTCATGTGACCATTGCCCAATGACGACTCTCTCTGCTTTAAAACACGGCGCGCTACGAACTTCTGGTGCGTCCAAAATTCCAGGAGGAGGAGCAGCGGAGAACGGGGGCCATACCGAAGGTAAGCGAGACTACCGGGCATCGCTGAACTTAATTAAATGGGCGTCCGAGGGCTGGTTCAGATAAGGCTGTAGTACCTTACAATTCTGATTACTTGCAGGCACCGTGGCGTTACTACGCTTCTGCGGACCCTTTTGAAGCCGGAGACTTCGTTGGGCGCTTAGACTCCCTTTCCCCTCCGGAGTTCCCCAGAGGTACACCTTTTCATACTAGGTGCAATTGCAGTCATTGGGGGAAACAACATATTAGGGCGGGATCGAGGGTTGATCTATTAACATACAACTAGCGTATGGCAGTCATTAGCAGTCTATCGTTGATATCATTCTCCAAACATATGTCGCTTTTATTGCCTTATGCTCCTGAAACAGCGCTGGCTGATGTATAATAACGCGAAATTACTACTCTTTGTATGCCGACTTCAGTGATTTACATGCTGCCCAACAAAGGAGCACAGTCACCATTATGCCTATCAACAAACTACTCCGTGACTCTGCCACTTGACACAATCAACAGAAGGGGGCTTACAATTGGTTATTATGAATGGGGACATCAAATGGGACCAAAAGATTTATATTGATCTATGACACCTATTTAAATGTGACAACTATCTCTCTTTATATGTAGGACTATGAGTATAAGAATATGGTTTTTTAACATATATATATATATAGGACCAATTCTCACATATCCGTTCAACCTCTTATATACAGGGGTCCGGATTTTCTACTTTTATTGACCTATCATAGTGACAGTGACCTGATATTTCGTGGGAACTTGGACCTTCATTCCACTTGGATCTTAACATAAAGCATCCTGCAGGTACTATTTACCCTCAATTTAGATACATTTTCTCAAAAGGGGTCACTTCAATCGCCTTGCTGGTTATCTTCCATTACCTACATTAACAAAAGTCATCTTGTGGCATAAAAGGTAGTTCAGCATCTTAGACTCCTACAACCTGTTATATTATTCTGCTTTGTAACTACCTTAAATTATATTCAATATAGCTCTCCTTCTTTGATGTTCCCCTTTCCTTCATCATTATAAACAGGAATTCATTGCTCCCGTGAGAAAAATCGAATCTGTAAATAATATTGTCCTTTCGAATCCTCGTATAACATTTTCATTATAGGTACACATTGTGACCTACTGTGACTGTCCTTCAAATTGTTCTTGAAGAAGCACGATATCGAGAGTAACCGCACAGACCAGACTGTCTAAAACATGGTGAGCGGTAATATTCTCTCAACCATCTCCTCATGCATTTCAGAGTCTCTTGACCTGTCGAGTTTGGACCTTTTCACTAGGGAACCTCCTCCTTTTCCTTGGTTCTCAATTTTATAAACTCTTGGATTTCAAGCTTGAGCACAGGGTAGTCGGATCACTTTCTCTCACCATGATCTCTATTTATTTCTTCACACTGGGAACAAGGATATCTGAATCACAACTTGTCTTTCTTTCTCTCTTCTCTAAGGGTCCGTATGACCCAAATACTTGCACATCTCGGGTGCCTAATTCTCCAACAGGCATGATATGGTGTTTTTAATCAGGACCAAGCACTTTTTGGCTTGGACTGGCCTTGTGAATGCATAGTACCGGTGAGGGGGTATATGCTTTCACGAGGTAAATTTTAAAATTTGAAATTGACACCTAGTAATTGTATAACTTGGCTAATGTATCTGGATCTATGGGTGCGTACGTTGATGCAATTTGACTTGCACTGGTGCCCCTTCTGGGCAAACGTCTTTTTAATATTTGATAAATACTTATACATGTCAATGTATTTTTGCAGCCCTGATGAAATTCCCAAGGCACGAATGGGAATGAAACGCGTTGGCTGTGCCGCTGTACATGAAAATAAAGAAAACTTTTACAAATCAGAACCGAAGATCTACAACTCTTTTTGGACTCCCGTATACTATTGACTTCATTGTGTGCGCCTCTCTGCTCTTACATAACCATTAGTTTTATCCACGTTGATTACTAGGCCCTTTGCAGCACAGAAATTCTGGAAACGGGTTAACAGTTTCTGGAGGCCTTGCGGAGTCTTAGAGATCAAGAGCGTGTCGTCCGCAAAAAGCAGGGTGGGGATCCGCACTCCTCCGAGACAGGGGGCGTCGGCTGGTTCTTGCTGGAGATATTCCACCACCCCATTCACATATAATGAGAAAAGGGTGGGCGCCAGAACGCATTTCTGCCTCACACCCCTAGACACTGGTATTTTCTCTGTTAGCTCTCCATTTCTTCCCCAGCGGACCTGAGCAAAGGTATGGGCGTGGAGGCTAATAAGGAGGGACAAGATGTAAGGAGGCAATCCCAGCCCATAAAGCACCCTCCATAACTCCTCCCGGGGGACTAGGTCAAAGGCAGTCCTCAGGTCTATAAAGGCCAGATATAGACTGCCCTTGCCTAGCTCCACCACCTTCCACCCCAGAAGTGCCAACCTAAACACCTGCTCTATCGTCCCCATTCCTGCCCGAAAACCTGCCTGGAAGTCTGATAATATTTTATTCTCCTCCACCCAATGAAGAATCCTACCAAGTATAGCTTTGCCTGCTATCTTTTGGGTGGAGTCTATCAGGCTTATGGGGCGGTAGTTCCCCGGGATTTCTCTGCATCCTTTTTTATAGATCGGGACCACCACCGCCCCCTTCCAGGAATCGGGCACTGGCCCTCCCATCATAATGTCATTAAGGAGATCTGCAATAACCCTTCCCCACTCCACTGGGTGTGCCCGCATGAGATCCCCCGGTAGGCCATCTGGACCTGCTGCCTTACGGGGGGCTACCCACCCAATTACCTTTTCGATCTCTAAAGGTGTAAAGAGATTATAGGTATGGGGTTCGGATACTAGTGGGGAGGTTACCCTAACATTTAGTTCCCCATCTGCCGGAAGGTATAAAGCCCCAAAGTGTTTTACCCAGCTTTGTGGGGGGATATTACAGGGTCTCATGGTTTCCTCAGGCCTGTTCCGGGAGCCTACAAGGTTCCAAAAGCCCCTTGAATCTTTACTTTTGCTGGCATGGAGTAGGTCCTCCCAAAATTTCTCTTCCCACTCCATCCTGGCAGTTTTAAGGGATCTATTGTAGGCCTTCCTTGCTTCCAGTATACCGCTATGGGATTTGTGCTTCACTGCCTCGACAAGCCTTGTTTTAAGTACCCTACATGTTTGAGTATACCAACCATTACCTTGCTTTTTACTTCGGTTATTTCCTGACTTGCTGGAAGGGATGGTAAACACATTTGTCAAAGCCTCTACTAGAGAGACAAAGAGCCCACTCACCCTACCCACCCCTTCCGAGAGAGACCCCAGAGTTGTCACTGCTTGGTTTAAGAGGGTTGAGATTTCTCCAACCCTTTCCTCAGAGAGGACCAATTTAGCCCATTTTAGACGTCTTCCACAGAGAGAGACTACAGACTCATCGGGGGGAGCTAATACGGGGTTAATGGGACCCTTTTTTGCAAGGCACCACCACTGGGCCATGGTTAAGGAAAGTGGGTTGTGGTCACTTTCAATCGTCGGGACCACAACCATATCCCTCACATGGTTCCAGAGACATACATCTAGTAAGATATAGTCTATTCTAGAGGTGTGTCCTGGTCTATTATAAGTGTGGGCCCCCCCTGTCCGAAATTGTCCTTCTATTCACTGCCCTTAGGTTTAGTTCAAGGCTCAGGGAGTATAGCTGTAACGCCACTTCTGACCATCTCCTAATGGGTGGAATCTCTAATACAGGGATCCCTATCCTAGTATCCTCCTCGTCCTGGTCAAGAGCAACGTCCGAGCCCAAGGGCTCGAACGTGCAATTCATGTCACCCGCGACCAGGATACATGACTTGTGTGGAGTTTTATTCAAAAGGGTCTCTAGGAAAGATAGTACAGAGGACTTCCTCCCGCCCTTAGTCCCTCTGGCGTAAACATTATAGACATTTAATACTATTCTTCCCCTTTGGTCTCTTAAAATAATATTTTGGATATCCGGACAACCTGTCTGTGGCTCCTCTATTCTGCAGTCTAAGGAGGCTGCTACCCATATGAGCAGGCCGCCCGAGGGGCGTCCTCTCCCTGTTTCCGAGGTTAGCGCAGGTACAGAGTAGTAGGAGAATCCCACCCTATGTACCGACTCCAAACTCCAGGTCTCTTGGAAGATGCATAAGGAGTGTTCATCAACCAAGGCATTCCAATCTGGGAGAGCCAACTTTCTTGCGATCCCTGCGACATTCCAGCTGAAAACCTTAAAAACTAGGTCCGTCACAGCTGATGTGTCACTGGTCGCGAGAACACTACTGTCTGTAGGCCTCACAGAAGGAACTTGCAAATAACAATCTAGAGGAATGGGCAGAGAGGCTACCAACCCACTAGCGCTTACAGTTGAGGGTGAGGTAGTTCGGGATGGTGATGCTACCATTGGGTCTATTCTATTCTCAATTGCTTTAACTGTAACTGCATCTGTAAATTCCCTTGAATCGCCCTCCTCCAGTCAGCAGCTCCCTGGCACCCACGGAGAGTTCAGCCCATTGCCCCCAAGGCCCCCAGCCCAGCGTGTATCGCAGTTTTGATAAAAACCAGGGGTACTAGGACCCTCCCATGGCGACACAACAATTTGCCTTGGATAGAAATAGGTTAGGTCCACTACTTTAACCCCTGCTGAATCCATGTTTTTTATAGGACTACAGATGGAGCTCACTACTCTGGGGTCTTGGAAGTTTATTATTTTACAGTCCCCCTCCTGAGTTTTTTTCCCCTGCCCTACCCACCCTACTCTGCGAACACTTAGAATAAGCCCATCCACACCAGTCGGAATTGGCTTATTTGACTTTAGCCAGTGGATGCACTTATTCTTAAGAGATTGGTGGTTCTCCAACTGGCCTTCCTTCAGAGGGGGAACATTTACCAAAACAGCGACAAATGGTTGGCAGTCTGGCGGGAGGTTTACAGGGGGGATCCGGCGTGTGAAATTTCGAGGGGCCACTGTGGTAACAGCTGGGGCTATAGATTGGGGAGCAGTTTTAGTGACCATTCCTGTCGCTGTTCCCTGAGCTTTATCTTGTAAGCCAGGTGTTTGGCTAGCTTTTGCTTTACCTCTGCTTGCCAGGGGCTGCACTTGTGGAAGTGGCTTAGGTGAAGTTTTGGCAACCTCTATGGGTGTTGGCGTTCCCTTGGGTTGGGGTCCTGCTTTAGGTGGGGAAGGAATTTTAGGTGCTAGAGCTTGCACTCTACTAGTTTCAACCTTATTTGACCTTTTTGGGGGATTGGAATCTACCTGTGGTGGTAAGGAAGCTACTGAAGGCGCATTCCCCTTTGGTCCCATGTCCTGATTAATACTCACTCTTTTTAGCTGTTTAAATGTAGTTTTAAGTGAGTAGAACCCATCGAGGGTTGATTGCTCTAGTTTATCTATTCTAGCTCCCAGGCCCTTAACCTGAGTCAGTAAGGGCATCAAGAGACTATTTACCCTCTCCAAAATGGTATCAATAGTCACGGGATCGATAAGCTTGGGGACATAATCAGTACTATTACTAGTGGGTGGGCAGTTATTTAAACCCATGTGAGAGACCACAGCATCCCCCTCCTCCTCAGCCTTATCCTCAGGGAGCAGGCCCTTTGCGTCTTTCCCGCTTTGGCCAAGGGACTTTCTTGTTCTTTTGTAGAGCGCGGCCTGTCTCACCAGCCTGCCCTTTTTATGGTTACCTGCCTTTTTGCTTTTAGCCCTTTTATTCAGCCTACTTGCGTCAGTTACAGTTACAGAAGGCACCCCATCTGGGTTTACTGTAGTGGGGGTGGGCGGTATTGGCAATAGTGGCTGAGTTATAGCTTTGTTTAGGGGCGTGTGAGGTACAGGTGGAGGTGGTGTACTTGGGCCACCCTCTTCCTCAATGCCACTAGGAAGAAGCGCGGCCAGATGTTCCAACCGGTCTATGTTTTGCCCTATTTCTAGCAGCTGGGGGGGGTCTATAGAGCAGCCCGGGACATCAACAGGGGGGGCGGATTGGGCCCGCTCACAAGCCGGTGTCAGGGCCTGTGCAACGGCCCCCAAAGATGAGCGTCTGGAAGGGAGATAGACCTCGGATAGGCGGCGTTCGGACATAGCAATCTCCTTTTCTATTACTGCCGCCACCCTGGTGATAAAGCGGTCCATAGTTCCAATCACTGGGCTCCCACCAACAACTCCTCTTTCGCCCTCACTCCTGAGCAATTTGCCAGAACGGGTTGACATAGTTAGGGGTAGACCCTAGAGAGTCACACAAGGCCCACCTGTGCTCGGCGCTGGTGGAAAGGGACGTGGCCCAGCCCAGCCTTGACAGCCCCTGACTGCCACAGACTGCCCGCCCTTTGCTCGGGCTTCGCTCGGCGTCCCGCTCGCGTCCCGCTGAGCGTCGAGCAGAACGTCAAGTAGGCATGTTGCAGGCGGGGGCGTGTCTGTTGGTGGGCGCGTCCGCGCGCACCTGGGGAAGCAGGGACTCCTGGACTTCCGAGTCCCTGCTACAGCGCCGTCTTGGTGTTCTCCTCCAGCGTCTCCCAGTGACCAGCGCTTTACAGGCGGCTCTCCCACGTTTTGCAGCCGCGAAGCGGCACCCGCGGAGCGGGTGCGGCGAGAAGCAGCGGCAGCACAGCAGTCGGTCCCGAGGTCGGAGGGACAAGCAGCAACCTCCAAAAGCTCCCCGGTGTGTCCCAACAAGGAAGGGAAACACGCGCCTTTTCACTCTGGCCAGGCGGGGGGCGTGTCTGTTGGTGGGCGCATCCGCGCGCACCTGGGGAAGCAGGGACTCCTAGACTTCCGAGTCCCTGCTACAGCGCAGTCTTGGTGTTCTCCTCCAGCGTCTCCCAGTGACCAGCGCTTTACAGGCGGCTCTCCCACGTTTTGCAGCCGCGAAGCGTCACCCGCGGAGCAGGTGCGGCGAGAGGCAGCGGCAGCACAGCAGTCGGTCCCGAGGTCGGAGGGACAAGCAGCAACCTCCAAAAGCTCCCAGGTGTGTCCCAACAAGGAAGGGAAACACGCGCCTTTTCACTCTCGCCAGGCGGGGGGCGTGTCTGTTGGTGGGCGCGTCCGCGCGCACCTGGGGAAGCAGGGACTCCTGGACTTCCGAGTCCCTGCTACAGCGCCGTCTTGGTGTTCTCCTCCAGCGTCTCCCAGTGACCAGCGCTTTACAGGCGGCTCTCCCACGTTTTGCAGCCGCGAAGCGGCACCCGCGGAGCGGGTGAGGCGAGAGGCAGCGGCAGCACAGCAGTCGGTCCCGAGCTCGGAGGGACAAGCAGCAACCTCCAAAAGCTCCCAGGTGTGTCCCAACAAGGAAGGGAAACTCGCAACTTTTCACCATTATATTACTTATGTGGCCATATTTGCATGCGCAGATATGCCCCTGTGCTGTCTAGTTCAATTACTAGATAGCACAAGTGAACAGGGAAGCACTCTTAGGTATATATGCTGGGTATTGGTCAATACGAGTTCCCCAGCTACATGATTGCTTTGCTGAAACCTATGGTGTTTGGTATCAAACACCTAGTCTTAATAAATCCACAGTGATGCCAGTAGTAGATTTATTAAGACATGCAGCCAGAGAGCACTTTAGAGGTGCCCTCTGAAAACCTACCAGCCTCTAGAGTACTGGCTGACTAGTATATAGCAGCCTGCCACCATAGACATGTTTCTGACCCCCTGCAGGTGAGAGCCCACATTCTCTGAGGGCAAAAACAATGCCTGCTCTGGCCGGAGATCTTGTCACCTGCTCCAAGCAGGATGGCTAGTAATCAGCATATCAAGGCAGGATACTTCAAAGGCCTCTTCCACCTTTGGTATGCAACCCCAGCTTCCCCCAAAGAGGGGAAATGCCACCCCCTTCCCAGGGCCTATTTGACACTAGGACAGGCAGGAAAATTAGCTAATCAGTAGGCATTTTCACTATCAGACTAATTACACCCGAAGGTGGGCCATTTGCAGTGAACACGAAAAGTAGAATTTCACCATCTTGGGTTTTGGTAAAATTAGAAACACTGGGTCAAGGTGATTCCCACTTCCCACAGGAAGTGGTCATATAGGGGGTGTAGGCACCCCAAAGGTAAGTAGCCCCTTGCCTACTACCATACACTTTCTTAATGCCCCTAAATTGAGTATTTAGGTTGCACCCCTGACAGCAGGAACTGGGATGTAATGGACACAAGAACTAGAGGACAAGTAAGAGCGAAGAAGCAAGAACTGAGAACCAGCTGTGAACCTTTTGGCGCCAAAACCCTGCCTGCCTGCACCTCTCCTGACAATCGCAACAAACCAACTCATCCTGCCAATGTACATCTGCCCAGAACCCCAATCGACTGCTAACACATCCCAAATTGCCACAATCTCCCTTGCAGTAGAGGAGCTACTACCCTGCAGCTTGCAGGCACCAACGGCAAAGTCTGATACACCGTTATGCCGCTCTCCGGTTCCACCAACACAGCAGCCACCCTGGAAGAGGTACTCATGCTTCATAATGTCAAATTCATCTCCCCACCAAGTGAGGAAATGCCAGGACCAACTGGAGCCACACAACACCAATACCCGGAGTGCAAGACCCCTTGAAGCAAACAAAACCTGTTTGAGTCCAGTCCGGACTCCAATAACTCAAAGACTGAGCAGCCTTCAAGGGATGTCAGCACCGCAGAGACCCACTTCGAGAGAGGCCCAGTTGTCCTGTGTTTGTCCCCTACACCAGTAAGATTGACAACCATGAGTGCCTGTGACACACAAGTACAGCCTAACTACTCTGCACCCAAGCTCCCCATCCCGGAATCCAGAGAACCGACTCAGCTTCCTTTCTACTAGGGCCCTCATGAACAGAAGCCCCCATTGGGAGCTCCCAGATTTGTCACCAAGTCCTCCTCTACAGCAGGTTTCTAGGTGCCCCCCTCTCCTTTGGTATAGAGCATAAAGCTACCAACCAGACCAGCACCTCTGCACCCAGACGCTCCAGGGCAGGTAAAAACTGCTTGTGGTATTACGGTTTTTGACCCTCTACCATATTTTGTCCTGAAGGGGACCCTAGGAAACAAATTGCAAGTAATTGTATGCAGTGTATGCCCTTTCCCCCAAGGAAAGCATTAACATATAAAGACATATTTAAGTGAACATTTTACTTACCTGTAGACATCAATATCTCGAAAAGTAATTACCTTATCCCAAAGATGTTGGTATTGAAATATATATAAAAATCGTTTTTATTTTTCTAAATTGTGTTTGGATGTATTCTTGAGTGTGTGTTTCTTTTATTGCCTCTGTGAGTACAAACAAACAGGGGTGGCTGCTTTCTTTGGGTGCAGGGGCTGCGCCCTTCTATAATTTTCCTGCTTTATTTACAATCAATAAATAAATAATGACATTAAAAGCGGCCTATAGTGATAATTTAACTGTCTGGATTGCACATAAAGCAGAAACAAAAGGCATCTTTCAGAGTGCGCTTTGTTGGAGTCCTACTCTGACGCTCTCTTTATGCAAGAGTCAGGCAGGCACATTCACCGATACATGTGCTAGTGCGCATATGTCAAACATCATGGGTGCCTACTGGCTATTCCCTTAAATAGAAGAAACGTAGTTGTCAATGTGCCATTACCCACACAGTGTATCACATCATTTTGAATATGGGTCCAGAAAGTAGTTTTTAACAATTGTTTGCTAGACATGGTCAACTGTTTTGGAGCTTCCCAAAAATTCTTCAGGCCTAGTTTCTCAAACCAAGATGAGAAATGTTTTATCCATGGGGTACCCCTACTTTTATCAATTTCTAAAAACTTTTGCAGACCCTCCTTATAGCTGGTTAATTCAGGAGTTGACCACAGTCGCACCCAAAATAATAAGGGCTCAGTACAGCATGATGGTCTGTGCGTTTAACATTTAAATCCATTAGAATAGGTATTAATGGTATTCTGACTGGCAACCCCAGTACTCGTCTAATGAATTTATTCTCTCCCAATTGAAAGCTCCTTTTGCCATGTGGTCCCCAAACTTTGGCGCCATATAGCGAAGCCGCTTGTACTTTGTGTTTGAAGACTTCCAGGGAGCCTTTGAGGCACTGCTCCCGTGCATTTTTATTATAGGGAACGAATTTTAAAGCAGGACAATCTTATTTTTTTCCAGCTGCTGTTTCCAAGACAATTTGTGTCCAACATTATCCCCAGATAATTCAAATTATGTACATATTCTAGCTTTTAGCCTCTAATAGCTACATTCTTTTTAAAAGACTTGTGTGGGTTTATTGCCATATACTTTGTTTTGCGAGAATTTATTTCAAGGCCTTTTCCTTGCAATATGTATTAAAAGAATTCAATAAAGCGTGTAAACCTTTGGGGGTTTGTGATATCAGTATGGTGTTGTCAGCAAATAGAAGAGCTGGCACAAAATCTCCTCCCAATTTGGGTGAATCATGTCCACATCCGAGTAGATAACTCGGAATATCATTACCATAAAGCGAAAATAGTGTAGGTGCCAGCACACACCCCTGGCGTACACCCCTTCTTACCGGGATTGTCTCTGATAATTCACCCCTCGGATCCCATCTTACTTTTGCAAAGTTTTCTTCGTACAATCTTATTATTTGCGTCAGGAGCTCAGGAGGGACGTCTAGGTGTTTCAAGTCTTCCCAATTCAAATTTCGGGGCACAAGATCAAAAGCGGCCTTTGAATCTACAAATGCAATATACAAATGGCCCTTTTTTATATTTACATATTTCCAGCATAAACATAAAAATCTAAAAACCTGATTGATTGTGCTCATTTGTGTTCTAAATCCTGCCTGGAACTTCGAAATCACATTATTCTCAATCATTTAATCTCGTTAAAATATTTCTAGAATATTTTTTTGTAAAATTTTGATACAGTAGGTTTGCAGGATCGCTACGATTATCTTTTTTAAAAATTGTGACGATTTCCTCCCCTTTCATGTTTCTGGTATTGGTGAGCCTGCTGCAATTACGTTACAAAGGTGATTGATATAGGGGCCCCAAACACTACTATCATGTTTCAGTAGATCTCCTGGTATTTTTTCGGGTCCTGGAGCTTTCCCCGGTTTAGCTGCTTTTATTGCCAATAATGTTTCTTCCAGGGTAAAGTGGAGATTATTAATGGGGGAATTGGGAACCACCAATATGGAGCAAGATGTCTCCACCACTTGATCATGACAATAAAGTTTAGATAAGGGGCTCTTCCCAGGTTTTTGCATTCAGAAAGAGGTCCTTAGCCTCCCACGCTTGACTTTCTGCCTTTAGCTATTATATGCCAAAAGCCGACTTGATCTTTGGATTTTGCCGCTTCGATTAGGTCTGTCCAAGTATTGTCCTCCCATGGTTTTTTTTCATAGGCTAAGGTTTGCTTATATTTGTTTCTTTTCTCCCTTATAACTGTTACGCTATCCTTTTTTGACAGTATAAGGCCAGCCTTAGCCTCCCGACACTCCCTATTATACCATTGGTTGGCCCCTGGTTTTGCACCTGATCCTGCTCTACTGTGTTCCCCTGATAATTTACTCAATCCTGGTACCAATGCTGCCTGTAATAATTGATGTGCGGCCACCATTGGAAGTTCCGTTTCAGAGGTATCTAAATATAATTGGACTGTGTCAGCAAAGATGTTATATATTGACGTCATAGATTCGGCTTTTCCAACTATATTTGAACATTTTAAAGCACGGCGATTATTGCTCACTGTGCTGACGTTAATGGGAGAAATAATTTCCTCACTCTCCCAAGTCTTTTCAACAAAAAGACATGAAATTTCCGACAGATGCAGAGGGCGATGGTCACTGTCAGACCACTCATCAACTTTCATATGTATTATGTTTGGCCAGAAATCGACAGATGCCAATATGTAATCGATGCTACTCCTATAATTGCCTCTGCAGAAGGTTGCAATATTGGGTTTAACCGAAGGTGACCTGCCATTAAATGCTCTAAGTCCTTGGCCTAGTACTAATTTCATAATCTGCACTACTGCTGTAGAGCAGGGCACTGTCGGGCTACTTTGTAGGACTGGAATATTGTTAGTAATGTCATCGTCTTCAAAAATATTGTCGAAGCCCGCTACAAGTTCCAACTTAAAATCGATATCACCCTCAATAATTACCATAGAACCTTGCTCTATTGAATTCAGGAATAGATCCAATTGATTTATTACTACAGATTCCTTTGTAGTGCGACTCGGCCTGTTGTAGACATTAATTAAGTATAAAAAAATGTATCCTGTGTTTTTATTTTTACACCGGTCAGGTCCTCAGATGGTATGTCCACTAAAATTGATTATATTTTGATGGTTATCTTAATCCATATAGTGAGGCCTCCTGAGGCCCTACCTCTTGTTGATGGGATAGCATTTACATTAAAGGTTTTGTACCCTACCCTATGCAGGGTTTCTAGGGCCCATGTCTCTTGTAACAATATGATATCACTCTGTTCTGTATATTCCATCGATTCTAGGTCACTGATATCCCTATTTAGCCCTGCTATATTCCAGGAAGTGAGTCTTATGGTTTTCCCACTATTTGCTCCCTGGCTTGTTATAGATGGCCTATATAGACTACTAACTGGGTCAGTAGAAGCATTTGTGGACATAACTAATGGGCGTTTTTGCTTTTCCTCCCTAGCAGTTGTGTATAGCTTGTACGTATTGTGTTCCATTAACTCCCCCCGTCCCTCCTCTTGATAGAGTATATTTATATGCCCTATTTGAACACTATTTGTATTTTTTTTCCAAAGGAAGCGTTTCGCCAGCTAGTCAAGTCAAGTCAAGTCAATAGATTTATATAGCACACTACATACCCATAGGGTCTCAAGGCGCTGGAGGGAGGGTGGGGGGTTACTTGTCGAATATCCAAGTTTTAAGTTGCTTTCTGAATGCTCGGTGGTTCTGGCTAAGGGGAAGGTGAGTGGGAAGTGAGTTCCAGGTTTTAGCTGCGAGGTAGGAGAAGGATCTACCTCCCATGGTGGTTTTGTTGATGCGAGGTACCGTGGCAAGGGCTTGGTTGGAGGATCGCAGCTGACGGGAGGGGGTGTAGAAGGACAAACGTGTGTTGAGGCATTCGGGCCCAAGTTCGTAAAGTGCTTTGTGTGCGTGGGTTAGGAGGCGGAAAGTAATCCTCTTATTTACGGGGAGCCAGTGGAGGTTTTTCAGGTGACCAGAGATGTGTTCTTTACGCGGGATGTCTAGTATGAGTCTGGCTGAAGCGTTCTGGATGCGTTGGAGTTTTTTCTGGAGTTTTGCGGTGGTACCGGCGTATAGTGTGTTTCCGTAGTCCAGGCGGCTCGTGACCAGTGCATGGGTGACCGTTTTTCTAGTTTCGGTGGGGATCCAGCGAAATGTTTTTTTGAGCATGCGAAGAATGTTGAAGCAAGATGATGAAACGGCGTTGACTTGTCTGGTCATCGAGAGTGAGGAGTCCAGGATGACGCCCAGGTTCCGTGCGTGGTCCGTCGGGATGGGGGCTTTTCCAAGGGCTTCTGGCCACCAAGAGTCATCCCAGGCGGAGGGGGAGGTGCCTAAGATGAGGACTTCTGTTTTGTCTGAGTTTTGCCTATAGAGATAGGTTGCCATTCCACTGCATCTAAAGTAGATAAGGCCTGGAACATATTCGTGGATTATATTGTAACCTCATCAGTACCTGGTAACCTGAGATTTGGTTTCTAAAAATACCCCAATGGAAGAGCATTAATGCAGGCATTTAGGGTGAAGGTTTCCTCCCTGGTGTTTAGTAGCGATCGAACCATCTGCGGGCGACGGAGGTTTACTATTATGCAATCGCCATCTATATTCTTAGGAGAATCGCCAACCCACCCTACTCTGCGGACCATCAAAATTTCATTGATATTCCATAGTCTGAAGTTTTTATGTTTTGTCAGCCAACAGTGTGAGTGTTTGATTGGCACTGATGCTCCGTCCATCACCACCCCCTTTTGTACCACTTTGTTCTCCATAAGTTGGCAGGGTAGGCTCAGACGTGAGTCCCTTGCTCACTTTGCCACTGGATTCAAGCAAGCCTGGCTGAAGATGGCTGGAATGCCAGAGACCGGTCCTAGGAAGCTTGATTTCGGTCCAGGGATGGCTTGGCAGTTCGGGCTGGACTGTTCCCATGAGGCACAGGGTCAGACTGATTTGCAAATGGCCATGTCTGAACTGGGGTGGCAGAGTGGGCTAAAGAACGGTGATGGATTAAACCCAGATCTGTTGACTGGGTGTGAGTGTTTGATTGGCACAGATGCTCCATCCATCACCACTCCCTTTTGTACCGCTTTGTTTGCCATAAGTTGCAGGGTATGCTCAGACGTGAGTCCCTTGCTCACTTTGCCACTGGATTCAAGCAAGCCTGGCTGAAGAAGGCTGGAATGCCAGAAACCGGTACTAGGAAGCTTGATTCCGGTTTAGGGAAGGCATGGCTTGGCAGTTCGGGCTGGACTGTTCCCATGAGGCACAGGGCCGGACTGATTTGCATATGGCCATGTCTGAACTGTGGTGGCAAAGTGGGCTAATGAACAGTGATGGATTTAACCCAGATCTGTTGACTGGGTGAGAGTGTTTGATTGGCCCAGATGCTCCGTCCATCACCACCCCCTTTTTTACCGCTTTGTTCGCCATAAGTTGGCAGGGTATGCTTAGACGTGAGTCCCTTGCTCACTTTGCCACTGGATTCAAGCAAGCATGGCTGAAAACGGCTGGAATGCCAGAAACCGGTCCTAGGAATCTTGATTCGGGTCCAGGGAAGGCATGGCTTGGCAGTTCGGGCTGGACTGTTCCCATTAGGCACAGGCTCAGACTGATTTGCATATGGCCATGTCTGAACTGGGTTGGCAGAATGGGCTAAAGAACGGTGATGAGTTTTTGATTGGCACTGATGCTCCGTCCATCACCACCCCCTTTTGTACCACTTTGTTCTCCATAAGTTGGCAGGGTATGCTCAGACGCGAGTCCCTTGTTCACTTTGCCACTGGATTCAAGCAAGTCTGGCTGAAGACGGCTGGAATGCCGGAAACCGGTCCTAGGAAGCTTGATTCCGGTCCAGGGAAGACATGGCTTGGCAGTTCGGGCTGGACTGTTCCCATGAGGCACAGGGTCAGACTGATTTGCATATGGCCATGTCTGAACTGGGGTGGCAGAGTGGGCTGAAGAACGGTGAGGGATTAAACCCAGATCTGTTGACTGGGTGTGAGTGCTTGATTGGCACAGATGCTCCATCCATCACCACCCCCTTTTGTACCGTCCCACTCTCTCCGGCAAAGCTCAAAGACCGGGGCTCCTCTAGTTGCCTTGGGATGCTACCCCTTTCTTCAATACAAGGTTTAATTCTATCTATTTTGTCTCTCATATTACCTACAGCTTCATTCAACTGCTCAATCTTTTGTTCCATGCAACCAAATCTTGCGTCTATTAGGCCACTTATCTGGGTCATCGTGGATCCTAGTGCTGTTTCCAGTATCCCTCTAAGTACACTCTCAAGAACCTCAGGTTTTACATTTTCTTTCTCAGAGGTAAATATAAAGTCTGCTTCTGTCTGCGAGCTACATGTTTTTTGTATTGCCACTGTTCGTTCCTTTATTTGTTGAGTTACCTGAGGATTGGACTTTAAACCCCCTGTGTTCCTGAGTTCTGTCCCCCCTTAGCACACTTCTGTCTTGTTCTAGGTGCTTTTCCTTTAGCCTTTTCTGGTTTTTTTCGGGCTCGGGATCTAACTCCTAGGTTTGGACTATTATCGTCGCCCGATACTTGATTTGGAAATATTGGGTTTGGGTCTAGCGAGGGCGATGTTTCATGTCCACTTTGGAGTATTATTCTAGGTATTAAAGGTATATTTGACTCTCTAGACAGCAGGAACTGTGTAGGATCAAGTGATAGCTGTCTTTCTGTTAATTGTATCTCATGGGTAAGCAGAGACTCTGCTATAATTAGAAAGGCGTCTAAAGTGCCTGCTGAACCCTTGCGTTTATCCATGCTCCTGGTCCATTAGCCATCTGTGCTTCTCAAGACAAATAAAATCGGTCCTATGAGACAGCGCTGTAAAAAGAATTAACAGTGCAAGCCGCGTAGTAGAATGATGTAATAATTATAGCCCACCTACTCTTGTTTTCTACCAATAAGCCACAGTTATTCAAACTGTGGGGCGCGCCCCCCTGGGGTGGGGGCGTGGATGGGTTCCCAGGGGGGCGCAAAGGCCTCTGCCATCACATGTAAATGAAGACGCCTGGAATTGCAGCAATGTTTATTTGCTGCATTTCCAGGCTGTCTTCGTTCACTCTGAAGGCCCCAGAGTGCCCCGGGGCCAGAGGTCAGTGGGTGTGCTGCTGGGGGATTGGCAGTGTCTGGAGTCTTATTAAGACTCCAGTACGCTGAGTTTTTCACAGGTCTTTAAAGACCATTTGCATACATTTGGAAATTGGTTACCTAAGCTTAGTTTTTTTTTCTTTTTCCAGTACCCCCTGGGCCCGACTCTGCCTATTCCTTACATTTGCATTTCTAATGTAGTGTGAAGATGCATTTCATGAAAAGGAATACAAAAAATGGTTGCCAATAGAAAAAATGCCAGCCATGTATGTTTAAAGAGCCTGCAAAGACCTTGCTTTGACACTATAGGGTTTTAAATAAAAAAGTATGTATTCATTTGTAATGTGACTTTCTGTCTGTTCCTTTTATTTTCAGTCATGAATCATTCAAGCAGCCCTAGAACACATTTAAAAGTGCTTTATATTTGCTTTTCTGAGTACGTGCAGATAAGTGCTGAAAATAGGGCTTTAGGTGACTGTTTATTTTTGTGCCGTCTGCAACATCAAAATAATGAGCTGGCAACCCTAATCATAAGACTGGAAGTTTGTTGCAGGATCAGCACATTATTTATTTCCTTCACCCTCGATTTCCTGATTAATTCCATAATAGCAATAGTTTAACTTATATCCAAAACCCTGCACCCCGCCAATAACATGCTGATTAACTTCAAGGGTCTGGGAATTAACCCTGCATTCAGACAACTCAGTCCTCATTCTCACCCTTCACTTTCACACTCACCCTGAACTTACAGAGCATAGTTATGGTTTTCCCACATTTGCCACATAAGTCATCGTCTGCTGCATAATTTGCAGATTAAAAAATGCAGCAACACATGTTACCTCACAGTGGAAGGCCCTTTCTAAAGGTAGACTGGTCACCTTTCTGTTGCTTATTGCTATATGTGGGTGTTAATGTGGTACTTATGAGGGGTAATAAAGGCCAGGACAATGTTAACAAGTGTAAAAATAGCAAAATAGTGCAGTAATGCTATCACAAAATATGCAGCATAATTTGCTTTGCTTGCTGCAGAATTTAGTCAACCATGCTGCATAATTTGGCCTTCTCCTGCCGCATAATTCCAATGGCCCTGTTAATAGTGCTAAGAAGTCACAGCCTGTGGCAGGAAGCACTGTGAATATGTAAGTCATTATTTTAAAACAGTATTTACATACTCTAAGCTAGACTGCTGCAAAATGATGCAGTGATTGAGATAAAACAAGTTCTTACAAAATATACTTTTTAGTAGTAAGTAATCAAACTGTATCTAATGCAGACATTCTTGTAAGTGTCTCCACTATTCCAGATCCCAGCTGATAACTCAGTTACATTACATCTTAAAAAGAATAGATATTTGCCACCATAAAGCTCTAAGTAGATCCACTGGAATTATTCAGCAGAAGAGAACACAATTATGCGGCAGGTTTGACTAAATTATCCAGCAAGAAAAGGTAAATTATGCGGCACAATGCGCCACATTTTTTAGTTAGCATTACTTCAATATTTTGTCATTTTAACTCACGGTAACGCTGTCAGGGGAAATATTTCACCTCATTAGTACCAGTTTAACACCCAAATACAGCAGTAAGCAACTACAAGATTACCAGTCTTTGCAAAGGGCCTTCCACTGCTCCAGAACACTTTGTCACGCTTTAAGTAACTTTTGTTCCGTTTGAGCTAGAATCAACTTTTTTTGTCATTGAAACCTGGAGATTATGTAGCAAATGCAGTAAACTGATAATTATGTGGAAAGCGCTGCTGCTGCAGAAACTCATAATTCAAGTGGCCCTGGCTTTAAGTGACTCAATCAATTAATGGCTGGTAAGAAGGCCGGATTCTTTTTTAACTTTCTGCACTACCACCACCCACTTCAATTTCAGGCACAGGCATGTCAAAGTCAGTATTAACCACTCAGGAGAAGTTTTTTGTGTGAGAGTCCATGGGGTGGCTGGTAGAAGGCCAGTAGGGTTGCATTCAGATGCAGAGCCCTAATCCTCTCGATCCTTGGGGCCTCACAGAAATGGTCTAGGAGACAGAGGAATGGATCGAGATTCATAGATGTTGTCAAAGAGAAGGCCCAGAATAGTGAGCACTCTATGCAAATGTTTACAAATGGCCAGAGACCGCTTCTTTAGAGAGATACCCCAAAGAAGGGGACAATTAAGTTTTTTTTTTAAAGGGACATTAGTGAAGCTGGTACTGCTGCCAAGTGTGTAAGTGGCCACTGCTGGTTATCATAAAGGAGTAGATGCAGATGCAGAAGGACTTGGGTCCAGGAATTTGGGGGGCCCACTGCATCACAATTAGGACTGTCTACCTTTAAAAAAAGGGGCATCCAAGCGCATTGACCTTTCAAGCATAGGACAGAGGTGATGATCCATCATGGTGGGGAAGAGGTAAAAGAGGCAGAGGAGGTAGCCTGCTACTCAGGACTGCAGTTATCATTAGTGCAGCAAGTATAGTTGCATTGGGGTCAAAGAGTGTGAGGGGCTCACAACACCCCAATTAAGGGGAGCAGTTTGTTTGGGATATATGTTTTTGTTTAATGCATTTGCTGTTTTATAAGTTTCATATTTGGTGTGGTTCATAAGCTATAGAAAAAGTATTTATGAAATAATCTCATAAGCCCGCTCCCTGCACGCAGCCATGTCCATCCCGCTCCCCCAATCCTTGCCATAAAGTTTTGGAGGAGGGCCCAACCTCAAAACATTTTGCATAGGGGGGCTCAGAGTAAAAAAGTTTGAAGACCTCTGCAATAAGCTATTATCTATTGGAACCTACTATTTGGTGGGGTCAATTAACACTGGTTAAAGCCTAGTTTGCGTCTACCTAAATTAGCTTGCACCTTGGAATGCATTGTAATACTCTCCCAGTATCCGTTAGTACATATAACAATACAATCCGTTTGGCCTTGGGACTTTAAGATCCCTGTTCTCACTATGGCCTTAGTAAGTAACGACAAAGTCTCAAAGTCTCAATACGGACCTGTCCATCATTGGTGGTATATCGTTAAGGCTGGGGAAGATTGTTCAATGTGGATCTTACCCGCTCTTCTTCAATGCCTGAGAGGACGGCAACCAAGGGGGGTGGCCCTGCGCTGCCTCTTCCTGCCCCTGACTGGCACAGACGGGCTCACCCTTGGCCCGGGCTTTGCCCGGGCGCGGCCCAGGCACGCCCGTGCACGTCCCACGCTGCAGGAGCCCTCACCCCCTTATGAATGCCTCCTGGTGCTCAGTGTTGCGGTGTACGACGTGCGCGCCGCACAGGATGCCGGGAGATGTGGATTTTCCGGCTTGGCAGGCTTAGTGGGTCGAGCAAGTTCAGGCGTGCAGGCGGCGGTTTCCAAGCATCTCGCACCTCCACAACAGTGACCCAGGCAGTGGCAGCAGGATTCAAAAACTGTAAGGACACCAAATGCAGCAAAATGGGCTTAAATCACTTCAGCCCTGGCTTTCAATTATCTGGAGGCTTTGGTTTCCACCCCTAGATGACGCGCAATAGTGCCACTTTTTGCAGCTGCCCTGGATGACATGAGCATCAGCTCGGGAGGAGTGACCACATGGCACTGATTAATGGCTCCCCACTCTACCCTTTCCCAAGTCATCATAGGATGGGGTGTGATCAGTAAGTATCATGGGCACAGACCCCACAGCGCCCTATGACGAGTTGCCGAAGGGTGGGTTTCCCCACTCTTCCAGCCTCCAAAAGCCTCATCGGCCACCATCACCCATCGCTACTGGGCAGCAGGAACAATAGGTAGGCAGGCCACAGTGGTTAAATGTTGTTTGCTAAGGGACAGAGCTGTTTCTGGGGGCTAGTGACAAAATGTGTGCTTATGTGTGATTACATTTAATATAAGCTGTTGTGACATTCTGGCAATTATTCATTCCAGGATCGATTTTTTGGGGTAAATACAGTGATATCAAATATCTACCACAACCTAATAATTGGATACACTCCCTCTAGCACAAACATAACTATAGGCTTTAAAGGGGTTGTTCCTCCTGTAGCTGTCTAGGCACAGGACCATTCAGGAAAACGTTTTGATTCCCTTTTCCTGTAGTGCTCCTAGACATTCCTTGCTGTCGGACCCCCAGGAACAGTGGGGGGGGTGGGGGGAGGGGGGGGTTGAGGTTTACACAGCTCCAGTTTTACTGGCAGAAAGGGTGGGGCTGTACTTCACATCAATGCTGGGTGACACATTGTCTGAGTTGTTTTAGGGCTGGGGAGGGCGCAGGAGCTCCCAAGAGTGCCAGTGGCTGAAACCACACCTTTCATGTTTGAATTAGCTGCCAGTGGCTGCAACCACACCTTTCATGTTTTAATTAGCTGTCAGTGGCTGCAACCACACCATTCATGTTTGAATTAGCTGGCAGTGCCTGCAACCACACCTTTCATGTTTGAATTAGCTGCATTCAGTGGCTGCAATCACACCTTTCATGTTTTAATTAGCTGCCAGTGGCTGCAACCACACCTTTCATGTTTGAATTAGCTGCCAGTGGCTGCAACCACACCAGTCATGTTTGAATTAGCTGCCAGTGGCTGCACCCACACCTTTCATGTTTGAATTAGCTGTCAGTGGCTGCAACCACACCAGTCATGTTTGAATTAGCTGGCAGTGGTTGCAACCACACCTTTCATGTTTGAATTAGCGGTTAGTGGCTACAACCACACCTTTCATGTTTGAATTAGCGGTTAGTGGCTACAACCACGCCTTTCATGTTTGAATTAGCTGCATTCAGTGGCTGCAACCACACCATTCATGTTTGAATTAGCTGCCAGTGCCTGCAACCACACCTTTCATGTTTGAATTAGCTGTCAGTGGCTGCAACCACACCAGTCATGTTTGAATTAGCTGCCAGTGGCTGCAACCACACCTTTCATGTTTGAATTAGCTGTCAGTGGCTGCAACCACACCAGTCATGTTTGAATTAGCTGGCAGTGCCTGCAACCACACCTTTCATGTTTGTATTAGCTGCCAGTGGCTGCAACCACACCTTTCATGTTTGTATTAGCTGCCAGTGGCTACAACCACGCCTTTCATGTTTGAATTAGCTGTCAGTGGCTGCAACCACACCTTTCATGTTTGTATTAGCTGCCAGTGGCTGCAACCACACCTTTCATGTTTGTATTAGCTGTCAGTGGCTGCAACCACACCAGTCATGTTTGAATTAGCTGCCAGTGGCTGCAACCACACCTTTCATGTTTGAATTAGCTGCAAGTGGGTGCAACCACAACTTTCATGTTTGAATTAGCTGGCAGTGGCAGCAAGTCACCTTTGATTGGGCTTGGATGCCAGAGGGTCGCTGCTTTTCACACATTTTTACTTTTAATACTGGCGAGGAGAGCAACAATTCACAAGTTTTTAGGCGTGCTGCCGATTAGTTATTTCTTTTAAGGACAATGGAAAGGAATATGGAATACCAGCTCTGTAGGTCAAGCGCCCACTGCAGAGGGGTTTTTGTACAGTGCTCATCCAGAACTCACGTATCTGAAGGAACTTTCATATGTTATAATGAATAAAAATGAGGATTGGTAAAGTAAGATATATGCAAATGATTATACATTTTTGGTCGCACATGTTACCCGAGATTAACCAAAGGATATTTTGTTCACAGAGTGCAAAACAGTAACTAGATGGGTATCCCTTTCTTCTGTTTTACATCAAAGGGGAGTGATCGTTCTTCAATTCTTGGCCCATGAGGTTAGAGCATAATTGGCAAGCGGAAGCCACATGAAGAGAGTGAGGGCAAGAAAAGGCAGGGAGAGAGAATACAAAATGATCCAAAATGTGTAAAATATAGAGAGAGGCTAACAATATTGGAGAACAGCATGGGGAAATAGAAACATGGAGTGGTGGTGAGAACATAACTTGCATTTTAATTTTGCAATGACCATGCTTCGTAAGAGATCATTAATCAATATGACATGAAAATGTTTGTTTTACCAATCAATTGCAGTGCAGAGGCAACTGTGTGAGCAGGTGAGATAATTAAAAACCTTCTCGCAATGTACAATTGGCACACTACAGTAACATGTTGAACATTTAATACAGTAAGATATAAGACTATTTTTCCTGTGATTAAATATTTCAAGCCCCACATTCACAATTGCTTGATAAATCTGCTTACTTTTTCACACAATTCTTTATTTAAATTTGCTTTATAATGCTCCACTTGCCTCTCTTTTTTTTCAAAACGTTCTCAGGGGAGATCCCCTTGCACTCCTAATGGCAGTCGGACTTGCGCCTTTCTCACTTGCTACGTAAAACTCAGCCCTACCTTTCACGCCTCACCACTTTGAAATGCCACCAGCCGCCACTGAAAACCAATGCTTAGCCCCTATCCTCTTATAAGCCTAAACTGCTCAGCAGCACTACCACAAAAGAGAACATTTGGGTTTGTTACTTGTGCCTCTGTAAATCAATAAGGATCGCCTGGACTCTGCACAGTGTACCTCGTTTTTGGTGCAATATATAGAGAACGCTTCCTACAAGACTCACAACAAATCGCTAATTAACACAAAACAAAGGCTAGTAAGTGTAACAATAAGTCAGATGTATCACTACATGATTGGGTAGCATTGTATCATGTACCTGTAGGATGTGAGTGTGAAAATCATCTTAGAAGTGAAGAATCAAGATACTGTTTCAACAATTCCTCCTCTGGTTTTATTCAAAAGCTTTAAATTCAAGCCCATGCAGGTATGTCATTCCTATAAGTCCTAAAGATGTAGTGCTTGGCTTCTTGTTAGGCTTTGTATTGACCCAGATTTCTGACCCTTCCTCTCTTTCCTTTCAGGTTTCAACACTAAAGTGGAAGCTATGAGTTACTGTCACTATCAACTCAAGCTCCCTATTAAAGATTCAGGCATTCATAGAGTTTCTGGTGTAAATCAGTGCATCCCCTTTTCAGTCACTTCCACCCTTTCTCCTTTTACACCACTCACCTTTACCTTTCACGCTGTGTCGTCGCTTTGCTGGCAACGTAAACCACACAGGGAAGAAAACAAATCTAGTGGGGTAGGATCGAGGTACGTTTTCAGCAGTGTTACCACTGAGAGACCTACCTAGGAAGTCACAACCCTCCCGTAGGTCGTGGCTGGTTCAAAACTCAAGAAGGCGGGCTGAAGCCGATAAAACAAAGACAGCCTGGCACCATCTTTCTTTTTTTATGTAAAGTAAACCCATTCTTCCAGAAAGCCATTTCAAAACAGTTGTTCAAGCCCTCCTACTCACATCTAGATAATGGTAATGCCCTACTCCATGGCGTATCAGATTCCGCACTGGCACCCCTATACGCCTCAGCACTTCTCATCCAGGTCTTGAGGAAGAGGAAATATGATTACATCACCCCATCCTGATGGAATTCCATTGGCTCCCATTGCTGGCCTACACCATCTTGAAAGCCAACAGCAACATTTAAAAAGCCCTCATAACCAGCACCTCCACTTATCTTGTAGGCAAGCTCACCATCTCGGGTGGATCCCGGCATAACCACATCCAGGATACCAGACAGCCGGCCTTTCCCATCTATGCAATCGGGATCTGGAACAGCTTCCCTGTGACAATCAGAACCCCCCCCCTCCACCTCAATGCAGCAATGCAGCTCCAGTTGAGGAAAAAGTTGAAGACACACCTTGATAAAGAACACTTCATCATACTTTATCATACTACTTCCTCTCCTCTTACTTATTGTCTTCATGCTCATCTTGGACCATGTACTGTACTCCGCTGGCTTTTGGGTAATCCTGGAGTAGTTCGCAAAGTAGCGCTACCCGTAGCTACGCGAAGTGCACTACGCAAACTACGCGTATCACTACACGAACTGCGTAGTGCGCTGTTCGCGATGATTGCACAGTGCCGGATTCTTGTCCGCACTGTGCAATCATTGAAAACGGCATCTTGCACAGTGCGAGCTGTCGTTTTCTGCAGCTCGAGTAGATTTTTACTCGAGCGGCAGCTTTCTCAACGCAGACGGGTAGTTTCTCATCGCGAGCGGTAGTGAGCACTCGAATGGAAAACCTGATCTCCCTGCGTTGAGAATCTTGCCGGTAGGTTTATTTTCCACGCTCGTGAGTGGCAACTTGATGCTGCTGATCGCGAACGTGGAAAAAGTCTCGCCGGGATGTCATTTTGCTTGCTAGGGGTCGCCAACTTGACTGCGAGCAAGCAAAAAATGACCGCTACGCGTGTTTGCACTGTGCTACGTGCAATTCACGTAGTGCGAAGTAGTGCACACTTTGCCCAGGCTTACTTTTGGGTAGGTTTGCACTGTAGACTTTTCATATAGATACATACATACATGGATAAATATAAGCATATGCATATTCCACCTATAGGTACTACATTCTGGGGAGATCTCACTTTTAAAACTGTATGTGGAGGGGAAAGCACACCTCGATATCTCTTGTAGTCTTTAAGATAATTCATACACTCATGTCTGTGGTGCTAGAGGATCCTTTACTGGCTGTGGCCTTTTATGAAGCCAGGTAGCAGTGTGTCTTTTAGAGGACCAGAGGGGAGACAGCCTGCGGTAAGCCTGAGAATGCACCCGCACTTGTTCTGCTGTGTCGGGGAGCATTGGAGACCACTCCACCTATCAGGATGGCAGGGACGCATGGTGGCTGAGGGAACCACTGAGAGCAGAACTGTCTGAGAGGCCTACCTGCCCATACTCGAGGGCATACAGCATCTGCCAGCTTTAAGGTGCAGCGAACAAGCAGGTGACTCAAGGTGGGCCTGCAGAGGAAGATAATTCAAGGCCCACTGGGAAGGCTTGCCACAGTTTAAATGTATCTCCTACATATATATTGTAGGAAAGGGATGCTTTTGCATGGTTACCCCCCACTTTTTGCATGATATCTGATGCACTTTGACTGAGTGTGTACTGGCTCCCTGCTAATCAGGTTCCCAGTGGCTGTGTTCTTCCCCAAAACTTTACCGTTGTTTTCACAACTGGCCCACCTCTGTCTCGCATGTAATTCCCTTTAAAAGGTACCATTGGTACCAAAGGTCTTGTGACCAGATAGGGTCTCTAAGGGCTGCAGCATGTATTGTGCCACCCTCAGAGTCCCCGCACCAAACACATACAAACTACCATTGCAGACTGTGTGTTGTGTTGCAGAAAAAAATTGAGTCAGCATGGCACACATCCCTGAGTGCCATGCCCACCAACCACTGCCTGTGGCACAGGTAAGTCGACCCTCTGGCAGGCATCACTGCCCTAAGGCAGGGTGCACTATACCACAGGTGAGGGTGCAGCTGCATGAGCAATGTGTCCCTACAGTATCTGTATAAATAAAAAACAATGTCCCAATAGGAAGTAATGAACAGTCAGTTATATATGCATGCACATTGCATTGCTGCCAAGGGAAAAAGGAGACTCTCTATAAACTTTCAGACAAGGTAGTGATTCATCTTGTTTTATAGTTTAAATTCATGGTCGGAATTATACAGTTGTAAGCAGCACTGCATATATCAATTTAGATGACAACCATAAAAACTTGGTGCTCTACAAAAAGTGACTGTGGTGCAGGTGGCGACGCAAGTGAAAAGGTGAAACAGCAAAAACGGCGCACTGTGAGGAGGTGCAAATTATCTACAGTGAGTGGTTCGGATCATGTGACAAGGTGGAATCACAGATACAAAGTTATATTTTCATTTTTAGAATTTTAGGAACCACAATCGAGAAATGCGCACATTAATACGCTGTGTAGTCGACGGTGTTTCGATCCATACTAATGAGGATCATCATCAGGACTTGGTTGTCTTGTTTGGGGCGTGCTGCAAGGGAAGAAGAAGGGGAGTGAGGGACAAGGCACCAGTAATGGAGTGAGGACTGGGGGTTGGACAATCACGGTAGTAAATACCTGAAGAATGGGGTGATCTAGGATGATCGTCAGTGAATGAATCGTGACCTGCGCGGGGGCTCTGTAAAGGGAGAGATGGTATGGGATCAGGAATTATACTCAACTGATTGCAAATTATGCTGTTAATTCTAAAATACATACAGGTATAGAGGAGCTGGGCGGTCGTCTGTGATCCGCCGAACCAGCACGAGTCCTGTAAAGGAAGGGGACAGGGGCAGGGTGAATATTGCTTGTTATATAAGTGATTCCTATGTCTAGGAAGCCGCGTTAAGAAGTGGGGTAAGGCTACTTTACCTTAAATTAGTCGTGCCAATACCGGAGTAAATCTGCCGAAATTGCACGTGTCCTGTGAAGGAAGGGGACAGGAGCAGGGTGAATAATGCTAGATATACGAGCGGTTCCTATGTCTAGGAAGGTGCGTTAGGAGGTAGGGTAAGGCTGGGTTACCTGAGATCAGCGTGCCGGCACCGGAATAAATCCACAGGCTGGTAGGCAGCTGGCGTTCAAGTGAAGACCGCGAATATACTTCCGCATGTGGGAGGAGAGTGGGCGGGGTATTGGAGAAGTGACGTAGGAACGGGGGCTTGGCTGTGGAGTCACGAAAATTAAAGGGAAATCACTAATTTAAAGGGCATGTCCAGGACGTGGTCCGATAAGTACAGGATCGTAATTTCATACAAATGAGTGGCGCAATGTAGACATAATATAATCAATACAATGTACATCATCGCATTACTCTTTTTGCAAATACAGCGTCACTGAGATATGAGTGACTTACAAATACAATGATAGCAAGGGTATTCTGCCGCCAATTTTACATGTCCCAATAATATAGGTAACTGTATGCCTAATAAGCACGATTGTTATTAAGTAAGTCTATCCACCATAAATATAGCTTACAGTACTATACAAATATGTGAATATGAATTTTAAAGAAAGAGGCAACAGAATTAGGGGGGAGGAAAAGCGGGTGTAGGGGTGAGGGGGTGGACGGAGGGTGGAGGGGAGGGGGGGCGAAGAAGGAAAGAGGGCAGTGAGAGGAAGTGAGGGGAGGGGGGGGGGGTTGGGGGGAGGGTGGCGTGATGGGAACGACAGGACAGATAAGAATTGGAAAGAGCGGAAGGTTATTGAGTTGACTGAAAAGGACAGATTGGCAAGTAGGTGTCAACTGGAAGGAACGGAGTGGACAGATTGCAGAATCAAGGAGAACGATGTATATCATCAGGGAGAGAGATGTATATCCTCAGGTAGTAACAGTACTGTTCCATTCATCAATGGTGTTGAGGCCATTATTCACAGAGTTACAAATTGTTATCCATTTGCATTCAGCTTTATTGAGCAAGGATTTCATATCTCCTCCACGGATTGGTAGGGTTGGTTTCTCCACCACCTGCCACACAATATCTGTATCCAGGTGTCCAAGTTCCAGATAGTGTGTCACCAGAGGTGCCGTCAAGGTCTTGCAGTTTATCCTACTTTTGTGTTGGATGATGCGTTGCTTAATCATCTGTGTTGTTTGGCCGATGTATAAAAGGTCACATGGGCATTTGATCGCATAGATGACATTCGGCGATCTGCAGTTCGTGTGATTTTTTAATTTGTATGAACGTCCATTAACCATGAAGTCTTTAGTATTGAGGGTCAGGCTGCACACACTACAACTTTGACATTTGAAGTGTCCCACAATTGGATTGAGTCCCCAAGCTGCTGTTATGGTGTTACTTTTCTTGGTGGTTTGTGGCCACGTAATGGCGTGTACCAGGTGGCTTGCCAGATTGTCCCCTCGTTTGTAAGAGAACAGTGGAGCTTCCTGAAGATGTTCATGGGAGCGAAGAAGAGGCCAATTTTTCTTGATGATTTGAGTGACCTTATTACTGTGTGGACTAAATGTAGACACAAAAGGGATCCTTGTCATGGTTTTCTTAGGTTGGATAGTGAGCAGGACGTCTCGGTGACAGTACCAAGCTTGTTTTTTCGCTCTATTCACCAGACATCGTGGATATCCACGGTGTATTAACTTCTGGGAAAGGGTATCTGCTTCCCTAAAGAAACCTTTCCGCCATTTACAATTGCGGCGGATCCGTAGGAACTGGCCATACGGTAGCCCATCACGAAGGCCCCGTGGATGGTAGCTGGAATAGAGGAGCAAGGTATTTTTTTCGGTAGGCTTCCTATATAAGGCGGTACCCAATCGTCCTTCTTCTGCATGGATGGTAATGTCCAGGAATGGAAGGACATTATTTTTGCATTCGCTTGTAAATTTTAAGTGTTCTTGAGAGCAGTTAAGCCAAGTAATGAAAGGGTCCAGAGTTTCAGCTGTGCCATTCCATAGCAGCAACACATCGTCTATATACCTGCGCCATAGACTGATTTGATGGAAGAAGGGGTTCGTTGGTGTTAGAATCAAGGAACTTTCGAGGTTATGGATGAATAGAATAGCAAAATTTGGGGCAAAACAAGCCCCCATGGACACACCTTTAATTTGCAGGTAGAACGTGTCACGGTACATGAAATAGTTATTTTGAAGTGCTACTCTCAAAAGGTTCATGACAAAGTCTGTTGGAATCCGGGCGGGTTGAGGTCTGGAAAGTAGAAGAGTCTGAATGACTTGTAGGCCTTTGTCATGTGGTATATTTGTATAGAGTGATTCTATATCCAATCCTGCCATTACTTGATTCGTAGTGTCAAAAGGAAGGTCCTCAATGGTGTTAATTAGATCCATAGTATCCCGGATATAGGTGTCTGTTTCCGGGACAAATTCTTTGATGACTGAATCTTTGTATTTTCCAATCGGTTCTAAAATAGAGCCGCAGCCCGATACAATTGGTCTTCCTGGGGGGTTTTGATTGTTCTTATGAATTTTCGGTAAGACATATAGCACTGGTGTGCGTGGACTCTGATTATTTAGAAATTCAAATTCCTTTTTAGTGATTATGTCTCTGTCCTTTGCCTCACTAGTTATGGTAAGTATTTTGGTATGAATATCCTCCAAGGGATCTTTGGGAAGAGGGCGGTAGTGTTGTTGATTCGCCAATTGTTTTTGGATTTCCAGATCATATTTGGTAGTACTCATCACTCGTGCTGGTTCGGCGGATCACAGACGACCGCCTAGCTCCTCTATACCTGTATGTATTTTAGAATTAACAGCATAATTTGCAATGGTTATCAGTTGAGTATAATTCCTGATCCCATACCATCTCTCCCTTTACAGAGCCCCCGCGCAGGTCACGATTCATTCACTGACGATCATCCTAGATCACCCCATTCTTCAGGTATTTTTCTACCGTGATTGTCCAACCCCCAGTCCTCACTCCATTACTGGTGCCTTGTCCCTCACTCCCCTTCTTCTTCCCTTGCAGCACGCCCCAAACAAGACAACCAAGTCCTGATGATGATCCTCATTAGTATGGATCGAAACACCGTCGACTACACAGCGTATTAATGGGCGCATTTCTCGATTGTGGTTCCTAAAATTCTAAAAATGAAAATATAACTTTGTATCTGTGATTCCACCTTGTCACATGATCCGAACCACTCACTGTAGATAATTTGCACCTCCTCACAGTGCGCCGTTTTTGCTGTTTCACCTTTTCACTTGCGTCGCCACCTGCACCACAGTCACTTTTTGTAGAGCACCAAGTTTTTATGGTTGTCATCTAAATTGATATATGCAGTGCTGCTTACAACTGTATAATTCCGACCATGAATTTAAACTATAAAACAAGATGAATCACTATCTTGTCTGAAAGTTTATAGAGTCTCCTTTTTCCCTTGGCAGCAATGCAATGTGCATGCATATATAACTGACTGTTCATTACTTCCTATTAGGACATTGTTTTTTATTAATACCTTCATTACCCAGTCCGAATTAGGTATATGGGTTGCACTCCTGTTACTTGTACCCTACAGTATCTGTGTCATTCACAGACATTGTAAGTGCAGTGGAGCCATATTGAATGCATGTGCTAGCTGTTTGACATTAGGAACTCCACAGCTTGGTGATGGCTTTACTGAATGCTAAGGAATTCGGTATCAAACTCCTCATCATAATAAACACCCACTGATGCCAGTGTTGGATTTATTACAAAATGAACTCAGTGAGCATCTTAGAGATGCCCCTAAAAAACAACCAACTCAACCGGCACCTGCCTGCCACACACAGAAATTTTTCTGACCCCCTCAGGTGGTAGCCCTTATGCTCTTGTAGGTCAGCGACAAAGTCTGCTTGGGGTGGAGGTGCGTCACACCAAGCCCTAAGCCAGAATAGCATTCAGGGCAGTGAGCCTCAAAGGCTTCCTGCCCTTTAATATGCTAGTGGAGGAGCACACCCCCTTGACCAAGGTCAGCAAGAATATTTGTCCCAAATATTAGACCCAATCAGGTTAGGGGGATGCCCCTACCCCAAAGGGAGGGGACATCCTAAGGTGTAGTCACCCTAAAGGCAAGTAGCCCATTGGCTACTATCTGTCAGCACCTGTAACACATTCTGTATTTAGGGACACCCCTGAAACTTGATCCTCGGATTCCTGTGACCCAAGAAGAAAATGACGAAGAAGTCACAGTGCAGCCGAACCTGGAAGACGACTACTGATTTGGCATCAGCCCTACCAGCCTGTCTTCGGCTCAAAGACACTGTGAAGAAAACAAGGCCTGTCCCTTGGCCAGCAACCTCAAAGAGCCCCAGGAAGGCTGAAACTCTTCAGCCAAGACCAGATCTCTCGAGGACAATGGCGCTGTCCAGAAAAACTCCATCTTCAAGGATTCTGGATCCAGGCGGATCTGCAACTCCTACCCACTCAGCACCCGACGACCATGGCCCAAGTTTGTGTGGCTCACCTGTCCTGTGAAGTCTCCCCAGTGATCTTGACCTCGTCTCCAACAGAGCTGCAGCCTCAACACGAAGGGTCCCCAAGACCACAAGCGGCTCGGTTGAAGTAAACCAGACATCAAAAGGCACCCCTGCATTCTCCACCCCCTGATTTTGGGGAGCTATCCAATGGTGCCCAGGTGTCCCTCAACTGTCCAACTTACATGCCCACCCGGTGGTCACCTTCATCCAGCCTCCTGGCTCAAACCTACAGCCCTCTTTGTGAGACCAAGATTCCCAGTTGAAGTGCATTGAATGCAAGATGCCGATTTTGCACCCGGCCTCCCCTGTGCCGCTGATGGTATAGGTTTGGTGCTGCCTTGTGGCCCCCTTGTGCTATTCTTAAACTCCCTGGGACTGTGTCCTGAGACCACGGGTACCTTCCTGCAAACCGTGCCTCTTCGAGTTATTCCCAGTCTCTATTGACCAACATTGGGCCCAGTGACCTCTGCACTCAGCCGCCCCAGTGCCGCTGGTGGTGAAGTACCAACCTTGAACTGACCCTTGCTCAGTGTTAGTCCAAACCTTTTCAGACTAGAATTGTTAGTTGAGTACTTACCTGGTAATGCATAACACTATTTTCCTTCCATAAGACAGCATTGCATGCTCATCCTATTGCATACAAAAGTCTATTTCTATTGCAAAGTTCTATCGTTCCAAACTGATATCTTTGAAGTATTTCTATTACTGTAAGGCATTGTTTACTGCCTTGCAAAACAATTCCAACTGCATTTGAAAAGTAATGCTACTTGTAAACTGTTATCGGTAACTGAGCTATTCTTGGCTCTAAGAATAAAATAACAAAGTAATAACTTTTTATGCAAAACAATTGGCCTGGATTCAGTCTTTGACTGCGTGCAATCTTTTGTTTCCTGAATGTGTGCAATAAATGCTTAACACAGCCCTCTGATAAGCCCAAATGTTCAACCACACTAGTACAACTAGAGCTAATTCTACTTAAGCCTCTGGGTATCCACTGGCCTATGTGTACAGTATGCCTTACTTTGGTATAGTATATACAGAGCCAGCTTCCTACACATCAGATAGTAAGCCTTATTTCTGGATGAGACTCAAAGAGTTCTGCTCTATGCCCCCACTCCAGGCACGCATGACATCCTCATGCAATGGGTGTAGAGGGTGAGGAGATACTCTAGTTTTGATCGGATGTAACACCAGGAGGACTCATGCCAGCATCTACCTCTGGAATGAGGATCATTAGAAGATCCTTAACAGCATAAAAATTCACAGCACAAATGCCCATTGAACACTCTGTGCAGTAAGTAAACCAATCTGAGGGAGCTGAGAAACCATGACAAACAAGGCTGGCTGGCTGACTGGACCACTGTGAGGTTGCTTGGGCTCTAGCTAAGTTACTGCATACCACATGCCCTTTAATTAATTTTGGGTGTATCAAAAGTGATACAAATTGGATGCAACTCAGCAGCAATAGGGGGACGTTTGACCTGAAACAAGACATACTGCCATTTGAGCACAAAAAAGATTCAAGGCAGCAGGTAGATGCTTCTTGAGGCAAGAGAAACAGTCGCACATGGAGGGTTCGGAAAATGCTAATGATGAGATGAAAATAATTTAGCTGAACATGAAGAACAGTCTTTGAGCTATCAGTGGCAATATCAATACCCTCACTAGACCAGATAAAGAAATGGCTGTACGGGTGTTATATGTTAAATTGAGGCACTAACATAGGTGCACCATTTCAGAGGCACAAATCCTTCGTGCCACAAAGATAGGCAGGCCCTTTCACCCAGTTAAGGCCCTTTCACCTATATTAGCCCTCCCTATACAATAACGAGCAACAGAGGCTGTCCCTTATCTGATGTGTGCTCTGGGCGCAGAAGACGGTCCATCCTAAATACGTAATCTCCATGTCCAACAGTGACTAACCTAAGTCACAACGAATTCTTAGAAACAGACCCTTAGCTCTTGGGATTTTCCCTAGCACAGGATTATTGATTTCTCCAAGAACTCATTAAATATGCATGACGTCAATACTAACATTCCAAGGCACCTATCTGGTATAAATATACCTCCCTTTGCCCAAGCAAGGCGGAAGAGACCGAGACTTCCATGCCGACTGTGATCGTGGGCGGTCGGTGGACTGGTAAAGCAGGCGCGGAGGCCGGATATAGTGGGCGATAGTGATTTATTGAGGGTTTTTGTACAAGGTAATTCGGGGTCGGTATGAGGGTCCGGACCAACAACCAGTAGGGTGGATGCGTCTTCTTCTCTGTGGTCCTGGCGGGATGGGGTCCAAGGATCGTCCTCGTTCTTTGGTGTAGCCGCCTTGCTGTGGTCGGAGAACACCTCGGAGGGCAAACAAGAGAAAAAGAGGGAGCCGTTAGCTGTGCTTGGACTCTTGATCCGGTTCCTTCACCGTTAACCCGGGAGTGTGTGGAAATGAAGGGGAAGTGGGGGCGGTATAGGTAAGGAAGGGCTCAAGGGAAGAAAAGAAACAGAAGTGTTCCGGGAGGTGGGGGAGAGGGGTGCTCTATTATACAGTGGGCAGTGCGTATTTACAACCTAACTAGTGCTTACTGGTGACGTGCCTAGGATAGCGGGAACAATTTACACTGGGAGGGGTTTCTTAACTATGTACACAGGCACAAGGGAGCAACTGGTACTCACGCGCTCCGCCGTAACTCTCCTCCGAGTTACGGCCGCTCTCCAGCCACCTCCGTGGGACTCCACCACTCTTCGGACCACTCCTCGCGTTCTCCGATCCCGTCTTCTCCGTCCGTCACCGATCCAGCCGAAGTCTCCTGCCACAATCCTTCGACGCCGCTTGTGTCTTCCCTTCCGGTTTTTCTGTATCCGTCCGTCGGAGGAGAGGCGGGACTTCCGGGTTCTCGGGGTATTCCTTCCGGTCCTGCGGTGCGTCTGATTGGTTCCTGCAAGGGAGAGAGGGGCGGGATGCCTGTCGTCAGGGACGCTGTTGTTGGGGAGTCTACGTGTCTGCCTGAACGGGATATGGTGCGAGGTGGTAACGGAGGGGATATACCGTCTCGGATATGGCGATCTTGGGGTCCGAGATCACATTCCCTTCCCCTAGCTGTCTTTCTTGTACCCCTTTGGGACATAGGGTAACGAGAAAGGTAGTCCGCGTTACCTTGCTCCAAGCCCTTCCTGTGGACAGTGGCGAAGTGATATGGTTGTAGGGACAGGAACCAACGGAGGACTCTATCGTTGTGTCCCTTGTTCCGCGCCATCCACTCCAGGGGAGCATGGTCAGTGTAGATGGTGAATTGTCTCCCCTCCAGATAATAACGTAGGCTGTCTACCGCCCACTTTATGGCCAGGGCTTCCTTCTCCACCACGGCGTAGTTTTTCTCTCTTGGAAACAGTTTTCTGCTAAGAAAGAGTATAGGTCTCTCGTTTCCCTGGGGGTCTTTTTGAGACAGGACTGCCCCGAGTCCCTGTTCGGAGGCGTCCGTCTGTAAGATAAAAGGCTGTGCATAGTCCGGGCTAACTAACACGGGATGTGAGGTCAGCGCGTTCTTAAGGTCGGAGAAGGCTTTCATCAACTCAACCGTAGGGGATCTAAGGAGGGTGTCTGTTTTCGTAGATTTTTTTAGGAGGTCTGTGAGGGGGGCCGCTCTTTGTGAAAAGTTGGGGACGAACCGTCGGTAGTAACCCAGGAGTCCCAGGAAAGCACGAAGGTCTCTTTTGCTCTGAGGGAAGGGGAGGGACTGTATGGCTTCGATTTTGCTCTCCTGTGGTCTGATCAAACCTTCTCCCAGGAGGTAGCCTAGGTACTTCACGGTCTGTGCCGCTAGGGTGGTTTTGGAGGGATTAATGGTAAAACCATAAGCCCCTAGGGAGGAGATGACCTGGTACAGATGTTCTAAATGCTGGGACCAGTTGTCACTGTAAATCACGATATCATCGAGATATGCCCCAGCATAGAGAGAGTGAGGTTGTAGGATTTTGTTCATGGCCCGTTGGAAAGTGGCTGGGGCGCCATGAAGTCCAAATGGAAGGACTAGGAATTGATACAACCCGTCAGGGGTGGAGAAGGCCGTCTTTTTTCTGTCTTCTTCCCGGAGGGGGATCTGCCAATACCCCTTACAGAGGTCTAGCGTGGAGATGTATTGGGCCTTCCCTATGCGTTCGACCATCTCATCGACGCGGGGTAAGGGATATGTGTCAAAGGAGGATATTTTATTAACCCCCGGAAATCGATACAAAACCGGACAGACCCGTCCGGTTTGGGTACGAGTACTATCGGGGAATTCCACTCGCTTACCGAGGGCTCGATGATACCCATCTTCAGCATTTGTTCCGTTTCGTGTCGTATCACTTCCCTGCGGGCCTCGGGGACTCTGTATGGCCTTTGTCGGATTACCTTCCCGGGGATGGTTTGTATCGCATGTTCTGTGATGGTGGTATGTCCCGGGGAGGAGGAGAACACCTGTCGTAAAGGGAAGAGGACTGTTTCGAGTTCCTGTCTCTGATGTGGGGTGATGTCGGGATCGATACAAGGGGTGAAGGAGAGGGGATCTGTGTTAGCCGACCCACTTAAGACGGGCCGAGGACCTTCCCATTTCTTTAAAAGATTGACATGATAGATTTGAGTGACTCCACGAACGGGATCGATGTCTAGCTCGTAAGTGACTGGGGTCACCTGACGTAATATGCTATATGGACCCTGCCACTGTCCCAGGAGTTTTTGATCGGAGGATGGAAGCATAAGTAACACCAGGTCTCCTACCAGGAAGGTTCTGGGTTTTGTGCCTTTATCGTATTGTCCTTTTTGCCTGTTCTGGGCGCTCTCTAGGTTCTGGCTTACTATATTTCTCATAAGGGCTAGGTGGGTTTTTAGGTTCTCCAGGTATTCCGGAAGGGGCCGGGTACGGTCGGGTTCTGCTTCCCATGCTTCTTGGGCCATATCAAGAAAAGTGCGAGGGGGTCGCCCATATAACAGTTCATAGGGGGAATACCCGGTGCTGCTTTGGGTGGCACAACGGATAGCAAACAGGGCAAGGGGTAGCATATCTTCCCACCTCTTGGCTTCTAAGCCCAGCAATTTCTTAAGGGTCTGTTTGAGGGTGGCATTATACCGCTCGACTAAGCCGTCGGTTTGCGGGTGGTATGCTGAGGTTCGAATTTGTTTGATCCCCAGGTTGGCACATACTTGTTTCATCAGAGAGGAGACAAAAGGAGTGCCCTGATCTGTTAGTATTTCCCGGGGAAAACCCACCCGAGTGAATACAGATATGAGGGCCTTCGCAATGTTCTGGGTGGTGGGTTGTCTCAGGGGCAGGGCTTCTGGGAAGCGGGTGGCATAGTCAACAATAACCAGGGCGTAACGACACCCGCTCCGGGACGGTAACAGGGGTCCGATTATGTTCATCCCAACTCTGCTGAATGGTATGTCAATGATGGGAAGGGGTTGCAGCGGGGCTCTAGGGGGTCGGTATCTACTATGCTTTTGGCAGACCGGACATTCTTTGCAAAACTTTTTAATATGTTGATATATTCCGGGCCAGTAGAACTTGTCCAGGATTGTTTGGCTGGTCTTTTCTTCTCCGAAATGTCCACCCAGGAGATGGCTATGTGCTAGGAAGAGCACTTTCTCCTGAAAGGGACCGGGGACTAGGAGTTGGGGTTTCTGTTGGACCCCCCCTTTCCGGTATAAAAGGCCATTTTTCTTAAAGAAGTAGGGACCTACGTTAAGGGGGTCCTCTTGATCCACAGCCCTTCTCCAGGCTTCCTGTAACAGAGGATCTTCCAGTTGGGCTGCCCGGAATTCACGGTCCGTTTGCCAGGGGTGTTCATCCGGAAGCACTGGGTAGGCGCCAGCATATTCCCTTCTCTCCTTTTTCTTCTGTGCTTTGGTTTTTGCTGATTTACGGTTCTGCATGGGGGAGGACAATCCCATTGGGAAGGGGGCTTCTTCCCACCAGTGTGTCAGGGATTCTGTGGTATCATGCAGCATTCCGGGCAGTCCGGGGTAATCACTTCCTAGGATTGCTTGTTCTGGAAGGGCGGGGATTAGTCCCATTGTAAGAGCTGTGCCGGGATCCTTTTCATGTTGGACCATTACTTGTGCGGTGGGATAACTCTTTGTGTCTCCGTGCACGCATTGGATGGCAACCATGCCGGACGAAGGTTTGACCGGGTGCGATAGGTCTTGAGGTCTGAGGACGCTCTGTCGACACCCGGTATCCGTAAGAGCCATGAGGGTCTGTCCATCAAAGTTCACTGGACGTCGGAAAGGGTGAGGAGGGGCCCCCGGTACGGAGCACACATAGTTCCGTGCCAGACCCACTTCCATCGGCTCATCCTTGTGTGGGCAATTCCTGGCAATGTGACCGAATCCGCCACAGCTATAGCATTGTGGTCCGGGATTAACAGGGCGATGTAGCACTGGGGTGGGGAAAAAGAGGGGAGGATCTGGTCTCCTCGGGACAGGGGGACGTGGAGGTCGTAGTCCTGTAGGGGGATGAGGTTTGTGGGGGTGGTCGTCCTTTCCTCTCTGGAGCTCCTGTGCCCTGCTATAAGCGCTAGCAATTTCGATTGCTGTATTCAGCGTCAGGTGAGCATGCTGACGTACCCATCTTTGCGTGCCTGGGTGCAAAGATGATAGCAACTGTTCCAAGTAAATTTTTTCCAGGATATTCTCTTTAGTAGAGTTGTCGGGTTTCAGCCAGCGGTTGGCGAGGTCTTTGATTCGGAAGGAGAGGGCTCTGGGAGTCTCTTGTGGCCCTTCTTTTACTTGGCGGAGACGTACTCGGTAGGTTTCCTCATCTATACCCAACCGCTCAAGAATGCATTTCTTTACGTCGTCATATGGGGTGTTACCTTGAATATTAGCTTGCTGATAGGCCGCCTGTAGATCCCCCGTTAGCAGGGGGCCTAAATAATGGGCCCATCGGTCCACTGGCCATCCGGCGGCATGGGCCAGCCGTTCAAAGTTGGTAAAGAAAAAGTCAGGGTCCTCCCCCGGTACGTATTTCTGCAGTACCACTGACGGGAGAGAGGACATCGGGCGTGGTTGACCCAGGACATCAGTCAGTTTCCCCATAGCCTGATCGTGGGAGGTTCCCTGTCCCTTTAAGACATCATGGAGCTGTCCTCGATCGTCCTCGGCAGTTTTGAGGAACTGCTCCATCAACTTTCCCAGTTGTTCTTGGGATTCCGCCATCCTTTTCATCACGGCCTCCATTCCTCCAGGTAATCCCACTTCTGACACCAGATGTGATCGTGGGCGGTCGGCGGACTGGTAAAGCAGGCGCGGAGGCCGGATATAGTGGGCGATAGTGATTTATTGAGGGTTTTTGTACAAGGTAATTCGGGGTCGGTATGAGGGTCCGGACCAACAACCAGTAGGGTGGATGCGTCTTCTTCTCTGTGGTCCTGGCGGGATGGGGTCCAAGGATCGTCCTCGTTCTTTGGTGTAGCCGCCTTGCTGTGGTCGGAGAACACCTCGGAGGGCAAACAAGAGAAAAAGAGGGAGCCGTTAGCTGTGCTTGGACTCTTGATCCGGTTCCTTCACCGTTAACCCGGGAGTGTGTGGAAATGAAGGGGAAGTGGGGGCGGTATAGGTAAGGAAGGGCTCAAGGGAAGAAAAGAAACAGAAGTGTTCCGGGAGGTGGGGGAGAGGGGTGCTCTATTATACAGTGGGCAGTGCGTATTTACAACCTAACTAGTGCTTACTGGTGACGTGCCTAGGATAGCGGGAACAATTTACACTGGGAGGGGTTTCTTAACTATGTACACAGGCACAAGGGAGCAACTGGTACTCACGCGCTCCGCCGTAACTCTCCTCCGAGTTACGGCCGCTCTCCAGCCACCTCCGTGGGACTCCACCACTCTTCGGACCACTCCTCGCGTTCTCCGATCCCGTCTTCTCCGTCCGTCACCGATCCAGCCGAAGTCTCCTGCCACAATCCTTCGACGCCGCTTGTGTCTTCCCTTCCGGCTTTTCTGTATCCGTCCGTCGGAGGAGAGGCGGGACTTCCGGGTTCTCGGGGTATTCCTTCCGGTCCTGCGGTGCGTCTGATTGGTTCCTGCAAGGGAGAGAGGGGCGGGATGCCTGTCGTCAGGGACGCTGTTGTTGGGGAGTCTACGTGTCTGCCTGAACGGGATATGGTGCGAGGTGGTAACGGAGGGGATATACCGTCTCGGATATGGCGATCTTGGGGTCCGAGATCACACCGACACTCTGACCGGAGACACTCTGATATCTGAGACGCTGCAACCTGCGTCATGCCACAGCTCCAGCGGGCAGAAGTCCCTCACCCACTCTGGAGGGTCCAGCTCGAGAATCAGGATGAAGTCCCACTAAGGTAATGGGGTTAGACTAAATTCTAGGGGGATTCTTGGCTCTCTAAGAGCTACACACATGCTAGGTACATTTAGGTACATCTATTTAGGCATCATAGGGGTATAGGCTTAATCTTAATGCATTCTGTATTTCATGTATGTGCTCATTACTATTGCAAAATGATAGAACTATACAATGCATTTTTATTTAACTGCACTACTGGCCATAATTTCCTACTACTGTCCAACAGTTGTCGTAGCACATATAACCAGTACTAGAATAACAACTGTGCAATAAATTGTAATGTAAACACACCCAACTGTTTCTTCTATGTACTTCTCTGAGATGAGTGACTGAATGAAAAGTAGTATATTGTTTTCAAGATCCTGAGGAATCAGGGTTTTATGTTATGTGGTTGCCAGAAGCTATTCCCTTCTTGTCTTCAAGAAGTTTCTAGTGGCCTCTGAGCTAGCTGGTACACAGTAATTAAGTTTAATATACATAATAGGAGCATACTGACCTCAGTCCTATGCCAAGCCTATCGTGTACGGTATTCCAATGCGCAGAACCTATAACGGAAATAGGAACTACACTACATGGCACCTAACGTGAATGTGGCACTTATTTAACAGTAGAATCGGAGTAGTTCAGTCATGCTTATTCTCAGAGACCCCTACTCTCAAAACGCCAGAGACGTCTGGAGTGGGTAGGCACAAAATTCCACCACAGCTGAGTAGACAAACTTCCTATGTATTGGCTGTTGGTTAATCAAGCTTGAAGGAAAAAGTTTCCGAACAATTGTGCCTTTTTAAAACCTTATGTCTGTCGAGGCAGCTGCTCCTGTCACTGAGACACAGGTCTCAAACGACAAAGGGGAAGCAAATGCAATACATTTTGCAACCAAACTCAGGCATACACTCACACAAAAACCCCTCAGACATGGTTTAACAGACCGAGGAGGTACAGTAATATTTATAGAGGCACACGAAGATTATCAAACAGATGTGTTATTTTCTTGGGTTACATTCCCAGCAGTAAATGCAACAACTCAGACTTTTCATTCTTACATACATGAAAAAGTCCCAGCGGTCTACACTCCTATTGAGGAGATTAAGATTCCGCTCACTAACCAGGACCACAATTTCTGGTTTAATGGTGCCCTACAACAAATAAATAAAACCAGGCTTGGTCCACTAGGTAGACTAGGAGCTACATGGCCGACATTACCGGCTACACACCACATCCTGACATTGATATAATGCCACAAGATGCCCTACTCTTTCAACACAAAGAGTTAGTAAAACTCTTACAGAGCCATGACACAACTCGTTGTGAGGACACTTGGTGTCCAGCCCACAGTAGCTACAAATGATACAGCTCCTACACAGAGCACTGCTACTAAAATCACTCCACAAAACATAAACACAGTAATGGGTATACTGCCCAAGAAAAGTGAAGAGATTCCTTTCTGGGTAACTCAGAAAATTACCCAGTTAGAAGCAGTATTTCTAAATACCACACCATTTGAAAGCATATAACGCTAACATTCTGCTTGCCCATGGGGATCACACCACAGTTAGAGGACTGCAACAATTGGGGTACAGTCTTTGCTGCCATATATACCAGAACTCATGGTATTCCTTCCTTAGCAGTAATTCCAGATGTCTTATGACAGATACAGAACAAGTATGGAGCTGAACCAGCTCTGAACTTAGGTATGAAATTACTAGGTAATTATGACCAGGTATCAACAATATTACTAGCTAACATTAAAGGGGAAGCAGCTTCAGTGGCGATCCGCCAACACCTAAGAGAGGTCAGTCTTATAGACCAACCACAAGAACTTCCCAAAATAATTAAAACTGCATATGCAGAACTGAGAAGGGACAGTTTGGGTGGAAAAGCTTTTAAAAACAATAGCTAATGGGAAGTCCTGAGAAGGACACTTCTAAGCAGACACCTACTTCTTCTAAAAAGAAGTGGGATAATAATAAAAAAACAATATTTTTCAGAAAAAATTCTCAGTCCCGAGGTAGGTCTCCTCAACAGCAGCCCTCTGCAAAGAGGTATAACCTTTTGAACAGGGATAATATTAGGAAACCTCTGTGCTTAATTTGTAAAAAAACGTAGTACCGGGGCTCTCAACAGGAGGACACTAGAGCTTGCACCATTCGTTGCCCCTGGCAGCACTGCCAATGACAGCAACTACACACTACTAATCATCACACTCTTAAAAGTGTGACAATTCATACTATTACAGGCCCCCAAAGCTATAAGAATGGCTTTTGAGGCAAATACTACTAATTGGAAATGTAAATAAAAATAATGAACAGAAGTTGCTGTGTTCGTACCTAAATTGGCAGACATCACTACCATGTGGCAGACAGTCATAAGCCCCTGCACAAATTAAGCACTCGAAACCTGACAGGTATCAGGATACTGATACACATTCCTCTCGACAAACAACACAGGGAGCGAAGGAAAGTCAGCACACAAAGAAGAGCGCAAGAAGTCCAGGGACAAGCACGCTCAGGACTCTTCTAAAACAGAAGACAAGCCACACCTCAATTTAAAAAATAAAAAAAATAACAAGAAGAAAGTTGCAGGTCTCAAAGTTAGACATGCACAGAATACTAAGGACTACATCACAGTGGAAACACCAGACAAAAGGGTGAAAGTCCCACACAAGTTATAAGAAATAACACTCCGCATGGATGAGGACAAACACAGGAAAGTAAAAGGTCTCTTTGTGAAGAACCTATAGTCTGGTTTTGACATACTGTTAGCAGAACAAAGTTAGCCGCCAGCATGCGTCAGGGAGCGCCCAAAGGGAGAAAGTATAGTATTCCTCCATTTTCCAACCATGTTACCGTTCACCTTATATATACATATGCACAGGAGTGGGCAGTAACCCAAGCTCCAGCATTGTATAAAAATCACGCTGGATGGGATGAAGGCTCAACCCACCATGTGATCCTGTTAATAGTTTCACCACATGCTCAAAGACAATGTCCTATTAAGCAAGAAGCTAAAAACACAGTCAGGGGGATCTTACATCATTTATTTATTTATTTTGGAATTTTTTATAAAGCGGTTAGTTACGCTCTCCGGCGTGTCCCTGCACTGAGACTGAGTATGTGGGGGGGTGGAAATTTAAGGCAGTGGTAGGCGAAACAGGTGTGTTTTGAGGGCTCTGCGGAATTTGGCCTCAGAGGGTTCAAGGCGTAATTCAGTCGGTAATAGGTTCCAATTCTTGAACGATCTGCCCCCCATACAGGCTCTACGGATTTATGGGACTGCGACCAGGCCAGTGCCAGAAGATCTAAGCATCCGCTCTGATCTGTAGGGGGTGATAAGACAGTTTAGGGGGGCAGGTGCTCTACCTCCCGAGATGCGATGGCATATGCAAAGGGCTTTGTAATTGATCCTTTCACGGATCGGCAGCTAATGAAGGGACTTTAGAGCAGCTTTAGAGGAAGTTCGCCTAGGAAGCCTTAGCACCAGCCGGGCTGTCGCATTCTGCAATACTTGGAGACGGTTGAGACTGCTGGCCGTACTACCCAAGTAAAGGAGATTGGCATAATCGAGTCTTGATGTTACCAGGGCGTGCACAAGGGTCTGTCTGTCACCAACGGGGAGCAGGTCAAGGACCTTACGTAAGGTCTTGAGTATCCCAAAGCACATTCCCACAACCCGATTAATCTGGGGCGCAAATGACAGTTCGGAGTCAAATAGTACCCCGCTAACATCAACTTGAATATCAGGAGATCATTTGAAATGCACTTCACAAATGAACAATTTCTTGCATCACTTATCAAAACTTGATAATACATTTAGTCTAGTTTTCATTTACAGACACTTGAACACTTGCACAAAGACATATGCTGTCCAACATGCAGATAGTGCTGCATTAATGAATAACGTTATTCGGGAAAAATACAAAAAAACACCAGTTGTCTCAAATGGATGTTTCTGTCAAAGCTATAGCACCTGAAAACAGGTACCTAACAGCATTTACTATATTAGAGTCCCAGTGACAATTATTTTAAATTCTCCCTGGGTATAAGAATAGCTCAGGGGTATTTTCTGAAAGAATTACTGAATTGCTAAAGCACTTTGATGAAAAAGTGTTGTCCTATATGGGTGATATTTATCTAACGGACAACCTTTTGGGGAAACACTTGACCAGGATGAGCACCATTATTTTGGGATTGGCCCCTGGGGGCTACAAATTTAATTTTGAGAAATCAGAATTTGCCCAACTCTGTGTCCTATTTTTGGGATATGAGCTTTCAAGTGAAGGGAAAAGCCTGGCAGCTAACGTTTTAGAAAAGTGTGCGCTGCTCCAGCCTCCAAAGACTTTAAACAACTTCCAATCAGTACTGAGATTTCTAGATTTTGGCAGAACATACATTTTTGATTTCACAGAGAGAGTAAAACATTTCTAAAATCTTTTTCAAACCTGATTTTTCAGTCAAACACTGGACACCAGAACACACCAATATTCTTTGTTCACTCCAGGAAGATATTATTGCTTCCAAACACATACATACATGGGTAAATGTGCACCACTTGGTACTCAGTATTATTTTGGGTCAATGCGGGTACACTTATTAAACCTTTAATGAAGGTGAAACTATAACAATCGCATACAAATTTCATCTGTACACAAACACAGAAATGAGTTTTAATTCAACAGAAAAATAATTCTGACAACCATTCAGACTTCTGTAACAAAATAAAGAGCACTGGCTCATGGGAAGATGCATTATTGTCGTCACCCCAGTACCGGGGATAGCATTCCCAATGCCAAAGCCTTTCATCCAGAATGGATACAAAGGGCTAATTCTTTTGCTGCATCAGACTTTGAATGCAGATTTGATCCACGTTTAAAAACACAGGCATTCCTGCAATATGAAAAAGAAAACCATCTACCAAATGAAATATTGCCTCTAGATCAGTATGTATTTTAATTTACACTGATGAGTCTGCCCCACTGTCCGCCTATGTTAAAGATCAGATGCTGGATGGCAATTTCTGTCCTCATTGCACCAAAAAACTACCTCTAGGTAATAGCATGGCTTGGTTGGCAGCTTTAAAAGCCCTGATACTTGCAATTGTGAACACGGATCGAGAATTCCCCACACTCATAGTGTGTGATTCCTTTTACTGTGTGCAATGATATAATAAATATTTACACCATTGGGAACAAAATGGGTTTAAAGATGAAAAAAAGGTGGCATAATTAAACACAAAAATTATGGGAACAGGTAGTGGAGTTAAAAAACGACCTACCAAAAACTCACGTGATTAACACGCTGAGTCATCAACGTGATGGCTTACTGTTGAAGGGAATTCAGTGGCTGTTGAAGCCACAAAGGGGGCTGTTCACACAGCTTCCATAGCTGCGCACACTCGTCCAACAACGAGAATAAGACTGTTAGAATACGGTGACTGTAATTGCTTCATTCAAAGGCAGCACAGCAGTGAAATTTCCACTCAAATACTCGTACAAGTTAGGTGCAAACAACATTCCATATGCTCAGATTCCTGGAGTGGGGGATAGAGTATTTCCAAATATGGATAGTAGGCAGGAATTAATCATTTAAAACACACAAGGGCTTGGGCTCCGCGCATTCAGGGGTCATAGCTACTATTTCTTCATTGCAACAGTGCTGTTGGTGTCCAGGGATCAGAAGTCAGACTATTGGCTTTATCTTGAACTGCAACATCTGCAAACAAATGCCTGGCTACACCATCATAAGACCCGTGTAGGTCCCATTGCTAGACAGCATCAGACTTGATTGTGTCATGTAACATGACCACTGTGGCCCTTCAAATTTTGAGGTGGCTTAAAAATATATCTTAGGGGCAGTGTATCCGTGCTCAGGTTTCCAATTGGTATGACCTCCGCAATCGGCTGACGCTCAAAACTGTTATAGAAAGAGTTGCGAGTCCATAATAGGAGATACACAAGCAACGTTACACCCTGACTGTGGCTCCACACTTGGCTCTCGAGCCTACTAAGAGGCCATGGAAGGGATGGACACAGTGTTTCGGTACTCCTCTCCAACGCCATCCTGAGGGAATTAAGGTAGAGGAGAGGAAGGACTGGGGCATAGAGCAATCCTGAACAGCTAGGGTATTAGGCGGGGCATTAGTGGGGTCAAACACTTATATGGATTCAGGGGGAAATACACACTCAGCCAAGAAGCTCTCTAGGAGGTGTCTCTCCATTTACAAATGTGGGAACCTGATCATAAATGTGAAGGCACAGTGGCGGATGAAAACCATTCTGTATCTATGATCGTTTGGCTGTTTTACAGGAACTAAAGGAAACAATGAAACAAACAAAGATTCTGACAAAGTGAAACAGGCCGCCAGTGGGAAGTCGAGGTAATCACGGCTAGTCCTGTCTGAATCCCAAAAGTAGGGGATCTGTGCAGAGAGAGAAAAAGATCGCGGACACAAAGGAATTTGGCCCCTCATACAGAAGTACATGTGCCAGTCCTTAAAGTGAAAGGAACAAGTACTGTACTTTTGCCGCATCCTGCCGTGATAAAAGCACCAGATTCATTTCAAATGAAAGAATCAACCAAAAACTATGTGGCCAATACTGTGCAGTAGGCCTTGTGAACTCCACAATAGTAGGCGTCCCTCTCACTACTATTCAAGAAATTCAAACTGAAAGGCTCATCAGGTTTGAGAAATCAAATCCATGGAGTGGGGGACTATGCAACAATGCAATGGAACCAGTTCTCCTTGAACCAACCTTTCAAATTCAAAATAAAAGTCAAGACAACACTCAAGTTGCAATTTGGCCAAAAGCAAATGTGTACACCAACGTTTTTTCAATTAAAGCATCTATTAATAAAAGCTTCTACATTTTTTCAACAAAAACATCAAATAATAAATGCTTAACCCCTTCCATGCTCATGACGAGCTCAGCTCGTCATGAGGTACAGTGGAGCTGTGCTCATGACGAGCTGAGCTCGTCATGACCACACCCGTTTTCATTGACTTTCAGCACAGGAGATGAATATGTGCAGCATCCATGTGGTTAAACGTTTTTCAACAAAAGCATCAAATAATAAAAGCTTCAACGTTTTTTCAACAAAAACATCAAATAATAAAAGCGCCAACGTTTTTCATCTAAAGCATCAAATAATAAAAGCTTGAACGTTTTTCAACAAAAACATCAAATAATAACTTCAACATCTGAACGTTTTTCAGCAAAGACATTAACTATTAACTTCAACATTTCAACGTTTTTCAACAAAAACTGCAGAAATAACTTCAACTAAATACGATGCAATTTCAACAATTGATCTTACAGCTACTGGCTATTTCATTAACTGTGATACGTTTTCCAAGGCTCCACGTGAACAGGAAGCGGCAGCCAGCCCAAAAGCAAACAACAAACATGCAAGTAAAAAGTTTTGAACCTTTTCTTTTTCCAAAAGATACGGACCTGGCTTCACCATGAGTAGAACTATGGAGTATTTCTGGGTTCATCTTTTTCTGTTCTGGCTTTGCTTAAAGCTAGCTTTTAGTATGACTCTTAGTGGACACTTTCTACAACACAGGATCAACATAAAACTGAAGCCACGTCCATTTTTAGTTCAAATGCAAAAGAGACTTATAAATGCATTCGGCCTGAACAAGCCTTTGTATTCTAAATGATATACTTAATTATCCTGTTTTTAATTCTGATTAATGTATTTTGAACTTTCATTAATTTTCATTCATTTTATCATTCATTCAGTGATGTCATTACCTTCAGTAAAAATTTTTGAAATTGGGTTACTGATACAGTGAATAATATGCTGTCTGTTTTAGGAATAATTGCTACATTTTAAGATCATGAAATGGTAGAGATTTATTTGTATTGTGACGCTTTATACCGGTTACCTTAATTAAGGTTATCAAGTACTACACTACATTTTTAATGCATCTAGAAATGTGGTTGTTTAAACACCAGTATGAACGTTGCCAAACACCAACAAACACCATTGCACGGGGGTGGAATAGTTCACATACATCAACAGCGGCAACATTAGATGCTATTTACAAAACAACATCAGAACCCAGTTTGGAAAGTATGGGTGGTTTGGCCTTTTGACACAAATACCTGTCACAAAAATTATTCCTGAACGTCACCAGGGGACTCAGTATACATAGGCCAGACCTACGTTATGTACAGATAACATCCAGAGGTAGTGAAATCCTACAGTGTAGGGAGGTTGTGCCTTTTTATTTTTCTGGCTAGTAGCCCCAACACTGACAGTAGTGAAAGGAAAGTTTCCTTTGTAAAATTCAATGCTCAAGGAAATCTGAAAACCATGCTTGTGCAGCACTTTTTATTTTTCATTTCACATCAGCTAAAGAAATATTTTTTCTTTTTTGCAAAATAGCACTCTTACATACAGACTGCCCCTCTTTCCTTTTTGATAAATGTTATCTTTCACATACGAGCAGTGTGATACACCTTGGGAATACCTCGAACAGGAACTATGCTTCTCATGGTTTCTAATATTTAAAAGACCAGTCTGAAATGACTGCAACATACCTGTTCTCTGATGCCTGTTTTTAGCAGTGAAGAATGCGTGGTCATCATCTGTATGACACTTCCAAAGGAAGACGCAAGTGGCATTTACCACCAGGCTGGGTCTGCTGAAGTTCCATGCTTGGCTGTGTCCCAAGCGTATTCCCATCAAACCTAAGCATTCCTTGCAAATCCAGTGGGTGCCTTTTGCTTCCTTTAGCAGCACCAAGGTATCAATTACAGCTTCAGAACCAGCGACTGGCAGCACCATTCATTCTGTGCTCCCACAACTATTCTGCAAGGTATTAAAAAGGTCTGTTCCCTGCAGCAACTAGCAACGAAATGTTGTGTCTCCCAGCCAGCATTTTTTATCTTTATTTTTGCAAAACATGTCCTGAAACACATTTTTTCTCTTATTGTTTCAACTTTTACTGAGTGCTTGGAGCTTTCCCTCTAAATTAACCTTTTGTTTTTTCTAGAGAAAGCCTGGTCTTCTGAAACAGCATGTAAGAGTTTTCAATTTTATAAACAGAAACGTTTATAAGTAACTACTGACTCTAAAGAGTATTTTTTTAATGACACTATAGATTTTTCCTGTCTACACAGAGTTTATAGTAATTTTACATATTTTAACAGCTATATTTTCAGCTCATAAACCACTCATGCAACTACCTGCCAATTATATGCAAATGCCTATTTTAGTCATATAGTTTGCTTTTAATGGGTTATTCACGATTGTCCATAGATTGGAGTGGGTGTTATATGTTAAATTAAGGCCCTAACATAGGTGCACCGTTTCAGAGGCACAAATCCTTCGTGCCACAAAGACAGGCAGGCCATTTCACCCACTTAAGGCCCTTTCACCTACATTAGCCCTCCCTTTACAATAACGAGCAACAGAGGCTGTCCCTTATCTGATGTGTAAATGTAAATGTGTAAATGTAAATGTAAATTTACATTTACATTTACATTTACCTGCCAATTATATGCAAATGCCTATTTTAGTCATATAGTTTGCTTTTAATGGGTTATTCACGATTGTCCATAGATTGGAGTGGGTGTTATATGTTAAATTAAGGCCCTAACATAGGTGCACCGTTTCAGAGGCACAAATCCTTCGTGCCACAAAGACAGGCAGGCCATTTCACCCACTTAAGGCCCTTTCACCTACATTAGCCCTCCCTTTACAATAACGAGCAACAGAGGCTGTCCCTTATCTGATGTGTGCTCTGGGCGCAGAAGACGGTCCATCCTAAATACGTAATCTCCATGTCCAACAGTGACTAACCTAAGTCACAACGAATTCTTAGAAACAGACCCTTCGCTCTTGGGATTTTCCCTAGCACAGGATTATTGATTTCTCCAAGAACTCATTAAATATGCATGACGTCAATACTAACATTCCAAGGCACCTATCTGATATAAATATACCTCCCTTTGCCCAAGCAAGGCGGAAGAGACCAAGACTTCCATGCCGACACTCTGACGGAGACACTCTGATCCGAGACGCTGCAACCTGCGTCATGCCACAGCTCCAGCTGGCAGAAGTCCCTCACCCACCCTGGAGGGTCCAGCTCGAAATAAGGATGAAGTCCCACTACGGTAATGGGGTTAGACTAAATCCTAGGGGGATTCTTGGCTCTCTAAGACCTACACACATGCTAGGTACACTTAGGTACATCCAGTTAAGCATCATAGGGGTATAGGCTTTATCTTAATGCATTCTGTATTTCATGTATGTGTACATTACTATTGCAAAATGGTAGAACTATACAATACCTTTTTATTTAACTGCACTGCTGGCCATAATTCTCTGCTACTGTCCAACAGTTGGCCCAGCACATATAACCAGTACTAGAATAACAACTGTGCAATAAATTTTAATGTAAACACACCGACTGTTTCTTCTATGTACTTCTCTGAGATGAGTGACTGAATGAAAAGTAGTATATTGTTTCCACGATCCTGAGGGATCAGGGTTTTATGTTATGTGGTTGCCAGAAGCTATTCCCTTCTTGTCTTCAAGAGGTTTCTAGTGGCATCTGAGATAGCTGGTACACAGTAATTAAGTTTAATATACATAATACGGGCATACTGACCTCAGTCCTATGCCAAGCCTATCGTGTATGTTATTCCAATGCGCAGAGCCTATAAGGGAAATAGGAACTACACTACACAAGCAGGTGAATTATCGCAGAACACTGGATATCCGATCTATCTGGAGGGTGGTGCTGTGGCTTCCAATAAAACCCTTATGTGAATGAAAGTAAGTGATATTCCTGATGTAAGAAAATGAATTGTTAATTTTATTAGATGTAGTCCATCACAAGTAATAAAGTCACTAACCTCTTCAGTTCAAAGAAAACAGGCATTGGCTTAGTCAAAATGTGTGAAGCATTTAGTAGAACAAACCACTTACGAAGTCAAAAACAAAACACAATAAAAACCCCAGTACAATTTATAAAATAGTGAAAAATGTAATTTAAAAAAGTGAGCCCAAAAAGGGAAACCAGAGATATGATTTTTTGAAGATTTAAGAGAAAAAGTGACAAGAAAAAGTAAAACACCAATCAGTAATCACGGTTTGCAGTTGATCGGGACCTACGTGCACTTTCAGGCTAACCGCGATAAAGAGTGGATCGGATACACGAAGCAGGCTCTTCCTGGTCAAGGAAATTACCTTTGGACTTAAGGTCCAATTTAGAATTTGGGAGTCTGGACGTACTTCAACAGAGCACTGAAGTAAATTACTTTGTCGCCCTAGAAGAGGTCCGCACAACCAAATTTTGAAATGGCTGTCGAGCCGGCGAACATTTCAAGCATTGACAGGAACCCCCTTCATGGATGTTGCTGCCAATAGAACATAACAGTCTCATGTAGAAAAGTTACAATTTGTTTCCATTTTCAAAAACAAAACACCATAGTGAGATTGTGTTATTGAAAATAAAAAAAATGCCTTCCCCTTGCCATGGGAGTTATCTTCCATGGCTAGGGGACCATTTTCCAGGTTTTACTGCCACTTCCCGCCACTGGCTTACTGGTGGGGACGGACAGTGGAACATGAACTGCATGTCCACTCATCTAAATTAGGTGGATGAACATACATGTCAACCCCTTTTGGCCCTTACTCCATCCGGCTGTCGGTGGGGTGTAACCAAGGCAGAGACAGGGTAGTATCCGTCACTGTTAAAGGGTGGACCATTATGTTGGGGGAAAGGCCAACATATCTCTGAAATCAAGTCAAAACTTTCCAGCCAGGTAAGGTACCAAACTGCATCTACCAAAGTCCCTTCTAAATGAGGTAGGCATTGAGCAAGGACCTGCTGAAGCCAGTGGTCTCTGCAGGAAAAGCTCCAGGTGGGAAAAGTCACATTATGCACCTAAGGAAGTTCTCTTGTTGGCTGAATGCGGCTTATCCCCTCACCCATTGGAAATTCCAAAATTCTGACTTAGTCTCCCTTTCAGATCTCAGATTCCACCAGTGGGCATGGCAGCAAGATGTATCTGGGAAGGTAGTACCAAAGTCAGAAAGGCTTGCTGCAATGGTCTCCTGAGGTACAGGTTTAGGCAGCAAAAAGCTCTGAGAGGGACCAGCCTAATTTTCTATCCTAGCTACGATGCGCCTTGGGTGGACTGACTTGGTGGTTGTTCTGGATCCTCAAGAGCTCTATACTTCCAAAATTTCTCTAACCCTTCTGGACAAAACTAAGGCTCCCAGGGAAGCTCAGAAACAACTCTTATGAGTCAGGACTTACTGCAGCAGAAACCACTAGCTGGGTCCTGTCCTCTTTAAGTTGCAACTAGTCAGTTCAGGAAAAGAACTCTTGCAGCTTGTAGTGGCACTCTAGCCACACAGGAGGTCAGCTAACTGATGGTCAGAGTCCACATCTTTGTCCTGTGTGCAAATGGGAGCAACTCGAGCCCTCCGGGTCTTCTCATAGATCTCAAACAGCTGGTGCCATCCTTCTGTTCTTCCATTGGTCCAGAAAGTGTTCAGAAGACCTGGTGGTGAAGTCCACTTTAGTACAGCTCAGTGGCCTGTGGGTTGGGGTGACTCGTGGACAATCCCTAATAGATGGGGAAAATGTTTTAGAGGGCAACTCTACCCACTTTTAGGTTTAAAGTATTTTACTGAAGCAGGGTAAAGAAGGAAACAACAGGGCAATAAAAGAAAAAACCACAGGTGCTCCACAATAAATGCATACAGTGTATTAGATACATCAAAGCAGTTCAGTTCCTGTCATAGGCTCCTTTCGGCATGGATACACAGCTCGTTCGCCTGTGGTTAAGGACAAATAAAAAAAGAGAAAGAAGGGGGGGAGGGGGGGAGGGAAGAGGAGGGAAGGGGAGAAGGGAAGGGGGGGAATGGAGGGGGAAATGAGGGGGGGAGGGAAAAAGGGGGGGATGGGGAAACAACCCTGTTCCACAACCTACCCAACCTACAAAGCCCCCCAACTACCACACCCCAACCCACCCCCTGTACTGTGCCAATGACCTCCAGCTCTCCCCTCATAGCGACCCTCCGGTCGACTCCTCTACTCAACGCCAACTCCGACCAATCAAACAGGCGGATCCGGTGGCGGTGTCAGTCGTAGCAACCTAAGATACCTGGGGCAGGTGATCTCCCTGAACTCAGAACACAACAAGCTATGGAAAGGCGCCCACAGCTCCTCAAAAGCATCTGTTTCCCCCAGTGCTACCAAAGACATCTTTTCCATGCCAAGGACATGCCACAATCTATGCAGCCAGCCGACAACAGTGGGAAGTGTGGTGGAGCGCCAGTGTATGAGAATGTTTTGCACCGCTGACCCTAAGGCTATCGCAATCTGTCTGCCCCTTCTAGACCTGAGAGGATACATCAACCCATTTGGCAACCCCAGCAGGACATAGGCAGGGAACCGTGGCAGCTCTATCTCAAAACATTTGTCCACCTCACCAAGAACCTCCTCCCAATAAGAAGCCAAAAGGGGACAATCCCACAGTATGTGTGTAAGCGTGCCAGTTTGGCCACAGTTACGCCAGCACGTCCCCGGGATTGATCTATCCATCTCATGTAATTTCTCAGGAGTGCGGTACCAGTAGGTCGAAATTTTAGTGAAGGTCTCCGTGAGCCCCATGTGATAGGCCGAGTGGCGTGAGCGGTAGGAGATGTGGTCCCATTCTGTGTGGCTCAACACTCGTCCGAGCTCCCGTTCCCAGCGCTCCCTACCGGGGTTGTGAATGTAAAAGGGGGGGGCTGCAGCATCTTGTACAAATCGGAGATAAGTTTAGCATCCGACGTGCGAGTGATTAACCAGCGCTCGTACACCGTGATCTCCCGATCCGCCGAGTCGCGCACTTGGGGTTGTAGTGCCCAGTGGCGCGCCTGCATATACCTCATGCGCTCTGTCTCAGGGAAGCCGTATTCCCGCCGTAAGTCCTGAAAGGGGATGACACCCTCGGGGCCATATAGGTGATGCAAAGTGCAACAGCGGGCCTCCCGCCAGCGGTCGTAAGCAACAGGCTCCAGTCCCGGACCGAAGTCCGGATTGCCAGTTAACGGCGTGAAGGGGGAGGGGAAGGTAGTAAATTCATGCTTAGTGGCCACCAAGTCCCACACACGAAGTGGGACACGTGTCACAAAAGATGCGTAGAGGTTGGAGGGCCGGTGTGACCTCCTCAAGAACGGCACCTCCTGTAGCGTTCTACCTGCTACCGCCTGGTCCTGGAACAGCCAGTGCTTGTCCGACTCCCACCGGCTCCATTCCACCAGGTAGCGAAGTTGGTTGGCCTGGAAGTATTTCCGTAAATCTGGTATCCCCAGCCCCCCAGATTCGGGCGCCAGCGTTGCAATGTTCCTCTTAATCCGCGGTCTGCGGCCCTGCCACACAAACCGCACAACGGCCGATTGAGTCTCTGCAAGCCACCCTGCGGGAGGCTGGAGCGGCAACGCCCTAAACAGGTATAGCACCTGAGGCAGGAGGGTCATCTTTACTGCGGCCACCCTACCGAGCAGCGACAACGTGCCTTTGTCCCACCGGCCCAATTCCTCTCTGATTTTGGAGCCCAAAGCCGCATAGTTGGCCGTGACCATCGCCGGGAGGGAGGGCGCCAACAGAATCCCTAAATACGGAATTTGGTCCCTGGACCAGCTCAGAGGATAAAGTCTCTGCAGTTCCAACCTGGTGGCGCCGGTGAGCGAAATGTCGAGGGCAGCTGATTTCCCAAGGTTCACCTTGAAGCCCGCCACCGCGGCGAAGAGGTCCAATTCAGCAATGCAAGCCGGCAGCGACCTCCGTGGGTCATCGAGCGTCAAAATGACGTCATCTGCATATAGGCTGATCGCGTGGGGAAATGCGCCCATCTTGACCCCGACAATGTCGGGGTTCTGCCGAACCCTTTGAGCAAACGGCTCCATATAAAGAGCAAAGAGCAATGGGGACAGAGGGCATCCCTGTCGCGTGCCCCTCTCTATGGGGAAGGGCCGGGAGCTGCCCCCGTTCACTCGGACCACCGCAGACGGGAACCGGTAACAGTTGAAGATTAAGTGCCGAAACCTCCCGCCTATCCCGAACTTGCCCAAGACCTTCTCCAGGTAGGGCCAGTGCACCCGGTCGAATGCCTTCTCCGCATCTATGGAAAGGAGCATTCTTTCCCCGGGGATCCTGGAGGCCTTCTCAAGAATATGAGTCACCCTCTTTGTGTTGTCCACTGTCTGCCTACCAGGTACAAAGCCCGCCTGATCCGGGTCGACCATGCCCGGGAGATGAAGTGCCAAGCGTGCTGCCAATATGCTGGTGTACACTTTCAAGTCCGTGTTCAGTAACGAGATAGGGCGATAAGACCCACAGGCGGTCCTGTCCTTGCCCGGTTTTGGGATCACGGAGACCGTGGCTTGCAGGAATTCAGGGGGAATGGCACCCGGTTCCGCGAACGTGTTGAAAAGGCGGGTCAACAGAGGCGCCAGCTCCTGACAAAAGGTTTTATAAAACAGAGGGATGGAGCCATCCGGGCCCGGGGCCTTGCCCGGCTTGAGCCGGGAGATCGCCGTGACCACCTCCTCGATACGGATCTCCCGTTCCAAGTACTGGGCCTGTTCCGGCATCAGCGAAGGGAGCTGCACCGACTCCAGGTAGTCCGTCTCTGTCTGAGCAGAAGGGACCTCACCAGTGTAGAGATCTGCGTAAAAATTACGGAAAACATCCGCTATTTGCTCATCCTCCGTGACCGGGTGCCCGGCCGGGGTAACCAATTCCTTCACTCGGTGCTGTTGGTGTTGCACCCTGAGCTTGTTGGCTAGGAGCCGTCCGCAGCGGTCGCCACCGGTATAATACTTGTGCTTCAGACGAAGCATCGCGTATTCCGCCCGGTCCGTGTCCAGGGCGGACAAGAGTTTCCTGGCGGCTTTCAGCTGCCTCCAGATCCTGGGGGCTCCCGTTCTGAGATGAACCTGCTCCAGCTCCCGCACCTGCCGGGTAAGCTCGTCCCTTTTGAGCTGTCGGTCCTTATTCTCCGCCGAGGAGAGAGCGATAAACTCGCCCCGAAGCACAGCCTTTAGAGCTGCCCATTGCGTCGCGCGGGAGGTTTCGTCATTGTCATTTACGCGTTGAAATTCCGCGATGGCCGCGCGAATCTGCTCCACCGTCGACCGCTTGTGCAATAATGTGTCCCGGAGTCGCCAGACCCCCCTCGGCCGGGCCACCGGGGGCAGATTGAAGGTGCCCTCTACCGGCGCATGATCGGAAAGAGAGAGGACCCCCATGTCAGCGTTCAAGGCGGAAACGAGCATCGGTCCCGACACGAGTAAATGGTCCAGCCGCGCATAAGACTTGTGTGCGTGGGAGAAGTAAGAGTACGCGCGGGTAGTAGGGTGGAGGTGGCACCACATGTCATGCAAGTCCAGCTCCTCAAGTCGGGTGCGAACCGAGCCCGAAAGCTCTCCCAACTGGTGGCGCCGTTGCACAGACCTGTCTAGCGCCGCATCAAAAACCAGATTCAGATCCCCCCCCAACACTATGTGCCTATCAGAAGTGGACGCCACATCATCCAGTGCCCTATGCAAGAATTGCTCCTGGCGGTCATTGGGGCCGTAGATAGAGCCTACAGTCAGCACCAAGCCTCCCACCCTAATCCTGTACGCCAAGAGCCTCCCTTTCTGCTCCGCCACTTTGTGTAAGATCTCCCCCCGGAACCCCCTGGAGAACAGAAGTGCAACCCCTGCCGTTTTGAAAGCGCTGGAGGAGAAAAGCTGCGTGGGGAACTTAGGGGTACGCATTCTGGGACAGTCTTTTGCCAGAAAGTGGGTCTCTTGTAACAGGCAGACATCCGCCTGGGAATTCTCTAGCAGAGACAGTACCGCTCGCCTTTTAACCGGATTGTTCAGCCCTTTCACATTCAGAGTGACAACTTTAAGAGCCATCAAGGAGGGAAACCAACGAAACGCACATAAGCGGGCAAGGCCCAGCAAGCGAACATAGAAGCCACTTCACGAAACCCCAGCGCGCAGCAACATAGGCATCTCTGCGGCACAGTACAGACCCTGAACCCCACAACCCCACAACAGAAGGAACCCTCCCCTTCCCCTGGAACATCACGAACTCAACCCCACACCACTGCCAACTCCCAGTCCCCTCGCTGACCCCCAAACTCAAAACACCCCCCTGCAATTCCCATTCCTGTCCCCCGCTTCTCAAACCATAGAAAGAAGTCATTGTCCCAGTCCGGTCCTTTACAGACAAGGCCGTGGAAAGTCAGTTTAGTGGACGTCCAGCCACCAACACCTGCACTCGCCATCCCGCCCCACCCGCCCCCAGAACCCCCGCACCTGCGATAAGAAAAGGCTAATGCAGACTCCCCCCGGAGTGAGTTCAGGCCGTCAGGGCCACTTCACCGGTCGCGTCGCTCTGGAGGCCTCCTGGATGGCAGCCGACATATCCGCCCGAATCGTGGGTGAGTCCGGCCGCTCCGGCGGCGGGGAGCGCCTCTCCCCCGCCTGCTGCCAACCGTCCCGGGTGCTGCGTCTGCGGCGCGGCGTCGGGGTGTCTGTATCCGATGCCGTGATGCCCAATACTGTGCAGACATCCTGAAGGGACCGGAGCTGGTGCAATATTCCGTTCCACCGAAAAATCAGGCGGAAAGGGTGCCCCCAAGAGTACTGTGTCCCCTGTTCCCGGAGGAAGTCCGTGGCGATTTTGAAGGATTTTCTTTTCTGCAGTGTAACCGTAGATAAATCCTGATAGAGGGCCACCGGGCGATCACGGAATCGGAAAGGCTGCTGCCGCCGCGCCTCGCGAAGGATCCGTTCCTTTAGGGGGAAGTCCGGCAGGAAGGCCAAGATGTCCGGGGGAGGCGCCGTAGCTCTGCGGGGGCGGCCCACTCTGTGCGCTCTGTCTATGCGAACCTGGAAGTCCTCCGACTCCCCCAGAATTGAACGGAAGAGGGCCTCCAGGTATGCGGTCACGTCCTCCCCCTCCTCGCCCGACGGGACGCCCCGGACTCTGATGTTGTTCCGCCTGGACCGATTTTCGAGGTCCTCGGCGTGGGCCTGCAGCTCAATCTGTTGCTCCCGCAGCCGCAGGACCTCTTGCTGCAGGTGGGTGATCTCCTCGTCCCTGGAGTGACCTGCTTCTTCCACGGTGTTGACTCGTTCTCCCAGGGAGTCCACCTCTCGCCGAATCTCGCGGACCTCCCCGGCCACCTCCTGCTTCAAAGTCTGAAAATCCTCCCGCAAGGAGCTAAACAGCGACTCGAGGAACGAACGCGTCACCGGGGGTTCACCGCCCTCAGCGCCTCTGGAAGGGGCCGGGGAGGTCGTGGCTGTTTGGCTCCCTCCGCTGCGTAGGGCCCCGCGCCCCAACATGTCCGGCAAAGTCCGATCACCCCTCCTCTGGCCCCTAGCGTTCGACATCCTGGCGGTACGGGAATCAACGATGGCTGTCGCTCGGCGAAGAGGTGACCAGTGCCAAGGCAGCTATACTCCGGCCAGAAAGCTCCGTCACATAGAGGCCCTGAGCAAGGCCGGGCAGCCGGTCCGGGGTTCACAAAATGGCCGCCCGTTACAGTCAATGGGCCAACGCCCAGGGAGTGAGGCCTACCTCCGTCGCGGGTCCAGTAGCGAAAAACACCGCCGGAGGGCAGGCGTAGGCAGTCGGCGCCGGCACTCCTAGTAGATTAACACCCCCGGGGGCTTAACACTGCTCCTCCACAACCAGGGCTCGGCCGGAACGGCCGCACGAGGCTAGGACTCTCCAGGCCCCGGTCTTGCGTAGCGGCCGGAGGCCGACTCCGCCTCCCTCGATCTCCTCCGATTTCCTCCGTTCGGCTCCGCTCCGCCGGCGAAGCCTCCGCCGGCGCCTATTCGGCCACTTTGGCTCAGACACTCCAACGGGACACCACAGGTAGCTGAGCACGCCGTCGAGACCCCAAGCCTGGAAGCCTCGCGGCCTCGGGATCGCACACCGGCCGCCCAGCGGGCTCCGCCTCGGGCTGTTTCGGTCAGATTCGCACCTCCGGCGAGGCAATCAAAGCTCAATGGCCACTCCACACCACCACCCGGGTCACCAGGCGCAGTCACCGCTTGATCCGGGGGGGAATCAGCGGTTGCAAGCGGTGCGGGGTTTCAGGGGCACGGGAGCTCTCGGCAAGTGCGACCTCTCAGCCCGCCATCTTGGCCACGCCCTCTACCCACTTTTAGAGCAGATCTTATTTGCCTTGTTACAAACTATCTAAGATGGCACAGACCTTCTACTCTTGGAGGGAGCCCGAGTGCTAGGCATCGATGTGTTTATTGAAATTAACAGTCCCTTACTCCTAAATTACACAAACTGTTTCTGCAACCAACTCCCTTCGCACTGGACTGGTACCCAATTACCTAGAGCTAGACAACAACAGCTTCCTCATTCTTTAAATTCTCCTTACTATAAGCTATGAGAGGGCAGGCTTCACCTCTGTCCCTTTTAAGTTAATTACATTCCTGGAACTGCCACAGCTTTTCTTCCTATAGTCTCAAAGTCCTCCACTTTAAATGCATACATAGCATATATTACAAATTCATTGTAGCAGGTAGTCTGGCATGTCACAGATACTCACACTTGCATGCAAACTTCATTCATTTAACATGGAACTGTGCAGGCACCCAGGACTTTTAGCAGACAGTTTTGGATGCTTTATTCAAGATCATTAACCACGCCCTGTTGACCTCTCACCTTTGATGCAACTGCTGAGATATGCTGCCGACATCTCAAGGTCTCTCCAGCGACTGACTTTGTTGCTTCTACTGCTGGCAAGGCCCTGAATAGCTATGTCTTGGCCTTTCTCCTCTCTGAAGAGCACAAGATTGGTTCAAAGATGCAATTTTCTGAGTGATAATGCTAAACTGTATTTATTAACACAACCGATTACAGCAAAACTACCAGACATATAGCTAGACACCACTGCTAAACTATTTATTAACAATGAATTGCAGCATATACCAGAGGACAGGGTGGTACACACGAAAGGAACGGGTGTTGGCTGTTAACAGTATGATAACTGGGATTGATGTGGATTGATAACGTGTTTAGTTGCGACTATGTGAGCGTAAGATCTTTTACTTTCTGAATGTATCAGTGACATTGCCATAACACTAATGTACACTGCAGTATTGACCTTGGAACAGAAAAAAACGGAGTGTTATGTAAATCCTGGACCAATGCTACTGTTTTTTTTACAGATTATGTTGACTCGTGGACAATCCCTAATAGATGGGAAAAATGTTTTTAGAGGGCAACTCACTGCAACCAAAAATTAAATCAAACAAGCACTGGCCAAAACAACAGGTCTCAATTTTTCACTTTTTCAATGTTTTTTAGCCATGTTGTACAACAGTGCCACTGCAGTTCAGCGTGTCTGAAAGTTGAAAAAAAACCACTAGAACATGGCCAGCAATAGCTGGGACTACAGAAGGTGGAATGGTGGATGGGGTCATGCAGTACAGATGAGGGAGAGAGGGAGGTTGAGGGCAAACAAAATGGATGAGTGAAGGCTGGAGGGTGCATGGAACACACAGGGAGAGAAGCACATGAGGGAGCCAGCTGAAAAAAAGACACTCTGGTAAAGTGCTTAAACACAGAAAAAAGTAGCACCTAAAAATTGAGCAGTGGAAGGTCATAAGTGATGCATCCATTCTCCAGGAGAGAGACAAACACACAAAGAAAAAGGCAGCCTATGGCAGCAGATCAATTAGAAGCACGCAAATGAGAGTGTCAATGAGGCCAACCAGTGGTAAGCAATGGGCGGGCTTTAAGCCCACTGTTAGAAAACAAATGGTCCCAGAGACAGAGTATGCACTGTCTAGGTGAGACCTAATAAGGATGTAGGGAACATTAAGTGGTTCTGCTTTTCTTCAGCACTGAGGTCTAACCATGCACATTACATGCAACAGTCCCAGTACACCTTTTAAATTCATGAGCTGGAATTCAGACAATCTTGCCAAGCTTCTGTTAGACCAGATAGCAAACGTTTCTTGTGACACCCGATATTTTAACTTTCTAGAAAACATGATTATAGAATTGACTAAAACCAACATGTGTATATAAAATCAATAGTATAGAATAAGAAAAGGGGACACGCAAAAGCTGCTAATTCAGTCTAACCTTCAAATTCAGTTTGGTGTGAAATAGTACCTAGTGTTCAGTGTGCTGGTGGTGCATATTTCATATGTTCTAACATCCAAATTTGAATATGTATGCCTCTCCTAGCTTACTACATTGCAAGGACCTAGCAGAACTGTTCCTACAGATTTAATCAGTTAAATTTGACAATCCAAATTGGTTCTGTATTTTTGTGGAAGACTTCAACACCTATATTATTGCGATTCTGCTTTAATGAAAGCAAATTCTTTAAGTGGCTTGGGCCCTGCTGACATTTATAATTGGATAACAGATAAAAGAGGGAGTTATTGATTACACAAGGATGCACAGATGAACTTTACCCTTGGAAGCGGCAGTTTCACCTATGAAAATCGGAGATTAACCAGATTAAAGAGCCCATGCCAACACTAGACAGTCTCTTATCAGTGTTCTATTGGTAAAGTATCTTCTGTCAGTAGAGATGCGGAGGGATACACATCACTGTGGCCATGCTACCCAATTGTTAGAAATTTACATTGTACTGAAAAAGCCATAGCAGATCCATATTGCTTAGAAGATCTACAAATTTGGAAACAAATATGAATCAAAACCCTCTCCATAATCCGAACTGATACAACCTATTTATAAACGGATCTTTTATCTGAAACATCGGCAACATGTGTTTCAGTACCTTTATATGGGAGATGTGCTCAAATATATCAAAGAGCTTCTCCACTTCACATCAAAATCCTAATATGGACACTTCCTTGAATACTGGGCTAACAAATCAACTGATCACATTTGGTGGGGAAATGCAGGAATTAAAGAGGATGGAATGAAAGGCTTCATAGTGGCATAAAACAGTAACAACTTTAACGAAGTGTCACCTTCAAATACACATGGACAAAAAGAAGGGTGAAACACAAAATGGATGGCGGTCAAACATGCTCTACAAAGCAGAGATCACTGAGCACTTTGTAATACATTTGCTAAAATTACAAATATATAAATAGTAAATATTTATTCCTTGATAATAAAATATTTAAAAATAGTTAAAAGCATTTAAAATAGTTAACAATATAAATTGTTTTTATACTTTTTAACTTCAAATTTTATATATTTAAATTTTAAAAAATCCTATGGAGTTTCATTTTGTTACTACTGTTATTAATTTCTATAGGAGGATGAGGATCATCCCAGTAGTTGGCCATATGTAGTGTTACTACAAAAGTTTAGGTTACTACAAAAGTGTAGTTTGTGAATACTGAAAAATTGTAAACTTACTCAAAAGTGTAAACTTGCTAAAAATTATAAGTTACCTCTGTGAATTGGGTCCTTAGATTCAAACACAATGTGCTTCATCATTTGAGCAGCAAGAGATTATCATCATTAACAGTATATGCAGAGCAAAATGTGATGAAACAATATTTGTTAGCCACATTATATTACAGAGTGAGACATTCATTTCCTAAGTTTGAAAATGATTGGACTACCTCTGGTAAACAACCTGATAATAAGTTGAGGGAAAGTTAGAGCGTCAACTATCTTTTGGTACAACAAAAAACGCCCTCAAGATAATATGCCATATAATTCTTCTTCGACTTAAAGCAAGTTCGTAAATACTTATACAACGAAATACACAAAATCATTTTTTCAAACTAGAAAATATGTATTGCCTGCTGAGACACTTAAGTATGCTTGGTACAATCCATTAACAGACAATACTTACCCTTAGAAAATTCTTTTAAAATTTTTTAAAACAGTGTCATGATTTGACGTGTTGCGTTGCACATCCATTCAAATTGGAAAAATGTTGATTTATAAATAAATACAATAAAATGTTACCCAGCTGTGGTTGTCAATAGGGCTAATGGGTCAGCAACACTTTCTTTCGAAAATGCATTTTTTGATTTACCTAGAACTTTGGTTCCCATGGACATATCTGCACCCAAGATAAGGGTGAGGGGGAAATATGTGTTTCCCAATCACCATTTGAACTCTCTTGGGAAATTCTGTTCGCAGCTACAGTAAAGACCACTAGCAGATTAACTCAAAGATCATGTTTTTTGTGGTTTGGAGAAAAGCCATTCACTAGTTTTTAAGATTTTGATATTTGAAAAGGGTGGAGGTTTGGCCTGAAAGTGTCAGGGCTTTTGCATGTTTTGACAATGGAAGAAGCTTTTGTTAATTTGATATGATTTTAGCAATATGCATGACTTTTGGCAGACACTTAGCACAGTGAGCTTACTCTTGGTAGTTACCAATTCGTGGCAGTTAATGTTAAGGGTGTAGCTAAAATGTGAGTTCCAAACAATCCATGTGCTAATAACTTGGCCCTGTCTGATGAATCTGTGCATAATTTTTATATAACAAATTTGTGCCAATCAATTAGGAAACGAACATAAGGAAGGGGCAATAACACTTTCTTTTCCTCAATGTTTTTTGTGCAATTTGATGAGTCTGCATTAAATGTGAGAGGCAGTTAGCAAGTTATTCCAGTGCAGTTATTTCAGGTCTCAAGTAGGCCACAGGGCCGGACTGGGACCTGAAAGCAGCCCTGGCAAATTTTGGCAGACCAGCCCTTGTCCGGCGAGTAGCGAGCGTGCGCAGCGAGCGAGCCCAACTGCTACTAGGGTGGTTTGGGGGGGGTTCTCCCCGCAAGAACGTTTTGGAAAAAGACAGACCAAAATGGTGAATTTTACAGCACCTTTTTCATTACATATTCAATTGTATCAACTTTCAAAGCACAGTAAATAGTAGATAATGACCTTGTAGAGCACCAGGTTACCCACCCAGTCATATGTACCCATAGACATTCTTTCAGAGAGCACCAAAAATAGACACAAGAAGTGAATCAGAGAGAACAAAGTAAAAGTGAGACCAGTCCCCAAATGGTGTGTAGCGAGCAAGCGCAGTGAGCAACCACTACTAGGAGGAGTTTGGTGGGTTGTCCCCCCAAGAAAATTTTGGCCAAAACAAAGCATTTGTCAACACATTTTTCATTAAAGCATAGTAAATGATTACCTTATGGAGCACCAGGATAACCAGTCATAAAGCACAGACATTCCTACAGAGAACACTAAAAAATGGAATGTCTAGCACGAAACATGAATTTAAATATAACCAATTTATTCTTCATATAAAATAGCATTAAGACATTTAAAAACAAATTTAACCTCAAGCAATTGTGCAAAGGTTCAGAGTAAAAAGTGTACAAGTAAATATGAAAACATTAAATGATTTTTATATCCTGAGTTTTGTAAACAGTGCTCAAAGGAAGCGTGTAAAGTTTGGCCTGAAACTGGAAATTCACACATAAGCACCTAGGCACTGAGCCAGGCCTGATCACAACAGACCAGAAAGCACGGAAACGTCACTCATAAGCACTCAGGCCAATAAGCATTGAAATGTCACAAATGAGCCTCCAGGTCACTGAGGCCAGCAACTATGGAAATAGCACACATAAGCACCCAGTCCAGAAAGCATTGAAATGTCACAAATGAGCCTCCAAGTCACTGAGGCCAGAAGCTATGGAAACGTCACACATAAGCACCCAGGCCAGTAAGCATTGAAATGTCACAAATGAGTCTCCAGGTCATTGAGGTCAGAAGCTATGGAAATGTCACACATAAGCACCCAGGCCAGAAAGCATGGAAACGTCACACATAAGCACCCAGGCTGCCAGAAGGCATTTAAATGTCTCACATGGCACCCTAGCCAGAAAGCATGAAAAATTCACACAAAGGCACCCGGGCCAGTGGCACTGGAAATTTTTTCAGAGTGTGGGTGCTGCCATCAATGTTGCCTGTACATCACTGCAGTCATGGGATTGTGAAAAATTCAAGAATCACACAAAGAACAAGGGTAACAATTCAGCCTTGCTTATTCCGGGACACATAAAACTTAAAAGTATATGCCAAACCATTTAAATACACAGCACTCTGCATACTGCAGCCTTCCCTATGGAAAGGACTTGCCCTAGTGGTGACATCCTGGTGACAAATGTAGTAAAACGGAATATTTTTAGGCCTGGCAAAAGGTTCCTTTTGCCAGGTCAAAATGGCAGTTTTACAACTGCACAGGCAGACTGCAATGACAGGCCCTGGCCTTGGCACATGTTTAAATAGGCTACTTACGTGGGTGGCACAATAAGTGTTGCAGGCCCACTGGCAGCCTTTAATTTACAGTCCTTGGGTACATGTAGAACCACATTTCTAGGGGCTTACAAGTAAATTTAATTTTCCAATTCGGTGTAAGCCTATTTTACCATGTTTAAAGGAGGGATTAGCTTATGCAAATAGGAGTTCCGGAGTCCGTGACAGAGTGCAAGCAGCATCTAAGCACAGCATGGGCCTCACTATCACTGACGGGACGCGAGCCTCTGATGCTACAAGAGCCACCAGGCTGCTGTTACTGTTAGTGACAACAGGGCAATGTTCAAAATTATTTTAATAATGCTTGAGGTGAAGGCGAGCCAGAGCATCAGGTATAAATACAGCGCACAGATCTGTCCGGGAGAGGGAGCCAATAAATGGGTGGGCCCACTTTGGAATGAGAGGGGGTTTGGACAAGTTTACAAAGAATCCAAGAAGACAGAGCACCTTGCAGACCCGAGAAGTGACATTCTGTATGACCCTTTATGAGTCATCCAGTCTTTCAGGCATGAATGGGCAGAGATCACCAGCTTGTGGAGAAGTCCCATGAATGAGCTCAGAGACTTGGTGAAGACACGGGACAGATTTAAGGCTGAAGAATAGGAACCAAAATGAAAGTATAGCTCCGTCACACCTGCTGAAACACCTTAACCCAATGTGTGCGTTGTTTGTTACCACAATATATATACACAGAAGGCACTACAATATGTACAGGTGGTGTAAAACAAAATACAGGAAGTACATTGTAGTCAATTAGAAATCATCTCATTTACTCAATTGTTTGTGGTGATTATAGTTATTCTCTAGCAGAGTTTCCTGGTTTTATGACTTACATTTTGAAGGCTTAACTCTTGCATTTATTCCAATGTAGTTGAGTAGCTAATGCCTTAAAGAGGTCCACAGTTCACATTGGGGATTATGAAGACCGTACCAGTGCATCCTGCTCCAAATGCTTCGCTTACTATGTAGAGCTTCTGGGGGGTTCCCAAACTGAATCCGCCTGACCTCCATGATAAGTTGTTCTGCAGCCTCCTACTCAGATCCCTGCTTAGCCCTCAGCATTGTGTCATGTGCCTGGGGCAGCCCTCAGGCCTCTAGGGGTCTCGCAGAGTGTGGTGAGAAGAGACAAAGCTTTGGGCTTCATCTTAAAGACTATAGGGTTGCCTGAAGACCCTGTAACCTGAGGAAGAGCTCTCTGGGATGAGCCTGTGGGAATTATTTCACCCCTAAGAGATAGCTTTGCTGTCAGATGCCTGGAACTAGTCCTCTGTAACCGGAAAAATCTCTCTCCTGGCTAGGAACTACATAATTCTTAGTCCCCGAAATTAAATTCCTAGGTGGAAAAAAAATAATTAAATAAATCGTCAAACTATTTATCTTTCTAATCTTGTGTGTGGGGTGACATTCTGGTTTGTCTTGTGTCTTTATAATTTATATAGGTTCAAATGCCGGTGCCTCAAATTAGGTCGGTGGTTGAGGCCTAGGATTGTTTAACATGATCATGGCGACAGGTTTAAAATGTTCTTCAGCAGGGCTTTAAGTGAGCTAATAAAAACTGGGTTGGGGGGTCTCTCAAAGGGGCATGGTTGATGTCATTGAGGCTGTGGCTGAAAATTCCTAAGCTAATAACCTGTGCTTAGCAGAGTGTGTCCGCCCGACTGGTATTTTGATGCGTCTGTCATTGCATCCAGATACATAATACAGCAAGTAACATTATACCTACAACAAGCCAGCACTATTGGCTTTGTCAATGGATGTTAGTTGCACAAGATATATAAGCGACAACTATGGCTTCATAGTATATAATATTGAAAATGCTTCAGTTCTGAAATGATGAGACTGAAAGAACAATAACGAGGCTCTTTGAAGTTGCATTAAAGGCAGCAAAGGGTGGCACTGCTGTAGAGTTGAGATTTTTTGTCACCCTAAGGGTGAGGGCAAAAATGGAGAGCCCGATGGGGACCCGTCTCAGTGCATGCTTTTTAGAATTACACCGGCAGGACCCGGCCCACTTAAAGCCACGTTCCTCAGCAGAACGAGACTGAGTGTGGGAAAGCAAACACCTTCCATTACTGCCCTTGTGCCACCCCTTCCGTGTAGCATTGATGCAGACTAACATTATCCACTATACAAAAGCCCAAACAATTGGCATTGGCTGTTCCTTTTTTTAATGAGTTTCTTCCATGCTGGGCGATAACTATTAGTCTGGCAAGGAAGTCTGTGAGAGTCCCAGAGATGATGGAATCTACCCGGGGGAAGTAAGGCAGTATTTACTGCACTGCACAACCAACGTGCTGCTATTTCACACGCATCTATTTGCAAGGAGGCTCTGAAGATGGATGTCACTGCACCTCCCACTACAAGGCATGGGGCACTGTGTTTAATGGCATCATTTACAAGTAGCGACTGAATACACAAAGCGCTTCTGGTTAATTTGGAGAAATAGAAGAAGAACACAAACATAAAAAGAAGAGGATACACTGCGTGGGTATTCTGATTTATGTACTGATAGGCAATATTCTAAAGCATGCAAGTCCTTTGCTTTATGTCTGATGCTCACGGGGCTCCAGCCAGATCGAGCAAGAAGTGTCCCCACCTGCTGAGCTATTCTCACTTCTATTTCGAGCTAAGGAAATATACCTGCCTGAATGGGCAGGTTCTCCGCGCCCTGTGCTGACATCACAGTAGCAAGAGAGTCGGTGGTTCGAATCTCGAAAGTATGAGCATCAACTAATATGTTACACTTCAGTGCTGAGGCTTGTACCGCCGCAGCCAGAACCTGGTGCCTAGTGTAAGCGACTAGAACAGACTGCTTGGTAATGGATGGGCTGGTGGGGTGGTGAATTACGGTGGGCAGAGATAACGTCTAATCAGGTGTTTAAGGCAACATTATTCATGGGGGCGGCATCCTGAGGCCTTTCAGGGTATCCCACGAACAACGCCGAGGCGCCAACACCCCACCTACCAGATCACAGATTCTATGAGAAGAATCCGCCCTCGAACACCGCCAGCCTGACCGGATCCTGGTTTTTCTTTAGTATCTCCGGGAAAGAGAGCCTTCCACTGCCATCATGGTTGATGGTCTCTATGGACTGAAGGAAAATGACCACACATGTCAATCAAAACAAGAACCACTCCTCTGCTTCAGGCACACTGGCCCATACAAGCCCAAAACAGACTACATTAATAGCTGCATTCTCAAACATGGGTCAGGTCATAAATCTCTGTATACAAAACATGGCTGCTGCTAAAAAAAATAATTCAATACAAGTTCAATGTTTTGCACATGCAAGTGAGTTCGAGCTTCACCATTTCAGAAATGTACATCAACAGCACAAGATTCCCTAACGCAGACAGCACAATTACGAGATGTGCATCAAGCATGCGCACCTTCCTAACAGGACGGGCGCAAGGCAACATAAGAGGAAGCAGTGCAAGCTTCCCTCTCAGGTAGGTACATGCCACGGTCTGCAGTATCATTATTATTATTTTTTTTTATGCAGAAGACCAGTAAAGCACAGCGACAGTGCACGCTCTGCCAACACGCATCAACATTTTAGCATGGGCAGAATGATTGCAAGGTTTCTTCACACAAATTTCAGTGAGTCGGATAAGCTACCCTCACCTACTAACCATATAGGAGAATGCGGGTTGAAAACAGCTAAAGCCATGGCAGATTTAGAATGCCCACAAAAGAAATTTGCGTGCATTTAAATCCAAACGAGAATCATTTACGTAATTCATGATTACAAAATAGATGTAGAAGTACTTCTAAAGCATGAATGTGTCTGGTAAAGCAATGGAGCAATAAAGGTCAGGAGCCCAAGGTACAGTTTAGATGGGTAACCAACAAGTAAGGTGGCAGTATTTAAGTGAACAAGGGCTTCTTCAGGATCTTCTGAACCACAGGATTTGAGCAGTGTTTAGGTCAGTCTGGATGCTGCTCCAGACCCCTGCTATAGAGGGCAGTGTTCCAGTCTTTTGGCCCAGTGTCTCCTGATCTCCAATTTGGCAATGTTTCGGCTTCCTGTGCGCACTGTCCACCTGAGATCGCCAAGTTCTGGTTTAGGTAAGCAGGGATGTTGTTTCTGAAGTCCGTTTAAGTGACGCATGATAGTTTTAAACATGATGCAGCTCCCCGGCCAGAGCCAGCATGGCTACTCAAGGGAGGGGTTGCCTATTTTCTACATGCCAATGAGGAGACCAGCAGCAGTATTTAGGATTAGTTTAACATAGCTGTCAAGGTTTCAGAATGTTGTGTGTGACATTTTCACAATTTCAGTGTAATTATGAGTGACATTTCAACTTCTGTGAGTGACACTTTCTTGCAAGCAAAAATCAAGCAATGAAGAGGAGGGAAACATAGAAATATCAGGCATTACACCCATTGGAACATCGAGAAACTTTATGAAGATCTTGCAACTGCTGCAAAGCACCAGAAATCAGGAGAGCGAGGCACACATTAAAGCCAGCCAGGACACTGTATTAGACTTGACTTGCTCAACCCTAATAAAAGTGATTACAAGCACTGCTGAGCGATGTCTGCCCGAGTGGGCGCCCCGTTGCCTGCTGCCCAACCCCGCAGCACCAGATGACAGCAGCAGGCGGTGGCTGCCACAGAGCTGCTACAAACACCAGGCTCTTCACTATGTGACGCCGAATGCACTGAAAGTTGGAACAGCACCAGCGTGGTCACTGCGCGCTAGATTTATAATTATAGGCTGCACTGACTAGGGCTGCCTGAATCTCCAGAGCGCACTTGGTCCTAAGAGGAGTTATCTCAGGCCAGTTCCCTAGGAATCACTGTGCGGCCCTAGTCAGCGTCCCACCCAGTGTAGGTGCTGCAAGATGGCATTAGGTTGACCACTTCTTAGTAAAGGTAGCTGCGTCTTATACCTGTTCTGCACACCATGTGATCATTGCTCTGACTGACCAGATAAGTTGCAGAGCCAGTGGTATCAGGATAACACCATTGGCGCTGCTAGGCACAAACAGGGACCTATGTAAAAGTATTCAGAAAGCCACCATGGTAGACTTTGATACGAAGTGTACACATACAGGCACAGAGATGCACGTATTCAGCAGATGGAGCAAGACAGGTGTGACTGTGTGCGCATTATCAAGTATATAGTCCCAGGTAATGTAGCACCCCTGTATTGTATTCAGGGGTTGATGCTGTTCTTCTGTCTTTGGGTTTCAGGTATGATGATCAGCTTGGCTTTCTGTATCCGAGGCTGTTATTGTGTCTGTTAGTGAACAGAATGAATGCTTTTACCGTGTTACAACGTATAGTGTCACTATAAAAACAATTACAGAGGGAAAGCCCTTCCCAAGCAGAGCAACACATGTCCGGGATTTGTCATCCCCGTGTGCAATGTAAGAAGGACCTGAAAAAGCTCATCAGAAGGTGCTGAATCAACGTATGCTCCTTGGGTGCAGCGATGCTTGGAGAGCTGTTTCAGACACTGGCTTACGTCTGCCCCTGGGGATAGGAACACCTGTTATCTAGGCCGCAAAGGCATCATCTACAAGTGGCATCTCTCAGGCTGCTGCCACTGATGGCTGTCATCACTCAGGCTTGAGGCTGCAATGGCGGAAGTACCACTCGCCAGAAACCCATTCACCTACAATCCACCCATTCCGGAAATGCTAGAAATGTGGCGTATGTGCCCACCAGTACAGTATATATCTACATCCAGTTACTAGGCAGAGAATCGAGCCTGCCGATCCAGCGCCTTAAGTTCGCTGCAGAAAAAAATTCTATTGCCAAGTTTTTTTTTCCAGGTTGCATTTCTATTTTTGCAATATCTTGCTACATCACATGTCTTGTCTTTTTTTATTTGACACTTTTATGCATGGAAAAAGCTTGTGTCATTACAAATAATGAATTTCATAATTTTTACCTTCCTGTCCAATACATTGAGGAGGCAGGCCGTGGCTCCAGGCCTACCCCAGGGGTCTGGTCCTATCACCCAGACAGAGTCACCCTCATGCCTAGGAATGCAGGCACTTCCGCTAAGCATGAACAACGAGGACAGTTCAGGTGGTTCGAGCCCTGCTCCTTGGTCATTAAACCATACACATCTCGCTTTCATCCTTTTCCTGCTCTGCCTACGACCAGCACTTGTTTCTGTCCCTTGTAATCTGCAGCGGCTCTCTCGTCCAGCCCTGCCGCTAATTTAAAAGTCTGAGCTGATCATGACTTGGTTGCATGCCTGTGCCTCTCTGCTAGTGTCCCTATGTTCAAGTGATGCTCTCTTGCACCTGTGCCTGGTTGTGTGCCTGTGCCTCTCTGCTAGTGTCCCTATGTTCAAGTGATGCTCTCTTTGTACCTGTGTCTGGCTGCGTGCCTGTGCCTCTCTGCTTGTGTCCCTATGCTCAAGTGATGCTCTCTTTGTACATGTGTCTGGTTGTGTCCCTATGCTCAAGTGATGCTCTCTTGTACCTGTGTCTGGTTGTGTGCCTGTACCTCTCTGCTTGTGTCCCTATGTTCAAGATGATGCTCTCTTTGTACCTGTGTCTGGCTGCGTGCCTGTGCCTCTCTGCTAGTGTCCCTATGTTCAAGTGATGCTCTCTTTGTACCTGTGTCTGGGTGCATGCCTGAGCCTCTCTGCTAGTGTCCCTATGTTCAAGTGATGCTCTCTTTGTACCTGTGTCTGGTTGTGTTCCTGTGCCTCTCTGCTGGTGTCCCTATGCTCATGTGATGCTCTCTTGTACCTGTGTCTGGTTGTGTGCCTGAGCCTCTCTGCTAGTGTCCCTATGCTCAAGTGATGCTCTCTTGTACCTGTGTCTGGTTGTGTGCCTGTGCTTCTCTGCTAGTGTCCCTATGCTCAAGTGATGCTCTCTTGTACCTGTGTCTGGTTGTGTGCCTGTGCCTCTCTGCTATGGCCCCTATGCTCAAGTGATGCTCTCTTTGTACCTGATTCTGGTTGCGTGCCGGTGCCTCTCTGCTAGTGCCCCTATGCTCAAGTGATGCTCTCTTGTACCTGTGTCTGGTTGTGTGCCTGAGCCTCTCTGCTAGTGTCCCTATGCTCAAGTGATGCTCTCTTGTACCTGTGTCTGGTTGTGTGCCTGTGTCTCTCTGATTGCATCTCTATATTCTAGTGTTCTCTTCTCTTTCTCGTTGGTTGGTTGTGTGCCTTATCTTTTCTTTCCTGCTTGTGTCCCTCTGTTCTAGCAATGGTGCTGGTTCCATTTTCAGAGTGGGGGTGCTGCCATCAAGGTAACTGCATTGAAGTCACAGGGGTTGTGACACATCCAAACATCACACAAAGAGCAAGTGTTACAAATGAGCCACTCCCCTTCAGCAGGAGAGGGGTGAGGGTGTGGTGTGTAGCCAGATATGTATTAGGGCACACTCTCACAAATATTCTACTAAAGGACTGTGTAGTAGCACAGTCATTTCCATCGAGATGGGCATTACATGTGCACAGGTATCCAGTTTTACTTGTGAAACTACCTACATCACAAACAATAATATTTGTGGTAATCTGTTTTCAGCAAATATTTGTTGTGTGCATCACCATGTAAAGTCTTGTGACTTTGTTTTGATCCTAGTAAAATCGTTGTTTCCTTCACACTTCTAAATTACAAAAAGTGCTTCTTTTCTGGTTCCCTAACAGCTGACGGAGAAAGTAATGAAAACACCAATCTCCAGGTTAAAGGAATAAGCATCGATGTGTCTAAAGGCCTGGCCTGGCGTTTGACCTCTGTCTATGAACTCACAGTAAATGTGACAAAATAAAAACACAAGTTAAGGCGTTTTATTGCTCATCCACTTATAAACTCCATGGTGGTTATTTTGGGGTTGCAGCTGCACCCCTGCAGCCCTACACTCAGTGCCTCTGGGTTGTAGCATTCCTCTCTATGTTGTATCTTTGTCTAGTTGTGTGTTTGTGTCTCTCTCATCATGTCCATGGGTTCTAGTGTTTCTCTCTTTGTCTGGTTCTGTGCGTGTGTAGTTCTGCTCACCTCTCTTAAATTCTAGTTTCACCCTCTCTTCCTCTTTGTCGGGTTGTGTACCTGTATCTCTCTGTTCATTTACCTCTATTCCCCTTTCTGCATCTTTGTTCAGTTGTGTGCCTGAATCTTTCTGCTCTACTGGCATCCCTCTTCTCTTCTCTATCGTTCCTGTCTCTATATCTTTATCTGGTCGTGTGTTTTTGTCCCTCTGTTCTAGTGGTCCTCTCACCATATCCATATCTGGTTGTGTGTCTGTGTCCTTCTGCTCATGTCCCTGTGTTCTAGTGTTTGTCTTTCTCTTTGTCTGGTTGTGTGTTTGTGAATCTATGATTGTCTCTAAGTTCTAGTGTCCCCCTCTCTTCCTCTTTGTCGGGTTGTGTACCTGTCTCTGTCTGTTCATTTACCTCTGTTCCTGTCTCTGCATTTGTGTTCAGTTGTGTGCCTGTATCTTTCTGCTCTACTGGTGTCCCTCTGCTCTATTTTTCCTCTCTCTGTATCTTTATCTGGGTGTGTGTCTGTGTCTACCTGCTCAAGTTCTCCGGAACAATCCGTAATGTATGTTAACAACTGCGCTCCACGTGTCTTAATACAAAGAACCAGGGTCGGATTGAGAAGGCGGGCACTCGGGCATTGGCCGATGGGCTGGGGCTCCAGGGGCACTTGTGGGCCGTTTTTTTGGGCCTCTGCAAACTGGCCCAAGAGACGTACAGTCTTCCCTAATCCCCGCCAGTCCACGGCACTCTAATGAGGTGCCAGCATCACAGTTCTCTCCTGACCTGCTGTAATTTGAGGCTGGGGGCATCGGTGTTGCTCTGGCCTTTGGGGAATTCTTGCCTCGGCCCCCTGCCTCATGGGGACTGCCTCCTGGCAAGTAGCAGTGTCATCCCCTGCTGGGCCTTGGTCTTCAGGTTATGGGGGCAATAAAGGAGGGTGCAAATACGCGCGGGGGTGATGGGTGGCCTTTGTGTCATTCTCACCTCAGGCTATTGTGGGCTGGGAGGGGGGTAAGAGAAGCAGCCTTCCTAACAGCCAGGTGTTGTCACCTACCTCAGCCCCAGTGTCTTTTAGGCCTTGTTGGAGAGGTGCGTGGCGTAAAGGCTGGATATGGCACCGCACAAAATGTGTGTTTATAAAAGTACAGACAGCACTGAGTGGAACAGTGTCAGTGCTGTAAACGAACATTTACAAGAGTTAAATGCACAATGCAGTACAGGAACATATCAGCAAAACAAAGCAAGTGCACACATGTGGCAAAACCAGATGGGCCCCTGATTATAGGTAACTGAGTAAAGCTGAATAGAGTATTATATCATAAACAGAGCGTCACCTGTAAACCATGAGCTCCTGTAAGACAAGCTTCCTAAATTTAACTATCAGAGACTTCTCTGCTGTCAGACAGAAAGGGTGTTATGCAGCCACAGAAAGGGATTCCCTGTGTTTTTAGAAGATATTTGATGCAAACAAAGGAGGGGTATTCCTGACTTTGTGAGAGTTGCTTGCGAAAGGTCTGTGCAATTTGCACTTCTTGAAAAGTGGGGTGCAGGGTTTTTAAAAATGTATTACTTTTTTAGGATTGCCTGTTTCAAGAACGTTCAGGCATGGATAACATCAGAAAATGGTAACTAGTAGTATCCAGATTTCTCATTGTTTAGTCACAACGCACAGTTGTGGCTACATCGAGGCACTGAGAAGGTCAACGGGTGGCGCTGTATAAAACAAATACATAACACATCAGCCCTTTGTATTTATAAAGAAGACATTGGGGCACAGAAGGGGGCTTCTCCCAGCACATTTTCAGATTCTGTTTTCTGCCACTTTGAGCAGTCCAGGGATATTGCTACACCAGTAATATGAGTGCCCCAGCAGTACTCACTAATAGCGCTCATACAGCTGGGGAAAAATGAGAGAAAGGGGTCAGTGGACTTCTTTCCACTGTTTGATAATAACACTATTACAGAGTTTTTCTATATTTTCAAGCCAAGAGCAGCAACTGAAACTTTACAAAAAAAAAACTCTCTCCGCCTTGTACCGTGTTGAAAATATAAAAAGCAAGAAAAAAAGTGCAAACGATTTGGAGGGAGCAGCAGGCAGGGGAAGTTGGAGGGGGAAAGAAATAGTATCTCAATCAGTCTTGAGCAACAGATGGGGATAGATTAACTTGACTGAATCTGTACCTTTGTCCCTACTCCACTGAAATGACCGGAAATTATGTTTGGCCTCGGCTGGCCAATTAGGGAGCCTGTAAAGAAGAGTGGCAACGAACGTACAAATAGTAAGCAATGCCCGGGCTACAAGTCCTTTTTGTGAACAATAGCTAGGGCATGCTCTAACAGGCTCGACCCTAAAAATGAATTTAATCTTGTATAATGTATTAGCATAATTGTGTATGATGTAACTGGTGATCATGTAAATTGCTTTAATGACTTCAAGCCAAGTTCACATTATATAAAACTACAAAAAAATAATAACAAGAAGCAAAGGCTGGGCAATGATAATTAAAGAGAATTCTTTATACAAAAAAAGTCCCTATTCCATTGTAACATTTTTAGAGCTTTTCTTTTTTAGTTTTACTATCAGTCACAGAGTATTAAGCCATCTTTAGAACACATTTTAAAGTGCTTTCGCCTTACATTTACTACTTAAAGTACATATCTGTCAGATGAAAAAATACCGGCTTTGGGTAATTTTCTTCCATTTGGTACCGTCCAGGTGGTAACCCTAGCCAGATCAAGTGTTGTGGCCCTAGGCTATTTTATTTCTCCTCGCCTGCATGCAAAGCTTCTAGTTATGCCAATCTCAGTGGTTCTAGAAGCATTAAAATATTTAATTTACCAAACATTTCTCAAAGAAATTAGTCAAAGGAGACTAACCAGTTGGTGATCCATGAAAGGGACGATCTGGTAAAGTGGGCCACTTTTTTTGGGGGTGCCCGGGCCGAATTGCTATCCCAATCCGACCCTGCAAAGAACCCCTTTCACGGCTGCAATGCCAGTTCCAGCGAACTCCAGGCAGGCTCTGTGTTTTGGTGATTAATAATCATGTTCTGTCGCAGGAGCCTCATTGCTGATTATCATGGGTAGGTTAATGGCTAATGGTTTTTGTTTTTAATTGCGGCCCGGGCCCGATCGCCCGACCCCCCCCATCCCCCCCCACCATGAAACTCACGCAGGGGATGGCCTGTCACTCACTCACCTTTGGCTGCAGGTCCCGGGCGGCAGACAAGGGGCAGGCTCTACTCCATCCATGCCAGCCTGTCTTTCAGTCGTTTTTCCCACGCGCACTTTTTATTGCCCGGCCCGCCGACCCCCAATGCGCTTGTGCTGTCTCCAGACTCCACCCTAAGGGTGAATGACAAAACCGCGGCGCGCAGACTGAAAGTAGAAGTCACTGTGCCCCGCGCATCATGGTGCACCCACCACCCAACCCAGGTCAGAGGTGGTATTTTAACCCGCCCGCCCATTAAAGCGCCGGCGCAGGCGCGAAATCAGCGCCGCGCAGGCGCGGCGAGCGGGCCCGTGAAGGAACCGTTCCATCACAAGCACAGCTCACCCGTGGCTTGTGACGGAGCGGTTCCGTCACAAGCATGGGAGGGGTTAATAATTAAAATAAAATTAGATGACATCAAGGACACAGTCCCGGACGGTGCGTGCAGCACCAGCAGCATCTGCATTTTATACAGAATGTGCTTGTTTGCTCGGTCCAAATCAGCCCCAGCAACAAAACCGGCCCCGTCCAGCCTACCGGGGGATTGGCCAGTGCCCGGAATTGCCAGTCCGGCCCTACACTTAGGGGATGGGTCGAATTAAAAGAAGAAGAGGTCAAACATGTTTGATGTGCTCATGACGTTGGCGCCATTTGATGGATCTTCCTGAAGTCTGGCAGAGACTGAACATTCTTATATAACTTATCATTCTCAATTTCATGCAGGTTCATAATGGGTGCAAACATCAAAAGGAAGAATGACATAGATGCTCATTTGCTGGTAAATGTGGCAATATTTGAGGACTCTGCAATAAATTTAGCAGATGTTTAGTAGGTTAATATTTTGTTGGTATGTTAAGTGTTCGGCAGATCCGTCCGGAGTAAAAAAATAAACGAAGAGGCAGTAAATCTTCCATTCACTAATAACTTTGCACAGTTTATTAAAACTGCATAAAATATGTCCTACCCAAATGCATACCTCCTACTCCTGCATAACATTGAGTGTGTGTGGACTGAAAAATTCCTGCAAGTGTAGGCATATCTTAGCGCATCTGGACTGGCACACTGTCAGTATTGCACTGCAACAGGAAACACACTTGGGCGCATCACCTTGAATGTGGTATTCTTGTAAAGCGCACTGTTACTCTACCCGAGTGTCCTGGCGCTGTAGACCGCTGGGGAACCCGTGCTGGTTTTCCCTGCAAGATGGTCCCTTTCTGGGTATCTCCAGGGTGAAACCAGGCATCCCCGGCGTCTGTGGGGGGCCGTTGTAGAGATGAGGCAAGCTTAATGCCCAGAGTTACCAAGTGTGTTCCCTGGTTAGAGTAGGCACTGAGGCGAGAATTATGGAGTCCGTTTTCCCCTGTTCCACGACCCTGCCGGGCCGGGAATGGAACCCTGGTCCCAGGCCGTTCTCTGCTTACAGGTCTGCCGCCTCTAAACAGTGAGCCACACCTCTCCACACCTTCCCCATGTTTTGCGGCACAGTGGGGCTGCCTTTCGGATTTTCTCCTCATTCTCCTCATAAGATGGTGGTAGTCTTGCTTGTGAGGGTCGGAGTGCCCACTTGGCACACGTACATACAACCATGATAGATTTGTTATTGCCTGGGGCACGCTTGCAACATACCCAATTAGGCTTGTCGACTGCTATGGACCTAATAGAGACAGACACAACTACTTCATCAGCTATGGGGTCAAATGTGTCAACAAACCCCACTTTGTTACTGGGGAGGAGGGGGCCTTTAACAGACCCCCTACCGAGCAGTTGGACATTATTGGTGCATACATGTGAAAGTTATGAATAAAGATATGAAAAAAAACAGCCTCATGCCAATTATTTGGGCTTTAACAACACAAAGATATTTTTCCGATGACATGATGAATTTTTACCATAGTGCATCAGATACTACAGCTACAGTAAATCTTGTGTATGTCTCATTTCTTGTAAAATGTTACCATTCATGTGAAATCCATGTACATGAAAAAACTGTGCGTATTTTAAGTTGGTGTAAGAGAAGAAATTAACAGTAGTCCTGTGTTCTGATTAGTATTAAAAAAAACTGTCACTCATGAGAGACTGTAGACAATCCGAGGGACGCTCCATCTGACAAGATGAGCTGTGTGACAACAAGCCAAAGACTTATGTGCGCTTTAGTTGGAACGGATAAGTTCCTCGTATGGTGATGGACGTGCACCCCTGTCCTGAGTGCCCTAACTATAATTATGTCTGAATCCCGAATGCTGATTTTATTTGCCATGGGCGAACATGGATCATGCATGTACACCATGACATTATACTGCCTTACAGATTGCATTCTTTTTGGACCAGGAAGGCTGCACAAAGCGCTACCCTGATAGGGGCGAAAGGCAACTGCCTTTGTGAGGAGCTAAGCCGCATTAGTGCAGTGGTGCCAGGATACTACGTAGTGATTGGTAGGAGTGAATAGGCCTTCTACCTGTGTCACTGGTGGGAAGCCTACAGGCTCACTCATTTAAAGTTCTGCTGAAGTGTGCTTAACTTACTCTTGGCCTACATCCGTGATGTGTTTAATGCTGCACAGTATGTCTGGAGATGCATGTGCGGAGTATATGAGTACCTGTGAATGGTGCAATACAGGGGTAAAGTAGTACTGTACATGTATACTAAGTGCATGTACTGGGTGTATGTGTGCCTATGACTAGTACAATACGTAAAAGATGTAGCGCTGTGCAGTGTATGTTTATATGCTATATGCTTGTGCTAGGAGTATGTGCGTCTGTGACAGGTAGAATACATGGAAGACTCCGGGTTCCATTTTGGGAGACCCAGGGATGAATGGAGTAACATCAGATAGGAGGTCAAAGATTCCCACCTCAGACGGATTTGTGAATTTGCTGTATTCCTGTAAACTGGGTGGGACACAATCGAAGTATGGGAAGTCAGGCTTTTTAGTACAGTTCAAAGGGTGGTCTTGGATTCAGAGATGCCACTGGCAAGGGGCATGGGCACATCTCAGAAAGTAGATGGGGCTGATAAGATAATCAAGAGAGAGTACGACTGAGGCCCTGGGGTAACCTTTTGATGCACATCACTGTGGCTGATATCCAGGTGGGATCCTCAATCGCTCACATGGCCTGTGTTGTGGGGCTATTAGATTTTGAGTTGCTCCTGCTGTGACAGACTGCTTTCTGGAGGAATGGAGAACAGAGAAGAGGGAAATTCAAATGGCAGCAGACCCCCAACAAACTTCAAACACTCCGACTCTAAATCACATTTGCTGACTGGTAATGGACTATAAGAAAGGGAGCTTGAGACCTCAAAAATTGTCTCCTGTCAAGCAGCTGGTCGGGCTGGGCAAGGAAAAGCTCTGCAAGACTTCTGCCTCAGACCAGAAAAGGGGGCCCAAGGGCTGCTTGTTTCCCAGCTGGGTGAGGGGGCATCACCCAGGAAATCCAAGACCACCTGTCCTAGAGCCTGGTGCAATAGCAGCTGCCTGCTTACCAACCCTTGGGCAATATTAAGTACTTTACCCCACATGCCAGTTTAGGCCACCGTGAAAACTGCTGCGGTGCCAATAAGGCTGGAACCTGTGCACAGAGTAGGAACGGTGACCCCGTAAGCCAGAGTGGGCCACCAGGACCAAGCAAGAAGGGAGGTCTGGTCGAGACCGTTGGTGGATGAACAAGGATTCTGTAATGGCCCTAGTATAGTGGGCCCAAGACATGATTGAAGACCGGTACCAAGATCTTCACACACCTCCCCCCGCCCACCTATTGGAGGAAATGAAGAACTTACCCAGGATCAGAGGATCATCAAGAACCCCTCTGCCGCTGCTGTTGCAGGGCTGCATGAGGAACTCGAGAACAGCCAATCGCAGCCAACCTGGGCCATATGTGAAAGACTTATTGGAGATAACGATTGCAGCCCGCCAAGAGGGCACCCTCAGAGATTCCAGAGACTCAGACTACTAGTGGGGCTTAACCTGTATGTCACCAATAGTTAATGTGAACCACTGCTGCTAGCTTGAGGGGAGAGGCACACTGGGACCCCCCTATGAAACAGACCCATGACCTCAGGGAACAGTATTTATTGTTTATGAATGTCATATTTTACTTTGTCTTCATGTACAAATGGACTTTTTTTCATAAAAGCATGTATTTGACTGGACAATCTTTTATTGCTGCTGTGTGTATTCCGAGTAGTGAGCCTGTGTTCATCCCCCTATGTCTGACTCCCCCCCCCCCCCCCCAAGCCTTGGACTGCTCAACCCGCACTACCAATGAGAGTTAAGTGCTGATGGGGTACTTGGCCCAGTTGCTCAGAATCCACAGTAGGCCCCGGTACATCAGAAGTTAAAACCTCAGCCCCCACAAGTGGGCCCAGTAACCCCTGCTTGCCCCCTGGCTCTCTGAATGGTGTTCTGACAGCCTTCACTCTTATCCCAATTCCTCTTACCCTCTTCTTCACAGTCAGTGCCGAGTACAATCTTGGGCGTGTTCAGAAATGCTGGCACTGTGCCTTTAGTTTTATAATAAAGTTCTGATGAAACATTAGATCACTGTGCCTGAGAAATACTGGTTCTTTTTCAATAAAAGTATAGTAGTGCTGCCGATTTATCCTGGTGCTGTCCTATTAAAACTATAAGAGCAAACTAAGAACTATGAATAAAGTCCATTTGAAAACATTTGAGCATTCTCTCTGATAAGCCTGAAAGGTATTGGGATCACCCACAGGTCCCACCAGGGTACTTCATACCTGTTCAGTAAGGTGTGAAATGCCACAAGGGTTGAGATGCCCCAAACTACAGCCTGTGGCCTCTCTGAGACTGGCAGCCAGGGCACAAGTTGGGGGTACATGACGTCCACCCACTATTTTCACAGGGTGGACGCCGTCCCCCTGCCAAGAACTTGGGCCCACAGAAATATGCTGAACTTGTCCCGGTCTAATTTTCAGATACCAGGACACGATCAGCAGCGCTTGCACGTTGTCTGTTTTCCTTTCCCGGCAGCAATGTGCAGGCAGCGAGAGTGGTTTTTTTTCACCTCCAGCCGAACAGAAGTCAAGAGGCCATCAGGCATCCTATTGTTTGAACATCCTGACTGGAGGCAGCCTGGAACCACACACTTAAATGTAAATGCCACACAGGGGAAACAAAGGCACACAGTTTGTTATCTCTTCACAGGTACTTCAGAGAGGCCTGTGTTTGCCTTTATTCACTTCTTGTATGTAAGAGATGCTTGCATGCACTGTAAGAATGTCAGGTGTGTTGGTCTGCCCAGGTATTTACACAAATAACCAGTGCTTTAAATGGAAAAAAATAAGTGCAGGTACTCATCAAAACGAGAAGTGGGCGGAGTTTAGGGAGGTGCTACGGTGCAAAAAGGGGCAGGGTTAGTTTTTGACTTTGCCATGGTTGTATGCACTAACTCTGCATGCATATGTTAGAAAGTCGGATATGTATGTCTATTATTTATCTCACTAATAACTATATATATGGCACTTAGTAATAAGTGTTTATTACTACCCAACAAAGCCTTTTTTAGCATCCTTAAAATAAGAAAAATTGAGGATAAAACAACAAGGTTCTAAATATATGCCTTCTTGTTTGCAGGCAGGTCCTTGCTGCATGTTCATAACTCACTGAGCTACATTACAAAGATGTTAACATTTGACCTGCAGGTTACACACGGCTCTATGCATCAAAAGCAGTAATAAACTAAGCTATCTACATAAAAAAAAACGAATCTGTGACTTACATGTTGCATGCTATGCTTTCCAGCAGACACATTGATCCTCTATGCACTTTTATGGTTAAGTTAACCCTTGGTTAGAATGTACACAGATCTTTCTAGCAAGTGCATGAACCTCCAGAGTTATCCACTTTATTGGTACTTACGATGCACCGAGCTCACTTACTTATGGGAAGGACCTCCGTTTTCTGGTTCTCACGATTGGTGAATGCACACCTGCAAAAAGGGAGGAATTCATCTGGCACTATTTTCATTCTCGCTACTAGTGAGTGTTTCTGTCAAACCAGAAAACAAGCATTAGCAAACCTTCTTTTGTTCTGTCCACAGAATATTCTATCCTAGACAGTGCGTCCCACCGCCACCCATTTGTTTGTACAGCCCCCTTTCAGCCCCACTGTGAAAGATCAGTGGATAAGATAACCACTCTGCAGACCTCTCTCCCTTCCCGCTCGGAAGACTTCCAAAGCAGCTCACGCTGGATCTTGGTGACAAGAACTCCAGTGATTCAATCCCTGCAGTGCTCGTTAAAGGGGCTGCCCTGGTATTAGTTGACTGATGAAAGGAGCGCAGCCTGAGTTAAAATCAGGTCCCATGAGTACCGGTACTCTCCTTTGTGCTAGGAAAAGTGCCGGTACTCAAGGGGAGAAAATGAAAAAATGCCGGTACTCAGTACCGGCGAGTACCGGCCCATTTAAAGCACTGCAAATAACAATTTCCATAGCACTATTGTATTTCTTTTATAATGCTACAGAACTCAATGCAGGGTGTGAGAGCTCTTTACGTAACATACACATTGACAATAAATCATGTACATGTGTAAATCAATGTACAAGATGAGTTACATGAGACAGGATTGCAAGGCGTAGAAGTCACATGTCCTTCATAGCTCACTGTGCTATATTACAAGGATTTCAATTGATTAACTGCAGGTAACACAATGATCTGTGTTCAAAGCAGTAACCCACTTTACTATCTACATAAAATAAAAATATGTCATCTGCGTGCTGCAGATTGTGCTTTGCAGGAAATATATTAACTTTCTATACTACTTTGATTCAAATCTCGGACTTCACAAACACACAACTCTCCAGCAAGTGCATTAATCTCCAGAGTTATCTCACCATTATTATTATTCCCTGAGATTTACTGGGCATCTTTATAGCAGATCCCTTAACATATTTTAAAATACAGACTTTGCAACCAATTAGAACAGATCTACCTCCAAGCTTCTCCTTGTTGTCAATTTCTTTGTGACAGGCTTTATAAAAAAAAAAAAATATATATATATATATATATATATATATATATATATATATATATATATATATATATAATAGTTGAGGCCCAGATTTTGCATCGGGATTGCACCACTTTTTTGGCACAACTCCAACACCAAATAAAATGTGTTAAATCTAGTAATGCGCTTAAATGTACTCATGTTATACCTGATAAACATGTTTGAGGACTTAACATCTGATGTCACTTCTTGTGACATCACGTCCAGTGAGGTCACGTCCTGTTATGTCACGTGCAAAGTCATGCGTCGTGACATCATGCACTGTGATGGAACGCATCATGATTTCACTTGTATACTGCCTAACGTGGTTAGTCCCCCCCACTTCTTTTTAGGACTTGTGCCCTTCGGGCAACAAAAATGTATAGGTATGGTTTAACAGTCTGTTTCTAAGCAGCCCAAATGCTTTCAGATAAAGGAACAGAAGCATATACAGATATTGGGGAGTTCACAGAAACAAACAGCACTACACTAGTACCCCTATCAAGCACACAATCATTCGAAAGAAAACTGACAATAGATCTTCATACAAGGTGTGTGGAAAACCTCGTAATTTCTGCTTCTAAAATTGAGAAATTACATGAAAAACCTTGTGAAATTAAGCTTTTGTAGGAAAACGTGCTGTGCCGATATCTCACGTCAATTGTTTTTTACCCGAGAGTATAACATACATAAAAAATTATTGGAAGAGACCAGAAGGAGGCTGGTTCAAGTGCTAATCTGTCTTCTCAGGGCATCTTGCAAGACGCTTTTACTTAAGGAGTTTGCGTGGTTAAAAAAAACATTTACGTAATTGCACACCGCTAAATTTCAAGAAAATGTGTGTAATACGAAGTTCTGGAATTTCGCTAATTACACCGGCGTAAATAAAAATTCCCTCAATACTACTTCACACTCACACAATAAAATGCTGTTTGTTACTATATATCAATCTCCGGGCAGCAGGCACAGCTTCTAAATGTGTAGCTGAAACCGAAATATTCAGATTCACAGGGAGTTGCGTGCTAAACTGTAAAAGAACAAGTGTAAAAATGTCTTCCCTGAAAGAAAGCAACCCCCCTCTAATAAATGAGGGAATGTCAAACTCATATTTCCACTGCCCCATAGATACACTGCTGGATGGGGAGCAGGTCTCGGTCTACCCAAATTAGAAGAGGTATTGATGAAAAAAACACGTTTATTTTCAGAAAGAAATGCTGATGGAGAAAAAAAGTCTGCATTTCCCAAAAATTATTTAATTCAGAAGGTTGAATAACTGAACCGGAGTTGTGGAGACCTAGTGTTATGGTTATGTTCTTTGTGCAATGGGGTGCGTGCACCCTTGGCTGGTATTTCATGTGAAGGCATTTCTCCAAGTAGCTTTCCAGGTATTTCTGCCAGTAATCCTGAATGAAATGTTTGGATGGCTACTGGTTTATTGTTAACAGATATGATCACATTGCACGGTGAAAGCATTTGTCAGCATCACGGGAAGCTTTCCTTGAAAAGAAGCAGCTTTCGTTATGGACAAAGTTGGAGACCCTTATATATATATATGTATATATATATATATATATATATATATATACAGTACACCATTTCCAGGATTTAACAGCTTCACATGCAATTTCTTGTAGAGACCCATGGTGGCAGCAGTCTCCCATTAATGATAATATGAGAACACTGGACACTGCGTAAACTACTTAACAAGGAGTTCAAGTTTCCAGTTTTAAACATATGCATCTATTTCATAGAAATGTCATTTCCAAAACCTTTTACAGTTATTGCAACATGCGGTTACACTTTCGACTTTATTTATATAAAAATGTGATGAAAAGCAGCACTGGGTATTCCAGTGTCAACCAATCCGTTCTGGGCAGAGCAAACAAATGTTTTTCTTTTTTTTCTTTTTGCATTAGTGTAAAATATAGTTAGTTGGTAGTTGGAGGGGTGCGGGGAAGAATCGTGTAGTATTTGAAAGATTAAGAAGAGAGAACAAGTGGGGTCTCGAGATTTCGTAGGTGGCTGAAGTTTAGAGAGAGATGCATAGTGACTTTTCATGTGTAATAAAGGTCCAGAGGAGGTAAAAACATTGTTGGGTGCGGCAAAACCGATCTGACAGGAAAGACGACAAACTACTCAGGGCGTTTCCGGTGCAGGGAAACAAGCGCAAAAACGCAGAGGATAACCTAATACGCCTGGATGCACATGATCCTTCCCCCAACTCGCAGGTAAATAATGGACATGCCATGCAGGGCTTTAAGTGGTGGTGGGGGGGGAACTGGGCTGCTCTAAAAGGGGTGTGGCCTATCCAAGTAGGGGCGTGGTCTAAATCAAGATCGCTAGCATCGTGTGCTTAAAATCATGAAGTCACATCCAGCAAAGGATAATAAAATAGGCAAAAAGTATATTTATTAAGTATAAGCCATAAAATACCAAACACTTTAAAAAACACATAAAAATGATTGACATTATTTAGAAATCTATTGCAGAATTTCCCAAAACCCTTGAAGATATTCACTGTGCCTATTTTGCTGGGGTTTCTCACAACAGTTTTCTTCAGCAGACCTTCTACCTTTTGCCAGCCAACTCTTTACATACAGCTTTGCGTCAAATGTTTTAAATGGAGGACCATTGAGTTTTACCAATAAGCATGAAGAAATGGTCTGTACAAGAAGAGAGGCCCTTGTTGGACAAGCAATTAAGTTATTTGCGCTGAAACCTCTCTTGCAATCCGCATTACTTGCTGGCAGGGTTTCCATGCAAACTGCTAACTTTTTTAATGCTTCAGGGGTTTTCTTTCCACCAAAATCTTTGAAAAGTCTAAAAACTTGGATAGTATCTCTTTCTGGCAGCTGAAACTCTGAACACAGTTTCTCTGTTTCACCATAAAGAATGCATTCATCACCAAAAGGCAAGTTGTCTGCATCTAGCACACTGAAGCTGGCTATAAGTTCTTTCTCAGAATCCGGGGCACATCGTTTATTGATATTTACAGACAGACTTTTGGAAAACTGATTTGGATTAAGGGCAACAGAGTTACTTCTACCATGGAAAAGTGGAACATTCTTGAATTTGCCCTTGTCAACTGGTCTCTGAGCCGCAGAAGCAAACTTCCCTGGTGAGTCCTTCATTGCTCTAAATCTAGGTACTTGACTAACCAAAGGTCTGTGGGCATTAACAATCGTAATGTCCCTCCTCTGTAAGGAGAGTGATAACTCTTTGAGCTCTTGAGGTGCATCACACATTACCCCCTAATCTCTGATAAAAGAATAGGATGTAAGCTTCTTCAAGAGACCTTCATACTTACTCCGGTCTCTTATGGGTCTGGACGGGTCTTTAGAAGCATTCTCAAAATGGTTGCACAAGGCAGTAAAGCAGTTCCCAACAGCTTTCAAAGATCTGTAACTGGATGCTACCCATCTAGTATCAAGCATTTTTCCTATCTTATGAAGCTGTACACATAGCTCGCTGGCGGCCAGATTTAGCTCTCTAGTTTTTCCGTGACATGCTGTATGCGGCATACAATGAATCCATAAAAATCTTGAAGTGATTGACCCCGGCAACCTCATCAACTGTATCTGCCACAGCAAGTTCTAGTCTGTGAGCTAAAAAGTGCCATGTCAGTACAAGATTTAGAAATTCTGATTTCAGCAATGCTACTACTCCTCCTTTTTTACAAATCATTACTGCTGCTCCATCTGAACATATTGCAATCAAGATATCATGTAGCAGACTTTTTGTGTGTCCATTTTTTTCGACGTAGCTTAGGAGAGTTGTCTTTACGTCAAGGGTATTTGTTTCTGCCAGCTCCAGCAATCTCTGCACTAATGCACAGGATAGAAAGTGCAAACAGATGCACAGGATGGATAGTGCAAACAGGCCCAGAAATCAGGCGATAAAGAGAATCCCTCGGTCTTTAGAGAACCAGGGAATGGGAGCAGAAGAGCAATGGTGAACTGGAGCCCAACTACTTTGCACAGCTCTGTTTCAAGAGACAGGATCTCCTGTCTTGGTGTTACAAGGAGAGGAAAGCTGACTGGCTGTAGGGTTGAGGGCATGTGCTGTACAGATAGTACTGGGCATATAACAAGGAATAGATTCCTTATGAAACAAGCCGTACTGGCTTCAGCAGTGAGTGGTACAACAGTGACCCGGGGGCGTGCCAGGAATCTGACTGAAAGACCCGGCGCACTGCTGCAAACACACTTGTAAGACCCACCAAACAAAGTAGTCAAGAAGCAGCACTTCAAAGGGGCATGGCAGGAGAGGTGCCAACGGTGACCCAAGAAATAGAGAGGGCGACAATGAGCAACTGCGAGGGCTGCCAACCAGATGTGAACTGAATTATAAACTGGAAAGCGAGGGCAGCTATTGGGCTTAAGTCCAGAAGAAGTCTTGAATATGGATCTCCCCTAGTGGTGTAACAAAGGCCCCCCGCAGCCCCCACAATGCGGGGCTCCCCAAGCTCCTGAGTGTGGTCAGAGGGGGCCCTCTCCAGGTACTTTGCAGGGGGCCCCCCTTAAGTTTCATTACGCCACTGACAAGTAAGTAGCAACAGGGCAACCTGTAAAGAGACGGCAGGCCCGCCGGTAGCGCGTGTGATCATAATCTCCCCCCCTGTGCAAACTCCGGTTACCGTGTACCTTAAGATGTGAAGGTCCGCGCTGATCTCCCGTGAAGCTGCTTTCGCTGGTGGGGCATGTCAGCCTCAGGTTCAGGCAGCTCCTTTCCTCGATGATGCGCGCGAGGGAGCTCCGGTTGCTAGGGGATGCCTCGCGCCTCTCAAGACGCAACGTAGTGATGGAGCAAGGATTCGCACGTAAAGCGACTTGCTCACATTCAAGAACCTCGTTTAATCTATAATGTCATTAATCAACCTATTTTGTCATTAATAGTGCACTTTCACACAACACGCGGGTGTCCCAGAGATGCCTGCCTATGTGTCTATGAATCTTAACGATGCTTGCATACTACAGAATCGCTGCTTTGCAGAAATCCAGTCTGCGCATGCGTCGGTCATACCCATGTGATGTGACGCACTCGTAGTTCTGGAGGGATTTTTTCGCTCATGCGCATTACTGCTAATATGGCCGCTTTGTCTTTAACATGCTCTCCGCTTGCTACTGCTGCTTTTGCCCAGCTGTCTATTTCTGCGTAACCTCTAATGCTATAGATATTATAAAGTAAGGGGTGCAGTGTAGCTAATCATGGTGTACAGTGTATTCATTTTTTCTGTGTTTCTAATTTGTTTTCGCTTACTTTTCATGTACCGCGTATCTGTGGGCCTGGGAGTGGGGAGCCGCTCCATCTTTGAAACCCATGTCACCTTAATCACGTGATGAGGGAAAAACCGAACTGCGCAGAAGTAAAACCAAGCCAGCTGGCTTCTGAAACTGAGATGCACCTGGGAAAGTCACCCTTGCACCAGGAGAAGATTTCGGCTGTACCTAAAATTGATACAAATGTATATTTTTTTATGTGTGTCCTATTGTTTTACACCTTCCACAAGCCATGGGAACTGGAATGTAAGGGGTGGGTACGAAAATTAAATATTCATGGTGGGAACACAGAATTTTAGGTGGTGACAATGACCTAACCACCTCTCTTGACCAATCCAAAGTTGGGGATCCTGTCACTTGCAACATTTGTGGGTGGTCTAGGGACCCGAAAATAGTATAACTAGCCTAGTCTTAGCTAGAGAATTTGTCCGACTTGTCCGAGTAGCAGACCTTTCACCGACCCCACGAACTCTATAGGTGATTGATACAGAGAGCTGCGGAGCACTCTGTCCATAATTTCCACAAACTCCAAGGGGTGGAATAGTCTTAAGTGCTAGCGAAGCACTTTGCTGGGAGATTCGAGAACCCAATCGGGGTTACTGGCGGATTCCGTGCAGAGAGGGAGTAGCGCAGGCGTTGCATCCGAAGCTGCAGGTGTTGGTCGTGCCCTTTGGTGAGCCCAGTCCTGATCCAAATCCTGAGGGGTATCCTGTCCGGACTGTCCATGAGCTGTACCTGCTCGCCTACTGGCATCCTAAGTCCTTGAGGGTCCTTGTCCTTGCCTTTTCCCCAACTGACCCGTGGCCTGGATTAGTCCTCATTCCCATCCTAGGTAAATATAATCGTGTGTGTCCGTCAATCTATTCTCTTTCTTTCTTTTCCTTTTAATAAAGCATTCTTGCCCATGGTATTTTCCCTGTCATCTTCAAAGACTTATATGCAAACTGTTTATTAGCTATGTTCCATTCTTCCCTTACCTGTAGGACATTATTGAAATGGTTTACTTAATTAGTGTGATCTAATGTTACTTGCGTTTAGAATCTATGCTTAAGTTAGCAGTTATACTAAGATCAGTTTAAATCACTTGTAGAAATTTAGCAATCCACTGACTAATATGTTTTAACTCACCAGCCTTAGTATAAGCCTGAAACTGAATAGCATGTTCCTGGTTACCCTTACCCTGTAGTTTTCACTCGCACTCAATGGTACTTGCTCTTATTTATAGTTACATTATAGTTATAATCCTGATTATTGATATTCTAATCTGTATCAATTTTATTCTCATGGCATTTGGAATTTAAACTTACTATATAAAGTCTTTAAAACTCTTCAGGTGTCTGTGGTCATTATCAGAGGTATAAAGTATTATTAAATGTATAAGAGATATTTGTTAGGCTTATCTACTATCCACTGATAGTTCCTGATCTGTCGGAGACATAGGTACCTGTGACAAGGTGGTAAGTCAGGTACTCTGGTAATAGTGGTAAGAAAAACACATAGAATTACTGATGGTGTCGTGTAAACTCGCCCGATTCACAAAAATACAGTCATAAGCACGTCATGGGCCCAAGTGCGTGAAATCTGGTGAAATAAAGAGTCGGGCGACCTGCGCGCTCTATCAGTAATTTTCTGGTAGCAGTAGAATGGTTAGGACTAGTTAAGATAGGTAGATAAGATAGTTTTGATGAACTGTGAAAAATAAAATGTGCTGATAAAATTTATTGCTGCTAAAATAAGTTTTCTATTATTGCATTTAAATGTTATAAAGGTTTTGAAATAAGATTTATGAATTGCTGCTATATTATTGCATGTAATTAACATAATTGTCCATGATTGTTTTATGTTGTGTGGAATCCCCGGGGAAATAGAATAGCAAGTGGTGAGTAGAATCCACTTGGCTGTGAGGTCATTGGCTGGGAGGGAGATTAGTGCATGGTTAGGCAGAACTGGAAGCGCTAATTAGGATTTTCCTGAATGAATTATTGCATAAATGATAGCTACGAGTCCACTGTTGAAACTCCCGTTGTGATATCACCTAGTAAGGGTCACATGCGGAAGGAGTAGTAGGTTTCTCGGAGCTTGAGTGATAAGCAAAGGAGTCAGCTGGTGAAAGTTTGACTTAGTATATATCCCGGAAAGAAGTGGATGAGTCAAAGGAGTAGCAGGTTCTCTAATGCTCGTGTGAGGAGATAGGTAGAAAGATCTATCCATAGTGAATGAAAAGTAGACAGAAGTGGTTTACTTGTAGTGTGAGAAAAACCCTTTTCCTTTTTAAAACCCTCAAGCACAGTGGCGAATGTTATACGTTGTTAACTAAATTGAGCACTTGCACTTTAAGAAAAATTCAAAGTTTCCGTTACCTTGTGAAGGAGGGAGTCGGTCGCAAGGCTGCACTGACGTCACTCCGTGCCGCGCTGGTATTGGTTGAGCCAGCGGGTGTGTAGCGAAGCTAGAATTGTAAGGGAGGGGTGAGTGCCGAAGAGTGAGACCGTGTCTCACGAAGAGGCCGCGCACCCATTGGTCGAGAGTGTTATGCAACCTCTGTGCTGATTGGTTGCTGTGAATTGAAAGACACGCTAGCATTGGAAGCACATAAGTAAACAAAATTAATCAATCCGAGCTTGAAGATAGTTTGGAGAGGTGTATGTGGTATCCTGAATTTTTACCTGATCCGAAAAATCTAGGTTTTCATAAGGAGCAGATGCTAAGAGGTAGACCTTACAATATGTACGGAAGCAAGAGAAAAATGTAATTTGCCAAAAAGATTAAGAACTATTTTAAGAAAGACAAGCGCATCAGAACTAGAGAGGGTGTTATCATTCCACCACCTAATACTCCCGCATCATTTATGATGTTTGACAAAGGGTATCATACCTGTGTATGGTTGGAAAATTGGGTAAAGTATACCGAAGATGACGGAGTCTTAGCATTTCCCCTCGATGGTACCTTTAATGGTAGAATCCTGTTTAACTTAAGGACCCGAATGAATGAACTACACCCCAGACCTAGACTAACGCAATATGAAGCTTTAGAGGAATGGGAGATTGAGGCTCTAGAGCGAGACAGACCCCGAATGGATAAGGGAGTGAGTAAGTGGTATCCAAAATTACAGCGGGAGACAAAGGAGAAAAAGATGAAGCAGGGGAGACAGAATATGATGGTTGAGGGACTATTTCCCATCTTTGGGGTAACTGAACAAGGGGGAGGAAAAAGGGCAGAGAAAACCCGACATTTAATGGCTATGGGGGATTCAGAGGATGAATACCTGGAAGATTTACTAATGAAAAATCCACCTCCTTATGCTGAAGAGTCTGGGCCCCTAAGCTCGAAAAATCAATTTTTCCGACATCCGAGAAGTAGAAGGGCCAGTGAGACAGATGTAGCTGGTACTGGTAGCAAACCCAGTAATAGTGATGGATTTTGTAGGCCTGGCACAGCAATTCCAAATTACCGACCCTTTGGTGATGACAGACCAGGTTTGGCAATCCCAACTGCCCCGAGTATATACCCTCCATTAGTACCCCAAGTAATGCATGACAACTCTATGGAAAGGGTTCTACATGAACGGGAAAAGGAAGCATTGATAAAACAGCTAAATGAACTTATTCAGACTATAGCTCAGATAAATCCCAGTCCTGAAGCTTTGACCATTCCAGTTACTATAGGTCCAGTTGTTCCCCTTTATGGGGATAGACAGGCTAGTCCAAGAACTCCAGTTATTACACCTATTGTAGCACCGCCTAGAAAAGAGCCGCTCATAGTTGATGATCAGGCAAGCGAATGTGAGTCTGTGATCTCCCTGATGGACCTGCCCATAAGGGAACCAGGAACCAGTGAACCACAGTCAGGAAATCAGACTAGGGCCAAAGAAGTCCTAATTGAAACAGCTTCAGGGACCCGGAGTGCCACAGTAGTGACTCCGGAGGAACTAGATCGATGGACCCGAGAAATAGAAAAGGAAACTCCCCAGCCCAAACCTTTAGAGATCTACAAATTAAGGATAGAAATGGAGGAACGAATAGCCGGAAATGTGGGATTAGACAGACTGAATACTCTTAGTGAGGAGGAGTTACTGTTTATAAGCAAAAGCCTTACCCGAAACACCAGAGTGTTCCATGAGAAACTAATGGACACTGCAGCCAATAAGGGAATAGATGTTAGCAAATCCAAAGTCTTACAAAAGCCCTATAGAGCCGAATTTTCAGATAAAGACCTGGAGAACATGAATGTGTCAGGAAAAAAGGTACAGATAAAAGAATTGTTGAATTTGCTGCAGACATGGGGGGGATCTAGACAAATGGAAAGCCAGGTGGGCAAAGAAAAAGGAAGACAGTAAGGCCAAACCAAAGACTTCTGAATATGTTCTAAAGGAAGTGGGCAAGGCAGAAAATCTGTATCCCATGAGAGAAGTACCAGGTGGGAAATATGTACATGTCCCATGGTCCTGACAGGATATTGTGTCCTTTACCAATGACTTCCCAAAATTAAGAGAGAAACCTGTAGAGTGGTATCGGCAGGTTGAGCGATTCGTGAAGGTCCAAAAATGTCTCCTGAAGGACCTGGGTGGGTTCTTTGACATTGTAGTTCCTGTAGATTTGTGGACAGAATGCAAAATTGCAGTTGATTGGCCCAGTGAAGAATATGAGAGAGACTCCAGAACCGGAGCTCCCTCCCCAGATGTAATGAGAAAGAAGGATAAAGTCATACAATACCTAAAAGAGAAAGGGCCAGCAAAAGAAACTGATTGGACCCGAATAGATAGAACTACCCAGAATCGTGATGAAACAGTGCACTCCTACTATGAACGATTACTACAGGTATTCAAAACCTACAGTGGAATCGATAACATTGAAATGAAGGATATGACCCATTTCATTTATCGATTCGTGTTGGGTTTGAGGCCTGAAATATCTCAGTGGATCAGAGATAATAAAATCTGCTGGCAGGGCAAACCCATAGATGAGGTTCTCAAGTATGCCATGTACTGTGAGGATGAGTTGGAGAACAAAAGAAAAGCCCTGAAGGAAAAAGTGATGTGGGCACAAGTAAAATTGGCTGAACAACAGGAGAAACAGTTAAGTAAAATGAATAATAATACTCAAAACACTACCTCTGGGGGAGGGGGAAAGCCTCGGGTAAAGATGAGTAAAGAAGAGGCTAAAAAGAAGTTTCCTTGCCACGGGTGCGGTCAGATAGGGCACTGGAGAGGCGAGTGTCCACATTTGCAGGCTGGTAATGCCCCCATAAATGGTTTAAATCCACAGGTGCAGAAAGAGGGGCCACAAAAGAACCAGCAACAGGTAAAACAGCTTCCGTTGCCTCGAGCTCCTAGACCTAACTATAAGAATCCGGCTCAGCAAAATGGGAAGGAGGGGATGAGAGAAATGCAGCAACTTCGCAATTCCTGTTAAATGATACATTCCTCTGTGAAGAACCATACTGACGGGGCCTGAGGGGGGAGGACGAGGAGTGTGTGCTTGGCGCCTCCTTACCGGTAGACCAGACAGGGCCATACATTGAAGGAAAGGTTGAAGGAAACAATGTCACCTTTCTGTTGGACACTGGTGCTACCCATTCTACTGTGAGAACAGTAGACGTTCCAAACCTACCCCTCTCGGTAAAAGCCATCCAAGTAGTGGGTGTGTCAAACCAAATAATAAGTACTCCAGTAACTGAACCAATGGAGATTTCTATAGGGAACGTCAAAGAAATGCACAGATTTGTTGTCTGTGACTCTAGTCCAATGAACCTGCTGGGACGTGATTTGTTGTGCAAAATGAACTGTACCATCTTTTGCACACCAAAGGGCGTCGAAATTCAGACCCCAGATGAAGATGGACTGTACAAACTGATGTTACTAAGACCTGACACAGAAATTAAGACACTGACAATACAGGACTTACCTGAAGAGCTCCAACAAAAGGTGATACCAGATGTGTGGGATTTCACTGGGAGAGATGTGGGATTAATAGCAAATGTGGACCCAGTTAAAATAGCCATTAAAACAAATGCTGTTTACCCGAAAACCAGACAGTATAAAATGAGTGCAGAAGTGAAAGCTGGAGTTGCAATTGAAGTAAAAAGATTGCTAGAAGCAAACATCATACAGGAAGTAATGAGCAGTCCTTGTAATTCACCCATAATTGGGATCAAAAAGCCTAGTGGGAAGTACAGGGTAGTGCAGGACCTGCGAATGGTAAACCAAATTGTTGTACCTTGCTGTCCTATTGTGCCGAACCCTGCAGTGATCTTGTACCAGATTCCATGGAATGCGGAATGGTTTACCGTTATTGACTTGTGTCACGCATTCTTTTCCATCCCATTACATCCAGACAGCAATTTTCTTTTCTCATTTGAATTCGACAGTCATGTCTACGTCTGGAATCGTGTCCCTCAAGGGTACACAGAAAGTCCTTCGATTTTCAACCAGATTTTAAAAAGATGCCTTGAATCACTAATCCTGCCTAAAGAATCAGTTTTGGTCCAGTACATAGACGACCTTCTGGTAGCGTCTAAAAGTCGGAATGACTGTGTTACTGACACCATTGCCTTATTGAATCATCTAGGCAAAAGAGGACATAAAGTGTCACCTGACAAATTGCAGTTCTGTAAGAACTCAGTGAAATATCTGGGGCACCAGATAGAAAAAGGTATCCGAAGGGTCACTTCAGAAAGAATCAGAATAATTCGAGATATGGAGTTACCTAGAACCCAGACAGAAGTCAGGACGTTCCTAGGAGTTGTAGGGTACTGCAGACAGTGGATTTTGGGATTTGCTGTTTTAGCCAAACCTTTGATAAAAATGACCAGGAAAGGAGTACAAGATCCAGTTACCTGGGATGACGAAAGTATGACGGCCTGGATAAAATTGCGGAACTGTCTGTGTTCAGCTCCTGCATTAGGAATGCCTGATTATTCCAAGAACTTTGAATTGTTTTGTGATACACGAGACAATTGTGCACTCTCAGTCCTAACACAAGAACATGGTTTGACCAGACGTCCGGTGGCCTATTTTTTGGCTACTTTAGAACCGGTAGCTGCTGGATTGCCTGGATGCCTGAAAGCAGTAGCTGCAACTTGCACTAGTCTAGAACAAAGTGAAAACATTGTTATGGGACATCCTGTAACTGTATATGTTCCACATTCAGTTGGGATTCTGCTGACCCGAACTAAGACTCAGTATCTCACACCCAGTCGGCTGACTAAGTATGAGAGAATTCTAATAGGTGCAGAAAATGTGATAATTTCCCGATGTAATATTCTCAATCCAGCAACCTTGTTACCAAACACCCAAAGTGCAGAAATTGGGGGTGATATGGAGCATAACTGCATAGACTTAACTGAATTTAGCACTAAACCACATCCTGATATAAAAGAAACAGCCTTACCTGTAGAAGACCTTGTGATGTTGGTGGATGGTTCCTGTTTGAGACTTGAGGATGGAGGTTTGAGTGCTGCCTATGCGGTAGTCACTCTAGAAACGACCCTAGAAGCATCCTACTTAAGTGAAATAAAATCTGCCCAAGTAGCTGAATTAATTGCCTTGGCAAGAGCTTGTAAACAAGGGAAAAATAAGAGGGTAACCATATACACTGACAGTCAATATGGTTACGGGGTTGTGCATGACTTCGGCCAGTTATGGTTGGAAAGAGAATTCATGACTTCCTCAGGTACCCCTATCAGAAATGGAAAAGTGGTACAGAACCTACTGGAAGCAATCCAGTTGCCCAAAGAATTGGCGGTGGTCAAGTGTGCTGCTCACAAATCTGGCAACGACGATGTGACAGCCGGAAATCGATATGCTGACCAAATTGCCCAATATTGTGCCCGATACAAAATGTCCCTAAAAATTAAATTATGGGGAGGCGGAAACAGCTGCCAACTTATGGTGTTTGAGAATGTATCTACTTGGAGGGAACTGAAAGAGTTGCAGCAAGCAGCAGAACAAGAGGAAAAGGAGAGATGGGAAAAAGATGGATGTCAACCTAGAGATAGGGATGGTGTTGTTGTCTGTGGGAAGGGTATGCCTGTATTGCCAGACAGTATGGTTGCTCCAATGACCCGATTAATACACCGAGAAACACACATAGGAAGGGATGCAATGGGCCGTGTTTTTCAAGAAGTGTGGTACAATTCGAAGTTCATAAACATTGCGGAGGCACTTTGCCAGAGGTGCTTGGTTTGTCAGCAATTTAACCCAGGAAAAAGAACAGTAGTGGACCAGAGTACGATTGGAAAGGCAGAAGGTCCCTTTGTCAGACTACGGGCTGATTTTATTCAATTGCCCATGTGCAAAGGATATAGGTACGTTCTGGTTATAGTCTGCCTGTTTTCAAGATGGGTGGAGGCCTACCCGGCAAAGAAAAATAATGCCATTACTGTAGCCAAATTGTTACTAAGAGAACTAATACCTAGGTACGGTTTTCCAGAAACAATTGAAACAGACTGAGGTGGGCATTTTGCCAACGAAATCTTAGAAGATCTATATAAAGCCTTCAAAATGACCCCAAAACTGCACTGTACATATCATCCAGAGGCTTTTGGAGTAGTCGAACAGGTGAATGGCACTATAAAGTCAAGATTGGCAAAAATGTGTAATTCTACAGGATTGAACTGGATAGAAGCTTTGCCCCTTGTCCTGATGGTATTGAGAAGCATTCCAGACCGAAAGACAGGCCTGAGTCCCCATGAGATACTAATGGGAAGAGTGATGCGACAGGCATGGGTACCTGGACACAAACTGCTAAGTATTTCTGATGATTTGGTACTAGAATACTGCAAGCAGCTGGGTGACCAAGTGCGTTCTATCTCTCACCAGATTGGGGAGGACGCCGTCGCCTGGCCTACAACTCCAGCTCATAAACTGAAACCTGGTGATTGGGTTGTGTTAAAGAAACACACCCGGAAGTGTTGCCTCGGACCGAAGTGGGGGAAACCGAGACAGGTGATCCTTGTCACTACAACTGCAGTGAAGTGTGCAGGCGTACCAAAGTGGATCCATGCCAGTCATACTAAGCGGGTGACCGGAGAAGAAGCGACTGAAGCTGAAGGTGGTGCAGCTGAGGAGTCTCCAGATGAGGGTCCGGAACTAGCTGATATCGAACTACAGAGCACCAGTCAAGACGTCGAAGGGTTCCCAGCAGACGATCTGATTCTTGATCCAATAAGAACCAGAAAGTATTCCTACCTAGATAGAGAGTGGGATAGTGAGGATGAGACAGAAATAGACGGAGAAAATCAGGTTATTGAGAATCACATCAGACCTGATCAGGAAATAGGTCAAGTAGGGACAGACCAAGTTATCGACACTCCTCCGAAGACTCCAGAAACTGAAAAGGGACAGATAGTAATTAGGGCTGAAGATCATGCGGAAGAAAATCAAGGGTTCGAAGTGCATGAACAGGAACAGATAGAAATAGACGAATGTGTTCAGGAGGCAGAGCCTGAAACAGTTGAAAATCCAAGACAAATCCAAAATATACCTGAACAAGGCCAGCTTAGAAACCAGGCAGAAGAAACTGAAGAAAGACCTGGGACTAGTCAGACAGGAAGGGAAAAAGGTACCGTCGAAGTAACAGTGCCACAACTGAACGAAAATAAAAGGGCTCGTGAGGAGAGCCAAACTACCGTGACAGCTAAAAGGCTCAAGAAGAAAAGTGAACCCAGATACATAAAAAGACTGAAACTAAGATTAAAGACAGTAGAAGAGAAATTAGAAGACCGAAAAAGGGCTGTCAGTGAAAGACAGAAAACAGGAACTCAGCCAAACAGACGAAGTACCAGAATAAAAAGACAAAACAAAAATTATCGGAGTTCTGAATGGACTTACTTGGTGTTGGAAGAAATTGAAGATCTCGAAATAAGCGACAAAAGTGACAAAGAATCAATTACTGATCAGGGTTCCGAAGAAGAAGACCCAACCTGAAAGTGAAACTACGTAAGCCTCTTGTGTAAAGTTACAAAGAGGGGTTGGAAAGCCACTTGTGAGCCAAAATGTCCACTCCACACCACTGGAGTCAAGCTAGCCGGGCTGATGAGAGGTGTTACCTCGAAACCGGTCCAGTCCTTGGATGCTTGATTCCGTTCTGGGAAGGACATGGCTTTTGTAGTTCGGACTGGACTGTTCCCATGGGGCACAGGGTCAGAGCTGATTTGCATATCGCCATTGTCTAACCCAGGGTGGTGTGGAGTGCAAAAAAACGATGGATTTGGGCCCAGATCTTTGGACTGGGATGAATGTGTGACATTGATCCACATTCTGTCCATCACCTGTTTTGTTTGCAATTGCCGCTATAAGTGCGCTGGGGATGCTCAGACGTGGGTCCCAGGCACTCCACACCACTGGAGTCAAGCTAGCCGGGCTGATGAGGTGTTACCTCGAAACCGGTCCGGTCCTCGGATGCTTGATTCCGTTCTGGGAAGGACATGGCTTTTGTAGTTCGGACTGGACTGTTCCCATGGGGCACAGGGTCAGAGCTGATTTGCATATCGCCATTGTCTAACCCAGGGTGGTGTGGAGTGCAAAAAAACGATGGATTTGGGCCCAGATCTTTGGACTGGGATGAATGTGTGACATTGATCCACATTCTGTCCATCACCTGTTTTGTTTGCAATTGCCGCCATAAGTGCGCTGGGGATGCTCAGACGTGGGTCCCAGGCACTCCACACCACTGGAGTCAAGCTAGCCGGGCTGATGAGAGGTGTTACCTCGAAACCGGTCCGGTCCTCGGATGCTTGATTCCGTTCTGGGAAGGACATGGCTTTTGTAGTTCGGACTGGACTGTTCCCATGGGGCACAGGGTCAGAGCTGATTTGCATATCGCCATTGTCTAACCCAGGGTGGTGTGGAGTGCAAAAAAACAATGGATTTGGGCCCAGATCTTTGGGCTGGGATGAATATGTGACATTGATCCACATTCTGTCCATCACCTGTTTTGTTTGCAGCTTAGAAACCAGGCAGAAGAAACTGAAGACAGACCTGGGACTAGTCAGACAGGAAGGGAAAAAGATACCGTCGAAGTAACAGTGCCACAACTGAACGAAAATAAAAGGGCTCGTGAGGAGAGCCAAACTACCGTGACAGCTAAAAGGCTCAAGAAGAAAAGTGAACCCAGATACATAAAGAGACTGAAACTAAGATTGAAGACAGTAGAAGAGAAATTAGAAGACCGAAAAAGGGCTGCCAGTGAAAGACAGAAAACAGGAACTCAGCCAAACAGACGAAGTACCAGAATAAAAAGACAAAACAAAAATTATCGGAGTCCTGAATGGACTTACTTGGTGTTGGAAGAAATTGAAGATCTCGAAATAAGCGACAAAAGTGACAAAGAATCAATTACTGATCAGGGTTCCGAAGAAGAAGACTCAACCTGAAAGTGTTAATACGTAAGCCTCTTGTGTAAAGTTAGAAAGAGGGATTGGAAAGCCACTTGTGAGCCAAAATGTCTGATTCAAATGTGAATGGAAGACCTAGAGGAAACTGCTGTAAAATATGCTTATATAGCGTAGCAATAGTACTGTTAGTATGGATAGGACTAACAGTCTTTATACCTTTTATGATAAGTAAAGATACTAACCTGTACCCTACTAAACAAGTGACACCAGACACAGAAGTTGTACAGACCGAAGAAACACCACGAAGTGTAGAAAGACGTGAGAATGCAGTTAGCCTGAAACAAACTAGACCTGACTTAGATGCATCAGATGAGGGAGGACTACATTAACACAGAATCAAAAACAGAACACATTTAAATGTCTTTGCAAATCTTTTAGTACACTATGTAGAAGCCATGGAAATAGAAGATTGCTATGTCTGCATGAAGCTACCTACTTCTGTAGCTGAAGGTGTGACCTATCACCATCTACCCCTGACCTATGGAATTTCCTGTAGTATATTAGCAAGCCTATTTTATAGAAGCACCTTACAGTACTACTATTCAAACTCTGATGTAATCTTTTCTGAACTTCCTATTCGGGGAAACCTGAACATTGTAAATATTAGAAGTGACGTGACTCGTTATATGGGAGAATATTTCCTGACTATAGGTGACATAGATTTAAATGAAGCACGCAGAAGTAATTTAACTTGTTCATTACATGAACAAGAGAAAATGTTCTTGAAAATGGCAGAAAATAGAAGGGAGAGTTTCCAGAAAAAGGCAGATAAGAGACAGAAAACCTCTATATGGGCTGAAAACATAGAAAGCACCTCAAATGGTGAGGCTAATCCTGCACTGTTGCTGAACTTCGAACGGAAAGGGAAACTCTGTCTTCATAGAGAAAAGACTAGTTATTATAACAATGTATTCATCGGTTCCAGTGAATGCGAACATAATTGCAAGGTAATTGGAGGTTGGGGTTTCAAAAATGGGTCAGAACCTGTGTTTCCCGGAATTTATTATATATGTGGAAACAAGGCTTATTTCAAATTGCCGGATCACTGGTATGGAAGCTGCTATTTTGGCATTGTCTTCCCGAAAATATACCATGTGAACAACGCCGCTGGAAGCAATGAAAATACTAATGGTTTAGTACGTAGTAGACGAGAAAGTGTAGGAGAAATTATAGGTGATATATTTAGTGCACTGATACCTGGAGTGGGAGTGGTTCTGAATACTCACAGAATTTGCAAATTGTCTGCAGTAGTGGATAGGTTATCAACTGACACTGATGCTGGATTCCTGCTGGTCAATACTGAAATGGTTGCGATCAGATCAATGGTTTTACAGAATCGACTTGCTCTTGATACCTTATTGGCAAAAGAGGGCGGAGTCTGCAGGATGCTGAAGGCACAACATTGTTGCACTTACATTCCTGATAAGAGTGTTGAGATTAAGAAATATGTAAGAAACATTACTAATCTGGAAAAAGAACTCAAACCACTGGAGGTTGATAGTGCCTGGAAGAGACTAACTGATGGTCTCTCCTCTGTAGGTAGTTGGTTTTCTAACATAGGTAGGAGTCTTGTGGGAAAAGTACTGATGCCAATAGCTGGAATAAGTTTGGTTGTGCTGATCATTATAATTTGCTGCAAATGTCAAAAATGCAGAAAGAAATATACCGTGAATAAGAGAGGAGTGAAACGGAATATAGATGAACTGGAATTAGAAGAGCTGAGAAATCAAATCTATAAAAAGGCCAAAAGTTTCCATCCCAATAAGGATGCTGAGAAGAGGCTCAACAATAAATTTGTAGAGATTGAGATGAATGAGATCTGAAAGAAGTTGGCATCTGTTTCCATTAATAGTGATGATAGTAAATATCATCAAAGAGGGGATTGATGGAGCAAGGATTCGCACGTAAAGCGACTTGCTCACATTCAAGAACCTCGTTTAATCTATAATGTCATTAATCAACCTATTTTGTCATTAATAGTGCACTTTCACACAACACGCGGGTGTCCCAGAGATGCTTGCCTATGTGTCTATTAATCTTAACGATGCTTGCATACTACAGAATCGCTGCTTTGCAGAAATCCAGTCTGCGCATGCGTCGGTCATACCCATGTGATGTGACGCACTCGTAGTTCTGGAGGGATTTTTTCGCTCATGTGCATTATTGCTAATATGGCCGCTTTGTCTTTAACATGCTCTCCGCTTGCTACTGCCGCTTTTGCCCAGCTGTCTATTTCTGCGTAACCTCTAATGCTATAGATATTATAAAGTAAGGGGTGCAGTGTAGCTAATCATGGTGTACAGTGTATTCATTTTTTCTGTGTTTCTAATTTGTTTTCGCTTACTTTTCATGTACCGCGTATCTGTGGGCCTGGGAGTGGGGAGCCGCTCCATCTTTGAAACCCATGTCACCCTAATCACGTGATGAGGGAAAAACCGAACTGCGCAGAAGTAAAACCAAGCCAGCTGGCTTCTGAAACTGAGATGCGCCTGGAAAAGTCACCCTTGCACCAGGAGAAGATTTCGTCTGTTCCTAAAATTGATACAAATGTATATTTTTTTATGTGTGTTCTATTGTTTTACACCTTCCACATGCCATGGGAACTGGAATGTAAGGGGTGGGTACGAAAATTCAATATTCATGGTGGGAACACAGAATTTTAGGTGGTGACAATGACCTAACCACCTCTCTTGACCAATCCAAAGTTGGGGATCCTGTCACTTGCAACATTTGTGGGTGGTCTAGGGACCCGAAAATAGTATAACTAGCCTAGTCTTAGCTAGAGAATTTGTCCGACTTGTCCGAGTAGCAGACCTGTCACCGACCCCACAAACTCTATAGGTGATTGATACAGAGAGCTGCGGAGCACTCTGTCCGTAATTTCCACAAACTCCAAGGGGTGGAATAGTCTTAAGTGCTGGCGAAGCACTTTGCTGGGAGATTTGAGAACCCAATCGGGGTTACTGGCGGATTCCGTGCAGAGAGGGAGTAGCGCAGGCGTTGCATCCGAAGCTGCAGGTGTTGGTCGTGCCCTTTGGTGAGCCCAGTCCTGATGCAAATCCTAATGGGTATCCTGTCCGGACTGTCCATGAGCTGTACCTGCTCGCCTACTGGCATCCTAAGTCCTTGAGGGTCCTTGTTCTCGCCTTTTCCCCAACTGACCCGTGGCCTGGGTTCGTCCTCATTCCCATCCTAGGTAAATATAATCGTGGGTGTCCGTCAATCTATTCTCTTTCTTTCTTTTCCTTTTAATAAAGCATTCTTGCCCATGGTATTTTCCCTGTCATCTTCAAAGACTTATATGCAAACTGTTTATTAGCTATGTTCCATTCTTCCCTTACCTGTAGGACATTATTGAAATGGTTTACTTAATTAGTGTGATCTAATGTTACTTGTGTTTAGAATCTATGCTTAAGTTAGCAGTTATACTAAGATCAGTTTAAATCGCTTGTAGAAATTTAGCAATCCACTGACTAATATGTTTTAACTCACCAGCCTTAGTATAAGCCTGAAACTGAATAGCATGTTCCCTGTTACCCTTACCCTGTAGTTTTCACTCGCACTCAATGATACTTGCTCTTATTCATAGTTACATTATAGTTATAATCCTGATTATTGATATTCTAATCTGTATCAATTTTATTCTCATGGCATTTGGAATTTAAACTTACTATATAAAGTCTTTAAAACTCTTCAGGTGTCTGTGGTCATTATCAGAGGTATAAAGTATTATTAAATGTATAAGAGATATTTGTTAGGCTTATCTACTATCCACTGATAGCTCCTGATCTGTCGGAGACATAGGTACCTGTGACAAGGTGGTAAGTCAGGTACTCTGGTAAAAGTGGTAAAAAAAACACATAGAATTACTGATGGTGTCATGTAAACTCGCCCGATTCACAAAAATACAGTCATAAGCACGTCATGGGCCCAAGTGCGTGAAATCTGGTGAAATAAAGAGTCGTGCGACCTGCGCGCTCTATCAGTAGCTCCGCCTGACGAACCTCCGTGTTGTTGGGGGAAATCATCGTTGCTGTGACCAATCTGAGCGAGGCTCGGAAATGACAATCCCAGGCCGGTGGTGGTGAATACTGGCAGGGTGTCAAGGCTCTTTCTCAGAGAGGCGAACCTGGCCTCGGGCACACAAAACAGCTTGAGGAGCGGCTGTGGAGTCAATTCGCACACAGCGCTCGGGGCAAAGCAGGCTCTCCAAAGTTACTCAGCGGGCGTTAATCCGCACACACAGAGCGGGAGGGACTCGATCCTGGGGCAGATCACTTTTGAGGCAGAGCAGGTCTCACGACCTTACGCCCCAGCTGTGTGCCGATGAGCACACAGAGACAGATTTCACAGGGGGGCAGCTTCACGAAGGCACAGCGCAGAGACCAACACAGCAGCTGGGAGGGTGGGTGCTGGAGTGTATCCCTGAGTTCCCAGCTCTTCTTAGGCCCTAGGAGACAGGCAGGCTTAAGAGGGGCAAAGCACACAGCACAGCTCCTCTTCAAGTTAGGGGGACACAGCACACAGCAGACAGTCCCTTCCTCAGCAATCATAGCAACTGTAGGTCAGCTCCCAGACACTCAGCACGGATTTCTTCTTGATCACAACGTTTCCTAATCTATTTTTTACTGGGGCTCCAGTCGTACTTTTATACACGAAAAGTCTTTATTCTTCTTGTGTGAGGGGTCCTGGACCCAATCTAAACCAGTTCTGGGTGCACTCTGCCAGTGCACCTCTTCTTCCTTTGTGAGTGTGGGCCGGGGCCATCAGTTGCACCGCAGGAGGGGAGCCAGTATTGTGGCAGGCAGGAACAGCCCTATTGAGACCACGGTGCTACTCCTCCCACCACTCTACATGCAGATGTGTCTATTCAGCCTTGTGCTGACTCAGCCAGCCTCCTGGAGCCGCCCCCAGCCCCTGTCACTCACAAACCAGACAGTCAATACACAACCAGGCAGAAGCACGCAGAAAGGTTGAACAGGAAAATAGCCACTTTCTAAAAGTGCTATTTCCAAACTTAGAATTTAAAAGCCATCTTCACTGAAGGATGTGTTATTAAATTCTGAGTTCAGGGATACCAGATTCCATATGTATATCTTGCCGTTATGGGAAGATATGCAGGTACTAATACAAGGCTCCTCCACTTGGGGAGGGGCACCTCTGGGCACAACTTCGGGGGACTCAGACGGTCTTATTCCATATGTCTGTGGATCAACATAAGTTCATTTCAAGAAGTTCATTCCAAAAGTACCATGTAGTTCATCCAACGTGTGAAATTTATTAAACTTATTGCAAATTCATAGTTTAAGTAGCATCACGATGTTCAAAAGAGTCTGGATGAATAATGCGATGTGACACATATTAGCAAATCCCGATGCATTTCGGGCACTGCCCTTCCTCAGGGGATTACTCTACAAGCAAACACAAAAATCTACGTATCAGTTACATAACCTCATCTTCACATTAAAACAGAAGCGATTAACAGGTCTCCAATCAAACGAAAAGTAATCAGACAAATATGATAAAGAAAAAGACGGTGCTATAACAGTAAAGAAGTGAATCGAAAATAGGAAAAATGTTGACTAGCCCGTAAAATAACAAGAGATCTGTGTTGATAACTAACGCCGATGAATCCCAAGCTGACGAGAGGTCACCCAGTGAAAGTAACCCCCCAGTGTCAAAAAACATTATTGCGTGTTAGCAGTGTGAAACAAACAACAGACCCACACTCAATGGTGAAAATGTGACGATTCAAACTATGAAGTCCCGGAAGGGTACTTACAGTGTCAGAACTTCGTGAGAACTCTGCGGAGTTCCGCATCAGAAAGGTGAACCGAGCCCACAACTACGCGGGCGTATAATTGTGTACAGGGTGATCAACACCGAAGAAGGACTAACAAAGTATAGCCTGTATGTGGTCGCCATCTTGTAACGGGCAAGATAATGAAAAACAGAACGTGAAAAGAAGGGAAAGAGAACCAAATAAACCAGAAGGTAGGACATATATCAGAAGTCATCATGTAATCAACAAATAATAATAACAAGAAATGATGGGAGCATGTTATAGGTAACATAAGAATTCCATACGGTCGTTCAACCCATGGGGCACCATTGTGGACATGAATCGGATCCAAAAGTTCTCTCTTTTAAGTAAAGTGTTCTTGTTGTTCTGGGTAACCTTCACTTGTTCCAATACTTGGAATTTCAACTGAGCAGCATTGTGTCGGTTCTCATGAAAATGTCTCGCCACTGTGGACTTAAAGTTCAAGGTTCGAATGTTACTTTTGTGTTCTAGGATCCTCACATGGATCTTTCTTTCGGTGTGACCTATGTAACATTTCCCACAGGGACATTTCAGTAGGTATATGACATTACTGCTGTTGCAGGTGGCCTTGACTCGAAGTTTAATCGGGTAGCCTTTCATCGGGTGGTTGGTAGTGTTCCCCTGGATACAGTTATTACAATTGCTACAATTGTAACAAGGTCTTAGACCCTTGTATGTGATTTGTGTGTCTGAGATGTTGAGTTTGGTCAGGATTTCTTTGATGTTTCTACCTCTAGTGAAAGCAAACATAGGGGGTTGGCTGAACAGTCCATTAAAATCAGGTTCCATCGTCAAGATAGGCCAGTGTTTACGGATGATGCGTTGAAACTGATTTGAGATCACTGAATATTTGGAGACTATCACCACACGATCTGTGTGTTTTTTCTGTTTAGTTTGAAGGAGGTCTCTCCTATTCATTTTCTCACTTCTGTCCGCAGCCAAATCAAGGATCTGTGGAGGATATCCACGTGCCCGTAGTCTCTCTAACATGATTTTCATCTCTTTTTTGCTCTCCTGTTCATTGGACACAATGCGTTTAACTCTCAACAGTTGTGCATAGGGTAAGTTGTTCTTGAGGCCTAAACGATGAAAGCTTTCATAGTGTAAGGTAGAATTCCTATCTGGGTTTACGGAAAATGGTGGTAGACCAATTGTCTGCTTCTCTACGTATCTCCACATCCAGATAATGAACACATTTTTCATTGTAATCCCAAGTGAATTGCACTCTCTCATTGAAGGTGTTCCATGTTCTGAGAAAGTCAACCAGAGTCTCAATGGGTCCACTCCATAACAAAAAGATATCGTCAATATATCGTAAGTAAAGTTTTCCATGTTCCAACCAGCTACTGTGATTCAAGATGTGTGTCTCCGCAAATTGCTTCATAAAGATATTAGCGTAGCAAGGAGCTGCGCAATTGCCCATGGCCGTACCATTGAGTTGATGTATCCACTTATCCTGTACAGTGAAATAACTGTGGTATAGGGTGAATATAGTCAATTGCATCAAGAATACTTGAAAGTCCTGATCTAAATCAGATGAAGTTAAGACTTGTTCAATGGCTTCAATACCTCTGTCGTGGGGGATAGAGGTATACAGTGAACAGACGTCCACTGTGCACATGATAAGTTCTGTGTTTCTCAACTTTTCTAAAACAGGTTCCAACTTCAAGATGAAGTCCGTGGTATCACGTACGTGAGACCCGGTTTTCACGACAAATGGTTGCAGATATTTGTCTAAGAATTTTCCTGTGTTCTCGTGGATACTGCCTTTGGTAGAAACGATGGGACGAAATGGAGGTTTGGTGGGATGCTTGTGCATCTTAGGTAGCATGTAAAGCACAGGGGGTTTCGGATTGACAGGTACCAGATATCTTCTGGTTTTGTCATTGATAGTACCATTATCAAATGCACGGTTGAGGATGTTGGTCAACTTATTGGAAAATTCCAATGTAGGGTCCCCAGGAAGAATGTCATAAATGTTGGTATCCATTATGTGAGCCTCAATCTGTTCATCGTAAAAAGTAGTGTCCATAATCACCAAGGCGCCAACCTTGAGGTTATGTAACTGATACGTAGATTTTTGTGTTTGCTTGTAGAGTAATCCCCTGAGGAAGGGCGGTGCCCGAAATGCATCGGGATTTGCTAATATGTGTCACATCGCATTATTCATCCAGACTCTTTTGAACATCGTGATGCTACTTAAACTATGAATTTGCAATAAGTTTAATAAATTTCACACGTTGGATGAACTACATGGTACTTTTGGAATGAACTTCTTGGAATGAACTTATGTTGATCCACAGACATATGGAATAAGACCGTCTGAGTCCCCCGAAGTTGTGCCCAGAGGTGCCCCTCCCCAAGTGGAGGAGCCTTGTATTAGTTCTCACAGATCCTTTCACTGTTTGGCCAGACAGTGTTACCTTTTTGAGCACACTACAGAACTTTACAAATCTACAACTTTTTAGATTTACCTGCTGTGCGAGTTCCATTCTCTTCGTGTTTCCAAGATATGCAGGTAAACATGTCACACAGCATTCCACATGTTATCCTATGGGCAAGATAGCCTTTCAGTAGTAAAAAACGAAATTGGCAGTATTTCACTATCAAGACATGTTACCCACACTAGTAACACCAAACAAAAACCGGGACGTCTGCTCACCCTACCTTTGACCTTTGAGGCCCGAAAATAGAGCCCCCTAGTGCCCCCTTTTGAAGCCCCCCCCCCACTTAAAGCCCTGATGCCATGACAAAACATGACTGTGACGTAGTCTTCCATCCTGACTCTTCATGCCGGATACTGCTGTAGTGTTCAAATGTGTGAGGGCGTAACAAAGGCCCCCACAGACAACCCATGTGACACGGGCACACTTAACATTACATTGGTGGCCCCCACTAACCTAGCTGGCCCCAAAACAGGTAAAAAAACAAAAACATAACAGAAAATCTGTGTAACAGTTGCTGCATGTACAGAGGCCAGCTGAGTTGCTGAGGATTCACTGCACAGGCAGATTTTCAGGCCACCCATAGCGGGTGGGGCCATTTAGAGATGGGTAAGTAAGGCCTCCACAGCTGCGGGGTGAACTAGGCCGGGAGTCTGCACTTTCCAGTGTGCAGTGCGTCCCAAGAAGGCTGTAATAGGGTTCCCGGAGAGGAGAGAAAGCGGCTTGCATGAAGATGCCCACCAGCTCAGGCTGAAAACAGCAACAGAGGAGGAGCACGCTTCCCAGAATTCTCTCTCTCTCTCTCTTTTTTAAATATTTTTTTAAATGTGTTAAATAAACATTTAGTCGTTGCCGGATATGCAAAACGCTGCTGGCAGGGGCATATCCAAAACTCGGATTGCACAGTGCCTGGTGCGCACACATTCCGAATCTTTTCAGAGTTTGACACCTGTGTGCGTGTCTAGAGTTAGGTTTCTCAGGCAGTGCCTCGGCTGCTCTAAATTACAGCTCCTGTAACTAGTCAAAACATGGAACCCTGAAGAATGAACACAAATCATAGCCCTCCAAGTGACAGCAGCAGACTAACTTGGAATATCACCCAAGTGAGAATCGAGTCAGAACTCACACTCACCTATACAGTCCATTCATTGAGTGAACAACTGGCTCCAGAGATTTGTCTGTAACTGACATAAGCAAAAGGAGCAAATAATGGACAGATTGCTGAACAATGCAAACATTCACCCCAAGTCACAAAGACTGGGTTTAATCCAACGAAGAAATCAGGACCATATTGGATCAGGGAGGAAGAGCAGCTATGATAATGTTAGCTCTCTCTGCGGCATTTGATACTGTCCACCACAGATTACTGATGGACAGGCTGCAGGAGATTGGGGTCAAGGGTACCACCTGCAAGCAGCTCAAATCCTTCCTATCCGAGAGAGTTCAGACTGTGCCCCTTGGGGAGTTCACTGCGAAACCTTTTACGTTGCCCTGTGGAGTTCCACAGGGGTCATCCATTAGTCAGTCTTTTTAATATGTATGTTTCCCAACTTGTTCCCTTGATTGAATCCTTTGATTTTAATCTAACCTCATATGCAGATGACACTCAAATTGTAGTGTCACTGCTACCGGATGTGATACAGGAAACAGCAACCTCCTTCCAGGACTGTATGACAGCTGTGGGAAACTGGATGACCCAAAACTGCTTTAAGCTTAATTCTAGTAAGAGGGAGGTGGTTTTGTTTGGCAACAACCCAGTCTTCTGGTCACCGTCATGGTGGCCGGATACAATGGGCTCCCTTCCGACTCCGATAAGGAAGGTAAAGAACTTAAGAGTCTATATAGACTATATAGAAAATAAGCTCAATTTCAAGAATCATGGAAACGCCGTGGTCTCTGCAACATCTTACACTTTGAGATCGTGCAAGAAGATTATGCCGTTCCATCCTAAAGACAGCCAACAAACGGTCATTACTGCCTTGTTTATGTCCAAACTGGATTATTGTAATAGCCTCTACCTCAATATCCAGGAAGGGCCTATGAAAAGACTTCAACTGCTGCAGAATGCAGCAGCCAGACTACTGTCCGGCACACCAAAGCATGCATCAATCTCAGTTGAGATTAAAAAGCTCCACTGGCTGCCCGTCAAAAAAACGCGTTAATTTTAAAGCTCTGTGTGTGGTCCACAAATCCCTCCAAGGATACGGACCCCTTCATCTGAAACTGAATTTCCAGTGGTATGTTCCTAGAAAAACTTTGCACTCTTCAGAAGCAAAACAGGTATCAGTGTCCTTTGTAAAGAAGGCCAACTGGGGGGGGGACAGACGTTTTGTTGTTGGAGCTGCCAAGGCATGGAACGACCTACCGCTTCATCTTAGGTGCATAACTAATCACCTGGATTTCAGGAGGGCCCTGAAGACTTGGCTTTTCCAATCTAATTAGATATCAACTCACTTCCATGCTTAGGCCTCTGTAGGACATTTGGTTTCAGCGCCAGCCGCCAGGACACCCTTGTGTAACAGTTTGCGCTTTAGAAATTTCAAAAACATAATCCATGTTCTTTTGCTCAACAGCCATCCCAGTTTGGAACAAGCCATATGCAAACCAGTCTTGACTCTGTTCCTCATGTGAACAGTCCAACCCGAACTGTCAAGCCAGGACCTTCCTGGACCGGAAACAAGCACCCTGGTACCGGTTTTGGAGCATCACCCCTCATCAGCCAGGCTAGCTTGAAAGCAGTGGTGCAGTGAGCACGGGTCCCACGTCTAGGCATACCATTCCCACTTAGGGCGACAAAAGCAAGAGGAAGAAATGCTGGACGGAATGCTGAACAATGCAAACATTCACCCCCGGTCACAAAGATCTGGGTTTAATCAATCTTTCTTTTGCTCACCACGCTGGGTTTAAACTGGAACGGCATGGGGAGCAAACCAAACAATGGATTTAGGACCAAGTCTCTGTACTGCGGTGAATTTTTGACATTGTTTAACATCCTGTCCATCCATTATTCTTTTTATATTTGTCACCTACATGTCACTCGAGCCTCAACTGTGCATACTCTGTGAGAGATTAAAGCTTGTACCGGTTTGCCCTGCTGGGTTTGTTCGGTGGGAAATCGAAGATTGAACCTATTGCCTCTTGTCTGACAGGAAAGCGTGCTTTGTTACTTTCATGCTGTTCCTGTTCTTAGATAAAGTAAAGCTAGCACTACTGTCGCCCAAGTTGTACCTGTCCTGTGATGGGAAATGCATGTGCTGCTGCTACCCTAGCTGTATCGTACGAAGTAGGGAAGCCTGAACTGTTTCTGCGAAGGGGGCTGTTTCCACAGGTGATGCTCCCTTCAATAAATAACTACGGATATTGTCAGTGCACTTGCATAACATGACTAGCCCGATCAGAAGCTTTCGTTGGACTACAGAGGGGAAAACCAGTTGCAGGGCCCTGGTTTCAATCACAGCATTCCAGGGTGGCAAAGCTGTGTGACCAACGGAAATGACTTTTCTCCCCACTGCCTCCTTTTCTGTGATCATATTTTACAGCACCTTGAAATAATTCAGTTCAGAATGCACACTGTCGAACAATCTCTCTGTTGTAAGGTTTAACACAGAATAAAGTTGCTTCATCTATAAAAAAAGATTGTTTTGCATGAAAAAGACAACTGACTCGAGTCTAATATAACTGTCACAGCAGAAAGGTAGTGGGTAACTAATTCTAAAGAAAAACCAACTCAGTGCAGTGATTTAATCGTAGGTTCATACACGAAACAATCCAAAATACACTTTTTTATTTCAAATTTCATATATAAATAAAATGGCAGTCAGTGACATTTGCACCAGGGCAGGCGGTCCAGGCTGTCCTAAGAGCTGTTCTCCCCCTCCTCGACTGCGCTGATTTTCCAAAGAGGTTACGCCAGACAGCCTTGAAGGACTATGGGACCCGGCCATATCTGCTTCACCACCACTGCCCTATTGGCACCGTTAGTGAGGCAGGAAACGCTTTGATGTTGTGTGCGTGGTTCACTATCTCAATGCGTGTGCCCTCCCACTGCCCACACCCAGTCAGCGCATACGCAGCACAATCCATAGCACAGGCTACTATTACAGTGGCTCACCATGTGAAACATACCAACAAGCCTTGCTAATACAAAGTTGTGAGGCCTTTTCAAAGATACCTTGACCCCATAGGGGAAATATTCATGCACCAAAGCATGCTTATGGAAAAGAGAATTCCAGTCAGTTGCTCCGCACTCCTATTTTTAATACTGTGTTATGGAGACACCAGTAAATACATTTTGAGCTTACCCACATATAGCTTTAACATAGGTCTGACAGTTCAACAAAGGGAGAACATAAATATCAAAGTGACCTAACCTCTCCCATCCTAGGAAACCTAGAACTAGAAAAATGTACACCTGGTGAGACATGGCAACTCTCAGATGCCTCCTGGTTCTAGATGCGGATCTTACTGATGAAGTGTACCATTCTAGGTAGGTGAGATTCATCATCCAAAAAGAGTGCATGAATCTATGGTAATTCCATAGGGAATTTGACTGTTTTTCTTGTTTTGTACTTCTTGTACGTTTGTCTGTTTACAGAGTGCCTGCAACAATCCTTTAACTCTGCTAACTCACCTTTTAGTGTATTAGCTACCTGTGTGCGGGAATTGTGGGATGTTCCTTTGTAACCGTCACCTGCCCTTAACTTATTATGTGTGTTAGGGAAGTTTGTGCTGCTGTCCATGTTGTACCTCTACTTTGTTTTGAAGCTTGGCATAAAAGGTTCCACTGCACAACTTTTTTTCTTATCTACATTGCCAATGCTAGCTTTGAAGCAGGATGCGAGATGAGTGAACACAAAATATGTGAGCAGGTAACTTGATTTTACGCAAGAAATTAGCAGTTTTTGAAATTGATAGGCGACTTTGTAAAATGTTAAAACCTAGCTGACAAGCGGCTCCATATCATGTACAACACCTCCAGCCAGTATTGCCATTTTAGCAAACAACACACTGCATGTTAGGCTTTTGAGCCCATAATTAAAGTTTTAAAAGCAAAATTACAAGCCACACCCACACTTTGCTGGAAAAAATTGATGGTATCCTATGTGGTAGTGCCAAAGCACAGAGTTTTGAAATACAAAATAGAATTAAGTTCCTGGCTTACTAGCATTTTAGGTCTCGCCTAGACAGTGCATGCTTTGAGACCTTTTGTTTTCGATCAGTGGCCTCAGACACCGTCCATTGCTTACCAGTGGTTGGTTTCATAGTTTCTCATTGGCTTGCTCCTTATAGGTCATCTGATCTGCTTTCTTCCTGTATGTGTGTTTGTCTCTCTCGTAGAGCATGGGCACATTACTTGTGTCCTTCCAATACTCATTTTGTTAGGTGCAACTTTTCTCAGTGTTTAAGGACGCTACCAGCGTGTCTTTTTCAACTGCCCTCCTCATGCAATTCTTCTCCCTCCTGGTTCCAACTGCTTCCCTCTTCCGTCGCCTGTGTTGCTTACTTTTACCCATCTGCTCTCGTCCATGTTGCTAGCACTACCCATAGTCCATATTGTTGCTGGACCCCTACCCGCTATGTTGTTGCTGGACCCCTACCCGCTATGTTGTTGCTGGACCCCTACCCGCTATGTTGTTGCTGGACCCCTACCCGCTATGTTGTTGCTGGACCCCTACCCGCTATGTTGTTGCTGGACCCCTACCCGCTGTGTTGTTGCTTGCATCCTTCCACTGTCTGTGTAGCTGCCTGCCACCACCAACTCTCCATACTGTTGCTTGTCCCTACTCGCTATGTTATTATTGCTTGGCCTCACCCAATGTCCATGTTCTTGCTTGCCCGCCACCCACTGTCTTTGTTGCCTGCCCCCACCCACTGTGTTGCACAACCCACCCACTGTCCATGTTGTTGCCTGCCCTTTTCTGTGTGGTTGTTGCTTGCTCCTTCAAAATAGTGTAGTGCACTGGCTAATCGGCTGGTAAGAGAGGCTGCAGAGGCTCCGTGCATGATTGCATGATTGAACAACTTTTAAAACTTCTAACAGATCAATTGTTATTTTAATAATCGCGCCTTAGCGCCTGTGATCCTGGTACAATTGTTGATGTAAATAACAAAGGGTACCTGTATTTCATCGCCGTCCTGGCGCAATGCCCCTTCATCTAATCTTTTAATTATTGGCATTGTGTTCACGCTGTATTTTGGCTCCCGGCACCGATCCGCCACGGCTTGTGCCGTTTGCAGCGGCGGTGGCCACACGAGCACAACCTCACTTCCGCCCCCACATACTCACTTCCGCCCTGCTGGCCAATTGGCAGGTTAGCGGTCTAGTGTGTTTCTCCCCTTGCATATTTCATGACTCAATGGCGGAAGCGCAGCGGACGAGCGCAGCGGGAGCGCCGACTTCGCGCCGAAGTCGTGCCAAAGTCCTGCCCGTCTGCGCCCGTCCGCGCTGGCACGGGCCCAGGGACCAGTCCCCTTGCCCGCACTCTTACGTCTTATTCTCACACCGCCTTACTTGGGTTTCGGGGGTTACCCTGTCCCTCGGACATTGTCTTGAACTGCCAAAATGCGCCTTTCACTTGCCCACACTGCTCCCTTGCCTTGGACTCCCTCAATTCAAGCATTGACTGCATATCCTCTACCTTCTGGAAGTTCCCCCCCTAAGTATACCCCTCCTTCTACTTTGCACAATTCCTGCCCCCTTCTGAGCTTCATCAGCATTAACTGTCGCTCTCTCTCGAAACACAAGAGGGATATTTTCGATCTTCTGGAGACAGCTAGTCCAGCTGCCATGTTTGTCACTGAAACTTGGTTAAATGATAGCTCTGGCCCTGACATCGCCATGGCTCTCCCCAATGATTACACCTTTGTGGGGCGTAACCGAGTTCTTAAAGATGGCGGGGGAATTGCCATTATTTTCAAGAGAGAATTCTCCTGCAAATGGGAAGACCTTGACTTTCCAAACTGTGAAGCTGGTTTGTTTAAACTTACTCTCTCCCCCCATTTTACTTTAACCGGTACCCTGATCTATCGCCCGCCGGGCTCTGCTAGCAGTTGGGCTGCTTCACTTCCTGAACTCATTGCCCCGTTTTTAGCACAATCTACTAATTTCACTATCGTTGGTGATTTAAACATTCATTTCAACTCTGCTTCGTGTGCCATTTCCAAACGCCTCCTACAGGATCTTGAAGCGTTAGATCTACACCTTCACAATTCCGACCCTACCCATAAGGCCGGTAATCTTCTGGACCCCATCATTTCTAACCTTACTGGCATTTCCTATCAATCTTCAATTCCGGTCACCTGGTCGGACCATTATATTGTTAACTTTTCAATCAAAACGACTGTGGCTAACTCCTCTAATCCTGCTCTCCCTCACAAAGCCAGTAGGAACTGGAAACGTCTAGACGTAGACAAATTAAACTCTCTTCTTGCCAATTCAAAACCCACGTTTTCCAGCATGACTATTATAGAGCTACCTGTGGTTAGATCATGGCTGACAACTGCTTTGGACTCCTGTCTCCCTACTCAAAAAAATAAATCACAAATCCATCACCCACCGGCACCCTGGTTTAATGACTCCCTTCGCCAAGAAAAATCCAACTGTAAAAAACTGGAACGCATATGGCGTTCCAATTACAACCCAGAGCACAAAGCTAAATACAAGTCTGCCCTTAAAGCCTACCACTCGGCTTGTGGCATCGCCAGAGCCAATTTTGCTAACAGCACTATACTTACGGCTCAAAATAGACCCAAGGCCCTGTTTAAAATAGTCAAAGAGCTGTCAGGTGCGTCCTCTGTACCCAAGGACCCCTGTCTTGACACTGCCCAGTGTAATGCTTTAGCCAACTTCTTCCTCGAGAAAATTGATAGGATTTATGATATTTTTAATTCAACTCCCGCTGCTTCCACTCTCTCAAGTTTTATGCCACTCCCCCCCTGTTACCATCCCCTGCTCTACCCCCACTACTCCCCCACTCCTCGTTTGGGATCCTATTTCCCCCCCGCTTCTAAAAAAGTATCTCCAAGACATCACATCTGGTTCCCCCCTTGACCCAATGCCCCCTCAATTTCTGAATTCTCTGGACCCAGCCCTACTCCACATTATTTTGGATGTCTTAAATTCTTCACTAACAGAAGCGATTGTTCCAAACGAATGGAAGCACGCAATGGTGGTCCCATTACTAAAAAAGGCTAACGCAGATCCCAACAACCCATCTAATTTTCGCCCTATTTCTCTGCTTTCATGTTTCTCCAAGATCCTGGAGAAACACGTCAATTCCCTGCTCAATTCCTATGTTGAAACTTCTAATCTTCTTCATGGTTCTCAATCCGGGTTCAGGGCTGGCTTCTCCACGGAAACCACTCTCCTTGGTGTGTCGGAGACCATCAGACGTCAGGTGGACAATGGGGAGACTGTGGCACTCATCTTGCTTGACTTGAGTGCCGCATTTGACACCGTCTCCCATTCCATCTTGTTGTCCTCCCTGAAGGCTGCTGGTGTCGGTGGCTCAGCCCTGGCCTGGATTGCTAACTTCCTTTCTGACCGCACGTTCCAAGTCTTCTCTTCCACATCTGTCTCGTCCATACTCCCCTCCACTCACGGTGTTCCCCAAGGGTCTATCCTTAGTCCCCTTTTCTTTAACCTGTATGTGAGACCTCTTGCTTTTTTGGCGGAACAGGCTGGTCTCACAATTTATTCCCATGCTGATGACACTCAAGTCATCTACTCACTTTCTACCAATAAAAACCTTCCCTCCTCTTCTCTTCAATCCAGGCTGAAACAAATATCTGATTGGATGCTGAAGCACAAATTAAAATTAAACGGGGACAAAACAGAACTGCTCCTGTTTGGCTCAGACACCTCGCTCTGGGGGCCGCAACATTGGCCACCGGAGATGGGCCCCCTACCTATTCCAACCGGGTCAGCTCGCAATCTTGGGGTTCTCCTCGACAACCAACTATCCTTCAAGCAACACGTGGTGAAAGTCTCTGCCACCTGTACCACCATCATCAGGTGGCTGAGGAAAATCACGTGGATGCTGCCTGCTGACACCCTGAGGACTGTAGTCCAGGCTCTTGTCACCTCACGCCTGGACTATGGGAACATCCTACTCCTGGGTGCCTGCAAGGAGGTTACCAGGAAGTACCAGGTGGTACAGAACATGGCAGTTCGCCTTGTCTGTCACCTGCCTGCCAGATCCTCAGTCACACAGCATATGCGTAAATTGCATTGGTTGCGAATCGAGAGCAGAATTAAATTCAAAGCACTTTGCTACATGCACAAGATCATGACTGGAAGAGCCCCTCACTATCTTTCTGCTCTGGTGCAGCAATACATTCCCCCTCGCACACTTAGATCGTCCACTCAGAACAAGTGCAGGACTCCTCGCGTCTACAGAGCCAAAATGGGAGGACGTTCGTTTTCCCTGCTGGCACCCTCCTTATGGAACTCCCTACCCCGATCTTTGCGTTCTGAATTGTGCTTTTTGACATTCCGTAAAGGAATTAAAACTTGGCTTTTCAACACCTAGACTTCTGGTCTGATGTTCCTCCCCACCCTCTATACCGTTCAGTTTGCCTTAGCGCCGGGAAACCTCCGGGTAGCTGCGCGCTTAACAAATGTAATTATAAATAAATAAATAAAACACCCACAGTCAATGATGTTGCCTGCCCCCCAAGTTGACCATGATATTGCTTGACCCCTCCCACCGATGTTTGTGTTTTTGCTTGCTCCATCTTGTTGCTTGTGTTGTTTGCCTCTTCATGTTGCCTGTGTTGATGCCTACCCTCTCCCACTCTACGTGGTATTGCCTGCCCCCCCCACTCTCTGTGGTAAGCCTGCCCCCTCCCACTCTTCGTGGTGTTGCCTACCCATTCCAGCTGTCTGTGGTGTTGCCTGGCCACCCAATTGCCTGTTTAGTTGCTTGACCTGACCCAATGTCGTAGTTTCTCCTTTATCTGGTGAGAGAACTTTTGTAGTAGCGCTCTTGCAGACAAGTTACTTACCTTCAGCAACGCCTTATCTGGTAGAAACAGGACCTAGCCACATACTCCTCATCTTTGAATCCTCCCCAATCACCAGACTGGACCTGGAAACTTTTCCTGCAGTACCTCTGCGAGTTGGTGGAGGGCATAGAGTGACTTCGCAGCCACGTTGTTTCCTAATGTGATGTCAACGGAGTCCATATAAGCCCTCCCTCAACGGGCGGACGTCAGTTTCTTTTGTGACCATTTCCACGCCAACAATGCAGAGCCACTTAGAGAAACAGTCTCAAGAAACAGTGCGCCAAAAATGGCAAAAGAAAGCAAAGAGGGTATCTAGGATACTGCATGGCCCTCAGTTTGCAAAGTGGAGAGGATGGGTGGGTCGATGAGGAATCTGCAGCTAGATCCTGTCTCCTTCAGATAAGGTGTTAACAAGGGTAAGTAACTTGTCCCTCTGATAGAGACATCTAATCGCAGATTCCTTATCTTAGAATCAGAGACACAAACAATACCATCTCAGAGGAGGGGCTGCAAACTGTCCTCACCAAAGATCCACAAATAAGAGAAGCTGATCCAAAAGATAGAAGAGACCAGACTATCTGGAAAGGGATAGGTATAGCAAGATGCTCATCGAAGGACTGATCTAGTGTGGCTCACTGGTTAGAGGCGGCAGACCCGAGAGCAGAGGACGGCCCGGGACCAGGGTTCGATTCACGGCGCGGCAGGTTTCTGGACCAGGGTCAGCGGACTCGATAATTCTCTCGCCTCGGTGCCCACTCTGATCAGCGATCACACTCGGCAACTCTGGGCATTAGCTTGCCTCATCTTCACTAACGGCCCCACCAGACCGCCGGGGATGCCTGGTCTCACCCTGGAGATACCCATTAAGGGACCATCTCTCAGGGAAGCCAGGAAGGGTTTCGCAGCGGTCAAAGCGCCTTGGGACCCTACGAGTAAGTAGTGCGCTATATAAATGCCTATACATTTACATTTACACACATCTCCAAAAAGGACAATGGAAAGCCCGTAGGGAGTGGAAACCAACAAGACCGTGAGAAACACGGTATAGAACAGCAGAAGACAGTTCCAAAAAGCGATGCAACATACAATCGGGAATGCAAAGGGACCAAGGACAAAGTTCTTAAAGAGTCCAGGCTCAAAACGAATGGAAGGAACATACACAGTGTGCTCAGCCACAGCTAACACTTACAACGAATAAAGTGCGCCCACCGATCGTCGAGGAAACTATCCTGAGCAACACAGTCAGAAAAAAAGGGGACCTTTAGTCATAGAATGATGGAGAAAGAGAAAAGAAAGGACAATGAATATGGAAGAGCATCGCTAGAAAAATAAGAACAGTAAAAGAAACCGCTGTTACACGGAGAACTTTGATATAGAAGGCATCCTTCGAAATAATGTAACAGAGACGCTCATTGAAGAGAAGGCAGGAAACAGACAGATGCAAGCAAAGAAGGGTGTAGGTAAAATGCAGTGACAAACCGTATAGAAGGCCAGACAACCATAAGTGCAAAACACACACATATGTATATATACCTGATGTGAAAGGTCTACAAGCAATCCATTCAAGAGATAGGTATATATATGCATTTAAAAAACATAGAAATTCCAGTGGACACACAAGTTATACATGAAACAGCAAGATTATATCCACTACTTCGAAGGTCGCTCATGTCCTCCCTCAGTGAGCCATGAGTGAGAAGTGAAGGAACCAGGGGCACTCCAAGAACAGAGGTAACCATAAATGGACATAAATAAATTCTACCATAGGAAAACAAAAGATTACAACAGTAACTAAGAGCGAATCAAAGAGACAAAGCCAGGAAACCGCAACACAATGCAACAAAGCAGGAAGTAGAAGGCAACACCAACTATAGAAAATCAAGGAAAATTGTCCACAAACCAATCCACTGACTGAGGAAGGTTGCCAGCAGGCAGTAGTAAGAGAAGCAAAGAAGAAGCAGCAGTATGTGGAAATTCCACCATGAAGAAAAGAGAATAAGACCACCACTAGGGGAACGAGGGGCCAGCGGAAACAAAAGGCATAGATAGTCGATTATGACAATCACACATTGCCCAACTTATGGAAGCAGGTGGAAACATGTGAAACACCTGACCAACTCTTCATAGAAACATGAAGAAAGATAGGATAGAAAGGGAAACCTAGCATCTTCTGAAAAAAGGGTACCAGAAAAGGATCGAAGCAATGAAGTGGACTGGTGTCCCAGTGGAAGAGAGCTAAAAGAACAGCAGACACAACAGATAACCCAAGGGGTGATGGCAGAGATGTGTAAACAAACCCACAGGAGACAACAGCAGCAACCATACCACAAGTAGGTAGTCAGAACACCAAAAGGAGAAAACACAGACAAAAGCACCAGAATGTGGAAGATAAATAGCATCATGGGCACAATAAAGGAGAAAAGGAGGGGGCACATAAGAAAACAGTACCCAGGAGCAAATCGGAATAGTACGCCAACAAGATAACGATACCATAAGGGCTTCAAAGGGGGGCAGTCATGGAATCCAGCCCTGATCCAGAGGAACATAGTATGAATAGGAGAAATCCAAGTGTCTCAGAGACAGACCAAGGGGGTGAACGAACGGAACAAAAGATAACCAAGCCAAGAGCCTGCCTATAGGAAAGTAGTATCTGATTCTTATGGTTACCCTTACTTTTTGCTGATGTCGCACTGTTTTTGGCCTAGTCCGACTGGGATCCTACTATCCAGGACCCCAGTCTACCTGCTTTCTCCTGTAAATTGATATGCATGTACTTGAGGTACACTCCAGATTGGATTCTGGGGTACCCTTATTAGTCCCTAGTATATGGTACACCATGTACCCAGGGCATAGGTACCCCAGAGGCCTCCCATGGGCGGAAGCATGTATTATGCAACCCATGAGAAGCCATCCAAATTGACACGACAGGCCTGCTACTGCAGACTGTATAAGATGGTGCTTGCACCACTTACTGAGATATAGGTTCACTATATCTGTCTAAATCACTACAGTTATATACCTATAAGTCACCCATATGGAAGGCCTTAACAATCCTGAAGACAGGGTGTTTTGCGTGAGAGGGAGTCCCTGCATGAGCAGAGCCCCTCTGCAGCCTTCAGAGACCATTCTCCGGGGTTGTCTGTGATGCAGCCAGACATATATGTTTAAGTGCATTAAACCTTGCGGTAAATGCTAACTTTAAAACGGCTGCTTAGAAACATTTTGTGTTTGGTGTCAAACTCCTTGGAATCATACCTCCACACCAGTAACTTGTGTGTGAGGTATGATTCCACCCTTCTAAAGGGACATATGTGGGTCACCGGTATACCCGGTTCCAGCTTTCTCGACCTGGGCAGCACAAAATGGATGCTGTCAGCCACAGACACGTTTCTGCTCTCCTGCTGCTGAGCCAAGCTAGAGCAGAGGAAGGCATGACAAGAGTCGTCCTGTCACAGGGAGGTGTAACCACCTCCCAGACAGGATTTAGTGTTTTGGGGCTGGGTGGGTGCACTCTCAGAGTGGCATAAAGTCTGCCCTGGGGGCACATTTGGTGTCCCTGTGCATTGTCCAGCTCAAACCAATTCCAAGAGCCATTTGTTTCTGCTCTAGCGCACAACTGGACAAAGGACATGGGTGGAGCCACCCCTCTGTAGCCACCCCTCTGTCCTGTCCACAGAATCTATCCAAGCCCTTCCCAAGGGTATAACGTGGGTTACATGGCTACAGGTCTTTAGATTTTACTTGGACAGGATTCTGCTAAGACGAAACCAAGTACTTCGACTGCCTGCACCACGCTGGACGACTGAAGAGTCTCCCTTGGAATAAAGGAGTTACTCCCCTGCAAAAGCAGGCACCTAAATGCATCTGACTGGCTTACTTCTCCCAAGCTCCTGAGGACTCCGAAGATTATCAACACAGGAGGTGGGTTCCCGAAGGTCCCCGAGGTCGATCTTTCATCTCAGCAATTCTGAGACCAGTATCCCTCGTAGGGACCTTGCAACCTGAACCCCTGTGCACTGCATACTTTTGCAAGTGCAGGTGTCTAGTGACGAATCCTGAGCCTGTGCTTTGGACTCCATGTAGTCCCGACCCGAGCAGTATTTGCACCAAAGATATCCATCCTCCACTCTCCAAGTGTCCTGTGGGCTGGTCCTTTGCATACCTTAATATAATGCTACTGCATAGTGTGAATAATGGTGAATTCAAATAAACAGTGTCACCTGGAATTCGCCCAATTTCTGGGGAATACACGCCCCACCTCACCTGGCTACAGCTCAGGTAAAACGGAGCACCGCTCTGTCCGTCGGTACTCCGGACATCCGTCTAAGCTGTCTTGGAGGGAGGACTAGACGGATGAGGAAGCAGGAGGAGATCTTTTGACTCCATATCCACTGCAGAAACATTTCGACCTACAACCAACTTCAGTAGTTATTTGTTTTACACTACTATGCACTGTTTTAGCCTTGAGTGTGGATAGGATTCCATTAAAATAGTTTTTTTCCATTTCCACAACCCAATCTTAACCATCTTTTTGCACTTAGCACTGTTAATCTTTCAGATTTTTTACACTGCTAGTCAGTTTACCCCCTGATGCCATTTAATCTCGCACCTACATTAGAGATTTCTTCCATTAGATTAGGCTACAACCTACCTAATCTACAGTGGATAACACCACTTTCCTTCGGGGTGAAGGATCCCAAATGATGTAGGGCGGTACAGGATGGGAATCTGATGGGAAATATCATTTTCACCACGGTATACTCTTTGTAGATTTCGCGGTTGTACCCTCCAGACAACACAGATTTTGTTAGATAGTTTATTTTCATGACCCATTGTTATCTTAGTAGTTGGTTTTCATAGTCATTAGGGATGATAACAATGCTTGGTCAATAAATATTCCCTTCGACCCTATTTGTTTATTTATGTCCTATCGAGGGCCACCTTGTAAATTTTTGGGCTTACCTAGTTGCTCCAGACGTGCCCCGACTCTCCATTGCTTAGAGAGTCCCCTGGACCGGATGGTACACACCGTTACCAGTTTCCTCCATCCGCGTGGGTTGCAGTTGCCAAGGCTTGTTGGTGCTCCAGCCAGACATCGACCCCTCTGCTCTCGACATCCTTCGTGGGACAGCTCACCTCCGGACTTGGGTCACCCTCGACGCCTTCTGGTCCCTGTGGCTGCAGAGTCAACCAACCCTTCTCTTCACCTGAAGCACCCAACATCGGGGGGCATTAGACTACCGAGCCCCTGGTCACCTGGAGTGACCAAGACTCTGTCCCCTCTGCTTTCAGGTTCCTTTCACCTCGAATCCAGGCCTGGATTCCATCAGACAATCTTTGCCTTCCTGGCAGCAGTACTTCTTTGCAGCTCTCCAAAAACGACGTAGGTTTCAGACACCACTTGACATCTATGCACTTGGCTCCTCTGGGATAGGTAACACGGGTACCTCGTTACTCACCGGTGGGTTGACCTTGGAACCTCCTAAGTTCCAAAGGGTTTGCTGGAAGTCCTCTTAGAAGTGTCCTTAACATACAATTTACTTACCTTCTGTAACAATGTATCTGGTAGAGAGGATTCTAGACGCAGATTCCTTAACGTAGAATTATCCCAAGGTGTGAGACTGGATCCGGAGAGTCTCTTTTCCCAGCATCTCCGCGCGCCGGGGGCTGGCACCGCATGACTCCGCCCTGACATCGTCCGCGGGCGTGACGTCAGCGAGGTCACATAAGCCCTACCACGGCGCGCCAGCATCAGTTTTCTTCGGAGAAATTTTCCGCGCCACAACGTAGAGCCATCACAAACAAAAACTGTGAGAATATGGGAACTGTGTGCAAAACAGCAGACAAGAAAAAAAGAAAGAAGCAAATGGAGGGGAACAGCCGATTGGGGAACGTGCCAGGTACCATGGCACCGAAAGTCATAGAAGGGAAGAGCAGTCACAGCCACTGCGAAACAACCCCACTAACAATACAACAGTCTCCCTGGAGACAGGGAAAGCATATGAAAAACTGTGCAGAAGACGAAGAAGCCTGCAACCACAGTCCATTAACAGTGAAAGACCGAAGACCAACAACAATTCATCCCAAGGCAACACCACTAGGGAGAGTTGCGTCCCCTGAAAGGAGCAGAGGTTGAGGCCCAGCCATGAGACCCCAACACAGAGGACTGCCCATGAGACAGAAACTCCAGACAAGGAAAAAGGAAGGGGAAAAAGGAGAAGGTCCCACACTGGAAGCACCAGAGTGTAGGGGCGCAGGATCACCCATGAACCTACCAGTTACGTATCAGAAAGGAGGAATGGATGCAAACCCACCAACAAGCATCCTGCTAGGGAGGGGTGAAAGAGAGCACTCGCAGAAGACAAGATACCCAGAGGCAGGCGAGTGTGGAAGAGTAAGCTGAAGGCCCTTGCAGAACGGGGAGGAAGGGTGGGTCGTGAAGGAAACTGCGGCTAGAAGGGTCTCTACCAGATACATAGTTACCGAAGTAAAGTAACTTGTACATCTGATAGAGACTACTAGCCGCAGATTCCTTAATGTAGAATGGACACCCTAGCCATACCCACAGGGGAGGAGGGTCTGCGAGAGGACCCCACCAGCCTGGAATCAACAGAGGGTCCTATAGTGGACGAGTCAGACCGGAAGGGTGAGGAGCCCTGTCCCCAACAGTCAGAGTACCACTAATCCCAAGGAGATGCGGAAAGAAGGAAGGGAGAGGAAGCCCGTTCACACTCTGCAGCGGAAACAGGGGAAAAGAAAGAGGAGGCCGGAGCACCCCATGCCTACATCAGGCAAAAAAAAAACCTCCATCCAGGGCCAAGGCAAGGAAGAGAAAGAAGATCCACCCAGAGGCGCCAAGGAGACAAGACAGAACGAAGGCAATTCCCCCCTCACCAGGAACACATCCCACGAAGAGGGCAGCTGATCCTACCATAGGGAGAGTCAATAGACCAGACAGAACAGCGCCTACAGCAATAAAGCAGGCAGGAAGAGCAGTCCGGGGACACCCAGGAAGACCGGGCAGGGTGCACCTGAAAGAGGAAGGAACAGAATCCATCACAGCCCCCAAGACAGAGGGCCAGAAGTTTAAGAAGGCCCCAGACACCCCTCAGGAAGGGGTTCGCACACACAACACAAAAGAACGTGGAACCGGAGCCATGGCACCAGGCCACAGATGGCAGGACAGACCAGGCTAACAGCACAGCGGCCCCGGAGAAGGGTGCTCCGAGGCGCCACCAAAGCCATACCGACCTCCTAGAAGGGAATTGCATCTGCAACGTACGTAAACGCCAGGGCGAGCAGAGACCCAAAGGGGACCACAACTCCCAAGCATCTTACAAGCTATATAACAGCTACCACTACCCCACCTGGGGTATGTTAGTCCCAAGACAAGGGGAACCCTCTTAGGAAGAAAGTTCCGCAGCAGAGGACAACAGAAAGAACCACAGGGAAAAAAGCCCTGCAGAAGGCTTGTCAAGCAGCCAAGACGCAAACAACAGAAGGCCTAATCTCAGGGCCAACCTGGTGCAGATAACCAAGCAAAAACACAGACCAAAAAGGGGCCGGCCAGTAGCCAACAGAGCCACAGTCCCAATAAAAGAGGACTTGTGGGCACATGAGTCACACAGATCACACAACTGGGGCGACCCGCCCCAGCGAAAGAACAGCTCCCAAGAACCAGATCAACCTACACATCACTGAGGGGGAGGAGAAGGAGGAGGAGGCCGAAGCCTTGCTAAGAACCTCCGGATGGCGTAGTCTGCCAGCGCTTGAAGAAAAAAAAAAAGAGAGTGCCATCAAAGGAAAGATCCACCAGCCTTTCCCGAACATTTTCTGGGAACACACTGCCCCGAAGCCAAGCATGGCGGCAAAGGGCAACCGAAGACGCCATGGCAAAACTAAGCACCTCTGAAATGTCCAGTGTGGAGCGAAGAATGAACACTGCCAGCTCCCGGTCATCTAACGTGTGGTGTAGCAAGTCAACACCAGCACCCTCTTGAGAAGCTGCAGATCCGAGGGACTCCGACGAGTCCCACAGGGAAGAGGTGGCCCTAGTCAGCACACATACAGTGTTAAGGGCCCGCAGAGCCGTACTGGTCGAGGTAAACATATTGCACCCCCAAGAATCCAGCCAACGGGCCTCCCGTGATGGTGGGACAACAATGACGGCAGGGAGGGAAAGGCGGTCCGCAAAAGGGGCCCACTGGGTGGAGGGAAAGGCACACCGGGTCACGCGGTCCTGGAAGGTTCCGGTGCAGAAGGTGTCGGGGCGCGGGATCCCCCATGGCGGCCGCCCCCAAGCTCCCATCAGAGAAGAACAGAGCGAACTCTCAAAGGGAAGCACCAGCTCCCTCCCACCACAGCCCTGGTGCAGAACCTCCAAAAGATGATCCGCGGGGAAATGAGCAGCCGAATCACCCATGCGCAGAATTCCCACAGCCGTGGAAACAGCGTGAGTGAAGGCAGCACCCGCCTCCCTGGGGCCCCGCGGTAGGTTAAGCAGCTCCTCTGTTGGCGACGGCTGCAAGCTAAGGCTGCCATCCCCTAAGCCAATCTGAGTGAGGAAAGGCCAGGAACGGATGGGAGAAAGAGGCGCCGAGAAATGGGGGACCTGTGGTTCCTCTGGCGAAAACCGCGGCCGTGGTGACGGAGAGGAGCCGGCCTTGGATGACATCAGGGAAAAAGCCATGACCCGGCGGCCCGCCTCCAGCGAGGATGACACCAGCAAGCACCCAACCTCCGAAGGAGAGGGGATGTCAAAGAGAAATCCACGACCAGACGCCTGCCCGGGTCCGTAGAATCCGCAACCAGGAGCAGGGTGTGTTCGTCGCCATCCCGCATCACCAGAGACGCCAGACAGGCCTCCGCCACATCACACAGCGCCAGAGACCAGGGTGGGGCCGGAGCTGGAGCCGGCGTGGCTTAGGGGCGGCGCCGGCTCGACCTCCAACAAGGCAGCCGCCTGCGTGGAAAGACGAGGGGCACCCGGGGAGTGGGAAGGAGCCCCCCGCCAGCCTTGACCCATTAGTGGGCAAGGGGGACCCGCCGATCCCCATGGCGGCGTCAAGGCAGACTCGACCTCCGGCGAGACAACCACCTGCGCGGAGGGACGAGAGCGACCCGGGGAATGACAGGGAGACCCTCGTTGGCCTCGAGGGGACGCGAGGGGTACGCCGAATCCTGTGATGCTGTCACGGCCGACTCGACCCCCGACGAGGCGGCCACCTGCGCGGACTAACAAGAGGGTCCCAGGGAGGGGTTCCCCGCCAGCCTCGACCCATGACTGGACAAAGGGGGTCCGCCGATCCCTGCGGTGCCGCCAGGGCCATCAGCTGCCGGCGCCATAGCGGCGTCACCTCGGCCTCAGACAGGATCACCTTATCAAAGTTCCGAGAGAGGCTCGAGTATGCGACCCGTGCCCCGGCGATCTCCCGCGATACCACAGGGACTACTGTAGGAGTTTGCGGCGAAGCCAGGGTGCCGTGGTCCGAAGGAGGGACCCCCGAAGGACCGTTCCCCAACGTCACCACATCCTCCAAGCCTGGATCCGAACCAGTCGGCGACGCTGCGGAAGGCCCTGCACCGTGAAAGGGACCCGCTGATGTCCCAGGAGGGGAAGGAGGAGAAGGAGGAGCCAGCCAGGCCTGCAAAGCCACCGCTTATGCCTACATCTGCGCTCTCGACGCCCCCTCACCGGGGAAACGGTGGATAGGGGGACGATACGCAGGGCCGCATCACCCATGGAGACCCCACGCCCTCAACAGGCCGGAAACCAGCCCTCGGGGACACACTGCAACACTTACCGACAGTGGAGCAACGCTCTTGCGGCACAGGAGAGGGATGAGGGCGACGACGATGACTGCTGCTTCAAAAACCTTCCGCGGAAGCTGATCGAGGTGATGAAGCCGACCTGGACATGCGATACCAGAGAAGTTTCATCCGGCGTTCCGCTGTGACTTCAGCTTCAACTGTTAGCATGCATCGCAGTCAGTGGAGCTGTGATCTTCTCCCAAACACCACATGCAAATGAGGTAAGGGTCCGTCGCCGACATCAGGTGTCCACAAAACAAACACGTTTTAACACCTGAAGGCATCCGCATCCGCACACTGTTCCCACAAGTCACTACGCAATAGCGAAGGGAAAGGCCTAAGCAGGCGCAGAGCACAAACTGGACCCACGTAGCATGCAGAAAAAGAAAAAATTGATGTTGGCGCGCCCTGATAGGGCTTATGTGACTTCGCTGATGTCACACCCGCAGAAGTCAGAGCGGAGTCAAGCGGTGCCGCCCCCAGCTCATAGAGAAAAAGAAAGACTTTCTGGCTCTAGTCTCATGCCTGGGGATAACTCTACATTAAGGAATCTGCGGCTAGTAGTGTCTATCAGATTTGTAATTTTCCCACCGCAGCTTTCCCATAGAGTTGTACGGATCACGCGTCTGTTTCCACACTACATCCGCCCTCTGTGGGCTCCCTGTGTCACTCCTCTGGGTGGTTCCTTGAGGTCCCAGCAATTCTACATGCTCTAGGCACTGTGTCTAGTCCTGTTGTTGTTGTTATACCATTGTTTTAGTATATGGTTCGCCCCCCTCCCCCCCTGGAGGCCGCTGTGCATTGTGCTATTTACAAGTGTTCTATTGATTCAGTATTGTGTGCTTTATGCCCTAGTGTAGGAAAGTGGGTTTCTGTTGCAGTAACCTCCCCACTTTTTGCCAGACTACTGATGCACTTTTCTTTGGTGTGCCCTGGGTCCCTGCCAATCAGGTTCCCAGGGCCTGTGTTCTTTCCCCATAACTAACCCAATTGACATCTCTGGCCAAATGTCAGCCCCTGGTAAATGGTACCACAGGTACCCAGGGCACTGTGACCAGAGAAAGCACCCAAGGGCTGCAGCACTTATTGTGCCACCCTTAGAGGCCCTGTACCCTGCATGTCTTGGTGCAGAACAAAGTGAAGAGTCGACATGGCACACATCCCTGTGTGCCTTGCCCACAAAACACTGCCCTGGCCTACATCAGTCACCCCTCTAGCTGGGTGCCCTATGCCAGTGGTGAGGGTACAGGTGCATGAGCCCTGTACCCCTACAGTACCCAGGTCAATTCCTGGGCACTATAAGTGCAGTGCTGCCATTAAGAGCATATGGTGCTGGGAGTTTGTCATTACGAACTCCACAGCACCATAATGGCTGCACTGAACGCTGGGAAGTTTGGTATCAAACTTCTCAGCACATTAAACCCACACTGATGCCAGTGTGGGAATTAATGTAAAATGCACAACAAAGGGCATCTTAGAAGTGCCGCATGAAACTCGACCAACTCCCAGCGACCTGACTGAGTGGCTGCCTCGGCTGCCACCACTAAACATGTTTCTGGACCCCTGGGTCGAGAGCTTGGTGCTCTTGGAGGCCTGAAACAATGCACATCATGGAATGAGGTGCCAAGCCTCCTACCCCAGGATGGGCAGGGTTCACGAAGGAGAAGCTTCAAAGGCATGCCGTCGGTGTGAGCCTCTCCAGACTATTTGGTGCTTTCAGCAACTGGTCCCCCCTGGTCCTACCCCCCACTTTAGGCGGGAGACCCGGCGGGAAAAACAAAGTGAGGAAGAGAGGTGTGCCTAGCTCTGCCAACTCCACCCCTAAGGTGGGGGAGGCAAGGTGAAGCACAACCTCGAGTCCCCACCATTTTGAGGATGGTGGGACCCAGCCAACCAGGGACAGGATCCTGCCCCCCTTCCCACTGGGGAGTGGTAGAATAAGGGGTGTTCCCACCCCAGGGAAGGGACCCATTGGTCCCTGCCCTTTACCTACCTGTAAACCCCTCGATTTAGTATTTAGGGGCACCCTGAACCTTCCTTCATCAGATCCAGCAACATGAAAAAGAAGAGAAGAAGAAGGACGAGAAGCTGTGCAGAGCTAACAAGAGGACAACGCCCACTGACTTGGCCCTAACCCAATAGGCCTGCCTCCACCTCAAACCTGCTCCTGCAAAACCCTGGCGCGTCCAGCAGCCAGCAACCTCAAAAACCCGGAGGACCTACCTGCATTCACTTTCCAAGCTGTTTCTCCCGTGAACACCAGACGTGTTTGAACTGCAGCTTCTGGTGCCAGCCAGAAACAGCAATTCCAACCCACTCTACACCCGCCGAGCCCGGCCCGAGTGAGTTGAAAAATACCATGAAGAGGTCCCCTGTTGATCCTGGCCCGATATCAGGTGACCCCTGACCTGCCTCAAGCCTCCAGATGACGCCTGCAGCCTCTATCCAGAGGACCCCCCCTACCGCGACCAGAGCGGGTAAGAAAATCCGACGTCCAAATGCACCCCTGGACCCGACGCCCCACGGCCTTGTGTGCCCAATCCAGCGGTGCCTAACCAACTCTCTCTATCCCTACTTACCCCTCAAAGTGGTAGTCACTCCTGGAAAATCCTCGTGCCTGAGCCTGCAGTTTTTTTGTCCCGGAGAATCTCCATTGAAATCAACAGGGCACCAGACCTCAAAACAGCACCCTACACCCGGCCACCCTCGTGTCACTGAGGCTGCCCCCTTTTGTGCTAACTTGGTCCCCAACTTGCCCTGAGCTTATCCCTGGGAGCTTGGCTCCCACAACCCCGTGGCCTGCTTGCCAGCAGCCACCAAACGGAGTCCCCCTATCTTCCATAGGATAACATTGGGCCTCAAAACTCTGCACCCAGCCGCCCTAGTGCTGCTGAGGGTGCAACACCAGTGCATCACTGACCCTGGGAGACCCCTGAGTCTAACCCCAGGATCCTAACTCCAAAGACCGATCACCTACCTGGAAACTGATCACCTCTTTTTCCTCATAGAATAACATTGACACTTTTTCTCCCAAAAAGTTTCCTAGTGTCAACTTTTGAAACTAGAAATATTCCTTAAAAATCAGTCAAATAACCAAAATGCATTTTCTCTACTGTTTTCAGGAAATGTCCCAGTGCGAAATCTAGGTATCCAGGACGGAGTACGAAAAAGTATTGTAAACATAACTTACCTGCAAAGTGAATTTCCTCCCATAGGATAACATTGGTGATTCTACGTGAAAACGTTTGTCAACTTTTGAAACGTAATAATATTCTTTAAAAATCGTACTTCTAACTAAAACGCATTTACTCACCTGTTTTCAGTAAATGTCCCATGGCTGAATCTAGGATCCAGTCCTGTGTTAGCAAAAGCAATCTGAAAAGTAATTAACTGCAGTTTACTTAAAAAGCCCATTCATTTGAATGTACTATACCTGCAATGTATTGCAAACTGCAACCAAAACCAGTACAAGTTACATTGCAATTTTGAACTGTATTCATACCAGTAATTTACTACTGCAAAGTATTTTATGCTTACCTGTGCCAGGCTTGCTTGGTTCTAGAAATAAAACTGTATATTTTCTATCCAAAAACAATTTGCCTAGCATTCAGTTAGAGTGTGTGAATTCATTTGCTGATTGAGTGTGCACATCAAATGCTTAACACTGTCCTCTGATCCTGCCTTACTGCTTGACCAACCTACCACTTTAGAGAGTAAGGTTCGACCTAACTTTAAACTCTGCCAAACTGTGGAGATCCTTGGACTCTATACACACACTGTACCTCACTTTGGTGCAGTGTATATATAGAGCCAGTTTCTTACACCTAGTCTCACATAGAGAGTAGTAAAGAGTGTTATATTAATAAATACATATTTTTATATATTGTGTGTGTTAGAAAGGCGATCTGAGGTGGGGACAGAAGTTGTCTGGCCGACCACCCCGAGACCCCCTTCTCCGACTGGAGTTGGCCGAGCGCCGTCGAGAGGCCTCCTGGTGCGGTTCCTCTCCTAGAATCGTACAGCCGAACAATCACCCCACTACAAATGGACACCACACAAGGATAGGTTCTTAGAGGCTTTATCAGCATTTTAGGCAGGTTCTCTCAGCAATATATACAAACGGATCGAAGGATCCTTAATGTCTCGGCAATTGTGGGACTAGGGTAGCGGGACAGTCTTAGTATCCAGCGAGGTCGGGCCGCAGCCGGGCTAGCAGAGCTCCGAAGATGGTTTCAGCGAGGTCGGGCCACGGCGGGGCCAGCAGGGCTCCGACGATGGGTTCAGCGAGGTCGGGCCGTGGCAGGGCTAGCAGGGCTCCGAAGATGTTTCAGCGAGGTCGGGCCGCGGCAGGGCCAGCAGCGCTCCGAAGATGGTTCCAGCGAGGTCCGGCCGCGGCAGGGCCAGCAGGGCTCCGAAGATGGTTTCAGCGAGGTCGGGCCGCGGCAGGGCCAGCAGGGCTCCGAAGATGGGTTCAGCGAGGTCGGGCCGCGGCAGGGCCAGCAGGGCTCCGAAGATGGGTTCAGCGAGGTCGGGCCGCGGCAGGGCCAGCAGGGCTCCGAAGATGGGTTCAGCGAGGTCAGGCCGCGGCAGGGCCAGCAGGGCTCCGAAGATGGGTTCAGGGTTCAAGAAGTCATCCGTTCTTCTCAGGGTCAGCCGCCATTCTCTCTGCAGGGCTCTCTACTCCCGGATACAACTGCCGACTCATTCCAGAGCTGCCCCAGATATAAGTTGGGAGTCCTTTGATGTCCGGACCCTCGCGCCTGGGGTCAGAGGGGCCGGGAGGAGAAGGCCCAGACACCCAGCAGGGGAGTGGAGCCTGCGTCCAGGGAGGCCGGAGGGCGATCGAAACCAGGCGTCCGGGGACGGCTGGAGGGCCATCGAAACTCTCCGCCTCCTGGATCCGTCAAGTGGTCGCTTTACCACCTGGTCGGGTCTTGGTGCCTCGATGTCGGGCTTCGATGGGGCAGCGGCCGAGGTCGGGCCGGGGCCACGTGGTAAAGACGTGGAGGGTCCAAGATGGGGTCGGGCCTAAGATGGTGGCCTGGGATAGGGGTCGCCGTGTTCCGGAGGGGGCGAGCCGGGGGTCGCCAGGAGTGGCGGCTCTCGTGAAGGCTGGAGGCAGGGGTCGTTATCGTCCAGGGCCCGCCATGCGGGAGGAGTGGGACCACGCCACGAGGCCGGGTCCAACACACGTCCCCCCAACTGAAGGCAGGGAGAGTCACCCATCTTCTTGGGGGTTCTCCTCGCTAAGACGGAAGAAGCGGGACAGGCCGTCGGCGTTAGCGTGGTCGCTGCTGGGACGATGTTCCACAGTGAAGTCCATTTTTTGTAGGGAGATGGACCAACGCAGCAACTTTGGGTTCTCCCCTCGCATCTGCATCAGCAACCGCAGAGGTCGGTGGTCCGTCTGCACCCGGAAGTGGGTGCCGAAGAGATAGGGTCGGAGTTTCTTGATGGCCCACACCACGGCGAAGGCCTCTCGTTCAATGGTGCTCCAGCGTTGCTCTCGGGCCAGCAGTCGTCGGCTGAAGAAGGCCACCGGTTGATCAACTCCTTCGGCGTTGATTTGGGAAAGGACCGCCCGACACCGTGCTCGGAGGCATCTGTTTGGACTACGAATTCCCGGCTGTAGTCGGGGGCTTGGAGCACGGGGGCGGTACACATCGCTGTCTTTAGGGTCTCAAAGGCGGCCTGACACTCGGGTGTCCAGTGCACCTTCTCGGGCTGCTTCTTGGAAGTGAGTTCGGTGAGGGGGCCCACAATGCTCCCATATTTCTTCACAAAGCGCCGGTAATACCCGGTGAGCCCCAGGAAGGCTCTGACCGCTGTCTGGGTGAACCGGGGACTCCCAGGTCAAAATGACGTTGATCTTCGGTTGGAGGGGGGCCACCTGGCCGCTCCCCACGCGGTGTCCCAGATAGGTCACGGAACCTTGGACGATGTGGCATTTGCTGGCTTTTATGGTCAGTCCAGCCCGGCGGAGGGCCGCCAAGACCTTCTGGAGGTGCTGGAGGTGTTCGGCCCAGTGGAGGCTGTACACCGCAATATCGTCCAGATAGGCGGCGCTGAACTCTTCTAGCCCCGCCAGCACCTTATTCACCAGTCTCTGGAATGTTGCAGGGGCGTTCTTCATCCCGAAGGGCATCACCCTAAAGTGGTAGTGGCCATCGGGTGTTGAGAACGCGGAGCGCTCTTGGGCACCCGGTGTGAGTCCGATATGCCAGTAGCCGGAGGTTAGGTCGAATGTGCTCAGGTAGCGGGCCGCCCCCAGGCGGTCGATCAGTTCATCGGCCCAGGGAATGGGGTGGGCATCGGTCCGGGTGACAGCGTTCAATCCCCGGTAGTCTACACAAAATCTTAGTTCGGGAGAGGCGCCAGGGGCGGCGGCTTTTGGGACCAGGACGACGGGACTGGCCCACGGACTGTCGGAGGGTTCGACTACCCCCAGGGCCAGCATCTTGGAGACCTCCGATTGAATGCAGGTCCGAACGCGGTCGGGAAGTCGGTAGGCCCGGTGTCGACATCGTGGACGCACCACTGGGTGACTCCGGGGGTGAGAGAAAACAAGTCTGCAAATTGACTCAACAGCTTTTGGCAATCTTGGCGTTATTCAGGAGTTAGGGCGGAGGAGAGGGGGACTCCCTCTACGGAGCAGTCTTTCTCGGAGGTGCTCAGGAGGTCCGGTAGGGGCTCGGAGTCGTCTTCGGCCCGCCATCAGTAGCCATCAGTAGGCTAAGTTCCGTTCAGACAAAGTGAGGTTTGAGCCGGTTGGCGTGGAGGACCCGGAGGGGGTTTCTGGGGGACTCCATGTCCACCAGGTAGGTGACAGGGCTCTTGCGCTCCACCACTTTGAAGGGCCCAGTCCATTTGTCCTGGAGGGCACATGGTTCGACCGGGGACATGACCCAGACCTATTGGCCCGGCTCGAACTTAATGGAAGAGGCGTTTTGGTCATACCAGCGTCTCATTTCCTCTTGGCTGGCCTCGAGGTTGTCCTTGGCAAGTTCCCGGAACCGCCGAGTCTGGTTTCGGAGGGTCAGGAGGTACCGGTAGACGTCGGGGGGAGCATCTTGGGCTGCAGCCTCCCAGCCTTCTTTGACCAGGCTGAGGGGACCCCGGACGGGGTGTCCGTACAATAGTTCGAAGGGGCTGAACCCCAGGGACATCTGAGGAACTTCCCGATAGGCGAAGAGGAGGCAGGGCAGCAACACGTCCCATTGGCGTCGCAAGGGCTCTTCTAGGCCCATGATCATCCCCTTGAGTGTTTGATTGAAACGTTCTACCAGTCCGTTCCCTTGGGGGTGGTAGGGGGTCGTAAACTTGTACGTGACCCCGCATTGTTGCCACAGGGACTTCATGTATCGGGAAATGAAGTTCGTACCCCAGTCACTGACGACCTCTCGGGGGAAGCAGACCCGGGAGAAGATCCCCATCAGCGCCCGGCCCACCACAGGGGCCGTCACGGTCCGGAGAGAGATGGCTTCGGGATAGCACGTAGCATGGTCCACCAGGACGAGAATAAAACTGACCTTGAGAGGTTCGGGGCTCCAGGGGCCCCACAATGTCGATCCCCACCCGCTCGAATGGGGTGTTGACAACTGGGAATGGTTGAAGGGGGGCCTTGTGCTTCCTGCCGCTCTTTCCGCTGGCTTGGCAGGTTGGGCAAGTCCGGCAGTGATTGTTCACATCGTTCCTCATTTTTGGCCAGTAGAAATGGGTCACTAGGCAACTGTATGTTTTGTCCTGCCCCAGGTGGCCGGCGAGGGGCACATCGTGTGCCAGGTTCAGGAGGAAGTCTCTAAACCGGAGGGGGACCACCAGCACCCTGCTGGCCCCCAGTTCGGCAACTTTTTGTTCGCTGTAGAGGAGATCGTTGTCCCAATAGACCCAGTGGGACCCCGATGGGTCTCGGCCGGCTTGAGCGGCGGCTTGCTGGCAGATCCCCTCGAGGGAGGAGCCCGCTTTCTGTTCTTGACGGAACTGTTCTCGTGTGGGGCCGCCTTCCTGGCGCCATTGGGCTAGTTCCGGGAGGTCGCAGAGCGCTGCAATTTCTTCATGGTTGGGCCCCAGTGGACTGGGCTCAGGGTCGGCGTCTTCGGGGACGGAGGGCGGTGGAGGCGCGGGCCCCTCCGGTTCTTCGGTCGGGGTGGATTCCGTCGGGACGGTGGCCCGGGCGGTCATGGATCGGGTGGTCGCACAGACCCACTCGGGAAGGCCCAGCATCCCCAGATGCTCTCTTCGCTCGACGTCGGCCCAGGGGGAACTTTCCAGGTCGTTCCCGAGGAGGCATTCCACGGGGGCATCGACCCGGACGGTCACTTTCAGCACGCCCAACACTCCCCCCCCACTCGAAGGGGATTCGGGCCATCTGGCACAGGCTCTCCGAGTTGTCCGCCGACCGTACTGGGCACAGTACGTTGGGCAGGATCTGGTCCGGGGCCACCAAGTGGCAACGGATGGCCGTCATGCTGGCCCCTGTGTCACGGAGGGCTTCGGCCCAGTGCTCATTAATGGTGACCCACTGGCAGTATTTCTGAGTGTTGCCCGGAATCGGGCCCGGGGGACCATGTCTCTTTCGCCTAGACACACCAGGGACATGGAGGCGGGCTCCCACTCGGTCTAGACTTCGTCATAGTTCTCTTCTTCGCCCCCTTCCTCTCCCAGGGAGGCGGCCGTGATCTGGCGGTTTGGAGGACTGAGGGGGGCGGCCCGTTGGTTCATTGGGCAGTTGGGGTCATTGGCATAGTGACCCGGTTGCTGTCATTTGTGGCAGATAACGTTCGAGCGGGGCTCCGTCTGTGCTGGGGGGGCCCCCCTTCTAGCCAGGGGTGGCGAAGTGTTGGTCGGGGGAGGCACCGCGGGGGAGTCTCGGTTCCTGTTCTGGCCTCCCCGCTGCCTCGCGGACGGTGGGGCCCCTGGGGAGCTCGGCCGTGGTCTCCCATCGAGTTCCGGGGAACCCGGGTGCTCACCCATCGATCGGCCTCGACGGCGAGTTTACGTGGCTCGGTCAGCTTGCTGTCGAGGAAATGCTGCCTGAGTTCGACAAAACAGTTGTTGGAGAGGTGCTCCCATACAATGAGGTTGAACAGCTGCTCGTAGGTGGTGACCTGGCTGCCTTTGATCCACCCCTCTAGGGCTCTACTATAGAAGTTCAGGTACTCCACCCATGTAGTACCGGGGATTTTCTTACAGTCTCGGAATTGCTGCCTGTACATCTCGGGGGTGAGGCCATAGCGAGAAAGGAGGGCGGCTTTCATATGATCGTAAGAGGTCATTTCGGCGTCTGGGAGCTCCAGCAGGGCATCTCTCCCTTCGCTGACAAACTTCCCCCACAAGCCGGCACCCCAGTCTTTTTGAGGTACTTGATGCGAGGTCATGGCTACCTCGTAGGCTTTAAACCATTGTTGGATGTAGTCGTTCTTATAGTATTCTTTGACGACATCATTGGGGATGTGGACCTTTGTGTCGGCAGGAGGAGGTGGGCTCTGGTTCCCGGAGGCGCTGGTCTCCCCATTTTTGGCCTTGACCTCAAGTTCTTTTAAGCCACGCTCGTGCTCAAACGTGAGCTTCTTCTCTTCTAAGTCCCTCTGCCTCCGTTTCTCCTCCAGGTCTCCTTGCAGCCGTAGTTGCTCAAGGGCTATCTTTTTCTCGGCCAGCTGTAGTTCTCCGTCCAAACGGAGTCGGGCGAGCTCCAATTCATGGAGCCGGCTCCTTTCTCGCTCTCTGGCGTCTTCGTGGGAGAGGCCTGTGTCGACGTTGGTATTTCTTTCCCCCGCTGGGGTTGTGGTGGTTTCCGGGTGCATATCTGGGACCGTGTCAGCTTCGTTCTGGGGTGGCGTCGCTCCTGCCTCCACCCATGTTTGTAGGGCATGCTTGAAATCGTCCTTGGTACTTAGTCCAGTGGTAGCGATGGCCAGGTCCTTGCAGAACTGTTTCAATTCTTTGTGGTTATAGTCTTCCAACCGTTCCCTCTGGAACTCCGCGGTCGGTCTTGTTTCTTTGGTAGTCATGGTTGTGGTGTGTTAGTAGTGGGTGAGTCACACTCTGTACAATTTGCGTCGGCTCGGATCGCACCACCTGCCACCAATGTTAGAAAGGCGATCTGAGGGGGGGACAGAAGTTGTCTGGCCGACCACCCCGAGACCCCCTTCTCCGACTGGAGTTGGCCGAGCGCCGTCGAGAGGCCTCCTGGCAGGGTCCCTCTCCTAGAATCGTACAGCCGAACAATCACACCACTACAAATGGACACCACACAAGGATAGGTTCTTAGAGGCTTTATCAGCAATTTAGGCAGGTTCTCTCGGCAATATATACAAACGGATCGAAGGATCCTTAATGTCGCGGCAATTGTGGGACTAGGGTAGCGGGACAGTCTTAGTATCCAGCGAGGTCGGGCCGCGGCCGGGCTAGCAGAGCTCCAAAGATGGTTTCAGCGAGGTCAGGCCGCGGCGGGGCCAGCAGGGCTCCGACGATAGGTTCAGCGAGGTCGGGCCGCGGCAGGGCCAGCAGGGCTCCGAAGATGGTTCCAGCGAGGTCGGGCCGCGGCAGTGCCAGCAGGGCTCCAAAGACGGTTTCAGCGAGGTCGGGCCGCGGCAGGGCCAGCAGGGCTCCGAAGATGGGTTCAGCGAGGTCGGGCCGCGGCAGGGCCAGCAGGGCTCCGGAGATGGGTTCAGCGAGGTCGGGCCGCGGCAGGGCCAGCAGGGCTCCGAAGATGGGTTCAGGGTTCAAGAAGTCGTCCGTTCTTCTCAGGGTCAGCCACGATTCTCTCTGCAGGGCTCTCGACTCCCGGATACAACTGCCGACTCATTCCAGAGCTGCCCCAGATAGAAGTTGGGAGTCTTTTGATGTCCGGACTCTCGCGCCTGGGGTCAGAGGGGCCGGGAGGAGAAGGCCCAGGCACCCAGCAGGGGGGTGGAGCCCACGCCCAGGGAGGCCGGAGGGCAATCGAAACCAGGCGTCCGGGGACGGCTGGAGGGCCATCGAAACTCTCCCCCTCCTGGATCCGTCAAGTGGTCGCTTTACCACCTGGTCGGGTCTTGGTGCCTCAATGTCAGGCTTCGATGGGGCCGCGGCCGAGGTCGGGCCGGGGCCACGTGGTCCGGACGTAGAGGGTCCAAGATGGGGTCAGGGCCTGAGATGGTGGCCTGGGATAGGGGTCGCCGTGTTCCGGAGGGGGCGAGCCGGGGGTCGCCAGGAGTGGCAGCTCTCGTGAAGGCTGGAGGCAGGGGTCAATATAGTCCAGGGCCCGCCATGCGGGAGGAGTGGGACCATGCCACGAGGCCGGGTCCAACAGTGTGGTTCTCCTTTCATTTAGTAGATGATATTCTGGTAAAACAAGCTGCTTTACATTCCTTCAAGCATTAAGCCTGAAGGCTCTCTCCATAGCTACCACTAGGATTGCTTTCAATAGGGTTATCTTTGACCTCAGACATCATAAGGGTCGTGCGGCCTGGTACAAGGTGCCCACTTTAAGTAGTTGACAGCATATACCAACCCACCTTCTTACACTGCCTGTCTGTGGTACCAGTGTCACCCATACGGAGGGATCAGAGAAAAGAAGAATCAAGTCCCTATAAGGGATACTAAGTGTATAGACTGCTTATAAAATGCTTCAAGGGCCTACACAATAAGGTCCTCGAAAACAGAGAACAGGGCAACAGTGCATCGGCACAACATAACAGAAGACTCCACACCACGATGACTATCTTTGAATCAGCATAAAGCAGAGTCAGTGTGTGCTCCAAAAAGGGAAGCACCATCAGAAGGCATGTCAAGGTAGTTTGCACAGCCCCTGAAAACCTGGAAGTACACAACCAATCATGCCAACGTAGAGCTATGGAAGAGGCCATAGCCAGACTAACAGATTTGGTGGTATACATACCACAGTGGATGCTAAGAGTGGCAGTCTGCTGGCCATCACGTATCAGGGGAACAAAAGCATTCAAGGCTTCCGCCAGAAGGGAGGGCAAGAGGTATTCACACTGGGTCCCACAAGGCAAGGGAGAAGCAGGCAAGTAGACAAGAAGTGTTCAGAGACCACAGGGAAGCGCTAGAAGAGAAAATACACCTACCAAGAGCATCACATTTCTTAGCCTCTCTCTCTGGAGGGTCAGGAGGGAGGAAATCAATATTTTATGTAGCTAAAGCAGCATGAACCACAAAGCTCCTTATAGAGGAATGTCTAAGGAGTCAGGAGGTATCTCCCGGCGGCAGGAAATGCCTATGAGAGAGAGAGAGAGCAATCCACAGGCAGCCCTGATAGGAAATAAAGGCTTAACAGACTGGTTAAAGATATAGAACGCCAAGTAAAGGGTCTGTTGACATTTCCTTCGAAGGAAGCTGTAAACCCAGTACGAACGAAACTCGATTGAGCATGTCTACTAGAGCGGAACTCACCTTCATAGCCAAACCTGGAGGAGACTGGAGAATATTCCAAGCTACTGGCGACAGACAAATCAAGTAACAAATTAGACTGCATAGGGGTGGTGCAGTTTCAGCTATGAGAGCAGAACTCACCACACAGTCTATAGTACGTCCACAACCCTGGCACTCAGAAGGAAAAAACAGAAGAAGGGAATCTAAGATGGTTGACTCCATCAGGGCTGCATTTGAGACTGCAACCGAAGCCGTTGTGATGCCTCGACGTCAGAAGAAGCATCGATGGCACCACAACAGGGACCGGCAGACAAGAGTCAGACACAGACATCAGAGTTGACAGACCAGAAGCAAGAGTCTTAGGTGGGAGCCTCGACGGGCTGTGCACTAGCGTCACTAGGGTGTTGGACACAGGAGGCCGTCCTGAAGTCAGCGGAGAACCAGTCAGCAGGGTCACAGGCACAACTTCATGCACTTCCGTGGGTCCTGAGGGCGCTCAAAGAGCGGTGACGATCTAGGATTAGAATGAAGAGTGAGAGAATATTTTCTCAGCTGGGTCAAGGACGCCCCAGCCCCTGGATATGTGGGGAGACGCTGGGCGGACCCATACCTGACACTTCAGCAGAAGAGAGGGGAGACCAGCAGTAGGTGATGAAGGTGGGTGGTACTGCAACTTCGACCACCGACAGAGACTGACCTCGGCACATGGAAGGAGAATGACGCCTGCTGGAATGGCTCCTATCGTGGACAGTCTGTAGAGAGGGTAGAGGAATCGAAGATGACGAGAATACTTTGATGACTGACATCCACGCACAAGGAGCTCCATGCAACGTTCTCAGCACACTTTCGTCTGTGGCAGACATTTGTCATCCACAAGACTCATAAGGCTTGAATCCCGAGGACATTAAAGAAGGGAGGTAAAAAGGGCATACAACTCGGTTGATGAAAAAACGTCAAGTAGTTCAAAAAACTGCCATGAGAACTGCAGCGCGGATCCACTTGGTTAGCACAGGAAAGAAGGAACTGACATAGTATGTCAGGGAGGACTTATACGGACTCAGTTTGTAGGCACGTTAGGAGACGTCATAGCAGAGTCGCTCAACGCCCTCTGACGTGCATGGTTGCCAAGAGGGACATAGCGCAACTCTGGGGTTCTCATAGACCGCCTGGGATAACAGCCTGGAAGGAAAACATGGGCTGGTGCATGTTTCGGGAGAGGACAGCCTATGAGGCTCGGGGCCGTCCCAGGAAGTGGGGCAGGATTTGGTCACAGTGGAATGAGTACCGTGGAGATATTTGCACCCCTCCACTCGAATACACCGCTGATGTCCCTTCATCCCCGTAATTGACGTTCCTGAAGACTGACTAATAAAACTTCTTTGTGATCCTTTTCACCATCCCCCCGCCCCTCGATAGTAGTCAAAAACTTTTTGGGGGAAACTGACTTCTCCTCCTCTCCACCCCACACCCTAGATATTGCTCTTACCATGTGAATGTTTGTGATGTTTGTTCTTCTTTTCATCAAAATTTATAAAAACGAAACCTGGTCGATCCTTTCTTTATGGTGTTTTGATGGCAGTGCACCGATATGTTGCGATTCATGGCTTTGATGTCATAATGTGTTGTCTGGTATCCAGACTTTTTGTCATAGCGGCCGGCCCGATTGGGTTGTAGGCAGACGCTGTGTACTGTGCAATCTGAAAATAAAGGTTTTTATTAAAAAAAAAGTGCTTTGAGGTGGTCAACAACGAACTACTGACATACAACTGAACTGAACATTTCCGCGATGCAGTGTGTGATGTTGGATACATTTTTTGAATTATCCGTTTTAATTAAGCACCCATGGTATTAAAAATGGCACACTGTGTCGCAGCATCCACATAAACCATCATACCCCATTGTGTAGAACGGTGCTAAAAAACTTTGGCAAAGCAAATAAGTCCCAAAGGCAAGAGCTATTGGGCTTTGCCAATCTTTGTTTCTTGTAGGCAATCACTGGTTAAACATCCCAGTGGGCTAAATGGCAGAGATAGTTTTCAGATGCAAATGCAAGCATCTCACGGTCAATGGACTAACATTAAAATGTATTTGCAAACCGGCCAAAGACATTGTTTACCAGAACAATGTGAGCAGTTAAAGTATTTTGAGACAAAGAAAGGAAAAACAATGTCCTGTCACCTCTTTCTTATTACATTCTGGGCCTAGACTTAATTGTGCCATGTGTCACACAGATGCAGCACTTGCTGCAGGCGCTGCCCTGCAGTGCTTACTCAGCTGGTACTACCCAAGATTAAGGCGTGCTGAATAGCATCACAAGAAGGGGTAGGAGCAGTGGCGGCTCCTCTGCTATTGCGAAGGAGCATCACCCCACTGCTTTTTAGCAGTATAAATAAAGGAAAAATCCAATGCTAATAACTTAATATTATCATTTTATTTTTTTCTTGCTGCAGCATCTTTGCAGGTGTGGCTACTCTGCTGACAGAGGAGCAGGGTGAAAAGTGGTGCGTAAGAATGTTTGGCCAGCCACCTTGGACTGTGTGTGAACTGGAGTACTGAGACTGCTGAAGGCCTTTCTGCAATGACCACAGTGTTAAGCGCTGTGCAACATAGAACTAGGAAAGTCAGTTTCATTTTCTCAGGTCTGCAGAAGATCCTGCCTTGTACTTGGACTCGGAACGAGAGTGGGACTGGCAGTGATTATGTTCACAAGGTCTTGCAACATTGTGCCTCGGTGGCTCAGGTTGACCTCTTTCTAACTTTCCAAGTTGTTTTACTTCAGGTAAATTACCTGCTAACTAGGATGGGCTACGGTACACTTTTCTAAAACGACATTCCAAAATGAGGGACAATTTAAGGTGCACAAATGGAAAATTTACAAATTCATGCAAGCTTTGTTACTGGCAAATAAACAGGCATTTTCAAGATTACAATGTGGCTGTACAGTATGTGTTACCACTCAGGGCATGTGTACGGTGCCACTGTTTAATCCCTTAACTGCTGGGGCTTTTTCACCGCAGTGCCGAGCACTTTCTGGCTATTTGAGGTTCTTTGTGCTTAGGCCTCCATTGCTTATTTTCTACATAAGGTATCCATTTTGTCAAATTTGCATTCTTTTTTTCCAGCATCCTTGGGACTATAAAGGCACCCAGGGTTTGTGGATTCCCCGAGGGTACCAAGAAAATAGGCAAAATAGAACCAGAAAAATTAGAAAAAAGTGTTCCACAAAAAAGTGCTTTTCCCCGAAATATGGCATCAACGAAAGGTGTGCTGTGCTACAATCACCATCTTCCCAGCTTTCAGGAACATGCAGAGTTGAATAATTTATTTTTTAAATTTTACCACAGTTGTGGCATTTTTCAAAGAGGTAGACAATTTTTCAAATTTTTTGTACTTTCAACCTACTTCTAGTTTGTGGTGGAAACCGGTGTGAAACCCATGAGTGATCCAGCAAAGCTAAATATTTCTAAAACCAAGAAAATTCTGAATTCAACAAGGGGTCATATGTGTACATCCCTCAAGGGTTTCCCAAAGAAACTAATTGTTGAATAAAGAAATATTGAAAAGGGGTAGGAAAAAACCCGCCATCTGTGACGTTTTTGTTAGAATTTTTTTTGTCACAATGGTGGATTTATATAAGCAATATACTATTACTTCCTCCAGACCCTTTTGGTTGCAGGGATATATAGAGTTTTTAGGATGAGAACCAGAGGTACAGAGAGCCACAAACTGAGCTGCTGTGTACAATGGTTTTCCATTCTGTGCAAAGTATAGACCAACACATAGGATGAAGCACAGTTTATTTCCAAAAGGTTGATGTGCTTTGTGGAATCCTTTTCATTCTATTGACCATGAACTTTCAACTGGCTAACATGCGCTGCCAAACCGCTGAGGGAGGCGTCCGTGGTGACTTTCAAAGATGGGGTTGGGTTACTGAAAGGTCTCCCCTGTACTATTTTGTTGGATGCCCACCATTGTATCTCTGCTTGCACCCTTTTGTGTAACAACCACTAGATCCTCCCAACTTCCTGTGGCTTGAGACCAGCTGTTGGTAAGCCATTCTTGGAATGGGCGCATGTGTAGGCAGGTGTGAGAGATAAGTGGGATGCACAATACAATCATGACCATTAGTTAAATGACATTCCTCACTGTCAGAGACTGACCCCTCTGGTAGAGGCTTGTTTCTTGATGGATTGATTGTATCCTGGTCTATGTGGGGTATGCCCTTGCTTTTGCCACATTTAACCTTACTCCCAGGAATGTTTTTTTCTCTTTCTGGTGTTGAAGTTTTTTTGTGGTTTATTAAGAAACCCAGTGTTTGTAGTGTTTGGATCATTTTTGAACATGACTGTGACATGTTTTTTTTAATGTCCCCTTATGAGCCAGTCGTCTAGATAGGGGTAGACGTGGATTCTCTATCTTCTTTGGTGTGCCGCCACTGCGGCGAGTCACTTAGTGAACACCTATGGAGCTGATTTTATTCTGAAAGGATGTACCTTGAATTGGTAGTGTGTTCTATTGTGCAGGAACCTTAGGTACTTTCTGTATCTTTTTCTCATGGGGATATGCAAGTAGGCGTCTGAGGTCCATTGTTGCCAAGTAATCCCGCTTTTGAATTTGTGGGATTATTTCTTGGAGGGTACACATTTTGAAGCGTTGTGTTTGTATGAACTTGTTTATGAATCTCAAGTTCATGATTGGTTTTAGAGTTAGATCCTGTTTGAGTATTAGGAAATATGGGGAGTAGTTTCCTGTTAACGATTCTTGTCTTGGTACTTTTTCTATTGCCCATTTTAGGCTTAGTTCCTTGATCTCTGTGTTTAGCAATGCTTGTTCTGTTTTAAAAAAAAAAGAGAACAATTTATTTGTGCTAAATTAATCAAAATAATGTATTTCGAAATTTTCTTTTCTTACATTGTACCGGCATTTGCAGCTCAAAGCATTTATTAGTGCTAGGCTATCTTAATGTCTTAGGACCTTTGTTCTGTTTCTAACAAGCATCACAATATTTTAGCTACTCGTCCAGATTTCTAAAAACGTTATCTCAAATATTAATTTTGTTTGTTTTTATAAACTTTTAAAATATTTGTTCACAATTCCGTTCCTAAAAGAGGATAAATGTGACTGCAAATGCAATACATCAACAATAGTACTACCCAGGGTAGCAGAATTTCAAAAGCACCATTTCCATTCAATTCTGGAGAAGCGTGGAAAGGAACACTTTCCCGTCAGCTTTGTAAAAAAATAGCAGTATAGACAGGGCACCATTACTTACTTCTAAAACAAATATTAAGATCAGAATAGTGTGCATTACATTCCACATATTTCGACTATTTGAAAAGTTATTGAACAAGTCAGACAGAACTGATGGATCTCCTTAATTTCCTTGCTATTGGTGGGTTTGCAGAGGGTATCTTTGTTAGCTCTATGCAATAGCAGTATTTTACCAGATTTAATAACCAATTGTCTGTTGAGATCCTTTCCCATTGTCTGTGGAAACAGGATATTCTTCCCCCACTGGTGTCTTGTGTGGGTCCTTCTTTATGATTGAGTCAGTTTGACCCATTTCCTATTCCTCTAGAGGGTTGACCTCTTCCTCTGCTATTGCCTCTTCCTCGAAAGGGCTGCTTCTGTAGTTGTTGACAACCTTGATAGCTTGACTACTGACCCATTTGTTGACTTGAGATCTCTTGAGTGGGGTGAATGTAGGATTTATTCAGCATTCCGTCCATCCAGTCCCAGGATGCTAGTTTCCGGTCCAGGGAGGACCTGGCTTGGCAGTTTGGTCTGGACTGTTCCCATGAGGCACAGGGTCAAGACAGATTTGCATATGGCTGTGTCTAAACCTGGGAGGCATGGTGATCAAAGGAGCAATGTATTTAACCCAGATCTCTTGACTGGGGGTGAATGTATGATTCATTCAGCATTCCTTCCATAATTTATTTGTGTTGCACTTGAGTTTGTTGTGACAACTGCTGTCCTTGACCAAAGGTGCCTCTACCTGTGGGATTTCTGTTATTGAATCCCCCTCTTCTAAGGGAACCTCTTTGCTTCAGGGCCCCCATTGCCCTTGCTGTTTCATTGTCCTTTATCTGTTGAAGGGATACATCTACCTCTTTTCCAAACAGTGCTTCTCCATTGAATGGCCTAATAATGATGGAGATTTGCACTTCCTGCTTAAAACCTGAGATTCTGAGCCAGGCATGTCTTCTCAGGATGGTTCCTGTACACATCTGCCTACTAGCAGTATCTGCTGCATCGGAAGCGGACTTCAGACAGGTGTTTGCCACGTTTTCTCCTCAGGGACGTTAGATATTTTCCTCATCTTGTCCTCCTCAGGGAGTTTGTTAAAAATTTCCTCTCTCTCATCCCACTGTTGGTGGCCATATCTATTTAGTAGGGCATTTGAGATAGCAATACTCAACTTTGTTGATGCCTCCTTTTCCATCCTTCTCCCCACCATATCAATCCTCTTTCTTTCTTTTTCTGTTGGAGGCCTGGTGTTGGAGACTGCATTCGTCGTCTCCTGGCTGTGGTGAAGATAATTGAGTCAGGTACTGTACTTCCCTCAAAATATTTATGGTCCTTTGAGGAGGGTTTATACTTTTTAGGTCTCGCGTATGACGAACGTGCTGAAAGCGCGTTCTCGCAAGCGAGAACTATAGTCGTCGTCTCAGCAGTCTGAGACCGACGAAGGGAGACAAGACCTGGCCGCGCGCAGCGTTTCCCCATAGGCCAGGTCTTGTGTCCACAGCATGGCAGGAAAGGATCGCGTCGCACGCCTATGTGGAATGCAGGGGAGTCTGCATACCAGCGCGCAGCGCTGATAAACAGCAGGTTTTTGTCTCTGAGCACCCGCTTCACTGCCATGCGCCTTGGAAACCGAAACCTAACAGCCGCGCAACGTGAGCTGTCTACGGTAGAAGCTCACGAGCGCGGCTGTTAGGTTTCGTTTTCACTTGTTGTATTTATTCAACTCGGCGTTTGGTGCAAATCTGAAGGGCCCTGCGCCACCTCCAAACCCGGCCTGCTGGCCTCGGACGGCTCCAGTCCCCATGACTTCATTCAGCAGACCACAACATGACGCCCACATGGAGGTGGCCCCCGCCCGAGGAGAAACGAAAACAAGGTCCAGTGGCAGCAGGTAACCAGGAGCGGGGGGAGCAATCAGTTAACAGGTTCGAAAACAGGTTAAAAAACGCAGCGACACAAACCTGCTCTCCCTGTAGTTGCCACGATATATACAACAAACACAAACAGCTGCCAAGGTTTCAAATCGCTATGTGTGACATTTTCATAATTTCGATGTAATTATGGGTGACATTTTAATGACTATGAGTGACACATTCTTGCGGGATGCGGGATGAACCATAGTAATGTTAAATTCAGTCTGCTTAAATGTTTACATCAGTTTTTGTGTGTATATATTACACATATACACCCCGTCTTCGTGATTGCAGGTTGTGGGTGGCCCCACCATGTGAGAAGGTGGCCTGATATGCAGTGCTCACTATTCTAGTGAACACTATGTATCAGTCCAGCAACCCTTATTGATGATTGGTTGTAAGTCAACCTTATAGACCAGCTATCCTAGTAGCGTGGATACGAGCAGTCTAAGGCTAAAGACTCGAGAGGGCGCGTTAAGCCAGCTGTTTACCACACATATACCCCTTGAATACCAAGTGAAAGGACACCACACAAGTGTTATGAAAATAAACAGTTATTTATTTAAAGATCACAACAGCCCTGTACTCTTTATGAGGACAGGGTACTAAGCACAAACCAAAACTCTTACAAAAATACTTAAGTTAGCACAGTATATACAAATGCCCGAGGGGCACGGAAAACCATATACTCTGAAAGTGGAATGCGAAATTCCTAGCAGGTAAGTACAGTACTAATAGCTTTTGGAATCGCTAGGACTTGACTAGGGAATCGTTAGATTATGTCTAGGAGGCCTAGGGGACTCGGGTGCAGTGTGTGCACTCTCACGCGAGATGCGGGACAAAAGTCTATGGTAGCTAGGGATTAGAAAGTTAGTGTTCTCGGGCGAACCCGACCTGGTAGGGAGAAAACGAAAGTAGATTCTGACCCTTGGATAGTGAGGCTATGCTGGGGCACCGAAATGCCGAAGTTACCTAGCCCAGGGGCTGCAGCTGCATAGGTCTGAAAAGACGTCGGGAATCCTCGTAGACGGACCAGGAGCCGGAAGAAAAGATGCTGGCCGGTGACCAGTGAAGAAAGTTCAGTCGGATCCAAGCCTGGATCTTGAAGATAGATGACACCTGAAAGCAGAGGGGACCAAGTTCGAGACTACTAGCCAGTAGTCAGTGGGCACCAGGAGGGCACCGGATGGTAGCCACCTCGACTAGGTGAGTGGGTGACGCTTGACTCGAAGATCTCACGGACCAGGAGGCGTTGTCGGCGACCAGGATGGAGGATCGAGCTGTCCCACGAAGATAGAAGCTGTCGGCGTCGCTGGACCCAGGATTGGGCAACAAAGCCTTGGCAAATTCAAGCCCACGCGGTGGACCTAAAATGGCGTCTGGAGTGGACCAGGAGGGTCCGGGGTGCCTCTCTTGAAGAAGGAAGCAAAGGCCAGCCTGGAGCAACCAGACCAGCAGTCGTGAAGTCGTTGGGCGTCGTTCAGAGGGCCACAAGCCAGCCGGCTAGTAGCCAAACAACGCGGTGCACAGCAAACAGCAGAAGGGCCCCACGCAGATCGTGGAGATGCAGGGGGGCTGATCTTGGGTGCTGGAGCTGCGCAGGGTCGGGGCTTCTCGGACCCCAAAGCACTCACCAGTGGAGGACACGGTGGGCTTGCAGTAAAGATGTCGTGCAGTCTTGGCGATCGTCGGTCCCTTGAGGTCTCGTCGCACTCACGGTTCTCAGCTGGGCTGTAGAGGTGAGTAGAGGTCAGAGGTGCCAGGGAAGCCGGGTCTCGTCGAGCTGGGTCGTCGGATTCGTGATGAAGGACTTGCAGCAGACCGCAGTGTTCTTTAGGATGGTGCCTGCGGATGCAGGGTGACTACTCCTTAGCCACAAGGGAGAATCTTGAAGAAGAAATCGTGAAGTCCTTTCGAAGAAAGTGGTATCTTGATTCCAAAGATGATCTAATTTTAACAGGGGGCCCGCTCCCATCTTTATACTAAAAAAGGGGGCTGACCCGGTGACTAGGTCCTGCCTATGGGTGGGACTAGGTGGGGGGTGGTTACACCCCTCAGCCATGCCGGACTTCCCCAGGCCAGGGGCTGGTGTGCCCCTGGAACTGGTTCAGACCGGCCTATGCGTAGTGAGCACCGGGGTGCCACTCAGCAGTCACCTTCCTGTAAAGCCCTGCCTACCCAGGATACACAAAACCATGTCTGGGACGGTGCTAGCACCGCCCCTGACAGGAAACCCTTTGTCCAGGCTCCCCTCGCTGGAAGGACTCCCAGCTGCAGGGGGTCAGACTCGTGTCTGTGGTGGCAGCATCCATTTTGTGGAGCTGAGGCTTCAGTTAACTTTAACCGGGGTTCACAGTTACATACATGTCGTGTCCCTCTAGAAGGGTGGAATGCTAACCCCGTCGCCAGAATTGGCGAGGGGTTAGTATTCCAATTCGTATGACACCTTACTCGACATGTTTTGATAAAGCAATACCAAAGATAGCATTTAACCGCGAGGATTATAATGCACTTAAGAGTATATGGTATGCGATATCATGGAACAGCTATTAGGACTTGATTCCGCAAGCTGCAGACAGGCTCAGCTCATGCCAGAGCACCATCTCACACGATTCCAAGCACTCTGCCTTCAGGATTGTCAAGGCCTGCCATAGGAGTGACTGATAGGAATCTGTGTGTCCATTTTAGGGTTAGGTATAGGTATACTACACCTACAGCAAAGGGTGATTACACGACTTTGCCCCAGCTGTCATGCAGCCAGTTGTGTCAAATTTAGGAGGCCAGCCAGGGGTGGCACAATACGTGCTGCAGCCCCTGGCAGCCCTGGGTACACCTATGCCCTGAGTTACAGGGTCTGATAAGGTGGCCCAGTACCAATTGGTAGATGCACCTAGGGTACATGAGGTAATTTAGAAAGAGAACAGCCAGGCTGTGGGTCTGATTGGCAGGCCCACAGCCAGAGGAAGTCGTAAACCAGTGAAACAAAAGCAAAAAAAATCTGGGTGATCATAGGATTGCAGACCCTACTCTCCTACATGACCCCCCCCCAAACTTTGGGACAATAAGCTAACCTTGACCAGGTGAGTCTTCTTGTTCTAAGTGGAAATATCTGGAGAGCCCATCGGCATTGCCATGATCAGTACCAGGTCTATGTTCCACTGTAAAGTCCATCCCCTGTAGGGAAATGGACCACCTAAGCAGTTTGGGGTTTTCACCCTTCATCTGATTTAGCCACAAGAGGGGCTTATGGTCGGTCTGAATCTTGAAGTGAGTGCCAAACAAGTATGGCCTCAGCTTCTTCAGGGCCCAAACCACAGCAAAGGCCTCCCTCTCAATAGCTGACCAATTCTTCTCTCTGGGGGTCAGCCTTCTGCTTATAAAAGCAATGGGCTGATCCTGACCATCAAAATTCAGTTGAGAAAGAACAGCTCCCACACCCAACTCAGAAGCATCTGTTTGGACAATGAATGGTTTGGAGTAGTCTGGACTCTTAAGGATAGGTGCTGTGCACATGGCCTGCTTTAGGTCATCGAATGCTTTTTGACAGCCTGCTGTCCACTGAACCTTTTTTGGCATTTTTTTACTTGTCAGTTCATTTAATGGTGTCACAATGGAACCATAGTTCCTGACAAATTTTCTGTAGTATCCAGTCAGGCCCAAGAAAGCTCGAACCTGAGTCTGGGTGGTTGGAGGAGCCCAGTCCCTGATTGACTGTATTTTGCTCTCCAGTGGCTGAACCTGGCCTCCACCTACAAGGTGGCCCAGGTATACAACCTGTGTCTGCCCTATCTGGCACTTGGTGGCCTTGATAGTGAGGCCTGCTGCTTGCAGAGCCTCTAACACTTTCCTCAGGTGGACCAGGTGATCCTCCCAGGTGGAGCTAAAGACAGCAATATCATCTAGATATGCTGCACAGAAGTCATCCAGCCCAGTAAGGACTTGATTCACCAACCTTTGGAAGGTGGCAGGTGCATTTTTCAGACCAAAGGGCATTACCACAAATTGATAATGCCCACCAGGGGTTGAAAATGCTGTTTTGGGCTTGGCATCCTCAGCTAACCTGATTTGCCAATACCCAGCTGTTAAGTCAAATGTACTTAAGTAGTTGGCAGAAGCCAATCTATCTATAAGTTCATCTGCCCTTGGTATTGGATGGGCATCAGTCTTAGTGACTGCATTGAGACCCCTGTAGTCTACGCAAAACCTCATCTCTCTCTTACCATCTTGGGTGTGAGGCTTTGGCACTAGAACTACTGGACTAGCCCAAGGGCTATCTGAGGGTTCAATGACTCCCAATTCCAACATTTTCTGCACTTCAGTTTTTATGCAGTCTCTAACATGATCAGGCTGCCTGTAGATTTTACTCTTGACTGGCAGGCTGTCACCAGTGTCAACCTCATGGGTGCACCAATTGGTCTGACTGGGTGTCAGAGAGAACATACGTCTGAAAGACTGAAGAACCTGTTTACAGTCTTTCTGCTGATGTTCAGAGAGGCTGCCACAAAAGACAACACCATCTACTGACCCATCATCAGGATTCTGAGTGAGCAGGTCTGGGAGAGGGTCACTCTCTTCCTCCTGTCCCTCATCTATGGCCATGAGCAAGCTCATGTCCTTCCTGTCGACATATGCTTTGAGCCTGTTGACATGGAGTACCCTATGGGGACTCCTGGGAGTTCCAAGGTCCACCAGGTAGGTGACCTCTCCCTTTTGCTCAAGGATTGTGTGGGGCCCAGACCATTTGTCTTTGAGTGCTGCTGGGGCCACTGGCTCCAGCACCCACACCTTCTGTCCAGGCTGATAAACAGTCAGGACAGCCTTTTGGTCATGCCAAGCTTTTTGAAGTTCTTGACTGGCCTTAAGGTTTTCTGATGCCTTCTCCATATACTCAGCCATCCTGGAGCGGAGACCAAGTACATAGTCCATTATGTTGGTTGCAGGCTTTTTGAGAGGTCTCTCCCATCCTTCCTTCACCAAACACAAGGGGCCTCTCACAGGATGCCCATACAAAAGTTCAAAAGGGCTGTAGCCAACCCCCTTTTGTGGGACCTCTCTGTAAGCAAACAGAAGGCAGGGCATCAGGACATCCCATCTACGCCTGAGTGTTTCAGGTAGTCCATGAATCATCCCTTTTAGGGTCCTGTTGAACCTTTCAACAAGCCCATTGCATTGTGGGTGATAGGGTGTAGTGAATTTGTAATTGACACCACACTCCTTCCACATAGCAGTTAAATAGCTTGACATGAAGTTTGCACCTCTGTCAGAGACAACCTCCTTAGGGAAGCCCACTCTGGAGAACACTCCAACTAGGGCCCTTGCCACCACAGGGGCTGTGGTGGTCCTAAGTGGAATAGCTTCAGGATACCTGGTGGCATGATCCACTACCACCAGTATAAACTTGTGCCCTGATGCTGTCTGGGGTTCCATTGGACCAACAATGTCAATCCCCACTCTTTCAAAGGGCACCCCCACCACAGGCATTGGTATAAGGGGGGCCTTTGTTGTGCCACCTGACTTACCACTGGCTTGGCAAGTGACACAGGAGCGACAAAACTCCTTGGTATCCTCATTCATGTGAGGCCAGTGAAAGTGTGAGACAAGCCTGTCCCAAGTCTTTGTCTGGCCTAAGTGTCCTGCTAAGGGAATCTCATGGGCCAAGGTAAGTAGGAAACCTCTCTGAGACAAGGGTACAACCAGCCTCCTGGTCATGCCAGGCTTGGGGTCTCTTGACTCAGTGTACAGGAGTCCATCTTCCCAGTATACCTTGTGGGTACCTGTGGCGTTCCCAGCAGCCTCAGCAGCAGCCTGCTGTCTGAGGGGTTCAAGAGAAGGGCAGCCTAACTGGTCCTTCCCCAGGTCTTCCCTTGAGGGTCCCCCTGAACCCAAGAATTCAACTTGATCAAGTTCAAACTCTCTAGGCTCAGTTTCCCTCAATTCCTGCAGGTCAGCCTCCTCTGAGACTTGATCCACAACCTGGGGCAAGGGGGAAGGCACAGCCTTAACCCTACTGCTCTTTTTCTTGGAAGGTGTCTGGTCCATTGTTCCAGGATCCAGCACCTGTTCAGTGGGGCATCTTCTGGCCTGTGACCTAGTCACAGCAAACACATGTGCTGGCAAACCTAACATTTCCAGATGAGTCCTCTGCTCCACTTCTGACCATTGTGATGACTCCAAATCATTGCCCAACAAACAATCCACTGGGAGGTCTGAACTAACTACAACCTTCTTTTGGCCAGTTACCCCTCCCCAGGAGAAAGCTACAATTGCCATACTATGATTGGTAGTGACATTGCTTGCATTGGTCACCAGGAATTCTGTACCTGGCATGATCTGTCCAGGGTCCACAAAGCTAGGTGTCACCATTGTGACACTGGCACAAGTGTCCCTATAGGCCTGAGCCATTTTTCCATTAATAAAAGGTGTCTGTCTGTATTTGCCCAAAGTATTGGGACTTATGTCAGGGGACATATCCATATCCCCTGTACTGACAAGGACAGCCTGAGTGAGGGTGCCAACTAAGTTGTCACTCCCCTCAGAACCCAGGGTTAACCCTACTAAACCCTTGGGAGGTGCACTACCACTGCTGGCTGTACTAGGGGGCACAGGTGCCTTAGGGGCTGCAGTGGCAGGAGTCTGCCCTCCTCCTTTCTTGGTGCACTCACTAAACCAGTGAGTTTTACTTTTGCAGTATTGGCACCACCTTTTAGATTGGCCTTCTTTCTTCTTTTGGGGAGCCTGACCCCCACCCTCTTTGGGTTGTTGGGGACCTGTCGAAGACTTCTGGTCATTTTGTTCCCCTTTCGAATCCTTACCCTTCTGGTCTGCTTTCTTCTGACCACCTTGATTCTGGCCCTGGTTCTGTTTAACTCTTGTTCTAACCCATCTGTCTGCCTTCTTTCCCAATTCTTGGGGAGAGGTCAGATCTGAGTCAACAAGATGCTGATGCAACAACTGGTTCTGACAATTGTTTAAAATTTGCTCTCTCATCATCAAATTGTACAATCCTTTATAATCAGTAACCTTACTGCCCAGCAACCAGCCCTCAAAAGCCTTAGTGGCACAATCTACAAAGTCAGCCCAATCTTGAGACTGAGTTTTCTGGGTATCCCTGAACAGCACCCTGTACTGCTCAGTGGTTAGGCCAAACCCATCAACCAGTGCATTTTTCAAGACTTGGTAATCATTAGCATCCTCCACCCTTGTGGTGAGGAGCTTGTCTCTTCCTTTACCCTCAAAGGAGAGCCACAAGATAGCTGCCCACTGACTTGGGGGAACACCTTGCACAGTGCAGGCCCTCTCCAAAGCAGTAATCCATTTGTGGATGTCATCCCCTTGTTTAAAGGGGGGCACTATCTTACCAAGGTGTTTTGTATCAAAACTCCTTTCCCTATTGCTAGGTACAATGCTGCCACCAGTGGGGACTGTCCCACTCAATTGTTGCTCTCTAGCAAAGGCAAGCCTCTCTTTGGCCAGGGCAAGTTCTTCCCTTTCAATCCTCAGATTGGCTGCCTTTTCCTTAGCTTCATACATTCTCCTCTGGGGAGATGTCATTCCCCTTTGAGAGGAACGTTGAGAGCCATTGGTATGAAGGGATCTGATAGAGCCTCTTGATAGAGATCTATCTCGTCCATTCCCAATGTTAAGCTGACCTGAGAGTGGCCCCAAGGGTCCCCTAGTGCCCATCTCATGTCTGCTTAAGTTGGACCTGGTTAGTCTGCTGACTTCTACCTGTTCCTTTTCTGCCTCATCCCCTGATACCAAATCATCATCCTCATCATCAGCATCATCTGCTTCCTGAAGAGGATGGTCCTGGGCATCAAAGGGACCCTGTAAGGAGGGCATGTTGCCATCTGAATTAGAAGGGTCTGGGTTACCAGCCCTCCTTGCATCATGAGTCTCTAAGAGACCAATCAGAAAGGCAGTTGTGGGGTTAGACCCCTGCTTAATCTTCCTAGAGGTACACACTTGTCGTAACTCATGGAAGCTAAGCGCAGTATATCTTGAAGGGATGACCTGTGGAGGGTCAACTGACACAAGGGGAACCTCAGTGTTTCCTCCTTTGTCCGACATACTGTTTCTAGTGTGGTGTAAGTGATGCACCTACCTACACTATGTGTTTACCTACTGATCCCTTGCTAAGAGTTGCAGCCAAGGTGTGCTAAGCCTTGAGGAGCTACAACAGCTGGTTCAGTAGAACTCAGAGTATTCTAAGCTTTAGTTATGTGTACCTAACAGTACTTATGTGATCTTTCAACAAGATATTCTTAGGATACGTGTGGTAAAACAACAGCAAGCTCAAATCCCAACCGCTGCTCACCAATGTGAGAAGGTGGCCTGATATGCAGTGCTCACTATTCTAGTGAACACTATGTATCAGTCCAGCAACCCTTATTGATGATTGGTTGTAAGTCAACCTTATAGACCAGCTATCCTAGTAGCGTGGATACGAGCAGTCTAAGGCTAAAGACTCGAGAGGGCGCGTTAAGCCAGCTGTTTACCACACATATACCCCTTGAATACCAAGTGAAAGGACACCACACAAGTGTTATGAAAATAAACAGTTATTTATTTAAAGATCACAACAGCCCTGTACTCTTTATGAGGACAGGGTACTAAGCACAAACCAAAACTCTTACAAAAATACTTAAGTTAGCACAGTATATACAAATGCCCGAGGGGCACGGAAAACCATATACTCTGAAAGTGGAATGCGAAATTCCTAGCAGGTAAGTACAGTACTAATAGCTTTTGGAATCGCTAGGACTTGACTAGGGAATCGTTAGATTATGTCTAGGAGGCCTAGGGGACTCGGGTGCAGTGTGTGCACTCTCACGCGAGATGCGGGACAAAAGTCTATGGTAGCTAGGGATTAGAAAGTTAGTGTTCTCGGGCGAACCCGACCTGGTAGGGAGAAAACGAAAGTAGATTCTGACCCTTGGATAGTGAGGCTATGCTGGGGCACCGAAATGCCGAAGTTACCTAGCCCAGGGGCTGCAGCTGCATAGGTCTGAAAAGACGTCGGGAATCCTCGTAGACGGACCAGGAGCCGGAAGAAAAGATGCTGGCCGGTGACCAGTGAAGAAAGTTCAGTCGGATCCAAGCCTGGATCTTGAAGATAGATGACACCTGAAAGCAGAGGGGACCAAGTTCGAGACTACTAGCCAGTAGTCAGTGGGCACCAGGAGGGCACCGGATGGTAGCCACCTCGACTAGGTGAGTGGGTGACGCTTGACTCGAAGATCTCACGGACCAGGAGGCGTTGTCGGCGACCAGGATGGAGGATCGAGCTGTCCCACGAAGATAGAAGCTGTCGGCGTCGCTGGACCCAGGATTGGGCAACAAAGCCTTGGCAAATTCAAGCCCACGCGGTGGACCTAAAATGGCGTCTGGAGTGGACCAGGAGGGTCCGGGGTGCCTCTCTTGAAGAAGGAAGCAAAGGCCAGCCTGGAGCAACCAGACCAGCAGTCGTGAAGTCGTTGGGCGTCGTTCAGAGGGCCACAAGCCAGCCGGCTAGTAGCCAAACAACGCGGTGCACAGCAAACAGCAGAAGGGCCCCACGCAGATCGTGGAGATGCAGGGGGGCTGATCTTGGGTGCTGGAGCTGCGCAGGGTCGGGGCTTCTCGGACCCCAAAGCACTCACCAGTGGAGGACACGGTGGGCTTGCAGTAAAGATGTCGTGCAGTCTTGGCGATCGTCGGTCCCTTGAGGTCTCGTCGCACTCACGGTTCTCAGCTGGGCTGTAGAGGTGAGTAGAGGTCAGAGGTGCCAGGGAAGCCGGGTCTCGTCGAGCTGGGTCGTCGGATTCGTGATGAAGGACTTGCAGCAGACCGCAGTGTTCTTTAGGATGGTGCCTGCGGATGCAGGGTGACTACTCCTTAGCCACAAGGGAGAATCTTGAAGAAGAAATCGTGAAGTCCTTTCGAAGAAAGTGGTATCTTGATTCCAAAGATGATCTAATTTTAACAGGGGGCCCGCTCCCATCTTTATACTAAAAAAGGGGGCTGACCCGGTGACTAGGTCCTGCCTATGGGTGGGACTAGGTGGGGGGTGGTTACACCCCTCAGCCATGCCGGACTTCCCCAGGCCAGGGGCTGGTGTGCCCCTGGAACTGGTTCAGACCGGCCTATGCGTAGTGAGCACCGGGGTGCCACTCAGCAGTCACCTTCCTGTAAAGCCCTGCCTACCCAGGATACACAAAACCATGTCTGGGACGGTGCTAGCACCGCCCCTGACAGGAAACCCTTTGTCCAGGCTCCCCTCGCTGGAAGGACTCCCAGCTGCAGGGGGTCAGACTCGTGTCTGTGGTGGCAGCATCCATTTTGTGGAGCTGAGGCTTCAGTTAACTTTAACCGGGGTTCACAGTTACATACATGTCGTGTCCCTCTAGAAGGGTGGAATGCTAACCCCGTCGCCAGAATTGGCGAGGGGTTAGTATTCCAATTCGTATGACACCTTACTCGACATGTTTTGATAAAGCAATACCAAAGATAGCATTTAACCGCGAGGATTATAATGCACTTAAGAGTATATGGTATGCGATATCATGGAACAGCTATTAGGACTTGATTCCGCAAGCTGCAGACAGGCTCAGCTCATGCCAGAGCACCATCTCACACGATTCCAAGCACTCTGCCTTCAGGATTGTCAAGGCCTGCCATAGGAGTGACTGATAGGAATCTGTGTGTCCATTTTAGGGTTAGGTATAGGTATACTACACCTACAGCAAAGGGTGATTACACGACTTTGCCCCAGCTGTCATGCAGCCAGTTGTGTCAAATTTAGGAGGCCAGCCAGGGGTGGCACAATACGTGCTGCAGCCCCTGGCAGCCCTGGGTACACCTATGCCCTGAGTTACAGGGTCTGATAAGGTGGCCCAGTACCAATTGGTAGATGCACCTAGGGTACATGAGGTAATTTAGAAAGAGAACAGCCAGGCTGTGGGTCTGATTGGCAGGCCCACAGCCAGAGGAAGTCGTAAACCAGTGAAACAAAAGCAAAAAAAATCTGGGTGATCATAGGATTGCAGACCCTACTCTCCTACACACCAGTCCCCCTAACATTCAGTTCTCGACACGCCTCTGCTCTTTCATTGTGTACGTCTGTTCGTGCACAGATATAAGGGCCGGTGCCTTGAAACCCGCTGCTGAGTAGCTCATGCTCTTGGGCTAGTGAGGAACCCTGTGACCCAGGCACGCTAGGGGGCATCTCGTCTGTAAATGTACCATTGTTTCTGAGTCGCTGTATCTGGAGATACTCATTCTACTGCTTTTCATTTGGCGAAGTCCGAATTCAGAACTTTTTACTAACCATACGTAATTTGTTATGGATGGGATTGCTTGAGAAGCTTCCCTAAAGTTTCATTAGTCTTATTCTGTGACAATGTGGCCTGCCAATCTGGAAAAGCATCATATATGTTGCAGACAAAATTAAAACCTCGGCAAAGATCTGTTTGCTGTGTTATTGAGAGGTTTCCTCCCTGAAATCAACTCTTTGGCAACGTTTTGCTTCAGAAGTCCTTCCCGGAGCAGTGTAGGATCGAAATATGGCGCTTTGAAGTCTGATCAGACTGCCAGCCTCATGTAACCCCAGCGATGGGTTCAGTGCAGGGTCGCTGGATGAAGGGAGCCCGAGGCTGTTGAATTATGTAATGCAATAGTGGGCCTGGCAATTGTCTGACCTCGTTACAGTAAATGTCAATGCGCGTCCGCTTTCAGGTTTTCTAATTTCAGCAGTTGGTCGCCCCGGCATCCATAATCTTCAGAATGCTTTAGGACTTTCACTTTCACACGCACACGCACACATGTACTCCTATACATATGTGTGCATTTATTTCTATGTATTTGTACACATCTATATGCACATATTTACGTGTATATGTTGTGCTCGTATATTTGTGAACATTTGCTTTGGCACTGCATATGTTTGTCACTGAAAACACCAAAGGATAAAATGACGTTATAATTGGCTACGGTCATTTCATATATTTAACAAGCATTTGCAATGCAATAGGTCTCGCATTATTAAAGTTTGAGCTACTGGCATTGCTAAAAATAATGCAATACCAATAGCTCAAACTTAAATAATGCGAGACCTATTGCATTGCAAATGCTTGTTTCCATTCTGGGGATTACCCCCTTGTTTGAGGCTGGTTCCTTGAAGGCTTCTTTGCCTTGATCCAGAATACCGGGCAGCATAGGAAGGTATTGTGTTCCTTTTGTAACTGGTGCCAGGGTTTCTTTTTTTTACCGTTATTGAAATTTTCTCCCATTTTATGCAAGAAGAGCAGAACATATATCAAAAGAAAAATGTTTCATACCAGAAATAACATAATAGAATATCACTTCATGAGATCACAAATAGGATACATACACAAAAAGAATAATACAGTTGAAGAGAAAAATCAGATACTTAAACCGTTTCCCCTTGAATCCAATCCATAACCGGTGGCCAAATCTTCATACCTATCGCTCTGTTTTTCCGGCCCTTCGTTCTATATAAAGCAATTTCCATATTATACGTGGCTAGCAGGCGAGCGCGCCATGTCTCAAAGGATGCGGGAACTGGGTTAATCCACTCTTGCGTAATACAATCAATCAATCAATCAATCAATGACACTTATAGAGCGCGCTACATACCCGTAGGGTCTCAAGGAGCTTGGGGGAGGGGGGGTGCCGCTACTGCTCGAACAGCCAGGTCTTCAGCTTCTTCCTGAAGGAGAGGTGGTCTTGGGTCAGGCGCAGGTCGGTCGGGAGGGAGTTCCAGGTCTTGGCGGCCAGGTAGGAGAAGGACCTTCCTCCTGTAGTCGCTCTTCTGATGCGGGGGACGGCGGCGAGGGCGTGGTTGGCTGATCGGAGGTGGCGTTTGGGAGCGTAGAAGTTGATCCGGCTGTTGAGGTAGCTCGGGCCTTGGTCGTGTAGGGCTTTGTGTGCGTGGGTGAGGAGGCGGAAGGTGATTCTTTTGTTGACGGGGAGCCAGTGAAGGTCTCTCAGGTGTCCGGAGATGTGGCTGGTTCGTGGGATGTCGAGGATGAGTCTGGCTGAGGCGTTCTGGATCCGCTGGAGTCTCTTCTGGAGCTTGGCGGTGGTACCGGCGTAGAGGGCGTTGCCGTAGTCCAGTCGGCTAGTGACGAGGGCCTGGGTGACGGTCTTCCTGGTCTCGGTGGGGATCCACCAGAAGATCTTCCGTAGCATGCGTAGGATGTTGAAGCACGCCGAGGAGACGTTGTTGACTTGCCTGGTCATGGAGAGGGAGGAGTCCAGGGTGAAGCCCAGGTTGCGTGCATGGTCTGTCGGTTTGGGTGCGGTGCCCAGGGCGGGAGGCCACCAGGAGTCGTCCCAGGCGGAGGGTGAAGAGCCCAGGATGAGGACCTCCGTCTTGTCCGAGTTCAGTTTCAGGCGGCTGGTCGTCATCCACTCGGCTACCTCTTTCATCCCTTCGTGCAGGTTGGCTCTGGCGGTGGCGGGGTCGTTGGTCAGGGAGAGGATCAGCTGGGTGTCGTCGGCGTAGGAGATTATGCTGAGGTTGTGTTGGCGTGCGATGGCCGCGAGGGGGCTCATGTAGACGTTGAAGAGGGTGGGGCTCAGAGAGGATCCTTGAGGGACGCCGCAGATGACTTCGGAGGCCTCTGACTTGTACGGTGGTAGGCGGACTCTCTGTGTTCTTCCGTCGAGGAAGGAGATGATCCATTCCAGCGCCTTGTCCTGGATTCCGACGTTGCTGAGGCGCTGTACTAGGGTGCGGTGGCAGACAGTGTCGAATGCCGCGGAGAGGTCTAGGAGGATGAGGGCCGCTGTTTCTCCGTTGTCCATCAGGGCTCGGATGTCATCGGTGGCGGCGATGAGGGCGGTCTCGGTGCTGTGGTTGGCTCGGAAGCCGGACTGTGAGGGGTCGAGGGATCCATTCGTCTCGAGGAAGGCGGCCATCTGCTTGTTGACGGTCTTCTCGATGACTTTGGCTGGAAACAGGAGGAGCGAGATGGGGCGGTAGTTCTTGAGTTCGGTGGGGTCCGCTGTTGGTTTCTTGAGTAGAGCGCTGAGTTCGGCGTGCTTCCAGCTCTCAGGGAAGGTGGCGGTGTCGAAGGATGTGTTGATGATGTCTCGCAGGTGGGGTGCGATGACAGCGTCGGCCTTGTTGAAGATGTGGTGAGGGCAGGGGTCGGTCGGTGATCCGGAGTGGATGGAGTTCATCGTGCGGATGGTGTCTTCGGTGCTGATCGGGGTCCAGGCGTGGAGGGTGGTGGTGGGGGGTGGTTGTTCGGTCATGGTGTGCGTTGGTTGGTTGTTGAAGCTGTTGTGTATGTCCGCGATCTTGTTGTGGAAGTAAGAAGCGAGGGAATCGCAGAGGTCTTGCGATGGGGTGATGTCGTTGTTTCCTGCGCTGGGGTTGGATAGCTCTTTCACGATGTTGAAGAGTTCCTTGCTGTTGTGTGCGTTGTTGTCTAGCCGGTCCTTGAAAGCAGTTTTCTTGGCGGCGCGGATCAGCTGGTGGTGCTTCCGAGTGGCCAGCTTGAGGGTGGTCCTGTTGTCCGGTGTAGGTTCCCTTCTCCAGACTTTCTCGAGGGCTCGGCAGTTCTTCTTGGAGCTCTTGAGTTCGTCGGTGAACCACGGGGCTTTCTTGCTGCCGGGTCTGCTGGGCTGGGTCCTCAGCGGGGCGAGCTCGTCCGCGCAGATGTTGATCCACTTCGTGAGGTTGTCGGCGGCCTGGCTGGGGTTCGCTGAGCTGGCAGGAGGGTGCTGGCTCAGGGAGGTGGCGAGCTGGTCTGCTGTGATCTTGTTCCAGCTTCTGCGGGCGGCCTGTTGCTGGTGGTGGTGGGTCGTCGTTCTCTTGAAGGTGAAGTGGACGCAGCTGTGGTCCGTCCAAGCCCGTATTAATGCCATACAAATAAATAATAAGCTTTTCTGCTCTTCAGAAAAAATATCTGATGTTACCCCTATCAGAAGCAATTCCCCTGTTAACGTAAATGTTGACCCTAATAGTACACCCAAAAATTTCTGAATTGAAGAAAGGAAATTAGTCAGCTGTGGGCATAAAAAAAACCATATGTAGTGCATCGGCTGCAAATTCCCCACATCTGCTGCACGAGGTACCCACTGTCTTCCCCCATTTCAATATCTTAGAAGGCGTATAATAAAGGTCATATAAGGCCATGTAGTGCTGTGAATGTGATCTACCTGTAATTAATATTTTGTTTGCTAAAATGATTGTTTCCTATAATTTGATAACATCCCTGCCTAGCTTTGTTGCCCGTTTACTTTGATATATCTCTATATCATCTGGGCATGATGAGATAATCAATTTATAATAATGTCCTATGGATTTCTTTACTAAACATGCCATCAATAAGAGGAATTCTCCACAATTGAGATTCCACTTGCTCTCCTAGAGAGTTAAAGTAACTGCGGATCTGCAGATACTTAAAGTCAGTTCTTGATAAATTAAATGTATCTTGTAATTCAGAAAAAGAAACAAGATGGCCATTATTCAATAGATCACCCATATACTGGATTCCACTAATACACCATCTGTTCATTACAGAGTCCTGAAAGATTGGAGGGAGGGTACCTGGTGCTGCAAAAGGTGTATAAGCCGTACATTTTTAAATACCTAGTTGTCGCTTAATTATTCTCCATACCATATAGGCTGATTTCAAGATCTTAAATTTTTTTTTTTTAAAGTAACTAGGCTCTATCACTTTAATCAAATATCCACGACAATCCTCCCCCAATGCAAATTCCTAAATGGACGGAGAATGACTCTGTGGAATCCGTACTTTTTCGCCGATCATCAACGGATTAATAAACTGCAAAACAGACGCCAGATAGTAAAACAAAAAATGCGGTATACCCCAGCCCCCCCTATCCTTAGGCAATATCATCTTTTTATGTGCCCTTCTCTGACGTCTGTAACCCCATAAGAATCTTACTGACATCCTTTCCAGTTGTTTAAAACAGCTAAGAGGAAATTCAAGAGGTATAGCAAGAAACATATATAAAAACTTAGGAAGTATCAACATTTTTAAGACATTGGCCCGACCAAATAAGGATAAATGAAAATGGTCGATTCTTTCCAGCGATGAATTTGCTTTTTTTAAAACCGTATTTAACTTTTGTTCCGGAATTATAGACACTGATAATGTAATTTTAATACCTAAATATGTAGCTTCAGACACAGTTTTCATTTGAGCCAGAGGATCCTGTCATACATATAATATTTGGGTTTTAGAAATATTCAACTTCTATCCTGAGAAGGATCCAAACTGGGTTGCTAGGTCCTCAATTATTGGAATTGCCCTCTGAATATCTGTTGTTACTACGACAATGTCATCCGCATATGCGAGAGCCCTATAATTCATGCAAGAGACTTGTACTGGCTTAATATCCTCTGCTTCATTAAACGTATTGAAAGAAATATCGTTATATAGGGCGAACAACAATGGGGAACACGGACATCCCTGCAGTGTTCCACGAAAGATAGACTGAGAGGCAGGTTCCTGGCCGGCTAATTTAACGGAAGCAGTTGGGGAGACATAAAGGGCCTTTAAGGCTGAGAGAATCTTTGGGCCAAAGCCCTTCTGATAAAGCAAATCCCATTAGTACGGCCAGGCTACCCTGTCGAATGCTTTTTCGGCATCCAACAGGGTAATACCCAGTGCCGTCTTGGTCGCCTGGGCCCAACCCATTAGAGCGATCAAGCGTTGAATATGATCAGTAGTATCCCGATTGGGGATGAAGCCACGCTGGAAATAGGAAACAATAGATGAAATTATACCTGAAACTCAGGAGGCTAAAATCTTTGAATATATCTTACTATCAGCATTGATTAAAGATATAGGTCTATAAGAAGCCAGAAGGGAAGGTGACTTATCTTTCTTCAGAAAGCCATAATTATTGAATGGCGCCGAGATTCCGGTGCATTACCTTTTTGCGCTTCTTCGAAAGTTAAAAGCAGATTTTTTTAAACAAATGACGAAATATTCTAAAGAATTTCAGCGGGATACCATCCGGCCCCACGGCCTTTCCTAAAGCAAGAGAAAGAAGAAACGCGTTACTTACCTGTAACAGCAGTTATCCAGTATTGGTGTCTTTCATAGATTCACATGCCTGAATCATTCCCCGTCGTCGAGACAGGAGCCTCCGGTACATAGAAAAGTAATGTCCTATAGACATACATAGAGAAAATAGGCCTAAGGGCCTCACCTTAGTAGCCTATCCTTGTCCTATGTAAAAAGGACCAAACTCTCAGAGCCAGCCAATCAGCTATGACCTCCCTCTAGAACCTTCCTGGCAGGAGCCTCAGTCCCTCAGATTTTCGTACGCACCCAGCTAGGTAGGCGTAAAACAGTTAGAGAGGGATGTGAGTCCTTCCAGGGGAGGCAGGAGGGTTGCATGTGAATCTATGAAAGACACCAATACTGGATAACTGCTGTTACAGGTAAGTAACACGTTTCTTATCCAGTATTAGGGGTGTCTTTCATAGATTCACATGCCTGAATCAGAGTAGTCAGCAATAAATTATGCAAATTTTTGATGTAATTTTGCTATACAGTCATTTTAGATAATACCCATATTATCATACGACATTGAAACGATAGCATAAATCAAAATATCATAAAGACAAAAAATGTGCATACCAGGATGGCGGGATGTTGGAAGGCTCACCTCACTGGAATAGATGGCGAAGCACCGCCTGGCCCACTGCTGCATCCTTCTGAAGTTCAACATCCAGGCAGTAGTGCCTGGAGAAAGTGTGCGGTGACTTCCAGGCCGCCGCTCTGCATATGTCCAAGATCGGCACTCCAGCGAACAGTGCTGCTGATGTGGACATCGCTCTGGTGGAATGCGCTGCAACATGAGCACTCAAAGGCCGTCCGGCCTGATCATGGCAGAATGCTATCGCTGAGGAGATCCACCTTGAGATGCTTTGTTTCGTGAGAGGCATACCCATCCTTAGTCTACTGTAGGCCACAAATAGTTGTGATGATTTTCTGAAAGTCTTAGTTTTGTCTATGTAGAACTTTAGGCACCGTTTGAGGTCCAAAGAATGTAGCGTTCTTGCTGCTGCGGTGGAAGGGTTAGCAAAGAAAGAACGTAGAACCATCGGTTCATTGAGATGAAAGTCTGAAGGCACTTTCGGTATGAACTTAATATTTGTCCTCAGCACCACCCTGTCATGTTTGAACTGCATGAAGGGTTCTTGAATGGATAGAGCCTGTAGCTCGCTTACTCTCCTGGCAGATGTTAGGGCGAGTAGCAGCGCTGTCTTCCATGAGATGTACTTGATGGATGCTCGATGAATGGGCTCAAAAGGATGCCTCATGAGTTGGTTGAGGACTAAGTTGAGATGCCATGTCGGAGGAACCCTCCTAGGTCTCGGAAAGGATCTATAAAGTCCCTTTAGGAACTGCTTGACAAGCCTATTGGACCACAGAGATGGTCCTGTGAAGGTCCTGGTGAATCGTGAGATAGCCTCCAGATTAACCTTTATGGATGCATGCACCAGTCCTGACTGTGCCAAATGTACCAGATATGGCAATATCTATTCGGGTGTGATATGTAGTGGTCGCAGGCCTTGCTCTGAACACCAAATGCAGAATCTTTTCCATTTGAGAGAGTATGTTTTGTTGGTACTGTCTGCTCTCGCTTTTGCCAGTACGTCCCTGCATTCCTGTGGGATGTTCAGGCTACAGAACTCTCTGTGCTCAGGAGCCAGGCCGATAACCTGAGCGATTGCAGGTTCGGGTGTTGTACCTGCCCGTTGGACATTGTCAGTAGGTTCGGGTACTGCTGCAGACGAATCGGTGTCCTGATGGAGAGGCGATGAAGATCCGAGAACCAGTGCTGCCTCGGCCAGAACGGGGCAATTAGGATCAGGGTACAAGACTCCGCCTTCATCTTCCTGAGGACTTTTGGGATCATCGGGAAGGGTGGAAAAGCGTACGCAAATACGCTGAACCAACCGATGGAAAAAGCATTTCTGAGTGACCCTTGTTGGGGATGCCAGCTTGCGTAGTTTGGGCATTTAGCGGTCCCCCTGGTGGCAAACAGGTCGATTCCTGGGACTCCCCATTTTGAGAATATGTGATCCAGTGTACTCTTGTCGAGTTCCCACTCGTGGGAGAGGGATCTTTGTCTGCTTATGGTGTCTCCACAATGGTGTTGTCCTTGCCCGGGACATAGTCCGCCCTGAGTGTGATTCCATGGAGTACAAGCCAGTTCCAGACCTTTTGCGATTCGCGTGAGAGAGTGAGCGAACGCGTTCCTCCCTGTTTGTTGAGATAGTGCATCGTCGTGGTGTTGTCCGTTTTGACGAGCACCTGGGAGTTCTGGATGCGTGGTAAAAAGGCTTGTAGTGCCAGATACACAGCCCTCAGTTCCAAAAGATTTATATGGAGTTGTTTCTCCTGAGCGGTCCATTTGCCGCTTATTCGAAGGTCCTGGAGGACAGCTCCCCAGCCTTCCAGGGAGGCATCCGTGGTGATCACCAGAGGTGCTGCTGGAAGTAGAAATGGCAGTCCTATAGATAGATTCTTGCGACTCCTCCACCAGTCCAGACTCTTGGATATTTTTGGTGTTATCTTCACAATGTCCTCGAAAGAACCTGTACTCTGTGTCCATTGGTTCGTGAGGGCCTCCTGCAATGTGCGCATCCTGAGTCTGCAGTGAGGGATGAGGAGTATACAAGAAGACATCATGCCTAGGAGTGACTTGTAGGTCCAAACTTTTAGGGACTTCCTTGACGCCACAGCCGTGGCCAGAGATATTATCTTGTTTGTCCTTTCCATCGAAGGGAATGCCCTTGCGCACTCCGTGTTCAAGGTTGCCCCGAGAAAGGTGATGTTTCTTGTAGGGACCATGCAGGATTTCTCGAGATTGAGAGTTAATCCTAGCCGTTGAAAAAGATTGGTGCAGGCGTTGGAGGATTCGGTCACGCCTGCAGCTGAGGCTGCCTTTACCAGCCAGTCGTCGAGGTAGGGGAAGACTTGGTGACCCATTTGATGCAGGAAAGCTGCCACCGGTGCAAGGCACTTTGTGAAAATCCGCGGAGCGGACTTGAGGCCAAACGGCAGGACCTTGAATTGGTAATGTTGTCCTGCAACTTCGAATCTCAGGAATTTTCTGTGACACTTGAGGATTGGGATGTGGTAGTAGGCATCTTGGAGATCCAAAGATGTCATGAAATCTCCTTTTTCCAGCATGCCTAGTATTTCTTGGATCGTCACCATCCTGAACGATTGGCTCTTTAGGAAAGAGTTGAGCGCCCGGAGGTCCATAACCCTCGCATGTGCCTATTCAGCGGAGACCCCAGTCTCCATACTTACCGGCCCCCGCATTCTGCTGTTGCCAAAGGTGGGAAATAATGTCAGCCAACAAAACCTGGTATCATTAGTGGTCGTTGTTGGCCGCAGTTTATTAATAACCAAAGACATATTAATAACACAAACTGGTTTCAAGCAATCTTCCATTTTCCGAACATTAGTCATCAATCATAATTATCAATCATAATTGGCATATTACACATTATGACACCCTCTTGTGATGGCGGGTGTCAGTCTCTTTGTGCCCTCCTTAGTTCGAAAATGGGGCTTGTACCCAAACCAGTTTGTTGCCAGTCTATTGGTGCTCCAGTGGTTGGTTGGCCACGCCCTTTGCGTGTTGCGGAGGGGAGCTTTCCAGTCGGGAGTTAGGTCCCCAGCTCGCTACCAAATTGCGCCCTGCCGTCCGGCCGGGTCTGGGCCGCGAGTGCCGTCTCCTCCTGTTACTCCCCTCCTTTATGCCGCCACGTCACCCTGCCGTGCGGCATTCAAAAGTGAGTGGCCATCCTCTTACACACCGCCCGCCGGTGTGTTTTCTTAGCCAACCAGTGTAGGATTTCCGCCACGCCGCAGGGAGGCCCACGTCTCACTGCGGCTCCCCCCCCTGCACCTGGTTCGTGGCTCCCCACCTTTCACCATATCTTTCCCCTTTTTTTTTTTTTTTTTTTATATGCAACCTGCGAGTGACATTGCACCCCACAAGTTATCCCATAACACCTTCATCCCCTTCTCGGATAGGTGTACCCCGTCTTGCCCATAGAGCTCCGGGCGGCCCGGGTGGATGAGGCCGTGCCGAATTGATTCCAGGCCATTGGCGAGGCAAACCTTGTGCATTGCCACATTTAGTTTCCTTCTTGCGTTGTCGACGGCCTTGTTGGAATCGGCCCCTCTCCAATGTTTCCTGCTGATCATTTCGGACCAGACTACCGTCGTGGGTCCCAGCCACGCCGCCGTCTTGGTGAGATCCCTTTGGATGGCTTGCCCGACTGCTTTTCGCCCTAGCCGGGTCAGGTCGTTGCCCCCAAGGTGGATGATCAGGACGTCGGGCAACCAGGCCGAATCTGCCATGAGGCCGTCCAGCGTCGGCAGTAGCTGCTCCCATCTCATACCTGGCTGCCCTATCCACCGGATGTACGTCGCTTTGGGCCTGTTTATGCTGCGGCCCCCCTGCCGCCACCAAGACTCCATCCGGGACACGAATGAGTGCCCCACCACCCAGACCAGCTGCGGGCGTCCCCCTGTCGAGAGAAAGCAGTCTGTTAGGTGGCTTATCTGCGCACCGTGTGCATTTAGTAGAGAGGAGGGGGGTGCTGTCACCCTGCCGTGCGGCATCCCAAGGCGAATTCCTCTCGTTCCCTCACCCCCCCCCCCCGTGGCTTTCTCTCTCTTTTCTCCTTCCCTTTTTTTTTTAATTTTTTATATGAGGTGAAGGCGTATGTACGACTTGTACGCCCTGGAGCGCCATCTGCCCACTGCCTGGATCCTGTCCTCTGGCATGCCATGCTGCGCTGCCGAGGTCGCTGCACCGACCCTGAAGGAGTGAGAGGCAAACGATGCCGCGCAATACCCGGCTTTACCCAAGCCTTGGCGCATTATGGCTGTAAACTGGAACTTACTCAGGTTCCTCCCGTCCTTATGTATGAAGAGAGGGCCCTCACCAGCTGGTCGAGCCCCCATGTACTTAAATAACCAGCATACCGCACAGAGCCCCGACTCTGGGATGCAATGGAGACGTATCGTCGTCCCCCTCCTTGCCCTGTCCGTTTTGGACTGCCTCAACGTTAATTCGACTGCCCTCTCCATTGGTTTAATGTCTCTTGCCTGCAGGCATTGCTGCGCTGGGCCCGATTTGCTGGGGGCTACCAGCTCGCTGATACGGAATGCTCCGAAGAAAGCCGTCGTGAAAGCCGCCCTAAACAGCAGCAGCTCATATTTATCCGATATTAAGCCCGTGAGGGCTCCAAGGAGCTGGCCCAGTTTGGCAAAATCGATGGGACGCCTGTCGTCCTTCTTTCTACCTTCAACCCTCCTCCAGCCTTTTAAGGCCGTCTTTAGATAGGCCGAGGTGGTGGGGTCCTCGCCTGTGGAAAATGGCAAAATGGGCGATGGCGGACAAATGCGCCTGGGCCCACGATCTCGTTTTTCTCGACTCGAATGCCCATTGCACAAATTTCTCGACTGCTGTGCGAGTTTTTGCCCTGTCTTCCAGCGATCTTAGGCCCCCCACTCTCATTACCGTGCCCGCATATGTCTTGTACCTTCTGTTGGCCTCTGCGGTAAGTGATTGCCCTATTAGCCATGATAATTCTACTCCCCCAGGTCCCAAAGGGACGATGGAAAGGGGGTCATCTCCTTGTCCGCCCCGGGCACCAGTTCTCTGAAACGTTTCATTTGGGCCCGTGAGAGCGCGTCTGCTGCTGAGTTCTCTGCTCCTGGCACGTGGCGTGCTTTCAGCTCCAGGTTCCCTTCCAGCTGTAATTTAATTAACCGTCGCATTAGCCTCAGCATGTCCGGGCATCTCGCTGCGCCTCCGTTAATGGCCTGTACTACTCCCATGTTATCTGACCAAAGCGTGAGTTTCAGGTTTTTTATTTTCTCGCTCCATATGGTCAGAGCCACAATGATCGGGAACAGCTCGAGAAACGTGATGTTCCTGGTGAGCCCCTGCGCATGCCATTCCTCCGGCCACTGGCTGGCGCACCAACTGTTTCCCAGGACCGCGCCGAAGCCAAGGCTTCCGGCCGCGTCTGTGTAAAGCGCTATCTGTTCGGCCGTTACCCAACCTGCCCTCCAAATCAGCACCCCGTTGAAATCTTGTAGGAACTCGTCCCACACCTGCAGGTCCTGTTTCACGCCTGCGCTCAGCCTGATGTGGTGGTGCTTGTGGGTGACGCCGGCCGTTAGCCCCGTTAGACGTCTTGAGAATACCCTGGCGGGCGGGATAACCCGAGCCGCGAAGTTAAGTCTCCCTATCACTCGTTGGATTTCCCTCAGGGTGGCCTTGCTCCGACCCCGTAGCTTCGATACTTCCTCGCGAAATTCTTTCACCTTGTCGGGAGGCAGCCTGGCCGTTCCCGCTATAGAGTCCAATTCTATGCCCAGGAACGTGAGACTTGTGGTCGGGCCTGTAGTGTTCTCATTTGCGAGGGGGACCCCTAGGGACCTAGATAGCTCCTCGAAGGCTGCCAATGAGCTTGCGCACACTGAGGACCCTGCCGGGCCTGTGAACAGGAAGTCGTCTAGGTAGTGTAGTTTTCCACCTTCCTGGTGCCGGTCATGCAGCGCCCATTCTAAGAAAGTGGCGAACTGCTCAAAGTATGCGCATGAAATTGCGCATCCCATGGGCATGGCTTTGTCAATAAACACGTCCTCGCCCCATTGGAAACCCAATAAATGGAAGCTGGAGGGGTGGACCGGCAATAGTCGAAACGCAGATTCAATATCGGCCTTCGCCATGAGGGCCCCTCTGCCTGTCGCCTTAACCAGCTCGATAGCGTCGTCGACTGACGCATAACTCACTGAGCAAGCTTCGGGGTCGATACCGTCGTTCACTGAGGAACCTTTCGGAAACGATAGGTGGTGTATCAGCCTGAATTGACCTTGCTCCTTCTTGGGGACCACGCCTAGCGGGGAGATGACTATGCCCTCGTGCAATTCCTTTGGGAGGGGGCCCTCAACTCTACCCAGTTTCAACTCTTTCTGTATCTTGGCGCTCACCACTTCGGGGTGTTGGCTTGCCGACTTCAGGTTACTCGCTCCCGCCGACGGGAGCGGGCCCTGCAATGGAATAACAAAGCCTTGCTCGAAGCCCTCTACCAGTGATCTGGCCTCCGCTTTGTTCGGGTATTTGTTTGTTAATCTGCGCAGCTGTTGCGTAACAATGGGGGATCTGGCCAGCTGGCGCCTACAAATGTCCACCAGTCCCCCCCTTTCCCCTGCGTTGGGGCTAACGCTTCTTGCTCTTTTCTCTCTTCTCTCTTTTCGCTTCGTGCTTGGAACCTTTGCACGCAACGGTGGCGTGCTTGCCCCCGCAGCTAGCGCATGCGTGCTGAAACTTACAAGACGAGCCCCATGAGCAGTCCCCCGCCTCGTATCTCCAACAGATCGCCTTGGTTGCGGTTGGGGAGTACGATCTCCCGTTCGACCGCCTTTGATAAGCACCGCTCTTCCCCTCTTGGTAGGAGCTCCGAAAGGGCTGGTCGCTTTTTCCCGCCCAGGCCCTAACATCTTTGGCTGTGAGCATCTTGTGGATGAAACCCGAGACATCCTCCTCATTCCACTCCATTTCGGGGTGCCTCTGCATTTTTAATCTAAACCCTTTGTCGTATTCTAACCAGGCATCCCCCGGGAACTGCCTCTGTGCTAGGTGGATATTGGCCTCGTAAAGCCACAAGTCAGCCGCGCAATGGGGGAATCTTTCCACTATAATGCACGCCATGATTCTAAAGGCATCTAACCAATTGTCGAAACTCCGCTCCTTTCTGGCCCCACGCCTTTCTCTCCTGTCCTCTTCCTTCCTGTCGCACGTGGTTAGATCAAGTCCCTCTAGCTGTATTTCGAGCAGCGAAAATATGTCAATGAATTCTTTGCGCCATATCCTCTCTTTCACCGCTAGGGGGATGAGACATGCCAAGCCGGTGGCTTTCGTAGTCAGGGACGCCGGACCAGGGGATGGCCTGATGTAGTGATCGTTGACTACCCCACTCGGAGGCGGGCTTCTCGAAACGGGGCTGAAACCCCAACCGGGTAGTGGGGAGATTTGTTCCCCCTGGGTGGACAAGCTTACCTGTTCTTGCACTCTTGTCTGACGGGCCCACCCCGGGTCGACCATATGCCACGTGAGACCTGCCGCTTCCTCCGCGCGCTGCTCCCTAGGCCCTGGTACCCCCTGCCCTGTGCCATTAAGTAGCCCCGGCGCCAGCGATTTTAGACATTCCCTTACGATGTTGCTAATATGCTCACCCTTTTTCTTTTGGTCGGTGGTCTCGCTCTGGTCGCCGCCCTCTGGTCTCGGCGGGAGGGGTGTCTGCCGCACTTTCCTCGGAGGGTTCCTCTTCGATGTTCTCTTCATCGGCGTGTTTTTTAACTTCTTGGGTGCGGAAGGCCCTGGCTCTTCGTCCGCCTGTTCTACCGGTCTGTTCTCTTTCCCTTTGCCCAGGTGGGGGTGAAGCCAGTCGTCGCCGTGGATGGCCGATAACTCTCGGATCTTCAACAGCACCTCTGCCATCTCGTCCGGCTGGCCTTCCGACATGTCGTGAGCCCCTGCGCACTGGTGTGTGGCTTCTTGGTTTCCCGCGTCTGCGTCAGGCCGTCAGCTGGGGGCACAACTAGCTGCGTGTGCTTATCCCGGGCTCTGAGCTTGCTGCGGTTTTTACCTGCTGCTGCTTCGGGGGAGCTGGCACGGCGCGCCGCGCTCCGTAAGGCGTCCTCGGTGATGACGACCTTGATCTTCAACTGGAGCCTTGCCGTCTTCCTCTTCGTCCTTCGCCGCGTCGCCTCTCTACCTCTTCAGTCGTTGTTGCTGTCGCGCCGTTCTCCCAGCTCCTCGAATGCGATGTGCTTCTGCTGGGAGGGCGGCGTCGCTTAAATCCTCCTGAGCCCTCCATGCAGGTCTCAGGTGAGTCCCCCTGATTGGGGGGTTCAAACAAAGCCAGGTTGACCATTGGGCGCCCTTTGGGGGCGCTCAGGTCAACAGGTCACTTCCGGTCGGGTGGCTGGTGCGCACCCCGCTTCCGCTGGTTCCTGTGCGCATCGAAGCGCCCAGAACCAGTTTACCCCCGCTGGTGGCACCACAAGGGTTATGGCGCCGGCCTTCGAGCCTCCCCCGCCCTTCGGGTGGGTGCGGCGGCCTCTGCAAGAATGGGCCTCCATTTTTTCTCCTTCTTGCGTACAAGAAAGAAGCGGGAATAGAAGCCTTTCCCTCTTAGAGATGATGGAACTCGTTCGATTGCTCCTTTCTTCAGCATCACAGATATCTCCTGGAGAAGCAGGCGTAGATGTTTGTGTGGCAGTCTGCGGGGAGGTGTTGTTGGAGGGATGGTGGTGAATTCTAGGGAATGGCCGAATCTTATTAATTGAAGTACCCACCGATCTGTGGTGATGAGATGCCAATTGTTTAGGAAATGGGTCAATTTTCCTCCAATTTGTAATGAGGGATATAGTTGCTGGACTGGCTGGAGTAATTGGTCACTGGCGGCCGCCAGTGCCCCTCTTCTGATTTTTGCCCCTGAAGCTTGACCTTCCGTAAGAAGACTGACGACTCTGTTGCTGCTTCTGTTGGTATTGAGATTTATTCTGGTAGGAATATGAGGACCTATTTTGATAGGAACCTCTGTAAGAGGACTGTCCCCTAGATCTGTTGCCTCAAAAGGACTGGTTCCATGCCTGCAAGGTACCCAGTGCCCTGGCCGTATCAGTGTCCTTCTTTATCGTTTGGAGCGCCTCATCAATCTTGTCACCAAAAAGGTGCTGCCCGTCGAAGGGCATGTCCAGCACTTTCGTCTGCACCTCTTGCCTGAACGACGTTGCTTTAAGCCATCCTTGACGGCGCAGGACTGCTGCTCCAGCTAGTTGACGAAAACCAGTCATGGCTGCATCTATGGCACAGTCAATGATTTCAGCTGCCGAGGTTTGACCCTCCGTAAGCAGTGCCTTGACTTCCCCCTGAACTGTGTCAGGTAGTTCCGCTAAATACGGGACTATATCTTCCCAGAGTTGGCGATTATAACGCCCCAACAGAGCTATGGAGTTGGCCACTTTGATGGTCATGGCCGAAGTTGTCGTAAATCGTTTACCGATCGTGTCCAATTTCCTGCCTTCCTTGTCCGGAGGGGACGACAGAGGAGAGGAAGGGTTGCGGGAGTTCTTTTGGGCCGCCTGTGTAACAACCGAATCTGGTTTCGGGTGCCCATTGAGGCAAGCTGCCGCTGTAAGTGGGGCCTTGTATTTTTTGTCCAGGTGCGGAACAACCGCAGGCACAGAAGCTGGCATCAGCATTAGTTTCTTGCCCTGGTCCCAGAGAAATTCTATTATTGGAATAGACTTCGTTGTTTTCTGTGTCTGCTCCTTGAAATCGTGTAAGAAGCACTCAGTTTCAGTCGATTCCATAACCATATGGAATCGTTTTGCCGCCCTTTCCACTATTTTATGGAAACCGCCAATATCCACAGGTGGTGAATCTGCCTGGCGTGGCTGGGGTGAAGCTGGGGCAGACGCTACATAGTCTTCCTCCTCTTCATGGTCCGACTGGATTTCCTGGACTTCTCCCTCTTCCAGTTCCTCATCATCTTCCTCATCTGATGACACTACCACTTGAGGTTGGACTCTCTCATGGCGGACTTGAGGGAGTGGCCGAGTCTGTTTTGGGGCTGCCGCTGGATTATTTATAGCAGGCGTCTGGCCCCCAGTTTCCGGGAAACGTTGTTTGTAATCCTGGATAAGGTATTTCAGGTCATTAACAATAGAAGCCGGAAGGCATACCATCGGGGTGACCTCCGTGCGAACATGAGTTTGGACAGAGTGTTCATGGTAAGTCATGTCCTCCTGTTCCTCGTCTGTGCTCTGACATTTGACATGAAGGTCCGAGATGGAAGTAGCTGGATCCAGGAGTTCCTCTTCTTCAGATTCTTCACTCTGGAAAATTTCTGAAGGCAAATGAGTTTGCACTTTACTCGGAGACGTTGTTTCCGGTGTAATTTGCTGCTTGGCTATCTTGCCAGACGCAGAACTTGTTGCAGGAGCTCCTGCCGTCGTTTCCGGTGTCGTCGACGGTGGCAGTGTTAGAGACGACATTTCTACCAGCTTGGATTTCTTCCACGGCTCCGAAATGGCCAACGTCGACGATGAGTCATCCGTCGACGGTGTCCTCGTCGACGGTAAGGTCTTCGTTGACGGTGCCTCCGTAGACAGTATTTTGATCGTAGACGACGTCCTCGACGTCGGTGCGCTCGTCGACGATGCGCTCGTCGGCGTGTCATTTCTCGTCGACGGCGAGCTCGTCGTCGAAGTTTGTCGTCGGAGTCTTCGTCGACGCCTTCGTCGTCAACGTGATCGTCGACGGTGGGCTCTTCATCGACGACGTCGTCGTCGACGGTGTGATCGTCGTCGACGAGGTTTTCGACGTCGACGGCGGTTTCAGCAGGATAATAGATGGAATAGGTCTACCTGCTGACGACGATGGAGTGGTCGTCGTCGATGGGAAAACCGACGACGCTGTCGTCGACACAGTCGTTGTCGCTGTGGTAACTCTTTGCGAGGAAGCCGTCGCATGCCTGCTGGATGACTGCGCAGGCTTCTTAAAAGTCTGGGTATCCTTGGCAGACACTGAAGATGTCGTAGATCTTGCCTCTGAAGACTTCTTTTGTGCCTTCCTAGGAGGAGTGTCTGAGGGGCCAGGGGAAGTTACCCTTGGCCTCTTTAGAGAGACTTCTAAGGTCCTTGAAACGCTACCCTCTGAAGATTCCACATTGTCTCTCTCCTTGAGCCTGTCAAGCCAGATGAGCAGGCGACCTTCTCTGTCCCTCAAGGTCTTGTTGGGGAAAGACCTACATATTTTACAGTCTTTAGGGACGTGGTCTGGATAAAGGCAATATAAGCACAGGGCACGCTTATCCTCCACATGTAGCCTTTTCTTCCCACATGAAGAGCAGGCCCTGAAAAGGGCTTTCTTCTGGGACTCAGACATTGCAGAATGCAGTAGAAATAAATCACTTACTGCAGAGCTAGTGGACTGAAGTAATCCTTGACGAGATGTTGAATGAAGAAACCACTTTTAAAGTGAAGAAGTTGGTTTTGAAGAGATCCTGAGGAGAACTCAGGCTGGAGACTCCCTAGCACAACGTGCGGTAGAAAATCTGAGGGACTGAGGCTCCTGCCAGGAAGGTTCTAGAGGGAGGTCATAGCTGATTGGCTGGCTCTGAGAGTTTGGTCCTTTTTACATAAGGACAAGGATAGGCTACTAAGGTGAGGCCCTTAGGCCTATTTTCTCTATGTATGTCTATAGGACATTACTTTTTTATGTACCGGAGGCTCCCGTCTCGACGACGGGGAATGATTCAGGCATGTGAATCTATGAAAGACACCCCCAATACTGGATAATAGCAGCTTCTATTTCTTCCCATGCTAAGTCTTTCTCTAAGGCTGCAGCCTGGTCTAAAGTTATTTTGTGTATATTCCCACTACCACAGAAGTTCAAGAAACAGTCTGATGAATAAGCTGTTACTTCATCATTGTACAATTTGCTGTAATATTGTCAAAACACCTCTAAAATCTCATCAGGTTTTTCATGGCTTTGTCCTGTCTCATCCTGAACGCTATCTATACAATTACTAGCTTCTTTTTGCCGGATCTTTCTAGCTAAAATACGGCCTGCATTTTCGCCTACTTCATAAACTTGTGTGCTAAAGACTGCTATCTGTTCTGCTAATTTCTTAGCAAAGATCTCATAAAGCCTTGATTTATAAATAGCCAAATTGGATATTATTTGTTCCGTATCTTGAGTAAGTCTAATAGCTGTTACAAGTTTAGATTCACATTCCTGTGGTTTCCTGAAGTAAGCTGCTAATTTATCACAAGATTTTCTTTGGTTATTTATTAAATAAGATAGCGTTTCCCCTCGTACCCCTGCTTTAAAAGCGACCCAAATCATCTGTACTGATGTAGATCTCCGATTAAGTTCCATGAATTCAGGTATCCACCTTCCCATGTGTTCAATATATAACGGGTCTGCCAGTAATTTACGTTCAAATGTCCATAAGCTCCCTTTAGAGGTACCACTTCGTTCCAAGTTTATCTCTAAAAAATAGGGTTATGGACAGACATTATTTTAGGAAAGATCTCATACCTAGCATCCTTAAGCAAACGAGAAGTAATAAAAAAAGAATCCAAACGAACACATTTCTGATAGGGAGCTGAAATAAACGTATAGCCAGGAGCAGCTATACCTTTAACACAGCCCACATCCAATAACCCGAATTCCTTCATTAAACCTCTCATAGCTTTATAAATCTTCCATTTTTCCCTCAAGTATGCCAGGTCTCTGGTTATATCAAAATGTCCCTCAAGATGAATATTAAAGTCTCAGCATAGTATTAAGGGAGCGGGCTATCCAGCAAGCTCAATGCTGAGGTGATTTAGCATTTCTGGATCGTCCAGATTAGGACCATAAATTGAGCAGATAGTCCATGGGTTACCAGCAATAAAAATTTCGCTTATCACCCATCTACCATAAGAATCAGTTTTTACCCGTTTACAGCTCCCCACCCCCCGTTTTTTCAAAATTGCTACAACCCTTGTAGTGGTCCCTTGCCGGGTACAACCCACAATTTCCATACCTAAATCATTAAGCCAGTGTATATTATTCCACATTAAGTGAGTTTCCTGTAGACAAAGGATAGCAATCCTCAAACTCTGGAGGATCTGTGATGCTATTCCTCTTTTTTTTTTATCATTCAGCCCGCAGACATTCCAAGAACAAATCCTTAATTTAACCATCTTCATAATTCAAATAATTTCCTAGCAGTGAATCAAAAAATGCAACTTTCACTCTTACAGTAAAAACTAGTCTCCACAGCACAAAAATATTTGCTTAGCAAATTACAACACTTTCTTGTATTAGAAAAACCTGTTCTGCTCTTACCTGACCCGCCACCATCCCACCCCAACCCCCATCCTGTGCCCTCCCTCCACCCACCCTCACCCTCCCTGACTCCCACCCAAAAAAGGCAAAGGGACTGGAGAGTCCCTCTTAGAGATGGATAGAGAAGCATGATTTATCCCGCTGTTCGCATCCCACCCCCTGAAGGAGAACACCAATAATCACAAGGTGAAAAATCTCACTGTATTTAAGCAATCTAAACCACCTAGAAAAAGAAGAGTCTAGGTAGCACTATTTGCAAAAACATTTCACTAACATCTTACTAAATTGAAGCCAACAGCTCCTTTGCTAAACTCTCCGAAGTCAGATAATGTGTTTTCTCCTTGTGTATTATCTTAAACTTGGAGGGATTAGGAAGAAATGCCTGTGCACCTTTGGCCTGAAAGAGGTATAAGCTGACGAAATTGCCATCTCTGTTGAACCGTAGCCCGACAATAGACGGGACGAACAAATAATTCTACTCCTTTCGCTTACGGTCAGGCCTAGCCAAATCATACAAAACTTCACGTGCAAGAAAATTATTCAAACAAATTAATATAGCTCTTGGCTTGAGATTTGAAGTCCCTCTCACATTGTTCTGTTGGAAGGGGAATCGATGAGCTCTTTGTAATTCTATGTCCCACTGCCACTGGGTTAGTTCAGGAAAGGCTTCTGTAAAAAGTTCAGTGACAAATTGTCGAATATTGGTTCTTTCACTCCCTTCCGAAATACCCATGATTCGCAGATTGTTTCTTCTAGATCCGTTTTCTAGATCACTAATTTCCAGTTTATGTCCTCACGTAATGTCTCTAAAGAGGAGATCTTTAGTTTTGTGTTGGACCATTTCGTCTTCAATTGCAGAGATCCTTCCTTCTGCCTCTAGTGCTCTAACCACCATCTCGTTACAGGTCTTAACCACTCGCCGAACATGGTTTTGGAGTCTTCGTACTGCTCCTTGCATACGCAAGTTCTCCGCCTTTGTTTCTTCGTGATGTTGTAACATTACGTGGTAAATAGTGCTTAACCTCTTGGCTGCTAATGACAAGGGTAACTCGTCATGGACTTTCCATTGATTTCAATGGAAATTATATGAGAGGAGTAAAATAGCCTTAGCAGTAAAGGGGTTAATGTAATTTCAGGATCATGATGTACCTTTCCCTGATCTCTATCAGATACACCAAATTAACTGCGCAGAACTCGTTAGGCTAGTCATACTTCTATCATCCCTCCATTCCCCTCCAGGCTCTCAGACTCTAATGCATTAGAAAGTTCTGACATAAAGTAAAAGTTTCCTGCAGAGTGGATAGACTCTATATCTCCGATTACTTCAAGCGAGTCAGTAAGTCCAGTCGCTGCGCCGCCTTTTTTAATTATTGCCGGGCCTCCACCACCTCCTGAAGCTTCTTCTGATATTGTCTCCCTGTTCAGAATCGGGGGCACACTACTGGTTTGATAAGTTGCAGCTTCCCATGTTTTAGTAACAGTAATAGCTTGTATACATACTACGGGGTCCTGCCCGGCCTCTACCAATGTTATTTCTCCGACTGATTGAATTTCTGAGGCCACATTAGTCATATCAGCAACAGTTATAGTTCCATTAGAGCACTGAAGAGCATTCTAAGCAGCAAGAGATTGCTGCCCATCTTTGACTGTATTTAAATTCTTCTTTTTAAACATACCCGGAATTTTAGGAGTACCTCCAGTAGCTCCGACCCTTCTGGTTTCGCCCGAGACTGCAGCCGCTGTCGGAGCCGATACTGAAGCTGTTGCAATGCTAGCAGCATAGGTATTAGTTGTTTCCGTATCAGTATCACTCTCGATGTTCCTGCTGCTACTCTGTATCCCAGACATCTCAGCGGCTCCCTCCATAGCTGCAGTTACTGCGCTCGTCTTTGGTTTCGACCCCTTAGGCACGTTATTAGAATTCTTTGGCACCATCTCGTTTCGACGTCTCCAGCCAGTCAGTCTCTTCGTAATCGTTCTCTGGCGCCCAGACATCGCCTCCAAACCACGGAGGCCGAGAGCAGCACAGCGCAGCCCGCTGATCCAGCCTGCGGGCCATTCAGCTGTAAATCCCGGGAAACGCCAAACACTGTGGAGAGCCCGACGATAATGTTGATAAGAAATCCAGGAGCATTCCTGGCTCCGCGAAAGGCACAGCAGCTGTCCGGATATCAGATATCAGACATCCCTCACATCAAGGTAAAAGCAGGCCGACAGGTGATAAGGAGCGAACACCAGCGAGAAGCATCTCGAGCTACTCACTCAGATGCAGACGCATCCGCCAGCTTGCCTCTGCAACTCCCGTCGGTGCCAGGGTTTCTAGCAAGAAACGTGTCCCCTTTTTCTGCCTCTAAGGGTACTCCAAATTGCTTTGCTGCCCTTTTTACAATGTCATTATAGAAAGCTATGTTATCTGGAGGTGAACCTTTCGAAGGGGAACTGCAAATTTCCTCTTCTGCACTCTCGAGGTCGTTCCATGTGTCCTGAACATTTTTGGAGTTTTCCTCTACTTCAGGTATGTCTCCTTATTCCTGGGGTCTTCGCCTCAAGGTTCCGGGGTTGGAAGGGAGTCAAAGATACCACCTTCTTCTCCCTCTGCATCTTCTGCCTCTTTAGCGTCAACATTCTCTAGGTTGACAGTCAATGTCTTTGGGATTAGAAAATCCTTCAGTGAGGCATCAAAGTACTTTTTCTTTAGTAGGAACGTTGCCATTTCCCCCTCAAGTCTTTTTCTTTCGACCTCGAGGGCCCTCGGCGTCGCAGGCCGGAGATTTTCCTTTATTCCAGACGTCGACGTTAGTCTTCGGCGGTGTTGTGCTCTTCTTTGCGGGTTCGGTGTGGACCATTGGCTTCGGCGTTTTCAGCAATTTTCCCTCCTCTGTAACCTTCGGTTGGGTTCTGTGGGGTTCCTCTAATCGCGGCTGACCCTCGATCGCCTTCTTGCTCGGCGTCTCCCTGTAAGATCTCGACATCCGATCCCTCATTCATCGTCTCCGCTGGTGCTCCATGTTCTTCATTGTCGCTAGAGAAACCCAGGTCTCTCAGAGAAGTTTTCTTTGTCGTCTGTGACATTGTGGCATAGTGGGCCGGTCTTTGATTTCGGTGTGTCCTCAGCGTCTTCGCCACGAACGCCTCACAGTCCTTGTCCTGATGATCTTCTGGCAGGCAAAGGTTGCAGACGTCTTGTGGGTCGCTTTAAGCATACTTGTGGTGGCACTTGGGGCAGAACTTCAAGGGGGTATTCTCCATGACCCCTACCTCGCCATTTGTGAGCAGGAGCATTCCTCTGGTGTTCAAACAAAGCTCTGCTCATGCCTCCAGTTACAACGTCAATGATCAATATTTATCAGCAATCTTCTTGTTTCTCAGTTTTTGGGGAAAAATCGAAACTTTCTTCAGAGCTTCCGGTCTTGCTTCCAGACCCAACGGCGGAAAACAATAATTTGAAGATGGCCACCAGGCACGTCGACCTCCAGGATACCGTTTGACGTCACACAGGGAACATACCTGGCACCAAATGGTGGTCAACAGAGATCAAAACAAGAAAATAAAGAAAGACAATTCCACATCCAACCACTAGATGGCGGAACAATGCACAGCATGTCGATCCAGAAAAGGATTCATGCTGCAAAAAAGTTTTATAATAATCTTTGTTTCCCACGTGCCTTCATTTACAAGTTAACTTTCGACTGATATTCCAGTGCTCTACCCATAGTGTTATGTGCAATGGAGAATCTTGCATTCCTGATGTACTGCTTCTGTGTACCCATGAAGCTAGCAATACTATCTTTGTTGTATCTGTTTTGTGCGAGTTAGGTTTATGCTATTGCCACCTGCACTTTACCTGTTTCTTGAGATGTAAGCTTTTGTGGTGCTGCCTTTGCTAATGCACCTTGCTGCTAGTGCTGATTTGATTTCTATGCCCCATTAAATAAAACTCTGACCTCAGCACTCACTCAGGAAGAGGAAAATAACATGAGAAATAACCTGAGTGGACAGGGGAGAAAAGAATTCTACATGGTTATGTAGTAAGACAGTAAAGAAGAAAGAAGGCAAGTAATGGAGAACCAAAGGAGCAATACGGGACAGTAAGGGCGACAGATTGAGGAATAATAGAGGGGACGGAAGAATAAGGTAAAGTAAGCGGAAGGTAAATGGAATGAAAAGACAGTGAAAGATAAAAGGAAAAGAAAAGGGACACAAAAGAAAGAGAAACTAATAGAGGAGAACCACTAGGCAATGTAAGGCAGAAAAAATGGTAACAGGAACCAAAATGGAGATGTTGGCAACAATTAAAACAAATTGAGGGCTATGAAAAGAATTGAAGTGGGGTTAATGAAATGTATGAAATGAGAAAGAACAGGTAAAAAGGGGGAAATGAGGCAGGAAAACAGAATAAACAAGGGAATAAAATACCAGAAAAATGAATAAATAAGAAAAAGCAATGAGTAGAAACAAAGGAAATTGAAAGAAGAGAAATACGGCAGAAGGGGATGAGTTCGATAAAGATAGACAAATGTGGGAGAAGGCGTGAGACAGGGGGCCGAGAGAGATATTAACAGAGAGCAGGGGGCAGACAGTGAAAGAGGAATAGATCCATTCAGTGCAAGGTTCACAAGGATGTAAGAGAGGGTGGACAGAGGCCTGACAGTATCACTAGACTGCAAAGAGACGCAACAGTGATGGGGAACAATGTGAAATATGCAAGAATAGGAGGGGTTGTGAGGCAGTAAGCTACAAGAAGCCTTCCAATACGAGTTAACTTTCAACTGATATTCCAGTGCTCTACCCATAGTGTTATGTGCAATGGAGAATCTTACATTCCTGATGTACTGCTTCTGTGTACCCATGAAGCTAGCAACACTACTATCTTTGTTGTATCTGTTTTGTGCGAGTTAGGTTTATGCTGTTGCCACCTGCACTTCACCTGTTTCTTGAGATGTAAGCTTTTGTGGTGCTGCCTTTGCTAATGCACCTTGCTGCGAGTGCTGATTTGATTTCTATGCCCCATTAAATAAAACTCTGACCTCAGCACTCACTCAGGAAGAGGATAATAACATGAGAAATAACCTGAGTGGACAGGGGAGAAAATAATTCTACATGGTTATGTAGTAAGACAGTAAAGAAGAAAGAAGGCAAGTAATGGAGAACCAAAGGAGCAATAAGGGACAGTAAGGACGACAGATTGAGGAATAATAGAGGGGACGGAAGAATAAGGTAAAGTAAACGGAAGGTAAATGGAATGAAAAGACAGTGAAATATAAAAGAAAAAGAAAAGGGATACAAAAGATAAAGAAACTAATAGAGGAGAACCACTAGGCAATGGAAGGCAGAAAAAATGGTAACAGGAACCAAAATGGAGATGTTGGCAACAATTAAAACAAATTGAGGGCTATGAAAAGAATTGAAGTGGGGTTAATGAAATGAGAAAGAACAGGTAAAAAGGGGGAAATGAGGCAGGAAAACAGAATAAACAAGGGAAGAAAATACCAGGAAAATGCATAAATAAGAAAAAGCAATGAGTAGAAACAAAGGAAATTGAAAGAGGAGAAATACGGCAGAAGGGGATGAGTTAGATAAAGATAGACAAATGTGGGAGAAGGCGTGAAACAGGGGGCCGAGAGAGATATTAACAGAGAGCAGGGGACAGACAGTGAAAGAGGAATAGATCCATTCAGTGCAAGGTTCACAAGGATGTAAGAGAGGGTGGACAGAGGCCTGACAGTATCACTAGACTGCAAAGAGACGCAACAGTGATGGGGAACAATGTGAAATATGCAAGAATAGGAGGGGTTGTGAGGGAGTAAGCTACAAGAAGCCTTAGAAAAAACAGGGGAGAGAAAAAAAATTCTTAGGGTTGATTGAGGAAAATGGAAACTGGAAGATGAAAATAACTTCAAGAGATGGGAATAAGAATGAAAGATGTAGAGTTAGGTGGATAACTAAGGACACTGAATGGTGATTGTGATAATGGGAGATAAAGTAAACAAGTAACTAAGGAGTTAGAGATGCATAATGGTCAAAAATACAGAAGGTGAAAGGGAGACTGCATGGGATAGAAGTGATAGAATTCAATATGTGGGGTTGAGAGGAAAATGGGTGAGAATGGTGGAGGTGGGAGGGAAACTGGAAAACACATGTGAGGGGCACAGAGGTAAGAAAAGGATTACAGCAGAGTTGGTGGTCAGAGGCGAAACAAAATGAGCTAGAGATATAAGAACGCTAAGTAAATTTGAAGGTAAATGGTAAATTAAAAAAGGCATGTATTTATTTGAATGTTGTAAGAGAAACTTGAGACAAAGAAGAGTGCGACAGGTTAAAAAGGGAAACCGGAGGGGAAGGATGAGAATCACAGAGGAAGAGATGGCAGTAAAAGGAATGAGGTATGGTGGAGTTCAGACATGGAATGAGGTTTGGAAAGAATTAAATATGTTGTAGCATGTTAGAGGAAGAAATGGGTGTGTAATAATGTGGAGTCGATGTAAAGGTAAGAGAACTGCGAGAAAGTTGGAAACAAGAAATGAAATGAGGGAGAGGAACTGTTAGTAGACCCAAGTTAACACTGTTGCTCAGTGTCATCCTCGAGGTGCTTATAGTCCCATGTTTAGGATTGTGGATGTTCAACATTTCACCACAGATTGCTCCACTACGTTTAAGGTAGAATATTGAGGCTAGTAGCACCTCTGTATATCTGTATTTTCTCTCTGGCTGAGAGCCATCCAAATGTGCTTCTTTGTCATTGCTAAACCACATCAAGTGCATGTTGTAGCACTTTTGCATAATGGGTGGAGATTAAATGGCAGAATTCATTGTATTGGGTGAAGTGCAAGATCTGCAAAATAAGGGTAATCTATGCCAGTTATTGGCACTTTGAGCAGTCATAATAACAAAAACTCAGCAAACCCACTGACACACTGAGCATTCTTTCTTAACTGGCCAGTTCCCCATTGAAAACCAATGAAAACCGCAGCACTCCAATTTTGTGTAAAGGTAATCAAATAGTTTATCAGGAATTCGAAGGTAAGGGTGCTCAAGAATGTCGCCTTCTGCCCGTGGAAGCGCGAGAATAACTAAGAAAGATTGATGCCTTACAAGTGTAAGGGAAGAAACTTGAGCACACCTGTATGCAAAGTCAATTGAATATGTATTTATGAATTTCAAATGTCCAAACGTAGTGTGACTGAGTATTAAGAATTTTATTCAGTCTATGATTGGAGTCATATTACTTCATATGTTCCAAGTTTAATTAAAGAAATGAACAAATCCAAAGTTGTTGTGCAGATGCATTAATTGGAATTACTGCAGTAGCATGACGATATACAAGTCACCCCCAAGTCATGGGCTCTTCTTCAGGGGGAAAGCGTCTAAAGGAAAAATACAAATGGCAGTTTTGAGAACAGGAGCCCGAGACAGGTATGGGAAAAGGTATGGAGATAAAAAATGTCATAAGTGAATGACCACCATGGTGGGCCTCTCAGTTGGAAAACGTGAATAGTGAAACAGGTAAAACCGCTAGTGCTGGCGAGAAGAAGGGGTATGAAAGAAGTGCTAACCGTTGTGCGGCAGTGCTGGTGAGCTAAACAAACAAACATGGTGCATAAAAATTAGTGCGGGAAACTGGTGCCGAGATGGATGCCAGTATGGCTTAAATCACAAAGGAACTAAATTAACATGCATACCTGGATTTAGTGCCGGCAGCGTTTGGCGTTCAAACTCTCCGGTGAGAAATGTTGCCGATGCGCGAGCATGCGTGTAAAGTGCTACGATAATGGGTGTAGAAAGAAGACTACAAAATGTAAATAAAGTGCGGTGTGAAGGAAAAAGAGTGGAAAAAATGTGCTGTTATAGTAAGTGATCAGACACGAACTATTAAAATGGATAAATAGTGTCATGTACGAAAATGGAGAGTCTCACAAATAAAGCCCGTGCAAAAATCTATGGTACAAGAAACGTAAAAGTCACCTGAACAATAACGGGGGTCGTACCGGGAATTAAGCATAAAAGTATAAGGAAGCAGCCTGAAACCATGGGTCATGCCCAAGCGAATAGCATACAATATGTGAAAGCAAGATAAATCAGAATTCGTGTGGATCAATAAACAAAAGACAAAAAAATGGTAGGAGAGGTGGATGTGTGGTAAGGGGAGAACAAAGAGAGAGGCTGAAACGTAAAAAGGGAGCAGGAACCAGAGAGAAAAAAGTAAAGATGTGAAAATAAAGCATGGAAAAGGTGGAACATGGTAAAAATACAGAAAAGAATTACACAGGGTGCATGAAGTATGAAAGGTACACTAGAGTCAGAGTGAGGGCAAAAAACGGGGCGATAATGTGTCAATAGATAAAATGATCAATCAAAGAAAACTGCTGTATTCCAGTCTCTCATTGAGGCCAGTCGGATGGATTGAGCTCAATTTGTGCATCCAGTAAAGTTCTCGTTGAAACAAGAATTTTTGGGGATCTGTCCCATATGATCCCCTCACCACCTCAAAGATCTCAAAGCGGATTTGACTTAGATTGTGACTGCTGTTCACAAAATGTGCCGCAATACAGGACTACGTTTTTTGTTCTGATGTTGCTGCGGTGTTCTGTAAGTCTGGTTTTATTTTGCGCTCGGTTTTCCCAACGTAGGGTAAACGGGAGGGACATTTAAAAAAATATACAAAATTCGTTGTGTCACATGTTGCATTCACTTTGAGATGAATGGGGGTGCCTTGAGTCAGATGCATCACTACGGTGCCTGGAATAATACAATTACAATTTGCACAGTTATAACATTGCATCGTCCCTTTATATATTGTCGGTTCAATAGTTCGTGGTTTCAGTATTTGTTGCAAATTGCGTGAACGTTGATATGCAAATATGGGTAGGTTTTGAAAAATTTGATTAAAATCTGTTTCCAATTGCAAAAGTTGCCAATGCTTTATGATAGATTGCTTGATGAGTTTGCTGTGTGTCGAATATTTGGAAACGAAACCACATCAAGTGCATGTTGTAGCAATTTTGCATAATGGGTGGAGATTAAATGGCAGTATTCGTGGTATTGGGTGATGTGCAAGATCTGCAAAATAAGGGTAAACTATGCCAGTTATTGGCACTTTGAGCAGTCATAATAACAATAACTCAGCAAACCCACTGACACACTAAGCATTCGTTCTTAATTGGCTAGTTCCCCATTGACCCATGTGGGTTGTCAGGTCCATTTGAGATAAATATTAGCAGACGCAATCTAGAACATTAGAGCACCCTGAAATGTTCAAGCGCCCTACATATTGGAAGGAATCTGGCACTCTAAGGCAGCACACTTAACATGCAATTTTGACTGCCAAAAAATAACACCACCATGTTTTCTACTATTTTACAATTATATCTGCAATATGAATGGTGTTTTACTTTGTGGCACATGTATTTTATGAGAAAATGCACGATTTGCTGAATGAATACTATGGCAGTTCATAAAGAACTAGGAGTTTCCTTCGGACCAATCTGTAAAACCGAAGGATTATAAATTTATTTGGAAAAAGCAAGATTTTCCCAATTTCTCTCCAATTTTGTTGGTGGTAGACACAACACCTCTAGCCCCCTACAAAGATTCTGGATTGCGCACACATTGAATTATTGGGGAAATGTGTGTCCACCTGGCTCAAAGGTGCAATGAATTGCCTCTTTGCAATCCAAATGCTGGCAGGCACAGAAACCAAAGCACTGAGAGATACATTGATTTTCTGGGATCACAGTTTGTAGAAGGCAGAGCTAGCATGTGAACCTAGGTATCCTGGGCTATTTAGGTACACAGCCATTTCTTGTGCAAAACAAACAAAGTTGATTTAGTATTGGTATGCAGGTGACAACTCACCAATTGTATTATTTAAAAAAAAAGCAAAATACAGACTGAGAAAATTGGAAACGCAACTGGTAATCATGGGGTGAACATAGGAGTGATAACCATTTTACTTTTTTGGCAAAGTAATTTAATTTGTATTTCCACACACCTTTGGGAGTAACCTGCTAAATACCTTTTTCTTAAGAGCGCTTTTGATTCATGTTTTTGAGATCACAGGGGCACACCATCAGCACATAAATTCACGTTTTGTAAATGAAGAATACAAACTGATTTTCAATGCGCTCTGCTGCCACTGGCTACTGTGTATGTTGACCATTTCTGGTTAACAGTATTCTCTTTTAACACAGTTGTATCTTCAGGCTCATGATGAAGTTGTGTTATGTGTAGCAGGACGTAAGACACTTGCGTATGATCAGTGTCTGCGTGATGGTATGGAGACTCGCTTCACCATACCTTGCAAGGGAGGGGCCTTAGACTTTGTTACGCCACTGCATGGACCATAACTTACCTTGAAGTACACAAAAAATTCTTGTATTGCTAAAAAAACGTTAAAAACAAATACTGGTTCTTATAGTGATTGTCTCGACCAGCCTTAGTGGTGATGATGTTCAACATGCCTAATGTTCCTTATCCTCGAGGAAATAAATAAAGATCAGATGAGAGCAATGCCACAGAACCATACACTGAAGACCGTCAATATAACTGATGAGGCAAGTTCATTATTTGTAAATTTATAGATTTATTTTAACAAAATTGACGATGTTCATTTTGTGCATTCGGCTTCAATATAGCTTTCGGTATGTAAATAGTCTAACGGAGTTCTATACAATCATGCTGGCTTGTGGCAGCACTAAAGAACACATATTCTTGAAGAAAACCACAGTCTGCCTGGCTGATAAGATTCCTTTTTGTTCGTGAGACACCTTTGTGACAGGTATACAGTTCACCCACTCCACCCTCTTAGTATAACAAGACTAGGGTCTGAAAGGCTGACATTTCTTTAGAAAAAAATCTGGTTCTGTCCTGCTGAGACTACAAAATATTTTAAGCAACACTATACAACACTGAACTATTTACACAGTAGTAACGTCCCAATCAAATGTTCTCTCAGAGAAAATTAGTGAATATCAGTGACTTTAAGCCACTTGAAAGAGTAAGCAACTCCTAGGAGTTAGTCTTTATTCTACACATCTATTACTTTCAATATCCAAAAAAATAAAACTTTCGCCCCCGCATCACCCAAACAAATATTGTATTACAACAGGACTTAAAAATCGAGCACCGCTGCACTGCCTTGTTCTCAAATAGTCACTTAAAACAAAATAACATTGCAATCAGATCTGTTCCTCTGTAATATATTAAACATTTTTCTTAGCTTTTTTTCACATGATATGTTAAGGGAAACATTGAAACTAATTTATTAAAATCGCACTGATTAGAGCATTGCTAGAAAGATACTCTCAAAATATTAAAATCAACGTAAAAGGAGAACCTGCAGCTACCCGTGGAGGTGTTCCGGAGGAGATCCCAAGCAAGCTGAGGGAACATTTTTCCTTTCAACAGCCTGTTTTTAGTATATTGGGTCCTTATTTCCCTTTCAAAAGTAAGCTGGCTGGGTCATAGTGGAGTATCGTAATAGTCTGGTAGATGGTCCACCTGATATTGTCTGTGTAACTGCTGTGGTTGTTGCTGTGGTTGTTGCTGGGCCTGTTGCTGAGGCTGTTGCTGCTGCTGTTCTTGGTGCTGTTTCATAATCTCTTTAACCTCATCTTCCAGCTCTGGTGGAATAATGAATTGGTCATCTGGATCCGGTTGCGCTGGTGCTGCAAAATACCCCCCAGTCTTACGAAGAGGTGCATCTGCAGCTATTTCAATTAGGTTATGACTCTTCTCTGGTGGTGCCACTGAGCCATTGCCACGTCGGCGTCCAATGGTGCCAGTCGTAGAGTAATCAGACCTCGTTAAGAAACCTATTTCGTCTTCATTGGCACGAACATCAATGCCTTCATCAATAATTTCTGCAGGCGATTGAGGAAGGTGTTTGTCTTTTGTCCGGGAGCAGTGGATATCTACTTCCACCTCAACCTGGCTGCCATTGGTAAACACACCTTCTATGGGTTCCTCGTCCTCACTATCCAAACCATTGTCTGAAAAGGCACTGGAAAAAGTTGCGCTGGACAGCTGCCTCTGGAAAGAGTTGGATAGGCAGACTGGGTGAAGCATGCAGCGCTGCTCACTGGGATATGCCGGGCTGTGATCATTCATGGCTACCTGAGGGGGCTCATCGGAGGCCGTGGAACCTACTTCACTACTCATCTCTGAGGTTGAAATCTCACTGCTGATCTCTGAAGCTATGCCGCTGCTGGAAGAGGGCATGCCTAGAGTGTCTGGGGGCCGGTCCTTAATGACTACGTTAATGGATGGAAAGACCCCAGGGCTGGGAGGCGGCAATCCATTTAGCTCGCAGCAGCAGAAACAGTCCTCCGTTACATTCAGTTGGACCACCACAGCACTGATGCTATCATTGCAACCGTAGCTCTGTGCCAGCGTACATAGTTTTTTTGCTGCAGCCAATGCATCAGGCACGTTCCTGACTGTTTCTACAGCTTCCTCACTGCTCATGCTATCCCACAGGCCCTTGCTACCGAGAATGAAGAACTCGTCCTGTGGCGTCAAAGTAACTGACTGGATGTGAGGTCGAGGCACAACACTTGGGTGAAGAAACGTGTATCCGAGAATCCTTGTGCAATCCGTTACTCCATTCACTTTACCATCCTACAAGAAAAAAAAAAGCTTTCAGAACTATTAGATTATAACTTTACATCTTTTACATCTACACTGAAACAGAAAGTACATTTCCACCACAACTCTTTTAACATTTATTTTTCTCAGGGAAATAGGCATGAAAAGTACAGGAGAAAAACAGGGTACTATCTAGGAGCAAAATAGGCTTTAAAGTATGGTCACAATTTGTAGATAAAGAGATTTATGTCTGAGGCAGAAACTTAATTTCACATAGAGTCTGTACGGAGCTAGAAATCCACATAAGTATTTAAATATGTTGTGCTTCTGCCAGCGAGTCAGTGTTTACAGTGAGGGAACTAAGTGTGTGTATTCATGGAATTATTAGCCGAGGAAACTTTGAAACATATTTTGGAGAGGCGTGAACAAAATATCTGAGAAGCAGCAAACATGATAGTATGCCAAATTCTGAGTCAATTAGACAAATTAAAAAACATTAAGTACCTATTTCAGCTCTGATATTCAAAGGGTGCTGTGATGAGGTTGCAAAGAAAAACATTTTGTTCATATTTTGAGGTGTGAAATTAGGAGTAAATGACAGTCGCCAACACCTAAACATAATGAGTTGCAAAAAAATTGCTTGCATTTAATTATTTTATTTATTTCAGTAAATAAAAAAATTAGTACAGTAAAAGATGTTTACACTTGAGATAAAAAAGAAAAAGGCTTAATTTGGCCTTACAATACCAGAGTTGACAAATTATTTGTGTAGAGAGAGCATACTAGTAAAGAAATGTGGGCTTCACTTAGAATTCACATTTGATCCAGACTAATAGCATTGTTCAGTGCGGTCAGTACAATAAAGAAACTTACAAAAGGGATCCTAAAACCCTGTACTAAAGCCCTTTGTAAGTTTCAGTGCAGGTAGGGAGACCGTATCCGACAGCCCTGTAACAGAACTCTTTCTCTCTCTCTACGATCTCACATGTCAGTGGGATTTTTCATGGATTGGCAATACAATAAAGGCCAGGTAACAGCATACTGAACAATACCAGGAGCTGGACCTAGTGTTCAATCTAAGTTTAAGTCAGATGTATTTATTATAGCCTTAGAGCCCACTATAACGGGCTCTACCGGCCATTAAAGGCCTGCTCCAGCGTTCAGCGATAGCCTTTAACAAAGGAGCGGGTCGTCAATGGTCAGTAGAACCCGCAAAAGAGGGCTCTAAGGCTATTAGAACATTCTGTCCCTAGAGGGCGGAATGTTCTCATTTGTAAAACAAAGGCCTCTTGGAACCCAAGAGGGTTGAAATCCCCTCGGGCTCCGTGAGGCCTTGGTTAAACATTGGAATGTGGATGCTCCAGGCTTCTACCGGCCATTGGAAGCCTGGAGCACTCCCGTTTTCAATGGAGGTCTCAACATTCCAATGTTCTAATCGAACTAAGTGTGCTAGGTAAGTCCTATTGCTAGACTACACTTAAAATTTGCATTGAGTCCAAACTTAAAAAACACCCATTGTTCAAAAATATTAAAAAGGCATCATCCAAGTAGTCATATGTCCAAACAGCAGCATATTAACGGTGTTTGTAAAGCAGGGCCTGATGTTTGGTCTAGTCCTGGTCCAATGATGATAAATAAGGAGCTTCTTGCTGTGGGCGTTTTTTTTTTGTGAATCTTGCACAGTCTGTAATAAAGTCCTAGGTAAAAGGAACCCCTTGAGCCTATTTACATTTAGAACATTGAGATCAGAGTGTGAAGTGTTTGGTGATTTGAAGTTGCACAGCATGTTTGCCAGTCAAAAGGAGAGGTGAGTGCTAATTTGGAATGGTTAAAAGCTGTTCCGCACCAGACAAGTATTTAATGAACCTGGTCACGAGCTGAGCTGAGGGTGCCCATCACCAAGAAAGAAAATAACTTTGCGCCAGCAAATGCAAATGTTATGCAGATTGAATAGAGTTCAAGGCCAGTATCTTTGTTCTCCTACAAGCCCTGGGCGGGTAAGGACTATGCGCATCAGGGTCTCCAGATCATAACTGGAAAGCCTACCTTCTTTTGTACTCTGTTAAGGAACCCAGGAAAGGTATAAACCACAAAGTTGGATTAAGCCCAAAACGCAGATGCATTAGCTTTAGCTGTAGTAAGCTTGATAGGTGTCTCCTAAGTATTTTTGCGGCCGCCGTTATTTGTAGCTATCAATGATGAGTCTAGTGCTGCTATATACATCTGTCATTTTGCAGTGTAAGATACTTCAATTTTTTTCATGGTTCTTTTAAGTCCATCATGTGTTAAGAGTTTTTTGCCACCACAGGGGTTTTCCGTGTATTAATTCCATTGCAACTGTTCCAAGAGTTAATATAAGTATCTTGGTCTCCAGTGATTTCTGTCCCAATATAAGACTTCAGTGTTTGACCTTTCACTCCTTTTAATGAGTAACAGTACTTGGGCAGGGATGCTTACATACCTAGCGATTGGTTCGTAAGGCGAAATTCAAACCTTACTGGTGCTTGCGAGTAGTTTCTAAGGAGTTTAAATAATGGTCTGTAAATGTTGCACTGTAGAAGGTTGCATGTTTGGCTGAACATTTACTGAAGGTTTTTGCCACCGTATTTCATGGTGGAAGTCAGTCTAGCTTTCACAACTACTTGGATTGGAAAAAGCTAGTTTTTTGTAGCTTTTAACAAAGAGTTGGAAGACCAGCATAATGATGCAACATCCAGTTTTAATATCTGTTGATGTAATTTCCGGCCTTTAGCAATAATTCTAAGTATTTATAGTGTGTGACGTTTGCTATTGAGATTCCGTCCATTTGCTATGAACCCTGTTCAAATCCACCTGTTGAAGAGGACTACTTTGATTTTATTGTAGTTTTTATTTATTTGGTGATTCTGGCAATAAAGGCTAAAAAGTTCAAAAGCTTCTGTAAGCTCATCCCCGTTTGGTTCAGTGACATAATATCTGCATAAAGCAAAGAATGACAGTGCAAGTTCCCAATCTGGGCAGGTGAGTCTCAGCTGCATCTAGCAGACGGCTCAAGTCTGCTGTGAACAATTTTAACAAAAGCGGATTTAATACACAGCCTTGCTTCAAACTTGAATTGGTATGGGTGTTTACATACACGGGTTGATCAGCTGCTGTTTTCACTCTTACCCAGGTTGATAGGTAGAGCATTTTTATGAAACAGGAGCACAAAGGATTCTTTTGCTTTTGTTTTGTCCATTAAGATGGCAAGTCTGACCACGACATTGGTGGTGCTTGCTTATGGAATACTGATTGAACGACAATTAATTAAGATTGGTTTCTCAAGTATCCAAGACCCTCAGTAGCAATACGTAGCCTCTGTGTCTAAGAGAGCTATTAGTCTGTAAGATTTAGGATCTGAAGATGGCCCCTCTTTTGTAAATCAGACGAAGAACTGACCTGCGCCAGGAGGAGTCTGGAATATTCATAGTAGTCAAGCAATGAGAAAATAAGCATAGTAAAGTTGGGATCTAGTACTCTTGATCAGGCTTTAACAGTGCAGCGGTATGCTGTTTGGCCCTGGCGAGCTGTTGCTCTACCTTTCCTGATATGGTGTCCTATTAATTCGGGCCTGCTGATCGCTGTGTGTGGAAAGTAGTCTGCTTTGAAGCCAAGTTGCTCTTCTAGAGGGTTCAAGTAATACCAGGAAATGCATTTTGTCCAAGCATCAGGCAGAACATTATTGCCTTGTGCGAGTGCCTGTTGGTTAACTTTCCTATTGATCGTCTGCAAACATTTTCGTTGATTGTTACTTATGGTGACAGTGTATAGTTCCAAGCAGTCCCTTTCTTCTTGCATAATTTTAGTTTCCCAAACTGCTTTTGTAACCTCTACGCAATTCCTTAACCATCTGTGCTAAGTCCTCATTTCCTAGGTCATTTGTTAATTTAATTTGTTCCCTGTTTAAAGGGTATGGAGTGCACCTCAAGGATTGATTGTATCATCTATTAGCCTTCCAGGGGGCCAGCATGCATCTTTGCTGTTGCTTCCCTATTGCTCTCAGATGTTAATAATGAAGACTATATATTTTCCCAAATGCCCATTTTAATTGCTATCGGCGTTAACTAGGGCGGTAAGTTTTGTGTTTTCCACTTTTTATATTGTGCCTCAGCTTTAAAATTCCACCAGATTGTTTTCTGTATACATTGTTATTACTTTCACGTATAGCTATTGCTTATCTAGATAAGTATTTGCACTAGTAATGGTGAGTATGTATAGAAAATGATGGCTTTTATAGCAGTTTTTTTGTATGGGAAAACTTGTGATTTGGGAGACAATTGAGCAGGCAACAAGGGGGTAGTCCAGGATTACAGAGCTATTGGTTGTATAATGAGTATGTGATATAGGTTGGTCACTACAAAGCATCTGTTTGAAGTACGCAGGTAGAGGCTCTGTAGGATGAACAACAATCGTTCTTCATTGGTGTCTTTTCTCTGTTAACATGTGGTTTGCTGCAGTATCTCTCAGATAACATTTTCCATGTGATACTGAGCCCCCCTTGCCATGGATTTATCTAGGTTAGAACTGAAGTCTCTTCAATTGTGCAATAACAATCCTTGTGTTTTAGTTTAAGTTCTGTCAGGATAGGGACAAACGCATTGATGTTTTCTTTCTTTCGTTTGGATGATGGTTTTATGAACAGATGGATTAATGATAACTGAATTGTTCGCTGGTCTGATGCCCAATTCTCAATTAAAATGCCTAACACAGATGAATAACCAATCTATATTATTGGTTTAAAAACATTTAACAGCTGTTATAGTTATATAGATCGCAAGACCCCATCTGGCGTGGCCCATTCTGTTGGGTCTCAGTGCTGAGGTGTGAATTTTATTTTTTTTACTTTATAGTATTGACTTTCTGTATTGAACAGTACAACGAACACAGAGGCATACGTTACAAGATAAGCAGCGTCAGGATCATACCATCAAAGAAGCCGCAATAAACAAAATCACATTTGAGCTCGCAACAGCAGTCTAAGCACATGTATAAATAATGACCAGTTGAACCAGTTGAAGGCCTGAGGGTGCTGTAGCTATGCATAGTTCTCAGCCCTGTTTCCTGGAAAGGTCAGCATCTTTCAACCAGTCTGCATCTTTGGGTGGCCTCATCCACTAACAGGAGAGCTTTTTGTGCCAGGAGAAGACACACCACAGCAGGCACCAAACCTGCTTCAGATTATCTTTAGTGCAACCAATAGTGCCGTCAGCACAGTCAATTGTAGATTTCACTATCTCTTATGACATGGAAAATATCTTCCCAGTAGTGTCCGACTGACGAGTACTCCCACACAAGATTATAGAAGCGAGCAGAGCCACATGGACACCGAGGGCACTTTGTTAATATTTCTGATCTCTTGACCAACTTTAAATGGATCAATTTTTGCCTATAACTGCAAGATATAAGTCTAAGTTGGGAGCAGCAACGTGTCCATGCGCGTAGGCCGATAGGTATCTTCCATTTCTCAAAGTCTCTACGATCTGTGCTTGTGCATACCCCTGCCTATAACCTGTACAAAGTGGAGCTCCAGCCCCTTTCTGTGTGTTTTTTTTTTTAATTAGTTAGGGAAGCAAGAGATGGGCTTAGGCTGATGATGCTGCATGCTTTAAGCGCAGATATACTCAAAGACATCAAGAGGCGTGGTGTCTCTTTTAGCACGAGAATGGTCAGAGGTTAGGTTTACATATAGCTGTCCCATCCAGAGCAGTCCGGCATCCCTCAACCTGCAAATTTCTCCTTTGTCTAGCTTTGGAGGGAGGCTTGGGTTAAGGAGAGGAATGTGTGTTGAGTACAAGTGTTACTAGCCTACTGTAATATGCCAGATAGACCAGGTAGAACTTCGGACAGTTTGTATAGTTTGTACTGGTCTCTGGATTTGGTAACCATACAGGTGCAGTTTGCGCCCTGCAGTACCTGGTCTTTTTCTGTAGGGACATTAGGGACGGGGGGGAGGGGGTACATCTGCATGCAGATCAAATATGGGCGAAAGCAAAGGCGTTAACCTGCGAGTCCTGCCTTATTTTATTGATTTCACCTACATTCCATGACACAAGTTACATTTGATGAAACTCCACGCTGTGCCAAGAAGTCTAATTTCAATGCATGTCATTGGTTGCCTGCTTAGTTTAATATGTGAGTGCCACTTCCAGCTGCCATCTTTTGATACCGTCTATGTCATTTGGAACACCCTACGATGTCTTTCTAATCTGAAGTTTCTAGGTACTATATTTAAAGGGTAATTCAGTCTGTTGGTTTGCAATGGGCCAATAGCATGTGTCGCTATTGAAGATAAAATAGATTTGTTGCAATTTTTGTCACTTCTTGTAGGACTGATGGATAGCGTTCAGGTATTCCCTTTACGACTGTGAATACCCAATTACAAAAGATTTCTCTTTTTGACAGTATGTATTTGGCAGTTTCCTCTGATGCCCATATAACTAGTATGGCCTTATTTTTCAGCTATGACAGACAGTGGAAACTGGAAGGTTGCGATGTACGTGGAATAAAAATGCCTTAGCTCTTCATGCGCTGCCAGCAATGTTGCTATGTTATTTCTGTTTAAAATGTGAGCCTGACTTCTCGAATTGTATTTTGGTTGGAAGAGGGGGATTAAAGTGTACTTTGTTTTAGGCGGTGCAGGGAGTAGTTTGAATGCATCACAAATGGCTGAGGTCTTATTTCTACATTGCTGAAAGGGTGGAACAGGAGGGAATGTTTTAAAATCCTTCACTTAAGTTCTACCTGCATATCATATTAAGTAAGCCTTTGATGCTATTTCCCATTGGGAATAAAGCAGAGATTCGAACCTGCAATGCTGATTGTAACTGTTGTCTTTGGTGTTTGAATGAATAGAATTTTGGTCACCTTTTATGTTTTGCTTTTGTGTTCAGCCTCGGACTGGGAAGGCAGGCAGTCGGGCACTGAGCAATGGCCCGGTGCATGAGAGTGAATGTGGGCTGTTTTATTGTGCGTTGTGATGATCAAAGTTTGTGCAGTTTTTTGCACTTTGCTCCTTCACCAAAGGTCTGTTTGGCTACCCCAGGCCTGATAGAATATAGGACTGGCCTATACAGTTGACCTAATGGGAATGCACCGGGCCTGGTTGTCGATTGAGCTGGGTGGTCCATGCATCCTCCTGGGCAAAAATGAATTGCTTGTGGTCTGAGTCCTTCCCCTACCAACCAGTTGGGCAGAGGTGGGGGTGGTTAAGTGATCCCGCCAGACTCCTAAAGCAGAGACCAGGTTGGTCTTTGTCACCCCCTCCTCCTTGCAGGGTCGGTTCATTAATGGCCAAACCAGGCGCTGTTCAGACTTAGTCCTGATTTCCTTCTTTTTCCTGGGCAGACCATACATGACCACACGGAAGAGAGATTGGATGTTATTTTACCTTTTTTTTTATCCGCACTCTACGTTTAAAGGTACGAACACCAATTCAATATTTAAGGTTCTCTTTGAATGGGAGGAGGGTAGTGGCAGTGCTAATCAGTAGCAATAAAAACAGTCAGTGAAACAGGTCTCTACAAGGCCCTATTTATTAATCCTTCACTTTACATTGCAAAGCACTGATCTCTTGCTCGACATGTGAGAACCCTTAGTAGTCAAGATCACTTAGGTAGCCATATCACAATTCACAAGTTTTATTTGTACAATAACCTATTTCGTTTTTCCAGGTGCAATTCTGTAGTTTCGTTTTTCAAGCAACCAGGGCCCCGGCAGTATTGTGATTCTGTGGCTGCGGCATTTACCGTATAGTTATTAATTTGTCGCACTTCTCACATACTTTATCATCTCCAGCATAAATTGCAGATTTTAACCAAAATAAACAGATCAAAAGTTGCTAAAAACGTTATAACATGTTCCAGTTCAGTGGCAGATCTTTTTTTTGCACAGAGACAGGCTATCTTTCAGTTGCTAATAGCTGTATTTAGGGTTGGAGCTTGGATCCTAGAGTGTTTACATGTGTAAAAACGCAAACTATTGAAGCATTACTGCTTCACAATGTGCCACATGATTTACTTTCTCTTGCCACATAATTCTGGGGGCCCTACTTATGACTCTCCATAGCACATTCTATCAACAGAGACCTCATGTCTGGGTGGGTATACAACGTTTAGCACGCATTTTTTACAACGCACTACCATTACAACGCCGGCATTACCACGCATACCATTACAACGCATTGCACTGGGGGCGCTCTAAGACGGGGAATAAGTATAATTTTATATCCAACACCTTCACTAGTGTCCACTGGGACTGGAGTTGGAATATAACATTATACTTACCACTATCCAGCACCTCAAAGCGCTATGCGTTGTAACGGTATTCGTTGTAAATACCGCGTTGTAAAGGTATGCGTAGTAATAGTATGCGCGCTAACGTCATACATCCGTCTGGGTGCGTTTAGGTTGCTGGCGCGTGCACAAGACGAGGCACAAATCACAAATCTAGAGAGAAGTCTGAAGGAAATACGCGTTTTTCCCCGTGCCTGGCAGTGAGTTGCAAAGGTGTTTCACTTATCTAATTCTTGGCCTCTCTGCTGAGAGCACAGAGCAATAGCTGTATATTTGTTAAACGGAATTACCATATAAGGTGAAAGTGTGTAAAATTGGTACACAAATACTGAAGTCAAAACATTAGAACCGAAGGTAAAAAAATACAGTGTTTCTGTCTATGTGCATGTAAGAGAGGGGACTGGGAAGTGGAGGTGACAAAAGAAAGTATGCAGAAGGAGAAAGTGAAAACAAAAGGGCAGAAGATGAAGTGCGAGTCATGCAGTTAGACTTCAGAAGATGTGATGAGAAAAGAGTGCAAGCAACTAACAGAGGGCGACTGCAGTGGAAAGAGATGTGAAGGGAAGAATACTCATTTATAAAATATTAAATAAAAATCAGTGCCAATAATCACTGTTAAAATCAAATAGTCTGACTTGTTTGATACGTTCTTTCTGTGATGTATTTGAATTCAATAATAGCAGAGGAATTCAAATACTGGCCAGCCTTGAAAGCACAGGATCTGAGCTTACGTTTTAGGCCACGTCCATATAGTTACATTATGCCTCTCTTATAAAAGATTCCTAGCTACATTTATTGGGTCACATCCATATTAGAGACCTCATTCGTCTTTTTAATCCCAATTCAAGCAGTAACACCATTGTAATGGCTGGTTTAAAACCAGTACTATTTTGGGATCAATTATGCTGCACACTCATCAGCTATCAAACTATCTGTCAGTAGGCCCAAGAGATAGCTCAGTAAGATGAGTGTTCATCACCTGATCTAACTGGTTATTGGCAGGTTATTCATTTACACTAGCTATCTCCAACAATTAACTGTGTGACACTGACCAACAAATGTTTTGTGAGAGGTGAATGGGGGACACTTTTTTTAGGGTGCCCCTGCCGATTTTTGATCCCAATCTGATTCTGTTTGTATAGTTTCTTCCTACTCTTTGTTAGTACTGTGCTCTGGGCTCGTGGCGGTTCCCTGAGATTGTTATTGTGGAGGTAAAACTTGTTTGTGGGGCATTTTGTTGCTATATTTCTCCTCTTCAGACAATTTCTTTACAAGTTTCCTGAGTTTTTACTTTTTCATCTTTATATTATTGGAGTTTAGAAAGAAAATAGACTTTCCTCGACCGAATTAATTACAGAAATTAATTATTGGCTGTCCTCTTTTTGATTGGCAGAGGCTTCGTACAGTCACAGGGTACACCTGATAGAAGAAATTGGTATCAGAAGAGGGAAATGTACACGTTTAAAAGTATTTGAAGTATGGTGAATCTCTGCCCCACATTGTAATTGGTTATTTCCTACTTATGTGCTTTGGTTATTGTTGACCGGTATTGCCCGTATGTAGCAGCAATTATTGTTCATTGCAAGTAGATGGCTGGTGAGAAAGCTACTGGTTGTGCTTGTTCTGCCTTTTTCACTGATTTGACTTCCTCCACTAATGAAGGCCTTATCACGTGCAAAGACCCTAATTTATCCTTGAGGGGTACACATCAGCAAGTATATTGGATTTGTTCAGCTAAACTGCCTGCATTCACACCGAGTTGCTTTATATATGTTGAGAGGCTCTCAGGCCTTGCGTCTACTGTGGCTGTATACTGTGCGAGAGATTCCAGCAGAGATATTTGTATTTCAAATTTCGTTAACTGACAGTACATTCCTTCCACCATTGTATGTAAGGTGGGGAAAAGTCACTTCCAGACTGCTTGCGGTTTTCCTTTTGTAGATGGAGAAGAGTGGTGCGCTCTAAGCTTGAGTCAGCCAGACATTTGGCTGCCAATAGCGTTTCAATTTCGTCAAAGGATGCTGCCTGGTGATTTCCAGGCCCTTTTCTGCTCAGGCAAGTTAGTCATGGGTGATGTATAATTCATCAGGTTAGGATTGACAATGGTACATAATCTTTTTTCAGTGGTGAATTATTCGCTATTTCTTCTAGTTTAATTGCTGTTGAAGTTGTGAAGGTGTCTGGTTGATAGTGGCATAGGCCTATGGGGTTTAGTTAACTGACAATGGCTAGACAAGAGTTCTTGTGACCGCGTTCGGATTTTAGCGCGGGTGCTTAAAATCAGTGAGCTGGACTTGCTCTTAGAGATGCAAATTTTTATTCCTGGATTTTTAGCGAACATACGACTTCAACATCGTGCAATTATTGATTACTGTTGTATTGAATTTGTGTAGCACTTACTACTCCTGAGGAGGCATCGAAGCTCTTTTTCGTCGCATAGCACGCTATTCCGGAACCCATAAAGGATTACTGGTGAATTAGTATAATGAATTATGAAAGTAATTTGAGTGGTGGATATGTTAGTCAGTTATTTGGACTGAGAAGGAAAGTGGAGGGATAGAAGAGGGAAACGTTTTGCATTTGTATAGCGCTTGCTAGCCCCTGATGAAGTGTTGAAGAGCTTTTCGGTGAGTAGCACATTACTCCAGAACCCAAACAGGATATTACGGCTGGTATCTTATCATATAGCTCTACACAAAGGGAAAATACCATGACTATCTCATCATATAGCTCTGCATCAGCAGATAATAAGCCAGGTATCTTATCATATAGCTCTACACCAATAGATAATACCACGAAAATCCTATAACATTGTGCTGCATCAGCAGGTAATAAGACTTATCTTCGCATATAGCTCTTCACCAAAGGATAATACCATAAAGATCTTATCGAATAGCTCTGCATCAGCAGATAATAAGGCTGGTATCTTATAATGAAGCTCTACAACAAGGGCCAACTCTACAAAGGGGCCAAATTACATGCAATGTCCCGGAAGTTCAACAAGAATGTGCACCTGTTTGCTGGACCACTGGTGTATTACAGATTTAATATAATTGAGTCTGATTGTGATTTAACGCTCTACTTCACTAAAGAGAAACAGAGGACGGACCTCCATGCGGAATATCAGCTGCTCATCCAGGGGGCAATTATTTGTCGATTAATTGCTTTGTTAATACCTAGAGATATGTTCTGATATTGCCTGTTCTTGTTCGCTTTTGGCCACTCTAAATGAGTTGCGCTCGGGCGCTGCTACAGAGGAGGCAGTACGATCGATAGGCCTATTAGGGAGGTGTGCTAATGTGTGCCAACAAGATTTATCTGGATGCTAGATCTCCTGAGGTGTTTTGGTCTTTGGATTTGACGCTTAGTAATAATTCACAGTCTACTGGTAAACATTCGACTGGTGAGCATCGGAGACCATTAAAGTTTTGCAATTTGATCCCCAGAATATGTTTTGCTTTAAAAATGTCAGCCCCTTCAGTCATTGGTGGTTGCAATATCTTTCAAATATTCAGGAGCAAAAATATAAATGTGCCCTCACTGATGACTAATTGGCAGTCATGACCGCATGGGATGCTTAACTGCACACTAGGCTTACCAAAATGGATGCCTTTTGTTAACAAAGGAACTACGCTTGGAATCAAGTACATTTCATCACTGTCATTTCTGCCACCCCACAGATAATTTAAGGTCTCCCGCAGATGATGTGAAGTGGGAGAAAAATAACAGACATTAAGTGTCAGGCATGTATATATCTAGTCAGAAGCTATAACCCTGGCATAAGGTTAATGCAGCTCAATCCGTGGTTGAAGAGAAAACACTGTCTGTGCAGCATTATTCTCACTGTACGCACTTTGCCACAGGTGGTACTGTGGTGTCAGTTAACATTGAGAACAGGGATGCGTGGACAAACAGCAAACTTCCCTAATGTACACCAACAGAGTTTTTAAAGTAACGCCACTGAAGTCGATTACACTTAGAAGAAACGACAAAAGGTTACTGGGCATGAGGGCCTCCAGTATCCTGTCTCACCGCTGCTGTGCACTTTTAGCTATTGCAGAAAAGGGTGGGACCAAGAGCCAGAACAAAGTTAGATCCATTTGGCAAGAGCTGCACGAGTCTTACCAACAATCTTTTATTTAATTTTTCCTCACAGCATGGTCTAGTGGCTAACTTGAAAAAACAAGTAGTAGTTCCCAGGGTGAGAGCGATGAAGTCCATCGAATATTTGAAAAGATAACAGAAGAAACACTAATAATGGTGAGGAAAGACAGTTAAACAACCTCGATTACACACAGAGTCAAAAGCCCACTGACTGATCAGCAACTGTCCCAAAATCATAAGGGGTCTCTGTCTTCAGGTATGAAAGGGTTCCCAAAATGTTTTTTAACAATATTTTGGGTGTTTTTATACATCGCAGCGAAGGGCCACAGACTTTTGGTAATAACTAAAACTGCCACAAATTGCTGCATTTCGAGCACACCAATTAAAGAAGGATTATTGTAATGTAACGTTAAAGAAAACGCCACGGTTAAAAGTGAAAATACGGCATAAAATGGTCTGCAAGGGAATGTTTTTAGGTCTAGGACCGAAGGCTGCGCTTGCGCAGTCTCCGGGAGGAGATTTAATGTTTTGGAGTATGGGGGCTTGACCCCGCCACTCTGCTCCTCTCTCCTTCATTGGCTGGCTTCCTAAACGGAGGCCAGCCATTGGAGGAGAGGGGTGTCACTCCAATGAAGCCCCGTCTCTTTCGGATTGGGGGCGTGTTTTTTTGAGTTCTTTCCACTGTGACCTCATCTGTCACTTAGAATGCCAAAAACACGCCGATTCCGAACATTTCTGAAGTTTGCGGCCACCATTGTTCCCCGAAACAGCCTCGCTGCCACTCGAGGTAAGGTTTCTTCTGACCCATCTCGTCCTCATCTTTTTCACTCATTCTCTCCCTCGCGCTGTGTTATCTTTCTCCCTCTCTCCTTTTCCTCTCTGCCCATTTCTCCTGGTCCTGTTTCTATAGTTTCTCTATGGCCGGCCCAGTGTCTGCCTCTCTCCTCTTTTGCTTTCGCTCTCCGCCGCAGCCGGTGCAGGCAGCGCCTCTCCAGGGACAGGAAAGAGGTCTCTTTCGTAATGTTTGGGGAATTTGCGGGGCTCGTTTCCAGCCAACGGAGTAATGGTGCGCAGTTTGAATCGCCTGCTCCTCCTCTCACCCTCCGGTCCCTCCTTCCACCCGTGATGGGCGCCTCACTCCAGCTGTGAGAGGGATCAAGGCACTGTCCGACAGGGGGTTCTGTCCGGCTGAGCGAGGGTCGCCCCCGTACTGAACGGGGTCCGAGGACGCGGCCCTCGCCGCATCATGCCGCTCCAAGACTTCATCTGGTCCTGCTTCTCCCGGGCCAAGGTAAGGGGCGCCCAGCCCTCCCCGACCCCCGCAGCCCTCCCCGAGCCCTGCTTCAGGGCGCAGGAGAAGCCACGGAAAACTGACAGCGTGTCAACCAGGAAGACAGCTGTGCAGGCAGGGAGTGGTGCTCTGTGCAGGCAGGGACTGGGGTCTGTGCAGGCAGGGACTGGGGTCTGTGCAGGCAGGGACTGGGGTCTGTGCAGGCAGGGACTGGGAGCTGTGCAGGGAGGGGCTGGGGTTATGCATGTAGGGGCTGGGGGTTGTGCCGGCAGACGCTGCGGTGGGTGCAGGCTGCCGGTGCATGTGCTGAAGCAGCCTGGGAGGGCGTCCGTGCAAATTAAATGGATGTATCTGGCTCTTTAAATATCATGAAGTTTGTCGTTTCTATAGACCGCTAATTTAGTCGTATACGGAATTAAGGCGGTTAGAGTTTTGTCCAAGATCACACAATTCCGGCCAAGTAGAGAAGGACGGATTAGAATCTATAGTTTGTAAGCTCATCATATGATGAGAGCGCATGCAAATAATGAGTTATATTTGAGAAGTTAGCGCCCAGACCCCCCCCTCAACATTAACCTTGAAAGTTGTCAGTTTACACCACGTTTTTCGCAACTGGCAGCATTGGGCCACGTGCCCCCATCCGACTGTCCAGATTTTTGGGATCTATGTTTAAATACAAAGTTTTTATTTATTTTTTTGCACTGAATTGGGAAATATTTGTCCTTTTTCTTAACTCAGAATATCCATCTTTTCCACGCTTGTGTTTGAGGGGTGTGCGCAGTTACTAGTTTTGTGCAAACGTTTGTTATTTCCTAAAAATGATGCTGCATCATAATTCGCATGATTGAATGAAAGGCAAGCTAGGGCCGGACCCTTCGGCAGAGATGTTGTCTATCAACGGGCTGCTCGTGCAAGATTTCTTTTCTTAAAGGGCGCCCAGTGTACAGAAAGTCCAGATCACCCCCTCACTCCCCAGATCCTACAGCTCTAACAATCGGCGTTCTAGGTTGCTACTTTCTTTGATGACGTCTTCTGGGGTCATGAGATCTATTTTGACGTCATCCACTGGTAGGCCCTTTAATTCCTGGCTGCAGTCCTCCTGCACCCCTATATTCCCAGCTTTGGGAGGAAGGGGAAAGGGATTCCGTCAGGACAGAAGGGCATCTCATGTACGGCTACTTGTCGTAGATGCTTGAAGGGTCCCCCGCTGCTTTCTATGTCAGTCGGGGACCCAACTGAGTTCCCAAGTTTGCTAGACCCTTGTCAGAGATAACCAGGCTTTGCATTCTGATACTTGTAGCATGCACTGCTAAAGGAGTCCTACAACTGACTGAATTGAATGGGAAAAGCTAGACTGGCTCAGTTATTTGTTATCCTGTCTGTGTGTGTGCGTGGCTCTATCTGTGTGTGTGCATGGCTAGGTCTGTGTGTGTGCATGGCTAGGTCTGTGTGTGTGCGTGGCTAGGTCTGTGTGTGTGCGTGGCTAGGTCTGTGTGTGCCTGGCTCTGGCTGTGTGTGCGTGGCTCTGGCTGTGTGTGCGTGGCTCTGGCTGTGTGTGCGTGGCTCTGTGTGTGTGTGCGTGACTCTGTGTGTGTGTGCGTGACTCTGTGTGTGTGTGCGTGACTCTGTGTGTGTGTGCGTGGCTCTGTGTGTGTGTGCGTGGCTCTGTGTGTGTGTGCGTGGCTGTGTGTGTGTGCGTGGCTGTGTGTGTGTGCGTGTGTGTGTGCGTGGCTCTGTGTGTGTGTGCGTGGCTCTGTGTGTGTGTGCGTGGCTCTGTGTGTGTGTGCGTGGCTCTGTGTGTGTGCGTGGCTCTGTGTGTGCGTGGCTCTGTGTGTGTGCGTGGCTCTGTGTGTGTGCGTGGCTCTGTGTGTGTGCGTGGCTCTGTGTGTGTGCGTGGCTATGTGTGTGTGCGTGGCTCTGTGTGTGCGTGGCTCTGTGTGTGCGTGGCTCTGTGTGTGCGTGGCTCTGTGTGTGCGTGGCTCTGTGTGTGCGTGGCTCTGTGTGTGCGTGGCTCTGTGTGTGCGTGGCTCTGTGTGTGCGTGGCTCTGTGTGTGCGTGCGTGGCTCTGTGTGTGTGTGCTTGGCTCTGAGTGTGTGTGCGTGGCTCTGTGTGTGCGTGTGGCTTTGTGTGTGCGTGTGGCTTTGTGTGTGTGTGCGTGGCTGTGTGTGCGTGGCTTTGTGTGTGGCTCTGTGTGTGTGCGTGGCTCTGAGTGTGTGTGCGTGGCTCTGTGTGTGTGCGTGGCTCTGTGTGTGTGTGCGTGGCTCTGTGTGTGTGTGCGTGGCTCTGTGTGTGTGTGCTTGGCTCTGAGTGTGTGTGCGTGGCTCTGAGTGTGTGTGCGTGGCTCTGTGTGTGTGCGTGGCTCTGTGTGTGTGCGTGGCTCTGTGTGTGTGCGTGGCTCTGTGTGTGTGCGTGGCTCTGTGTGTGTGTGCATGGCTCTGTGTGTGTGCGTGGCTCTGTGTGTGTGCGTGGCTCTGTGTGTGTGCGTGGCTCTGTGTGTGTGTGCTTGGCTCTGTGTGTGTGTGCTTGGCTCTGTGTGTGTGCGTGACTGTGTGCGTGGCTCTGTGTGTGTGCGTGGCTCTGTGTGTGTGCGTGGCTCTGTGTGTGCGTGGCTCTGTGTGTGCGTGGCTCTGTGTGTGTGTGCGTGGCTCTGTGTGTGTGCGTGGCTCTGAGTGTGTGTGCGTGGCTCTGTGTGTGTGCGTGGCTCTGTGTGTGTGTGCGTGGCTCTGTGTGTGTGTGCGTGGCTCTGTGTGTGTGTGCTTGGCTCTGAGTGTGTGTGCGTGGCTCTGAGTGTGTGTGCGTGGCTCTGTGTGTGTGCGTGGCTCTGTGTGTGTGCGTGGCTCTGTGTGTGTGCGTGGCTCTGTGTGTGTGCGTGGCTCTGTGTGTGTGTGCATGGCTCTGTGTGTGTGCGTGGCTCTGTGTGTGTGTGCTTGGCTCTGTGTGTGTGTGCTTGGCTCTGTGTGTGTGCGTGACTGTGTGCGTGGCTCTGTGTGTGTGCGTGGCTCTGTGTGTGTGCGTGGCTCTGTGTGTGCGTGGCTCTGTGTGTGCGTGGCTGTGTGTGCGTGGCTCTGTGTGTGCGTGGCTGTGTGTGCGTGGCTGTGTGTGCGTGGCTGTGTGTGCGTGGCTGTGTGTGCGTGGCTGTGTGTGCGTGGCTGTGTGTGCGTGGCTGTGTGTGCGTGGCTGTGTGTGCGTGGCTGTGTGTGCGTGGCTGTGTGTGTGTGTGGCTGTGTGTGTGTGTGGCTGTGTGTGTGTGTGGCTGTGTGTGTGTGTGGCTGTGTGTGTGTGTGGCTGTGTGTGTGTGTGGCTCTGTGTGTGTGGCTGTGTGTGTGTGTGGCTCTGTGTGTGCGTGGCTCTGTGTGTGCGTGGCTCTGTGTGTGCGTGGCTCTGTGTGTGCGTGGCTCTGTGTGTGCGTGGCTCTGTGTGTGCGTGGCTCTGTGTGTGCGTGGCTCTGTGTGTGCGTGGCTCTGTGTGTGCGTGGCTCTGTGTGTGCGTGGCTCTGTGTGTGCGTGGCTCTGTGTGTGCGTGGCTCTGTGTGTGCGTGGCTCTGTGTGTGCGTGGCTCTGTGTGTGTGGCTCTGTGTGTGTGTGGCTCTGTGTGTGTGTGGCTCTGTGTGTGTGTGGCTCTGTGTGTGTGTGGCTCTGTGTGTGTGTGGCTCTGTGTGTGTGTGGCTCTGTGTGTGTGTGGCTCTGCGTGTGTGTGTGTGTGGCTCTGTGTGTGTGTGGCTCTGCGTGTGTGTGTGTGTGGCTCTGTGTGTGTGTGGCTCTGCGTGTGTGTGTGTGTGGCTCTGCATGTGTGTGTGGCTCTGCGTGTGTGTGTGTGTGGCTCTGCGTGTGTGTGTGTGTGGCTCTGCGTGTGTGTGTGTGTGGCTCTGCGTGTGTGTGTGTGTGACTCTGCGTGTGTGTGTGACTCTGCGTGTGTGTGACTCTGCGTGTGTGTGTGACTCTGCGTGTGTGTGTGGCTCTGCGTGTGGCTCTGCGTGTGTGTGGCTCTGCGTGTGTGTGTGTGGCTCTGCGTGTGTGTGTGGCTCTGCGTGTGTGTGTGGCTCTGCGTGTGTGTGTGGCTCTGCGTGTGTGTGTGGCTGTGTGAGTGGCTGTGTGTGTGGCTGTGTGTGTGTGGCTGTGTGTGTGTGGCTGTGTGTGTGTGGCTGTGTGTGTGTGTGGCTCTGCGTGTGTGTGTGGCTCTGCGTGTGTGTGTGTGTGTGGCTCTGCATGTGTGTGTGTGGCTCTGCGTGTGTGTGTGTGTGGCTCTGCGTGTGTGTGTGTGTGGCTCTGCGTGTGTGTGTGTGGCTCTGCGTGTGTGTGTGTGTGACTCTGCGTGTGTGTGTGTGTGACTCTGCGTGTGTGTGTGACTCTGCGTGTGTGTGTGACTCTGCGTGTGTGTGGCTCTGCGTGTGGCTCTGCGTGTGTGTGGCTCTGCGTGTGTGTGGCTCTGCGTGTGTGTGTGGCTCTGCGTGTGTGTGTGGCTCTGCGTGTGTGTGTGTGGCTCTGCGTGTGTGTGTGGCTCTGCGTGTGTGTGTGGCTGTGTGAGTGGGTGTGTGTGTGGCTGTGTGTGTGTGGCTGTGTGTGTGTGGCTGTGTGTGTGTGGCTGTGTGTGTGTGTGGCTCTGCGTGTGTGTGTGGCTCTGCGTGTGTGTGTGGCTCTGCGTGTGTGTGTGTGGCTCTGCGTGTGTGTGTGGCTCTGCGTGTGTGTGTGGCTCTGCGTGTGTGTGGCTCTGCGTGTGTGTGGCTCTGCGTGTGTGTGGCTCTGCGTGTGTGTGTGTGGCTCTGCGTGTGTGTGTGTGGCTCTGCGTGTGTGTGTGTGGCTCTGCGTGTGTGTGTGGCTCTGCGTGTGTGTGTGGCTCTGCGTGTGTGTGTGGCTCTGCGTGTGTGTGTGGCTCTGCGTGTGTGTGTGGCTCTGCGTGTGTGTGTGGCTCTGCGTGTGTGTGGCTCTGCGTGTGTGTGGCTCTGCGTGTGTGTGGCTCTGCGTGTGTGTGTGGCTCTGCGTGTGGCTCTGCGTGTGTGTGTGTGGCTCTGCGTGTGTGTGTGGCTGTGTGTGTGGGTGTGTGGCTGTGTGTGTGGCTGTGAGTGTGAGTGTGTTGGACAGGCCACATGAAGGGCCGCTCTCCCCCGGCCCAACCAGGCCTGAGCCCAGTCCCGCAAGTACCACACACCACCATTGCACGTCCTCCGTCCCCTCAGGGACCCCTGCCCTCGAGCCTGCCGACCTCGAGGGTCCGATCCACTGCCGGCCCACGCGCCCAGCCTGGGGCGCCATCTTGGACACTCCACCACGAGGCCGCCTGGCCCCCGATCGACCTCAACCCTGGGCCTGGCCCGGCCTCAGACATTCCGGCACCACCCTCCACCCAGGAGGTGAGCGGGCTACTTGGCAAGTCAATGGGAGAAAGAGGTGCCGATGGCTCTCCCCCACCAAGTGCCGCTCGCCCATCGCCTCCCCGGGCGCTGGCTCCACCCCCCTGCTGGGTGTCTGGACTCCCCCATCCCGGACCTCCCGACCTCCAAGTGCGAGGGTCCGGACATCAAAGCACGCCAGCCCTATAACTGGGGCAGCTCCAGAGCAGGAAGGCAGTTGTATCTTGGAGTCGAGAGACGTAAAGAGGAACTCATCCTGGACGGACTACTGGCGCTGCCATAGCTCTGTCCTGTGCACCATCGTCCTGCCTGTTGGCGCTGCCACAGCCGTCGTAACCTTCATCCTTCATCGTCGTCGGGACCTGCTGGCGTGGCCGCGGACCGTTGTAACCGTCATCTTCCACCGGGACCTGCAGGCTCCGCCGCGGACCGTCGTCCTTCCTTCATCCATCTCGGGACCTGCTTGGCTCCTCCACGGCCCGATCATCTAGAACGCCGAGCTCGAGGATTGAGAGCTATTTTGTACTCATTGGTAACTAAGACTGTCCCGCTACCCCTTTCCTAAACCAGAGACTAGAACCGAGGGGACCCCTGAGTCCAGACCTCCTTGTATCCATCCTCGTAACCTAAGAATTGCATATAAAGTCTCGTTAACCTTCAACCTTGTGTGGTGTCCGTCTGTGGGGGGGAAGTTACTTATCTGTACAGTCGTTGGAGACGGCTCTCCCTGGAGACCTCTCCCCGTAACCTCGGCCGACCCTCCCGGTCCGTCTAACATTGGTGGCCAGCGGCGCGATCCGAATCACCGCATAAACGTACAGAGAGTAGCTCACCCCACGACGAAGTCACAATGACCACGAAAGAGAGCGGATCAACCGAGAAATTCCAAATGGAGAAATTGGAGGAGTACAACCATCGTGAACTTAAACAATTCTGCATCGAACTGGGTATCGCTACCACCGGACTGAGTACCAAGGACGATTTTAAGCATGCCCTAGAATCTTGGGCAGAAACCGGGGCTGCCGGAACCCCTGATCAAAGCACCGTAGAAAAAACGACCACGGCCCCGGAAGGGCAAAGAACGGGTCTCTCGCAAGGCGAGATCCAGGAAAGAGAAAGGACCCGACTACACGAACTAGAAATGGCCCGACTTAAAATGGACGTTGAACTTAAGTTGGCCGAACAAAAAATCAACTTAGAGCACCTGCGTCTCCGAGAAGAAAGAGAGGAGAAACAGAGACAAAGGGAGCTCGAGGAAAAAAAACTAGCGTACGAACACGAACGAAACCTAGCCGAGATCAACCTACGCAAGCAGAATAAAGAAGCAGGGGTACCCGAGCGACCCCCCACCTCAGGGGCCACAGACAAAAAGGTACACATCCCCAAGGATGTTGTCCGAGAATACTTCAGAGAGGACGACATCCAGCAATGGTTTAAAGCCTATGAAATCGCTATGACTGCACACCGGATCGATAGAAGCGACTGGGGAGCCGGTCTCTGGGGAAGATTCCTCAATGAGGGCCGCGACACCCTACTACAGCTCCCGGACCACCAGATGACCTCCTACGACCATATGAAAGCGGCCCTCCTCACCCGCTATGGTCTCACACCCGAGATGTACCGTCAGAGGTTCCGAGACTGCACCCGCATCCCGGGTACAACTTGGGTGGACTATGTAACATACTTTAGCCGAGCCTTCGAGGGCTGGATCCGAGGAAGCAACGTCACGACATACGAGCAACTATTTAACCTGATGGTATGGGAGCATCTGTCGAACAATTGCTTCATTGAACTCCGCCAACACCTCCTCGACAGCAAGTTAACGGATCCCCGGCAGCTCGCAGCCGAAGCTGACCGGTGGGAGATCACCAGAGTGGGCCGGAATGGGTCCTACGAACAGAACCGGAACAACAATGGTCAGCACCGACCCAGAGGAGGAGGAGGGGGCCAAGGGCGAGGAAGAGACAACGCCCCGGTCACCCCCGCTACCAACACCACCCCCCCGGCCAACCGGGGCAGCACCCCAGCGCGACCGGGGTACAGAGCCAATGTCACGTGTCACCGATGTCAACGAGTCGGCCACTATGCGAACGACCCAAACTGCCCGCAGTACCAGAGCCCAAGACCCCGCCAAGTGGCCGCTGCAGCCCTAGGGGAAGAACAGATCTCCGAGGAACAGGAAGAGTACGAACAAGAGCATCAAGAGTGGGAGCCAGCCGCCATGACTCTAGCCTGCTTAGGGGGGAAAGACATGGTCCCGCGGGTCCCCCTACCCGCTAACACCCAGAAGTACAGCCAATGGGTGAGCATCAATGGGCACCAGGCCGAAGCCCTTCGTGACACCGGGGCCAGTATAACCGCCGTCCGCTGTCACCTGGTGGCCCCCGAACAGTATCTACCGAACATTCTCTGCCCTGTACGATCAGCCGATAACTCGGAGAGCCTGTGTCGGATGGCCTGCGTCCCCTTCGAATGGGGGGGGGTCTCCGGCATGTTGAAAGTGACGGTCCGAGACGATGCCCCCGTAGACTGCCTCCTGGGCAATGACCTGGAAAGCTCTCCGTGGGCCGCCGTGGAGCGAAAGGAACACCTGGGGATGTTGGGCGTCCCAGACTGGGCGTGCGTCACCACCCGTTCCATGGCCGCCCGTGCCAACCACCAGCCAGAAGAACCCGAATGGCCGGCACCACCGCCTCCGGTCGCCCCGGCCGAAAACACCGACCGTAACATTCCCGCCGAACCAGCTCAACCTACCGACCTCGCTAACCTCGACCAGTGGCCTCAAGAAGGGGGGCCCACGCAAGAACAATTTCGCAAAGAACAGAAGACCTGTCCCTCCCTCGAGGGACTCCGCCAGCAAGCGCTCGCCCAAAGCGCAGGGGATACCCCCGGAACTCATTGGGTCTACTGGGACAATGATCTGCTGTACAGCGAGCAAAGAATCGCCGAGCTGGGGAGCAACCGAGTACTAGTGGTACCCCTCCGTTTCAGAGACTTCCTGTTAAACCTGGCCCACGATGTCCCCCTGGCAGGACATCTGGGACAAGATAAAACCTACAGTCGCCTAGTGACCCACTTCTTCTGGCCCAAAATGAGAAACGATGTGCACCAGCATTGCCGATCTTGCCCCACGTGCCAAGCCAGTGGGAAGAGCGGCCGCAAACTAAAGGCTCCCCTGCAACCTTTTCCCGTGGTCACTACCCCGTTTGAGAGAGTCGGAATAGACATTGTGGGGCCCTTGGACCCACGCACAAAACAAGGCCATCGATTCATCCTGGTGCTAGTGGACCACGCCACCCGCTACCCTGAGGCTGTTCCTCTGCGAACTGTGACAGCCCCGGTGGTCGGCCGGGCCCTGATGGGGATCTTCTCCCGTGTGGGCTTCCCCCGAGAAGTCGTCAGCGACAGAGGCACGAACTTTATTTCCAAATACATGAAGTCCCTCTGGCAACAGTGCGGGGTCACCTACAGATTCACAACCCCCTATCACCCTCAAGGGAACGGACTCGTTGAGCGGTTCAACCGCACGCTAAAGGGAATGATCGGGGGGTTGGAAGAGCCCCTCCGTCGCCAGTGGGATGTGCTGCTGCCGTGCCTCCTCTTCGCATATCGAGAAGTCCCCCAGAAATCCCTGGGCTTCAGCCCATTTGAACTGCTATATGGACACCCAGTGCGAGGGCCGCTCAGTCTCGTCAAAGAAGGCTGGGAGATGCCTCCGCTAAAGAACCCTCCAGATGTCTTCCGGTACCTCCTCACCCTCCGCAACCAGACCCGGCGGTTCAGAGAACTAGCGAAGGCCAACCTAGAGGCCAGTCAAGAGGACATGAAAAAATGGTATGACCAGAATGCCTCATCCATTGAATTCGAACCTGGCCAACAGGTATGGGTGATGTCCCCCACTGAGCCATGCGCCCTGCAAGACAAATGGACGGGGCCCTTCAAAGTAATAGAGCGCAAGGGTCCTGCCACTTATCTCATCGACATGGAATCCTCCCGGAACCCTCTCCGGGTCCTCCACGCTAACAGACTAAAGCCCCACTTTGTGCGAACAGAGCTCAGCCTCCTGATGGCCACAGACACTGGAGTTGAAGAAGACTCCGAGCCTCTCCCTGACCTCCTCCGGACTCAAGAACAAGACGGCTCCGTGGATGGGGTCCGGCTCTCAGAGGCCCTCACCAGAGAACAACGCCAGGAGTGTCAAGCCCTCCTATCACAGTTCGCCAGCCTGTTCTCCCTCACCCCGGGTGTCACTTCCTGGTGTGTGCACGATGTGGATACCGGGGACAGCCCCCCTATCCGCCACCGGGCCTACCGCGTGCCAGACCGGGTACGGGCCTGCATCCAGGAAGAAATAGCCAAGATGCTCACGATCGGGGTCATCGAGCCCTCAGACAGTCCCTGGGCCAGCCCTGTCGTACTGGTCCCCAAAGCAGCTGCCCCCGGCACCACACCCGAACTCCGGTTCTGCGTCGACTACCGGGGCTTGAATGCGGTCACCAGAACAGACGCGCACCCCATCCCCCGGGCAGATGAACTAGTCGACCGATTGGGAGCTGCCCGCTACCTCAGCATCTTCGACTTGACAGCAGGCTATTGGCAGATCGGCCTCACACCCCGGGCGCAAGAACGTTCTGCCTTCTCCACCCCCGATGGCCATTACCATTTCACGGTCATGCCCTTCGGCATGAAGAATGCCCCAGCAACATTCCAACGGCTCGTCAATCAGGTCCTGGCGGGGCTCGAAGGATTCAGCGCCGCCTACCTAGACGACATCGCTGTATACAGCCACCATTGGACCGAGCACCTCCACCACCTCCGAGCAGTGCTGCAAGCCCTTCAGCGAGCTGGCCTCACGATCAAGGCCAGCAAGTGTCAAATTGGGCAAGGGTCTGTAACCTACCTCGGACACCAGGTGGGAAGCGGCCTAGTGGCCCCGCTACAGCTGAAAATTGCCGCCATCCAGGCCTGGCAGCCCCCCATCACCCAAACCGAGGTACGAGCCTTCCTGGGCCTCACGGGCTACTACCGAAGGTTCGTAAAAGACTATGGTACCATAGTGGGGCCCCTCACAGAACTCACGTCAAAGAACCAGCCCAAGAAAGTCACCTGGACCCCAGAGTGTCAAACTGCATTTGAACAATTAAAGGCCGCCATGTGTTCCGCCCCTGTGCTCCAGGCCCCAGACTACAGCCGGGAGTTCGTCGTCCAGACGGACGCCTCCGACCAGGGCATTGGGGCAGTCCTGTCTCAAGTGAACACCGAAGGCCTTGATCAACCGGTGGCCTTCATCAGCCGGAGACTCCTACCACGGGAGCAACGCTGGAGCACCATAGAGAGGGAAGCCTTCGCTGTGGTATGGGCCCTCAAGAAGCTCCGGCCCTACCTTTTCGGCACCCACTTTCGGGTGCAGACCGACCACCGACCCCTGCAATGGCTGATGCATATGCGGGGGGAGAACCCAAAGTTGCTACGCTGGTCCATCTCCTTGCAAGGTATGGACTTCACAGTCGAACACCGGCCTGGGCCAGATCACGCCAACGCGGATGGCCTGTCCCGGTTTTTCCGCCTCGACGAGGAGAGTCCCCAAGAGGATGGGTAACTCTCCCCGCCTTCAGCTGGGGGGGACGCATGTTGGACAGGCCACATGAAGGGCCGCTCTCCCCCGGCCCAACCAGGCCTGAGCCCAGTCCCGCAAGTACCACACACCACCATTGCACGTCCTCCGTCCCCTCAGGGACCCCTGCCCTCGAGCCTGCCGACCTCGAGGGTCCGATCCACTGCCGGCCCACGCGCCCAGCCTGGGGCGCCATCTTGGACACTCCACCACGAGGCCGCCTGGCCCCCGATCGACCTCAACCCTGGGCCTGGCCCGGCCTCAGACATTCCGGCACCACCCTCCACCCAGGAGGTGAGCGGGCTACTTGGCAAGTCAATGGGAGAAAGAGGTGCCGATGGCTCTCCCCCACCAAGTGCCGCTCGCCCATCGCCTCCCCGGGCGCTGGCTCCACCCCCCTGCTGGGTGTCTGGACTCCCCCATCCCGGACCTCCCGACCTCCAAGTGCGAGGGTCCGGACATCAAAGCACGCCAGCCCTATAACTGGGGCAGCTCCAGAGCAGGAAGGCAGTTGTATCTTGGAGTCGAGAGACGTAAAGAGGAACTCATCCTGGACGGACTACTGGCGCTGCCATAGCTCTGTCCTGTGCACCCTCGTCCTGCCTGTTGGCGCTGCCACAGCCGTCGTAACCTTCATCCTTCATCGCCGTCGGGACCTGCTGGCGTGGCCGCGGACCGTTGTAACCGTCATCTTCCACCGGGACCTGCAGGCTCCGCCGCGGACCGTCGTCCTTCCTTCATCCATCTCGGGACCTGCTTGGCTCCTCCACGGCCCGATCATCTAGAACGCCGAGCTCGAGGATTGAGAGCTATTTTGTACTCATTGGTAACTAAGACTGTCCCGCTACCCCTTTCCTAAACCAGAGACTAGAACCGAGGGGACCCCTGAGTCCAGACCTCCTTGTATCCATCCTCGTAACCTAAGAATTGCATATAAAGTCTCGTTAACCTTCAACCTTGTGTGGTGTCCGTCTGTGGGGGGGAAGTTACTTATCTGTACAGTCGTTGGAGACGGCTCTCCCTGGAGACCTCTCCCCGTAACCTCGGCCGACCCTCCCGGTCCGTCTAACAGAGTGTGTGGCTGTGTGTGTGTGTGGCTGTGTGTGTGTGTGGCTGTGTGTGTGTGTGGCTGTGTGTGTGTGTGGCTGTGTGTGTGGCTCTGCGTGTGTGTGTGGCTCTGAGTGTGTGTGTGTGGCTCTGAGTGTGTGTGTGTGGCTCTGAGTGTGTGTGGCTCTGTGTGGATAGCTTTTTTTGTAGGTGGCTCTATGTGTGGATGGCTCTGTCTGTGTGAGGGTGGCTCTGTGTAGGTGGGTCTATGTGAATGACTATGTCGGTGGCTCTGTGTGGGTGGCTCAGTATGTGTGTGTGGGTGGCTCTGTGTGTGTGGGTGGCTTTGTGTGTGGCTCTGTGTGGGTGCGAAGGCAATAGGTAATGCATTTGCGAGCGATTAAGCTATTGGAATTGTAAATGACAATGCCATTTATTTAACGATTAAGCTATTGGCAATGTAAATGACAATGGCCCGGGACCAGGGTTCGATTCCCGACGCGGCAGGTTTCTGGACCAGGGTCAGCGGACTCGATAATTCTCTCGCCTCGGTGCCCACTCTGATCAGCGATCACACTCGGCAACTCTGGGCACTAGCTTGCCTCATCTTCACTAATGGCCCCACCAGACCGCCGGGGATGCCTGGTCTCACCCTGGAGATACCCACTAAGGGACCATCTCTCAGGGAAGCCAGGAAGGGTTTCGCAGCGGTCGAAGCGCGGAGGTACCCCTTCGGGAGTGATTCCTGCGCTATATAAGCACACAATTAATTAATTAATTAATTAATTAATTTATGATTTAAAAAAAAAATGTCATGAGCAATGCCAATAGCTCTACCTTTAATAATGCCGAGGCCATTGCATTGTAAATGCTTGTTCTTTTTTGCTTACAGCCAAAGCATATTGTTAAAGAACCAAGCCTCAGGATTTCGACTTGAAATGTAATTCTGAAAGTGAATCGTTTTGTGGAAACCTTTCCAAGGAGATATTCTTGAAATTGTGATACCACAATGTTTATAATAAATCAGACTGGTAAAAGTACGTGGCTTGAATATGGAATAAGAGTTTTAATACCTGGTTTAAAGGGAACGCACAAGCTATGCATCATTCTGCCGTTACAAGTATAGCAAATGGACCACTCATTCAGGTGCATGCTCTCAAATGACACAGATTTTTTGTTACTCTTCAAGCCCACTATGGCACTACTCAAAGTTGCGTCAGCTGACAAGGGGAGTTCCAGCGATTCCAGGTGGTTAGATGACTAACTAAATCTTGCACCTATAATTAGCATAATTTAATACATCAGTGGACTGGATCGGTCCAGAACTTGCACTATCCGATAGCGATGTGAGACCGCACTATTGCCAATACAGGGCGGTATCAATCTCCATTAACTTAATGCACGCATTCGTAAAGTACTAGTCTCTGCTCAAAAAAATAAAAAAGGCAACTTGCAGTTGTGTGAATTTTCTCTATTGTATACGCAGAGTTACAATGCATCTTCAGTGGGGGCATGGGAGAGAAGTGGCTGAGCGCTTGCGAGTGACGCCATGTTGTACTCATTCTCTCACATATGGCTTCTCCTTGCATGGCGGTTGGTATTCTGCTAATTTCTAGCAGGCCTTCACTTATCCTTCCTGCACTCTTACTTTCCAACCTGGAGCCTGACTGCCTCCCTCTAACCGGAGTATCATGAATGTACAGTGTATGGAATGCAACCATTTGTGGGATTAAAAGGAACTCTAGATCTACAATGAGCGCCTATCGCTCTTATCCTACCTGAAATACAAAGTGAAATCCAAGCTGTCAGAGTAACAAGTCCAGTGTTCTCGCACTAACAAAAAGTCATCCCGAGTCATCATTGTGGCGTAAGTTGTACGTTACTGCTGGACAGGCCACGTGAAGGGCTTGCTCCCTCCCCGCACGACCAGGCCCGAACCGGGCTCTTCAGGTGTCACACACAACCACCACCCGTTTCCAGACTCATATGGGACCCCTGCCCCTGAACATCTCCCCGTCATGGGCCCATCTCCTACCGGCCCTCTCGCCCGGCCTGGGCGCCATCTTGGACACAGACCACGAGGCCGCGTGGCCTCCGATCGACCCTAACCCTGGGCCTGGCCAGGCCCCGACATCCCGGCACCACCATCCACCCAGGAGGTGAGCGGACTACTTGGCAGGTCAATGGGAGAAAGAGGTGTCGATGGCTCTCCCCCGCCAGGTGCCGATCGCCCCAGCTCCCCGAGGCGCTGGCTCCACCCCCCTGCTGGGTGTCTGGACTCCCTCATCCTGGACCTCCCGACCTCCAAGTGCGAGGGTCCGGACATCAAAGGGCGCCAGACCTATAACTGGGGCAGCTCCAGAGCAGGAAGGCAGTTGTATCCTGGAGTCGAGAGACGCAGTGAAGAACTCATCCTTGACGGACTACTGGCGCTGCCGTAGCCCTGCCTTGTGAACTATCGACCTGCCTGCTGGCGCTGCCGCAACCTTCGGAAACCTTCATCGTCGTCGGGACCTGCTGGCGTGGCCGCGGACCGTTTGTAACCAACACCTTCATCGGGACCTGCTGGCTCCGCCGCGGACCGTCGCTACCTTCAAACCATCGGGACCTGCTGGCTCCGCCGCGGCCCGATCATCTAGAACGCCGAGCTCGAGGATTGTGAGCTATTCCATCTACCAGATTGGTAACAAGACTGTCCCGCTACCCTTTTCCCAACCAAAGAGACTAGCCTAGAGGGGACCCCTGAGTCCAGACCTCCTTGTACCATTTCACCGTACTTGAAGAATTGCTTATAAAGTAACGTTGAACCTTATCCTTGTGTGGTGTACATCTGTGGGGGGGAAGTTACTTGTCTGTACGATCGCTGGAGACGGCTCTCCCCGGAGGCCTCTCCCCTTGTCCTCGGCCGACCCTCCTGGTCCGTCTAACATTGGTGGCCAGCGGCGCGATCCGAATCAACGCGTAATCGTACAGAGAGTAGCTCACCCCACGACAAAACCACAATGCCAACCAAAGACAGCGGATCCACCGAGAAATTCCAGATAGAGAAATTGGAAGAATACAACCATCGTGAGCTGAAACAATTCTGCATTGAACTAGGTATCGCTACCACCGGTCTGAGTACTAAAGACGATTTCAAGCACGCCATTGAGTCATGGGCAGAAACCGGGGACGTCAGACCCCCGGACCAAAATGTCGCAGCAGCAGAAAAAAACACTGCGGCTCCCGAGGAGCAAAGAACGGGTCTCTCGCAAGAGGAGATCCAAGAACGAGAAAGAAACCGACTACACGAGCTAAAAATGGCCCGGCTCAAAATGGATGGCGAACTCAAATTAGCCAAACAAAAACTGAACCTGGAACACCTGCGGCTCCGAGAAGAACGGGAAGAGAAACAGAGACAAAGAGAGCTCGAAGAGAAGAGACTGGCGTATGAACACGAGCGCAAGCTAGCTGAAATAGACTTACGCAAGCAGAACAAATAACTAGGGGTGCCCGAGCAACCGCGCATCCCGGGGGCAACAGAAAAAAAGGTACACATCCCCAAGGATGTCGTTCGAGAATATTTCCGAGATGACGACATACAGCAGTGGTTCAAGGCCTATGAGATCGCTATGACCTCCCACCGGATCGATCGCAGCGACTGGGGAGCCGGTCTATGGGGGAGGTTCGTCAATGAGGGCCGTGATGCCCTGCTACAGCTCCCAGACCATCTGATGACCTCCTATGACCACATGAAAGCTACCCTCCTCACCCGCTAAGGGCTCACACCCGAAATGTACCGCCAGAGGTTCCGAGACTGCACCCGGATCCCGGGTACAACTTGGGTGGAATACGTGAACTATTTCAGCCGAGCCTTCGAGGGTTGGATCAAGGGAAGCAACGTGACGACCTACGAGCAACTATTCAATCTCATGGTATGGGAGCACCTATCAAACAACTGCTTCGTCGAGCTCAGGCAGCACCTCCTCGACAGTAAATTGACTGATCCGCGGCAGCTCGCCGCCGAGGCTGACCGGTGGGAAATTACCAGAGTGGGCCGAATTGGGTCACATGAACAGATCCGGAACAACCACGGTCAGCACCGTCCCCGAGGAGGAGGAGGGGGCCAGGGACGAGGAAGAGACAACGCCCCGGCCACTCCCGCTACCAGCACCCCACCCCCGGCCAACCGGGGCAACACCCCGGCGCGGCCGGGATACAGAGCCAATGTCACGTGTCACCGATGCCAGCGAGTCGGCCACTACGCAAACGACCCGAATTGTCCACAGAGCCAGACTCCGAGACCCCGCCAGATGGCTGCCGCCGCCCTGGGGGAAGAACAAATCTCCGAAGAACACGAGGAATGTGAGCAAGAACACCAAGAATGGGAACCCGCCGCCATGGTTCTAGCATGCCTAGGGGGAAAAGACATGGTCCCGCGGGTCCCCCTACCCGCCAACACCCGGAAGTACAGTCAGTGGGTGAACATTAATGGACGCCGGGCCGAAGCCCTGCGTGACACCGGGGCCAGTGTAACGGCCGTCCGCTGTCACCTGGTGACCCCAGAACAGATCCTGCCGAACGTTCTCTGCCCTGTCCGGTCAGCCGACAATTCGGAGAGTCTATGTCGGATGGCCTGCGTCCCCTTCGAGTGGGGAGGAGTCTCCGGCATGTTGACAGTGACGGTCCGAGATGATGCCCCCGTAGACTGTCTCCTGGGAAATGATCTGGAGAGTTCCCCGTGGGCCGCCGTAGAGAGGAGAGAGCACCTGGGGATGTTGGGCATCCTGGACTGGGCGTGCATAACCACCCGGTCCATGGCTGCCCGTACCACCCCCCGTCCCGAAGAACCTGAATGGCCGGCACCTCCGCCCCCGGTCGCTCCAGTAGAAGACGCCGACCGTGCCGTCCCCCCAGAGCAAACTCCCGAGGGGCTGGTTCAGCCTCAGGACCTTCCCGGCCTGGCTCAGTGGCGTCAGGGGGGGGGGCCCACCCAGGAACAGTTTCGCCACGAGCAGAAGACCTGTCCCTCCCTCGAGGGACTCCGCCAACAAGCCCTCGCCCAGAGTGCAGGGGATACCTCCGGAACCCATTGGGTCTATTGGGACAATGACCTGTTGTACAGCGAACAGAGAATCGCAGAGTTAGGGGCCAGTCGAGTGCTAGTGGTGCCCCTACGCTTTAGAGACTTCTTGCTAAACCTGGCCCACGATGTCCCCCTGGCTGGCTACCTGGGCCAGGACAAAACCTACAGCCGCCTGGTGACCCATTTTTTCTGGCCCAAGATGAGGAACGACGTACTCCAGCACTGCCGGTCTTGCCCCACGTGCCAGGCCAGCGGGAAGAGCGGCCGCAAGCTTAAAGCCCCTCTGCAACCTTTCCCGGTGGTCACCACCCCGTTCGAGAGGGTGGGGATAGACATTGTGGGGCCCCTGGACCCCCGTACAGGACAAGGGCATCGGTTCATCCTGGTACTGGTGGACCACGCCACTCGCTACCCCGAGGCTGTTCCCCTACGAACTGTGACCGCCACGGTAGTCGGCCGGGCCTTGATGGGGATCTTCTCCCGGGTGGGCTTCCCCCGAGAAGTCGTCAGCGACCGAGGCACAAACTTCATTTCAAAATACATGAAGTCCCTCTGGCAACAGTGTGGGGTCACCTACAGATTCACGACCCCCTATCACCCTCAAGGAAATGGACTGGTTGAGCGGTTCAACCGCACGCTCAAAGGAATGATTGGGGGGTTGGAAGAGCCCCTCCGTCGCCAGTGGGATGTGCTACTGTCGTGCCTCCTCTTTGCCTACCGAGAAGTCCCCCAGAAATCCCTCGGCTTCAGCCCTTTCGAACTCTTGTATGGACACCCTGTGCGCGGGCCGCTCAGCCTAGTCAAAGAAGGCTGGGAAATGCCCCATCTAAAGTACCCTCCAGATGTTTTCAAGTATCTCCTAACCCTCCGCAACCAGACCAGACGGTTCCGAGAGATGGCAAAAGCAAACCTGGAGGCCAGTCAGGAAGACATGAAACAATGGTACGATCAAAATGCCTCCTCCATCGAATTTGAACCCGGCCAACAAGTGTGGGTAATGTCTCCCACCGAACCATGCGCCCTGCAAGACAAATGGGCAGGGCCCTTCAAAGTAGTCGAGCGCAAGAGTCCGGTCACCTATCTCATCGATATGGAATCTTCACGGAACCCTCTCTGGGTCCTCCACGCCAATAGACTGAAACCCCACTTTGTGCGCTCAGAGCTCAGCCTCCTGATGGCAACAGACAGCGGAGCCGAGGAGGACTCCGAACCCCTTCCTGACCTCCTACGGAATCGAGAGAAGGATGGCTCCGTAGACGGGGTCCGCCTCTCGGAAGCCCTCACCCCGGAACAGCGCCAGGGCTGCTGAGACCTCCTGCTGCAGTTCGCCACCCTGTTTTCCCTCACCCCAGGGGTCACCCCCTGGTGCTTACACGACGTGGACACTGGAGAGAGTCCCCCTGTCCGCCACCGGGCCTACCGCGTACCAGATCGGGTACAGGCCTGCATCCAAGAGGAGGTGGGCAAGATGCTCACACTCGGGGTCATCGAGCCCTCAGACAGCCCCTGGGCCAGCCCAGTGGTACTGGTCCCCAAAGCGGCCGCCCCCCGGCACCACGCCGGAGCTCCGGTTCTGCGTCGACTACCGGGGCCTGAATGCGGTCACCAGAACAGACGCACACCCCATTCCCCGAGCAGATGAACTAATCGACCGCCTGGGGGCTGCCCGCTACCTCAGCCTCTTCGACCTGACAGCGGGTTACTGGCAGATCGGTCTCACACCCCGGGCCCAAGAACGGTCTGCCTTCTCCACCCCTGATGGGCACTACCACTTCAAGGTCATGCCCTTCGGCATGAAGAATGCCCCAGCAACATTTCAGCGGCTCGTAAACCAGGTCCTGGCGGGACTCGAAGAATTCAGCGCCGCCTACCTGGACGATATCGCTGTGTACAGCCGCCACTGGTCCGACCACCTCCACCACCTCCGAGAGGTGCTACAGGCCCTTTAACGGGCTGGCCTCACGATCAAGGCCAGCAAATGCCAAATTTGTCAGGGGTCCGTGACCTATCTCGGGCACCAGGTGGGAAGCGGTCTGGTGGCCCCTCTGCAACTCAAGATCGCTGCCATCCAGGCTTGGCAACCTCCCATCACCCAGACCGAGGTCCGCGCCTTCTTGGGACTTACAGGCTACTACCGGCGGTTCGTGAGGGACTATGGCAGCATTGTGGGGCCCCTAACGGAACTCACCTCCAAAAACCACCCAAAGGAGATCAACTGGACCCCCGACTGTCAAACCGCCTTCGAGAAGCTGAAGGCCGCCATGTGCTCCGCCCCTGTGCTCCAGGCCCCCGACTACAGCCAGGAATTCATCGTTCAAACGGACGCCTCCGACCATGGCATTGGGGCAGTCCTTTCCCAGCTGAACCCCGAAGGACTTGACCAGCCGGTGGCTTTCATCAGCAGACGGCTCCTGGCCCGAGAACAACGCTGGAGCACCATCGAGAGGGAGGCCTTCGCCGTGGTGTGGGCCCTCAAAAAGCTCCGGCCCTATCTCTTCGGCACCCACTTCCGGGTACAGACCGATCATCGGCCCCTGCAGTGGCTAATGCAGATGCAGGGGGAAAATCCGAAACTCTTGCGCTGGTCCATTTCCCTGCAGGGAATGGACTTCACTGTAGAACATCGACCCGGGCAAGACCACGCCAACACAGATGGCCTGTCCCGCTTTTTCCGCCTCGACGAAGAGAGTCCCCAAGAGGATGGGTGACTCTCCCCGCCTTCAGCTGGGGGGGACGCATGTTGGACAGGCCACGTGAAGGGCTTGCTCCCTCCCCGCACGACCAGGCCCGAACCGGGCTCTTCAGGTGTCACACACAACCACCACCCGTTTCCAGACTCATATGGGACCCCCTGCCCCTGGACATCTCCCCGTCATGGGCCCATCTCCTACCGGCCCTCTCGCCCGGCCTGGGCGCCATCTTGGACACAGCACCACGAGGCCGCGTGGCCTCCGATCGACCCTAACCCTGGGCCTGGCCAGGCCCCGACATCCCGGCACCACCATCCACCCAGGAGGTGAGCGGACTACTTGGCAGGTCAATGGGAGAAAGAGGTGTCGATGGCTCTCCCCCGCCAGGTGCCGATCGCCCCAGCTCCCCGAGGCGCTGGCTCCACCCCCCTGCTGGGTGTCTGGACTCCCTCATCCTGGACCTCCCGACCTCCAAGTGCGAGGGTCCGGACATCAAAGGGCGCCAGACCTATAACTGGGGCAGCTCCAGAGCAGGAAGGCAGTTGTATCCTGGAGTCGAGAGACGCAGTGAAGAACTCATCCTTGACGGACTACTGGCGCTGCCGTAGCCCTGCCTTGTGAACTATCGACCTGCCTGCTGGCGCTGCCGCAACCTTCGGAAACCTTCATCGTCGTCGGGACCTGCTGGCGTGGCCGCGGACCGTTTGTAACCAACACCTTCATCGGGACCTGCTGGCTCCGCCGCGGACCGTCGCTACCTTCAAACCATCGGGACCTGCTGGCTCCGCCGCAGCCCGATCATCTAGAACGCCGAGCTCGAGGATTGTGAGCTATTCCATCTACCAGATTGGTAACAAGACTGTCCCGCTACCCTTTTCCCAACCAAAGAGACTAGCCTAGAGGGGACCCCTGAGTCCAGACCTCCTTGTACCATTTCACCGTACTTGAAGAATTGCTTATAAAGTAACGTTGAACCTTATCCTTGTGTGGTGTACATCTGTGGGGGGGAAGTTACTTGTCTGTACGATCGCTGGAGACGGCTCTCCCCGGAGGCCTCTCCCCTTGTCCTCGGCCGACCCTCCCGGTCCGTCTAACAGTTACGAGGAGAATACTCGCATATGTGGCAGGTGTGCTGTACACTATAAGCATTAGAACCAGGTATACTGTATACATGGGTGACCTAAGTTATGAGATCAGCACTTGAGCCGGTATTATTTTCACCTACTGCAAAAAAAAGCTGTTTCGCTTGCACATAATTAACATAAACAGGTTGCCTATAAGGTTAGAATTTAAACCGTAAATATTAAGAAATGCAATATACAAAGTCACTACATGTGATAAGTGAAGCCAGCTACGAAGTAATGGCTCCTTAGGTGTTTTCTTTCTTTACCAAGTGCACTTCACCATTATAGCAGTGAAACAAGAGCCAGCAAAGCCTGGAGGTCTGGCATTGGTAAATCATCTATTACTTTGGGATTTCTTTTTTAATTAGCTTTGTACATCTTTATCAGAAAAACAGAAAATGCCGGCTGTGCATGCACATGTATGCATACATTGGTGGCCATCTTTGAAATATTATTTTTTTGGTAAAGGTTGACGAAATGCCAGTAGTTGCACAGGCAGTCATCTAGGAATGGATTGAAGGCCAATTCGCAAACAAAGTGGCAGCGTGAACGTATGTAATGCAACACACTGACAGCAGTAGCCAGCGTCTGGGACAGAAGGGCCCTCACAAAGTTGAAAAAAAGTAGAGGAAAAAAAGGAAATTAAATAATAAAAAAAATCAAAGAAGATATGGCTCAAGTGCCTGCAGCTGAAGGAGATTACTGTTTGAGGTGACAACACTGTATTTGTCAGAATGCCAATACTCCGAGAAAGGAAGCAATGACTCATTGCCTCTGCTGTAGTGGGTGAATGCAAATTATGAATATCAGTTGACCAAACGGATGAAGTGGAGATATATATATATATATATATATATATATCAACCTCCTTTCCTTACAAAATATTCCTTGCACTCCAGAGAGGGTGGGGCAGTAAACATTATTAAAACTGTATCGCCATAGATGTATTATAGCATAGATTGTCTTCTTCAGTCTGGAAACACGTGCTGAGATATACATCTGCTTTCTCAATAACCCTCTGACCACATTCTTTTGGGTCTATCAATGGTAAAGCTCAGGGCTGTCTGTGTACCCTATCAAGTACTTTTTGCTTTCTTCTTGGTACTCTATGGTATTAGCTAAATACGTTATTCTCTGTTACCGCCTTTGCCATTTCCCTGTACTATGTTCTCCCCGTTTCTAAGTGTGAAGCGCTCCGAGACCCTGCGGCGCCATGTTCTCGCCATACAAACTTTTATAAATAAAATAAAAATATATATATTTTATTTTTTTTGAAGACGGTAAACAGAAAGATTACTAGGTCTTTCTGCACTTGTTGTTTAGAAGGGTTTGACATAAAATTATACTACGTGATCTTGTCATGTAGAATATTAATGTCCTGCATGAATCTCTGAAAGTTGTCACAGTTTAGTGAACAATGAGCAGGCCTTGCAGACTCTATACAGGAAACTACAGTAGCATCTTCCCCAGCCATAGAACATGCAAATAGATGACACCACACCCGAGAGCCTTACCCTTCAGATGGAGATAGCCCTTTCCAATGTTACAGATGACTTGTATACTAATAGATCTGATATGGTCTGGGCTTAGTTTTGACCAAAAGAGGTTTGGCCAAACTGGAGTGCCACGGATGCCCTGAGCCGAGCAAAATAGGACTGGACCATTGTAGGATGTAAGACTTGAAATGTATGCATCAAAACAGAAAACCTAAGGGGACATGGAAGGAGAAACGAGGTGACAATTGAGCGATATTCTACATGTGGATATCTGTGTGCCCACTACGGTCTGCAATAAAACAGTTGTATCCCATTAATCAAACATGTATATACACAATATGTTAGGAGTCTGGATAGTCCCGGAAAGGAGAATGGTTTGGTCGCCTGCTGCTTTGTCCCTATGGAGTTAAAGAAGAGTGAATATAGGCACCACACGGACAGGAGCCAGGAGGGTGCAGGTTCACTATTCCGGATGTTGTTCTTTCTAGGATCCTGCTGTGCAACTCTACTATGGGGTCCTACTGGGTTCGGGGCAGTCTCAGTGGATTAAGACACCGCCATGAAAGACTTTTAGTCAGCTCTTCCTTGTGCAGTTTTACCCAAGGATCGAGCTGGTTGCTCATGGCAGGCACAGTTCAGGTCCTCGTGAAGGCGGGTTAAAATTCTCTTTTTCACCACTGGTCAGAGCTATAACGCATCTCTGTGACCGCTCAGATTTGGGCCAAGTCTGGAATAAGAAGGACATCCATGCTGAGGTACCTCTCCTTGATCAGGTCCTCTGCTAGTACACGGGCATGCAGGCCTCTTTAGAGTCCTGACAATAACTACGACCAAATCCTGGACTGGAGTGGTAGAGGGGTCAAGTCGTTTACCAGTCTCATCATCAAGGCAGGGAGTCAACCAGAGGTTCTGTAACATCAGAAAGCAGGAGCCCTACTCAGATCCTGGAGCTGAAAATGCGTCTGTTGCCTGCAACAGCTTTTGAGTCTGCAAACCGCAGGGAGACTATAACGAGCATAATGGCGCCACCATTCATCAGTACTTTCATGCACTCCCTCAACACACACCCTTCAATCCAACCATTCATTCCTCATGCGTCTGACATGATTAAGGCAAGGAAAGCCACACATGGGGAATGGAGAGACCTTTACTGTTTACTGGTGGTAGTTAATTTGTCGAATGACAGTACATGGCTGCAGGATATGAATTACACTGCCAGCACTACTTGTCTCTACTTAGAACTTTCAGAAATTGCCAAAAAAGTTATCCAGTTATAAGGACCTATGTCTCAAGTCTCAAGCTGCAGGTGGAATTTCTAGGTGGCGGAGCACCCATGTTATTATGGGCACCAACTGGACTCACCGATTACCAGCCGCTGCTGGGGAGCTAGTCTTATGGCAAGGGTCTCACAGATAATGATTAAACAGTCCCAAACTCAAGTCAACCAAACTCAACCAAGGAAACTCAAGTTGACTTCTATGGTGAAAGGAAAATACTTGTGTACTGCGAATGGGAGAATAAAAATTCCCTCAAATTCAGAGGCAGTCATGGAGCCCTGTAAACTCAGCCTTTCAATGTTTGTTGCACGTCTGGCTCTCTGGGTGTAGAGAGGGCATTCTGTTTGACCAAAGCCAGCAGTTCTCCACTGTGATCATGCATTGCTGGCGGTGCACTTCACAGAGATGCTCTCCTTGTAGCTCTTCAGTCAGCGGGGTCTCACTGTTTTCTCTCCTAGCAAGAGTCGCTCCTCCCACAGAGCTATACAGCAGCTAGTATTCCAGGCAAGGGCAATAAAGGACTGAGGCTACAGTGTACTAGGCTTAGTCTTCATATCAAAGGAGGAGGACGACAATAGGCTTACTTACGAGATCCCATCTACAGGCTGTGCTGGAGAGCTTCATCTGAGAGGTAGGTGAAAAAAAACCTGCCTGTGGGACCTAATATTTATACTTTTCACCAATCCATGGGAGGTAAGTTTTCCTAGGTATTTCTAGAAAAAAAAATTGCAAGGGATAAGATCAGAAAAAAATATTGTACAGCATCAGGCCAGACTCACAAAGGTTAAGTCTCCAATTTTCTGGTCTTTGTCGACTCAACACAAAGAGGATGCTACGCTGGCAATCAGAATGATCCGTCTTCATGCCTTCTGGCACTGCTCTGGCCTAGCATGGATTTACTGTATTGTAATTGCATTTGTAAAGCGCATGTAGATGGCATTGAGACACCAGACTAGGATGAAATGTCCACAGGGTTTCTAAGGTGCAGCCCTAGTGGCTTTCACAAGGATAGGGAAGCCGGAATGAACCTTACCCTGTGCAAGGAACCACCGTTTGCACTGGAAGCAACCAACCGGTCTTTGAATTTGGCCCCATTCATATCCCACGGCAGAGTCTCAAAGCAGACGCCATCTACAAACACACACTCCTAGGAAAGTGAGGATTCCATTTACTGGAGAGATTTCAAAAAGTCAGGAGACAACCTTGTAAAGGGTACCAGAAAAAAAAGGTCTGTGCCCATAACTATCAATTGACTGCCACCAATCAGTAGCCCCCACCTCCCACAGCTTAGCAATGGAACAATAATCATCATCCTCCTTCATGGGAGAAGACACACTGGGTGTAGGAAAGTGCCCCTTTTGCACGGTTACCCCAAACATTTTAGACTGATATCTGATGCTAACTTGACTGAGTGTGTGCTGGGTTTCTGCTAACTAGGGCCTGTTGTCTTTCCCAAACATGTACCATTGCTGCCACAGTTGGTGCACCTCTGGCCAACATACAAGTCCCTTGTAAAAGGTACCAATGGTACCAAAGGTCTCGTGACCAGAGAACGTCCCTAAGTGCTGCAGCATGCATTATGCTACCCTAAAGGACTCCACCCCCCCACCCACACACACACACGCATTGCAAGCTACATGCTGTGGTGTGGCTAAACTAGAAGAGTCGACACAGCACACATTTCTGGGTGCCATACCTACACACCACTGCCTGTGGCATAGGTAAGTCATCGCTCTGGCAGGTCTTACAAGCCTAAGGCAGGGTGAACTAGACCACAGGTGAGGGCATAGCTACATGAACAGTATACCCCTACAGTGTCCGAGTCCATTCTTGGACACTAAGTGCAATGAAGCCATTTTGAGTACAGGGGCTACAAGTTTGTCAACACGAACTCCACAGCTCCATGATGGCTTTACTGAAGGCTGAGAAGTTTGGTACCAAACTTCTCAGCACAATAAACCCACACTGATGCCAGTGTTGGGTTTATTATAAGATGCACTAAGAGGGAATCTTAGAGATGCCCCATGATAAATGACCAGCTTCTAGTGTATTGACTGATTGGACACTGCCAGCCAGCCGGCACCAGACAGGTATCTAGCCTCATGGGGTGAGAGCCTTTGTGCTCTCGGAGATCAGAAACAAAGCCTGCTCTGGGTGGAGGTGCTTCGCACCTCCCCTTATAGGAACAGAAGCACTTGGAAGTGAACACTCAGCTTGTATTATGCTGATTTGGGCAGCTCCAACTAGTGGAGGTGCCCCCTACCGTCCTAGCCCCAATTTTGACGGCAGGACAGGCGTGAAAATTAGTAATTTGATTAGGAGTGTCCACCTTGGCTTGGCACAGCCCTAGTATGGCTAGGACCTGAGGTGAACCCCCCTCTCTTCAGAACTGTCCATCTTGGTTTGGCGGATTAGGACCAATAAGAATAAGGATGTGCCCATCTCCTCAAAGGGAGGGGGCACATAAAGGGTGTAGTCACCCTAGAGGATAGCAGCCGCTGGCTACTGCCCTTCAACCACAGTAACGCCCTTAAATCTAATATTTAAGGGCTCCCCTGAACTATGCTCCTCAGATTCGATGACCAATGAAGAAGGACTGAAGAGCCATGCAGCAGTGGAGAAGACAAGTGACTTGGCCCCAGCCCAAACGGCCTGTCTCCTCCTCCAGTGACCTTTCTTAAAGAAATCAGCTTGTCCTGTGTCCAGCATCTCTCAAGCAACTCCAGAGTCCCGAGTTGCCCAGCAAAAGCAACCTCCAACAAGGACTCCAGTGCCTCCTGGAACTGCGAGCCCTCATCACTCTGTACCGATCGTCCCCGGTCCGAGTCCAGGTGGCCCAATGATCCGGTGAAGTCTCCCCAGCAATCTTGCGTTGGACGACCTCTCTTGAGCTTCCCCATGATGCCTGCAGCCTCATCTTGAAAGGTGCCCCAGATTGTGACTGGATCCGGTGAAAGAAACCAGATGCCAAAGGACACCCCTGCACTCAAATCTCCCAAGTCTTGGGATCTGCGACTGACTGTGTCCTGGTGTCCAGCAACTATCCAACTTACCATTCCAGTCATTGGTGCCCTTCAGCCAGTCTTCTGGTCTGGGCCTACAGCCTTTTTCTTCAACCGAAGATACTCATTGACTTCCACTGAGAGTTTGACGCCAGTTTGCACACTGAACAGAGCCACCCGGCCATCGCTGGAGATGAGCTCATGGTGCCAACTGGTAACCACCCCCCCCCCCCCACCCCCGCGTTGTCCTTTGAACCCAAGGTCCTTGCCATGAAACCGAGGCTCCTTACTTTTAACCAGTGCTCTGCTGAGGACCCCCCGGTGTCTCCATGAACCTGCATTGGGCATCCAGCACCACCCTTGACCTCTGCACCCGGCCGCCCCTGTGCTGTTGACGGTGTACCCCTGGTGTCTTTCTAGTCCATGCCCAGTGTAGGCTCTGCATCCCAGGGACTGAACCTGAAAGTTGTGTACTTACCTGTCTTTCCTCCCTTAGGATTACATTGTTTTCTCTCCTTATTGCACTAGGTGTTGATCCTGACAACAGTAAAAGTATCTTCTTGACATTGAAAAGTATTTCATACACCTTTAAAGTATTTATAATGCTTCTACTGTATATTTAAAGTATTGCATAACTGAAAAGCCTACTTACCTGTAACTGAGTTCCACTTGGTTCCTAAAATCAAAGTAACTAAAGTAATATTTTTAAAAACATTGCCTGAAGTTAGTCATTGAGTGTGTGTTCCTGCCTTGTATGAGTGTGTACAACAAATTCATTCACACTACACTCTGATAGGCCTAACTGCTTAGCTCAGCTGCCACTCAATTGAGAGCAAGGTATGATCTACTTTATGCTCCGCTATACCTTTGGTGACTTACTGGACTCTGTGCTCAATATATCTCGTTGTGATACATTATATATAGGCAACTTCCTACACTGGATACCCGCAGTGCAACTGAGTAGCACTCTGCTGAGGCTGCTGCAACAAAATTGCTGGGCATTCCCAAGTGGTTTGTCATTCAAGTCTTCTGAGCACAAGAAAAGGAAAAACAAGGATTAAGAAAATGCATGCTGGATGTCACAATCAAGCATTTATTCTGAACTCGAACACAGCAACCCTCACAAGATCCATTTATTCATTATGATCGAAAGCCCTGCAAACTGTGAAATGCAGCACAAAAATAATCTGTAGGATGATGTGTAGGTCCAAAGCCAGGACCATCCTGATCCATCTCATCAGGCCTGATGGAGAGTGCAATGGTTCAACTCAGAGACATGGACATGATACAGAAATGTAGGATGCCTGAAAGTAGCCAAGACCAAAGCTTTTGTTTAGGACAACGGCAGGTCTTTAAATAAGCTAAATGAATTAACTCAATAATGTAGCTTTCCTAAGCACTTTCCGCATTTAAAACAATAATACTTTTTGCGTTGCTGTCAATTATGATTTTACTAGTATAAAAAATCTGGAATTGTATCTGATTAAAAGGAAAAACATGTTCTGCATTAAATTCACTTTTCATTAAGACACTGCAGATACTTTACACTTTCTGGAGAATATTCCTTCTCACCTCCGTGACAATAGCCTTGTGCTCTTTTATCCTCTTCATTTCTTCTTCACAGTTCACCGTGTATGACTTGGACAGGGGCAGTGGCTTTCCATTCCTGCACAGCACTGTTCCACACTTGCCTACGTTTGCAGAGGTCAGAGTGAAGCAGCCGCCAGGGTCCAGGGGGTCGTGCTTTATGTGGCAAAGCACTGCTGAGCCCCCGAGCTTCTGTCCCGCGGTGCCAAGCTTTCTGCAGAGACAAGGTAGGTTTCAAATGTGAGTTCTGCACAGCACCAACCATCAAAAAACACTTGAATATCCTGTCATACAACACAATGAATTTAAGGTAACTTTTTGCAATGCTGCACTAACAGACTGTATGGTACACAACGTCGGTGGTTATTTATATTTACCAAAATTTAACTAACAGCAAGGATCAAGTTGGAAATATTTTGACTATTCAAAGGTGTGCCATGCTTAACGCTATTAAGGACATTAGATTAATAAACGGATTTTCTATTCTGCCCACCGAGTGAAATCACATATTGAGAATAGATCACAGATAGGGCATCTTTTCCATAAATATTGGTTTGTAAACCACTGCTGTTTGTGCAATGACAGGAGCCAAATAGGTCAGATATATACATATCTGTTTATTAGGTTCAGCCTCAGCACGACTCATCCTGGACATCCCTTGCCACAGCCACATCTCTACCCACCTGAAAGACCTGTACTGGCTCCCCGTCAACAAGAGGATCACGTTCAGACTCCTCACCCACGCACACAAAGATCTCCACGACCCAGGCCCGAAGTACCTCAACAGCCGACTCACATTCTACACACCCACCCGCCAGCTCCGCTCCGCTCCGCCAGCCTCGCCTCCGTCCCAAGAATCCGCAAATCCACCGGAGGAAGATCCTTCTCCTACCTGGCAGCCAAGACATGGAACTCCCTCCCCACCCACCTACGGCTGACCCTGAGCCATCTCTCCTTCAGGAAACAACTCAAGACCTGGCTGTTCGAGCAGTAGCGGCCCCACCCACCTGAGCGCCTTGAGACCCTAACTGGTGAGTAGCGCACTATACAAATTCTGTTGATTGATTGAGGTTAGATTATCTATCTTAAAGGAATATGTACAGCCCCTAAACTAGAAGATGGAATGGGTCAAATGATTTTCAAACCACCACTTGAAGTCTTTGTTCGCTTCCATTTTGAATGTGGTAAAGGGAGAGTCCTACCTTTGAACTGAGTGGTCAAATATTAGAATATCAACCTGAATAGGTGCAATATTAAGAACGGCATAAAGGTTTCTTATTCTGCGTAAGACAAGCAACTTCAAAAGAGGAGTCACTGGGCATGCTTCTAATGCGGAGTGAGGTCAGTAAGTGATTTGGGCTTGAAGGCTGCTTAGGATGGTTACCTCTGCATCACGAGGAAGGTGTTGGTCATGTATTCCTCCTCACTCTTGGTCTTCTGCAGCTCGTCGGCCAGGATGTCGCTCATGGTGCACTGGAGGAGATGGGGCACTTCCACATTGCGGTCACCATCAAAGACGCCATACAGTGCTTCCCGGTTGTCGCAGAAGTTGTTAGCAGACAGGGCGGCTACACACAGCCTGAGGGAAAAAATAGAGACAAAAAAGGCAGCAGTGTTAACAAGAGAGGTTTTGTCTAGCAGGAGGGGCGAATTTTCTTTCCCACGACAACAACCAAGTCAAGTGAATCTGTTCAGGCCACATGAAGGGAAGAGCACGTTTAATCATCATCTATTTCGTTCAGTGGATTGCTTCCCTTTAAACTACATCAGTTCCCATGATCAGAATCACATCCTTCATTGCAAGTGGCCACTGCGGCACCATGGGAGTTCTTTCAGACCTCTACATTTCCAGAACTGAGATAAGCAGCATATCACAGCAAAATAAATGAGCCAGGCTGTGGTTTAAGATAACGGCACCATGATGTTAACAGTTACCCCTTCAGTCCGAAAAAACAGACTGGAATACTTAAATGACCTTCACATATACTTACCGATGGCACAACCAACCCATGCGATGCTTACGTTTGGTAAGCCCCCCCTCCTGTTTAAAATGTTTCCTATACTTGCACATTTGTCATGTCCTTCGTGCACTTTGCAGACATGAAAAACAGGACTGGACTGTTGAAACCCCCAAAGTGATCTTGCTACACATTAACTTATACTTTGTGGCTGATTAAGTGACCTTTCTTTATATAACAAGTCTACCCTTTGCCAATGATTCATTGAAAGTCAGACCACCGCGCAAATCATAATGTAAATGGGCTGCGAAACGTTACCACCACTTCCTCTGTAACTTTATAATACAAAAAAAACATAATTTGACGCTTCTCAAGGTCGTGAGGACCTCAACTTGTGCACTTTTCCTTGCTCCTGTGTTAGCACGGTTTCCCTGCGAGGTAACAACGCAGTTAAGTCTACACATCCACGATGGACTTGAACAAAAAAAGGAGGCTAAAAACATTCATATACATACTTCAAAGTTAACCCTTAACTGTGCCACTTATTCAACTAACGTGCACAAGGGAAACAGTCACAGAGTGAAACAATAAAGAATAACCTGCCATAGACTTTTACTTGCAGGGTCTCACCCTCCTGCAAACCTCGCTCCCACACAAAAATATGAATTAACAAGGATCCAAGAAGGCATGAATCTATAAGAGACGCCAGACTAGCTCTCCAAAAAATAGAAACAAAAGGTGTCAGACTACTGGGTTCAACTAGATAAAGCACATTTCTTAAATGTAAACGTTAAGAGAAATCCAAAAGATAACCTGTTTTTCTAGTTGGAGACGACAGCATCTGAAATGCTTTGTAAACTCTGCAAGGACATGAGAGCGAACTGCATATTTGCAGGAGGCTCCTGACCTGTGCTTACAATAAAGCCCAGGGAAATTCCCACGGCGCACCCAAGTTCAACAGTGCACTTAAGTTTTGAGATTCACACGCGAGTAGGCTGCACAAATGTTTGCATACACTTTGTTTTGATTTCCAGAAAACAAAATGCATTGGGGGGGGGGAGCTTTCTGATGTCACCAAGAGAGAAAACAAGGATGCAGATTTGAAATCTAGACGTACGGAAATGCAGTAATGTGTCAATGGATTGGGGGTAGCAGTTGTTTGAAAAAGATTCCTTTGTACTGCTTGGCCAACATTGGCCTGTTGGCGTGCAAGTGCATCCACACAATAATGTCTTGTGAAGGTGTGTGGTGTGGACCATGTTGCAGCTTTGCAAATGTCAGCAAAGGGAATATTGTCTAAAAATGCCATTGAAGCTCCAATTTTATGAGTAGAGAGAACTTTAGGGGTTACAGGTAAAAGTATTTTAGCTTTAGCATAACAAGTTTGGATACATTCTACTATCCATCTCAGAGATTGGATTTCTAGAGTGAGGAGGTGAAAAAGCAATACATAATTGCTTAGTTATCCTATAAGTCTGGGTCTGTCAATGTAGCACATTCAAGCTTGTTTGACATCCTGTGTATGTAAGGCTCTTTCTGCAACAGACTGTGGTTGTGGAAAGAAAACCAGTAATTCAATTGACTGATGTGAAAAGGAGAAACCACTTTAGGTAGAAACTTTGGATTTGTCCGAAAGTTAGTGCCAGGATCTCACCAGTACACCAAAGTGAAGTGATGGCTAATAGAAATGCGACCTTCCAAGATAACTATTGCATTTGGCAGGAATATCTGGTTCAAACATAGGTCCCATGACTCTTGGTAGTACAATATTAAGATTCCATGTTGGAGAAGGTGGAAAGTTACCATGTTGGAGAAGGTGGAATGACTCAAGTCCTTTCATAAAAGCCTTAATCACAGGTATTGTGAATAAAAGACGTTTTGTCCATTTTGTAAGTAAGCTGCAATGGGTGCTAGGTATAAGGGTATTGAGGTATACACTAGACCAGAATTTTAGAGAATTTTAGAGATGCAACAAATACAAAAGGATTGCTTGTATTTGTGCACATAGAGAGTTAACCTTTTGCTACTGGCAGTATAGAGCAAAAAGTTTCCATTTGGCAGCATAGCATTGTCTGGTTGTAGGTTTAATGCCTGTTTAAGACTATCCATACATTGTTGAGGTAAATGAAAGTAACTCAATTATATGACTTCAGGAGCCAAATTGTGCAGTAGCAGACAGAGTTACAGCACTCATGTTGGATCTACTAAAACTAAGGTATGGGAGGTATACCACTAATAAAAGTATTGGGAGAAAAGAGTAGGTTAATATCCCGGACCAGTTCACCCATAGGGCACTGGCTTTAGATTGGGGGTGTGGAAACCTGGATGTGAAGTTTGGGCATTTTGGGCTTTTTGGGGTTGCAAATAGGACTATTTGTGGGGACATCCATCTTTGAAAGAACGGTAGGAGAACCTTCGGTTGAAGTTCCTGTTTGTGTACTTGTTGCTGCATCCTGCTGAGCAGTTCTGCAATTTGAATGCTTGTCCCAGGAACATGTTCTGCCAGAATCTGAATGTTGAGATGTATTGCTAAGCACCAAACGGTTTGGGCTAAGCGATATAATTACAGAGTGTGTCCCCCCATTTTTTGTAGATAGTACTTTGTTGCCATATTGTCTGTTCATATTAGTACAACTTTGTGCTGTAGGCTGTAAAAGAGGCAGGAACGCTTTCAATGCTAGGTGAACAGCTTGAAGCTCTAGCTAAATGGTATTTAGGCTTCTGTATTGGAGTCTCATACACCCTGAATTGTTAGATCCCGAAGGTGAGCTTTCCAATCTGTCAGGGAAACATCTGCTGTAAGAATGACTTGGGGAACTGGGTCTAGAACGGCTGCTCTTTGGATAGATTTTGTGCATTCCACCACTGCTGAGAGCAATGTGTGCGGCTATCAACACTAGATCGATTAATTGACCCTGTGACTGTATCCACTGACATGAGAAGCACTCTTGTAGCGATCTCATAGGTAATTGGGCATGTGGATTTATTGATATGCAGGATGCCATCATGCCCAAAAGATTCATGACCAAATTGACTTTTACTTGGGAGGTTGAAGGTGTTCGATTAGTGATACAATGTTCTGTATTCTGTCTGTATTTGGGCATGCTAGTTCCAAATGAGCTTTGAGCATAGCTCCTAAATATGGCTGTACTGGAGATGGTCAAAAGTAGGGTTGTTGCAGATTGATGGTAACCCTAATTAATGTAATAGGGTGAGAGTTTGCGGTTTATGCTGTTTGCATTGTTGGGAGCGGTTTGCCTTTATCAACCAATCGTCCAGGTAAGGAAACACATGTGCATTTTGCCTGAGCAGATGTGCTGCGACTACCTTTAAGCATTTTGTAAATACCTTTGGTGAGGTGGTGACTCCAAAGGGATGTTTCCCTTGGAAGAGAAACCGTTGGTATTTTCTGGGTGATGGGTGTATGGGTACGTGGAAATAGGCATCTTTCGGATACATAGCTGCCATGAAGTTGCCTTATGTAGCAGTGGAATAACCTCCCGGAGAGTGACAAGGTGGAAGTGTTCTTAAAGGATATACTGATTGTTCTGAGATACAGAATGGGTCGAAGTGAGCCATTTGTTTAGGGAATAGTGAGTATACTCCTGTTCTGTGATTATGGTGGTCTTTGGACTTGTTCTATAGCTCCTTTGAATAATAGAACTGGTATCTCTTGTACTAGTAGAGATTGATTCAGAAAGGATAGTTTGTGTTTGCGAGGTGGAATTTGTTGCAGGAGTTGTGATAAGCTCTACACAATAACTATGTTGCATAATGTTCAACATCCACTGATCTGAAGTAATGCTTGTTCATGCCGGTAAAAAGTTTTAAAGACGTCCCCCGACAGGTGTTAAATGGTCGGGGAAATGATAAGAAAGTAATTGCTTGGTGTTTGTATTTGGGTTTCGGGTATTATTTCCATAACCGCGATGGTTGCAGTTATTTCCCCTGAAAGATCCTCTATAAAAAGGTTTTACCAGTGGTGGATTGAGCTTGATTTTGCAGGTGTCAGTGGAGGAAGATCTAGCACCCTGTTTGTATTTGAGCCTATGAAAGGAAACTCGATATGTGGAAGTTTGTACGGTCCCCATTGATTTGGCAACCTCCTTTTTGTCCTTTTTCATTTTCTCAAGCATTGCGTCCAGCTGAGGACCAGAGAGGTGCTCTTTGTCAAAGGGGAAATTGATATTTGTTTGTTGCACTTCAGGTTTGAAACCTGACATACGCAGCTAAGAATGTCACTTGTTGTAATTATTTGTGTCTTGACATGATGTAACATTCCTTTAAGGACTGGTAACTATTGTGACCCCACTTTGAGCAGTGGATAATGTTTCAAAAAGTAAGTCATCTTCCACTGGGTCTTTATGTAAAGACAAATTATGAAAAGCTACAGCTCTGACTATTAGATCCTAATAGGTAGAGGCATCATCTGTTGGTGATGGACGAGTGGGGTAAAGGTCTGGGTCTGTATTTTCTTGTGGCTCTATGTCATTTAGAACCCAAGCATCCCCAGGATGCATCCCCTCTGGCATATCATCCTTTTCAATTAAAGGTGAATGAGGAGATGTGTGGCCAAAACTCAGAATTTTGTGGTGAATCAGAAGACGGAGTGGCTGGTAGTGGTGGGTCTGGTGAGGTAGGTACAAAGAAGCAAAAGGCTAGTAGCAATGTCCTTTTTCTTCTTTCTAGGAGTTTGTATAGGAAGATCTGTATCCTATTAGAAAGCTGTCTTTTAGATGGTTGAGGCTTTACTGGTTGAAGAATTATCTTCTTGGCTCCGGGTTGAATTTACAGCATTTTCTGTTTCGGATTGAGCCTTTCCCTGCATAATATTGGGGATTGGTTCGCGCGAAGTTCTCGGTCCGAACGTGAAGAATTTCGGAGCCTAATAAAGTTTGTTTTGGTGTGGCGGGTGGACAGAACCAAACCACTATGGCCCTGGTCTTTCGGGACCGAGGTGGATGTTCAGTGAACAGATGAATGAGAATTGGAAAAGTGGAGGCCTTAATTTCGGTGCGGAGTCCGAGAGCGGGTCATGCGAATCTTTTTGTCTGTGCGTGCCATGGCTTTTTATGCAGTGGCGGACCAGACTCAGCTTTGTTCGGATGAAACAGATTTTTTTTAGTTTTGGGATCGGAGACAGTTGTACTCACAGACCGATGTTTTTGAGCAGAATCTAGACTGGATAAATCCTGTTCTATGTTAGAACCAGAATCAGATTAATGGATAGTAAAGGATTCCTCTTGAGCTGCTGAGGCTTCCTCTTCTGACTGAAGATGTCCGGTGAGTCGTCTGGCTGTCCACTCAGCATTTCTTGGTATCCGGTGCATTGGTCTTGGGAGTGCCTTTTTGGTCCAAATGATCTGTAGTGCTCACAGTTTTCCTCTCAATGATCGGGCGAGAGGCATAAATTGCAGTATAGTAACGTGCTTTAGACAATACAATTGATTTGAACTCCTTGTTAGCAAACCGAAGGACGCTGGAGAGAAACTCAAACCGGAGCACGCAAGATTACATCTGAACCAGTCAGCGAAAAAACAATCTAAAGATGGAGTCAATGGCCATGTGCGCGATCACCAAAGAGAGGAGTCGCATAATCTCATGACTCAAACAACGTCTTCGAAGAAAATCAACTTGTAATCATCCAAGCCCAACACTAGATGGAGGGCTTATGCACTGCATGTGCATCTACAGCACACATGCCTCGAACATTCTGTTACCAAATATTAATGTTTTTTCCGCATTGAAATCCTGTTCCAAGAGGATCACCAACAGATGGCAATAATCTAGAAGACTGAGAATCTAAAACAATGCTCGTCTTAGAGTACTGAAGCAGTTCCCACTTTTGGCTGCTGCAAACTGCACTACATAAACGTGTGGATGTTATATTCATCTATAGAAACCCTCTATTATCTACAACAGTGCTAAGGATTGAAGTTTAACCGGTATTAGCTTGACCTCAAAAACTCCTCTACTTTCCATAACACAAGCTAGATCGCATTTATTAATTGTGGTCTCTTGGGAGAGAAAAACTCTGTTTTATTTAGACCTTAGTCTTTAAAACCAAATCGAATAGAATTCAGGATAATGTACATAATTAGTTATTAATAAAACAGTGTACAACTTTTGTTAAAATCTTTAAAAAAAAAAGCATAAAACATACAGAACATTCTACTTAAAATCCGAATTATCTTAGTCTTTTAAAGTCAGGGCTGTTCATTATCTTCATCAGTCCACCATTGCTATAAGGAGATTAAAAGGTATTTATTAATTGTAATTGTACATTTGTAAACACTGGATTCCCAGAGAGACTGCTTACAAGTGCACAGAACCAGAGGGAGTGACACATTTGAGAGGATATGCGATTTGTGCTAGCATTGCAGCAGACAATGGCTCAAAGACCTATTCTAAGGAAGTTCCCTGAAACAGCAGGGTTCATTTTTGCCATTAAAAAGCTAATTCTACCCTTACTGCAAACATCACGTATTACAACAATGTCCAATTATCGAAAACCTCCCTAAAGAGATGTTCGCAGTACTTGAGGACTAAGGGGAACATACATTTTCTCAGAGTTTTGAATGTGATCTATGAATGAACTTGCAGACTACCTTGATTTCTTTGAGCAGGAGTAATGTGTTTGTTGTATATCCTGTCAGGTCCTAGCAGCATTATTTTGCACAATCTTGAACGGTCAAGTGCATCTGTAAGTTAAGGGCTTTGGCATAGTCTTGTGTGAAGAGGCTGTTTTGCTTAGCTTTATATGCATTCATATTGATGTTAATTACAATCCAATATGGACTGTACTTGAAAGACTCAAATATTGTGTTCTTTTAGGGATTCTAAATAGTCCTAAAGAGTGCATAGGTTACAGATCACCTTGAGAAGCGAAGGTGTGGTTTAATGATGTCCAATCACTGTAAGCGTACATGTTTGGGTATGGTAACCCCATCCCAAAAATTTGAACCTGGTATGCAATGAGTTAGAGTTTATTCTACTTTCTCTAGTTTTACCAAGACACAAAGATAGGCAGAGGCCTAACCTAAGTCCTCAGCACTTTAACCTTCTGTTTATATTCAAATGGGCATTTGTGTCAAGTATTATTAGAGTACATCTGTAAAGCCAGGCCCCTGCAAAGCAAGTCAAGCGTAGTCATTGCAAGTCCACTCACTTGTTTTCAGCATCCTTCCTCAACTTCATGTGCCAAATAGCATTCTTGAACTTGCGCTTCCAAAATAAAATTTGCTGCTCCCCACTAACCAAACGTGTGAAAGGTAAACATTTTTGTCTCAGTCTACATCTGTAACTGTTTTGCAAGAACCACTTACACTGTAATATTATTTGTATAGCATGTTTTTGCTAAAACAGGAGATAAGAGAATATAAACAATGAATCTGGTGGGTAAATAGGATGATGCTTATTTTAAGACATATCTCATATAAAGTTATTTACGAAGAAGCAGTTTAATAGCTGTTCCCTGCAAAGACAGCAGCATAAAAGTAAAAAACTGGTTCACAGATAGAGAAAAATATAGCGTCCTGAAACAGGTTACCCATATACATTCCATGTTGATTGTGTTGCATAAAAAATATAGGGTAGAGCAATAGGTGTTACTACAGTGGTTAAGTTTCAGGGCACCAGGTTACTCACGTCTGGAGAAAATGTGAAGTTTAGAGTTTCTTATGAAATTTCAGGTGCTTAAGCTGACCTCAGTTCAGTGTATGATGGAAGTTGAAAGAATTTCCTGGCATCTGGGCATTTACACTGTAAGACTAATTTCTGGGTTTTTTAATTTAAGTGTAAATTGTACATTCAGTCCAAGATAGGAGTGTTAATTTTGGTGCACATTGGACAAACAATTTGTTGGTGTAGACGGTGCCCATTAACAAGCAAAGTGCTTACTGTAAAGATAATTTTATAGGCAATTAAAAGGGAGCTCACTAGAGAAATCAGACAGTCAGATTAGCATGGTCGTGTTACTTTGTCCAAGGACACATTTGCCTGGCATATTGTAGACTTGTAGGTTGTTTGTTTGAAAGATGGCCCATGTAACAAAAAAACATTGCCCTTCATCCATATTACTAAAGTGAGTTAAACCAAAGCACATGATTTTAAGATCATCTCGAGATTAGAGTATGAGCATCTACAGGCATTTCTACAGAAGACAGCCCTGGGACTCAAATAAGACTTCTCCTTTCACAATTCAATGATAAGCCGATCGCGAAAGCCCATACCTGTACAACTCAATTTCTTCTACAGGAGAAACGTAAAATACAAGATCATTACAAATTTACAGAGCCTACAAGGTATGTCACCATGCTGTTCAACATGAAATTGAACAGGCTTTCTCCTACTCGGCTCTACAAATACAGTACTCAAACAGTCTTTTCCCAACACTTACAAGTTAAGAATAGTTGTGGACAAGGTGCATTTAAAAACATACTAGAAAGTTAAACATACAGAAAAATAATACGTTCATTTTTCACTCTTCACACAAATAAAAGTTTGCACAATGATGTTGCACCACAAAATCTGCCCCATGCTAGTGAACACCATTTGTAAAAAATCATTTTTTAGCTTATTTTCTACCTCTCCCCATTTTCTTAAAGGCCACATTAGTTTAAAGTTCTGTAGTGTTAAAGGCATTTACGGCGTTCCTCAAATTACTTTAAGCAACACTCAAAGCAACCACAAATAAACAAAATAACAAGAAAGCAAAAGAAATGGAGACACCCCTGAAAAAAAACTAACATCCGCGCACAAAAGAAGCTCTACAATAAATCCCAAATATATCCAGAGCTGTGAATAGGTCCGAAATTAGTCTCAATTTGTGATATGTAATTTGAAGGTGTGTATAAAAGAAAATAGCAACATGAGACATGTGATGTGAATATAAGAAGAACAATACTGCACCAGCAGTACACCAATGCAACATATACTAAGGTAATGAGATAAATGAAAAACAAAATTGGCTGCAATACCAGGATATGCCTAGTCATCAATATCTTCACAATGAGGACAAAAATACAATATTAAACAAGTGTGTGCATTCTTTGGAAAGATTTATCATTTACATGCTCCAAGGACAATAACTATCTACCGTCTCAATGCTCGAAAGGAGGCCAACTCTAGCGGAACAACTGCAGTGAAAGAAAGAAATTTAAATCCCAACCTAACAGGCATTTTAAGGACCACTGACGTACAATTACCTCACTTTGACCTTAAACCTTCAAGGATGCAGGCATTTTTTTGTACTGGAATCGGTTCTTGGCATAGTGGGCAGAGGAGAGGGTGTGGGGTATTTGCAGGTACTGTGGTGGACTGGTAGGGCTATGTATAGAAACTCAAGCTTTTGGAGCTGTTAAGACAGATGAATTCCTCCATATCCCTCCAGGGATGAGACATTTCATAAATGTAAATGTACAGGAATTTATATAGCGCAAATCACCAACCGGTTTCTAAGCGCTTGCTTAGGGAATCCGTCCTGGTATTCCCCTGTGAGATAACCCCGGCAGGGTATCCGCAAGGTGAAAGCCAGGCATCCCGCCGCGAGGGGCCGTTGTGGAGATTAAGTAAGCTATTGCCCAGAGTCGCAGAGTGTGAACCCGTGAATCGAGTAGGCACCGGAGCGAGAATTGTCGAGTCCATGGACATTTTAGGACTCAAGACCCCGCCGAGCCGGGAATTGAACCCTGGTCCCGGGCTGACCTCTGCTTCCAGGTCTGCCTCCTCCAACCAGTGAGCCACACTTCTCCACATTTGTAAAGTTTGTTGGTTTGAACGCCACCTCCCCCCACCTCAACCAGTTTAGAAAAACCAACTTTTGTTGATAACTTTTATTGGATTTTGGAAAACAATAATATCATCAAAAACATGGCAAAGTAAATGTTCAAAAGATCATACCTGGTCAAAATATATGAGGATGTTTTGTTATCAGGAACAATGATCGACAGGCATGATTTGGTACAAGGAATATACTTTTCCGAATACAGTCCCACCTGTAACCACAGGTATGTTTACCCGATGAGTTATCCTTAAAGGTACTGAAATATTCAACCAATGAATCTCTTATTCGGCGATGCTTGTGGGAAACATCCTCTAGCTTTGAATAAAGGAAGATGTAAAATGCAACATCGGTCCATACCTCTCCTCTATTTTACAACACTTGGAGGAGGAGGAGGCTGCATCTCTCCATGCTTGAGCAATGTCCCTTTTGTGAGTCAGTCACAATCAGATACGTTCTGTTCTTGTGAATCCCTCACCATCAATTACATTTAAGAGGGTCACCGTGGGGTTAAGGTCCAGTGGTCTGAGCAGTACAGTAATGAAGATTTCGAAAATGCCCTTCAAAAGGGTTTCAATTTGGGGCATAACCATACAGCATGAATGAAATCACCTATTGCTGTGTGGCATCTTAAGTATTCTGGCCCGCTCCTGTATGAAATTTCCAGAGCCTCGCTGGTGTTAAATAGACCCGAAGCAGATATTGGACAAGCCTGTTGATGACTGCCGACTTCTTAAGGGCCATAAGGGCAAATGTATACTTCTTGTCCTCCAGGTGCACAACCCTCCACACACACTTAGCAAGAGATTAGAGTGCCATCGGAATACAAATAACATTTCAGCACAAAGTTGTTGACCAAGATGGGTAGAGAGCATTCGTTTGTGCTGACAAGACTGTGTGAGGAAGGGAGTGTGCAAGCACAGATTCCACTCCCTGAGAATATTTTATAAATACGAGAATTCTCTATCATCAAGCTGTTGTGTTGCATTTGAATGGAAGGATTTAATCTATTTTAGACTAAAGCACAATTTACTAAGAGACATTAGTTAGTGATAGATTCCTTACCTTAGAATATCCCCAGGCGTCAGACTGGATCCGGAAACTTTTGCATAGCAGTACCCTTGCGCGTTGGTAGGCGTCGTCTGCGGCTCCCCGTCAGTCGTCGGCGTTGTGGGCGCCGTGATGACGTCGGAGTACTTAGACGCCGCCTCCGCGTGCTGACGTCAGTTCTTAGACACAGCTTTTCTGCGCCAGAAACGCAGAGCTATGCCAAAAACCAACACTGGTGCCATGAAACTAGGGCCCTGAAAGGGGATGACCTTAACCCTAGATATCGGTTCGCAGAACGGGGAGGATGGGTGGGTCGGTAAGGAATCTATCACTAACTAATGTCTCTTACAGATATATCGTTACACAAGTAGTAACTTGTGCATCTGAAAGAGACACGTTAGTGATAGATTCCTTACCTTAGAATAGATACCCCAGCAATACCAACCCCGGTGTGGTGGGTCTGCGAACCAATAATCACACCAGAAAGTCCTGGAGGACGGAACGGCCAAAGAAGCCATCCCTCCGGACTTGACTGTCCAGGCAATAATGTCTTGCAAACGTGTGCAGCGAGGCCCACGTAGCTGCCTGGCAAATGTCCTGCAAGGGCACACCTCGGCCCGAAGCAGTTGTACTCGCTGTGGCTCGAGTGGAATGAGCCCTCAGCCCCACAGGGGGTTCCTTCTTAGCCAAGGAGTAACACGCCTAGATACACAAGATGATCCACCGTGAGATGGTCCGCTTGTGCACCGCTTTCCCTTTCTTAGCGCCCACGTAACCAACAAAGAGTTGGTCATCCACCCGGAACTGGCGTGTGCGATCCAAATAATATGAGAGCGCACGTTTTGGGTCCAGACGGTGGAGCCTCTCTTCCTCTCTCGAGGGATGCGTAGGCGGAAAGAAGGTGGACAAGGTGATAGATTGCCCAATATGGAAGGCCGTGACTACCTTGGGTAGGAAGGAGGGCCTTGTCCGTAACACAACGTTGTCCGGATGGACTGAAAGGAAGGGAGGTTTACAGCATAGAGCCTGGAGCTCACTCACTCTCCTGGCAGAGGTGATGGCTACCAGGAAGGCAGTCTTCAAAGTGAGAAGGCGAAGAGGGCAGTTGTGAAGTGGCTCAAAGGGAGAGCACATCAGAAATGTAAGAACCAGGTTCAAGTCCCACTGAGGCATCACGAAGGGAACAGGAGGGAACGTATGTGTGATGCCTTTCAGGACTCTATTAACGATAGGGGACTTGAACAAAGAAGGTTGATCAGGCAGCCTCAGAAAGGTAGCCCTTGAGAGTGCCCAGAGCAGAGCCCTGCTGGGCAAGAGAAAGAAGAAAGAGAAGAACCTCAGAAAGAGGGGCATTAAGGGGATCCACAGCCTTTGCTGTGCACCATGCCACAAATCTGTTCCACCTGCAGGCATATACCGACTTTGCGCAGGGACGCCTGGTTGCCAGAATGATGTTGCAAACTTCAGGAGGCAAGTCAAATGGCCTCAACTGTCGCCGCTCAATCTCCAAGCATGGAGGTGGAGACTGGACAGGTTCGGGTGTAGGACCGTCCCCTGCTGCTGTGACAGAAGGTCCTCCTGAAGAGGCAGACAAACCGGGGGATCGACTGACATACTGAGTAGCTCGGGATACCAGTACCTTCGTGCCCAGTCCGAAGCCACTAGGATGACTTGTGCCCGGTCGCACCGGATCTTCTTCAGCACTCTGGGCAGAAGTGGTATAGGCGGAAAGGCGTACAATCGGCCGCAACTCCACTCGCAACGAAAAGCGTCTCCGAGCGAGTGCCGCCTTGGAAATTCCAACGCGCAGAACTGATGACATTGCGCGTTCTCTTCGGTGGCGTATAGATCTAACCAAGGCTCTCCCCACTGCAGAAAGAGACCTTGCGCCACATCCGAGTTCAGACGCCATTCGTGATCCATCATGCACCGGCGGCTGAGTTCGTCCGCCCTGGCGTTCAGAGAACCGACCAGGTGTTGAACCACCAGAGTCACGCCCTGATGTTCCAGCCATTGCCAGAGGCGCAGAGCCTCCTGGCAGAGGGTCCACGACCCCACCCCGCCCTGTTTGTTGCAGTACCACATGGCGGTGGTGTTGTCCGTGAACACCTGCACTACACTCCCCTGGACAGAGGGGAGGAATGCCTTCAGTGCTAGACGAATCACCAGCAGCTCCAGAAGGTTGATATGGAGCCGGGACTCCGCCGGAGACCAGAGGCCTCTGATCTCCGCCTCTCCCATGTGGCCTCCCCAGCCCTGGAGGGACGCGTCCGTCACAACTACGTGCTCTGGTTGGGGAAGGGAGAGGGATCTGCCGCTGACCCAATCGCGGTCCGTGAGCCACCACTGCAGCTGTCTCGCAGTGCCCTCCGAGTTCAGGACATGGTCGGACAGGTTGCCCTGATGCTGGGCCCACTGAAACTTCAGGTCCCACTGTAGAGCCCGCATCCGCCACCGGGCGTGATGCACCAGAAGGATGCAGGAAGCCATCAGCCCCAGAAGCCGCAGCGTCAACCTGACCGAAACCCGGGATAAAGGCTGGAAGATTGGAATCAGAGCCTGTATATCCCGAACCCGCTGTTCGGGTGGGTAAACCCAAAACTGCCCGAGTCGAGAACCGCTCCGATGAAAAGGAGCTTCTGAGAGGGACACAGGTGTGACTTCGGCACATTGATGGAGAACCCCAGCTGGTGCAGGAGATCCGCCGCAGTCTGGAGGTGGCTGACGACTGTCTGGGGCGAGCCCAGCTTCAACAACCAGTAGTCGAGGTAGGGGAAGACTGAGACCCCCAACCTGCGCAGATGAGCTGCGACCACCGCCATCACCTTCGTGAACACTCGTGGGGCACTGGTAAGGCCGAAGGGGAGCACGGTAAACTGAAAGTGCTCGTGGCCTACCGTGAACCGCAGGTAACGCCGGTGGGCCGGCAGGAGGGGGATGTGGAAATACGCGTCCTGCAAGTTCAACGCTCCCATCCAGTCTCCTGGGTCCAGGGCAGCTAAGACCTGAGCCAGTCAGCATTTTGAACTTCTCCTTCCGGAGGAAGCCGTTGACGTTCCTTAGATCCAAGATAGGGCGTAGGCCCCCTTTGCCCTTCTTGGGTACCAGAAAGTAGTGGGAGTAGCAACCACGTCCTACTTCTGGCCCAGGAACGCGCTCGATGGCCCCATTGGCATAGAGGGCCGAAACTTCCTCCTGCAGGAGCCGCAAGTGATCCCCCGATACGCGGTGGTGTTGCGGTGGCAAAGCTTGAGGAGTCGTCTCGAAGGGGAGGGAGTAGCCCCTCCGGACGATCTGCAGCACCCACCTGTCCGAAGTGACAGTGCGCCAGTGAGAGTGTTGATGGCGAACCCTGCCCCCCACTGGCGTCACATGGGCCAAAAAGCACGGACAAAGAGGGTTTAGAGGCGGATGCTGCGGGGGAAATGTGTGGACTGACCTCGCCGTTGTCCCGAACCGCCTCCACGGCGGTTTCCATGGCCGCCACCGCGCTGGATGTTAGTCTGCGGAGAGTGGCTGGCGCCACGTGTGGGGACGCCCCTTCCTTGGCCACGAAAGGAGCGAAAAGCAGCCGTTTGCTGGCGCGGGCCGAGAGGCCCAAGGACTTGGCCGTAGCCCTGGAGTCCTTCAAGTGCTCAAGTGTGGTCTGCCTTGTCGCCAAAAAGGCGACGGCCATCGAACGGCATGTCCATCAGAGTGTTCTGGACAACTGCCGAAAATTTGGCGGACCTCAGCCAGGCGTGGGGTCTCACCGCCACCGTCGTTGCCATTGCTCTGCCCAGCGAGTCGGTGGTATCCAACCCACACCGGATAGAATACTTGGCTGCATCTCGGCCCTCCACAAGGGCTTGGCCGAGTTTGGCCCGTACCTCCAACGGACACTGGCAGCACTTCCGCCACAGTCTCCCACAGAGAGTGGGTGTAGCCGCCCAAGAGGCATGCGGTGTTGAAAGACCGCAGTCCCAAACTAAGGGAGGAGAATATTTTCTTTCCATAATTCTCATACCTCTTGGATTCCCTGTCCGGCGGAGCCGACGGGAATGCGGTCTGGGAATTGGAGGCCTGGATGACCAGACTTTCGGGGGGGCAGGGGGGGGCGGGTGGACAGGAAACATGGGTCGCCCGGGGCCTTGCGGTGGCGTCTGGCCAAGTTCCCATCTACGGGCGAACCCATAGCGGTCTTGGACCAGGTGCCCAAAAGAACGTCGGTCAAGGCCTCATTAGAGGGCAGCAGAGGCTCGGCCGAGCTTGTCTGCGGTTTAAGGACCTCAGTGAGGAGGTTAGTCCTCACGGCCGCGACGGGGAGCTCAAGGCCCAAGGCCTTGGCAGCCCTCGTCAACACCACACTATAGGTTGCCCCCACCTTCGAAGCCACAGTAGGAGGAGAGACAAAACCAGTGTCTGGAGAGGTGTCCAGGCCACTGGCCTCCCCAAGGTCTCCTGCCCAGTTCTCCTGAGACTGACACTCCCTGGTCAGAGGGTCTTCAGACACCTCCCAATCCTCCTCATCACCCATCTCCTGATACTCAGGGTTGTCAATCAATGGGGCCGGTTTGTAGAAGTGGAAATCTCCAAACGGCGTCGGATGCGGCGCCCAGCGGCGCCGCTCCGACGTCGGAACCGGAGCAAAGGAGGAATCGGGGGCGCCGCCGCCCAAGGACGGCGCCGGAGGCGACACCTGACGGACTGACGCCGGGGGGGTCGTAAGGTCCACCGGTGACGATCCAGAGCCCAAGGAAGGTCCAGCGGTGTCCCGCGGCACCAGACCCAAAGGCGCCGGGGCGGCTTGACCTTGCGATGCCGGGCCAGAAGGCGCTGGCGGTGTCGGGATCGTGGGGCCCTGCGGCGCCGGGCCCGAAGGCGCTGGCGGCGTCGGGGCTGAAGCACCCGACGGCATCGGGGCCGAAGCCCCCGACCCGCTAGGGGCCCCAGACGGGTCCGCTGGGCCCGGAGGCGCCGCGAAGCCCGTCGGAGGAGAAAGGGACCTCATGGCCAGGAGGAAGCGCTCAATCTCCTCCGGCGTCGCGTCTCGCCCAGGGACCGGAGGGTGTGGGGCGGAACGTGACGCCCGCGACTCCGAAGGAGCAGCGTGGGCGGTGTCACCCGAACCCCCGGCCGCGTGAGCGTCGGGGGGGGGATCAGAAGAGCGATGACGCCTCTTCGACTTCTTGTGCTTCTTACCTGAAGACGACTTCGACCCGGAGGAGTTGGGCCGACTCCCGGAGCTTTGGTGGCTCCGTCCCCGCGACCTGTCCCTCGACCTCCCCTGGGACCGGCACCGGGACCTCACGCAGCGCAGGCTGACTGCCGGAGTTCGAGTCTCCTACGGGACCGCTCCCGCCTGGCTTTCGAAGAGAGGGCCCGGCAGTCAGAGCAGGCCTGGTCGTCGTGGTCGACGCCTAGACAAGTTAGGCACAGGTGGTGAGGATCCGTGACCGACATCGTGCGGTCGCGATCTTCACAGTGCTTGAAACCAGGCATCCCGACGGCACCGATCGGAGTCGCAAGACTTCGAGAAGGATCAAAAATGATCTCAAAAAAGTTAGTTAAAAATTGACTGGGTTACTGCTTTTTCCAGATCTGCGCTGGCTGGCGCGGAAAAAGAACTGACGTCAGCACGCGGAAGCGGCGTCTAAGTACTCCGACGACGTCATCACAGCGCCCACGACGCCAACGACGGACGCGGAGCTGCAGACGACGCCTACCGACGCGCAAGGGTAGTGCTACACAAAAGTTTCCGGATCCAGTCTGACGCCTGGGGATATTCTAAGGTAAGGAATCTATCACTAACGTGTCTCTTTCAGATATGGATTACTAAATGTAGAAGGCTGATGTGCTTGACCACATTGCATGTTTCATAGGTCTTGCAAAACGATGGCTGTCATTTTGACTTTTGTCAGAGGCATTAAAGAGGACTTTTCTGTTATTGATGCGAGTCAATCCAGTTACACTGCTTGGAGTAAATCTACTTACACTAAATTATTAAAGGGTAAGCTCTCACCTTTTGTTAATCATGTGCATGTATTTAACTTTATAGCCATAGAGATACTGTTTATTAAATACAGCTGGGCAGTTGCACTAGCGCCAGGTTTCTATCAGGATGCATGGCTTGCTTGACAACAGGAGGTCCTAGATATTGAAGACATTTTGACATTGCTTTCAGGAACTAATTTATGCGTTTGTGTTTACTAAGATTGTGGTGTCTCAGATCTCAAACTATTACTGTTAGGGTACATGATGGAGGGTGCTAATATTAGGATTTTTGGGGGTCGTTAGATACCAGAACATAAATGTTTTAAGAGGTGACTTCATCCGGTTAATGGCAGGGCTGATTAGTGGCCAGACCGGTTAGTAAGATGTCTACTACATAGCACTCTGAAGTAAATCCCATATCATACAGGATATTGAGCAGAAATGGTTACTGGATGAGTGACTTATACAGTATAAATACTAGAAAGCTTTTCCTTCATGCTGGTTTTTCAATGAGAAACATTATGGCAGCAAAAAGCAAAGGTCTTCTGCAACTGCATCAGTTTGGAAATTAATTTCAAAGACCTTTGTAGAAAAAGGGCCATTATCCAGTTTAGAAATTCAGCCACAGATACATTTCTCAATATTATGTATATGTGTTTCGGAGAAGCTGTAGTTATTTAGATATTGAACGAGTTAATTTCCTTTGGTACTGTTCCTTCTGGTGGATCCTCAAACTAACCACAGATAATTCATCATTAGAATATTCCCCAGGCGCCATACTGGATACAAAAACTTTTCATAGCAGTCCTCCTGCAAACCACTAGGTGGCACTGTACAGCTTCACAGACTTTGGACTGTGAGCCAGGGGAGCCACATAAAACATCCCACTCTGCGCGCTGTCAGTTCCTTTCCTTTCTGCGAGTTCAAATGAGGATCCGGATCTTTGCTCGCACTTTCTTTGGTCTTTGGAAGACTCCCAATACAAAATCCAATGTGCAAAGGAAGATGTACCCTCCTTAAACTACAGAGTTCAAACCATGCAATAACGGCAGGAAACAGATGTTGGTAACTGATTAACACAAGATGTGTCTTTTGGTGTTGGATTTGGGGCATGACTCCAAGTCATGCCATGAATGCACCCTCAAAGCGGTACAAAAGGGGGTGGTGATGGACGGAGCATCTGAGCCAATCAAACACTCACACCCAGTCAACAGATCTGGGTTTAATCCATCACCATTCTTTAGCCCACTCTGCCACCCCAGTTCAGACATGGCCATATGCAAATCAGTCTGACCCTGTGCCTCATGGGAACAGTCCAGCCCGAATTGCCAAGCCAGGCCTTCCCTGGACCGGAAACAAGCTTCCTAGGACCGGTTTCTGGCATTCCAGCAGGCTTGCTTGAATCCAGAGGCAAAGTGAGCAAGGGACTCACGTCCGAGCATACCCTGCCAACTTATGGCGAACAAAGCGGTACAAAAGGGGGTGGTGATGGACGGAGCATCTGAACCAATCAAACTCTCACACCCAGTCAACAGATCTGGGTTTAATCCAATGCACCCTCAAGCACCTGAAGTGAAGCTGTACACCCCAGAACCATTCTTGGACTTCATGCAAGTCCCGCGCTCCAAACTGAAGGGACACTGCACCCCTTACATAATGTGGGCCCAGGTGACAAATTTAGACCAAATATCCTGAATAAAGAGACGTGGTAGGTTGGCAGCAAGCAGCCAGTGTAACATCCACTACTTGTGCTGGGAGAGAAAACATTTGCACTGCTGCTTGGACAATAAATCCTCCAAAATAGGTAGCTAAAATGGAATACATTTATGCAGAGTCAAAGGCTCAGAATACCATAACCCAGCCTGGAGCGATTAGTAGGAGCTGTGGTAGGTCCTGCCTAATTTTCTAAAGGTCCATGGGTGCAGAGGCAAAAAGGCATACAGGAGGTCAAAGAATAGCAGAGCGTGTCTCCTAGACACCTTTGACAGGGTAGTTCTACAGCAGTACTTCCAAAATTTTAGAATCACAACCCAATTTTTAGAACAAACTTTTGGGACCCACTTAGTTTAATGGACATGAGGCAGGACGATTTAAAAAAAATATAATAATGGACATGCTTTAAAAATGCTTTGAAGTACCAAAATAACATAGTCTTTGATATGTTTTGCGTTCCTCTCCAAGAGCAATTATTTGTAAATATCACAACCTTGACTGCGCCCTTCGATATGCCTTTATGGAACTGTAGCTAAAATGTTGATCTGATCATAAAAGTGCCTGATGGTGAAGTCCACTGGAGCAAGAATACTTTTTAGAGTCGGGTGCTGGCCTGTGGCATCTGAACTAAAATGACATGGCTTCTGAAAAATCTTTATATTGATACCAGTTATATTAGCAAATCTGAAAATTCTCTTCTGCAGCAGAGTACAGGATACGGTCTCATATCTATGTTTGTGCTAAAATTAACTATATGTGAACTTCATACACAAGTGGGATGATTCTGTATGATCACGTATAGTGAGCACATTCTCTGTTCAAATGGCTTTAAATAGTTAAAAAAAATAAAACAGCAGCCAAAAATACAGGAAGGTACACAGGGGGTCTTCCTTGTGAATACTTGCAATAGGATGGTTTTAAAACTGGATTTAAGGATGTAGTTCAGCAGAGGTGCTGGAAAAATGTTCAGAGAGGGGCGCTGACATCATTGAAGTAATAGGGATTGTGAAAAATCCTCGCTTTACTCAAAGTCAAATAAATGTATTCGGCATGAGAGTGGTAAGGGTGTAGTATGTAGGTGGCGATGCATTTTGGCACACACTGTCTAAAATATATAATATATTGTGCGGTAGCACGGTCATTTGCACATTTTTTATTGAATTGGCTACTAAATTTGCACAGACAATTTTACTGATAAAACTATACAGTACACAAATGTGTGGAAATCTGCTTTCAATGAATACATCTAGTCTTCCATCTCACTGCAGAAAACCAAAAAAATGTGATTCCTTTTTGGTTTCCTAACTGCTGATATATTATGAAATGTGTGCAGTTCATTTCAAGGAGTGGGCTGCTGGTTCCTGTCGTTACAGCTAGGACGCTCGCACATTGAGTGGGTAGGAACATCAGTTGATGCTCCGTATGTTAGGAAAACTACCATACGGAGCATCAACCGATGTCCTCTAGGTTCATCCAGAAGTTACACTGTGTGTCTATATATATTATATTACACTACATGTTTAATATCTTAGGGTACTGTACTACACAGACACGCACCTACACCATCCCTACAAGAGTAGGTATATCAGGATCTCCCGGTCCTGACGAAATGCCAAGATCCCTCGGACTATAAAAGATATTAAACATGTTGACCCCTCTCACTTCCCATACAATGATTTGAGCTTGAGAGTCCTAGAATGTCCTTCTCCAGCTACGACTCTTTATTCTTTTGTTTTTACTTTAGCAGAGGAACCCAGCTAATAAAGAACCCTGTGGGATTCCTGTAGCTATTTTTATCTTGCACACACCATTTATCCATCTCTAGTCATGCCACTTCTAAACATGCGCCCCTCCACCCTTTCAATCTCATTTCGGCAAAAAGAAAAGCCCTCTGGCAAAGAACCCCTGGCGGGCCTGTTAGGCATTGCAGGACCAGTGCAACGAGGAGCTGCCCGATGATGAAGCATGACATCCCTTGGTGTATGTGAGGGCCCTTTCTCCTAAAGGAGCTACTCCTCATCTGTCCTTTCTTTGACACCTGGAACACAATAAACACCTCCCCACTCCCTTCTTGCTGCTGCAATTAGGAACTGCATATCCTTGTTCTTTCAATTGACGCATTGGGAAGTGTGTGATGGACCTGTGTTAAGCCCCAGTCTCTCTCTTTGTGCTTTGTTTCACCTACGTGGGTAATACAGAATAGCCACATCTGCACTGTTAACAATATGAGCAATAAGCCCCAGAAGAGCCATAAAATCTAGAATCTAAATATCAGCTTTAAACATATGTTGCAAATTGAACCATTTTGTCAAACATCAGCACACGAGATCAGAAAAGAGATACATTTTCGTCTTGTATACACGCTTTTCAATTTTGGTATAACTATATTTTTTCAAACAAACAGAAGCTTCTAAATCAATAGGCTGTGATGCACACAGGAGAGCTACTTGCAGGCAGATAAAGAGCTACTCACTGGAGAGGCCTGGTCTAGACTGATAAGGTGTGGCACTGCAAATGCCTGGAATGGGCAAATTCCTCATATGACCAAATGTAGCTGCTTTTCCTGGCATGACCCTTTGTTTTACCAGGCAGGTCTAGTGCCCTTAAGTCAGCAAGTTACAATTTAAGATATTATTCACCTAGCTAATTATTTTTTTTTAAAAAACATGTGTCAACATCTCATTCGTTTACAATCCGCAGCTTGTCATTACACGCATATTTGGCTCAGAATTAATAGTGAATCAGTGCACCATTCAGAGTAGTCTGTAAGGAACTTTCTGTTGAAACAGAATTCTTTAAGAATACTAGAAGGTCTGTAGTCTTAAATAACAACCTTACAAAAAGTCTGCAGTGTTCGGGATACTTGATTGTTGAGTGGAAAGAAGCTGTCTCCATCCCTGCTGTGCATGATGGGATGGTGGGTTCTAAAATACTTAAAGTTGTAGTCAGTTTCCACAAATGTATAGTCTGAACTTGGAACATCACTTCCAATTTCTTCAACCAAAAATAACTAGAAGGTTGGTGCTTCTAGTCGAAAAAACACCATGATGATTAACTTGGATAAGCGATTTATTCATTTTAAAAGAAAGACAAGGCTGGTACATAGAAACATTCTTTTCCTATTTAAATTATTTTCAAATCTAAACAAATGTATATTTAAAATAGGTTTCGGAATCCCATATACATTAGATAGAGAGCCTACTATATAAATAGCATTGGACACAATCCCATGATAGAGTAACTGTGCTTCTGTTGCATAGGGGACGGATGAAGGATCCAGCTCCACTCTCCATCTACCCTAGAGTTGCAAGGTGGGGTTGGAACACTCCTCTATTATGTGGGTCCCAAGTAAACATTGCATATGGATTCTAGAAAGCTTTCAAAACGTTTCCTCTATACGTTCTGCCACACTTCATGTCCCTTACACCACTGCTGGATAATTTGGGCAGTTGTTTCAGAAATAGTAAAAAGAAAAAGGACTGTAAAATGCAGAGAAGGACCTTTAAGCTCATCTGGTCTACAGCAGCCTAATCCTGACACACACCCTATATCATCTCCAGCTGCAAACTTTGATACCTATACTTACCTCTATAATATAAATACACAGCACAGCAAAATGAAGGAATCACAAGAGGACAACAATCTCTAATCACTGGATGGCATTCAATCATTAAACATTTCAAGGTTTGGACATTACAGCTCTCCTTAAAGAGCGGTTCAGATACCAAAGGGGGAGCACTTGCTTTCTCTACCACATCCAAAGATTACAGTTCAAATGAATGAACAGCTAAGTGAAAGACAAAGGTCCTATTATGTTTGAGCATTTAAATGCTCGGCTCCAGCTTGTAAAAACTGGGATGAACACTGTATGAGCGGAAAAAGGATCATAGCAACTGCCTTACAAAGAAACAGAGCCAACAAAAGCCCAGGGAACTGTGTTGGTAGGCTTACTGACAGAAAATCTTTTCACAGAAGAAAGTATAAGTGTACAAAAGTAATATGTGCACACTTGACAAAAGGGGGGGGGGGGGGGGGGAGGATAAACCAAAAATAAGCAGGTTGGGTCACAAGTAATGAAAAACGGGCGCCTACCTGATGCAGTAGTGTTGTGGAAATTGAACACAATTAGGTGACGAACCAACTCATTTGGAAAATCCTGGCTTTGGATGAAAAAGGGGGACTACAAAGTAACAGCCTTCATTTGTGAAAATTCATGAAAAATGTGAACTTACTTATTTTTAATTCCTGAGGCTTCTGTGTAACCATGACTCCAAACTGCTGGGGCAACTGAAGAGTCAGTCGCAGAGAAACCTGTAGATGGCTGGTCAATCTTGAAGCAACGGATATTACTGTGGGGACAAAATAATAAGAAACACTCAAATATAGCTTATTTATTAGACTTCATGCCAAGTGTAGCACTGCAAGTTTTAAAAACCCTGAAAACGTTAAAAATAAAGATCTGATTCCCAAGTGTAGAAACACATAGGTTCGCTGGAGGCTATCATACAAGGAAACCTTTGAGTAGATCACTTACAAGGAGAAAGGTTATACAAATGTACTTATTGCATGTACATAGGTTAAAGTGTACATACATGTATGAGAAAGTGTACAAGCATATACCAACAGATGAGGGAAAAACCAAGAAAGACTTTTTTTTATAGTTTTATATAGCGCTGGCTAGACCCAGAGGTATCAGAGCTCTTTACATGAGGTTAGCATTGTCAGTATTTGCAACTATACTTTTTGGGACATACAAGTCACCCTCTGGAGTGGTATTTATCCTGTACCCTCTTCTGACTAATATTAATGGATTCATGCACTTCAAAGTGTAATTTCCCAAATACTTTTGGGGGACACACATTTCAATCTTCAATTGAAAAGCAAGTTAAAAAGGCCTAGGTTTAAATGATTGTTAAGAAATTTAAACTAGCATGATGAATTAGAAGATCTAGCATGATGAATTATAAAATTAGGTGTAATACCTTCATAATTTGTGATACATTACAAATGTAACAGGTTAAGGCAAGACATGAAAAGCTTTACAAAGAAAAGGCATTCAAACATTTCCCGGAAGCTCTACTTGTATGTCGATCAACGAGGACAAATGAAAAAGACACCTTTTCTAAAGTTTGAAACATTATAGTAATGATGTGTCTGGTGCAAAATACCGAGCAGGGCATTCTATAGTAAAACAGGAAAAAACTGAACAGGTATTTGAAACTACAGCCTAAAAACACCAGGACACCAGAGCCTGAGGGACTACAAGACTTGGCAAAAGGTGACAGCAGAATGTTTTGACAATACAACAGGGTTGTTTTCCAGGAAACTTCAATTCTGAGTTGCAACATTCACACACCCAACATGGGGAACAGTGCTTTCTCTTTCAGGGCTTCCAAAGGTAGATCTGCTGATCGAACTTAGGACCATCACAGATCACTTCCAAAAACTACCCATTGTAGTTTTTACGAAATTCTCATCTGTAACTCCATTATGTGCTTGCCCTGTTGTGAAGCATTCTGCCAGAATTGCCAGTTTTTTCAGAGATACCGGTAATTTCACTTCACAAATGCACTGCTTTCACAAACCACAATATTTAGTGAAGACGCAAGTTCAGTTATAACAGTGTACATTGTTCTTCCTGTGCAGTTCCCAGGCTGTTTTTATATTTGAGGCATTTTTATTTAATACTTGTACAAAAAATTGTGGCTACATTTAGATTTGAGAGAAAAATGAGATGATGGCTGAAGCGCATTATTTCGTACACATTTCTGAAAATTTGTCAACTGAACTTAGTTGAACGTACTGCAAAGTAATAAGAGGTCCATGGACAAAATATGTGGATTCTGAAATTTGCAGCCATGACAAATTCATCCTGCCCTGAGGGTGTTTCTCCTCTGTTTGGGTACGTTACTAGATAACAGACCTGGCTGTGGGATATAAACGTGTATGGTGCTGATGCATTTGTACACAAATTTGAAAATAAACAATCAAATGGGCCATTTAAAAAATATATAATTACTTCTCAGCTCTTCTTTCATGTCCTGCTTCACACTCGGGCCACTTGGGGACCACGTGGCAAATATGCAGTGGGTATTCTGAAGCTCTGTCATATAGCCTAGCTACATTTGCTTTCCAATCTTCAAGGCATCAATGAGGCATCCATAGTGAGGAGGAGCCACAGGTTTATGGCCTCGAAGAACACCTTATTTTATATTTCAGAAAAACAAGAGCAACCCATATGTCCATGTGAACTGGGCATTAAGCATTAGCTTATAACAAGTGTTCACATGGAACTCATTTATAAAGACAGTTTTTATTGTCACAGAAGCAGAACTTTGGCGATTCTCCGATCTGGAGTATGCCTTGTAATTACCCGGACGGACGTGCAACTGACAGGCGCAACAAGAGGCACCCGCTAATTGATCAGGAGTACTCACAGATTGCATCAATTACGATATCCAGGCCTACAAGAGGGAAGACCGCTATCCATGTATCATCCAGGAGCCCGGGAATTGATCTGGAGTATACCTAGATCTCATCAATTACAACATACAGGACTAGCAGAAGGAAGGCCGCTATCCATGAATCTTCAAGAATAAGATGGAGTTCCAGCCAACACTGTTCCCCATGGAGAAACAATTGTTCTCCAGGATACATAAAGAAATACATGATTGTCCTCTAACCTTGGTCCCCAGGTCATTACAGTCCTGATGAGACCTTCATATTACAAGTAGGGTTGAAACGCCATTGACACCAAAGAAAGGACAGTCTGTAGACGGAATACCAGAAAACAATCTGGTTGCTTCTTTTCTATTGTTAAATGATCATATAGATGTCCTTGTATATACAAATAACCCCTGTTAATAAAAAATAAAAAATATATAAGTCACTTTATTGTCACTTTTCCCAAATGTTTGTTTATGGTTACTTAACTTGGGGTTCTTTATTGCCTATTTCTTAAACACCAATCACTGAAACAATACGTGTCAATATATAGATGGATATACTTTTATGTATTTTTGTACGATAACAAAAAATAAACTCTGTTTGGCTGAATTGAGTGTAATGACAGCTATGATCAGGCCATAGAAACTGTTCTTCAATTTGATTACGAAAGATGTGTTCTGTTTTATAATTATAAAGCTTCTTGTTTTGAATAAATTCCACACTGAAATTTTCTGTGACAATAAAAAACTTTCTTTATAAATCAGTTCAATGTGAACACTTGTTATAAATGAATGCTCTAAGAATACTTGGAAGTAGGAAATTGGCAACCATAGATGAAAAAATCTGTAAGGACAAATTTTTGTAATAAAAGTATTAGCATTTCAATTTAACACTCAATTGGCAGTAGCTAGACGGTCTACAATGACTGGCGTCAGAGGAAAGCTGAAAGTGTAACAGAGACTTTCCATCGCCAGGCACAGACCATGTGTGTGTATGTGTGTGTGTGTTTGTCTGTATATACATACACACATACATCTCCAAAAAGGGCATCTGTAGGAAAATCAGACTGGTAACTACGCACAGATCTCTTTATTTGGCCAACTTATTTATCTTCCTCAGGCTCGGCTTTAAGATAGAAAATAGGCCCAGGCACCAAAAGTAAATTGGCCACCACAAGCGAATTAGATAGCTAACAGTCTCATTATTATGTTCCAAATATTCAGAGTGCCAATACTTATGATGCTGTTCACATGAATAGCAGTAGCAGTTAGTGAGAGTGTTATGCATGACAGAGTCCCTTACGCCCCTATGAAAGACTGGTAGCTTTACAATAAGGAAATTGAGAACAAACATGAGTCCTCCTTCACAAAGACACACTTCTAAGCAGGAGAGACTATATAGAAATTTGCATTTTTAGTCAAATTTAGGAAAAGGAAAAAAAAAGCCAATCATAAAAATCTTTTTTAATAAGGTCTTCTGGCCGGTTCCTTGAGAGGGAGTTGTGTTACCAGTGATCAAGGCCATTGGTCATGAAGTTGTTGGAAATGGTGTTGATTTTCTCTTATGCACCATCTGAGAATGAGCTCTGCAAAATTAGTACAGGTAGCCCACACTAGTCCAAGGTGCCAATGAGAAGCCTGGTTTAGCAATAGTGGGCACAGCAAACCCACTGGAAACTATCTACAGTTGCTGCCCCATTATCTGGAGATCCAGGGGCACACATACTTAGGCCAATGTATGCCTCAGACATTTCGTGATGCAAAGATGAGGCCAGAAGGGAACATCACTTTAGAGAAACATTTGCTCCTATGCTGTCTGCCAGCCAGCCAGCCAATCAATTTAAGGAATGTCTGCCACCGACATATTCCTTTTACAGTGTACGGATTTCAAAATATGCTTCCTTTGTTTTCACTTAATCCTGGGATAAAAATCTATCACTGCTCTACAAAACTCCAAAGCAACATTTTAGCAAAGACTGACATATGCTATGTGCATTAGGTCCATGTTTGATACGCATCCAGGAAGAGCCTGAACCAGTGGTAAATCTAGAGGTCTGTTAAAATACCAAACAGAGCAGTTGTCTAGGTGCATCTTTCTGTCTAATCTTGTATACAGTCACCAAAAATTGATTTTTTGGTAGAATGATCACAACCACCTGGCTACCGAAGGTCTCCATGCAGGCCAATCAAAGTGTCAGAACACTTTCCTAACTGCATCTCCACGGAGCTGACCATTAATAAACCATCTCAAAGGAAAGGGAAATGGCTGTCTACATCTACTGGAAAACAAATGCTCATGTACTGCTTCCATTGGCCATGCGAGAGACATTTTCACAGCCATATAGGGCCTGGGCATGCATGTAGGTATATTATGAAATAAATATGAGAATCAAATGGAGGAAGGCATAATTTGAGATCATCTGAAAGGAATGATGAGGTTATTAAATTGGGAAGCAGCTTGAAAACCGTATCTCCTTGGCAGATGAGATCAGATTATTTTCAGCAAAAACACTTAGACACAGATGTTATGAAATATATAAGAGACAGCCAACAACTTGATTACTTTGCAATCTGCAACAAAATGTTAAACTTTTTGTGAATTTGCGAGGTCCTCAATATTATTTATTGCTTCAGAATTTAGCCACATTGTTCCAAACACCGCCCCCCCCCCCCCCATGCACCAAGCATGTGACCGTGGAGAACCAGGTGTTGTAAAAGACGACCTACATAGAGGTCTGCGAGTCTGACACACTCCTAAAGATCTCTCAATACTGACTAAAGGGACAATGTCACTGCTGAAGCAGTCATTAGGGTGTACTTAGCTGTAGTACAGTGCTCAGTCGATAGAGCCACAGGACCTGCTCTTAAACAGTCAAACCTTCCCACACCATAACTCATGTTACAGTTATCGACCCATCACCCATGCAAACAGAATTGTGTTTTATTCATGATGGTGGTCTTGTCCTGCAATATCTTTCGGACTGAACGAAAACATAGTGTAATAGATTGCCAGCCCTTCATCTAACCTGCCCACAGAAAACACTGTGCCCCAAGGGCTGGAAAAACGAAGAGTAAAATGCTCTCACTTAAGCTGCTCAAGTGTCTTGTGATCCAAGGCGAGCCTGGGATTTCCAGTCAGGTCCAGTTCCTGCAGTTTCGGAGGCAGGTTCTCAGGTAGTGTGATCTCACTCAACTCGTTACAGCTTAGGTCGACGGTCTGCAGAAAAGAAAAAGAACAAAGAGTCAAAAGGTGATAGCCTGAAACAGCATCAGCACCAAGCATCACTTGCTGTCCAACTGAGTAATGCACAGACTAATCAACCACATCCAGCGAGCTCTGTCATCATAACTCACTGAAAGGCTACATATTAAGTGAAATCTCACATCCACAATTCATATCTTTGTTAAATGAATACAGGATATCCAATACTTCCCAGTGAAACAGACGTCTTAATCAATTAACATAATCATTGCAGGTTGGTCAACCGCCTTCTTTGAAGAGCTTTCGAATTTGCTGTGCTTATCGATAGGCATCCTTGTGTAACAAATACTCTACTTATGTCAGGCGACAGGGAGGTCAGCAATCACCAGATTGACGGTTCTACTATGATCCAGAATTGAATAGCTACGTCTAGACTGAAACAATTTCTTAACAACAGTTTCTTGAAAAGTACGGGCCATTAACTGGATTTGTCACCCAGACTCCAGAATTGCACATCTATTATGGGTCCCTGGGGCTTGCCTCAATGAGTGTACCATTTGGTATGCAAGTTATGGTTTGCTTGGCTGTTATGCAAGTTACGAATTTTTGTAGATTTTTTGTTCCATGACCACAACTTCAACTAAACGGTGTTTCTTTGCGTGAATTTTAAACAGACCTAGATAGCCAACTCCTTGAAAAAGTAATAGAATAATGGAACAATGATCATGGGTATGCTTGAGGTCCAATATACTAATCAGTACACTCATATTTATTACTACAGAGCAAAGGTCAAATTGCATAGTATTACCAGAGCACAGCAAAACTGACCTGCAAAAAAAGCTGCTAGCGGCCTCATGCATTGCATAGCACACTGATTTTACACAGGACAACAACTCTCCAAATAGTGATGAAGCGTTTTCAATGGGATTTTACCTCACTACAGTAATTTAGCCCCTTGCATCTTAGTATATACACATGTACATGCATTTATCTGCATATATAGAACCACCAATGCATATAGAAATTGAAGCACAATTGGAAAACAAAAAATAATTTAAAAAAAAGAATACTTTAAAACAAAACAAATCGCAATAATTATCGCCCCCCCCCCCCCCCCCTCCGGTTTTAGATAGGGCAAAGTTAACCCGAAGGTATAGGAGCACTTTACAAGAGCACCAGTTACGTTACACAAGTAAACAATCATTTTTGTTAGGCACAGGGAGATTAAATGATTTGTCCAGAATCACAGGATGGTGTGTGCCATTGCCAAGACTTGAACCCGGTTCCCCAGATTTGAAGGCGACCGCCCTAGCTATTAGGCCACATCCTCTCCACAATACATCCATACACAAAATTGCATACTAAAGAATAACAATGCAGTGCACTAAAACTCTGAAAGCATGCAGCTGTTTTATATGCTGGTTTCGAAGCAGTGAACGATACCTTGATTTCTGTGAGCTGCATCACCTCGGGGAAGACTTCTAAGCAGTTGGAGTGTGCAATAACTGTGTGCATGCGCCTGCAGTTCATGATGGTGGTTGGGATTGCTTTCAGTTTATTCCCACTGAGGTCAAGCTCCTCCAGCTCCTCTAGTTTGGCCATTTTACTAAGGAAAAAAAGACACAGACAGTGAGAAAACTATGTAAACCAAATGTTGATACATTCCATTCACAACTTCGAGAGGGTCAATAGGACAATAACGTAAGGAGCCCCTGTCATTATACAATTGGCCTTTACAGAGGCACCAAACGTGCAACAGGCTGTGCTACACTTTGGGACTGCCCATCTGTCACGGCTCCGTGCATGTTGACAAAGCCTTTGTCGCGTTGAAACATATACATATCAACCAATCATGGGTGTTTTTAAGCAGGTTTATTTTTTACTATGTACATGGTACAGCCCCCCCCCCCCCACGGGATTCTTTCATTTTGATTGGGACACAATAACCTAAGACGTCCTCCCCTGCCTCTCCCAATGGTTGTCTTCCCTCGGTTTCAGCAATAGGGTGGAGACTAATCCCTGGCAGAGGTTTTAAAGGAGACCAACGGTATCAGAGCTCAAGGTGGTGCGTGCTTTGTGCCGCAAGCAGGTGGAGAGTAGTGTTACTCTCACAGGAATCAGACTGCAGCTTCCAGGTAGCATAAGTGCAGGCACATCACACCTCAGTGTTCCAGGTGGACCCCAGCATCATTAGACACTGGCAATGGATTGCCAACCAGCCAATGGACAATGGTCCATTACCTGGTACCGAGTGGGGAGTCGAAGGGTCTGCGTACACTGAAACTCATGAGATTGAACACGTTGAAACTGCCACACAGCCTTTTCAGAGGACCCTTCCATGACCCTAATGTGTATCGACACATTGCACTTAAGACCGGTTTCCGAATAACTTGTTGAATACTACCGGACTGGGAAATGAAAGCAGCCCTGGCAAATTTTGGCAGACCAGCCCCCGACCGCCACTAGGGGGGTTTGGGGGAAAATTTTGGAAAACGACAGACCAAAATGGTGAATTTTACAGCACATTTTTGATTACATATTCAAATTGTATCAACTTTCAAAGCACAGAAAATAGTAGATAATGACCATAAAGAACATCAGGTTACCCATCCAGTCATATGTACCCATAGGACATTCTTTCAGAGAACACCAAAAATAGACACAAGTAGTGAATCAGAGAGAACAAAGTGAGACCAGCCCCCACACGGTAGGTAGCGAGCAAGCGCAGTGAGCAACCACTGCTAGGGGGAGTTTGGGGAGATGAGCTTCTCCCCCCAAGAAAATTTGGGAGACAGAAAGCAAAGTTAGCAATAACCGCAAGGATTATAATGCACTTAAGAGTATATGGTATGGCGAGATCATAGAACAGCTATAAGGACATGGTTCCGCAAGCAGCAGAGGGCCTCAGCTCATGCTAGGGCACCCTCTCACACAAAACCAAGCACTCTGCCTCCAGGATTGTTAAGGTCTGCCATAGGAGTGACTTACAGGTTACTATGTGTCTATATATAAGTTAGATATAGGTATTCTATATCTAAGCAAAGGGTGATTACACCACCTTGTCCCAGCTGAGTGATCAGCCAGTTGTGTCAATTTAGGAATGCCAGCCAGGGGTGGCATAATACATGCTGCAGCCCCTGGTAGGCCTTGGGTGCACCTATACTCTGGGTACTTAGGGTACACTGTACAGGGACTCACAAGGGTGACCCAATATCCAATGTGGCATGTACCTAAAGTACATGCTATCAATTTAGAGAGAGCACAGCTGGGCTGTGGGTCCGATTAGCAGGCCCACAGCCACACTAAAGTCGAAAACCAGTGGAGCATAAAGTGGGGGTTACCATAGGAAGCAGACCCTACTCTCTTAAAATAGAGATAGAGATAGAGAGAGGGGAGAAAGGGAGGAGAGAAAGAGGGAGAGAGAGGGGTGAGAAATACAGGGATAGAAAAGAGAGAGAGGGAGGGATAGAGAGAGAAAAGGATAGAGAGAAAGGGTTAGGGAGTGAGAGAGGAACCAAGAGAGATATGGGGATAGAGAGCGGGAGAGAGTGAGAGAGGGATAGGTATAGAGAGAGTGAGAGGGATAAATAGACAGCGCGTGAGGGAGCGAGAGAGAGGGATAGAGAAATAGAGTGAGAGGGAGGGAGCAAGAAAGTGAGAGAGAGGGGGCGAGAGAAAGAAAGAGTGGGAGGGAGAGAGAGAGACAGTAGAGAATAGCGATAGAGAGGGGAGGGAGGCGAGAGGGAGAGAGAGGGGGAGAGAAATGCAGGGATAGAAAAGAGAGAGGGATAGAGAGAGAAAAGGATAGAGAGAAAGGGATAGAGAGTGAGAGAGGAACTGACAGATATGGGGATAGAGGGAGAGAGGGGGATAGAGGGAGGGAGAGAGAGAGAGAGAGAGAGAGAGGGAGAGAGACTGAGAGGGGGATAGCAATAGAGAGATTGAGAGGGATAAAAAGAGCATGTGAGGGAGTGAGAGCAAGGAATAGAGGAATAGAGAGGGAGAGAGAAAGAGGGAGGGAGCAAGAGAGGGAGAGAGAGAAAGGGAGAGAGAGGGGGCGAGTGTGACCAGAGAACATGGGCTGTTCTGGCAGGTTACTTGCAGTTTAGTTGCATCTCAGTCCTGGTAGATTAGACATAGATACAGGCCAAGTATTGCAAGCAGTTAAATACATTTCCGTTCCAGTTGTTTTGAGAGGGGAGGTAGGAGCTGGATTACACTGCACTTCCATAGCTGGGAGTGCCAGTTGAGACAGAACATGGGCAGTTAATGACATTTCAGTTCTAGAGGACTTTTAAAATGGTTGTGATAGACAGTGACTGTGGGTGCAAAATAATCTCTGATAAATCAACACACACCGTAAGGCAGTATTACAGAAATTCTAGGAAGTTGCACAAAGAAGAAAAAACATGGGTCAAATAAAACAGAAAAACACTGTTCAAGCAAAACCATAGAAGAAACCGATTCTGAAACACAATTACCACATCCAGAGAGTTTAAGTGCCATGATACCCCACTGGTGATAACTATGTTCTATTGGAATCCTAGGTAACATAATATGGCATCATTTTAACACATTTGAACAAATGGAGTTAATATTTCCGAACTCACTGTTAGTCAGTTGACTTCATACAGATGAAAGGCGGACTCACTACTTAAATGCTTCAACTTTAAAGGGACCCGCTAAATGCTGAACTATATTACCCAGTGGGATAAAAATGAAGTCTGCTAGGCTAGTTCCTCTGACTATCAGGCTTGTTGTGGTAGAGGCTGGACTTTGAAAAGGTTGGCAGGGACTTGAAAAAGTAAGTCACAGGCCCGTGCAGTTGAAACGCCAGAAGGCTCTGGTGGAGTCAGTTAGATTAGTCAATAATCTGAATTCCTCCAAGTTGAGCCTGGTATAGAGTTAGTCACATAACTGGCACGTTTTTTTCTGTAAACCCAGGAGGACAGTACGGTGTCTGTCGCATCTGAAAGAACAGCGGGGCTTTGAAATTGCAGAGCTCCCACGTTTTCCAGTTCCAAGCGTGATTAGCTCATCCTGTCAGGCATTCTGGGACCTGTAGTTCTGGTTCTATAATTGATTAAACAGTACTGCAAATCACAGACAGTAATAAGAAAACAGAGCTTCACACCCACAAAACTAGAGATCTTAAAAGCTCTGAAAGAATCATTCACATGTCAAGTTTACTTATGATAACCCCGAAAGTCTGGGGGTTTTGTCAGAAACTCAGAGGCCTCCAGTTTTTCATCACTGCTCATTTACTTTTTATTTCCAATGTCCAGTCATGCATGTACTTTGAAAAGCAAATGTACGCATTTCACAAGTCAAATAATGTCATAAAATAGGACTGGGTAAGCTATATGGACGCCTGATGTGTACAATGATTTGAGAATTTGAGCAATAAGGGCCAGGAGCAGAGTGGCTAAACTGTTATAAGCGAAAACTAGGGGTGGAAGGAGAGCTGCTATTAACCTAGGGTGTGTTAATGAAGGACTGGTGTGTCAGTGAGGTAAGGCGACCTCTCTAGACTGATAACAGGAATAGGTAGGTAGGTAGGCAGTGCTACGATGAAGGTGGGCGTGAAGTGCTAGGTTTAATGTGCCAGGTTACTGCCCATTCCAGCTGTGCTCCATAAATCCCTAGTGGCTCCCCCACTGAATGCACCTCAAGACCCACGCCCAGGGCGTGCCCTAGCACCCCAACAACTCTTGCCCATGAGCAGTCTGGTGCTTTGAACAATAGAGGTAACCCTTCGCCGTGGGTGTCAGGCTGCTGGCGAACGAGAACCAGGATGAGCATGTCCAGTCCAAACCATGGCAGTCAGTCGTGCAATGATATTGGGAGCTATAGGTGGAAGATGGGAAAGAAAACAGAAGACTATGGCTTTCAAATAAAATATTTTTGCCAAACAAGCAGGATAGCTCATAAGGTTAAGCATTTGCGACTGAGACATGCACTAACATCTGAGCCACTGGTTTGAATGAAGGAAGAGCTAGTTTAACCTTTCATTCTTCAAATGTTGAATCTCGATCAATAACACTGCAGAAAAAACAGTGGAGCAGTAAAATGTGCACCCCTCTACTCCGACTTCACGCCAGATTTACAACTGGTGCCTGTGCAAATATCAAACAAGAAGATGCTGTGTTGTTACGACTACGGACGGACCGGACAGTACTCCCTTCATCTACCTCGGAAGGGAGCCAGCTTGGGGGCAGAGGAGAGGCTGTGCCACTGAATACACAGCAGCTGAGTGATACACCAGTGGGTACAGTTCCTGATAAAAAGCTTTGCTATGGGATGTTCAGAACCTGGGCTCGGATATACTGTGGTGACAAATAAGTATCAGCGGGCAGCCACGGCTTGCATCTCACCTATCGGGGCGGTAACAGGACTTGTGAAAATCAGCCACATCCCATGAGGGTGCCTCCTAGCACTAGCAGGAGGGCAGAGACACACACAGTGTTACATCCTGTATTTCACTTCACTATTAATTATTTATTTGTGCTTGTATGACATCACCTTGTTCTACTGATGTCTTCCCTGCATGTTATGTTATGATTCCAACCTCACCTGTATTCTAGAAGGTTTAAGGGCAATGAAGCAGTTGTACTTAGGATCTTGATCTGTGTACTTGCTGATGCTGTGCTGGATATTAAAGCTACTCATTTTCTACAAATGCTTCCTGATTGATTTCAACATATTTTGGCGACGAGGGAAAAAACCATTCTACACTCCTGTCATCTCACCAGCACAGGTACGGAGTGTCAATTTAAAAAAAAAAAAAAACTTTCTTCTAAATGTGCTCTGATTGCACCAGCGGCAGCTTCTAATTTACAAAATTTGGTTTATATGTGCCTTAATAGCACCTGCGGCTGATTCTCTTATTTTATATTTGGATTACCCTGGATTGTACCTACTTCTACTGGTCCTGTGGTTATTGTTTCGTCTTGAGGATAAAAAGGATACAGCGTTTTTACTGCATCGTGCCTGTGTTAAACTGTACTCTTTATTCTCATTCAAACCGGATGTTCCTGTGATTATTCTACTTTAAAATACTTAATTTCGTACCTTTGGTCAAATTTTCAAACCGACATCATCTTCTGCATTTTTTGATCGCTACACGAGCAACCCCTTCCATCGCTCGCTAGCAGCTCCTCGAGCGTTGTTCACCAAGGATACAGCACGTCATCGCCTGGAGTCCAGTTACCAAGACGCCAGTTACCAAGACGCCTGCCTACGCGAGTGCTCATCGTTACGCGTCTGCATAACAGCGCGTCATCACGCATTTGCGCACCGCGTCATAACGTCGGCGGCCATTTTGAGTTGCCAAGACTACAGAAATCAACATTTCACGGAGCTCCGACAACGGAACACATTCTCTGCCTGTTCGATTTTTGGACACAAACTTTCACACGGCAAGATCACTAATTGTTATTTTATTCATATTTAACTTATTTTGGTTTATTATATAGGTACAGGATTTTTTTTTTACATATCGTTTTTACAGTACTTCTCCAATTGTTCATTTTTAACTGATATTTCAACTTATACTATTTATTGAATTCTTAAGATTAGCATTCATATAATATTGTGTTATCTATTGTCACTATCAGTATGCAGTTCGACCCTCCAGCGAAATTTTTACAAACTAAGGGTGACCCTCCTATGCCATGGGTAAGATGGAAGGAGGAGTTCATTACATATATGAAGGCAATTGATGGGGAACGCATGGGAGCAGAAAGGAAGAAAAGTATTTTCCTTCACTGTTTGGGATCAGAAGGTCAAGTTATCTTTAGGTCTTTACCTCAAATTACAGTACAGAATGATGGTAGTGGTGACAATCTAAATGTGTATAATGAAGCCTTATTACGTATAGAGAAAAGATTTAAACCTGTCACCAGTATCGCACTCAATCGTTTTAAATTTTATACAAGAGAACAAAAATCTGATGAAAATTTTGATGATTTTCTTACAGGTTTGAGATCTTTATCAATACATTGCAATTTTGGAATGTTAACAGATGAAATGATCAGAGATCAAATCATAGTGCATGTTAAGAATAAAAAAATACAGGAGAGATTGTGGGTGTTGGGTAATCCCACGTTAACTGAGGCCATTTCAGAAGCTAAAGCTTTAGAACAATCTGAAAAATGGATGGAAGTTGTTAAAGATAATGCTAATAAGAAGGCCACTGAAGAAGAAATATGTAATGTTAAGCTCAAGAATGATAGTTATTTGCAACAAACCTATCAACGTCCTCAACCTTCACGTTTTCAACAAAATTACAGAGGAGGTTTTAATAGAAATTTTCAGGGAACGTTTGGTAGTACGTCTGTGTGTTATAGATGTGGAAATAGATCACATTTGGCTTCCTTCCCTGGTTGTCCTGCTCTCAATAAGGTATGTAGGAATTGTGGTAGAATGGGACATTTTACCAGTGTTTGCAAAGATGTCAAACGTAACACCACATCCTCTAAGGGATCAGTTTCTGTTCTCACTAGTAATGAAACCATTCTTGATAGCGATTCACAAGATTCATTACAAGTGACAGACATGATAGACAAGGGTTTTGTTGTCTCAATAATTGATATGGTTCCAGCGCACATAAAAAAATCACCAAACGCTGATTTCATTATATGTCAAGTTAAGTTATCCTTAATGGTAGACTCAGGTTCACCATGGACCATCATGACAGAACAGTATTTGTTTGAAAAGTTAAGTGACCATCTTAGTATTAGTAAGTTGGAACAACCAGACATCATGGCTGTTAGTTTTGAAGGACATCATATCGAAGTTGAAGGTTATTTTGAAGTATCCATACATTTTAAGCACAGATCTGCTGACATAAAACTTTATATTGCAAAAAAAGGTGTTAATGTCCTAGGTTGGCGTGACCAATATAAGCTAGGTATTATACTTAATCCGAGAGCTAAGGAACCAGTTATGTTATGTGATGATGCACTTTATAACGAAGTAGCCACACTGGAAGAGAATTTTAAGGTTGATGGTGAAGAACAAAAACTTGTCAACTCCTTTAAAAATGTTTTTTGTGACAAATTGGGGAGGTTAAAGAGTTTCTCACATAAGATCGTTTTAAAAGACAATGCTATACCGGTGAAACAAAAGATAAGGGGTGTACCTATCAGTGTGAGACAAGAACTAAAGGACATGTTAAAAGAATTGTCAGATGAGGGAATAATTGAAACCATTGAGTCAGCGGAGTGGGTTTCCCCCATAGTTTTAGTCCGCAAGCCGGATCAAAAATTAAGAGTGTGTGTAGACCTCAGGGCTCTAAATGCTAATATTGTAATAGACTGTCACCCTTTACCCAATATCAACGAAGTGGTATCAATGTTTGAAGGTGCAAAAATATTTTCAACGTTGGATTTGCGTTCAGCGTACCATCAGATTGAACTTAAAGAGGAATCCAAGAAACTGACAGCATTTATTACACCATTTGGGTTATATCAGTACACTAGAATGCCTTTTGGGTTGGCGTCAGCTGCGTCAGTTTTCCAAAGAGTCATGTTTATGATTTTCAGAGACTTAGATGAATATGTTAAGTGCTTTCAGGACGATATCCTGATCTTTTCAAGGAATGAAAATGACCATGTAGGACATCTTTATGAAGTGTGCAAAAGGTTAGAAGATCATGGCCTTACTTTAAAGGCCCACAAATGTAAACTTTTCCAACGGTCAGTTGAATATTTAGGACATACTTTATCTGGAGATGGGATTATTCCCAAGAAAAATAATGTTGATGCTATACTCAAAGCACCTTCACCGGTCAATAGAGATCAATTATTGTCATTCACAGGAATGTGTGAATACTATAGCAAATTCGTGCAAGGTTTTGCCACCAAAATGGAACCGTTGCGGAGTTTGTTGAGACAAAACGTGATGTATGTCTGGTCTAAGGTACAACAGGAGGCTTTTGAGTCAATAAAAAGGGATATTGTCAATGCTCCCACATTGAAACCCTTCAGGATGAAGAAAGAATGTATTATAACTGTAGATGCGAGTCTATATGGTCTTGGGGGTGTTCTGTCACAGAGAGAAGGAAAAGAGGAGTGGAACGTAGCCTTTGCTTCTCGGACGCTAAATGACTGTGAAAGGAGGTATGCAGTGATCGAGAGGGAACTTCTTGCATGTGTGTGGGCTGTTGAACATTTCCGTTTGTATGTCTGGGGCTGTAGATTTATTCTGCGAACCGATCATAAGCCGTTAGTGAATATTCTATCTACTGGTGGTGGATGGAATTCCACTGCCAGAATTGCAAGATTGTCATCCAAGTTACAGGAGTATAATTTTAGTACAGAGTATGTCCCAGGAAAAAGAAATGTCACAGCGGATTTTCTTTCTCGACTTCCATGTAAACAAGATGGTGTTGATGTTATTAGAGAGTTTGATTTTTCTGTATCTATTACTGATGTGTTGGGTGATCAGTTTCAAGAAATTACTGAGGAGATGTGGAATAAGTGCATTACTGAAGATGATAAATGGAGCACTCTCAAAAAATTTGTGATGGAGGGTTGGCCCAGGAAAAATATGATTAAGGAGGAGTTATTGCCTTTCGCTAAGGTTGCAGAGGAGTTAGAAATGGAGAATGATTTTTTGTTTAAAGCTGGCAAATGTGTTCCACCGCAGGGTATATATGACATAATTCTCAAATTGGCTCATAAGACACACCCAGGTATATCGTCCATGAAGAGATTGATAAGAACTTTTTTTTGGTGGCCAGGAATGGATGCGTTCATTGACAGAACTGTGAGGGAATGTAGTGAGTGTATATCTAGTGAAAAGATGCTTAGAACTAATGTTCCTCCTTTAAAGGTGACCAAATGGCCAGAGGTGCCTTGGAAAAAATTGGCCTTTGACATTGCGGGACCTTTCAAGAACTTACCAGAGAATTCACGTTTTGCATTGGTGTTAATTGATTTCCATTCTAAGTGGCCAGAGGTGAAGTTTGTTTCCTCTGCCACCACTAATGCTGTTATTTTGTTTTTCAAGGAGATTTTTGCTCGAGAAGGCTGCCCCTCGGTTCTTGTAACGGACAATGGTGTCCAGTTAAAATCATTAGAGATGGAAAACTTTCTGAAGGGACATGGTATTGTGCACAAATGTACATCTTTGTATGAACCACATGAAAATGGTCAAGTAGAAAGGTTCAATAGGGTGTTGAAATCTTATGTCACTGATGTCATTAACACACGTGGAGAATGGTTGAGTGAGTTGAGAGAGAGGTTGTGGGTTTATCGGATAACGCCCCATAGTACGACTGGAGTTAGTCCTTTCAAATTATTGAAGGGTAGAGATCCAGCTTCCAAAATTTGTCCATGGTGGCTTATGGACAAATGTCAAGACAAATTGTCAACTAGGGAATGTGTACATTATACGGCCAAAAGGGTCGAAGAGAAACAGAACAAGACCATGTGTTGGTACAACAAAAAATGGAATGTCAAAATGCATGATTTTGTTGTAGGGGATTGGGTGCGAATTAAGAAACCTGGTTTAATGACTAAGGGTTCCTCTAAGTTTGGTCGACCTATACAAGTAAAGAAAGTGTTCTCTAATTCTGTTATTACTCAGGATGGTAAGTTATGGAACACTAAAAGAATTGCAAAATGTAACCATCCTGCCCAGGGTGACTATGCTAAGAATTTACCGTGTCCTGATTCTTCAGGGCAGGGTAATCAAGACACCATCGCCTCAAGAATCAAACGTGATCTGCGGGTTACCAACAGACCCTTGAGATATAGGGACTATGTTTAGTGTATCGTTGTTATGGAAAAGGGGGATGTGTTACATCCTGTATTTCACTTCACTATTAATTATTTATTTGTGCTTGTATGACATCACCTTGTTCTACTGATGTCTTCCCTGCATGTTATGTTATGATTCCAACCTCACCTGTATTCTAGAAGGTTTAAGGGCAATGAAGCAGTTGTACTTAGGATCTTGATCTGTGTACTTGCTGATGCTGTGCTGGATATTAAAGCTACTCATTTTCTACAAATGCTTCCTGATTGATTTCAACACACAGTCACGTAATTCAAGAGACAGGTTACTGGAATCACATGACGCAGGCCAAGGGAGAAATGTGTCCCCCGCCCCACAAAAGCCTCCGACATGCCTCCTGCCTGCAGGGTGTCGTGACTCGAGTCGTGAGATGTACAGATAATTATTCTCTCTCAGGAGTCAGGACGACTCAGGGGCCTTTGAAGTACCCAAGGATCTGCTCTGCACAGGTGTGCTCAGGCCCTCTCGGGGGCCGCCGGACAGAAAAACGGACTCACCTCAGGCCTGCTGACTGCTGTGTGGTGGTGGCACTGCAGACAGACACAGGGGGGTCGGCGCTAGTCAGTAGAATAAAAGTAAGGCCCCTTAAAGTACCGTGCGCACCTCTGCTCCTCTCGTCACTCGCAGTTATTGCCCAATGCGCATGCGGGACGCACCCTACAGCGCGCAGACGCCGCAGAGGAGGAGACAGGGCATAATTCTGCGCGCACAGGCACCTCCTCCTCCTGAAACTTTTGTCTAGGGTTAGGTTGCACAGTCGAAGGTCAATCAGGCTTGATGGCGGGGCGCTAGCGTATTAGTCTCAGACGATGATGAGTCACATCAATGACATCATCATGACTACGAGTACCCAACACCTGGACCTGGTGCCGGTGGTGACTTCTAATCTCTCTGAACTAACTACTGTGAGTGACGCTGTAGTGTTGTTGTGCCTGGGGGCCGATTTTCAGTCCGACCGTCACAGGCTGTGACAGTCGGACTGAAAATCGGCCCCCAGCCACAAAACCGGCCCCCTTTTTGAAAACCGGCCCCCACCCCCTCCAGCCGACCGGGGGATTGCCCGGTGCCCGGAATCACCAGTCCGGGCCTGCTAGCAGTGGATTTACTCTTTGTTTTCTACTCAGCATATCTCTTTTTGTTTCGCCTGTTCACCTAGTAGCCCGGCCGGGTTGGAATGATCACCGGCTGAGTGCTCTCACGGAGTAATAGTCAATGCCACAGCCCTGAAGAAATCGCGGAGCAATTCTACAATGTGCGACGAAACACGTGTCGGCTGGCTTGTTCTAATCTGCCTTTACGTCTGAAAAGGATTAAAAGATTCAACTTCGTCCACTCAAGACCTTTTCCTTTCATCTCAAAGTTACTTGTTTTTTCGGTTTCATATAGTGATTACATAATCGTTTTACTCTTTTTTATGTGTGCCTAGGCTGTATGTTTCATGTTATCAATAGGCTATGTCAAGGAGTGGCGGAAGGCTCAAGCAGACTCCACCAGAAACGCCAACAAACTGATTACAGGCGACAATGTGATACCCTCAAAGGAACCGACAGGTCTCTAAGCACAACATGTACAAGGAACACAGAGAAGCATTTTTATCAATGGAAAAGAAAACTAAGGTGATAACTAGGGACGTTTGTTGCATGGAAATTATGGACTAACCCGAAAAATTATTTCCTTCTGCTCAGCTGAGATTATTTTATAGGGTACTTGCTAGAAGCTTCTTCCTACATCATTACAGTGGAATTACCAGGTGTTACAATGATCCAACTCAATTACATTTACTTTATCACCCTCTGAAAGCTGAGAGTCTGAGATGGCTCTGGTGGGATTTCAACTGATAACCTGCAAGACGCCCACAGGTTTTTCCAAAAGATGCAAGGCACCCTCCTAGCTATCCTACCAGATACAAAGGTCCTGTACTCTGGACCCAGAACGGTGGTACTCAATGTAACAGGCTGTGTACTGGAGCTTTTTGTAAGGATTAGTGAAAGAGTGTACAGTAAGTACCCTGTAGGCCTGGATGATTCGAGAGATAGGTCAAAGATACAGACCCAGACGCTTGTAGGCTTACAACAGGTGCCACCATCCCTTAGCAGCTTACTCAAACTTTCCTGTAGAAAATGGATGGAGAAAATGACTTACCTGCTATTTACTAGACGGTTTCACAGCTGGATAAATGCAGTGCACATACCAGATGGGGTAACAAGACAGGAGTATTTCCATTTACACAACATACCGCTTTCTAAAAGACTGACTTAGTCCCTGCTGTATTTACATGTCTAAAGTGAACCAAAGGTTATGCTTGTTTGGTAAATAGTGGAGCTGTAGATTAGGATTAGATCACGGACATGTTTCTAAGAGGCCGGCCTGTGGCATCTCCTCTCTTTAAATACTTCACACTATTTTGTCCTGCGGCCTGAAGCAGGCGGTCACACTTCTGTGCATCTACGGAATAGACATGATTATCCACCGGCCCTCTGTGTGAATACTTTAAAAGCATCACAGCATTTGAAGATTAAGTCTACACCATCAAACTGCACAGGATATGTTGATTTCCGAAATTTACCTCTTTACATGAACATAACTGTCTTTGTACAGCTGTGATAAAGGATCTCTCTTACTGTCAGACAAAGCACTGAAATGGCACACATATGGAAACTGAAAACCCAGCATTATCACAAGTAAACAAACAAAGCTATGTAGTGGGAGAGTGAAAGTTCCATTTGATCCATACCTTCATATCACATAGGTCCATCTGCAGACAAATACAATACTCCATCTACATTCGCTGCAGATGTCACTGGGAATCACGATTTTCAGTCCTTTTACAAAATCAATCTTAAAGGAGCAAATTAAGTGACCTAGCCTACAACCCTCAGATGATACATCAGTAGAAGGTTGCCCTACCATAGCCATGTTCTCCGACATGCTACCTCAAGAAAACGGTCAAGAATTTTCACCTCAACTCAAGTTTTACCAATGGAGAAAGTGCCAGAGGGTGATGAGAGCATGCATGCGCTAAGGAGGTGAACAAAGCTGCACCAATGAATAAGGTGACTTGTGAGACTAACTAACCACTAAGAGAGCAGGAACGAAATTGAGGGACCATGCAAGGACAGGTAGAACAATGCTAAGGTTTGGATACCGGACATACAGAAAGGCACCATGGAAGAGATTCTGCATCAATGTAAAGGGTGGAGGAACACATCATTAATGGAAAGGGAGCTGAATTAATGCAAAGCTTGTTCTCCGGCAAGGCAATGCTAGGATATTCCATATGGTCCCATCAGCAAAAGAGTACCAGTTTGTCCATAAAAAACTATCTAATTCCTCTAGTAAAAGCTGATTTATAACCCCAACCTTTCAACAGTAAATCAGTGCATAGTCTATGGTAGATGGCCCAGAGGTTCAGAGTAGATAGGTAGTTTATCCTCTTGAGCCGTGGACTTTAGGGCTGCAATTGAACAAGCTTATTCGCTTTACTGTAAAGATAACGGAATGAAAGTGTTTGCGTTTGACTGGCATTTTCCAGTTAATGTATTGCTCGACTAGTCTGTTCCTAATGCCACCCTGCACGGGTTTGGGAAAACTGTTTTTGCAAAATGGAGGTCATACATGACAAGACAATGGAGGCTATACATGACAAGACAATGCACTTCTCCAGGCACAGATGGAAATGACATTGGGGTAGTAAGAATCGTTGGATTTAATGATTCCATTTGTCGGACACTGGCCTATGTTGTAATCTTATGACTTAGTTTCGTTGGCAACTGCGTTAATATTTAAAATTCCACTGGCCATCTGCCAAGCGATTGTGAGGGGCAACATGACACAGTAGCTAAGGAGCCAATGACCTTTGCTCCTGCCATACCTTTCTAGCATAAGATGAACAAGCATTTATAATGCAACAGTCTCGCCTTTGCAAAAGTTAGAGCTATTGGCATTGTAAATGACAACATTTTTATTTATGTGTTGGCTTTGAAAACAGATAAATAAATGGCATTGACATTTACAATGCCAATTGCCTAATATCTCGCAAATGCGACACCTATTGCATTTGCACCCACACACACACACACACACACACACACACGGAGCCACACACACATACGCAGAGCCAGACACACACGCACAGAGCCAGACACACACGCACAGAGCCAGACACACACACACACACAGCCACACACACACACACACACAGAGCCACACACAGAGCCAGACACACACACACACAGAGCCACACACACACACAGAGCCACACACACACACACACACACACACACAGAGCCACACACACAGAGCCACACACACACACAGCCACACACACACAGCGCCACACACACACACAGCCACACACACACACAGCCACACACACACACACACACAGCCACACACACACAGCCACACACACACACAGCCACACAAAAACCGGATCTCAAGCAGGCAACAGAGGCACGAAAACCGGGTCACAAGCAGGCAACAGAGGCACGAAAACCGCCGGGTCACAAGCAGGCAACAGAGGCACGAAAACCGCCGGGTCACAAGCAGGCAACAGAGGCACAAAATACCAGGCACAAGCAGGGAGCAGAGGCAATAGCACGAAAACCGATCACAAGCAGGCAACAGAGGCACGAAAACTGGGTCACAAGCAGGCAACAGAGGCACGAAAAACATGGCTAGAAGCAGGCAACAGAGGCACGAAAACCGGGTCACAAGCAGGCAACAGAGGCACGAAAACCCGGTCACAAGCAGGCAACAGAGGCACGAAAAACGAGGCACAAGCAGGGAGCAGAGGCACAAGCACGAAAACCGATCACAAGCAGGCAACAGAGGCACGAAAACCGGGTCAAGCAGGCATCAAAGGCACGAAAACCGGGTCACGCAGGCATCAGAGGCACAAAAACCGGGTCACAAGCAGGCATCAGAGGCACGAAAACCGGGTCACAAGCAGGCAACAGAGGCACGAAAACCGGGTCACAAGCAGGGAACAGAGGCACAAGCAGGGAACAGAGGCACAAGCAGGCAACAGAGGCACGAAAACCGATCACAAGCAGGCAACAGAGGCACGAAAACCGGGTCACAAGCAGGCAACAGAGGCACGAAAAACATGGCTAAAAGCAGGCAACAGAGGCACGAAAACCGGGTCACAAGCAGGCAACAGAGGCACGAAAACCGGGTCACAAGCAGGCAACAGAGGCACGAAATCCGAGGCACAAGCAGGGAACAGAGGCACAAGCACGAAAACCGATCACAAGCAGGCAACAGAGGTCACGAAAACCGGGTCACAAGCAGGCAACAGAGGACACGAAAACCGGGTCACAAACAGGCAACAGAGGACACGAAAACCGGGTCACAAGCAGGCAACAGAGGGCACAAGCAGGGAACAGAGGCACAACAAGCACAAGCAACAAGGGGGGTCAGGAGATCACGCACAACAAACTAGGGGGCAGGGGAGCAAGCACAAGCAACGAGGGGGGGGGCAGGGGAGAAAGCACTCAACAAGGGGACACGGGGTGGAGGAGAGCTTATCTGCGTCATCAAAGCTGCGGGCCGCGACCAGGAGAGACTCCACACAACCACATTTCTCCGAGGCAAAGCAGAAATGCCTCGGAGAAACGCAGCGGCATTTTTGGATTAGGGGGCATGTTTTCTTTCTCTCCTCTTCCCATTGGCTGGAAGGTAAAATTCCAGCCAATGGGAAGAGGAGAGAAAGAAAAAAGAAAAACTAAATAACACACTCCCGAATCCAAAAAAGACGGGGCTTGAACGGAGTGACGCCCCTCTCCTCCAATGGCTGGCCTCCGTTTAGGAAGCCAGCCAGTGGAGAAGAGGGCCGGGTTCAAGCCCCGTACTAGGAGACATTAGATCTCCCCTGCGGGACTGCGCAAGCGCAGCCTTCGAGCTAAAAATTGTATTTAAGGTGCAGGAAATTGCATGGCAGTTAGTTGGGAATATAGAGCACGGAGTTTGTGGTAATTTAATCAGGAAAATAATCTGAACCTCAATCAAAAGGAGAAGAAAACCAACCTAATAAACTGAAGCCCTACTGTTGATATGCAAGTAGATTGGCAAATTAAACTACCAACTCTGAGCTCATCATTGTGCCACACGTGTCAAATGTTGAAGTAGGAAATGTCACCATTGTGCAGGGTGATTTACTCGAAATACTTAAGTTTATTGTATCCACTACAAGATGTGATAGACAAAGGGACAGTTTCCCAGGTACCAATGGAAAAATACCCGGTGGAGTTTCAAGCATTGTACCAGGAGAAACAGATCTGTAGGTGACCATGAATCCTGGAAAGGATAACAATGTCTTTGTCTGAAATGTCTAACAGATCGGAGGGAATATGCTCTGAAAAGACTGGATCTCACATCGAGACGAGTAAATGGTAACAGCATGCTGCAAACACAAAATTTTCATGTCAGCACTGAGAAGCAGAATGCTGTGTCTCACCCTCCCCTCCTCTTTCCCGCCTTCATTAACTGTCTACTTCCCCTGCTCCAACCCCCCCCTCCCCTGAATATCTCACCATGCCTGCTTTTCCCCTTACGTATTTGTGCTTATTGTTTATCTCAACTTTACAAGTAACTATGTTGCCATGCTCTAAGAACTGTGTAACCTTTGTAATGATGTAACCTGTAACTATGATCTGATGCTCATGTAGAGCGCTCCGATACCTCCGGGTCTAGCCAGCGCTATATAAAACCTTTTCAAATAAATAAAATAAATTAAAGCAGCGGTCCTCCCCAATGTAAATAATTAGTAAAAGCAATTAGAAAGTCAAAAGATTCAGTAGCATTTCCTAACGATGGGAGTGATTAAATCGGTGTTTGAAGTATCAACGGTCTTTAAAAAGCAAACACCAATGAAGAGTGTTTTTTAAACAAAGGATAAATATGGTTTGTCTGCTTTCTGACATTATGTTGAAGATGCCATTAGTCACAAATTGGCCTCGGACCCCTGCTCCTCTTCCTCATAGTTCTACATTTTACTTGAAGTGTTAAAACTGGTGGCAACTAGGAGAGAAAGATACAGCCATTGGTTTGTTTAAAGCACAGCAAAATATCAAGGAGGGGGCAGGTTTCAGAAACATACAAAACACACACCTGGAATTGTCACAAAATGACTGGTGAGTGTATAATATGTACCGAATAAAGCTTCATGAAATGAATGACTGGTGAGAGAAACCATAGTCAAAAGTGCCCGAGTTACTAGAACTTCCGCAACACAAAAAATGCAGCCTCTCCTCTAGAAAAAATAAACGTAATTATTTGAAAAATATGAAAAAGGGGAAAACACCAAAGCAGAAAAATAAAAAATGAATAAGTGCAAATATAGCCCAGAAAAGGCTAAGGAGCGGAAAAAGAGAGAACGGAAAAAGATTCAACAGACTGAATATTACAATCTGGGAAGCAAATACTGGTTTGAGAACAATATAACAGGGGTTTTGGGAGGATGACTGGAAACAAATGGGGCTTGATGCTGCACTAGAACATTTTAAGTGGATTTAAAAGGCTGAATGTAAGCTCGTATATTTCATATATACAATGGAACAAGCAAAGTAGAAGGGCGCTCCATGCTAAGGCAACTCTCCGACTAGGCCATTGTATTCTCTTTGTTAATGCAAAAAAAAAAGGCACAAAATTAAATATCCATATATTTTCTAGGACTGCAGTGAATGTTTAACCTGCCTTCTTGGCAAACTGTCTCATCAGTAGATTCCTTAACATTGATCAAGTGTTATACTATGCTTAAAAAACTGTTAATATACAAATATAAGTTGCAAAGTAGTCAGTTTATAGATCAGTGGACTTCCTACTCTCCAAAAGGAAAATACCGAAAAAAACTGAAAACAACGAATTTAGATATACACAAAAATGACAGGCAACATCCTTGGTTTGATAAAAAGTGTGGATCAAGATTCAAGGGTGTTGTAGTTAAATAAACATTATTTGAATACCAGAGTCTTTAAGTAAATAAACCCAAGTTACCATCAGATGGTAAAATTTAATTACATTATAAAAATTGGTAAAATCACACGCACAAGCAACGAGGGGGCGTGGGGGGTGGGGAGATCACACGCAGAAGCAACGAGGGTGGGTCGGGTTGGAGAGATCACATGCATAAGCAACAAGGGGGGTCGGGTGGAGAGATCACACGCATAAGCAACAAGGGGGGTCGGGGTGGGGACATCACACGCACAAGCAACAAGGGGGGGTCGGGTTGGAGAGATCACACGCAGAAGCAACGAGGGGGGTGGGGAGATCACACGCACAAGCAACGAGGGGGGTCGGGGTGGGGACATCACACGCACAAGCAACAAGGGGGGGTCGGGTTGGAGAGATCACACGCAGAAGCAACGAGGGGGGGTCGGGTGGAGAGATCACACGCATAAGCAACAAGGGGGGTCGGGGGTGGGGAGATCACACGCAACAAGGGGGGTCGGGGGTGGGGAGATCACACGCACAAGCAACAAGGGTGGGTCGGGGGTGGGGAGATCACACGCACAAGCAACGAGGGTGGGTCGGGGTGGGGAGATCACACGCACAAGCAACGAGGGTGGGTCGGGGTGGGGAGATCACACGCACAAGCAAAGAGGGGGGTTCGGGGGTGGGGAGATCACACGCACAAGCAACGAGGGGGGTCGGGGGTGGGGAGATCACACACAAGCAACGAGGGGGGTTCGGGGATGGGGAGATCACACACAAGCAACGAGGGGGGGTCGGTGGGGAGATCACACGCACAAGCAACAAGAGTGGTCGGGGTGGGGAGATCAAAACGCGCAAGCAATGGGGGTCGGGGAGATCACACGCACAAGCAACGAGGGGGGGTCTGGGTGGGGAGATCACACGCAATGAGGGGGGTCGGGGGTGGGGAGATCACACGCACAAGCAACGAGGGGGGTCGGGGTGGGGAGATCACACGCACAAGCAACGAGGGGGGTCGGGGTGGGGACATCACACGCACAAGCAACAAGGGGGGGTCGGGTTGGAGAGATCACACGCAGAAGCAACGAGGGGGGGTCGGGTGGAGAGATCACACGCATAAGCAACAAGGGGGGTCGGGGGTGGGGAGATCACACGCACAAGCAACAAGGGGGGTCGGGGGTGGGGAGATCACACGCACAAGCAACAAGGGTGGGTCGGGGGTGGGGAGATCACACGCACAAGCAACGAGGGTGGGTCGGGGTGGGGAGATCACACGCACAAGCAACGAGGGTGGGTCGGGGTGGGGAGATCACACGCACAAGCAAAGAGGGGGGTTCGGGGGTGGGGAGATCACACGCACAAGCAACGAGGGGGGTCGGGGGTGGGGAGATCACACACAAGCAACGAGGGGGGTTCGGGGATGGGGAGATCACACACAAGCAACGAGGGGGGGTCGGTGGGGAGATCACACGCACAAGCAACAAGAGTGGTCGGGGTGGGGAGATCAAAACGCGCAAGCAATGGGGGTCGGGGAGATCACACGCACAAGCAACGAGGGGGGGTCTGGGTGGGGAGATCACACGCAATGAGGGGGGTCGGGGGTGGGGAGATCACACGCACAAGCAACGAGGGGGGTCGGGGTGGGGAGATCACACGCACAAGCAACGAGGGGGGTCGGGGTGGGGACATCACACGCACAAGCAACAAGGGGGGGGTCGGTGGTGGGTAGATCACACGCACAAGCAACGAGGGGGGTCGGGGTGGGGAGATCACACACACAAGCAACGAGGGGGGTGGGGAGATCACACGCACAAGCAACGAGGGGGGTCGGGTGGGGAGATCACACGCACTAGCAACTAGGGGGGTCAGGTGGGGAGATCACACGCACAAGCAACAAGGGGGGTCGGGGAGATCACACGCACAAGCAACGAGGGGGGTCAGGTGGGGAGATCACATGCACAAGCAACGAGGGGGGGTCGGGGTGGGGAGATTACACGCACAAGCAATGAGGGGGGTGGGGAGATCACACACAAGCAATGAGGGGGGGGTGGGGAGGTCACACGCACAAGCAATGAGGGGGGTCGGGTGGGGAGAACATACGCACAAGCAACAAGGGGAGTTGGGTGGGGAGATCACACGCACAAGCAACGAGGGGGGTCGGGTGGGGAGATCACACGAACAAGCAAGGGGGGGGTCGGTGTGGGGAGATCACACGCACAAGCAACAAGGGTGGGTCGGGGTGGGGAGATCACACGCACAAGCAACGAGGGGGGTCGGGTGGGGAGATCACACGCACAAGCAACAAGGGGGGGTCAGGTGGGGAGATCACACGCACAAGCAACGGGGGGGTCGGGGTGGGGAGATCACACGCACAAGCAATGAGGGGGGGTCGGGTGGGGAGATCACACGCACAAGCAATGATGGGGCGATCGGGGTGGGGAGATCACACGCACAAGCAATGAGGGGGGTCGGGGTGGGGAGATCACATGCACAAGCAACGGGGGGTCGGGGTGGGGAGATCACAGACACAAGCAACGAGGGGGGTCAGGTGGGGAGATCACACGCACAAGCAACGAGGGGTGGGGAGTTCACACGCACAAGCAATGAGGGGGGTGGGGAGATCACACGCACAAGCAATGAGGGGGGGTCGGGTGGGGAGATCACACGCACAAGCAATGAGGGGGGTCGGGGTGGGGAGATCACACGCACAAGCAACAATGGGGGTCGGGTGGGAAGATCACAGGCAGAAGCAACGAGGGTGGGTGGGGAGATCACACGCACAAGCAATGAGGGGGGTCCAGTGGGGGGATCACACGCACAAGGAACGAGGGGGGGGGTGGGGAGATCACACGCACAAGCAATGAGGGGGGGTCAGTGGGGAGATCACACACACAAGCAATGAGGGGGGTCGGGGGTGGGGAGATCACACGCACAAGCAAAATGCCTTCAAATGCATTTTCAAGCATACTATTGAAACTTTTTGGGGAGGTGGCAAACATTTCCAGTTTCCTGAAGCTTACAGAATACTGACCAATACAGAAGATAGAAAAGGCTTTCACAAAGAAATCTTAAGGTCATTGAAAGGAGAGATACCCGTCAGCAAAGGACACCCGCGTCCGTGAAGACAACTGCTTTGCTCAAGATAACGGACATTTGATTTGGTGCTACTACATCTCAGACTGTGTCTTCTGGTGAAATTAAACATTTTGGGCAGAGCATTATCTTGCTTTCTGCTGCATACAACTGCACTGAACATCCTATTTTGATCTACTAGCGTAACATAGCACTGCTGCATCCTAATCGGGAACAGGCATCTTTGCAGGGAGAAAAATTGTGCTTTTCACTTTACTGTTTTGATAGACAATAATTGGCAATGACAAAGTCTGGCTTATTAATTTAAAGTGCTTCTCCAATCATTAATTTGTTTAGGCACTCAACTAGTCCTGATAAATGCACTCTGTCCCTCTTCACTGCACTCATGCGTCTTATTCATCTTGCATTCACTCCGTTACACAAGCACAGTAAAACACATACAAGCTAATCACAAATTACGAGATAAATAATAATAAAAGTAGAAAAAGAAAAAAACATGCTGTCAACTAAACATAGAAGGAATATTCATTGCAATAGCACATCTTCTCATAGTGATTTATATAGTATGTTGTTGATTTAAAGTACCGGTATAGTCGCTACATTTAGATCTAATGTTTTAGCCATTTTGAAACGGTAAAACAAAGATGCAGTAGTTGTGCGGAATGTGGCGCACTACGGATAAAATGAGCAGCAGCAAGTGGCTCGTCCGCAGTGTCTGAGAAGCCAGAGTATACTATAAAAAAAGCACTGGCAGAGTCAATATCTCTGGCCTATGCAAGAGCAATTGGCATTGCCAATGTGTTTTAGCAATGTAGTACACCAGAGTGGATGCTGTTCAGCACGGCTAACAGTTAGTGGGATAAAGGACAGTGGCATGGAGTGCAGCATCAGGGTGTGGAGTCTTATGGAGTGGTGTACAGTGGAGCCGAGTGGCAATGAAAGGGTAGGGTCGTAAAGTGGAAGGGAGTAGGGTTGAGTGGAAAACAGTGCCAGTAGAGTGGAGTGTCAGTGATGTGGAATAGTGTAGAACAGAGTGGAGTGGCATAGAGGGTTTTTGCGTAGAGTGGAGTACAGTAGAGGGGTGTAGAGCAAAGTAGTTTGTGAGCGGAGTAGTGTATCGTAGAACAGAGTGGGGTAAAGTGACATGGAGTGGCATAGAGGGAGTTGTGTAGAGTGGAGTACTGTTGTAGAATGCCATAGAGTGGAGTAGGTCAGAGTGGAAAAGAGTGGAGCAGAGTTCAATGGAGTAGAGCATCACAGAGTGGAGTATCAGGGAATGGAGTGTGGTAGAGCAGAGTGTAGTAGAGGGGCCTAGAGTGAAGTGGTGTAAAGTACAGTGGTGCAGATTAGATTGGCGAAAAGTGCAGTGGTGTAGAGTGGATTGTTTTGGGGTAAAGTAGCGTAGGATGCATTGATGTCGAATATAGTGACGCAGAGTAGTGTAGAATGCAGTGGCATAGAGTAAAGCTGTGCAGAGTAGACTGCAGTGGTATAGGGTGCAATGGCACAGAATATAGTGGCATAGTGTGAAGTGGCATAGAGTGGAGTAGAGTAGAGTGCAGAGGAGTAGAGTGGACTCAACATTAGAGTGGCATAGAATGCAGTGGTGTAGAGTGGGGTAGAGCGGAGTGGCAGAGTGCAATCATACAAAGTGGTGTGTCAGAGTAGAGTGCAGAATCGTAGAGTGCAGAGTAGCATGGTGCATAGTAGTAGAGTGGCAGAGTGGTGCAGAGAGCAGTGACAGAATACAATGGTGAAAAGTAGAATAAAGTGGGGTAGAGCGCAGTGAACTAGAGTTTAGTGATGTAGAGTGCAATGGTGTAGAGTGATGCAGCATGCAGGGGCGCAGAGTGCATAGGCATAGAGTAGAATGCTGTAGAGTATTGTGGTGTAAAGTGCAATAGCGTAGGGTGCACAGGTTTTGAGCATAGTGTTGGAGAGTGCAATGGCGCAGAGTGCAGTGGCATACCAAAGACTGCAGAGGCATAGAGTACAGTGGCATAGAGTGAAGTAAAGCGGCATAGAGTCGATTGTGGAGCAGAGTGGTGCAGGGTGGAGCAGAGTGGTGCAGGGTGGAGCAGAGTGGTGCAGGGTGGAGCAGAGTGGTGCAGGGTGGAGCAGAGTGGTGCAGGGTGGAGCAGAGTGGTGCAGGGTGGAGCAGAGTGGTGCAGGGTGGAGCAGAGTGGTGCAGGGTGGAGCAGAGTGGTGCAGGGTGGAGCAGAGTGGCGCAGGGTGGAGCAGAGTGGCGCAGGGTGGAGCAGAGTGATGCAGGGGAGTGGAGCAGGGTGGAGCAGAGTGGCGCAGAGCAGAGTGGCGCAGAGCAGAGTGGCGCAGAGCAGAGTGGCGCAGAGCAGAGTGGCGCAGAGCAGAGTGGCGCAGAGCAGAGTGGCGCAGAGCAGAGTGGCGCAGAGCAGAGTGGCGCAGAGATGAGTGGCGCAGAGATGAGTGGCGCAGAGATGAGTGGCGCAGAGATGAGTGGCGCAGAGATGAGTGGCGCAGAGATGAGTGGCGCAGAGATGAGTGGCGCAGAGATGAGTGGCGCAGAGATGAGTGGCGCAGAGATGAGTGGCGCAGAGATGAGTGGCGCAGAGATGAGTGGCGCAGAGATGAGTGGCGCAGAGTAGCCTAGACTGCAGTGGGGCATAGTAGAAGTGCGCAGAGTAGAGAGGTGTAGAGTGAAGTGGTGTAAAGTGCGGTGTCAGAGTGCAGTTGTGACAGTAAATTAGAGTGGCGTTGAGTGCATTGGCATAGAGTTACCACCTTTAGATCTACGCGCCTTATGTTGAGGGCCTTATATATCTATAGCACTACCCCTTTCCAAAAAAAAAAACAGAAGTCTCTATAGGTAACAGGGGTACATTTTAGAGGAACTAGGATGGTTTTTCTTAATGCTCTGGTAGAAGCTAATCTCTTTCTATTGGTCTAGTTCCCATTTTTGGTAAAGAATTATTTTCCGGACATCCACTGCAAGCCTTTATTGTGCTCGGTTACCAGAGAATCCAAGATATTACTTCCTGCATTTTCATAGCCTGTTCTTTGGATATCAGGTGCATTATTTGTTCAAACAGCTGAACGATGGTGATGGTGCTACTGGATAGGGATAATGGGTTTATATACACTTGGGTGTTAATATGCCTATAAAAGATCACCTGTACACTTAGTTGTTGGGATATACAGATTTAGTATTGCATGATGGGATGTAAATGTAAATGTAAATGTATTTGAGCTTATATAGCGCACAGCTACCCGCAGTGGGTTTCCCGGCGCTTGCTTAGGGAACCCGTCCTGGTATTCCCCTGTGAGATAACCCCGGCAGGGTATCCACAAGGTGAAAGCCAGGCATCCCGCCGCGAGGGGCCGTTGTGGAGATTAAGCAAGCTATTGCCCAGAGTCGCAGAGTGTGAACCCATGAGTCGAGAAGGCACCGTAGCGAGAATTATCGAGTCCGTGGAATTTTTAGCCCAAGACCCGCCGAGGCGGGGAATTGAACCCTGGTCCAGAGCCGATCTCAGCTTCCAGGTCTGCCGCCTCTAACCCCTGAGCCACAATATGTTAGTTGTGTTCTTCGCACGTGTAATTTTGCTTGTCAGATGACAGGGTTATAGCATTGGTTGCATGTGGTGTTTTGTCTGATATTGAGGTAGACACATCTACTTTGAAGAGAGATTACATATAAACTGTATCTTTTTGTCATTTTAGATGAGCATATTTCACTAATTGATCCGTTTGTACCCTGAAGGTGAACGGTTGGCTGATCACCTTTACTGAAACGCGCGTTGGCGCCAGCACCATAGCCATCCTGACACAGGGAAATCATTGGATTTATAAATTATGCTCTTTGTGGATATATAAAAAGTACACTGAATAATAGGAAAAAAGGTTCCAATGAACCAGGAAATGTAATTATGTGGTCCATTGATATTTTGAAGTAAAATGGTCATTGGAATATTTCCAGTTTACATCTAGTAACAACAACAGGGGTGTTCTTGTGTGGCTTATTACATGAGATTTTTAAATTTATTGTGTTAGGATGTGTTGTTTAGGTATGAGTGGTATGTGTGGAGTCTGAATTTGTAATGTCATTTAGATTGTTAGTGGGGGTGAGATGAGTTTTCATATATATATGATTAACCCCTTGAACGCTCATGACGAGCTCAGCTGGTCATGAGCCACGGTGCTCGTGTGCTCATGACGAGCTGAGCTCGTCATGACCGTTGGAACGCTTGCATGCTGGGCTAATTCCCCTGCTGTGTGAACGTTCTACACAAACGGGTGTGGTCATGACTAGCTCAGCTCGTCATGAGCCCCAGGGCGCTGTGCGCGCCCTCCCTCCCCCAGCACAGCGGGGGAATGAGCTTCACATGCTAGGGGTTAAATTATTGTTTTCTTTATTCGCGTAGGTACGTAAATAAACAATATAGAAATATTTCCAAGATATTACATTTTTTTGTTGATTAATTGATTTCGGACTCAGCTTTATTTTGGAGGTGCGTTTCTACTTTCTTCTGTGCATTGGCGTAGATTGCAGCGGCACAGAGTTCAGTGGCACAGAGTTCAGTGGCGTAAAGTGCAGTAGTGTAGAGTGCATTGGTGTAGAGTGCATTGGTGTAGAGTGCATTGGTTCAAAGTGTAGTGATGTAGAGGGGTGCAGAGTAAAGTGATGCAGAGTAGGTTAGCACAGAGTGCAGTGGTGCAGAGTGGCATGACGCAGAGTGGAATAGAGTGGCACAGACTGCAGCTGAACAGAGTAGATTGTTTCAGAGTAGAGTGAAGTGGTGAATAGTACAGTGGTATAGAGTAGAGTGCCAGAGTGAAGTGGTGCAGAATGGCTTAGAGTGGATTGGCGTGGAATGTAGCAATACAGATTATTGGCATTGAGTTCAATGGCATAGAGTGACAAAGTATAGTGGCAGTGTGTGCAGTGTAGCATAATATACTGTCGTAGAGTGCAGTGTTGTTTAGCAAAGTGGCACAGAGGGCATTGGCACAGAGTGCAGTGGTGCAGAGTAGAATGGTGTAGAGTGAAGTGGGGTAGAGTAGAGTGCCACAGAGAGCAGTGGCACAAAGTAGAATAGAGTGGCATAGATTTCAGTGTCGCATAGTAGAGTGCAATGGTGCAGAGTAGATTGGCCTAGAGTGCATTGGTTTTGAGTAAAGTAGTGGACAATGCTTTGGCATAGAGTACACTCGCATAGAGTGGTGCAAAGTAAAGTGGGGTGGCACTGAGTACAGTGGTGCAGAGTAGACTAGAATGGCAGAGGGGATTGGCATAGAGTGCAAGAGCATACAATGGAGTGGTTCACAGTAGAGAAAATTCACGTAGAGTGCAGTGGAATAGAATGCAGATTTGTAGGGTGGGGCAGAGTAGGGTGTGACAGAGTGAAGTGGTGTGGAGTACAGTGCAGAAGCGAAAAGTGCAGTGGTGCATGATTGAGTAGTGCGGGTAGAGTGCATTGGCATAGAGTAGAGAGGAGTGGAGTACTGAAGAGTAGATTGCAGAGACGCAGAGTGCAGTGATGTGGAGTGGAGCAGAATAGAGTGGGGTATGCAGAGTATGGTAGCGTACTGCCATTACAGACAACACATCTTCAATCTGAATGGCCATTACATTTGCACGCACACAGTTTTACAGATAAAAGTACAGCGCACAAACGATTAAGTGTGAAAATGTCATAACCCATTGTATTGATTTGATCGTCAGCACAGTTAAGACATTTACATTTTGTTGTATAGTAGAAAAGAAAACAACATCTTACAGTCTCAAGCAGACCCCCAGTAGCCAGCATAATTGTCATATAAATCCTCTCACTTTGAAGTCAGAGAAAGAAAAATAAACACCAAGCTCCCTGGAAGACACAGCTTGACATTTTCCCTCCGTCTTCGAATGAACAGCAAATGTGATAAGGTAAGTACAAGATTTAACAACTTGTTTGCGGAAAGTGAGTTTGTGGAAGAATACAGTAAACAAGGTTTGGGCAATGAGAGGGACTAACTACAGCTGGACAGTCTAAAGCAAATAAAGCCAACAAACTGAAAACCAGAAAAAGTGAGTTACAAACCACAAAGCCAATGATAAGCAACGGGCAAGATGCATTCCTAGGTCAACTTTCTGAATGTCCCCAAGATTTCTTTAGCAAACAAGACAGCTGCACTGTCTGGTACTCTGAGCTAAAAAGTATCCTAATTTGCTGTTTGGATGATACCACTGCCGACTTCCCAGTGCAGACCACGCCATACAGCCAGTTTAAGCCCTTGAAGATAAACACGGCTTGTGAAAGTGATGATCAGTTGGTCTATCATACGACTGAAGCACTAAAAAGTTTGCAACATCACCCACATACATAAGGAAGTTAAAGGGATTCATTTGGACAAACTGCAAAAATGTAAAATCTAACCACACTAAGAATTTATTTCAAGAGCACTGAATAATATAGTGACTCAGAATTTCTACGGTTTTGATTGACTTCAAGAACACAACGGTTTTGATGGACTTGTGAGCAGGAACTAATTTCAATCTGGAACAAAGCTGATTTCAGGTGAATGCTATAACCCAGGGGTCTCCAAACCGGTCCTGGAGGGCCGGATCCATGCCAGATTTTTAAAATTACTACATGTATCTCAATGGGGATATCCAAAAAATCTGGCATGGATCCGGCCCTCCAGGACCGGTTCGGAGACCCCTGCTATAACCCAAAAGTTCTTGAATTATAATATACGTTTTTTTCTACCTAGACAAACCTCGAGAGATGGCTTTTTTGGTGCTGACAGCCACCTCTCACCTTCAGCACTTTGTGCTTTTTAGACAACCGGGACAGTTTGTGTTAGAAATGGGATTCCTGGTTGGCTAAGGTTTGCACCAAAGCCAGGCAGGAACCACCACTCTAGTCAGGATAAGGGAGTTACACTCCTAAAATAACCCCTGCTCACCCCCTTGGTAGCTTGGCACGAGCAGTCAGGCTTATCTTAGAGGCAATGTGTAAAGCATTTGCAGATGACCAACAGTAACACAACATAAGCACTACAAACGAGCAACACACGAGTTTAGAAAAATATCCAATTTTTTTTATATACTCAAACAAGACCAAGTACAATAAATATCAACAGTACAGTACTTTTAAAAGTAGGTGTGTTGCAAAATGTCTTTAAATTGCAAAGTTACGTTGAAAACACAGTTTGTACCAGTTGGTAGCTCAGTCCGAGCTTACCGCAATGCTGAAAACAACAGAGTCTCACAGTTCTAGCTGACCGTGTCAGTACGGGTCAGCAACAGCGGGACAGACTCGTTTACAGTACCTTTCTTAGGGCGGCTCACACGGAGGTGCGAGTCTGTCTTGGCATCCATCACAGTTGTAATACAAAGTGGCAGTGGTGCGGTGTCCCTCGATGCGGTGCGAGCAGTGACTCGGTGACGATCGTCCAGACGGCGTCGGTAAGGCCAAGGCGGGCGGTGCAGGGCAAGACGGGGCTCGATGCGGTGCTGGCAGGTTGCGATGCAGGGGACAGAGCCGGTCGTGGCATCCGTCGCAGTTATGGTGCAAAGTGAAAGCGGTGCACGGTGCGGTGTCCCTCGATGTGGTGCGAGCAGCGGCTCGGTGACGGAGGTCCAGACGGCATCGGTGAGACTAAGACAGGCGGTGCAGGGCGAGACGGTGCTCGTTGCGGTGCTGGCAAATTACAATGCAGCGACAGAGCCGGTTGGCGGGAATCGGTGCTAGGCGAGCCGGACAGCTGTACGTGACGAGGCGGTCATGGGTGTCGAGCCAGCAGTGACCATGATGGTGAGCCTAGGCCAGCGAAGTGAAGCGAGGCGATGCAGGATGCGGTGCCCCTCGATGCGGAGCGTGCAACGAAATGGTGGCAATCGTCCAGGACGGCGTCGGTGAGATCGAGGCGGGCGGTGCAGGGCGAGACGGTGCTTCGTTGGGGTGCCTTCAGGAAACAAGACCAGTGTCGGAGTCGGCTGACAGAGTCGGTTGCGGTTCCCTTTCCGCTGTGGCAACTGAAACAACGGTTCCGGAGGCGGTAACCAGAGGTTGGTGAAGTCTTTGCAGTTCCTGAGACTTTTCATCAGGAGGGCAGCTCTGGTTCAGGCCCTTGGAGATACTCAGCACAAGTAGAGAAAGTTCAGTCCAATCCTTTCACTGCCCAAGGCAGAAGCAGCAGCTGCAGGCCAACCCAACAAAGCAACAACACTGCAAAGGGGCAGTACTCCTCCTGGCAGCTCTTCCAGCTCTTATTCTTGGCAGGTTCCTTGATTCCAGCGAGATGTAAAATCTTGGGGTTTGCGTCCCAATATTTATACCAGCAAATACTTTGTCCTCTGAAGGCAGAGGGGCATGGACCTAGTTCAAATCAGTTCAGTTTACAGACTCAAACAAACAAATGGAAAGCAATGGGCAGGCTTTAAGCCCACAAAGTAGTTTATACTAAAGCATATACAAGAGGTTTTGAAAGCTCGACCTAAAAATGAAAATGAATAAAGGAGAAGGAATGAAACAAAAGGGGTCTTATAGAAAGAAAAAACAAAAACTAATGGAACTGGCCCACCAGTTCTGGGACTGAAGCACATTCATTTTCAGGTGGATGTGCACATCATAAGACCAATGCTGTCATTTAGGAAACCGAGCCAATGATTGAACAGGACTGATCCACTGCCCCATAGCCTGCATTTTGCCAAGCATGGAAGCAGAGTGCAAATGGCACGCACACATTCAAAAGCAGAGGAGTGCTGAAAAAAGCCTCTCTATGTAGGTAAGTATATAGATTGATGAGGTAAGATAAGACAGACAATTAGATAGGTAAACAGACAGACCAATAATGGACTTTTTATCACAAGATCCAGGCAGACAACTAAACCTTCCCTAGGGTTTGGCAAGGTGCCTTAACACAAAAATCCCTGCCTACTAATGTAAATTGTGAGTTTTCTTGTGACAAAGTACACATCTGCAGGCTTGAACAGTGCAAGAACAATCCACCCATAAAAGCCTATGGGCTTTTACGTATACATTTTATAATAAACAAATCAGGACTACTGCACTTTTTATAACCTTTTATAATAAACAGATCAGAAGTGTGGCATCACACAACGGTTTCTGGAGAAACAATTAGGCCAACAGCTTGATCATTGGCTTGTCGCCATAACAAACGTAGTCCCTACTGTATTGAGCACAAGCTTTCTGACAAGTCAACCATCATGCACTCAGTCATACAAATTACAATTTTATACTAACTTACAGCTGGCAAAATAAAACAGTATCTCTACAAAGAAAGTCTAACAAGGAGTATCAAAATGCAAATGTTCTATTCCTACAGTTTGTCAGATGGGGTAATGACACCAAATCAGTCCCCTTACCTACTGGGGAAGTCCGAGATTCCATGTAACAAAATTCCTCAATATAGGCTTGAGTACAGAGTAATAACGCATCCCTTAAATGACCACTGACTTTTACAAACGGTTTTCACAATTAATATTATTGTAACTTTTCACAAATGTAGATTGGACCAATAGCTTTGATAACTGGCTTGCGACCCAAACCACCACCCAAACCAGCAGAGGCCTGCTTAATTTCACATAAGTTTCCAACAAAAAAAATGCAATACAAGCACTCTTCAAGTAGAGAAACACTGTCTGTCCAATTAAATTCTATATGGAAGGCCATCAACATGTGGGAGAAGCCTAAGCCCTTCTCTCAGTAGTGCTTCGGAAATGCTTCTGTTGACTAAGTAACATATTGACAGCATCGCTCTCACCCTAGACCAACAAGGAATATGCTAATTGCCAGTATGCATCTGTGCTTGGCATGTAGGGCTGCTGATATTCATATCTGTGCATAGATCGCCGCCTAATGTTGGGTCCGGATGATTGCACTTTGTTGTCCTGGAAGAGTCTACTCTTCGAAGTATCACAAGATAGGTGACTCCTCCCCTGGACTACAGTGCACATGGGCATCTTCTCCATCCTCAGATTGTTTTTCGCCATTGTGGCAGAGATGGAGATTGTAAAGTAAGAGATGGCCATACAAAAGATAATGCTGCAGCTGCGACAGGCACCGGGGAGGAGGGCGGGCTATGTGAATGTCAGCAGCCCTACATGCCAAGAACAGATGCATACTGGTAAGTAGCATATTCCGTTCGAAGCATGTGGGCTGCTGAATTCATATCTGTGCATAGACTGTATAGCAGTATCGCCTCTATCGGTGGTTATCTGTGCCAGCTGCAGCAGTTTGAAAAAGGGTTTTGAGGACAGCCTGGCCTACAGCAGCTTGCTGCTTTGCTTGCACGTCTACACAGTAGTGTTTTGTGAAAGTGTGTATGGTAGTCCATGTGGCTGCCTTACATATGTCTTCAAGAGGAATATGCCCTAGGAAAGCCATGGATGCCCCCATTTTTCTTGTAGAATGTCTGCTCTTGGGGGGACGGTTAAAGTGTGTTTTGCTTTTTGATAGCATATTTGAATGCATTTAACTATCCATCTGGCTATTCCTGACTTTGATATTGGATTTCCTTTATGTTGTGGTGAAAAAGAAACAAATAATTGCTTTGTCTTTCTAAATGATTTCGTTCTGTCGACATAGTAAAGCAGAGCTCTCTTTACATCTAGTGTGTGTAGGGCTCTTTCAGCTACTGAGTGTGGATTTTGAAAGAACACTGGCAATTCTATCGATTGATTAATATGGAAATTGGATACGACTTTTGACATAAACTTAGTGTTTGTTCTAAGAACCACCCTGTTAGCCTGTACTTGCATGAAAGGTTTTTGAATTGTTAGTGCTTGTAATTCACTAACTCGCCTGAGTAAGGTAATGGAAATCAAGAAAGCCACCTTCCACGTTAAGAATTGCAGGTCGCATGAGTGTAGAGGTTCGAAAGGAGGCCCCATAAGTCTGGTAAGTACTATATTTAGATTCAAGACTGGGGAAGGAGGGTGTCTTGGAGGGATCACCCTTTTAAGACCCTCCATAAAAGCCTTGATTGCTGGTACTCTAAACAGTGAAAGGTGTTGCCTGTTTTGAAGGTATGCTGCTATAGCAGCGAGGTGTAGTCTTATCGAAGAGTATGCTAGGTTGCATCTTTGAAGATGCAGCAGGTAACATATAATGTTTTGTATGGAAGCATCTAATGGGTTGATTTGGTTATTGTTGCAGTAAATAACAAATCTATTCCATTTATCTGCATAGCATGCTCTAGTAGTTGGTCGTCTTGCCTCCTTGATAATGTTCATGCAATCAGGAGGCAAGTTAAGGTATCCGAACTCTAAGACTTCAGGAGCCAGATCGCTAGGTTCATCTGATTGGGATCTGGGTGCCTGATTTCTCCATGGTTCTGAGTTAGAAGATGGGGTGCGAGGCACAGACTTTGATGAGGAACTACTGAAAGCTCCAGGAACGTTGTGTACCATGGTTGTCTCGCCCATGTGGGATCAACTAGGATCAGTGTGAGTGACTGTTGCCGCAGTTTGCGTGCCACCAGCGGAATTAGCGGTGCTGGGGGAAAAGCGTACGCAAATCTGCCTAACCAGTTCATCCATATCGCATTGCCCTGTGACAACGGATGTGGGAACCTGGCGGCAAAGTATTGCCATTTAGAGCTTTCTTTTGTGGCAAACAGGTCTATGTCTGGGTGACCCCACTCTGAAGAATGGCTGGAGAACTTGGGGGTGAATCTCCCATTCGTGTAGTTGTTGGCTGTGCTTGCTGAGCAGGTCTGCTATCTGATTGTCTTTCCCTGGAAGGTGTTCTGCTAGGAGAAAGATGTATTTGGGAATTGCCCACTTCCATATGCTTTGTGCCAAGTGGGACAGCTGTGGAGAGTGTGTTCCTCCCTGTTTCTGGATATAGTACATTGTGGTCATGTTGTCCATCCGGATCAACACAGTCTTGCTGTACAAGTATTTTTGGAATGCTTTCAGGGTTAGGAATATCGCTAGCAATTCTAGTTGGTTGATATGCAGTTTCTTTTGTTTGGTTGTCCAGAGCCCTTGTACTGTGTAGTGAAGGAGGTGGGCTCCCCAGCCTGTCAGTGATGCGTCCGCTGTTAGTACTAGTTGTGGAACTGGCTCTTGGAACAGTCGCCCCTTGGAAAGGTTTTGTGGGTTCCACCACTGCAGAGAGTTGTCAGCGCGACTGTCTACCAACACTAGGTCTTTAAGTTGTCCTTGAGCCTGGTTCATTGCCGTGCTAGGCATTCTTGCAATGGACGCATTTTTAGTCTGGCATGGGGGACAATGAATATGCAGGAGGCCATAATGCCTATGAGCTGCATGAAGACCCGAGCTGGCAGAGAGTGTTGTGCCAGAAATTTGCGAATGAGCATCTGCATGCTGGCTATCCTTGCTGAGTTTGGGTATGCCTTTTCCACCGAGGTATCTATAGTGGCTCCCAGATATTGTTGTGTGTGGGAAGGTTGCAGATACGGCACCCTTTCCGTCGGCGACCTTCTTCGGTTCGGCGATTTTCAGCACAGCCGGCTTTATTGGGTCGACGTCTTTCTTTGTGTCGGCGCCCTTTGGCTTGGCGTCCTTTTTGGGGTCGCGCCCTTCGGCTCGACGGTCGTTTTCGGGTCGACGGTTTTGTTTGGGTCGACGCCTTTAGGCTGCACGGCGTTCTTTGGGTCGACGGTTTTATTTGGGTCGACGCCTTTAGTCTGTACGGTCTTTTGCGGGTCGACACCCTTTTTAGGCTCTGGAACCCTCTTTGGGCTCACGGTACTTGGCCCTGGGGTCTCTGAAGGCTTAGGTTTCGGTTTCAGAGCCGAGCCGGACGGCGGGGCTGGCAAATGTTTTTTTGGATCTTGGCTAAGGCCTTTTGGCGATGCCTCGACCGGAGCCTTCGGTAACGGGGTAATTGGTGTCGGGGGCAGTGTACTCACGATTTGCCCCGGTGGGATCTTGTCATCGGAGTCCGAGTAGTCCTCGAGGGTGACGATCTCTAGGTCCGAATCTGGAGCTTCTGGAAGTTCTTGATTCAGAAAAGGGGGTGGTGATGAACAGAGTGTCTGAATTAAGCAGACCACTCTTACCCAGTCCAAAGATCAGGGCTTGATCCATCACCGTTTTTTAGCTCACTGCACCATCCCAGCTCAGAACTTGGCTATATGCAAATTAGTCTGACCCTGGTCCAGTGCATCATGGGAACAGGGCAGACCAAACTACCAAGCCAATTCTTATACTGGGAAGGAAACAAGCTTCCGGGGACCGGTTTCTGGCATTTCAGCCGTCTTCGGCCCGGCTTGCTTGAATCCTGATGGTGCAATGAGCAAGGGACTCACATCTGAGTATACCCTTCCACGCTTATGGTGGACAAAAATGATACAGAATAGGGGGTGGTGATGAACAGAGTGTCTGAATTAAGCAGACCACTCTTACCCAGTCCAAAGATCAGGGCTTGATCCATCACCGTTTTTTAGCTCACTGCACCATCCCAGCTCAGAACTTGGCTATATGCAAATTAGTCTGACCCTGGCCCAGTGCATCATGGGAACAGGGCAGACCAAACTACCAAGCCAATTCTTATACTAGGAAGGAAACAAGCTTCCGGGGACCGGTTTCTGGCATTTCAGCCGTCTTCGGCCCGGCTTGCTTGAATCCTGATGGTGCAATGAGCAAGGGACTCACATCTGAGTATACCCTTCCACGCTTATGGTGGACAAAAATGATTCAGAAAAGGGGGTGGTGATGGAAGTTTTTGGTCATCATCGAAGAGGTTGTCCGGTTCTGGTGCATGTCGCTGCATCTCTTGCCTAGCGGCCCGTCGAATCCGTATGGTTTTCTTCGACCCAAACTGGGCGCAGGCTGGGCAGGTTTCTTCCTTATGGTCGAGAGAAAGGCACTTGTTGCATACTGAGTGCTTGTCAGTATGCGGGAACTTGGAGTGTCATTGTGGGCATCTTTTGAACGGGCTCCATTCCATCGACAGCAGGCGCACGTGGCCCGCGTCGACGACCGCTTCGAGATGGAAAGCTTGATCGAGTCAAGAGGTACCGAGCAAGAACAATACCGTCAAAGTCGAATACCTTTTGTCCTTTAGAAAAGTTTTGTTTCGATTTCGAAGTTGGAGTATAGGAGTAACATCTGAACCCAATGGCGGAAAAAACAATCTGAGGATGGAGAAGATGCCCATGCGCACTGTAGTCCAGGGGAGGAGTCACCTATCTCGTGATGCTTCGAAGACTCTTCCAGGACAACAAAATGCAATCATCCGGACCCAACACTAGGCGTCGATCTATGCACAGATATGAATTCAGCAGCCCACATGCCTCGAACATAAGTGTTTTAGCATGAGCGTGCGGTCACATGACCTTCCTACCACCCATTTTTACCTCCCTGAATATTAAGATATTAAAACTAAAGACGGATGACGGGGTCGTGGTTTAACTGCACTGCAAGATGGCTGCTTGCTAAGCGTGCTCTGCTGGCAGAGACACTATCTTGACAGAATCCGCACAAATGGAGGGCCAACGCGGCTTGTAAATTGCCCCTGGGCTCTGCCTAGGTGGTTACGCCTAGAGGGAGCTGGTCGCTGCGGCAGCAAACCGCCTCCGCAGTGTACAAGAAGCCCCGTATGTTGGCGGCCTAATCGAGTCATCGGAACCCCTTACCTGAAGTCTGACGGCCGGGCTGATGGAGGCTCATGGAATCCTGTAGCCTGGTTCCCTGTGTGCTGTCGAGGTGCTGGCTCTGTCCTTCCAGGTGCACTTGGGCTGGAGCTCCAGAATCGCGGGCAAGCCTAGCCGTCATTGGTGCACCAGATGCTATCTGTGCGCGGACTGGGAGACTCTGCCGGAGGACCTGCGGCGCATCAGAGCTTCACCCATATTGCAAGGTGAGCACGAGACTCCTCCTGGGCCTCCCCAGACGCTGGCAGATTCTGTGCTGTGAGATGAGGGGGACCGCTGTGCGAAGGGCAAGCCGCCATCTTTAAACCAGCCAACCCGGAGCTCACGGATCGGGAGGACGGACAGTGGACCTGCGGTGAAGAGAGGTCTCCCTTGGGCCGGGAGGTAGGAGTCGTTCCCCCTCATTGACACTACGCTCTGCCGGGACCCTCCAGGGTACGTTGAAGGCTACCCCTGCCGGCCATGTGGTGGTGGGCCCGTCCAGTTAGACACGAAGCCCAGTGGATCTGCCTCGAACGGTACAGTTGTTTGTGCCATCAGCGGTGAGGGCGCTCATGGGCCAGCACATTTGGTGTTAGGAACAAACGATAATACGAGGCGGCAAGTGTGAATGCACCCCAGAGGGCATTGCATGGCCCGCAATTTTCCAGCGCTCAACACCCCCCAAAAAAAGGGGTACCAGCGTTGTCACAGGCCGGATGCTGCTATACGTGTGCCAGTGCTGTGGGAGCGGGCAACCGTTGAGGTGTGGATCACTGGAGCTGCCATAATTCACTGCACAGCATTTCAGCGTATCTCACAGGCCAGCCGCCATGGTTAAGCAGGACGCTAAACAGCCGAAGCGAACATTTGATAATAGAAGGACCACCAGATTAACAGAGTCAGACCTGGAGGGAGGCTCTGAACGCCCGCCCGAGTTGCAGGCAGATGATTGGGGGAAGGACCTTTGTACATTAATGTTAGCGATGCGATCAAGCCTCCGCACTATAGAGACGAAGCTGGATGTGCTCACTCTCAGCTCGACTCAGTCAAAAACAGGTTGGGAACTCACTAGACAATGATGGATGTGCTCGAAAATCGCAACTCTGACTGTCACGAGTTTCATGTTGAGACTAAAGCGCATCTACTGCACATGGACAAAGTACTGGGACTGATCAGGGCAAAGAATGAGGACTTGGAAGCCCGGTCCCACCGAAATAACCTGAGGATCATAGGGATTCCGGAGACTATTGGCATATCTAAAATGGAGGTTTACATAGCTGATCTGCTGCGCGAGCTCTTTGACCCCGATTTGTCCACGGTGTTTGCGGTCGAGAGAGCACACCGTGCCCTGGGCCCCAAACCTCCAGTCGGAGCTACACCTAGGCCTATCCTGGCTCAGCTCTTGAACTACCAGGACAGCAACCTTACCCTGAGACTAGCAAGAGAGCGAAGGACAATAACCCATAGAGGGAACACAATCTCATTTTACCCTGATTTCACTCCGGCGGTATGCTGGGAGTTCCTGCCTGCAAAACGCATTTTGCTACAAGCTAAGATCCCCTGCTCTCTGCTGTTTACTGCCAAGCACTGCACTGAGTGCACTGCACAGTTTTTCACGGACTCCAAATCCACATTGAAATTTGCTAAACATGTTGGGGGTAAGCACGCTGAGGACACATCTGTCAATAGATTTAGTGATAATGATTAACTGGGGTTCTGCAATTATGTGACTGTAAACGCGATTTTGTCGTGTCCAGGCCTGGCTGGGACACGTGAAGGTTTCAATATTGGGGTCAGACAGTGTCCTTGTGCAGCGGTCTGTTTATATACAACCCATGATTTATAGACTTGGCCCTCGGCCCTATTCTTGGCCACTCTGCTTTCAGCAGGGGGGTACGCCAGTGACACGGCGCCCCCCAGGGAGAGCTCCTGGCTGTTTTGCTCTAAACGGGGAACAACTCGTTGTTGATGACGTTGAAGGGGAAGGTTTAACAACCCCTTTGGGGGGGTTGGGGGGAATTTAATGTTATGTTCTTAGCCAGTTTATTGCTACATAGCCGAGAAAACCACATATGGGAACCACGGTTTACATCCATAATGTCTTTAGATTTCAACAGGGGTGGGCAACATGACAAACATGCAAAAACCTCACACCGAATGGCCATTGGGAGGTTCGGGCATTGAAGGCCCACAACAAGGTATCACATCAGACAACAACAGCTTTGCTATGTCATGTCTAAGTTTTTTAACATTGGAACATCCGTCGTCTGAACGACAACAGAAAGACCAGATTAATTCACTCCTACTAAGGTATCACATTGACGTGGGCCTATTACAAGAGACGCACTTCATCAGCACGCCCTCCACTAGGCTGAAGCACAGGAGATGGGGACATGTTTACTTTTCCATATATTTAAATTACTCTCGAGGGGCGGCGGTGCTCGTGAGGCAGGGACTGGGAGGAGTGCAAATCTCACCTCGAATGCAAAGGCAGGCACAGCATACTACTTGGTGACCTGGGTGGAGTCCGGGTCACAATAGCAGCAGGTTTCTTTTCAAAACATATGGGCCAACATAAAAGCAACAGGATGCAACACTATCATGTGGGGAGGGGACTTTAATAATAACTATGATTTGGGCGAGTCGACAGGCACGGATCTCGTGGGAACTTTTAACCCTATCTTTGTCCCATGGTGGTTTGGGAGCCCCTGACATCCAATTGTATGCATTTTGTGCACAGGCCCAGTTCCTGCACTTTGGGGTACAACCCACCCCTTTCCAACCACACACAGCTGTGGAGATGTATGTTACAGCACCAGTTCCCCTTCAGGTGGCCATATATCAGGCATACAGAAGGCCGCAAGACAGCATCGACACGGTCAAGACCCTGAGGTGGGCATGGGATAGACTCCGGGATAGAGCCCATCTCAAATTGCCCCGTGGGGATGGGACCCGCAGAGGAGCGCGCAGTGCCCTTTTCCGAATTGTTTCTATACTATAAACTCAGGGCCGCTTGTAGGGCTCTGCATGACATTCCCCAGCCCTCATCCTACACTGCTTGCCCTTGAAAATGTGTTAAAAGCAGACTCATAACACGCATCTATTGTAATATGCAGAGCGCTGCTCCTTAATTAACGCCCAAGGTCTTTCAGTCCTGGAACGCCGAATGGCAAAACCAGATAACGGAGGATCAGTGGGCCTTTTGCTGCAGCCAACTCACAGTACTGTCCCCTAACTACAAGCTGCGCATTTTAAATACCTTCACAGATTTTATAGGACCCCATCCCAGTTACACCGCATGGGGATCAAGGCAGATGACTGCTGCTGGAGATGTGCTTATGTCCCAGCTACGTTCCTACACATGTCATGGAGCTGCCCCCAGTTGGCCTCATTCTGGTCAAAGATCTTCACCACAGTACATGATATAATTGGCATGGCGGATTACCCAGATCCATTACTTGGACTATTGGGATGTGTTAAGAGACATACCGGCTGGGAACCGTAAATTACACACTATGTTATTACTTTTTGCTAAACACCGGGTTGCCATGCACAGGGGGAGAATGGGAGCCCCCTCCGTGGAGGCTTGGATCCAAGATGTAACCTTCAGCCAAACACAACTAACTATCTTTTGGGAGCTGATGCCGTCTGCATCCAGGCCAAAGGACACATGGGGTCAGTTTCTGGAGTGGGCGCGCACAACACAAAACGAAGGGGCTGGTTTTCAAAGTGGAGTCCAGCGATTTGTAGGTATGTGCTCACAAGCCTCACTACAGGTACCACCCGGAATAGGAGTTGAACTGACCACACGATAACTATCAGTACTAGGACACCCATATACGACCTAATCCGACTGTTAGCTCCTGTTGCAATGAGGACTAGTTTGTAATTTAACATCTCCCACCACACTGATGTACTATGTTTGCTAATTATTACAGGATGTTGTAATTACTAGACTAATCTAATGTACAGTACTGGATCTCGCAAATGTGAGTGAGATATTACTATGTGCAACTGGCTAAGTTGTTTGTATTGGTTGCTGTTTTTTGAAATGCCAATAAAGAAAATTACCAAAAAAAAATGATGTGGAAACATTTTGTAAGGTTTTCTCAGACCTATAAACATGGTTTAGACTAGAACCATGGAGTGTAAAATAACCCACTTAAGTTCAGTTCTCTGCAATTCTCATTCAGTTGCGCAAGAATGCCTTTTTCTTGCCATCCTACGTAAAAATGAAAAGTCGGTGAAATATTACTAGCCTACACATTTGTAAATGGCACATTACAGCATTGTAGTGGATGTTGAATAGATTAGTGACAACGATGGAATGATGAACAATTCCCAGTGCAATTTGCACATTGTCCTGCAGGCAGCAGTGCTTTATAATTTATGTTAATGCAACTTAGAAAACGTGTTAAATTGCATTCAGAAATCTCTCTCAAACCCAACAGCCAGACGTCAGTCAGGAACGAGTAGACTGAAAGAAGGAACCGCAGAAGCAAAGAAACATCACTAAGGAATATTGGTAAAAAAAGCATCGAAGACTCGCTGGACAAGTCCATCGCACATGGTATAACAAAGGAGACCTGATGAAAAAGACCAGTTAAAATGGATACAATCGATTGAGTTCCCGTGGGTTTTACTGCTACTAACGTGGGATGCACTTTTGTTTTTTTAAAGAAACATGTATTTCAATCATTATGGATTTCTGGCAGCATCAACTCTGGGCAAAGACACTTCCATACCAATGTCATCCTGGACCTCTTTCTTCACATTCGAGTGCATGCACTAGCATACCCTTCACGTGGTATGCCTCTTTCAGAGTGCACAGAAGTCAACCACTGCTCTAAAACTCGGCAAGTCCTATTAACTGAAATAATGGGATTATGCAGCGTGCCTTGATCAACCTTTCAGCGTATGCTTTCTACCATTTTGTGCATTCACACCCACACAAAATCTTACAACTTCAGTCCATCAGTCAGTTTTCTAGCAGTAATAATTCCGATATGCACCAGTTGCCTAAAATCTGTCAAACATCAGTACTTCATGTTGACCAACACATCTGTGTTGTCAGTAACAAACCTTTAGAAGGGGTTCACAATTATTGGAGTCAAAAGTCGACTTTTCCTGACTATTGCTTGTTATGGCGATCTCTGTGGGGAAACAAGATCGTCCTGTTCTGGTGATACCCCGCTAATCATACAAACCTATTACACCCACTCACTGCATTGTTGTTGAATTACACATCCAATTGCTGAAACTAGTCGACCACACTGCCCTGAGGCTGTCCACATCATTGGTCAGTGAGCAGGCATATTGCTTTTAACATTGGTACGGTAAGCACAATTGGAATAAAATCATTGTTGGGTGCTTAGCCCTAACCAATTTTAAATCCACTCCCTTTGGTTTTTTTGTTCCTTCACTTTCTCTTTTGCACTACACACCCCAGTCCCATTTCATTTACCACTTACTTACATCAAGTGGTATACCACACTGTCGTCCTCTTATTTTAGTGAGGCTACCCCCTACCACCGGGTTGACCTCCTAAGAGAGCACCGATAAACCTCTGACGGGTGGTACGGACAAAATCCCCAAATGATGAAGGGCGGATCCGAATGGTGACTGATGGGTACTTGTCCTCATCCACGGAGAGCTCTCTGTGTCACTACTTGGTTGTAAGGGTGAGTCCTGGTTTGGTTTCTTGTATGTGGGCATACTTACCTTAGACCCTCTGGTACCTTTGGTATATATTGGTTCTGTTGGGGATAGTACCCAGAGCTAGGTCTTTAAATCTCCCCTAGGTCCTCCTCTACCGTTTTGTGTTCGTTGTTTAGTGCAGTTTTTTAACTGCGGACCTTGTTTTCCCTACGATTTGTCGTAGAGTTGGGTCATCACAGAGTTGTGATTTGAACCCGTTTCACCACTCTAGATCATTTTTTGCACGTTTTATTAGACATCGTCCCCCTAACATGGCGGAGAATCATGGTCTAGCTTTCTCCGAGGCTGACCTCCAAGCAGCATTAGCTGAACATCCTGACCTAACAGATTCATCCGGGCCTACAGCCGTTGTGAGTGAGGATGATTGGGGTAAACTGTTAATTCTTAAGAAATCTCAGACAAGGACAGCCACTCATGGTATTATTATGGCTCAATACCTTAGGAATGATTGTGCACCAACAGGTCTTATAGTCACGAACACCCCTAGACTATTTCTTAATGATAGAGAGTTTTTGAAGAACTGGGCCTTGATTGCTTGGAGGTGCACCAGAGACTGGCTGATTTTGATCATTCAAACATCTAAACGCATAGCTGACACCATGCTTGTAGAAATCCAAGTCCTAGAGTCTAAGATTAAGACTACAATTGCCCCTAAGGTCTTTACTAAGAACCTAGATGATACTAACAAAAATAACAGAGATTTTAGGGAGCATACCCTTTCTGTCAAGATGGACAAATTTAAGAAAGATCTTGACAAATTCCAGTTTGAAAGGATTTACCCCTACTCTAGTGACACCTATACTCCCCCAGACTTTGGAAATAATAATCGCAGAAAAGGCTCTTCCTATAGTACATCCAGCTCTGGCGATAATTCATCAGGTAGCGACACTGGGAGTGATAACTCCTATCCACGAGGCAGGGGCCAGGGTAAAAGGAACTTTAGAAACAGTTGGAGGGGCAACCAACAACAACAGTGGTGGTCACCCCAGCCATGGCACTTTGGAGGTATGCAACCTTTTTTCCCACCACAGCAACCAGGACCGTTCCCACAGCCGATGGGTCCCAACATGCCCAGCTTTCCAACCAACTTTCAAGCTAACAACTTCAATGGGCAGCCTTTTTTAGGGTTTGGCCGGGGGAGGTCTCGTGGCAGAAAGAGAGGGAACCCACAGCCCCAAGTACATTTCAGCCCCCCATCAACGTCATCAGAAGGGAGGACTCTGAGGAGCAACTCCTCCAAGAACAAGGAGACAGGGCAGGGCAGTGCAGCCCCAGTATAGTTATCAATCTGAGCAGTCATGTGCTGACCCAACAGGAGGAAGAGGCCTTAAATAAAGGCCTAGGCTTTGTACCCACCCACCACAATGACGAGTTTGAAACCAGGCTAGAACTAGCCAAGTTCCTCAGAAAAATTAGACTACACTTCTTTTTTGCAGATAAAGAAGAGAACACACAAGTGGAGGAGGACACTAACACTGGATTAAAGTGCAAGTCTACTTTTACCCCCCCTAGCCACCTGATGCCTCCCCAGGTTTTGGCTTATGAGCAGGCTCTAGAGAAAGAGATGGACGAGCTCTTTAGGAGTAACCACAGAGTATATAACAACTTACCTAAAAGTCTACATACTGCGCTAAAATCCTTGACTGACAATAAGAACCTAACTATTAAGCCAGCAGACAAGGGCGGTTCAATTGTGGTAATGGACACTCAAGTGTACAGAACTGAGTGCCTTAGACAATTGAACATAAGAAAATCGTACGCCCTAGTTAATCATGATCCAACAGAGGAGCTGATAATGAACATCAAAACCATGGTGGAAGAAGCCTCTACTGAAGGTTGGATCACTCCAGCCGAGGCCAAATACCTTTGCAGTGAGCACCCCAGAATGCCTTACTTTTACACCTTGCCCAAGGTTCACAAGGAGCAAAGACCCCCCCCGGGGCGTCCGATCATCTCCGGGATAGGGTCAGCCCTTGAACCCCTCTCAACTTTCGTGGACCATTTCCTGAGACCCATGGTACAGGAAATGCCCACTTATTTAAAGGACACCACTGACCTTCTCAGATTGCTACCTAACTTGGAGTTTGACAGAGAGACTGACCTCTTAGTTTCATTTGATGTTGAGGCACTTTATACCTCCATCCCACAGGATGAGACACTGGACGTGATACACCACCTTCTAGAGTCCAGGGAGCTCAACAGCATTACTCCTGTCTCATTTATAATGGCCTGTGCCACACTGGCCATGAAGCAAAACTTCTTTAAATTTGAGGAACAGGTTTACCTTCAAGTCTCAGGGACCAGCATGGGGAGCGTTTACGCTCCCAGTCTGGCTAATCTGTACGTCCATTCCTTTGAACAGACTCATGTACTGAACCAGACCAATCCCTATATCCACCAATTGAAAACTTGGAAGAGATACATTGACGACGTTTTCGTCGTGTGGAAAGGTTCGAGTGAGAGCTGCCTTGAATTTCTGGGGTGGCTTAATAACAGGAATCACCATCTTAGATTTACCATTGAGATCGGAGGGACACAACTAGCTTTTCTGGATCTTCTTATAACAGCAGGACCATATGGCCTACAATCTGAGCTATACAGGAAACCTACTGCAAGGAACTCCCTGTTGTTGTTCGATAGTAACCACCCGCGAGCACTCAGAGAGAGCCTTCCGTTTAGCCAATTTTTAAGGTTACAAAGGAACTGTTCGACTAGGACAGCTTTTGAAAAACATTCTGAAGATCTCAGCAGGCAACTCGTGGCACGTAAATACCCTCCTCAACTTATCAAGAGGTCTTTGAAAAGGGCTAAAAATAACAACCGAGAAGCACTTTTGGAACCCAGACCTCCGAAACCGGATTTAGAACGTCTCACTTTTGTTCATACCTTTGGGAGTCTTTCTAATGGCATTCAAAAGGCGGTGAAAAAGCACTGGCCTATTTTGAACTCTGGACGTCTTACCCTTCCACGCCCACTTGTCTCATTTAAAAGGGGTCCAAACTTGAGGGACAGATTGGTCCATACAAGACCACGTGAGGAGATGCCCAGAGCAGTGGGCACTTTGTGGAATCTTCCCCCAGTGCAGGGGCATCATCCCTGTGGGAATTGTCAGGTCTGTCCACAAACTAAAAAATCATTGGAAGTGGATATAGGTACCAACAGACCGTGGAAGCAAGTTAAGTTTACCAACTGTAACAGCGACCACGTGATCTATCTCATCACCTGCCCCTGTGAGTATAGATACGTGGGCATGACCACTAGGAAGATCCGCACACGGATATCAGAGCATAAGAGCACGATCCGTTGTGCCAGACAAGCCACCAAGTTAACTACTCACTTCCTGGAAGCGAAACACCAAGCCACTGAATTCCTTTGGACTGTCCTAGAACAGCCGTTCATTCCAGCACATACCACAGATGTGGCCAATTATCTGTTAAAAAAAGAACAGAGATGGGTCCTGAAATTGAAGACACACAAAGAGGGACTTAACGATGACATCCCGTGGTCCTCCTTGTGATCTTCTACATTTCAGGTCACTTACGCTAATATCAGTATGAATAAGCCACAGGAATGTTACCAGTGAGACATGTCACCCTATCACTATTTGAGCCTTGATGAGATAGGCAATTTTTTTGTTCAGTCTCTGGGTTTATGGCATAGTGTGCTTTGATACCACCAACACCTTCAGTTTAATCTCATTGGCTTCGTTTTACTGCAGCCCGTTTATCCCATGTTACTTTACCATCAGTGTTTATGAATAACATTATTCTTTTGTGTGCATGTCCAGCACACGCTTATTCAGTCTCCTTTAACAGTAGTTGTTTGTTTACTCCTCTCTGTTATTCCCGTTGCTGTGGCGACAGTATGCAGGTCCGTTACGAGCAGCTTACAAGTTTATTGACAGGCGCGAGCGCCTTACACGCTTCCTGATAGGCTCGTGACCCACGTGATGAGCCGAGCTTCCAGCCTTCCTGATAGGCGCGTGACCCACGTGATGAGCCGAGCCGCTGTCCAATGGTAATACGCGAGAGAGACGCGATGCTCACGCGTCTAATCTCTGCGCACCTAACAACAGGGCGGTGACGAGAGCTCCCTGCGGCGTCCCTGTTTACCAAGCTTAATCGGCAAAACATATGCCATATGACGCCGCTCCAACGCTTTTAGTCATTTGCCAGCGCGCTACCCCACGTGACCTCTCTCAATCACGAGCGAGGATATTAACACCGCCTCGCCAATGGTCGGTACCTCCCCAGATGGCCAGGACGCCGGCCAGGAGTACCGACGGTTAGGTAAGGAGGATTCTTACGTGTGTGCTAGTGGGTGAATAACAGTGCCCTGCAGTGCTCTTTTACCATCTTATCACTGCTACTGGTCTAGCTGACCGTGCTCTGTTTGCCAAAAAAACTGAGGGGCGACTTTGTCTATGTTTCTACTTCGTGCAAGTGATGTATTAATGTGTGTTCTACATGTTTCCTAGAGCGGTGCTTCATTCTTCCCCTGAGCCACAGCCAGGTGGGGTGAGGCCCTCTTACCTTACACGTCTAGGTAAGAGTTTATCTACCTTTGGCATTTAAAACTTTTTTCCAAATGTGTTTGTACTTAGTTTGCACTAAGGTAGTGCTTATTGACAATATACTGTAATGTTGCAGTCTAAAACATATATTTATGGTTAGACTATTTGGCCCTCTATTACTTGTAAACCATTTTCTCTCATCCACATCCTATAGTGTGTACAGACTGTAAGGACACCCAGAACATCCAGGTGACTGTTTGCACTTGTTGTGTGTTCTTTAGGGTGTTACTTTCTTTTACTCACTTTCTTTCACATGGTGTAGTAGCTTTTTTTGATATTTTCGGTCCTGAAGAAAGCAATTGACATAATAAGTCGCCAAATTGCTGAAACTAGTCGACCACACTGCCCTGAGGCTGTCCACATCATTGGTCAGTGAGCAGGCATATTGCTTTTAACATTGGTACGGTAAGCACAATTGGAATAAAATCATTGTTGGGTGCTTAGCCCTAACCAATTTTAAATCCACTCCCTTTGGTTTTTTTGTTCCTTCACTTTCTCTTTTGCACTACACACCCCAGTCCCATTTCATTTACCACTTACTTACATCAAGTGGTATACCACACTGTCGTCCTCTTATTTTAGTGAGGCTACCCCCTACCACCGGGTTGACCTCCTAAGAGAGCACCGATAAACCTCTGACGGGTGGTACGGACAAAATCCCCAAATGATGAAGGGCGGATCCGAATGGTGACTGATGGGTACTTGTCCTCATCCACGGAGAGCTCTCTGTGTCACTACTTGGTTGTAAGGGTGAGTCCTGGTTTGGTTTCTTGTATGTGGGCATACTTACCTTAGACCCTCTGGTACCTTTGGTATATATTGAATTACACATCCAAACAAAAATTTGGTGCATGATACTTAAACCATTTAAGCCATGACCACTCTACTACTGATAGTCAACCCAAACGGATATGATGGTTGCTCAGCCGCACCACGGTATGAGATTTGTGCTTGCGGCAATGAATGACCTAGGACTCACTATACACATTAGCTTCGCACCAGACATAACTATGTACTGCACCAAAATATCTTCACTTTAGGCAGACCACACCGTACTTCATATTTCAAAAGTCCAAGGAAGTTGTTAGAGCTTTCATGCATTTTAATTAACATGTGCATTCATAACCATGTGAAGGGCAATTAGCCTACACCTAAATTCACACAAGTAAAATAAAATGTAGATATAACAATTGAAACAATTTTCCTACGACATGTTAACGTGTGCTTTTCTGGCTTAGGCTAACAGGGCCTCTGTTACGTCTCAGAGCCATCTTGTCCAAAATGGATGCTGTATCATGTTCATTTTCTGTTTGTATTTCTGCCTGATACTATGAGCAGCCACATGTAGATTTGCTTATTTCTGAGTAACACCGTTTTCTAAGAGAGCCTGCTAGGGACGCTTTAGTAACAATTTTCACGGACCTTTCGCTTTCATGCAGTATTGCATTCATTCACAATGGTTCACTGTTGTTTATGTAACTAGTTTGTTCCGAAACCTCCCGACAAAATTTGGTGAGAAGTACTGAACCATTATTCACATAGTGGGTTAGTTTTAAGGTGATAGGGTTATATTACGATTCGGATTACTTTAAGATGAGTTGTTAAACATTTAATTATTTGCTTGCATCATGATTTGCAGATTGATTTATTTCTCATGGAGAAACTGGCTAAATAAACTTTTGAATTTAGGGTCGAGCAAAACTAGGTTTGCCTTCCAATAGGGATACTGCCCGAATTCTAACAGATTTTGCTGAACAATTGGAACTTAGTCTACTATGGATTTTTCCGATTGTTCCCATTACTGAGAGTCTTTGATATTTGATATTTATTGATTTGTATAGCGCTGAATCCCCCATGAGGGTATCTCGGCGCGGAGGACGGTGAGTAACATCAGAGCAATGGGGAGGATTAGAAGAGGTGGGTTTTTCGAATCTTTCTAAATTGGGCCAGATTGAGTCCCGAGCGTAACTGAGAAGGCAGGTTATTCCAAAATAGGGGGGCAAGATAGGAGAATGCCTTGCCACCGCTATGTGCCTTTTTGATTCTGGGAATGGTGAGCAAATGCTCAGTGCTGGACCGGAGAATTCGTGCCGGGGTGTAGGAGGAGAGCTTGTTCGCGAGATACAAGGGGTCCTTGCCGTTACGGGCTTTGTAAATAATACAGCCTATTTTAAATTGTACCCTTTTCTTTATGGGGGAGCCAGTGAAGTTGATTTAGGAGGGGTGCAGAGGGTGTTCTTGATGGAGCAGTGGTAGTGAGTCAGGCAGCAGTATTCTGCACCACCTGGAGTTTATTAATGGTGCTGTCGTTGGCTGAAAACAGCAGGGCATTGCAGTAGTCAAGCCTACTCAATAACAGGGCCTGCATGAGCGTTTTTTTGTGGAGGAAGGTAGGAGGGGGAAATACCTATGCAGGAGGCCAAGAATATAGTAGCAGGAAACTGCAGTAGTATTGGCATGTGTGTTATGGGTGAGTCTGTGATCGATCCTGACACCCAAGTTCTTGACCACTTCTTTGGGGGTAGGCGTGATTCCCAGCTCTTCCGGCCACCATGTAGGTGACCAATAAGTGGCAGCTCCTCCAAACAACATGATTTCAGATTTGCCCCCATTAAGTTGCAAATAGTTGTTACGCATCCAGGCAGCAATTGATTTCATGCCTTCCGAGAACAAAAGTTCGATGTTGGGTGTGTTTTTATCAAATGTTAGAAGGAGCTGAGTGTCATCTGTATATGAAATTGGAGTGAATCCCAAAGATCTCATGAGTCTGGCCAGAGGGGCGACATAAATATTAAAGAGGGTCGGGCTTAGGCAGGAGCCCTGCGGGACCCCTTTGCTCACCTTGGTAGTGGCAGATGTAAAAGATCCCATAGTGACTGTTTGTGTTCTATCTGTCAGAAAGTTGTTGATCCACTTCAGTGCTAACCCCCGAATGCCTATGTCTTGTAGTCTTTCCAGAAGGATGTGATGGGAGACAGTGTTGAACGCTGCTGACAAGTCAAGCACCACCAAGAGTGCTGCCTGACCATTGTCAGCAGCCATGTGTATGTTGTCAGTGACCTCAAAAAGGGCAGATTCGGTGCTATGTTTAGCCCGAAACCCTGATTGAGAAATATCCAGAAGTTGGTGTGTCTCCAAATAATCTGACAGGTGTCTATTGATGTGTTTCTCAATGAGCTTTGACTGTAGGGGTAGAAGAGATATGGGTCGATAATTACTGACTTCAGTGGTAGGGATCTTGGGGTCTTTGCGTATAGGTTTAATTTGAGCGTCTTTCCAAGCAGGGTGGAGGTGACCCTCGCTGAGGGAACAGTTAATAAAAGAACAAATGGGGAGGGCCAATTGTTCCGCAAATTTGGCAGAAATCCTGGCAGGGATGGTATCCATAGGTGAGCCTGATTTCATATTCTCTAGAAGGAATATGACTTCCACCTGTTGAAGTTGGGGGAAGATGTGGAGTTGGGCAGATGTGGTGTGTGTATCAGGAGGGTTGACCGTGGAGGGAAGGGAAAGAGTAGTGGCTGCGATAATTTTCTGGTAGATGGAATCAATTTTAAGAGTGGAATGTGTCGCAACGTAATTGCATAGGGATTGCGAGGGGGATTCCACGGTATCACATACCGATGGGTTAGACTAGGCCTTCATTATTTTAAATAATGCCCTGGAGTTAGATCAGCCTGCTCCAGTTGCTGAGTAATGTGGGTTTTGCTTGCGGTTCTAATGTTATTGTGATAGGCTGCTAAGGCGCTTTTGTATCTAGTTTTGTCTTGTTCTAGATGGGAGAGTCGCCATGTGCGTTCCAGTTTTTTAGAGACTTTTTGGGTGTGAGTAGCCGGTTTTAAAGGTGCTGCTTCATCCAAGACACAGAAGATGATGTTATTAAAATGGTGTCGTTGTTGTTCGACATTGAAATTGCGAGTGTCAATGTCCCATGTCAAAAAAGGGGAGGCAAGGTGGTGAGTTTTGATTTTATGCCAAGGTCTGTACCATCTATCTGTGGGGGGTATGGGAGAGGATGTGATGGAGGGGCTTGTCAGATGGAAGTTTATTAAAGAGTGATCTGACCAAGTAAGAGGGAGAGTATCTCTATATTCAATGTGTTGAGAGTTAGAAAGAATAAGATCAAGGGTGTGCCCTGCTAGATGAGTGGGGTCGTTGTTGAGTTTGAGGAGACCATAGGAGGCCAAGACCTCTAGACAGGTTCTTGCATCATGGTTATTTAAGTCTTTGCAGTGAATGTTAAAATCTCCTAGGAGCAGGAAATTGCGGGTAGCGACAATATGGGGGGAGGTAAATTCTAAAAGGCGGCTATTAAAGTTGTGTATTGGGCCTGGGGGCCTGTAAACCAGGGCCCCTTTCCAACTTTTTTGGGGGTGTAGATCAAGTTTAAAAATAAGACATTTGAATAATTCTGAGCAGAGCTGGTCGAGTATGGTAACGGATATCTGCTCTTTATGAATTATAGCTATACCTCCGTCCGCTCGTTCTAGCCTATCAAGCCTTTGAATTCGAAAGCCGGGTGGGAGAGCTAGGGCGATCGCTGGAACCGCTGAGAGTTTGATCCACGTTTCCGTGAGAAACCCAAAGTCTGGGTTACTGTCCTTAAAGAGATCCGAGATAGCAGTGGCAAGGATTCTATGCATTTGAAAGACTAATTTTGCATATGCATTTTACTATTTCGGTATTGTACCTTTGAATTTTGTAATATACCTCCATAGTTTTTCTTATTTCTGCTCTAGAACCCACTTTTTGAGCCAATCCTTTGGTTATTGACTGAATTTAGAAATGCTGTTTATAACCTTGTATCTGGGACACATTGCCTCAATTTGAGGTGAATGCTTTCCCAACCCACCCAACATTTGGGCATTCCTTTACTGGAAGTAGAGCGAGATCACGATAGCACCTGAAAGTTGTGTCCTGAAGTAACAATGTGTGATGTCAACTAGGTGTACCACCAACCTATGACTGGAAATGTACTTATTCATTTTGTATGACCTCACATTCGGAACAAAAGTACGCTGAGCCATGATTTAAATTATTTATAGCAACTCCAAATAGAACCAGATTTGGTTCTTTAAGTAACTGATGACCACGTAGTAAGAATTTGTTAAACCGCTCTGATGAATGACTGCTATCGCTAAATGAAAAAAACGTAAGCACCAATACTTTCATGATCGCACCACAAAGAGAATCAACTATTTCCAGAGAGGCAAATATCTTCTTGCTCTAAACCTTTTGGCAGACTGTGCTAGATGACGGGGGAAAAAAACTTCTTGTTGTAACTGGGAAAGCCTAACTTGAACATCATTTTTCGCTTGAAATCATTCCACAATACCTCTTCCGTGAAAGCAGCCAATGGTACTGATGTGGATCTCAATTTGGTCAATGTATTATGTGTGCATGCTTGGCGTGGTACTAAAGCCAGAGAGGGTACTGTCACTGTTTTTGCAACTCTGACCTCAGTGCTTTGCAGCACTTCCCAAGGAAGCCAACAAGAAAATCAGAATTTGGTGCCAGAAATATCAGATCATATATAGGTTTATTTCAAGACTTCAATATATGGTTAAAAATACAACTTGGATGCTACTAGATTTGCTACAATATAATTTCTTATGGTTGTCCATAACAAAAGGATGTCCCTCAAAATGACATTGTGTCTTCTGCATACCATGACTGGCTCCTGGCTTCAGACACCTTTCACCACTGACCTGCATTTGGAACAGAGGGTGCTCAAAATGGAACATTTGAAAATACACTGCCCTTATCTCCAGTATAGTTTTATGGTCTACGGTCTACAGTCAACTGCTTTTGGTACTTTGCAATTATGACGCTCCTCATAAGCAATAATCTTTTCAGTGAGACTGACAAACCAGTCTAGAAATTGCTGTACAAAGAAATGAGGTTAAGTAATTTAAACTAGCATGATGAGTTTTAAGATTAGGTGTAATACCATCATAATTTGTGATGCATTTTGTCAACCCTGAATGCTGATGCATACTAGCGAGTCTCCAATGTTGCTCACTACTTCAAGTGACTTACAACTATTGCTTACTAAATGAAAAAAGTTGGGAATCCTTATTCTAAGACTTAGTTTAGTCAACGGGCATGCTGGCCACCAAGATGGTGAATGTTGAAGCAGCTGTGATGCAAGCGTGAGATCCAAATCCTCTAAATAGAAGGCACACCAAAATTATGTCATGTCATCAAGAACGTCAATTAACAATTTCCAATACTGAGCATAAACTTTGAAGTATTTATAAATTATCTTTGACAATGCTCTGGTCCTATCACTTACAAAAAAACAATACTCATCTCAATAAATGTAAGCGGATGATATTAAAGTCCACATCCATGTAGGTAACCATGATATCAGAAAAATTGCATTTTCATCTGTGTGAAACAAGTTTGGTTGTAAGAAAGTAACACTCAATGGCTTGAAGAACAACATTGTCAGGTAACCAGTACACTAAGTGACCAGAGGAAATGGGCATGATCCCCAATCATGTCCAGAGCCACTAAAACCTTTGGATTCGGTTTGATACAAAAATTCTTATTTGCACATTAAACTTCCATTGTATAAAAAAGTATCAGCTTAAGGATCATACCTTTTCTTTAATAATACAACCACACAGCTTACATGGGGTACTGGTGCTTTGGAAGCAGTCAGGCTATGTTTGAATCTGTCACAATAACTCATCCCACAAAGAGCTTCACTTCTGGCACAAAGAATAAAATGCAAACTGTTTGTTCAGCTTTCAAACTGTGCAAGGGTGTTGGCTTTAACCAACTACAGAAGTTACATAGCTAGCTAAGGCAAGAAACAGGCTTTTTGTCGTGTCGATCAGAAAATGGTGCCTCCTATGTGTAACACAACTTTATGTTCTTAAGTAACTTATATGATGGTGCCACAGAAAGGAGGAGAACCTTTAACCTCCCATTAGGACCAAGATCCATATATCATTGTTACAACATAGATCTGTGCACACGTCAACTTATGGCACTATAAATACTGTAAGTAATCACAACATGAAAGCAACACAAATAACATATGCAGCCGAAGTCTTGATAGAAGTGTTTCTTCAAATCGGTTTTATCGCCCAGCCAACACGTGTTTCACATCGCCCAGCCAACACGTGTTTCGTCAGGGCACGTCGCCCACGACTTCATCAGGGCTCCAAAGGCAGTAGTTTCAGCGACTTGTATGCTCTCCGCCGGTTATACTTCCGTCCCAGCTACCGGGTGAAAACGGGAGATCTTGCTGAAAGGTACTCAACCGTGTGTATCGCTGTCAGTACCAGAAATGCAAAATACCATAGGAAGTTTCCATGTATGCAGCAGCCTGAGTCTCGCTGCCAAGACGCTTTTCCGCGTGTGTATGCATACTAGCTAAGTCTGAGAAGAAGCACAAGCAAATCGGATTGTAAAATCCATATTCAACCAGAAAACTGGTGGAAGCAAAAATAAATGTGTTACTGGTGCACAACCCGGTAACACACTATGGCCAGATGTGAGGAATCGAAAACACGAACACTTTTGAAGAAATCTGAATACAAGCTTTTTCGCGAAGTTTTCTTTTTCTATTTCTGAAATTGGTGGATTAAAACCACAGTTAGGGACTGGGTATCCCAAATGCAGCCCAAGCCACACCAATGCCAGGTTGTGAAGAGGCACAAATGTGCCCTCTCCAAGATTCCCTCCATCAAACACTATTACCTGAAGGAATTCAATGCATGGCCACAACTATTGTCAAACTAAACAAGAATGCTCATTTATTCACGTTTGCTTGATTTCAATTTTCCTAATACATACTGTTAAATATTTAAGATTTTTTTTAACAACATGGAAATTGACACTCCAACAAAGAAACATTTTTGTAACATATGGAAATTAATTACGATGTATTTATTGAAGCGTTTGTGCAAGCTAATTGCGAAATAGTTGCTCAGAATACTGTGATGTAAACCAGACTTTAGTATACCAGAATCTAACACATCTGCATGCACGTTATGAGTAATGCTACTTCAACCTTAATTGCACGATCACACCAACACTGCTAAACTTCGGTTGGCTAACCACGTGTTAAGTTACATATGGGACCTTCCACATTCTACATCCAACAACCATGTCAGTGCTTTACTCCGAATGAAGTTTTAGTTAGATAGCAAAGGACTCTCGCAGATAGTGTCTTTGCAGGGGTCATACAGAATGGGAGGACACATTAACAATTCAGGTGGAATTTTATTGTTCTGATTCAACCTGCCCAACAAGCAAGTTATTGATAAATTATCTAGTTCTTCACCTCCAAACAATTTCATCTGATATGTGTTCATACTGTAAGCTGGGGATAGTAAAAAAAAAAACAGCTGCCTGAGACATGCACAGACAAAACTTTGAGAGAAAATATCTTCGAGCATTTTGTCTTGAATTTGTGAAAGGCCAAGATAAACTGCAATTCCCCACATTCACTTTAGGTACCCATAAATGCCACCCTCAACTCAACCACTGCCTAATGCCCCAAGGATCCAGAATTATCACGGTCAGGTGGCCCGAGTGTACCCCAACCGTAAAGTCAGAGTGCTGTTCATTTCAAGAGGGTGTCAACCAGTAAAGAGCAAGGCCCCAGTTCATAAAGGTCACTTTCAACCTTCAGAACCTGACAACAACTAGCTATGGGTCACCAAATAGGATGCCGAAGTTTGTGACACCCTTGAAGTACTAGCCATGTGACACCAACACATTTCCTTAACAAGTTGCCACCTTGAACATCAGGTAGGACCATTGTGGGGTCACTACTAGGATACTTAAATGGTCAGATAGCGCCTGTTACTTGCACAGGAGCTTGGAGACCCCCGTATTGTAAAGCTTCGCATACAACAAACCTGTGCAAACAAACTGCCCTAGTAGTAATTGACGAGTCTGAGGGAGTTTCCTGGGATTATTGATATAACTATCACTGAACATGATCATTTACCTAGCAGAACCCTTTAACAGCAGCCATTCAGTCCTTATGTTAAAATGTTCTGCTTAGGTCTCGCAACTGCGTTGCAATGCGCAGCAGTGCTCGCAGCACGAGACCTTTAGTGAGTGAAAAACAGGGTTTTAGCACTGACCTAGAAATCGCACACGCTTGTGCGTGTGTGATTCCTTTTGTGCTACCCCATTGACCTTTGTGTGCATCTTTTTTATAAAAGACTGCACGCAATTGGCCAAGGACGGGCGCGTTGCTCCGCCCACGGCCTATATTGGTGTCTTTTACGCACACCAACACCAATAGGCCCAGACACTGGCGCGATAATTGAAAGCACGTCTCCTGTGGCTCGTGCGCACCACTCGCTGGATTGTTCATTTTTGGTTCCATTTCTCAGGGAAGCAACGGAAGGAAAGAAGCGTCTTTTTAACTTTTAAGTATGCTCAGTTTGCCCTGCACAGAGACAGAAGTCCTTTATTCCACCTCCTTCCTCCCTGATGGAACCTTTGCAGAGTACCAGATTTCTTCATTTTTCTGTATCGTTCATTTTTCCCCTACACTACTTAAGTAGGTAGGTGTAAAATTTAAAGAAGCAGTCGGCTGCTCTTGTCAAGTTGAAAAGTTTGCCACATTCACATGCCTTTGTTGGAGAGTTTTCAATTCTTCTATAAAAAGTCATTCTGCACTGTCCTTTCCACACTCAAAAAATGTTTTGAGATGTGCTTGCTTTAAAAAAAAAATTTTTAAAAATCACCAACTTTGTGAAGATACTAAAGTTTGCTAAGTTTTAAGAAATATTCCCTAAAGATGTCAAGGTTTCACATTATCAGCATTGTGCACCCTACTCCTAGTACAGGCCTTTCACACAGCCAGGTACTACTATGTGGTTGCTCCTGCGCAGTAGTAGCTGAATTAGTGACAGTGGCAAGTAGTTCTGTGCCAGATCAGTAACTTCTTCCTTAGATCCTAAATCCATCGTCTAGCACAGTTAGCCCTGATAAGCCCTTCCTGGGTCTTATGACTTTGGGTGCAGCAGCACATTCATTCCACGTCCCTTGCAGCACGAGTTTAACAAGAAAAACAACAGGTATTTGCAATGCAATAGGTCTTGCATTATTAAAAATTTAGCTATTGTCATTGCTGAATAATGCAACACCAATCGCTCAAACTTTAATAATGCGAGGCCTATTACATTGCTAATGCTTGTTTATTTTAAGTTAAGGGTCAAATCTCATCCCTACATGGTGCCAGGACCTTCAAGTTTTCCATGTTGGGGCTATCTGCAACAGTCCTACATTTCCCACATGATCCCATTTTGCAAGTGGTAACTCTTCCAAGACATTGATATTATAGTGTGTACTTACTACGGCATACTGTATTTGAGTTCCAACCCTACCGTCACATTTTAAGGGTTGGCACTGAAGGATACATTGCGCTAATATTGTAGAGATAGGTGTTGAAAGAGAAAACATGTCATCTAATTGGGAACCAATAATACATAAAGCCCAAGTACTCCAGCTGGAAAATACGGTAGCTATAATAGATACTGCCCAGTAACCACAGACTGTTACAGGACCGAAAGAGAAGACCTCACACTTCTATCAAATTAAATTCTCAGAAACCACAAGACTTCTTCCAGAAAGGCAGGATGGCCCCTCTGATTGCTAGTCACACAGATGTTGACGCTCTGCTGCAAAGACATTGTACAGAAGGCTGGAAGCAGAGAATATTTTTGTAACATGAGCAGGATGACTGAAGCACAGCTTTCTTTCAGTGTAAGGAAGTCTGACCACAAAACGTCCTTACCTTGCTGGGAAGCTCTGCAGACGGTTGTAAGCCATATGCAAGATCTTTAGGTGTGTGTGACCAATGAGCAAGGGCACGCATTTATCAGTCAGGTTGTTATTAGTCAAATACAGCTCTTGCAATACGCTGCTCGTCTCTTCAGAAAGGGTGGCAGGAGGAAGTGCTTCTAGTTGATTGGCAGACACATTCAAACATCTCAAGCTGCAAACAAAAAAGTATCACTGAAAAACACTGATAATGACCACAATTAAATTAATCTTCCACTGTAAATAATTCAGCAGTTGGAGTAGTACAAACACATGTTTTTAAAGCCATTCCCTTTGGGGAGAGCAATGTGGAGATTATTTAAAGTCACAGACTCATCAGAACTTAACTTAAATCATTACCAAATCCAGATGACAGTTACATACATTAAGTGAGACCAAACCAATTGCCTTATTTTCAGAAAAACTCAAGTGCAATGGCAGTCTTTGCAACAGAACAATCTATCTGATGCACCATCACAAATTATACCAGCCTTTTTTGAGGGGTGCGAAATCTGGGGAAAAACTTCATGAAGGATATTTTATTCCTTTCCTATGCTAAGTGGCTTGTAATGTGACCAAGGAAAAGGTAACTTGTGATGTGTTTGCACGGTATATATGTTGCCTCATAGGAAATGGATTGTTCTGGTATGCCACACTGTGGGGGTTAAGCAACATGCTACTGCATTAAAGATTTTGAAGACTGACGAGATGTTATTGTTTGTAGTTAGGCAAAATACGTCCATTGTATTTGCAGCTTGAGAAAAAAACGTACAAGGCAAGATGTTCTCATAATGGTTATAAATTTGCAGCATGTATCTTTTCATTAATTGAATTTCATGTGTGTTTAGGTTCTTGCTAAAAATGCCCTAAATGTTCTTGGATTTAAATTGTATTTATATGTATATTTCAAGCTGGTCTCTTTATTATTAACCATGTAATTATGGGTAACAGTTTATTGCCTCTTTAAAACATTGTAAATGTGTATGGTTTTTAGCCAAAATAAAGATTTATAGGATGATGAAAAATTATAATTATTTCTCGTAAAGGTATAGAATTAGGTTCTCCTTAAGAGGATTTTGTACAAAACAATCGCTCTGGTGCTTTATGCCTTTCTAATAAAAGTATAAAATCACGAATCTGGGAAGACAAAGGTCAAACTAAACCCTCAAGTAATGCCCCCAGCAATTGACTGCATGAGATCTTTTACGATAGCACTCAAAGGCAATGAGAGCTGTGGTATAAAGGAAAAGCACAAATAACAAGCTCTTGCATTTGGGACCTAATAAGTGTTTAGCCATGCAACAGTTGGTGTTGCACCAAGGATATTCTGCTGCATAACTAAACATTAATTGGGTCCAAAAAGCGAGACTTATTGGCTATGCCAATGATTGTTTGTTTTTTGTTGCCATGCACTGACGACTGGTAGTGTATGTGCCTGGCGAAAGTGTGCACTGACGGCTGGTGGTGTGTGTGCCCAGTGAAAGCGTGCACTGACGGCTAGTGGTGTGTGTGCCCAGTGAAAGCGTGCACTGACGGCTGGTGGTATGTTTGCCAGGTGAAAGCGTGCACTGACGTGTGGTGGTGTGTTTGCTTGGTGGAAGCGTGCACCGACGGCTGGTGGTGTGTGTGCCTTGTGAAAGCGTGCACCGACGGCTGGTGGTGTGTGTGCCTGGTGAAAGCGTGAACTGACGGCTGGTGGTGTGTGTGCCTTGTGGAAGCGTGCAATGACTTCTGGTGGTGTGTGTGCCTGGTGGAAGCGTGCACGGAGGGCTGGGGGTGTGTGTGCCTGGTGAAAGCGTGCACGGACGACTGATGGTGTGTGCACCGGGTGAAATCATGAGCATTCACAGTGATGGAAGACACAAACGAGCTTGTGAACGCAAGCTGTAGGCCAGCAAAAGCCTCTGGTGGCACTTTTTGAAAGCCACTTACTAAATGTCTCGAAGAGACAGCATGCGCGGTCTCAGGCAAGACCTAAAAGAACTACGGTGTTAAGCAGTATGGGACAAAAAAGAGGATTCTAAACACTGAATGCTGTGCCTAATGTTGGGCTTGGATGCTGCAAGTTGGTTTTCTTTGAAAAAATCTTTAGAGTACACATGCTCAGCATAGACTTAAAAGCAGTACTTCCCCAAGTGTGGCTAGCCAGTGGATGGTGCGAAGGTCTGAAACAAAGTCTTGAGAACAGCTTGCCCAAATCTGGCCTGCCGTCTTGATAGGATGTTCCACAATCATGTTTTGTAAAAGTGTGTGGAGTGGACCAAGTGGCAGCTTTACAGATGCCTGCTATGGGTAAGTTCACCAGGAAGGCCATAGTAGTTCCCTGCTTGAATGTGGCCTGGGGCGGGAAGGTTGGGTGGTTCTAGCTTTAGCATAGTAGGAAGACATGCATTTAATGATCCACCTGGCAATCCCTGCCTTTGAAATGGGGTGCCCTTTGAGGCTGGGAGAAAGCAACAACATTGTGGTTTCTTACAAAAGGATTTGGTCCTGCCAATGTACTACATAAGAGCATGCTCAACATAATGCATCTGGAGTGCTCTTGCAGCTACTGAGACTGGAAGCTCAATGGAACTGTTGAGGTAGAAAAGAGACCACCTTGGGAAAAATGTGGATTAGTTCTGAAACCACTCTTTACCTGGGTACTTGAAAAAAGGGTTCCTGAAGTGTGGAGTTCTGCAATTCATTATTGAGTTTTGAGTGAAGTGATAGTGAAAAGGAAGGCGAACTTCAAAGAAGAACTGCAGGGGTGGTAAATGCAGGGGCTCGAAGGGTGGCCCAATCAGCCGGATAAGGACAATGTTAAGGAGCCAGACTGAGGCAGGAGGTTCGCTAGGTTTGTTCACCTGCTTAAGGATCTCCATAAAGACTTTGATAACAGGGATTTTGAAGAGAGAAGAGTGTTCCCTGTTCTGCATATATGCAGCAATAGCACCCAGGGGTATCATGATTGATGTATAAACCAAGCCCGACCTTTATAGGTGTTGGAGGTAAGAAATAATGTCCTACACTGTTGGGGTGAATGGATTAATGTTGTTTAGGGTACAGTAATGTACGAAACATTTCCACTTAGCAGCAGGGCAGGTGCATGTGGTGGGTCTACAGGTTCATTTGAGTATGTCCAAGCGCTCCTGCAGTAACATCTGGTAAACAAACTATAACTTCAGAAGCCAAATAGCTAGGTTGAGGTGTCTGAGTTGTGTGCCTGACACTGGTGTGATCTTAAGTGAGAAGGTCCAGGCTGTGGGGAGCTTATTATGTGGGACAATGGACATCTTGGGGAGGGTGGAGAACAATGGTTGTCTGGTCCATGTCGGAGCCACCAAGATGAGTGTGATGGATGTTTGGCTCCGCTTCCTAACCACGTATGGAACCTGTGGGAGAGCCTGAAAAGCTTAGGCTGAAATCCCTGACCAATTAATTTGCAGCATTGTCCATGGGCTGGGGTGTGGAAGGGAGCAGGACTTGCGAGTGTAATTCCCACTTGTGGACTTGTTGCTGCATTCTGCTGTGCAAGCCTGCAAAGTTGTTGTCCCCTCCAGATAGGTACTCTGCCAGGAGATGACCTGGTGAGGGGTGTCCCAGTGCTAAATCTGGAGGGCTAGGGCTGATAGCCGAGGTGAGTGAGTGCCTCTCTGCTTCTGCAGACAGAACATGCCCAGTCATGTTGTCGGTATGCAGCAGGACCATCTTGCCATGGATCTGAAGGAGAAATGTCCCCAGAGCTAGTAGAATGGCTAACAGCTCCATGCAGTTGATGTGGAGACCCCGCGGATTAGGTGGCCACAGACCTTGGACTGCCATGTTGTTTAAGTATGGCTGGCTGGATAGGGATGCGTTTGTGTTGATGGTCAGCTGCGGAACAAGGTCTGCAAAGGACCAGCCCAGCAACAAATTATTACTGTTACATCACTGCAGAGAGCGATGGGTGCTGGCCCTTATCAACACTAGATCCTCCATGTGACTCTGCTTGTGTCCACTGGCTTAAGAGGCACTCCTGAAGCAGGTGCATATGCAGATTGGCATGGGGCACTATTGCAATGCATGAAGCCACCATTCCTAAGAGGCACATTACAGTGAGACCTGAAAGATGATTGATTGGCTTAAAAGAGGCAGCACTTTTTTAACATCTTCAACCTTTGTGAGCTGGGGAAGGCTTTTCAGACTACAAATTTGAAGACTGCCGCTAGGAAGGGTTCAACCTGAAGAGGTTCAAGTGGGACTTTGTGGCATTTACTGTGAACCCCAAGCTGTGAAGGAAGCAAACTGTGGCCTGGGTGTGAGCTGCGCATTCTTGTTTGCTTTCACTCTTAATCAGCAAGGCGTTGATATAGGAGAACACATTTAATGCCTTTCTATTTAAGCGTGCTGTCACCGAGGGGCAGTACTTTGAACTGGTAGTGTGGACCACATGAAGCAGAGATAGCTCCAAAGTTCTGGATGAATTGGTATGTGAAAGTAGACATCCTTCCAGTTGAGGTTGGACATGCTGCAGAAAGGGGATAACATCATGAAGGGTGACCATGTGAAAATGCCCTGGCAGGATGTATTTATTTTATTTTTATTTTATTTATGTTTTGCTGTTTTATAACGCGCTCTGTTACTACCAGAGTATCCTGGCGCGAAAGGAAAAAACAAGCAGGTGGCCAAAAGGAAACAGAAGAAATTTAAAAAAGTCTAATAAGCAAATCTAAAAAGATAAGTTTTCAGTGCCTTCTTAAAAGGTACAAAATTCTGAATTGAACTCAAGAACAAAGGCAGTGTTCCAGGCAGAAGCCGCAAGGACAGCAATTGACTGGCCTCCAAGGCGCACTCGCCAAAAGTGGGGTACACTCAGTAAATTACAATCAGCTGAGCGTAGAGATCGAGTGGGGGTGTAGCGGCTGAATCTTTTCTTCAGATAAGAAGGCCCAAGATCATTGACTGCTTTAAATGCTAGTGTTAGGATTTATTTTAAAAGTAATCCTTTGAGTCATTGGCAGCCAATGTAGTTCTTTCAGATGGATTCGTACACTCTCTACTGGGCACATTGCAGTAAGTCTCGCCGTCGCATTTTGGATGATCTGTAATCTGGCGACTAGATTGGCTGGGGTTCCACTAAGAAGAGAGTTGGCATAGTCGAGCCGTGATAGTATTAAAGCCCTCGCGACCGACTCTCTTGCTGAAGATTGAAGATATGGAACGAACTTTCTCATAGCCTTGAGAGATCCGAAGCACACCCCTGTAAGTTTTTTTTATGTGTGCCTCAAATCTCAGATCCTCCCCAAACCATACTCCCAAGTTCTTTGCAGGGATGGTAACTGAGCTTGGCTGGGGAAAATCTAGAGGCCACAAGAGGTCTCTGAAATTAGGCGGAAATTGTCCATACAACAAAATTTCTGTTTTGTCTTCGTTGCATTTCAGCTGTGCCGCTGCTAACCAATTAAAAACCGAAGAAAGACAGGAACAAATGACCGCAGTGTAGAGTGCTGTAACAGGCCATGTAAATAAAAGTTGCGTATCATCTGCATACGCTATAATTTTGGCCCCCATTTGTTCAGCCATCACTATAAGCGGGGTAAGGTACACATTAAAAAGCAAGGGGCTCAATGTGGACCCCTGGGGTACCCAAGTGGTAAGAGGCTTGGCCGAGGAAGAAAAAGGTGGGATCCAAACCTGCTGGGACCTATTGGACAAAAAAGATTTCACCCATTCTAGTGCTGAGCCCAGCACACCAATCTCAGCTAATCGAGTCAGGAGGAGTGAGTGCGGGACAGTGTCAAACGCGGCAGAGTGGTCCAATAAAATTAGAGCCGCTCTGCCGCCACTGTCCAAACACTCCCTAATCGCCTCTGTGATCTCCACCAAAGCTGACTCCGTGCTATGTGCTGCATTAAAGCCGGACTGGGCAGGATGGAGGGCCTCAGAGGATTCCACAAAGGCATTCAGCTGACTAAAAGCAAGTTTCTCTCCAATTTTCGCCATGGCTGGAAGCAGGGAAATAGGTCTATAGTTGCCCGGCACAGCAGGATCAGCACCCGTCTTCTTCAGCAAGGGAAGAAGCTTTGCCTGTTTCCATTCCTCGGGAACCTTAGATGTTTTAAAGGATATGGCCATTATTTGCAAAACCTCTATTGCCACTGATTCTGCCACTGCAGCCAACACCCGGGCCGGGCATGTATCACCAGGGGCATCTGGAGAGGAGAGAAGTGGAGTTTTGGTCTGAGGGATCCATCCTTCTTGGGGATGAGTAAATATAAGGAATAGGTGCCCATGCCCTGGTTCAATGTCCTGCTTTGACAGGAGCGCCTGAACTTCCTTGTGGAGCAACGTGTGAGGTTTGGGGCTCAAGGTGTGCGTGCTAAGGAATGCTTGGTTAGGTGGCAAGGAGCTCTAGGCATTAGCCATGCTCGACTGTGGACAAGACCCTTCTAATGGGGAAGAAATACCTAAAGTCTCCCCAGACAGGTTTTTTGAGGGGTTGGGAAGGGTGGGGTGATTTAGGCAGCACGTGGCAAATCAGTTTTTTGAGGTAGATGTTCCCTTACTGGTAGTGCCTCTACCCCTACACAAAGCGGTTGCCTCTGAGCCCTCGTAAACCCTCTGTACCCTGCTGGTAATAGCCCTTTTGCTGTCTGGAGGGTTCTGGGAAGTGGCTTGCGTGCTGCTCTCTTCTTTGTGGTGAAGAATACCAAAGAGTTGAGTGGGACATGACCTTCGATGTAGAGCAGGACAGAAGGGGTCAGTAAGTACTTTTTTCCCAATGCATGGGGTGACCATGTGAGGTTTGACCATCTCTTTAAAGATTTCAGGAGCAGAATTGGTGATTTACTTGAGCCTCCGGAGATATTAAGACAGCCCACGTTGTCTTTAAAAGCATTTATACTAGGAAGATGTTCTCCTTGAGAGTAGTGTGCATCTCCACTTCATGGTAGGCTGCTGCACGTTGATTAACAATATAGTATCGTCTGGAGGGTTTGAGCCGGACAAGAACGTGCTCTAAATCATAGTCACTGGGAGGCTCCACGTCGCAACCCTACCAACCTAAAACACCAGGGTAGACAAGTGCGAAATCTTCAGCTGGCGAATTAGAGCCTGGCTTCCAGTGTTGGAATAAGACTTTGGAGACCTATGAGGGATAAGGGAGAAGGTGGTGTGGGAGATGGAGGGGAAGGTGGTGTGGGAGATGGAGGAAGAGAGGGTTTGTCCTTAGGCCTCTAGTGATGTCTGGGTATCCTCCGCAGTCAGCTTACGCTTTAGGGGCAAACGTTTGCCAGATGCTGCTATCTTGCTGGTGCGTGGGTAGATTTTCCCCTGTCTCACATCCAGCTCATGCTGAAGGTTCTCCAGGATGGGGCATTCCTTACCATCAAGGGTGGCAGACTTCGGCGGCAAGGGTGGCTGTAGCTGCAAGGGTGGCTAAAGCTGGGCAGCCTTTGGCTTTAGAAATCCAATGGGATGTCGCCACCTTCAAGGCCGGGGCATTGTGAGGCTTTTAGCTGGGTCACTCCTAGGCTCCAAGCCCTTCATTTGGTGTCGATCAGCACTACAGGGTGAAGGCGCAAATGAAAGTGGCAGTAGTTTGGGCATTGGGCTTGATTCCCGTTCCCCTAGAGGGGCAGTGGTTGGCTACAGTATACAGCCTCTTATGAAGGATGATGGGAACGGGGATATTAACAGTACTCATGCATGGACCGGCGCCAACCGAAGTGGATGGAGCATCCGCAAGGGAGTCTTCTTCCTCTTTATGGGAGAACTCCTCACTGTACTCAGAAGAATCTGAGTCAATGTACTCTGGGATGGGCTAAGGAGCAGGGAGCTCAGGCTACTCACCCAGCACCTCCTCTTGCGCTTCTTCAATGCCCAGGCAATCAGCAGCACCTTAGATGACAGGCATCTCTGAAGTGGACTGGGCCAATCTGCTCTATGTCCACCACTTCTCTCTCCGCGGTCATAGGGTTTTATTGCTGTGGAACACCGAAAAGAGGTTGCAGCAGCTCCTGTCATGGTGTGCCAAGTGGCACATGGTGCACATGGCATGGAAGTCGGCCCAGAAATACTTAGAGATAAGTAACACTAGGTGCATCTCCAAAGGGGCTTCCATTCCATTAACTCAAGAGCGTCTTCATTCTCCGAAAGGAGCTTGGAGCACACGGAGGCCAAAAGGGCCTAGACACTAGTCGATTGAAATGGCGCTGCAAGTAAAAGGTTTGCGTCGAAGATTCTTCTCACAACAGGAATGGAAGTAAGCAGGCTCGAGGCCACAACAGGGAACTAGTCAAGACCAGGAGCACCCTGGATCACATCCAAACCCGATGGCAGAGATAAATAATCTAACAATAGAGATTACGTGACCATGTGCATCTACATCCAGAAGAGAAGTCACTCAGACCTTGCGACTGGAAAGACTTCTTCGAAGAAAAATAACTGACCTCTGAGGCCAACACTAGATGGCAAGAGCATGTAACTACAGCCTTATGTGCTACGAACATATAAGTTCTCAAAGTAGTAGGTTGAAAATTGATAATCAATATAAAAAATAAAAAGTGCACAGAAATTAAAAATGGAAGGCTGTTTATATTAAGTTGCGAAATGTTGATGTTAAAAGAATATGTATATTTGATTTTTAGACAATGGGTGTGGGAATTAAAGCAATAGCAGAGGAAAATGCCTGTCATGACAGGGCTCTACACAGGCAAATCAATTCTCTAAAATAAAAGTATAAAACTGCCTCCAGAAGGAGCAGACTCTGACCTTCCTATTCAAGTGGCTTGAGGTAGACAAAATTTAAGGTAGGGATTCAATTAAGACAGACTGACAACTCTGCACTAATGTGGCAGAGACCAGGTGTGGCTGATTGTCTATGAGGCTGTTGCAAGATGGCTCTGCAGATGGAGCATGCATTAGGGAAAAGTGTGGCTAGCTTAGCCTCCCAGCTCTCAAGCTTAAGCCAGGACCACTGAATTGAGTAAAAACTAGTAACACTTTAAAAGTAGTTTGAGCTGTGAAACTCTGCAACCTAAAGTACTATACTCCATCACAAGTTGTCATTCATGTTTAAGAAAGAACTGAATTGTATACCGGAATAAGTTACTTACCTCTGGTAACAGTCTTTCTAAGATTCTCTGACCAACTGCACATTCCTCGCTTTGTGAATGCCCCGGGGAGAGTCACTAGATCACAAAGATTTGTACACCCTAGTCCCCGCGAGCTGGTAAGTAGCACTGTGTGTGACCACTGACCTCATTCATTACCGTAAGTGATGGTTGAGAAGCATGCAAGTGCCAGCCATGCGTGCAGACATCCACTTTTTTCTCGACACTGTCTGTATCCTCTGGTGCAAAGCACAAGTCGGATGTACCAGTGTGCAGATCTCAAATTTGGATATTTTCAGATGGAGAAAATGACAATTGCACAAAACAGGGAGGCAAAAGGAGAATGAGAAATCTAGGGTTAGATAGAGAATTCACCAGAAAGAGCAATAACAAATGGATACTTCTAACTGTAGATCCCTTCCCTTCTGAACAGATTTCAAAACAATACCTCCCAAATTGTGGATCTGTGGAATTTTTCAGATAAAAACCAGTCAATCAGGACTGAATGGGCAAAATGCCCTTCCCATTAAATCTGGTTGTCAAGACAGTTGCACTCAAGTTGCAACCTGGCGGATATCGAACGGGTACTAAGCTTGCAAAAATAGTGGTGGCAGCGTGGCTGTGGTGGAATGTGTTAGCGGCTAAATAATCTTTACCAGAAAGAGCATTACCAAAGGTAAGTAACTTGACCTTACAATAGACTTCTAGCCACAGATTCCTCACCTTTCTGAATATATACCAAAGCGGTACTTGAACGAAAGTGGGCTGTGAAGGACTCAAACTAGAAAGTACTGTAGGACCAAGTGAGCAAAGCGCTTTTCAAATCAGACTTGATTGTACAGACAATAGTACTTCGTGACCATATGGAGAGCTGCCCATACAGCTGTTTTTAAGATGTCTAGGACTCTGCAGGCTAACATAGTGGAAGCAGAGTTGGCCCAAGTAGAATTGGCTTGCAGGCCTCCTGGAGGCTGCATCTTTGCCAGTGCACAGCAGATCTTCATGCAGAGCATGATCCTGCGTGAGATGGTATGCTTCTGCACCACCTTTCCTTTACTCGGTTCAGCAAACCCCACAAAAAGCTGGCCGTCCACCCAGTGGCCTTTGATGTGATCAATGTAGTAGCTGAGTGCTCTCTTGGGTTCCAAGCGATGACCTCTCTCCTCCTCCTTTGAGAAGTGAGGCAAAGCACAGAGCGCCAGCAGATTGATGGCATGGCCGAAGCTGAAGGGCATCACAACCGTTGATAGAAAGTAGAAAGGTTGTCCTAGTTCACACAACTAGCTTATAGGAGAAGGTGATGGTGTACAGTGGATGACTACAGTCATCTTGAAAACCACTTGCATTGTGCGGAGGTGATGGCAACCAGGAAGATAGTTTTGATGGTAAGAAGCAGTAAGAAACAGCTTTGGAGAAGCTTTAACTGAGTGCAAATCAGATAAGTTAGGACAAGATTTAGGTCCATTAGGCATTACAAATGGAGAAAGGGGAAACATGTTGGAACCCTATCAGGAATAGCACTGCAACTGGTGATTTAAACAACAAAGGGTGATCAGACCACCGTAAGAAGGGCAAGAGAGACAAAAGAGAACCCTTAACTGTGCCCAGAGCATGAAGGCAGAGAGGGATAAATGATAATCCTCAATTGTGCCCAGAGCAAGGCCTGTGGGGGTGTACCTGGCGCACGCAACACCAACCCACACATTTGTCCCATCGACAGGCGTATACAGTTTTTGTCTAGGGACTCCTGGCTGCCTAGATGATTTCAACCACCTCTGGGGGAAGGTCAAAGGTGTTCAGCTGTTGTCGCTCAATGTCCATGCATGAATGTGGACTAGACGTGCGTGCAGAACTCTATTCTGGTGCTGCGACAGCAGGTCCTCCTGGAAGGGCAGCCTGATCTGAGGTCATATGCTCAAGCGCAGGAGTTCTGGATACCATACCCTCTGTGCCCAATTCAGAGTCACTAGGATGACTTGGGTCCAGTCTGTCTTGCTCTTCTTGCGAACTCAGGGCAGGGGTGGTATCTGCAGAAAGGCATACAGAAAATCAGAGTTCCACTCCTGAATGAGTCTCAGAGTGAGACGCCTTAAAGAATCCAATGTGCAGAAGTGCTGATATTCCCCGTCCTTGCTGGTGGCAAACGGATCTAGCCTAGGTTCTCCTCATTTGCAGAAGAGACCCTGCGCCACCTACGGTGTGTAACTGTTCCTCGTGATCCACTAAGCACAGACGGCTGAGTTTTTCCACTCTAGCACTGAGGGTGTGTGAGGAAGTACCCACCGAGGCGGTCCCATGGGCTGGAAATCATCGTGCTCAGGCTCAGGATCCGAACGAGGAAAATCCCGATCCGAATCCATGCCGTCTTTTCGTCTCCCTACAAAGAGCTGGGAGTCGGGACCCGGAAGAGGATGACGGCAACCCCGGAAGCGATCATGGAAGACCAATGAAATCGGCGGTTTGCGAGGAAGAGGGCGGGCATCTACACGAAGCTGGAAAGCGGGAGAAGACGTCGGTGGGAGCAGCGAAGAAGGAAATTCCCTGCGGAGTGAACAGCTTGGAGAAGCCCAGAAGAGGAGAAATCGAGGGAGAAGACACGGACGAGCCCTGGAGTGAAGAGTGGTGGATTCCACCGGAGGACGCTGAAGAGCGGCCGTGGACTCAGGAGAGTTTGCAGCAGGGGCCGGTGAGTGAGGGGTTACCACAAGGATTTGAGGGAGGTGGGAAGGTAACGGAGGGTTGCGGGAGGAGCGTAATTTAGGTGGTAGATTGCACTGTTGTTCATGCTAATGCCTATTGATGTATGAGCGACCCGTGAAAAACCCTGCATTTGGTTAATGTCTTTTTGTGCTCATGATACTGAGAGGGCCCGAGTCTGCCTCGAATAGTGTTTATTGGGGTTAAACATCTTACTTTAAGGACACGGGCTTCCTACTTCTTTTCTTTAACCCCCCCTCACGAGTTTTTTCCTTTCCATAAACCTGATTTCAAGCCTATTTTGGGACTAAGTCTGAACACATCCACGGTGCGGTGATGGGTTACCTCCCACTGATATTTAGGAAACTGGTGTCTGACGGCTCCTTCTTTTTCCTCTTTTATGAGCCTCCAGGGAACACCCTTGGACTCCGAAGACGAGGAGCCTGAACCATCGCCCTCCGCCCCAATACTTAAAGAGGAAGACTCACCTGAGGAGGATTATTGCGACGCCCAGACATCTGTTTTACCTGAACCTAATCTTATTGAAAATAAAACTTTACCTGTTCGCAAATTCATCCAGTCTCCTCGCCTGTATATTAGACATGCGCTCCCACAGGGTGCCAGCCAGGTTATTCACCACAATGAAATACTGTTACGGTCCATCCATTTCCAAAGGTGCAAGGCCTCCTGGCACATTGTCCACAACCACACCAGGCCCTATTTGTTGCACTACCACATGGCAGTGGTGGTGTTTGTGAGCTCCAGTACCAGCCTCCCCAAGAATGATGGCTAGAAGACTTTTAGCGCCAAGCGAATGGCCCTCCGCTCCAGACGGTTGATATTGAGCTGAAAGACGAGAGGGCTCTGATCTCCATATCTCGACCCATAAGTATCCTGGCATGTTGGAATATGGCAATAAAAGAGGCCATCATTCCCAGCAGACGCATCACAGTACGAACTGTGAGACATAAGTTGGGTTGTCCATATCCGGGCCATTGAGGGGCTCCTCGCTTTTAGGAAAGCAGTAAAAACCTTCCTTTTCCCCTTGGCGCCTTAGTTCCGTTGTTGTTGTGTTGTGTTCTTTCCTTCTGTCCGGTCCCCTTGGTTCTGTCCTCGCGCCAGGACGCCCCTTCGCTGGGGCAGCTGCGCGCGTAATAAATCCGGATAACATAACATAAAAGTGGGTGAATTTTTGGAAAATTCTGAACTGGAGCTAGATTGGGATATACTAATACCGACACTGTGGAGGACTGCTCCTAGGTATGGCTGAATTTGGAGAGTTGGAAGAAGAGACGTGGGAACATTTATTGTAAATCCCAAGCTGTGTTGAACATGCACCGTCAACTGAGTGTACTGTTGGTACTGAATGTAGGTACTGGCTTTGATGAGCCAATAGGCCAGGTAAGGAAATAAGTGAATGTTTTATCTTCTTAGATGTGCTGCAACTACTGCCAAATATTTTGTGAACACTCACGGTGCTGTGGTCACCCCAAAAGGTAGTACTTTGAATTGGTAGTATTTTCCTGCTATGACAAACTGGAGGTATTTGCGGTGAGCAGGATGTATGGGGATATGAAAGTAAGCGTATTTTAGGTCTAGTGTTGCCATAAAGTCGCCCTGTTGTAGAGGTGAAGTGGCATCCTGTAGGGAAACCATATGAAAGTGTTCTAATAGGATGTAGTGGTTGAGAGGTCTGAGGTCTAGGATTGGTCTAAGAGACCTGTCTTTTTTGTGGAATCAGAAAGTATAGTGAATATACTTCTGTGCCTTGTTGATGAAAGACTGGTTCTATGACCCCTCTGAGAAGGGCTTTGACCTCTTGTTTGAGAAGTGCTAGGTGATCCTGTGAATGCAAGGTGGGATGTTGGGTGGTATGGTAATGAGTTTCAGACAGCAGCCATGTTGGATAATGGCTAGTACCCATTGGTCTGTGGCGATGAACTCTCAGACTGGGTGAAAAAATTGTAGTCTTCCCTACAGGTCTTGTGTTGTCGGGTGACGGATGAAGTAGTCACTGTTTTGCAATGGATGTTGCTCCACATACGAAGGCACCACTGCCCCTTTCTTTATTGTGAACATCTCTGATGGAGCCCCTGAAATTGCCAATTACTATAGATGGATTTGCCCTGCTTTTGCTGATAAGTGAAAGCATCTGTGGTGATGGATTTATATCCGCCCTCGGAGCAACGAAAGGAGCCTCTAGGTGCACTAGTTTGCAATGCTCTTATAGCTTTAGCAGTGCCTGTGTCCTTCATTTTATCTATGGTGTTGTCTACCTGTGGGTAAAAAAGATGTTCTTTGTCGAAGGACAGGCTGACAACTGCCTGATAGACTTCTGGCTTGAAACCAGGCATCTGAGCCAAGCAGGTCTCCTAAGAAGCAAGCTGGTACTGATACCTCTAGAGGCTGTATTCGCTGCATCTAGGGCAACCCTGATGGAATTATTGGTGATGGTCTGACCCTCTGCAACAATTTGTCCTCCTAGTTTACGATGGTCCTCAAGGAGATACTGTAGTAGCTCCTCCATCTCATCTCAATGAGCCCTACCATAACGAGCTAGAATGGCCTGGGAATTGCCAGTGATTAGCTGCCTGCGCTGCTATTCTTTTTCCCGGTGCGTCAATACGCTTACTCTACTTTTCAGGAGGTGGCGTATCCCCAATTGTCTGGCTGGTGGCTTTTTTTATGAGCAGTACTGGGCATAATGGAGTCTGGTGGCACCCCCGCCCACGTATAAAGAGGCTTAATAACTCTGGCACATACTGACTCTTTGAAGATATTGTGAGCATGTCATAACATGCAGAAAGCACAGGCAAAAACCGCATCTTTGTGTGTGGATGTGAGGGTATCAAAGAGGAAATCTTGTTCCAAAGAGGCTTTGTGTAGCTCAACCCCATGATAGGTAGATGCTCTAGCAATGACCTGTTGGATAGAACTAGCATCTTCAGGAGGGGAGTGGAGGGGTGGGCTAGGTAAAGATCCAGATCAATTGGCGTCATAGGATCCGTATCATATGTATACCATGGGTCAGGATCCCCTAGTAGCTCTCCTAATCCCCCATGTTTGATCTTGGTGACCCTGGAGGTGTAGCATCAGGAGGGTCGGGATATGGAGATGCAGGGGAATGAGGAGGGGACTGTGGAGGTGGTGATGGGGGAGGTAGAGGTGGTGATGGGGGAGGTAGAGGTGGTGATGGGGGAGGTAGAGGTGGTGATGGGGGGAGGTAGAGCTGGTGGTGGGGGAGGTAGAGCTGGTGGTGGGGGAGGTAGAGCTGGTGGTGGGGGAGGTAGAGCTGGTGGTGGGGGAGGTAGAGCTGGTGGTGGGGGAGGTAGAGCTGGTGGTGGGGGAGGTAGAGCTGGTGATGGGGAAGGTAGAGCTGGTGATGGGGAAGGTAGAGGTGGTGATGGGGGGGAGGTAGAGGTGGTGATGGGGGGAGGTAGAGGTGGTGATGGGGGAGGTACAGGTGGTGATGGGGGAGGTACAGGTGGTGATGGGGAGGTACAGGTGGTGATGGGGAGGTAGAGGTGGTGATGGGGGAGGTAGAGGTGGTGATGGGGGAGGTACAGGTGGTGATGGGGAGGTAGAGGTGGTGATGGGGGAGGTAGAGGTGGTGATGGCGAGGTAGAGGTGGTGATGGGGGAGGTAGAGGTGGTGATGGGGGAGGTAGAGGTGGTGATGGGGGAGGTAGAGGTGGTGATGGGGGAGGTAGAGGTGGTGATGGGGGAGGTAGAGGTGGTGATGGGGGAGGTAGAGGTGGTGATGGGGGGAGGTAGAGGTGGTGATGGGGGAGGTAGAGGTGGTGATGGGGGGAGGTAGAGGTGGTGATGGGGGGAGGTAGAGGTGGTGATGGGGGGAGGTAGAGGTGGTGATGGGGGGAGGTGGTGATGGGGGGAGGTAGAGGTGGTGATGGGGGAGGTAGAGGTGGTGATGGGGGGAGGTAGAGGTGGTGATGGGGGGAGGTAGAGGTGGTGATGGGGGGAGGTAGAGGTGGTGATGGGGGGAGGTAGAGGTGGTGATGGGGGGGTAGAGGTGGTGATGGGGGGGTAGAGGTGGTGATGGGGGGGGTAGAGGTGGTGATGGGGGGGAGGTAGAGGTAGAGGTGGTGATGGGAGAGGACGAGGATGAGTAGGACTGGTAGCATTGTCCTTTGTTCTCTTTCTGGGAAGAACAGAAGCGTCCAATGCATCCTCAAAGCTTAATTACCTCTTTGATGGAGGAGAGGCCATTAATCCGCCTAGTGCCTTCATGAATTTGGATCTTATGTTGTCTAATCTCCATTGTTTTAAGGATAGGCTCAGCAGGAGACATGGATACCGAGGAATGCTTCAAAGTTTTGCAAACAAAGATTTTGTGACTGATGAATGTTTCTTGCTTGGTACAAAGGTAAATGGGGACGTTTGCATAGTCTCTCTCGAACGTTGGGTAGACACCAAAGCATGCGCTAGATCCAATGAGGTTGACAATGAGGGCTTAGCCTTGGTGTGAAATTTCAGTGCCGGGCCCAGGGGCAGGGCATCCATAGTGTTTTTTCAAATCCGAAAATGGCCAGATAGTAGTGGCAGTCTGGTGATCTTTAGTATTGGAAAAGGCGAGTGTTTTAAGATCTGCTTGGGTTGTAAAGCAGGGTCTGGGGCAATAGTTCTCATGCACAGCCTTGGTAGCAGGGTGTACTCCAATTACTCCACCACGTCGGAGTCGGAGATTACTTCTACAGAGAAAACCCTTCTTCCTCTTCTGCAGCTGGCGACTCCTGGGCATGCCCCTCCAGAATACATCAGGAGTGTGGTCTTCGCTCCGACGAGACATCTCCAGGCGATGAGCCCTTCGACCCTGAAAAGTAGTTTTGGAACAGAAAGACTTGCAGGCGCGACTCAAAGTGGCTAGGTGAGAGGCAGAGGTTGCACTCAGGGTGCCAATCAGAGTGCAGATAATTGGAGTGGCACTGCGGATAAAATCAAAAAGGTGTTTGTTCCATCAGGAATACATCTTGTACATCGTCTGTGCACATGAGATGGTCGGCCTGAGAATGGCTGCAAACCAAAGGATTTCAAGCTGCACAGTAATGGAAAAGCACGGTCAAGACAAACTATATAGTCAGAGACAAAATAGGACTGAATACTCGTACCAAACAGTTCAACACTAAGGAATGGCACACTCGTCCAAACCCGATGGCGGGGAGAAAACAATCTAACAAAAGAGCTGATGTCCATGCACAACATCACCAAGAGGTGGAGACACTATCTTGTGACTCGAAAATCATCTTTGAAGAAAAACAACTTGCACAACTCAGAATCCAACACTAGATGGCAGGAGTATAGAGAACATGTGTATCTACAGCCAAACATGCCATAAAACAGGGCTGTTTCTGGGGAGTTATCAAGCCCACTCGCCTCTTGCAAGTCATTGTACCAATTGTCATCGGCATAAGGCTGAGCAAACTCATCACCGTGGTCATAGTATTTACCGGAGTCCGTTCCTAAAAGGAAGTGTAAGGACTGTTGTCTGCCTTGTAATAAAGCGAGTGCAGAATCCTCAGCCTCATTCAGTTGTGACGTCCAAAGTCAGATCTCCATCGAGTCTGCGTCGGGGAGGACAAATAGGGTCACTTGTTGAAGCAGCGAAATTGGCCTTGGCCTTGACCTATATCCAGGTCAAGGACGTGTGCGAGTGGAGGGCGGGGGTGGGGGGGGGTGGACGGGAGTGCTAAAGCCATGGGCAGAAGTGGCTCAGATGGTCCAGTAAGATTTAACAGTGTTCTTAGCGGGTGATAATCCCTTGCACACTGGAATTTTGAAGAAAACCAAACCGATAAAAGTGGTCTTAGACGAGAGAAGATCTGCATCATCATCTGGAGGTGCAGAAAGAAAGGAATGGACATCAGGATGTAGTAGTGGTACCTTTATAGGCCCTGCACATAATTTTCGGAGCATAACGATGTCGCAAGGTGCCACCTTCTGGCACACAGAAGCATTGTTAAAAAGCTTCTGGGTTCAGTCTGAGGCCTGGGGGGACATTCAAAAGATGGGGAACTTGCAGCTAGTTCTCTTTATCAAAGACAGAGGACCATCCATCTTGATAAATTCCTTTTCAACACAGCTTTGCCTTTGTATGCTCCTGAGAAACCCACAACAAGCTGATAGTCCACCCGATGGTCTTTGTTGCGATCGATGTAAAAACGCATTACACTTTTGTGGGCCAACAATGGATTCTCTCCTCCTCTTTCGAAGGTTGAGGCAGAGCAAAAAACACTGGACGAGTGACAGACTGTCCGATTTGAAAAGGAGTCACAACCTTCAGCAAAAAAAACGCTCTAGACTTCACCACTAGTTTGTCTGGGAAAAGGTGGTGTAGGACAGCTGGAATGACAGCCTAGAGTTTACTCCTGTGACAAGCTGAAGTTATTATGTTGAGTAAAATAGCCTTCAGGGTCAGAAGGTGTAATGGGCAGCTGTGCATCAGCTCAAAGGGAGTGCAATTGCTCAAACATTCTGAGTACCACACTCTACTGGCTCAATCTGGAATACCTACGATTAATCTAGCCCGCTCATTCCTGGTGATTTTCAGAACTCAAGGCAGAGGTGGAAAGGCATACTGCTCCAGTCAGGTGGAATGCATCTCCCAAAGAGAGCTTTTTGTGAACTTCGGCTCACAAAAGTGCTCACATTGCACCCTCTTGATAGTGGCCAAAACAAATCGAGCCAAGGTTCTCCCCAGTGCCAGCCAAGGTTCTCCCCAGTGCTGGAAGAAGCCTTACTGCCATTTATTATCTGCCAGGCCAGTTGTGCATAACCAGGGAAATGCCTAATGCACCATCGAGTTCGAGGTGCAGGGCCTCTTGGCACAGGGCCTAGGGCCCCATCTGGCTGCAATACCACAAGCGGTGGTGTGGTTCATGAGAATGCGTACCAGCCTCCATTTGATAACCCGTAACTAACAGGTTAATGTGGAGTTGGGTTACCGCCAGAGAACAGAGTCTTTTGAGCTCCACCTCTCCCAAATTAACTTGCCAACCCAGCCATGATGTGTCTTTCACCACCATCAGTTCTGACTGTGGTAGGGAAAGGGATTGCCGCTGATCCAATTGCGGTCAATCATCTACCACTGCAGATCTTTTGTGTCTCCTCGGACACCTGGATGGAATCTGACAGATTCCCTTGCTGCTTACACATGGGATGTCAGATTCCACGGCAAGGATCACATTCACCATCTGGCACGGTTAACTAGAAGGATGCAGAAGGCAATCAGCCAAGAAGCCTCAGAGCCACTCACTCTGAGAACCAGGATAGAGGCTGAATCATGAGGATCATAGACTGGATGCCCTGACTTCTTGTTGAAGGACTGCCTGAAAATGCACTATACAAAGAATGGCTCAGATGAACAGGAGCCTCTGTGAAGGAGTCAGATGTGACTACCGCAAGTTGATAGTGAACACCAATGATATCAGATGGTCGTCGTTCTCTAGAGGTGGCTGACTGTGGCGAGCCTGGATTAACAGCCAGCCATCAAGATAAGAGGAAGACTGGAATGCTTGATCTCAGAAGGCATCTTGAACCACAAGTAGCACCTGTGGGCCTAAAGGACGAGTAACAAGAAAATAGGTGACCTGAAGGTTCAGCGCTACTGCCTTGTCTCCTGGATACACAGCACATAGAATCTGGGCCAGCCTGAGCATCTTGAGTTTGTCCTACTGCAGGAAGAATTTGAGAGGCCGAAGATCTGAAATAGGACGAGGGCCTCTGTCTTTTTTTCTGTACTAGGAAATAGCAGGAGTAAGATCTGGTCCCCATTCATGAGGTCGGCACACTCTCTGTGGTTCCTTTTACTGAAAGAGTATGTACTTCCTGCAGCAAAACGGACAGGCGCTCTAAGCCGCTTTGATGTGGGCAGAAGATGCAAGGGTCGGAAAGGAATGGCAGGGCCTAGCACTGTTGAATGATTTGCAGGACCCACCTGCCGGATGTTAAAAATCTGCACCCCTGGAAGAAATTACTGATTCTGCCTTCCACAGGGCGCTCGCATGTCCTTAACCTCTCAGACCTCTGATTTCACTCATCAAAAGCTTTAACATCAGGATTGTCAAATACGCTGACGACACGCAGATGATCCTCTCCTTAGAAGGTGAGGACTCAACATCTGTGGAGGTCCTACACAACTGTCTGCGTGATACGTCTCGGTGGCTAAAAGACAACTCCCACCAGTTCAACGCAGGGAAGACGGAGGTGCTCTTTAGTGCCGGAACTAGGATTTCCCGGCCGTTTCCAAACAACTTTTGGCCCCCGGAAACAGGGACCAAAGTACGGCCGGTGGAATCAGTCCGCAATCTAGGGGTCAAGCTGGATCATAGGCTTAGTATGGAGACGCATGTACAAAAGTCAAGTCAAGTCAGAGAATTTATATAGCGCACTACATACCCAGAGGGTCTCAAGGCGCTTAGGGAGGGGAAGAGGATTACTTGTCAAATATCCACGTTTTAAGTTGCTTTCTGAATGCTAGGTGGTTCTGGGTAAGGCGAAGGTAAGTGGGGAGTGAGTTCCATGTTTTAGAAGCCAGGTATGAGAAGGATCTGCCTCCCATGGTAGTCTTGTTGATGCGAGGTACAGTGGCGAGGGCTTGGCTGGAAGAACGTAGTTGGCGGGAGGGGGTGTAGAAGGACAGTCGTGAGTTGAGGCATTCTGGTCCGATGTCGTAGAGTGATTTGTGTGCGTGGGTTAGCAGTCGGAAAGTGATCCTCTTATTGACGGGTAGCCAGTGGAGGTCTTTCAGGTGACCAGAGATGTGTTCGTTACGCGGGATGTCTAATATGATCCTGGCTGAGGCGTTTTGGATTCGTTGGAGTTTCTTCTGGAGTTTAGCGGTAGTACCTGCGTAGAGGGTGTTTCCGTAGTCCAGTCTGCTCGTGACCAGAGCATGGGTGACTGTTTTTCTGGTTTCGGTGGGGATCCAGCGAAATGTTTTTTTGAGCATGCGAAGAATGTTGAAGCAGGATGAGGATACGGCGCTGACTTGTCTGTTCATTGAAAGTGAAGAATCCAGGATAACGCCTAGGTTCCGTGCGTGGTCTGTCGGGATGGGTGCTTTTCCAAGGGCTTCCGGCCACCAAGAGTCGTCCCATGCAGAGGGGGATGTACCTAAGATGAGGACTTCTGTTTTATCTGAGTTCAGTTTCAGACGGCTGTGTTTCATCCATTCGGCAACTTCTTTCATTCCTTCGTGTAGGTTAGTTTTGGCGGTGCTGGGGTCATTGGTGAGAGATAGGATCAGTTGAGTGTCATCCGCGTAAGAGATGATGTTGAGGTTGTGTTGGCGTGCGATGGCCGCGAGGGGGCTCATGTATACATTGAAGAGGGTGGGACTGAGTGAGGATCCTTGTGGTACGCCACAGATGACTTCAGTGGCCTCGGACTTGAATGGTGGAAGGCGGACTCTCTGGGTTCTTCCGGTGAGGAACGAGGTGATCCATTCAAGTGCTTTTCCTTGTATTCCGATGTTTCTAAGGCGTTGTAAAAGGGTGCTGTGGCAGACTGTGTCGAAGGCTGCAGAGAGGTCGAGGAGGATGAGGGCGACTGTGTCTCCATTGTCCAGTAGAGTTCGAATGTCGTCTGTTGCTGCGATGAGGGCGGTCTCAGTGCTGTGTTTTGCTCGGAAGCCAGATTGTGAGGAGTCGAGGGATTTGTTGGCTTCGAGGAAAGCGGCGAGCTGGTTGTTGACAGCTTTCTCGATGACTTTGGCTGGGAAAGGAAGGAGTGATATTGGGCGGTAATTTTTGAGTTCGGTGGGGTCCGCTGTGGGTTTTTTCAGAAGGGCGGTGAGTTCAGCGTGTTTCCAGCTTTCCGGGAAGGTGGCGGAGTTGAAGGAGCAGTTGATGACGTCTCGGAGGTGCGGTGCTATGACGGCGTCTGCTTTGTTGAAGATGTGGTGAGGACATGGGTCTGTGGGGGATCCTGAGTGGATGGAGTTCATCAGGCGGATGGTGTCCTCAGTGGAGATTGGGTTCCAGTCGTTAAGGGTGTTCAAGGGGGGAGAATGTTCATCATATGGTTGGGTGGGTTGGTCTCCGGGTTGGTTGTCGAAGCTGTTGTGGATGTCTGCAATTTTGTTGTGGAAGAATGAGGCTAGGGAGTTGCAGAGGGCTTGAGAGGGGGTGATGTCGTTGGAGTTGGCCGAGGGATTGGTAAATTCCTTGACGATGTTGAAAAGTTCCTTGCTGTTGTGGGCGTTGTTATCTAGTCGATCCTTGAATGCTGTTTTCTTGGCCTTTCGGATTAGTTGGTGGTGTGAGCGGGTGGCGTTTTTGAAGGCGTCCTTGGCGCTAGTGGTTGGGTCTTTTTTCCAGGCCTTTTCAAGGGAGCGGCAGAGTTTCTTGGACTTCTTAAGATCATCGTTGAACCATGAGGCCTTCTTGCTGCCAGGTTTGCTTTGACGTTTTTTCAGTGGTGCTAAGGTGTCGGCGGTGTTGGATAACCATAGGGTGAAGTTGGCGGCGGCTTGGTCTGGGTTAGAAGAGTGGGCTGGGGTGTTTAGAAGGAGCGATGAGGAGATCTGGTCGATGGTGATTTTGTTCCAGTTTCTTTGCAGAGTTGGTTGGAGGTGGTTGATGGGTTTCGGCTTGTTGTAGGTGAAGTGAATGCAGCTGTGGTCAGTCCAGAGGAGATCCGTAGTATGGCTGAAGGAGACATGATTGCTGGAGGTGAAGATGGGGTCGAGTGTGTGACCTGCGATGTGGGTGGGGGAAGTGACCAGTCCGAGGTTGGCGAGGTTGTCCAAGAGGGTGGTGGTGTTGCGGTCGTTGTTCTTTTCAAGGTGAAAGTTGAGGTCTCCCAGAAGGATGTAATCTTTGGAGGGGAGCGCGTGTGGAGTGATGAAGTCCGTGATGTCTTCACTGAATTTTGCGCGGGGTCCTGGTGGTCTGTAGAGGAGGGTGCCTCTGAGTGTGGTCTTGGGGTCGATGTGGATCTGGAAGTGAAGGTGTTCAGAGTTGGCGAGGTTGACGTCAGAGCTGGTAGAGATGTGGATAGATTTTTTATGGACAATAGCGATTCCTCCTCCTGTGTGGCCGGTACGGTCCTTGCGTGTGATCTTATAATCTTCAGGGATGGCAATGGTGATGTCTGGGGCGGAGGAAGCGTTCATCCATGTTTCTGTTAGGAAGGCGACGTCTGGAGAGATGGTGTCTAGTAGATTCCATAGGTCAATGGCGTGTCTGTGGACCGATCGGGTGTTGAGAAGGATGCATTGTAGGTGATTGGGGTCGGGAATCTGTGGTGTGGTTGTAGCGGAGATGTTGTCGGTGCCGATGAATTTGCAGGAAAGACGTCTGCCTGCTCCCTAAGGAAAGTTCTGCCTCTCCTACCAACCCATGCTCGCGCCCAAGTGGTAAGATGTACCACCCTCAGCAGGCTGGACTATTGTAACGCCCTCCTGCTTGGGTTCCCCGAGTACCTGTTGGACAGGCTCCAAAGGGTCCAATCAGCAGCTGCTAAGTTGGCCTTGGGGCTTCCGAGAAGATCTCATGGACTGTCCGCTCTGGGAAAACTGCACTGGCTGCCGGTAAGACAGAGGATACAATTTAAGGCCCTCTGCATAGTCTTTAGGGCTCTCCATGGAACTGGCCCAGCCCCCTTACAATCGAAATTTGCCTGGTACACTCCAAACAGACAGCTTCGATCCTCTGAGGCCAAGCTGGTAGTTGTACCCAGATTCAGGAAAGTCAGAGCCGGAGGCAGATCCATTGAGGTGGCAGCTGCCAAACTCTGGAATACTCTCCCTGTCGAGATTAGACACCTCACTGAACTCCTCCTATTCAGAAGAAGGATTAAAACCTGGTTATTCCCCTTGTTAACCTCCTGAAAGCTCACACTCCCTGTATTCACTTCCGTTTCCTCTGATCTTATCAGCGCCAGGATGCCTGCAATGGTGGCAGTCGCGCTTTACAAGTTCCTAAAATAAATAATAAAAATTAAAGGCAAACGACTTAGCAGCAGATGCCAGAGGGATGGGGGATCGGGAGATTCGTAGTCCCAGAGGACCCAGATGTTTACTGGATCCATGGATTTGGGCCTTGGCAATATCTGTATGTTGATCCCTTGGCAATGCCTCAGAAGAGGCAAAATTGTTGAGGATACAGCTTTACCAGCTTAGAGAGTCCCAAAGGGTGGGCTGTGGCTCTGATTGCTTTTTAGTGCTGTAATGAGGAATTGGCCTTCTCGCCACACAGGAGTCACCCGCCACAGGCAAAATCCATACATGACAGCTAGACATCACCGGAGAAGCTTGTGGATCTTATCCATGTGTGGCACTGGAGCACCACGCTAGTTCCAACTATTTTGCCCAAGCAATTCATAATGCCCACCCAACCTGATCTGATGGCATATTTTGCTACGACCTAGCCATCTTGAATAGTTTGTCAGGATGGCTTGGAATTGCCCCGGAAATGCTGGCAAGTTCATGGCAACCATGTCACAGCACAACATGTGGACATACCTGGTCAGCAAACAGCCCATGCGGAAATACCAAAGGGGTAAGCTGGCTGAGGAGAACATTTGTTTCCCAAATGCCTCAATTTTTTTCAACATTGTCTGGTAGGGCTACAGAAAATGAAGTGGGAGTAAATCCAGGGGTGATTCTCCATTAGGGTTTTGGGGCAGTACCCCCTGAAATTATTTCCTTGACATTCTTGCACAAATATTAAATAGATCAATTTATTTAGAGAAATGATCATATTTCTAAAAAAAAAAACCAAAAAGCAGGAGACAGAATCCAGGCAGTAAATCAACTTTCTGAACTGTGACGCAAGGTTCACTGTTCTTAAAGCCCTTCATAATGATATCGATGCCCTTGTAGTCTATGGCAGTATCCACTATAGGCCAGTGACGCTTTCAGCATCTTGGTTTTGAGCGCTGGAGTCTCCGTCCCTACATGAGAGCAGCTGTGCCTCATTCACAGGCATAGATTCCACCCTTTCCCATAGATCCCATCCTTTCCCATTCGTCACACGTAGGAGCGGATGCAAGCACCTGTGTTTTGGTGCAATGTCCACAGTAATGGTAAGTGCTAGAATGCATTGTGCTGAAACCCCTCGCCACACTAACCTCCCCCAGTGTGACACCCCAGGTCCTAGCTGCTTGTCCCTGGCCCCGTTCGAAGTGGAGTTGCTGCATTTGTTCGCCCACGATATGGATTCAAAAGACTAGCAGTCTTGTTCCCTTGTGAAGTTGATCGTAATATCAGAGTCAAGAGAAAAGCGAGAGATATGTGCTTACAATAGACTGTTATCTGCTGTATGACATTAAACTGGCCCTATTTTCAGGCCCTTAAAAACATGGATTGATTTACGAACAATGAGGGTTAAAAAACGTTAAGGCAATGCATGTCCGCAATTTAGTTCCTCTCTTATTTCAAGTTTTACTTAATCTTGCCTTCCTCAGAGTTAGCTATTTAATGGTGTTATGTTTCTTTCTGTATTTTCTTTTTCGTGCATACTTTAAACTGTGCAGGTGTTTATGAGGGGATTCGATAGAGAGCTCTGACCCTGAGACAGCTCAAAGTGCATGTCAGTGGGCGGGCCTCTCTGCAGAGCACACAGAACAATGGGCATGCATTCCAGTTGTAATTGCAATGTTGAAAAATTGTGTGAAGGTGGTGCACAGATGGCAAGATATTTACAGGGCAAAATCAAAAGTAAATAAATTGCTTGAATGTGAATGAGTGCAGTGCATGTTTGGAAGTGATTTAGTGAGGGAGATGCAGGAAAGTTCATTCGGTGAAGATTGAAAAGAGGGTGCTGAAGAGGAAAGAGATGTAGTTGAAGATGTGGAGATCTTTATTCAAATGCTTTTCTCTGGAGGAGGATGCAGCCTGGAAAACAATGCTGTACTACTGAGGACTGAACTTGATTATGACTTATTAGATAAGTCATAACTGGATGAACAGTTGGCTGTGGTTGTTTATTGGAACGTGTTCAGTTCCCACCTGCACACTCTTTTGGTGAATCGGACCTGGCACAACAACTTTAAGATGTATTAGGGGCTTAAAAGCCAAAGATAAATTTGGACACTTTTTCTTTTTATAGATTATTCATACCTTTTTTATTATTTACAAAAGGATCCCTACACTCTTCACATGTGATTAACCACAAATCACGAGCCTTTGTTTCTTTTCTTCACTTTCGCACAACTTCACAAACTTTAGTGGGAGTAGGCAAATAAAATAGTGGTTGCTTATATATTTTAAATATTATATAATTTTTTGGCCCTGAGGAAGTCAGTGGAAGTTGTCCATAAGACGAAACACGTGTTGGCTGCATTCTGTTCAGACTGGCTGTGATATTACTCATTTGGAATTCTGGCATTTGGAATACAACCAAGAAATTACCATAACAGGGGGCGTGGCTAGCAGCCAAGCATGGCGGCTGCGTAGCGAAGGAGCTCTCTAAGCGTAGCGGCAAATTTCATTAATCGTTCTTTTATCCGCATTAGGTTCACCCCAAGAGGCGGATCCAGAGACCGGAGGGCAGCCGGCATCATCCGACCCGACCCCGGTGTGAATCAGATGTCCGGAACCGATCTGGCCACACAACATTGGATTGTGGCCTGGAAGCATAGGGGCAACACCGGCCTCAGGTACCCACGAGCCCCGGCAGAAGTGCGAGGTGGACGGCCACAAGAAGCCGAAATTGACCGGACCTCCGGAGGTGTGGAGGCGGAACACCCAACAAGAAGAGCAGCAAACGCAACGACCTGAAGCAGAGTCTCGCCTACAACTTAATTGTAGCACGGGGATTGAAGCGAAAGACCGGATCGCCTCCCTGCCGTGGTGGCGGTGCCGATTGCCGGAGGCCTGGAACTCTCCCCACGGTGGGGCGCATGTGGCGAGACTCGGATGTATGGGAAGGAGAGGAGGTAGAGCTCCGGTTGTGGGACTCCCCCATGATCTCAAAACGCCGCCGCAGGAGTGACTGGAACGGGCGCACCATACCACAGCGTGGCCGGTCGCCATTGTCATACGATCGGCATTACAGATCCCAGTAGCGGAGAGGGGGCGGGGGGGATTAAGGACGCGGCACCCGGGGGACAGCCTGCGCATTGGAGGTCGAGGGACATAGGCGCACATTTCGAAAACAGACATCGGAGAGCACAAATCGATGAGGCCAGAGACGGTGGGGCACGGACACCGAGGCAGCGACACTGGTGGCAGAGGAAGTAGCTAGATTGCTTCCCTAAGGCTGGGACACTGCCAGAGATTGAACAAACAAACCTGGCCCCACAATAGTGACCTTACGGCGGGACCAGGCGGCAAGGGGAAGTGCGGGGACTGCTCACCGATGGTGAGAAGGCAGCTGCCTAGACTGGACTCGTACCCCCCACCTCCCCTCCTTGCTTAATAACGGATGGTGAGCGGGCCGTGAGCAAACGCCGCCCGTGACCACAAAGGCAATAATAGGAACATATGAACTCTGCAGAGCCACAACTGAATGCACCCAACCACACTGATCGGGCAGTCTGAGATAACAGTGCCCCAGCATGACACGAGGGAGGTTCGGAATGTGCAGCGAGACAATAATCTGGGTGCAAAGGCAGGGAGCTTAAAGGGGAGAACCAGGAACCCAAGAACGGAGGCAGTGCGGTGGACCCTGGGAGAAGGACGGAGTGCCAAGGCGCGAGAAGCAAGCTAAAGTGCCGCAGGCTAGCAAGCTCACTAGCAGTGAATGAGTTCTCAGAAAACGGAATCATTATAATGGGGGCCCCTCTCTGCGAGAATGGAATGACTACCGCTCCAGACAGCAGATAACCTGACACACCCCTGAGAAACCGGGCTGTTGGCGTGGTTTGCTTATACTGGAGTAACATCTCCCCACTGAAGACCGCTCCCGAGCAGTTCTGATCGCCACGGATCAGAGTGCGGAACACGTTCGACACTGCGGACACTGCCACAGAATAGCTCCCTCCCTGTGACTCAGTGACGACGATCATCATGGTAGGCAGAGGACCCAAAAATATGTTGACGCAAGCCAAGCTGGATAAATACGCCTATGAGAAACATAACCCACCACAGGCACAGGGACGCACCTCCACGGGATAAGGTCAAGCTGCAGAGGGGGCCAAGAAAGTGACACCCGAGGACATCATGAAGACACTATTCAATGTGCAGACGACAGTAGGGTCAATCTCTACAGATGTGAATTTACTGCGCGCGGATCTCCACAAAATGGCGGAACGGGTAGCACAGGTGGAAGTGGTCACGAAATCCCTAGTGGAAGACACCTCAGAACTGCAGCTAGCAATGGAGCGCATGGAGACCGTGAACAAATAATTTCAAGAGAAGCTGGATGATCAAGAGGGGCGCTCAAGACGAAACAACGTGCGAATTTTGGGTGTTCCAGAATCGGAAGGTAAAAGAGCGATGGACCTCTATGTTGAAGACCTCATAAAGACTAAATTGTAGCCCAAAGGTCTGTCTCAATTTTTCTCGGTGGAGAGAGCGCACAGAGTGCCCGGCGGAGCACCGAAACCGGGTGCTGCACCGCGTCCGGTATTGGCCCGGCTGTTCAATTTCAGAGACAGGGACGTAATACTGCAAGCAGCAAGAGTTTCGCCTCCCATCAAGATCCAGAACTCTACACTTGCCTTTTTTACAGATTACACGGCGGAAGTGGCCCGGCGTCGGAAGACCTTCTTAGAGGTCAAGAAAGCACTGAGAGCGAAAGAGCTGCCTTATTCAATGTTGTTCCCGGCGAGACTACAAGTTGTTGCTGACGAAAATACGTGGTTTTTCAACACGCCTGAGATAGCTCAGGACTGGCTAGATGGATGGCAGCAAGTGGGGGCGCCTCGCCGCTCCAACAGAGGACAGCGAAACCAACAGGCCGGACCGCTCACAGAGACACAGACATCGAGACCGGGGTCTCAGGACAGGACATCTGAGACGGGGTCGGAGAACTGCAGGCATCAACCGGACTCCTAAAAAATCGCAAACTCACAACTATGACAACGATCATCTCCGATACTGGACGGACTGCCCTTGGACTCAAGGCTGGGAGAAGCTGAGAAGGGTGAACTGAGCCGCCGCTGTTACAAGACTCTTTACCCCTGCAAGCAAGTACAATGGTTTGGGAAAGGGTAAAGCACTCTGCTAAGTTGGGGAGGCGGGCGGTGTTAAGTCCGTGGAGCAGGGAGGCAGGGAGGGGGGATGTTCAATTGTTTTAGTTCAAGATCCACACGTTACGGCAAACTATGTCTTAGACTATACACACAGGCTCCAACGTGGCGGCGAGTATGTTGCACCGATGGCGACAGGAAGGCAGGACACATTCACAACACCTCATGATGGCACAACAATCCCGTTCCGTTGCCACTAATGGCACGACACACCACATTGCGCCCCCCCCCCCTTTAAAGTATTCACTTGGAATGTTAGAGGGCTGGGGGACAAAATCAAGAGGGGTTTGGTTTTACAAGCAATTAAACGCCAGGGCCCTACACTGGTGTTACTTCAGGAGACACACCTTACAGGGAAGGCATGTCAAGCACTAGACAGGCAAGGCTATAAAATGGCGGCGCATTCAGAATTCACCTCGGGCTCGAGGGGGACAGGTATCTTGGTCAAAAAGACTTCACCTTTTATTATACTACAACATAAAGTGGATGATCAAGGCCGTTTTTGCGGCAATCCACGGACAGTGGGAAGGCAGACTTCTAAATGTGGTGTCCGTCTACATCCCTCCGGCTCTCCAGTCAATAGCAATGCCAGCGTTGGGGGAATTTCTACTGAATCTCCCGACTGGGGACACAATCATTGGGGGGGGGGGGGGGGGGGGGGGGGGTTTGCATGAGCGACAGACTCCATAGACATACTGCCCAGGGGTATTTCAGACCACTCCCCAGTGGTAGTGACCCTCTCCAATCGGGAGAGGACACGAGCAAGGATATACCCCATATACCCCAACCATCTGACGGTCCCCGGAATCAAGAAAGATCTCAAGACGGCAACCACATTTTATTTTGCTGAAAATGCGGCATCGGTAACCTCTCCCTCGATCCTATGGGAAGCTTACAAGACAGTCCTGCGAGGACAGCCAATCGCGTCCGTCTCGGGACACAAACAAGCACACCGGCGGGAGCTGGAACTGGCGCTTCACGCAGCGAACGTGGCACATATGGATGATCCCACGGGAGACTCCACACACAAACTGAAACTGCGCCAGCAGCAATATCAGTAATTGACAGTATTTCTAGAACGACACACAGAGTTTATGACATTGGAGACAAGGCCGGGAAAATGCTGGCCTGGTTGGACAAAAGGGGAGGGTGCAGTAGAGGCATACAGCAGCTGTACACCCGTGAGGGACTGATGCAGTCACACCCTGAAGACATAGTACAAACACTAGCGGACCACTTTCAGGAAGTCTACACTCCAGAGAGGGAGGCCACAGACCGGGCAGCATTGGATTCCCTCGGTCACGTAAAAATCCCGACGCTTCCGCCGGAAGCGGTCCACGAACTGGAGGCGGATCCGACGGTGGAAGAAATACAGAGAGCGATCCATGCGATACAATCCGGGAAAGCTCTAGGCCCGAACGGGATTCCCATAGAATGGTATAAGCTCATGCCCGACAAACTTGGCACGCCACTGTTGTCGATGTACACGGAGAGCTTGGCAAAAGCGGAACTCCCGCAGGAAACAACGTACCGCAACGATCATAGCCATACCAAAACCCGGTAAAACGCCGGCGGATTGCTCATCATACGGCCAGATATCCCTTCTTAATGCTGAAGCAAAAATTCTCGCAAAACTGTTGGCTAAGACTAATGAATCATCTCCAACTGTTGATCCACCTGGATCAATCGGGCTTTATGCCTAATAGGAGCACGGCCCTTAATCTCAGGCGTGTACACAGGATCCTGGCACGAGCCCCTTCATTATCGGAGGCGGCGGTAATCTTCTCCTTGGATGCCAAAATGGCATTCGATATGGTGGAGTGGGAGTACTTGTCCGCAGTCGTGCCCCACATGGGCTTTGGCCCTAAGTACATTGTCTGGATCCGTCTCTTGTACGGCAACCCAGTCGCTCAGGTCACCATCTCACACAAATTCCCGTTGGCAAGGGGAACCCGGCAGGGCTGCCCCCTGTCCCCCTTGCTCTTCGCCTTGGTTTTGGAGCCTCTGGCGACGTTGATTAGGACAACGCCGTTATTAAAAGGAATTAGTTGGAAAGAGGGATGGGAAGACCGAGTGTCACTCTACGCCGATGATATATTGATCTACTTAACTGACCCGGACAGGGGCATCCCAGCACTCCTTGCACACTGTGACACGCACGGGAAAACGTTGGGGTACACGCTAAATTGGTCGAAATCAGTAATATACATTTTGAGGGGGACGCCTCCCTCTCTCGCAGCAGATTGCCCCCCTATGCTAACATCAGGCTCCTTCAGGTATCTTGGCATACATATCACCGACAACTATTCGGAATTCTTCGACAAAAATTTAAAACCTCCCTTGGAGCGTCTCCGTACTGACGTGAAACATTGGGCGACCCTACCACTGACCCTCTTTGGGCAAGCAGCCCTCTATAAAATGATGGCACTTCCGAGATTCCTATACGCCCTGAAAAACACCCCATACCCGGTCGCGCCGCGCTACTTCCAACAGGTCACAGCGTTGGTCTTCAACTTACTGTGGAGTAATCGACCGACACGCATTGCCCATATCAAGTTGACCAGAAGTTGGTATGAGGGGGGGATTGCATTACCAAACCTACAGCTGTACTATTGGGCTGCACAACTCAAATTTGTGAACCAGTGGATACACACTCCGAGGGACGACCCAGCCTACAGGACTGACAGGGATCAACTAGGAACTGACAGCATGCTGCCGTACTCTACAACAAACACCAGGCAACAAGACTGATAGGACCCACGAGATACACGGCCATGTTGTGGCACGCGGCGCAGGCGAAGCAGGGATGGAAGGGAAAGATCACTAAACTCACCCCGCTCTGGGGCACTAAGGCACTAGGGCTTCTGAGACAAAGTAAGAGGTTTGCACAATGGGATAGCATCAGCATATCCACGGTGGGGAATCTGTTGGATAAGGGCACTGTGGTCCCATTCACCATGCTCCAGCAACAATATTACCTGAGACCAAACGAAACCTACAGATATGTGCAGATCAGGCATGCATTATTACAGGCGATACCGGCAGACACCGATGTCCCGGAATCATCACCGTTGGAGGACAGACTACTCACTGACTAAATGCAACATGGTTCGACTTCACTTACATACCGGAAACTGCTAAATAACCTGACAGACACTACACTGAGCTGCGGGAGAGGTGGGTGGAGGAAGTGGGCGACATCGATGACACGGAATGGAATGAGGCACTAGCATCCCCGAAAGAGGTGGGAATCTCAGCTAAATTCAGATTAGTACAACTTAAAATCCTACATCGCATATATTATACTAGACCCATGCTACATAAACTACACAGAGCGCCACACCCATTCTGTCTTCGTGGCTGTGGTGAGGAAGGTACACTGCTTCATACACTCTGGGACTGCCCACGCATAGCTGAATACTGGCGACAGGCGATGCGCACTATCTCACAAACACTTCAAGTTTCCCTGGTACCAGAACCACGTAAATGTCTATTTAATATATGGGAACCGACCAACTTATCTAGATATAGCCACATATGGGGCACACTGGCCATTATGGTAGCCAAAAGAGACATCGCACAAAAAATGGCGGGCATCAGAATTGCCCACGGTGACGCAGTGGAGCAGGAACATGGACATGCTGAAGTTCACAGAGCGGGCGGTATATGTGACTAGGGCCTGCCCCCGCAAATGGAACAAAGTGTGGACTGCATGGAATATATACAGAGTGGAATTGTGTGACCCATTTTCGGAAGAGGAAAGTACAAGCTCAGATGAGGAGGAGGAGGGGGAATAGACAGGGAATAGACGGGTGTGCAACCTGGGTGGGGGAGAGTGTGATACATCACAGATCTGACGTACCTCATAGCTCCATCTCAATGCGCTTGTGGCGCTAAACAGTGTGTCGCCACGGACGTGGTGACTGTTGACGTGTGTGTTTTATATCTTGAACTCAGTTGCAAGTTATGTTAAAAATGAAAATGTTAGACCTGAAACTCTGCCGGAATCGACACAGGTTGCTTATTACTGCATTCACAACTACTATGCCGCCGGACCCCAGGGTTGTCAGCTACAGGGCTGTGTTTAGTCTGACAATATTGACAAGAAAATGCAAATGACGCGGCCGGCCCTAGGGGTTGTAGGCCTTATGCTGTGTTTTTTCGAAAGTGTCCAATAAAGGTCTTAAAAAAATAAATAAATAAATAAAAATTACCATAACTACGGACTACTGGATTTACTTTGGAATGGACATTTGTTCAGAATAAGATTTTGTTTGTATTGTTCTTCAGGGATTCCATCTCAAAACCTTGCAACGTTGGGTGTCCGTTCCACTAATCCTTGGAGCAAACTTTGCAATTTTGATTGTACTACCTTGCACTGACTCAGCGCAGAGTTGACTCTGCCACTTTTAGACTGTTGTTATTCGGCAAAAAGGATGCTTGATTCCGAAGGACCGGTTTGTCTGGGGGAAAGAAAATGTATGGCGCCTAAGATGGCAGTGCCTGCAGTTCACTGACTCTTCAGGCAGATGTAATTCCCGTCAGAAAGGCCATCTTGATGATGATGAGCTTCAGAGGGCAGTTATGAAGTGACAAAGGGAGTGCACATCAATAAATCAAACGGAGGTCCCATTGAGGCATAACAAAAGGAGGAGGCTGGAGCACCTGGCGGTCGGATGTTATAGACCTTCAGTGGTGCAGATTATGGCGTATCCTGTCTTCCACTGGGTTTCCATGATGGTGGGAGGGAAAACTAAAGGGGCTTGGAGGCTGTGGCTGCTAGGTGGGTGGTGGAGGACCGGCCTGACCAATGGCTACCTGAACCATAAAGGTCTGTGGCTACTGCGTACATTGCAACACAATGACTGGGAAGTCTGCTGGCCATGGTGTCTGGGCAGTTGGCGACATAGCTGGAAACCCTTTCTGAGGCCACTAAAAGAGTGGATAGTGATTGGCGAGGGACCATGAGAAGGCCCAAGGACCTGGCCGTAGCCCTGATGCCCTTGAAGTGCTCCAGCACTGAATCCTCCTAGTTTCCGAAGAGATGGAAGCCATCAAAGGGCATTTCCATGAGTGAGGCCTGGACATCCCCAGAAAAAGACAGTTGTGGCGCCATAAGGCCCAAAGACAATTAAACTGCTCTGCCTAGCGTGTTGATTGTATTCAGCCCACCGTGTATAGACGACTTCGAAGCATCTCTCTGAGAGAGTATGGCTCAGACCTACTCGGGCCATTGGCAGCACCAGCACATCCGAGTCCAAAAGCAAGTGGGAATATCATTCCAAAAGGCCAGAGGTGCTCACCTAACGCAGTGTTAGGCTGGTGGAAGAGAACATAATCTTATCCAAGGATATTCAGCGTCGAATTCCCTGCCCGGGGAAGAGGAACAGAATGTGCCAGGGTTTAACTTGGAAGTGGAGGCTTGGACCACCAAGCTCTCCGGGCTGGGTGTGTTGTGAGGAAACAGGTGTTTCCTGGGGAAGGACATTGGCGGCAGCCAATAAACCTATTCACAGGAGCTGCTATGGAGAGCTTTGATAAGTCCTTGAAGTGGTTCAGATATGGTGACTTCTGATTGAAGTACTTCAGTAAAGACATTCGTCTTGACAGTCACAGTGGGTAGCTGAAGGTCCAGAACCTCAGCTGCATTCCTCACCAACATTGCAAATGAGGCTCCTTTCTCCGTAGCCACTGCAGGAGAAACCAAGTCAGTATCTTGGGAGGAGTTCTGTCCACTGGCAACTACCAGATCCTCACATCAGGTGTCCTTGGTGACATCTAGGGGTTGGTATTCATCAGGGTCCAATGGCCCCTCCCAATCATCCCCAAATCGTAGCTCAAAGGTTAGGGCACAGGCTCCAGCCTGGGTGTCTGCCTTTTATTGGCACTGGAGTCTGCCTCGGACAATGACCATCCAGCTCTGTGTCAGGAATGAGTATGTGGGTTGCGCCAGGACGTCGGCAGTGGAACTAGAGAAGGTCGAGGTGGCTCGAATGGTGCAGGTACGGATCTCATCCATGGGTCCAAGGGGCCTGGCTGGTGCTGGGGCCGAGCCTGCTGAGAAAAGACCAGTAGGGGCCCCTTCCGAGCCAGAAGGTCCCGAAGTCTCCCCGGCGGGGCCAGAATGCACTCCAGCAGGGATGGGCTGCCCAAATATGAGAAGTATGGCCTCATAAAATTAGCAAAGTTGGGCAGGGGTTGCTCCAGCTCCTTGAAATTCAGGAAGGAGCGGAGACGGTCCAGACATAGGTTCAACCTCAGAGCCAGGCCTCCAACACCAACATTACCTCGTCCTGTCGAATGACTTTGATGGACTGGATTAAGTCAAAGACCTCTTTGACTTCTTGCTCATCTTCTGTTTGTGGGATTTACAAGAACACCCAAACAACTCGGACTGTGACAACTTGCATTTGAAGAAGCTCTGTGAACGATCCTGGGACCTTCCTCAAAACTGAGATCGAGAATGTCAGAGCGTCGTACATTGAGCAGCAAGGAGCTTGATGGACTTCTTTCTCAGATGCTACAACCGTCCTTCTCAGAATCCTGTTACTTCACTCCGAACTCAACAGATTAATGTTCCATACTCAGTTTCCGCATGTGCCCATCTTTCACTAACAACCGATCACAGGGAGGAGCCTCATGCCAGAAGCTCTATTCTTTAAAAAAATGTTATTGACACACAATATCGAGGCAAATGATGGGCGCACCAGTGGACAAGCAGTCATTTGCCTGCTACAATGTCAAAGAGGTGACTACGCTGCATGCTTGACAAGGATAACACAAATATTTACCATAGTAAATAAAAGACAATACGAAGGCAGGCAATGAAAGGAGGAAACGGATGTAGAGAAAACTAGCTCAGTTGATATAATGAAACAAGCACTTACAGTAGAAAAAGCCACAATGCAATTCTAACCCGAGGGGCCGAAAACTCGTTTTCAGAGTAGAGTTCCAAGCAGCTCATGTTTGAACAAAATTCATCAACACCACTACTGTACTTCACGCAAAACAGTTCAGAAATAGAAATTAATTTTTAAAACAAGTAAATGGAATTCTGACGGTGCCATCACAGGCTCCTGAGAGAATAAAACAATGTGGCATCAGATCCTGCAAGGAAAAAAAAAAAATTTCACAGTGGACAGAAGGAAAATTATCCGGCGGTTACTTGCTAGCAGTCGATTAGAAGAGCATATGCACTTTAAAAGCTGTCATTTCTTAATTTCCAGTTCATCTGTTTACATAGGAATAAAGACAGAGGCTTACTCATGGGAATCCACCTCACGAAAAGCATGTTGCCAAAAGGGCCATACATTAGGATATAATTATTAGAATAGATTAAATGTTGCTTTGACTTGGTACTCTTGTTGGAAATATGACAAAGTTGCTACCATTTCGTAAACCGCATACCGTGGTTGCTGGCAGAGGCCAAAGATATTAACCCAACATATCATAGACAAAAGGAGGATCCAAGGTACAGGTTTTCTTTGTTAGCGCAAAAGGGTTGCAGCACCATATTGATTTTGGCAAAAAGACTCTGAAATATACTAAAAAGTGTGATGTTGCAATTAAAATGTCAATTGCTGAATACCCAAGGCATGTCCAATGACCATCTGAAACAAAGAACTAAACTTGGGTCTTGTAAAAATCTGAGCAAAAATAATAAGATTTGGCTGGACAGCTCAAAACTACACAGCAACCTGTCTAATATGGGAGGATGCTGTGCTATGCACCTGATATAAATGTGGGTAAGCAAAAGATGCAATGCTGGTCATAAGAGCTGTGGAGTTTGTTGTCCTTTTCAAAAACACTGAATAGGTCTGCATCTGGTTTTCTATACCTACAGTACAGTTTTCAATGGAATCCATTAGAGGCCCAATTAGAATTGAATTAGTCATTAGAGAAGGCAAAATAAATTGGTCTTCCATGCAACCCTTTGTTGCCCTGGAAATGACAGCCCTACATAATTTTATTAACAGCTATGCTCAGTGAAAATATACCATGAAACCAATTGAAGAATGTCCTTATCATTGCAGAACCAGAACATGATTGTTTCATAGGAGACCGAAATACACCTTCGTGTGCTAGAATCAAGGTCATTTATGTACCACCATAGCTATCAAGGGCAGAGTAGCAAGAAGAAAAGAAAGGGCAGGTCCCGTTCTGATCATTCTGTTGGCCGAACCCAATTCTGAGGCAGGAAGCGCCAGCAATACATCCATGTAAGCCCAGCAATGATTGCACAAATCTCCCGCTAACAAGGAGCCAACTGCCAAGGCAAACCACATTCTTCAAAAAAGAGCACTTCAAGGCAATGACTGCCATCAAACAGGCTTTCAGCACAAAAGGAATTCCTGTCAAAGTAAAACCTCCCAGGGCTTCTTTGACAAGTGAGCAGGAAAGGGTCAAGGCGAAGTCCTAGATAAAGAAAAAAATATCAGGTGAAGCTACAAAGAAAATGAGCTACTAAAACACTTTATAAGAAACGGATGAAGAGCAGAACACTTTTTGGCGGAGAACATTCACTTAAAGAGCATAAAAATGAACTAGCAATGCACGGTTACATCAGACTGTACTGAAGAAAATGGCAGCATGAAATGCATTTACCATTTTCCGTTCATTAAGAAGGGCTTTTTATACTTTCTTATTACTTCTGCTAGTTTTCAAACTAAAGACATATTGCCTCAAGATAGGCGAAATTTCTTCATTTATTTGTGAAACTTGATTTGGAAATAGACTTTTGGGATCTCAAACAAAGGTGTAGATGTTTTGATCGATAAATACCAAAATTAATCCCTTAAGGAAAGAACAGTCTCTTACAAATATCTAATCTTACAGCCATAAGAAATAGCAGCAGCTAGCCAGTCAACACAGGTAAATCTTTCTACCTATTCTTTTTATGATCCTTCTGTAACCAATGGGATACCTGCTGTGTTGAATACAACCCTACTCTACTGTTTTAATAAGTTTTGTTCCTGTAACCGCGTTTACAAAATGCCACAAGTCTTGATCAACAGCTTGAGTTTGACAAGCACAGAAACTTTGAAGTTTTGTTGTTCTTATTAAATCTTCAGCACAAGGTTTTCGTAACACCTTAACAACGCTTTAAAGATCACGCAAAAGTCATCAAATTAATTTACACTTGTGTATGAGCTTTTCACAACACGGGCACAAGTGAATTTTTAGAGCTTTCGGCATGACGGCACTCTCTTTTTCCCAGTTAACACTCACGTTTTAGCAAAAGACCTTATATAACTGGGGGTACAAAGAAACATTTATATCATAGACAGGTTTATTAATTTCAGGAACAAAATTTAGGTACCAATTTGGACTAAACTCTTGTTTCTTCTAGGTTTTCAGGAGAAATCCCCTGAAGAAGGGTAATGTCCTAAATGCATTGGGCGTATTTACGTTTTGAATATATGAGTTTGATCATTCAGAATGGATTTTACTAAATGAAGAAAATAAATAAATGAGAAAAAACAAAACAAATAAAAAGAATTTTTGAGAACAAAACTGTGTAAAGTTTGAAAAACTTTATTTAAAAAGGACAATTGAGTGCAAATTGGAGTCTCCCCCCCCCCCCAATACATTGGGGGCAGCCTATCAAGTGAATTACTCATAATCAGGAGGATTCACCAACTAGCACCAGTAAAAAGACGGAAATTCCTCCCCCACTTTACCAGTGAGTGCATATGTCTAACCCTTATACGGATTCATATATCACACCTGCTGTGAGGCAAAGTTATTTCGATGTATCAATGTGCCATTTATAAACCACTCCATCTTATAGTGTTAACAATGTGCAACATATGTCTGTCGGACTAGAATGGTGATATCCAGGAATTGCAGTCTCATCATTTAGTAAAGCCTAATCGAAGTGTTTATTTTTATCTTTTTCATTACTTTCTCCTTCGGTTGAGTCATGGCTTTCCTCGATCTTCACTCACCATTTCTCCTGTTCTCTTTTCCCCAGTGACATTTTAAAGTTACATTCTGCTCCCAAGTTTGTCTCATATTGCTAAACCTGGGTATGGTTGTCCTTTCCATTTGCATCTTTTGGGGAGAATTAAATAGTTTCTTTATGTTTCAGAACTTCTGTGGTTCAAACCTTTACGATGTGCATTTTCAATTACTTTCTTTCTCTTCTTCCTGACTTATATCAGCTTCTTCGCAATTCTATTGCTAATTCTGCAGCTTGTTTGACTTCTGGGAGAAGTATTTTTGGTCACATTATTAAATTTCATTTTTGGCACCTTGTCATTACCATTTTTCATTTTAAAACTGGTATATCACTTTTAAAGTACTAGCAAGAAGAGGGACAACTAAGAATCTGGTCAGCTTGCTAAATATCTATGAGGAGTCCAAAGATGCTAATAATTTAGATACTAGATATATAAGCCAATCCTTTTTCAAGTGCAGCCCCACGCCATTGGAACCCTACACCTTAAAGAAATTGGCTAGCCCCATTTCTTTTGTTGTTTAATAAATAGCTGAAAACGTGCTTTAAACCAGCCTATCCTCTTCACAATGTGTTATTTCCTTCCTCTAAAGTCTGGCATTGTTATGGTCATTCTAGAAGACTAGTTTTAAATCGCTTTTAAGAAATATGGTCTTTGCTGTTTTTTCTTTACTACGAAAAACATTTCTCCTGTGGTATTGCTTGAGTATAGCACTCCTGCACCTCTGGGGTTAGAATTGTGATTTTTAAGTTATTATAAATAAAATAAGTCTTTGTTCAGGGACCTATCCAGATCACATGGTGGTCTTTGAGGGAGAGCCTGGAACCCAGCATTTTGTCCTGGAGCAAATAAAGAGGATTTATCATTCCTGGAAGGGGACTGGGAATACAACGTTGCCCCACCTCAAGCACAATACCACCAATGCATTAATGATTCTCAGATTCTTCCTCAAAATTGTATATGAGCCTTGCAGAATGCAATGGAGCATTTGAGTCAGCAAGAGAAAGTCTAAGCAAAATGGGACGGAGACCTGAAGACCTAGGCAGATAATTTATGTGAACCTATGGTGTCTTTCCGGACATCTCTTAGGCAATTATCATGGCATCGAAAGAGCAAACACCCATGGCATAGGAAGATGACAGATGAGGAGCTCATAACCAGCAGGGGCCTCAATAAGTAGCACCATGCATCAAGTGACTTCATGGTCATTAATGCTGGAGATATAGAATGAAAAAAGCAGGGCTTGGCTGGGGTGAAGTGGCATGTCAGGATGTGGAATAGAATTTAAAATTATTATCCAGTACCCAATCAAATCTGGAGTTTAATGAACTTTTGTGAAGACAAAGGACACTTTCTAGAGCAGGGGTTTCCAACCGTTAATGTATGGAGAGCAACTTCGAATCAGTGAAAATCATTGTGAGCTACTGAAGGCTTCACTTGTACATTGTTTTCAGACATCCCACACCCAACATCACTGACTAAGCCTAATGTCCATAAAGCCACATACGAGGATTTGATTAAAATACTTTGACTAGGGTCACCATAATAGGACTGCCATGTGTGCCGGTGAGAGCATGGTCTTTAGGGATGCATGAACGTGTGTGCATGACTAGGATATATGTGTATGGGTGACTGAGAGCCTGGGTTGTATGTACTTGTGACACAGGATATACCTTTCACCATATATGGCATTGTTGAATGTATAACCCAAACCTACAACCATTTTTTGGAATGGGATACATTTAAAGTGCAGAAAAACGTTAGAAATAATGAACTTTTCCTCCCATTTAACACAAAATTGACTATTTGTCAGTTATAAATGTGGAACATTGTCTACTGGACCCTGGGAGCAAGAGGACTGCTGTTTGTAATTGCAACACCAAAATGGGAGAAGATTAAAATGAAGAGTTACCTTAAATCATTAAGATAACTTTTCATTTTACATTTCTCCCTTTTAAAAGCATTCAGAAACATCATTTGTTTCTCATTCTCCAATACAGAGTTGACAAGGACTTCTATTTAAGAGGTAAATACCTTAGTATGTAAATTCTTCACATCTGAGGCCCAGCCCCAGTATGGGTCATAGATCTGACTGACCACTGCTCATTATCAGGCCCTGCTATCTGCAGCTTGATAATGTAAAATAAACACAGCCTTCCTTTAACTTTACAAGGAAAATGTGACCCTGTGCTTATTTAGAAATTAACTTAGGGCTGGAAGCTACTCTGAAGGTGTCTGGGAGCTACTGGTAGCTCACAATCGATTGATTGGAGGCACCTAGGGTTATGAAGGAGGACTTTTTTATGGTGAACATACTGAGGAGACCACGCCTACATCAATAAGTTACAAAAAGACCCTACAGAACAAAAGGTTTTGCGATGTTCTTAACATACAAACAGATCTGACAACAGCAACAGTCATTTGCCTTGCTGTGAACTCGAACAAGCAAGGTTATTAACTTGGGGGAAGGGGTGTAAATAGAACATAGCTTTTCAACTTATATGTCGAAAACAGAAGTGGTATAGCCTGTGGCAGATCTCTCAAACGCAATAGCCACAAAAAGTGCTTGCCCACCAAAATTGAACTTATTTAGAGGAAAAAATAAGTTTTATGGAAAAGTAAGGATTAGTGGAAAGATTTGCACAAATCATTTATTAGTACCGGAAAAAAACATGAAGCTAGCTTGTTAACTTAGCATTGAGAAGAAATACACAATGCATTTATATGGACACTAGCAACCCACTCTGTCATTCTCGCAAAACAGTAAGGTACACCCACAAAGCATACTTTGTGTCTAATTAGATACCAGTAAATTCTCTGCAATCAGTTAACTATTGAACAATGTAAATGTCAACAAGTCACAACATTAGCAGATAATTCTAGTGGTTTACCTCTCAGACTTTAGCAGGAGGTTGGCCGGAAGTTCCAGTAAGTGGTTATGTTGTAAATCCAGCACCTCAATCTGGGTGTGCTCAAGGCGTTCTGGCAACCTTTGGAGCTGGTTGTGGCCTGCAAGCAGTTTCCGCAAACCACTACTGCAAAACAACCTTGAAAAAAGGGCAAAATATAAGCTAAAATTTCCAGGCATTGCCAACATACAAGAGCTGCGTATACTATATCTCAGCAATTTTATAGGAAAGATGGTAAACATGGATAAATTACTTACCTGTAATCCTAGTTCTCTTCCAGGGGTATACTCATCAAAGTCATAAGCAGTGAATAATCCCCTAACGTGCGCAGGGATTATTCACTGCTTATGACTATTGATGAGTATCCCCTGGAAGAGAATTAAGATTACCTTTACTAATCATTTCTGTTTAATTAGGCTGAAGCAAAAATACCCAAAATGATCATATGAAAGCACTAGTTTTCAGCTAATTGACCTAAAATCAACTCTAAAACAAGAGATGCTCCTGGATTACAACCCAAGTCACACTGTACAACTTATATTGAAACCTAGGAATCGTCCGAAGTGTACTGTGCCTTAAACGTTGAAATGCTTCACTATTCCCAAAGATGAGATGATACAATAAAACAATATCAATTACAGCTACAAACATTATACTGAAATGATTTCACCAAGAAAAAACACTTTTCTTTGTACTTACAGAAAGTAGTAATATTGTGTATGATTTTTAACTCCTGTGCTTCAATTTTCTTATGTACTAATTACATCATAAACTTGGGTATATGGGCATTGAGAATAGTCCAGCATACGCTGAAAATAGTTTTGGACAAATTTAGGAAGCAATGCATTAATAAATTGCTACAACCCATTATATTTTGGAAAAATTTAAGAGAAAAAATCTCCTGCTCCTTATTTTCCTTGCACTTAAGAAATGTAAAAAGGTGCCTGATATGGTTGCACTTGCATTTCCTTATTTGCCAATCATACATGAAAGCTAGGATTTAAGGCATACTCAGCTGAGAACAGTTAAGCTCACTCTCATAACTGTGCTCCATACATTTTAGGGCAACAATGGGAAGGTTCCACATGTCACAGCTCTTACACACTGCTGATGAGTATTCATGTCTACTATTGCTAGACATTTTTAACCCCTTCCATGCTAATAACGAGCTCAGTTCGTCATGAGGCACAGTGGAGCTGTGCTGATGACGAGCTGAGCTCGTCATGAAACAATAGAATTCATCATAAAACAGCACAGGAGGGGAAAATGCACAGCAGCGATGTGTTAAACGACCTGCCGAGATGTCCTTAGCCACATATCAGTAATGGTTCTCCACTCAGGATCTTAGATTTCCCTAGGGGAAAAAACACAAGTATACGGTCGAATCAAGGGAATGAAAGCTCTTAGGGCTAAGAAAGATTAAAAACGTCTGTATTAGTACAATGTGGGGAAGTAGCAGGAATAAACTGAATGCGCCTATGCAGATGAGGAAAGGTGTTCAACGCTTATATGTGGAGAAATGAATTATAAATAATATAGTTATCCCCTCAATCCTGTACTTGATGGAAATTGTTTGAGTCAAAGGAAATTAAATGCTGGGCTATCCTTGCATGATGGTTTCTGACACCTACTTGTCTAAAAGGATTCCCACTCAAAAAAAGGATCTCTCCCAGCATCCATCCACCCTACTTAGAGGTTTAAAGTATATTTAAAAAAAAAGGTAGATTACATGACTGAATGGCTTTGAGGAACCTTCAGAGCCCCTTCATCCTCCACCAAAGCTGTTCATTGGCTTTTTTTGTGGTTACTAAACCCACATCAGTTGTTGAATTGAGATAAATTTGAGATATGAAAAATGAATGAGGCCTGCAAATGATGGAAAGCACGATGTTCAACACCTTTCTAAGATCTTCTTTTCAAATCTTTATTGTATCTCAGTAGCTAAGACAGCATTCTCTAACAATAGGCTTGTGAGCTACTGGTAGCTCTCCAGCTACCTGTAAGTAGCACTGCTGTGCATACCCTAGACTACTAAATTAGAAGGTTTCGCTAGGTTGAATTAATATATGTATACCAAAATTGAGAAGAGTGCATTGGAGATGAAATGTTTGTATTTTCAGAACTCATAAGCTGATGTTTTGGTGAAAAAGGACAGACTTTGAAAAACATATTTAAAGACTGTATTTGAATGATAAACCGTGCAGCATGAGGTACACTTATGACTTGTGTTAATTTGGTACCAGGAGTGTTAAAGCTATGGTTGCTGTGCATTACCCATGTAAAGGCATTCCACATTTTTTAATGGTGGCAATCCTGTCTGTCGAAATCAGAAATCATAAGAGAAATTAACTGGGTTGTTAAAGTGTTGAAGAGAGACGTCAGATTTAGATGAGTCCCCACTGTAGGGCACATTCAGCAAATTCATGGCTTTGATACTCAAAAATGGCTGGTGAGGTGAAACAGGGGTACCATTATTATTTCATAGATAATTATCATTATGACTTCTAACATCTTGCAAAACGCACACTGTTGCTATGCCCATTAAAAAAGACCAACTATTAGTCCAACCAAGGGACAAATAAGGAATGGCAACTTCTATCTCGCAATCAAAGAGACCAGAAAGATAACAAGAGGTCAAACAAAAAACAATGCTAAAAAATGAAGGTGGTAAAATCTAATTAAGTGTTTCAATGGCAGAAGCAAGACATGATTCCTAATGATCTGCATGCAACAGTGAAAACTAAAAAAAAACGTTGCAGAGAGATGTCCAGCTTTCACAGCATAGTGACACTGCAGGAATCAAAACAAATGGACATCCCAAAAAATTGCACAAAAGAATATTGAGCATTATCCCAACAGGACAAATCTGTGAATGTGAATCTACAGGATTGCAAAATAAAAGCAGCTAAAGGATATCACTTTGAGTAAAATATATGGTTTCAAATTCTAAATAATAATGACAATTTGCAACTTCCAAATATAAATAATTGTAGAACTGCCACAAAAAATGTGAAATACCATGTATACTCACCAGATAGTTAAATTCTCATGGTCTAACTTTAAGAAAACTGCGTATTTGTAAAGAGTCTTTTTGTCGTCTATTTGCAGTGGATACGAACCAACCTGTTCATATGCCAACCTCCCCTCCAAACCCCCCGCTTACAAACCAAATACACTGCTTCAATCCCAGCATGCAGTAGGTGACATAATCCACTCCCAACGTTTAATAAAGAGGTAAGCAGTAAAGCCTCCTTCCAGTTTCACGGACAATGAAATGCCTATAATCCGCTTTGAAAACTCAAAGACGTTTGCAGAGTTGCGTAAACTCAAGCAAAAGCTAAACGAAAAAAGGATTTCTGTAGGTTGAATAAAACTGTCTAGGTGAGCAAAACAAATATATTGCTTTAAGGATAAAAAAAACTATTGAGTTTAAAGTTGATCAAAATCCATTTTAGTAGAGGAAACTTACTATCTATTTATCGGACACATTTTTCTTCAGCTTCCACCAGATTAAGCTTACTGTGGCTGGTCAAAGTAATCAGCACGTGCCTCTGCCTATTGTGAACTCCTTCACTTACACAATAGGGTGGTAGGTGAACAGTTTTAGACGTGAAAGGCCACACTACAAACCCTGAAACACACAGAAAGGCTTGCGCCACCAGGTGCTGAACATCAGCAGGTAGAGAATAACCAACCAAATGATTTGAAGGAAGCTTCTTCACCTTTGTCTGTTTGAGAAAGTAATGTGTGGTCCACAATCATTTTCCGGGAGTGATATGTTGGAGGGGATTACTCATTTAAATACAGTGCGCTTCCCACTTTCTAGGTACTTCAGCACTCATCTATCTACAGTGACAGCATGGTACTGTGGTAGTCAGATGATGCAAAAGTGGCTCCTTAATATGATCAATGATCCTCGTGACACCTTGGGAGATGGGATTCTTTGGCACATTGCCCACTTCCCTTACAACTGGAAATAAAAACAAATCCAAGGTTGTTGTATTGTCTACTCTATTATGTAGGCATTGCACATTTGAGCAAATTTAGGATTGGGAGCAAATTCAGGATTGGGACCTTAACTCAGGGTCCGAGCACAGACATTTGTAACCCTACATCCCATCTTAATTTAAAGCCTGAAAACTAGCCTTCCAGCAGAGGTGCTGAGCAGCACACCAAATGTTCTTCCAAAAAAAAGCCTGGAACGCAAACAAGTAAAAGAAGGAGAAACATGCAATGTGCAATACTGTGGAAAATAAAGGGTCAGGAATTAGCAGAACAGCTAGGCCGCATTGCTGCTTTCTGATGCCACTTTGAACTAAGTTGTGGATTTCTAAAAATCATGGGTCTAGACTGTGCAACTTAGTTTGTGTATTCTGAAAAGTCAATAAGGTATTACATTTCTCATTAAACTGATTTAATGCACTTACATGGAGCACTACCTGCATGATTCTCTTATTGGTGGCATGCCAAAGCTTGAAAACGTGTGGCCCTAATAGGCGCCTTAAGGTTGTGAGACAGACCGGAAGTATTATTTCCTTTCAGAGGAAAGTTTAAGGAAAAGCAAAATGTCACACCTTTAAATCCCAGCCAACTAATCTTCAAGTGCCACATCCTTCACAAGGAGCCAGTGGAAGGGTCTCTATCCTTCAGAACCAATTTTAGGGTAAGCAGATAGCCTGCTTTAGGCGCTTTCACACCCAATCCAATCAAGAGATCCCCCAAATGTCTCACTGGGGACATTTTGGCAAAGGCCTTCCAGCTACTGTGGCTGGATCACTTTTAGCTAAACTTAATCCCAGCCAGCCACCATATTGATTGTTTGGGCATTTCTGAAAAACTTCCAAGCAGTTACTCGATTCTGATATACAGAGAGATCAATGGTCTCACACATCAGCCCACGACATGAAAAATATAAGTCGGAAGGCCCAATCCTAAGGAGGGCTTCCCGTCCGGGGGCCCTGTGGCAGGTAGTTTGTTAGATCACAGGCTTTTCTAAATTAGGCAGGGTAACTGTTGGTTTAGCGGGGTAGTGCCCTACTCGTGCAATATAAATGAGGAGAGGTTTGCTACATATGACCAATACCACAGGGAATATGTACTAGATCAAATTAAGAGGCTTTATAAACAATCTTAAGCATCAGTGAACAAGGTTACTCCATGAGGGACTTCCACGAAAAAAGGTGAGAAAAAGCACTTAATTTGACACACGGAGTTTTCAGCCAAAAAAGAAAATCTATTGTTTTTTTCTTAACACACACACACCTAAAACCACCAGCCAGTAGGGGTGTGAAATAAAAGAGTAAGGAAAAAGAAGTTAATAGGCACTCTAAACAAATAAGCTACTTTTGGAAATACCTTATCTTGTAGAGTACTAGAGTGAAGGGGGAGCTCACACAGCTTAGTTTTTTACAAGTGATCCGTTTTGTAAATGTGTAGTGTGCTACGAGAGGAAACACTGTCTGGCCAAGCAGTGTGAAATCCAAGGAACTCGTACAAAGCTCACTCTAATGAGAGAGAGCACCTCTGTGCACAACAAGAAAGACTTGTGGGTCTAATTCATTTAAACATCAAGAGTTAATGCAGATTAAACGACGAATAGTTCATTAAGTCTTTACTGTTTATTCAACAGTTGTTGAAATTGCTGCTTCATAATCAACGTAAGATATCCAAAATTAAATTTCCATCATCAGATAAATCATTCTGAAGCAGGTTATCACAAATCCCGCTGGGGGTCGCGTAACTAGTGAGCTTTGTACGAGTTCCTTATCTTGTAGAGTACCTAGCTGCAGATTCATTACCTTAGAATTTTCCCAAGTGTCAAGCCGGATCCAGATTTTTGTTTTCTTGAGCAGTACCCTTGCGCACCGGTGTGTGGTGTCCTGCTCTGTATGGCATTGTCCGGGCTGGAAGTAACATGCACAATGCCTATATAGGTGCCAACACAGCCCTCCGTCAGTTTTTTTGTGAATTTCCATGCCAAGGCAAGATTAGGACCTACTGAGGCATGATAAAGGGAGAAGGAGGAAAGGAAAATGCTACTTACCAGTATGCATCTGTTCTTGGCATGTAGAGCTGCAGAGTCTCACATTGAGCATTAGATCGCCATCTAGTGTTGGGCTCGGATGATTGCATGTTGTCGTCGTCTTGGAAGAAGTCTTTGTAGTCACGAGATCGGTGATTCCTCCCTTGGACGATAGTACGCATAGGCATCGAATCCATCCTTAAATTATTTTTCGCAATGATGGGAAATTATGGAGTTAGTGGAAAGAAAAAAAGGATGTCCATGCGTGTATATCTAATTAAGATAGAACTGGAACAGATGCAGGTCCCAGGGAGGTGGGTGGGCATGTGAGACTCTGCAGCTCTACATGCCAAGAACAGATGCATATTGGTAAGTAACCTTTTTCCGTTTGAGGCATATGAGCTGCAGATCTCACACTGAGCATTGATTATACAGTAGTGTCTCCCCTAGCGGTGGTCACCTGTATCTGTTGCAGTAGTTTGAGAGTTTTGAGGACAGCTTGGCCTACAGCAGCTTGATGTTTGGCTTGCACATCAACACAATAGTGTTTAGTGAAGGTATGTGCTGTAGACCATGTTGCTGCCTTGCATAGGTCTTCTAGGGGAATGTTCCCTAAGAAAGCTATAGAGGCTCCTAGTTTGCGTGTGGAGTGCGCTCTAGGAGGAATTGTTCATGTATGTTTTGCTTTTTGATAGCATATTTGTATTCATTTTACAATCCACCTTGCAATTCCAGCTTTAGAGACGGGGCTGCCTTTATGTCGTTGCAAGAAACCCACAAACAATTGTTTTGTTTTTCTAAAGGATTTGGTCCTATCAATGTAACTGAGAAGGGCTCTCTTCACGTCTAGGGTGTGTAGAGCTCTTTCTGCTACAGAGTCCAGGTTTTGAAAAAACACTTTCAACTCTACTGTACTTGTAAAAATGGTTCTTCTATAGTGAAAGCTTGAATCTCAATCACTCTCCTGAGGGAGGTAATAGTAATAAGGAAAGCTGTATTCCATGTCAGGAATTGCAGTTCACATTTGTGTAAAGGTTCAAAAGGGGGGTCCCATGAGCCTGGTAAGAACAATGTTTAGGTTCCACACTGGAGAGGGTGGTAACCTAGGAGGAATGATTCTTTTTAATCCTTCCATAAATGCTTTAATTGCAGGTACTCTAAATAATGACAGATGTTGTCTATTTTGTAGGTACACAGCAATGGCTGCAAGATGTAGCCGTATAGATGAATAGGCTAGATTACATCTTTGTGTAGAAGGTAGCAGATGATATTTTGGATGGAAGCATCCAGGGGATTCATTTGATTATTGGTGCAGTAAAAGGCAAATCTTTTCCATTTTGCCGCATAGCAAGCTCTAGTAGTAGGTCTTCTGGCTTCCTTAATGATATTCATGCAGTCTGGTGGTAGGTTAAGATAACCAAACTCTAAGACTTCAGGAGCCAGAACGCTAGATTCAATTGAATTGGAACTGGATGTCTGATGTCTCCATAGTTCTGCGTTAACATGGATGGTGTTAGACACAGTCTTTGGTGTGGAACTAGAGAGAGTTCTAGCAGCGTTGTGAAGCACGGTTGGCGTGCCCATGTGGGAGCTACCAAGATCATTTTGAGAGACTGTTCTCTTAGCTTGCGCACTACTAGTAGTATTAGTGGGAGTGGCGGAAAAGCGTACGCAAATCTGCCTGACCAGTTCATCCATAATGCATTGCCCTTGGACATCAGGTGTGGAAACCTGGCGGCAAAGGTTGGGCATTGTGTGCGTTCGTGTGTGGCGAACAGATCTATGTCTGGGTGATCCCACTTGTGAAAGAATGGTAGAAGAACTTGCGGATGTAGTTCCCATTTGTGAATCTGTTGTGTCTGTCGACTTAACAGATCGGCAATCTGATTGTGAACCCCTGGAAGGTGTTCTGCTAGCAGATATATGTTTTTTGGAATGGCCCATCTCCAAATATTATGTGCAAGCTGGGACAGTTGCAGAGTGTGTCCCTTTCTGTTTTTGAATGAGGTACATGACTGTCATGTTGTCCGTCCGGATCAAGACAGCTTTGTTTTTGTACATGTACTTGGAAGGACTCAAGTGCTAGGAATATTGCTAGAAGCTCTAGGTGATTGATGTGGAGCACTTTTTGTTGAGTGGTCCATTTTTCCCGAGTTGTATGGTGTAGGAGATGGGCTCCCCATCCTGTCAAGGATGTGTCTGTTGTAAGCACTATCTGCGGAACAGGCTTGAGGAACTGCTGCCGTCTAGAAATGTTTTTGGTGTTCCACCACTGCAGAGAGCGATGAGTGAGGCTGTCTACCAACAACAGGTCCGTAAGTTGTCCTTGAGCCTGGTTCAACTGATGTCCTAGAAATTCCTGCAATGGGCGCATTTGCAGTCTTGCATATGGTAAAATAAAAATGCAAGATGCCATCATGCCTATTAGTTGCATGAACACTCTGGCTATGAGAGAGTGTTGGTTTTGAAACCTTGTGACTAAGGCTTGAATGCTCTGTATCCTGGTTGGACTGGGATAAGCTAGATCTGTAGACGTGTTTATTGTAGCCCCTAGGTATTTATGTACATGAGAGGGCTGGAGATGCGACTTGGTGTAGTTGATTGTGAACCCGAAGTCATGCAATGTTTGAATCGTTTGAGACGTGTGTTGGACACACTGATTGAATGACTTGGCTTTTATGAGCTAATCGTCTAGGTATGGGAAGACATGGATGTGGTGCCTTCGGAGATGTGCTGCTGCTAATGCTAGGCACTTTGTAAACACTCTTGGTGCAGTTGTGACCCCGAGTGGAAGGACTTTGAACTGATAGTGTGGTCCTTCTAGTACAAACCTTAGATACTTCCTGAAAGAAGGATGTATGGGAATGTTGAAGTAGGCATCCTTGAGATCTAGTGTAGTAAGGAACTTGCCTTGTTGCAACAATGGGAGCACTTGCTGTAAAGTGATTATATGAAAATGGTATATACAGATAGAGGGGCCTGAGATTGAGAATTGGTCTTAGTGTCCCATCCTTCTTGGGTATTAGGAAATACAGTGAGTAAACCCCTGTTCCTTGATGTTGTAATGGAGCAATTTCTATTGCGTCCTTTTGAAGCAATGATAGAACCTCTTGTTTGAGCAGCGTAAGATGTTCTGTAGACATTGGACGCTGTCTGGGTGGTATATGTGAATAGGTAGCTGTAAGTTCTAGGCAGTAGCCATACTGGATAATCTGTCTTACCCACTTGTTTGTTGTGATGGAATTCCAGAACGGTAGGAACTGTGTTAGTCTCCCCCCTACAGGAGTGGAATGCTGTGGGGGAGCGGAAGGAAGTCACTGTTTTGTGGTGGGAGAGGTTCGATTGTTGTTATTACCTCAAACTCTCCCCTTGTTGTTATTGCCTCTGTAGCCTCCTCTAAAATATCCCCTATTGGAGGATGTTTGCGTATTATTTTTAAAGGAAGCTGAATTGTCTGCTCCAGCTTGTTGTGAGCCTCCTCTATAGAAGGAGCGACAAACGGAGCCTCTTGTTTGTGTGGACTGCAAAGCTCCCATAGATTTGGCAGTATTAGTGTCCTTTTTCATCTTTACAGAGCGGTGTCTACAGCTGGGCCAAAAAGCTACTGTTGGTTAAATGGCTGATTTAATATGATAGTTTGCACCTCTTGCTTAAAGCCCGAGATGCGTGGCCATGCATGGCGTCTAAGGAGGACACTAGTGTTCATTGCTCTAGATGTAGTGTCTGCTGCATCAAGTGCGCACTTGATAGAAGTATTAGAAATTAGCTTACCCTCTTGGATAAGGTCATTAGCTTGTGCTTTATATTGGTCAGGTAGATGTTGTAAGAGTGTTTCTAGCTGATCATAATGAGCCCTCTCGTATCTTGCGAGGAGAGCTTGTGTATTAGCTATGCGCCATGTGTTACTTGCTTGGGCAGCTATTCTCTTGCCAGAAGCGTCTATCATCTTTGACTCTTTATCAGGAGGTGGTGCTTCACCTGATGTTTGGGAGTTTGCTCTTTTTCTAGCGTTGGAAACGACTGGTGAATCTAAAGGTAGCTGTCCCTTTATGTATTCAGGATCCCCAGGAGCAGGCCTATATTTCTTTTCTACTCTGGGATTTATGATCTAGCACATACAGGATCTTTAAACACTTCTGGTGCAAGCTTAATGACCCCTTTGATCATAGGTAATATTTGCACTGACTTTTGGGATTGTTCTAAAGTGTCAAGTAGAAAATCTTCTTCTGCCTCATCTGAGTGCATTCTGAGTGACTCCATGATGGATGGCAGCTCTATTGAATAAGTGTCCAAACCCAAAATTATCTTCTGGAGGAGATGGTTTGGATGGGTATGTATATGGGTCAGGGATATCTGGTACATCCGGTGCGACATCTGGTGGGATTGGTTACTCCCAGTCAGGTGGATCTGTTGGGTAGTTAAAGGGTCCCTTGGGTCATTCCCTCCCCCCATAATATCATCATCATTATTATGAGGAGGTGTATGTTGTGGTGAAAAATGAGGAGGAGGAATAGAGGGAGGTATAGGAGAAGAAGGGCACATAGGTGATGTGGCAGACTCCTTCTTTACAGGCACTGGAGGTGCTGTATCTAACTTCCTCTTTCTGTCTGGCACAGTAGAAACATGTCCTGTCTTTGGGTCAATATAGATGTTTTTCTGTCTAGGATCAGGGTGAAAAAGCTACTCTTCCTCAGGAACCGCTTTTGGTGCCGATTTTTTCGGTTCAGAGCGTGGTTGTCTCTTTTCTTTGTCCTTAGCCTTAGGAGACGTGGCAGAGTCCTTTGGCGTAGATCTTGGCTCTGAACATCTTGGCTTTGGAGCCGAAGCTGGTTTTGTCGGCTTGGAAGCATCGAAAACAGGCTTTATTATGTTCGGAGTCGGTCTGTCTTTTGAAGTCGACGGCTTTGGGGTTCTTTTCGGAACCGAGACTTCTTTCGGTTTCAGTGCCGGGGGAGCTGGTGGTATCGGCACATGCGGCTTGCTTCGTCCCAAGCTACCGGAAGACTTTTGTATTTTATTCGGAGCCAGGCTCGAAGACGGGGCTTCTGAAGTAGATTTTCGGTCTCGACTGGGCACCGAAGGCGGAGTGCTGACCTTAGCCTTTGATTTAGGTGTTGGGATTAGGGCAGGGGCAGTAGTACTCAAGCGTTGACCCAAAGGTATGGAGTCATCTGCCCCAGATACAATCTGGAGATCTTTGGAATCCTTTTCGGGGGCATCTGGAACGTCTAAGATGTCCTCTGGTTCCGGAGCTGATCTCTGCATGATGTGTCGACGGGCCCTTCGATCTTGAATGGTCTTCTTGGATCAAAAGGAAGCGCAGGCTGGACAGCTGGACTCGTCGTGTTCAGGTGATAAGCACAGGTTACAGACCTTGTGATGGTCACTGATTCAGAAAAGGGGGTGGTGATGAACAGAGTGTCTCTGAATTAAGCAGACCACTTTTACCCAGTCCAAAGATCAGGGCTTGATCCATCACCGTTTTTTAGCTCACTGCACCATCCCAGCTCAGAACCCTGCTACATGCAAATTAGTCTGTTCCTGTCCCAGTGCATGATGGGAACAGGGCAAACCAAACTACCAAGCCAATTCTTATACTGGGAAGGAAACAAGCTACTGGGGACCGGTTTCTGGCATTTCAGCCGTTGTCGGCCCGGCTTGCTTGAATCCTGATGGTGCAATGAGCAAGGGACTCACATCTGAGTATACCCTTCCACGCTTATGGTGGACAAAATGATTCAGAAAAGGGGGTGGTGATGAACAGAGTGTCTGAATTAAGCAGACCACTCTTACCCAGTCCAAAGATCAGGGCTTGATCCAGCACCATTTTTTAGCTCACTGCACCATCCCAGCTCAGAACCCGGCTACATGCAAATTAGTCTGTTCCTGTCCCAGTGCATGATGGGAACAGGGCAAACCAAACTACCAAGCCAATTCTTATACTGGGAAGGAAACAAGCTACCGGGGACCGGTTTCTGGCCTTTCAGCCGTCGTCCGCCCGGCTTGCTTGAATCCTGATGGTGCAATGGGCAAGGGACTAACATCTGAGTATAGTGGGCCAGGGACAGACTAATTTGCATATAGCCAGGTTCTGAGCTGGGATGGTGCAGTGAGCTAAATAACAGGGATGGATCAAGCCCTGATCTTTGGACTGGGTAAGAGTGGTCTGCTTAATTCAGACACTCTGTTCATCACCACCCCCTTTTCTGAATCGTTTTTGGCCACTATAGGTGTGGCAGGGTATACTCAGACATGAGTCCCTTGCTCACTGCACCATCAGGATTCAAGCAAACCGGGCCGACGACGGCTGAAATGCCAGAAACCAGTCCCCGGAAGCTTGTCTTCTTTCTGGTGAAGAATTTGGCTTGGTAGTTTGGTCTGCCCTGTTCCCATGATGCACTGGGCCAGGGACAGACTAATTTGCATATAGCCAGGTTCTGAGCTGGGATGGTGCAGTGAGCTAAATAACGGTGATGGATCAAGCCCTGATCTTTGGACTGGGTAAGAGTGGTCTGCTTAATTCAGAAACTCTGTTCATCACCACCCCCTTTTCTGAATCGCTTGTGATGGTCACCGTGCGGAAATTTTACTCCACACTGGGGGCATTTCTTGAACGGTGTCCTTTCCATGAGCTGTAGACCTCACGGCATGGATAGGCCTCACGGCGTGGATAGGCCCAACGGCCCGCGTCGACGACCGGAATCCAGCTGATGAGATCGAGTCGATGGTTCTTTATGTTGAAAGTTGTTTAGAAGAGTTTAAGTTCATTTTTGGACGCGTCAAACTACTTAGAAAGTAGGTTTCGAACCGGAGCGGAAAAGTTGCATCCGAACAGAATGGCGGAAAAAAACAATCTAAGGATGAAGCCGATTCCCATGCACACTATCGTCCAAGGGAGGAGTCCCCTATCTCGTGACTTCAAAGACTTCTTCCAAGATGACAACAACATGCAATCATCCGAGCCCAACACCAGGTAGCGATCTAATGCTCAGTGTGAGATCTGCATCTCGTATGCCTCGAACCATATGTTGCAAATCTTTTAAGAACCTATGTACAAATGGGGATTTGAAGAGGGGTGGCTGGTAAGGCAATGCCAGAAAGATAACCTTTTAACATGCCCAGAGCAGAGCCCTGCTGGACAAGGGAAAGAATAAACAGATGAACCTGAGAAAGGTGATCAATCTGCTTTTCTGCACACCATGCCACAAAAGACCCAACGGTAACTGCACACCATTTTGGAGCAGGGGTGCCTGACTACCAGTACAACATCATAGGCTTCGGGTAGAAGGTCAAAAGTTGTCAACTGTTGCTGTTTAATCTCCACACAAAAAGGCGGAGTGTGGACAGGTTTGGTGGAGAACCCTCACCTCCTGCGACAGAAGATCCTCCTGAAGGAGCAACCTGATCGGAGGAGTTGGCCATGCTCAACAGATCAGGATACCAAATTCTCCGAGTCCAGTCCGGAGCCACAAAGAGGACTTGGTCCCGGCCGTTCTCGATCTTTCTAAGAACTCTGGGCAGGAGTGGTATGGGCGGAAAGGCGTACAGGAGGCCTGCGCTCCACTCAAGACTAAAAGCGTCTCAGATGCTAGAGTATCCTTGGAAATTCTCATGCGCTGAACTGCTGACATTGCGCACTCTTGGCTGCAGCAAAGAGATCTAACCAAGGCTCTCCCCTCTGCTCAGACCTTGCACCACATCTGGATGGAGATGCCATTTGTGCCCCACTAAAATCTCACCTCAGTACCTCCACCCTGATATTTAGAGATTCTGCAAGGTGTTGAAACACCAGGGATATGCTCTGGCGATCTAGTCCTGTCCAGAGGTGCAGGGCTTCTTGACAAACGGTCCACGACCCAACCCCACCCTGTTTGTTGCAGTACCACATGGTGGTGGTGGTGTTGTCCGTGAACACCTTTACTATCCTTTCTTGGTGAAGGGTAAAAACGATTTTAATGCCAGCAGAATCACCTTGAGATTCAGCAGGTTGATGTGGTGCCCGGATTCCATCGAAGACCAGAGGCCTCCGATAGCCTCCTCTCCTAGATGGCCGTCCCAACCCAGGAGTTTCAAACCGGTCACCACTGCTGGATCTGGTTGGGGAAGGAAGAGAGGTCTGCCACTTATCCAATCACGGTTCTTTAACCACCACTGCAGATCTTTTGCAGTTCCCTCTGAGATATGGACCATGTTGGAGAGAGATCCCTGATGCGGGGCCCACTGGAACTTGAAGTCCACCTCAGAGTGCCCATATACCAGAAGGCCCATGTCACAAGCAAGGTGCAGGAGGCCACGAAGCCCAAAAACTTCAGTCAGTCTCACCGAAATTCAGGATAGAGTCTGAAACATCGGCAACATAGCCAGAAAAACCTTGCCTCGCAGTTGGGAAGGACAGGCTAGAAAATGCACTGTGTCCAGAACAGCTGTGATGAAGGGGAGAGTCTGAGGGGGAGTCAGGTGTGACTTCAGCTTGTTGATAGTGAACCCCAGCAAATGCAGGAATTCCGCTACAGTCTGGAGATCGGAGACGTCAGCCTGTGGCAAGCCCGCCTCAACAGCCAGTCGTCGAGATTGGGGGAAGACTGCACCCCTGATCTCCGCACATTAGTTGCAACTACCACCATCACCATGGTGAACACCAGAGGGGGGCTATAAGGCCTAAGGGAGTACTGCAAACTGAAAGTGCTCATGGCACACTGTGAACCGCAGGTAACCTCTGTGGACAGGAAGGATGGGAATGCAGCAATACAAGTACTTCAAATCAAATGCTACCATCCAGTCTCACAGGTACACAAGGCCTGAGCAAGTGTGAGCAATTTAATCTTCTTGTGGAAGAAATTTATAGCGTGGAGATCTGGGATAGGAAGAAGGCCTCTGTCTTTCTTGTGTACCATAAAGTAGGGGGTATAGCAACCAAGACTTACTTCTGGCATATGGCCCTACCTCTGGCTGCCCAGCCCAGGAGATCCGTGGATACCGTTTCCAGAGAAGTTTGCCGGCCGGAGTAGCTGGACGGGTAGAGACGTGACTGGAAGCCCCTTCCGAGGCTACAAAAAGCAGATTGGGGGTGGCGAGAGGAAAAAAAAAGACACGGCAAGTCAAAAATAATAAACAGGGCACTGCCGCAAAATGTTCCCTTGTCATGCAGAAGTTGTTTGGCCCAAAGGCATACATTTGCTGAAAATCAGATTTATGGAAATAAACTGCCAAGAAACTCTGAAGATATTAAACTGTTCCAATATCTGTTTCTCGTGCAAGTTAACCAATACATACAAAGCCAAATAAGACACGGGATAGCCAGTATAGTCAGGTTAAGATAGTTTTTATGTTTTTCAGCAAAATTAATTTAAGACCAAAAGGTAAGAGCTGGGTAGAACTCGACAACTGGATAGATAAGAAAGGGCACAGTAAAAGTGGAAAGTGCGCAGAGGACTCCTGATGCAAGAAGATGGATACAGAGACCCATGTAGACTCCAGGATTCCTGGTACCTAGCAACAAAAGGACTTCCATTTGTGTGGTAAGGAGAAAAAGGTACTCTAGACTCTAAACCTTCCTTTTGTTTATATTATAATCAAGAAAAAAAACATTCAAACAACGATAAATGAAATGAGATGCAGAAATGATGTAAAGACAATGGACAGGTCATCCATTCATTTAAATCTGCTTGGATGCTTTACTGATGGATTCTATTCAAATGTAGTTTATTGCTCTTCACTGGTGTCTTTTGCTTATTAGGAGAAAACTCTGTTAAATCATCGTCTTGGACAGATATTTTCATTTCTGCTCCATGGCTGGTTAGGTTCAAGGCAAAGCCAGGGAGAAAAGCAAGTGTGGTTTTAACTTGGAGCAAGTAGTTCATCTTTCACATCAAGAAACTCAAATGATCATAAAATAAAGCCAAAAAAGCAGCACGCCCATTCCTAGGACTAGGCAAATCTATAACAAATGTAATAGGTGGGGTACACTACACAAGTTACTACTTGTGTAACGATATATCTGTAAGAGACATTAGTTCGTGATAGATTCCTTACCGTAGAATATCCCCAGGCGTCAGACAGGATTCGGAAATGTTTGCGTAGCAGTATGCTTGCGCGTCGGTAGGCGTCGTCTGCAGCTCTGCGTCCGTCGTCGGCGTCGTGGGCGCCGTGATGACGTCGGAGTACTTAGACGCCGCCTCCGCGTGCTGACGTCAGTTCTTAGCCACAGCTTTTCCACGCCAGAAACGCAGAGCTATGCTTAAAACCAACACTGGTGCCATTGAAACTAGGGCCCTGAAAGGGGATGACCTTAACCCTAGATATCTGTTCGCAGAACGGGGAGGATGGGTGGGTCGTTAGGAATCTATCACAAACTAATGTCTCTTACAGATATATCGTTACACAAGTAGTAACTTGTGCATCTGAAAGAGACACGTTAGTGATAGATTCCTTACCCTAGAATAGATACCCCAGCAATACCAACCCCAGTGGTGGGTCTGCGAACCAATAATCACACCAGAAAGTCCTGGAGGACAGAACGGCCAAAGAAGCCATCCGGACTTGGCTGTCCAGGAAATAGTGTCTTGCAAACGTGTGCAGTGAGTCCCACGTAGCTGCCTGGCAAATGTCCTGCAAGGGCACTCGCGGGCCCAGGGCAGTTGTAGTCGCCATGGCCCGAGTGCAATGAGCCCTACGCCCAACAGGGGGTTCCTTCTTAGCCAAGGAGTAACACGCCTGGATACACAAGATGATCCACCGCAAGATGGTCCGCTTGTGCACAGCCTTTCCCTTCTTAGAGCCCACGTAACCAAAAAAGAGTTTGTCATCCACCCGGAACTGGCGTGTGCGATCTAAATAGAAAGAGAGCACACGTTTTGGGTCCAGACGGTGGAGCCGCTCTTCCTCCTTTGAGGGATGCGGAGGCGGAAAGAAGGTGGGCAAGGTGATGGACTGCCCGATGTGCAAGGCTGTGACTACCTTGGACAGAAAAGAGGGCCTTGTCCGCAATACAACCTTGTCCGGATGGACCGAAAGAAAAGGAGGTTTAGAGGATAGAGCCTGAAGCTCACTCACTCTCCTGGCAGAGGTGATGGCAACCAGGAAGGCAGTCTTTAATGTAAGAAGACGGATAGGACAGTTGTGAAGTGGCTCAAATGGAGCGCACATCAGGAAAGTAAGAACCAGGTTCAAGTCCCACTGAAGCATCACGAAAGGAACAGGTGGAAACGTGTGTGTGATGCCCTTCAGGAATCGATTAACAACAGGGGACTTCAACAAAGATGGTTGATCAGGCAGCCTCAGAAAGGCCGAAAGGGCAGAAAGGTAGCCCTTGATAGTGCCCAGAGCAGAGCCCTGCTGGGCAAGAGAAGGAAGAGAAGAACCTCAGAAAGAGGGGCAGAGAGAGGATCCACAGCCTTTGCTGTGCACCATGCCACAAATCAGTTCCACCTGCAGGCGTATACCGGCTTTGTGGAGGGACGCCTGGCTGCCAGAATGATGTTACAGACCTCAGGAGGCAAGTCAAATGGCCTCAACTGTCGCCGCTCAATCTCCAAGCATGGAGGTGGAGACTGGACAAGTTCGGATGGAGAACCGTCCCCTGCTGCTGTGACAGAAGGACCTCCTGAAGAGGCAGACAAACCGGGGAATCGACTGACATACTGAGTAGCTCGGGATACCAGTACCTTCGTGCCCAGTCCGGAGCCACAAGGATGACTTGTGCCCGGTCGCGCTTGATCTTCTTCAGCACTCTGGTCTTCACTTCAGTGGTCATCCCGTATGGCTTGAAAACACTTCACACACAGGCTCACAACAAAGACAAATTACTTCCAAACACACAGCCTACAATGTGTAGCTTGTAATCCGTACGGATAAGCGTTCCGGTCCCGACATATGGGTAAAACACTATACAAATGCGACAATTCACATTACACTATCAGCTCAATCAGAAGAAAAAGTTTTGAAAACTAATCACATATCTTAAAGCATGAATGGAATCAAAATAAAGTGAATCAGACAAGCAAGCCTACTTTTGGCATAAAAGTGTTCTAAAAATGATTTGAACTAATATGGTGGTGAGTGAGGAGTTTGTCTACCACCTAAATGAAAAGAGGAGTACAATTAACATCTTGGTACAGTGAGTCCCAAAAGAGAGACATAATTAACACCTTGTTCTAGAATCCATGTTAACCCTTCCACCATCGTTAAAAAAGATGGCAAAACAGAAGTGCGTAAAAGCCTCTAGTGACCCAGATCAATACTCCTGGAGCAGAAGCCAGGTGAAACATCGGCGGCAAAGTGACCATTAAAAGTGTGGAGCCCTATCAAGCCAAACGGAAGCCCTGGCACACAATGCTCATGTAGTGCTTGCTGCTCAGACTCCCATTTGGTGTATCCTAGAAGTTTGCAATAGAGGAGATTGGTGGGCCTTTCAGCAGAGAGACACTGATTCCACATCCTTCGACTGCTGTGGACCAGACCAGAGCAAGAACAGGCAACTTGAAACAAGAAGTAGTGCACAGTCAAAGGTGATTAACAAAAAAGGACTGCACTTATTGCCTTCGCTACAAATGCTCTGCACAAGCTTGACGGCACCTTAGGAATGTGGCCACTGCTATCCTATTCCTAGAACAGAATATAACACTTTCAATGGCAGTCTATAGCCACCACACAGCCTCTAAGAGGTATTTGGACAGCAGCTCACACAGCGTCCCCCTGAGCTGCTCAGAATGAATAGTACTCGAGTTGAGCCCTGTGGAGAGGCAAACAATAGCTCCTCAAAAATAGAAATTCACATTTTGTTCCACTGTTATTAGAATGTGAAATATCAGTCAGTTATAACTTCCGATGTGCATTACATTTTTTTTTTTTTTTTTTTTTTAAAGGTTCCTAAAACTCATATTAGCTTTATTTTCAGTTCACACGCTTCCATAATGCTACGCCTCCTCTCCTCATCTGTCCAACTGCTTTCTTTTAATGTTGGTTGGTCAATAATACATTGGCACCACAGTACTCCAGATAGTAGCCACAGCTGCCACTACCTTAATCTCATGCAGGAACCCCTAAATGGATCAACTACATTCTCGATCACATCAGACCTAACTGTTTCACTTGAAAAACACCTGGCGCTCAGTAAAAGGTGCAATTATAAATGTGCATATTTGGTTTGTTTAGTGATATTACAGTGCGGATAAGGACGCAAGTCTACAGGCAACCCAATGATTGTCTACATTTTCTTAGTGTTTGCATAATGCAAAAGTGCTTTTGTCATATCGAGCAACGTTTGGATCTTGCCTAGGGCAAATGATACATATTTGATCTTCATTGTCAGATGACCTAGCACACTTAAACCTTTCCTTTCTGCTAGGTACTGGACCGTACTTACTGGACAGGAAGCGCTAGGTAGGTCCTACTTAGTGTCCCCTTGTTGCCCTCCTGAGGGTTTAAACAACCCTTGCTCTAAAGTTTAAATTAATTCACAAACGATCTCTTTCGCTTTTTTCAAAGAGGTTCCTTTCGTCCAATTAGTTAATGCTTAAGGAATCACAGTGTTAATTTTCACATGTGAATATGAAACATATAGTTCTTTAAAGCAGCTTCATGATATAAACTTTATCATACGTGGCATTTATATCGTCTCAATGCATTTCTGGTCGAAACCCTTCATCAGGGGGATTATTTTCTGAAAACAAAGAAATTAATCAAAATTCAAGGACTTGGAGCCTCACATTAAATTTGCCAAATTCAAAGGAAAGTATATAGTGGGTCATCAAGCGCATATATGTGACTCGTTTATAAAAGCGAAAAGAATATATTCGATAGGTAGAAGAAAATGAGTTCAGTGATTTAACTCAGCTCGAGATTTGTGATAATTTTAGAGAGGTTACCGCCACTTAAGTAACGATTCGTTATGATAAAACGTACATTAGTGCCGAACAACGTGCCAGAAGACAACAAAGGGAGTGTGATGTTGGTAAAAACTTTGCAAATTTATTGTGCGCGTTATAGGTAAGAAAGAACTTGATGTACAACTGTATATTGAGACAAGTGAAATATTATTTCACTTGGCTTGAAACGCGCATATACTTGAAAGTTCCAGCGTCGACACACAGAGACCTAGTATCGACGGAAGCCGGTTTTACCACAGAGAACCCATATAACAATTGGCTAGGTAAGCCACACGTTTTACCTACAGCGTTTCCGCGGTATCTTTGTATTTATTTAACATCCGCTGACGAACGCCACTTTATTACAGACTTTTTTTTACAAACTAGCTGCGGCGACAGCTAATTTTTTCGCAGACTCGTGGCATTGCTTAGGTAGGTGCCTGACTTTTTATATGGATTCTTCATCAATAACATGTGTGCTTGAATAGACATTATGTGCATGTTATCACGGTCATTACGGTAATGACTACACATCGGCTTCACTTACAAAGGGAGTAATGTCCTGTTACTTGGCTCAATATACAGTTGTACATCAAGTCCATAGTTTTATTTCCTTAAAAAAATGTATCGCCCCAGGTTCTCGTAAATTGTGGGGTCTCCTTGTTCTATAATATAGACAATATGACAAAAGCAAGTTTCTATTATGCAAACAGTAGCAAAACGTCCCTAGACGTATCTCCATATGCAACTGCAGGGTGCAACCTTTACCATCACAATAGTGAGTTAAAAAAGTATATGTTACAATTATTAGCAACAAAAAAAGGCAATTCATGAAGCTGTGCATTACAGTCTTAAATCCTCATTAAATAATGACTAGAAAATCAGTGTTCTTGCTATGTCCTGCAGCCATTTCACCAATGTCTTATCTGGTTCATCTGTGGATGTGAGAGGCAATGAGCATCAGCGTAGATTTGCAAAAGTTTTTCACTTGTAACTACTGGAATATCTCAACACCTAAAAAGCTAAAAAAGCTTCTCTACTTCAAAATGAAGAAATTTCAGGCATGATCGAAATTCAACACAAAGATCAGACCAGAAAAAGAAACATCTGATAGAACGAGGCATTCAGTTACTGGAACAAATAACTCAGAAAACAACAATTTTATTTTCATTACAGTCTTTGTTTTGTTTCAGACTGTGCAATTTGGACTTGAGAAACTCACCCAGCAGGCAGCTCGCATATCTGATTATGGCTAACATCCAAGACCTCGAGCTTTTTGCTGTCGCATAACCATTCGGGGAGGGTTTCAAGGTGATTCCTGCAGAAACACAAGAACCAAATCATCAAATTTGCTCTGCAGTGGTAAACCTATGGTAAACAAAACCCCCCGGACACAAACATGTCAGCAGGCTGACAATTCCTTGGGAATACAAATCTCTAATTCCTATTGTCTTTTTTGTATTGAAATCCACAACATCAGATGTATATCGGGAGTGTGCCCAGTACGCCAAACCTACCCTCTCGCCCCGGTGAAGCAGAGGAGGAGGGTAGGATTGGCGCAATGGATGCACTCCAGATACCCCGCAGCTGTGCAAAACCGCTGACCTGACCGATGAGGCATAGCAGACCGTTTGATTACGTTGGACGATCATTTTAACCATGAACAAGTAGGTACCTCCCATTTTGTGGCGGACCGCTCAGAACGATTTAAGAGTGGAGTAGGCAACATTATCCTTTTGGTCTCGAGAAGCGCCACGGATCATTTAGAGACCACAGAGGCGCAAAACATGTTGACCCATGTTTTACTTCACTAAGTTACTCAGAGCAACTTGGGCACATTAGAATCTTTACAGTAGCACTGACCTAGCCAGGTTTTTTAACATGGCAGAGGAGTCTATACATTAAAGCTTAATGTGACATGCCTTACTCAGTTTTAACTCACAATCACCCCACCTGGACAACCTTGCACTCTTCAAATGGCGATAAAACTAAAAGATCTCCGCTAAAGTGACCCTTCAGGGGCAGCCCTGGCCCAACGAGGAGCACCCGCCTGAAGATAAAGCATTACATTCCCAGGGGTGTGTGAGGGCAACAAGAGATTGTCATGGTTACTGTCCCCAATGTCCTTTTTAAAACCTAGATCTCTTTTGTGTCTCTCTCTCTCGGGAACAGTGACCCTCCATTTGATTTGATAGACCCCGGGTCTTCAGCCTTTACTGAAATAGGAGCTACTTATGTTCAATGAAAATCATCCAGAGCTACTATTATTATTAGTGTTGTATAGTGACCACATCAGGCCAGATTACATTAGTGGTCACCCTATGCAACACTGTCTGTGGTGATCACCTCAGTGCATCAAGCAGGGTTGCCAGTAGTAATGCAAAAAAGGACTTATTTATTTGGAATGCCTACAGATGGGTAATACGTAACAGGCGCAGCAGGAAGTCCCTGTCACCATGGTTATAGTAAGAATAATAAGCCTCCCCAGCTCCACATGTTTTATGACTCAAATATCAGCTTTAAATATATTATGGAAATTCAAACATTTTTCTCCAAACATAAGCTCTAAAAACACATTTTCATTTTGAACAGATGCTTTTTAAGTTTAGTATACATATGATGATTCAACAAAGCCTCTAATTTAGTAGGCTGGGCTGCACATAGGAGAGCTACTTACAAGTAGCTAGAGAGCTACCAGTAGCTCACTAGTGACTGGTTGGAGAAGCCTGGTATAAACAGTGTAAGATCTTGAAGTGTATGAGTTTGTGTCTGTACGTGAATTGGATGTCTAAGTTGTGCACAGGCGTATTTCCAGCTTTTATTGCATACTGATTTGCCCAGCTTCATCTTCCATGCCTGCTTAGAGATGTATTTCGATAGTGCCTCCGTGCTGATTAACTCATCATGCAAAAAGGAAAATGTCTTGTCCGCTTCTCCTCTCTGCATTAATTTAGTCAATATTTCCACCTCCAGTGAAGGAAATCGGGAAACACAGATCACGCTTAGTGTCATAGCTGGTGGTAATGTAGGGTTGACAGTGGCACACCAACCATTTTCCTAAACTGCTTTAAACTGAGAACTATCCCATCTGGAAACTAATCGCCCATCACCTAAATACCCAGCTTATTCAACAGACATACTTTGTTTTCTAATAATGGTTAAAGTAATAGGTTATTATCTCTCTCTTCCAAAAGAGAAAATCTCCCACCAGGCCCAAACTGTGCTCTATTATACCTACTCCATCTCAAGTATGGTTAGGGAAGTATGATCTAGTCAATTTTCTCTCGACCTTGACGCGTGTCAGCTACTGATTCTAGGAAACAATAGAGAATATAAATACGGGTCTGGGATTCCAGATGCCCCTTTTTTCATAGGCCTTTTGAGCATCTACCTTAATGCTCGACGGCCCTCTGCCCAAAATCCACCGAATTCACAGCTGCAGGAGTTGTCTCAAGTACTCTCTTGGGGATCTTTATTGTGATGTTAACAAATAAACGCTTTACCATGATCACTATTTTAATTATAGATATGTGACCCACAACTGTCAGAAGTAGTGTGATCTATCGTCCACACATACTATTAATTCCTCTAATGTTCCAACAAAATTCTTTCCCATTAGTTCCCCTGTATTTCTGGTTTTGAAGACTCTAAGGTATTTAATTCCCTTGTGTTCCACTGCTGCAGGTACTCCTCGCCCAAAGGGACCATATTATTTATTAAGGGAAATAAGTCCTGGTGCAAGGTTTTATTTAAGCTTCTGAATATAAAAAAATAATATTGAGCATGTAAAGCGACACCAGTAGAGACCCTGATCGGACATAGATCCTGCTATGCAAACACACCTGGCACAAAGGCAAAGCTTGATCGATAGAGCAAATATGCCGGGTGCCCTTAACTATGGTAGAATTGCAGCAATTTATGCCATTTACGCTTACTCAGGCAGATGAATAAGTGTACAGCAAATTAATCACACTGAGGAAATATTTCCATAGTCCCAAGCGTCTCAATACTTCACCATATATGCCCACTCTAAAACATCCAATGCTTTCAAAGTGTTAAATAATATGACCAAGAGGAGGATCATTAGATCCACATTCTGCAGCACCTCATTCAGAGTTTGTAGATTAAATGCTATTTGTGGGATAAAGCTCATTTGTTCTGGCAATAATAATCTTTGAATCAGTGGCTGAAGCCACTTCATTATAATTTTGGCGAAAATCTTGTTGCCAACGTTTAATAGTTGAAGAGCCCTATTGAAAGTACAACTACTGGGACCACAGCCTGATTTTAGTAACACCGCTATGACTGCTCCAACAAGGTGGGGGGGTGTTGTCTTTCACAATTGTCTCATGTAAATCTCCAACAGTCAGGGAGCAAGATTATCAGAGAATGTTGGGTAAACTTCAACCGGGAAGCCATTGGTTCCCGAAGCTTTTCCTCTTGGCAGTACAGCTTGTCTTCTGCTAATGGAGAGTTGAACAGTTTGCAGTTCTCTCCCTCAAACGAGGCTAATGCTAAGTTATTCAAATTCCTTGAGATTTCCTGTGTATCATATAGCAGACAACAAATGTATAGCTGTTAATAGTATTGTTTAAACCATGAGAATGTCTACCAAAGCTGTGTTTATTCTGTTGTCCTCATCTACTATGCTAGCCACTGAGATGGCCTCCCTATTCGACCTTAACATCCAGGCCAGTGCCTTGTCTGGTCAATCACCCTCACCAAAAAAAACCTGGCCCAGCCATGATCCCCCCCCAAATATAGTACATTGCATGCTGCTGTATCTCTGAAAACTTTCAGCTTCTCCTGTAGCTTACATGGTAGGGCAGGTTTCTTGCGTTTTTTCACATTCCAGTTCTAATTGTGTTCAATCTTGTTCTAATGTGTCTGAGCGAGTCCATATCGATCTTACAATGCCAGCTCCCATAGAGTTGCAACTACCTCAAGTAAAAGCTTTAAAAGCCTCCCATAATACTTCTACCTCTGCTACCAATCCTACATTATGTTGACATATTCTAATATCCGGTTCATGCTTGTAACCAGAACACTGGGTCCTTTAATTTAAATCCCCTCTATTTCCAATTCCTTACCCTCTGCGGGGGAACTTGCAGACAAGGTCCTTGATAATATGTGCAGCCCAGTAATCGAACTAATAAATGATTGCGGGACCAGTCAGATATCTATATGAGAGCTGACATGATAAACTGAGGAATAAAATGTGAAATCTGTGTCTATGGGATTCAATAAATCCATGCATCGACCCAACCATATGTTTGCATGATCCTACATAGTGCAATACTAGATTGTGTTAGAGGTCTCTGGCTCCCAAAGATGTATTATGCTTTGTGGGTAAAACCAAATTAAAAAACTGCCCCACACCATAGGGAAATCATATCTACAGCAGAGGAGCATGAGTTTATCAAAAAGGCTAGGTTATCTACATTTAAGACATACATATTAAGCATTACAATTGGTGTCATACATATGCCCCAACACCAGGATCCAGTGGGCCTGCATGTCTAGACGTCACTCTTGCAAAACAAAATTCACATTTTTCTCTACTTAGATTGCCACACCTCTAGAATAAGTGGAATATCAGGAAAATAATCTGTGAATTTCCCACGCTGAGGCAAAACTAGACAGCAGCTGTGGCATTACATGCACTTTTTGTAAGAAAGGCACCATGGCGCTCCAAATATGCACTTCCTTGGACTGTGAATCCCTCTGACATTAAAGCTAATCAGTTTTTGAGTGGGGTTTACATACTAAGCGGCCGTCTAGGGGTTCATATGTGCTAGGTACTGTCACATCAGACATCTCAGTACGATAGTGTAGTTATTGAAAGGTGTCCCATAAACATTAACTTATCACCCCAACTCGTTTCCTTCCTCCCATGTCAGCCCAATAGCTGGTAAATTGATCAACCCACCCCCACTTTCAAAAGAACCCCAAGCAGTGATTTTCTTAACCACCACTGCGCTCTGGCAAGGGAGTGCCAGAAAGTGCATGCCAGGCTTGGAAAGTAGAAGATCTCCATTACTCGGAGATGCACTTTTTGGGCCTCATTCAGCCCCTGCCCTTTAATCCGCTCCATGGCTACACTTTTTCTGGGCTATCAGATTCTGACCACTATCCCGCAGGACTGTTTTATATGCTTTCCAGAGCACTATCTTGGATGTGACTGAGCTTTTGTTTTCTGTAAAGTAGTGCTTAGAGTACACCCTCAGCCCAACTACCACCTCCCAGTCACACAGGTCCCATGTGTTTAGTTTTCAGCCCATCCCCTCCCACCACAGCACAGCACCTACCCATCTTCACCAAGAGGGGGAAGTGATCTGAGAGGCCTCGGGCCTTGTAGTTTGCCTGCTGCATGGTTCCCACCTCCCCAGCCGGAACAAATACATAACCTAGGTGGGAAAACACTCTGTGGGGCCCAGAGAAGTAGGAGTATTTTTTTTATCAAAGGGGTGTTTTCGCCTCCAGAGCTCTTGAAGGTCTAGAGTAGCAGCATAACACACATGTGGGGTGGGTTGTGCAGCCAGGCTAGAGGTTTCCATTCTATCTTGCTCTCTTACCATAACATAGTTTAAGTCCCCTCCCACAATGTGTAGCAAAGAGTCTGTTAAGCAAAACAGCAGCTAGCTTCTCCAACGTGGAGGCCTGTAGTCAAAGAAGGGGGGGGGGGGATATACAGTGCATACCCTAGACCCCTTCACTTCCACATATCTGGAGATTGGTCTATCTATTGTTTCATTACTGTAAAGGGCGATCTTTCCTGAACAGAGTGGCCATCCCCCTGTTGTGTACCCCAAATGTGCAAGCGGGGTGTAAGCACCTCTCCCAAGGAATCTGCATTGTGTCCCCTTAAGATGGGTTTCCTGTAAAAGTATAACTGGTTGTATTCATTTAATATATTGGGTCACCAGCCCTTTCCTGACTGTCTCTCAAACCATTCACAATCACATTCCAGGAGAGGACTAAGATTTAGGTTGTAATATATTGGAAGTACCCATCATGACTCTGTAGATCAGGGCAAAGAGTACGGGGATAGGGTGACTGCCAAACTACTGCCGGCAGGTCAGTGCGTTGCATGTAGCACCCGTCGAGGTGTCTGCCTTCACTTCTTGAACTATGGTAACTTCATACTGTTTAATTTGTGTCTGATACTCCCTCCACCCCACCCCCTAATGGCTCCTGCAAGTGTGTAACCACATAAGTTAACCAAAGAACTACTCTACAATGTCATGCAACCTGAACCTACCTCCTCTGTACGCTGGGGTTCTGTACATGCGATTGTAAAGTTGCCCGCTTCAACTCTGAGAGGTCCATATTTTGACAAGGAGAATCTCTCTCCAGAGCCCCACTTCTGGTCATAAGCACCACGATTATGATGTGCCTGTCAGTCCAGATGCTGTGCCGTCTGAGTGTGGGATCTTGGGTTCATGTCCTAGGTTGGTAATGGCAACCCCCAGGGGGTGTAGGGTCTCTGTCTCAGTCCCCTAGTCATCACCTGCGTATTTGTATGTGGACCCCTCCTCTGGAGTGGCCTTCTTGTTTTTTTAGGTCTCGCCTAGACGAAAGCAAAAGCGAAGCTTTTGCTGTCTATGCGAGACAACTTATGTTGCCACTTTTCTGGGAATATTGTGGACATCAGACTGTTACGAGCTTTTTCTGCTGTAGTCAGGCTGTCACGAGCTTCTCCTTTGGAGATTTGACCTCGTGAGCGCGCCTTGACTGCATCTAATGGGCCGTGCGCTTCCTTTAGTCAGTTTCACTTTGACGCCTGCACTTTCAAAGTGAAATGAAACAATGTGTCTGGTAGTTGTTCATGTGGAGTGCCTTCTGACCTCGTGAGCGCGCCTTGACTGCATCTAATGTGTGTGGCTTTTTTTTTCAACTTGGCCCTGGCGCTTGCTTCAGTCAGTTTCACTTTTAAGGTGCAGGCATCAATGGGTCTGGTACTTGTTTTATTTCCATTTAATTCTCTTTGGAACAACAATTTAATATTACTTGTGTGTATTACCACTGGCCAGAATTTCAAAGACTTATATTCACGCAGGTGAAATAATACTATTGTGATTAGGGCCGATTTTTGGAGTCTGACCGTTCAGAGTGCAGAGTGGAGCTTCAGAGTGGAGCTTCAGAGTGGAGCTTCAGAGTGGAGCTTCAGAGTGGAGCTTCAGAGTGGAGCTTCAGAGTGGAGCTTCAGAGTGGAGCTTCAGAGTGGAGAGTGGAGCTTCAGAGTGGAGCTTCAGAGCGGAGCTTCAGAGCGGAGCTTCAGAGTGCAGAGTGGAGCTTCAGAGTGGAGCTTCAGAGTGGAGCTTCAGAGTGGAGCTTCAGAGTGGAGCTTCAGAGTGGAGCTTCAGAGTGGAGCTTCAGAGTGGAGCTTCAGAGTGGAGCTTCAGAGTGGAGCTTCAGAGTGCAGAGTGGAGCTTCAGAGTGGAGCTTCAGAGTGGAGCTTCAGAGTGGAGCTTCAGAGTGGAGCTTCAGAGTGGAGCTTCAGAGTGGAGCTTCAGAGTGGAGCTTCAGAGTGGAGAGTGGAGCTTCAGAGTGGAGAGTGGAGCTTCAGAGTGGAGCTTCAGAGTGCAGAGTGGAGCTTCAGAGTGGAGCTTCAGAGTGCAGAGTGGAGCTTCAGAGTGGAGCTTCAGAGTGCAGAGTGGAGCTTCAGAGTGGAGCTTCAGAGTGCAGAGTGGAGCTTCAGAGTGGAGCTTCAGAGTGCAGAGTGGAGCTTCAGAGTGCAGAGTGGAGCTTCAGAGTGCAGAGTGGAGCTTCAGAGTGCAGATTCAGAGTGGAGCTTTAAAGCTTCAGAGTGCAGATTCAGAGTGGAGCTTTAAAGCTTCAGAGTGGAGCTTCAGAGTGGAGCTTCAGAGTGGAGCTTCAGCGTGGAGCTTCAGCGTGGAGCTTCAGAGTGCAGCTTCAGAGTGCAGCTTCAGAGTGCAGCTTCAGAGTGCAGCTTCAGAGTGCAGCTTCAGAGTGCAGCTTCAGAGTGCAGCTTCAGAGTGCAGCTTCAGAGTGCAGCTTCAGAGTGCAGCTTCAGAGTGCAGCTTCAGAGTGCAGCTTCAGAGTGCAGCTTCAGAGTGCAGAGTGGAGCTTCAGAGTGGAGCTTCAGAGAGGAGCTTCAGAGTGCAGAGTGGAGCTTCAGAGTGGAGCTTCAGAGTGGAGCTTCAGAGTGGAGCTTCAGAGTGGAGCTTCAGAGTGGAGCTTCAGAGTGCAGCTTCAGAGTGCAGCTTCAGAGTGCAGCTTCAGAGTGGAGCTTCAGAGTGGAGCTTCAGAGTGGAGCTTCAGAGTGGAGCTTCAGAGTGGAGCTTCAGAGTGGAGCTTCAGAGTGGAGCTTCAGAGTGGAGCTTCAGAGAGGAGCTTCAGAGTGCAGAGTGGAGCTTCAGAGAGGAGCTTCAGAGTGCAGAGTGGAGCTTCAGAGTGGAGCTTCAGAGTGCAGAGTGGAGCTTCAGAGTGCAGAGTGGAGCTTCAGAGTGGAGCTTCAGAGTGCAGAGTGGAGCTTCAGAGTGGAGCTTCAGAGTGCAGAGTGGAGCTTCAGAGTGGAGCTTCAGAGTGGAGCTTCAGCGTGGAGCTTCAGCGTGGAGCTTCAGCGTGGAGCTTCAGCGTGGAGCTTCAGCGTGGAGCTTCAGAGTGGAGCTTCAGAGTGGAGCTTCAGAGTGCAGCTTCAGAGTGCAGCTTCAGAGTGCAGCTTCAGAGTGCAGCTTCAGAGTGCAGCTTCAGAGTGCAGCTTCGGAGCTTCAGAGTGGAGCTTCAGAGTGGAGCTTCAGAGAGGAGCTTCAGAGTGCAGAGTGGAGCTTCAGAGTGCAGAGTGGAGCTTCAGAGTGCAGAGTGGAGCTTCAGAGTGCAGAGTGGAGCTTCAGAGTGCAGAGTGGAGCTTCAGAGTGGAGCTTCAGAGTGCAGAGTGGAGCTTCAGAGTGCAGAGTGGAGCTTCAGAGTGGAGCTTCAGAGTGCAGAGTGGAGCTTCAGAGTGCAGAGTGGAGCTTCAGAGTGCAGAGTGGAGCTTCAGAGTGGAGCTTCAGAGTGCAGAGTGGAGCTTCAGAGTGGAGCTTCAGAGTGCAGAGTGGAGCTTCAGAGTGGAGCTTCAGAGTGGAGCTTCAGAGTGCAGAGCGGAGCTTCAGAGTGCAGAGTGGAGCTTCAGAGCGGAGCTTCAGAGTGCAGAGCGGAGCTTCAGAGTGCAGAGCGGAGCTTCAGAGTGCAGAGCGGAGCTTCAGAGCGGAGCTTCAGAGCGGAGCTTCAGAGCGGAGCTTCAGAGCGGAGCTTCAGAGTGCAGAGTGGAGCTTCAGAGTGGAGCTTCAGAGTGCAGAGTGGAGCTTCAGAGTGGAGCTTCAGAGTGCAGAGTGGAGCTTCAGAGTGGAGCTTCAGAGTGCAGAGTGGAGCTTCAGAGTGCAGAGTGGAGCTTCAGAGTGGAGCTTCAGAGTGCAGAGTGGAGCTTCAGAGTGGAGCTTCAGAGTGGAGCTTCAGAGTGGAGCTTCAGAGTGGAGCTTCAGAGTGGAGCTTCAGAGTGGAGCTTCAGAGTGCAGATTCAGAGTGGAGCTTCAGAGTGGAGCTTCAGAGTGAAGAGTGGAGCTTCAGAGTGCAGATTCAAAGTGGAGCTTCAGAGTGCAGAGTGGAGCTTCAGAGTGCAGATTCAGAGTGGAGCTTTAGAGCTTCAGAGTGGAGCTTCAGAGTGGAGCTTCAGAGTGGAGCTTCAGAGTGGAGCTTCAGAGTGGAGCTTCAGAGTGGAGCTTCAGAGTGGAGCTTCAGAGTGCAGAGTGGAGCTTCAGAGTGCAGAGTGGAGCTTCAGAGTGCAGAGTGGAGCTTCAGAGTGGAGCTTCAGAGTGGAGCTTCAGAGTGGAGCTTCAGAGTGGAGCTTCAGAGTGGAGCTTCAGAGTGGAGCTTCAGAGTGGAGCTTCAGAGTGGAGCTTCAGAGTGGAGCTTCAGAGTGGAGCTTCAGAGTGGAGCTTCAGAGTGCAGATTCAGAGTGCAGATTCAGAGTGGAGCTTCAGAGTGGAGCTTCAGAGTGGAGCTTCAGAGTGAAGAGTGGAGCTTCAGAGTGAAGAGTGGAGCTTCAGAGTGAAGAGTGGAGCTTCAGAGTGAAGAGTGGAGCTTCAGAGTGCAGAGTGGAGCTTCAGAGTGGAGCTTCAGAGTGGAGCTTCAGAGTGGAGCTTCAGAGTGGAGCTTCAGAGTGCAGAGTGGAGCTTCAGAGTGCAGAGTGGAGCTTCAGAATGCAGAGTGGAGCTTCAGAGTGTCCAGAGCAATGCCAATAGCTCTAACTTTAACAAAGGCAAAACCATTGCATTGTAAATGCTTGTTATTTTACCGAATCACATGCTCATGCTGCTGCCTGGTTTGTCAACATGCACACAGGCAGAATCACTCGGTACAAAATGGCTCCTGTTCACTCGTCAGTACGGTCTTGCGCCGCCCCACCTTCCCCCTGCCAAATACACTCATTCCAAATACTGCTTATTTTCATATCAGACTGACTTCTCACATCTGGGATAGCAGGGGCACCTTCCACAGTGATTAGTGCTTCACAAAAAAAAATTCTCGGCTAGCGCTCAGAAGCCTTGAAGCTTTGATTGAATAACACTGCAGTTTGATGCCCCGCTCGTTTTTTGATGCTATGCGTTCCAGACACTGATTTTATTAAGACTCACTTGGAGCTCTAAACTGTCACTTGATCTTTCTTTGGGTCATTTCGTTTGCCCGGAAGGACTAACATATCTGTGAAACCCTCTTCTTTTATAGTTTGAGCATCGTCTTCGTTTAGCAGGATAACATTATACATTTGAAAATACAAATATCCGGGAAGAGCAGAGAGCAAATCTCCGCGATGTTGGGCATTCTCCTATCATAAAGGAAGCGTGTTGGTGGGACCTGTGGCATCTAACGCATCATTTAACCCTATATGCGTGGGCACCTACCACAATAATGTATAGGATGAGTTTGTTCCGTTCCCGTTTTTAATTTGATGTAAAACTCAAATCACTGCACACTCTCTACTACACACTCTCTACTACACACTCTCTACTACAGTCACTACTCTCTACTACACACTCACTACACACTCACTACTACAGCCACTACTCTCTTCAACACACTCTATACTAGACACTCTCTACTACACACTACTTACTACACACTCTACTACACACTCTACACTACACACTCTACACTACACACTCTACACTACACACTCTACACTACACACTCTACACTACACACTCTACACTACACACTCTACACTACACACTCTACACTACACACTCTACACTACACACTCTACACTACACACTCTACACTACACACTCTACACTACACACTCTACACTACACACTCTACACTACACACTCTACACTACACACTCTACTACACACTCTGCTACACACTCTGCTACACACACGCTCTACTACACACTCTACTACTCTCTACTACTCTACTACACATTCTCTACTACTCTACTACACACTCACTACTTTCTACTACTCTACTACAGACTCTCCACTCTCTACTCCACACTCTCTACTTCAATCTCTCTACTTCAATCTCTCTAATTCAATCTCTCTACTTCAATCTCTCTACTTCAATCTCTCTACTTCAATCTCTCTACTTCAATCTCTCTACTTCACATTCTGTATTACACATTCTGTATTACACACTCTCTACTACACACTCACTACTCTCTACTACACACTCTCTACTACACACTCTACTACACTCCCTACTACACATTCTCCTACACTCCCTACTACACATTCTCCTACACACTCTACTACACACTCACCACTCTACTACACACTCACCACTCTACTACACACTCACTAGTCTCTACTGCACACTCTCTACTACACACTCTCTACTACACACTCTCTACTACACACTCTCTACTACACACTCTCTACTACACACTCACTACTACACACTCTCTACTACACACTCACTACTCTCTACTACACACTCACTACTCTCTACTACACACTCACTACTATCTACTACACACTCTACTACTCACTTACTACTCTCTACTCACTCTCTACTACTCACTACTACTCTCTCTACTACTCACTACTACTCTCTCTACTACTCTCTCTACTACTCACTCTCTACTGCTCATGACAATGCCATTTATTTATCTGTTTCCAAAACCAACACATAAATAAAACATTTGTCATTTACAATGCCAAAAGCGCTAACTTTTGCAAAGGCGAGACCGTTGCATTGTAAATGCTTGTTTTGTCAGTCCACCCTGTCTCCGTCCAAATTAGAGAAGGCCTTCTGTTGCCTCCCAGATCAATGCCTCGCTATGTTTTATCTTCTTCCCCTGTTCTCTGTGAACGCCCTGCAGTCCTTCGAGGCATTGTCTATCTCTGGGTCAAGCCCATTCTCCACTGATAGGGCGCGTCGCAGGTTCTCCTCCCCGACTCCTCTGTAGCCTAGGACGTTCCTCCAACCACTCCCAACCTTCCTCGGGTGTTTGGAAACAACGAGATTTCCCTTGCAATAGGGATTTCAGCTTAGCAAGGAATAGTAGTATGTACTGTAACTGGAGATTCCGCAGTTTGGCCTTCAGAGTCGAATGTACGCCTCTGCCGTTGAACTTCCTGAGTGTAATCTGGGAAGATCACGATTTTGAAGTTTTCATTGTGCACTTTCCCCTTTTTGAATACTTCAGTGAGGATCGCGGTAGTGTCCTTGAAGTTCAGGGTGCGAGCTATCATTTGTAATTTGTAGTGGTATTTGTAGAGCGCAACGTTCGCTCCGAAAGGAGCATCTTGGCGCTGACATGAAGGGCCTCTTTCAATCCGCCAGTGAGTGGTGGGAATGGGTGAAGGTCAGGTTCCGGAGCTTCTTCCAGGATGCAACAGAGCTGCTGCACGGGAAAAGAACATTGGAGGGACCTCTATCCCCCAAAGCACCAGCTCAATAATACAAAAATTAGAAGAGCTTGTCTTAGGGCAAGATATTTTTAAGCCCCCCCCCCCCCCTCCTGTTTTAGGAACCGTGCCACACTATAGCCCTCAGCCTTGTTTCAAAGGGCACGCTTTTCAGCATCTTTCAGTCTCTACAACACATCCTTAGAAGTAGCTCAAGCCTCTTTGCAGAGACCCTAAACTGCATCCTCCAGCTCAGAGATCCTGGTTTCTGCCAAACTAACCCTCTCCACTAAGGTGTGGAGATGCTGATGCAGGAGGGAGACCTTTGAGCGCACCTCACCCACTCTCCCCTCCAGGGCCTCTTGGGAAGACTGGAGAGCCAGAAGGGCAGCATTATCAGGTATTGTATGTGGAGCAATGTCCATCAGTGGTGTTACTACCTTAATATAGCAGGCAATTCTCCCCTGGCATTAAGGGGGGACTTCGGTTGTCGCAGGCCAGTTCTCCTCACTGGACCTTTGCCCCAAATGCCCTTATTCAGTCAAACCTGCTTGTAGTGGGGCTATACTCCGGCTAAGTTTCACAAGGGGAAGAGAGTGACATGGTCAGTCTCCGCTGTACCTCAAGGTAGGAGTGGGAGACAGCAGCCCTCTTATTAACTCATCTCACACATCGTGGCGGCGGAGGCCCTGCTGCTGCTCAAAAACCCAGCACGGGCAGGAGATTCTGGGCTCACCTGCTAGAGGGTGTGGGATGGGTCTGATTGCCTACGTGCAGCAGAATGGCCGAGGCGTTACTGGTGTTGCATTGGGGATTCTCTGTCTAGTGTTCAGGGCTGGCTCACCCATATAGATTTCCGGTTTGTATTGTACCGTGCGGATACAACAGAACCAGCGAAGAGACCGGCGTCTCAAGCATAATGCTTTACTTCGGAAAGGACAGACCTGTCCTACTTTTTCTTTTACTCGTTACGCATGTGATGTTTATTACACATCACCAAGCATACACCGAAACCGCCACCTTTCCTGCCCAGTTTTATTACTGAAACTCTGGCCCTCTTACATCCTACAGCCCTGAAGAGTCACAATTGTACACGTTGTGACGAAACACGTGTCGGCTGGTAGAATGTACGTTGTACTGATCTGGATTGACTTATAAATCCATTTGCTCGAACATTCAAGGTCTCATCTTGCATTATTTGGACATTCTCAAGTGTTGAAAAACCTGTTTTACTGCAAACCCTTCACACACACGTGTGCACAGGACTTTTGTTTCATTTGTACGTGTGGATTAATAGCCACACAAACGCAGGGGTTGTTTTGTTTTGGGTTTGTTCTCCCCTGACCTGTTTGCACCGTATACTTTACTTTCACTACCATATCCTTTACAGGTATCAGCAAGAGTGCCATCCCTTCCTGGGTATTAATCTAAACCCATCACCGACATATTACCAATGTTGCAGTTTACCTGATGGAGGTCATACATGTCAGGGGAAGGAGCCGGATGCATGAAGACTTCAGTGCCTGTACCCGTACCAACAACCACCTTCGGCGTGATCCCGCCAGCGAGCTCGGGCCAGCGGGCACAGCAGTCGTGCCCAATCGGCAGCGCCTGCTCAAAGCCAGACTTATAGCATTGCAGAGTGGCATCGTCTATTCTGAGCCTCTCCTGGCCTAGATCCGTTCCTCCGGGAGATATCCAATCCACTGCTGCACAGCTGTGCTGGGCTCATGTACGGGGCTTTCACCTTGTGTCTTGCCTCCAGGGGCCTCAGCCAGACTGCTTTCTGCAGAGGCTACCGTTGCTTTCCGATGCTTAGTCAGCCAGTCACTGTGTCACACATCTGCAGCCCCCAATGACAGAGGGATGCATGGGCTCATTATGCTGCAGCAGTTGTGGGGCTTTTTAGGATTCTGAAGTATTATATATGGGCCCAGATCAGAGCTCTTTCAAGAATTGTCCGACCCCAGAGCAGTCTTGGCTATGGCCCGGTCTCCTTTCCAGTTTCGATTGGAACTGCTGTTGATGCTGATGTACAGGGCCAGATCTATTGCTGAATACATGTCATATAGATATTCCTCATTCGCAGCTTTACTGTCCACTCATTTTTCATATGTGAATTATGTATTGTTGGATTCCTGAACTCCAGGACGTATGAGTATGTGTGGGTATGAATTTGGATGTCGAATGGCTGAGTGTGTGTGTGTGTGTGGGGGGGGGGGGGGGGTGGATGTGCTGTTTTTATTATGTTTCTATTTAAAAATTAAATCTCTTGAATTGACAATAAAAAAAAATAATAAGTTTTGATACTTCAGTCTTGGTGTGTTCATGTCAGTAGGCCAGTATTTCAGATGACTGTAAAATTGTGACGTATTGCACATTATTATTTATAACAGGTAGAGAATGTTTCTTTTGAGCAGTTTGCGGATTTCCCCTGTTTTTCTCTACCCACATTTTGCCTAAGGGCCCCCTCTATTTGAGTGGCTTTCCATTGCTTAGCCAGTCAGTCGCTGTGTCACACATCGGCGGCCTCGATGACGGAGGGATGCAGGGACTCATTATGTTGCGGCAGTTGTGGGGCTATTTAGGATTCTGAAGTATTATATATGGCCCCAGATCGGAGTTCTCTTAAGAATTGTCCGACCCCAGAGCAGTCTTGGCTGTGCCCTGGTCTACTTTCCAGTTTCGATCAGAACTGCTGTTGATGCTGATGTACAGGGCCAGATCTACTGCTGAATACAAGTCATATAGATATTCCTCACTCGCAGCTTAATTGTCTTTTAGTACGGGACAATATCAGTAAAGAAGGCACTCCATCCAAGGCCCAAAGTCACTTGCTGCTGGAAAAAGTGATGTCTACAATTTTCACAACCTTACTACACAGGTAAGTCTTCATTTGGAGTACACCGAAGTAAAAAAACAAAAAATGCAGACTACACCAAGATTCCAACCAAGCCACCAAAGCACAGAACTACTTGCCATTCATCTTATCTAAAATCACTTTGATCAACACAAAGGTATCTGCAGCCAAACTGAACTGTTGGAATGTGTCACATTACAGTTGTCTGAGGTACTAAAAAGATCTAGTTTCACAATGACCGTTTAGATTGTGCTTACATCAAATCTAGCATAGTTTAAAATAATGAAGCCTGTCATTACATTCCCATCATATGGCATGAGATTAACGGAAGGCTTAAGGGACAGGAGTTAAAGCAAGCAAGCATTATTAATCAAGCTTTACACAGGTTTGTCCCGCAAACCTTTTCACCAAGTCGTTATACAGAAGATTACCAAGCATACAGCTCAATCAGTTTGAATAGATCGCTGCCTATAAAGTCAAAAGTATAAATTCATCAGAACCTCTTGGATCTAAATTACTTTGGCAACAATCAAAACAATGATAGTATTCCATTATAAGGAAAGGTTCTCGAAATATATATGAGGGAATTCATTAAAATGTATCAACTCCTGAAGGACAGCTGGTCCCAAAAAGATTTCACATATATCCCTTTTCACACCAATGTGAGACAGATGAGAGCACATGGCAAAGCACATCAGCAGTAAAAATTGGGGAGGCGTAGCTTCTTTCTTAAATAATCAACACATTTATTTATTTATTTTAATGTTTTATAGAGCGCAAACTTGATCTGTTAGGGTATCAAAGCGCTTTACAGAGTCAAACAATAGGAAGGATAACACAAGAATACTGTAAATTAGGAGGGGTGCTGGATACAAGAGGGAAAACACTATACAAGGATAGTCAATAATACAATTGTTGAGGACGGACTCAGATTTCTTGGTGAGGAGAGGTCGCAGGATGGAGGCAGTAGTCTATGCGGTGGTTGTGGAACGGGGTTAGTCAAGGAATTTATCCATGAGGAAGGATTTGGCCTCCTTTTTAAAGCTTGCCAGAGAGGGGATTCTTCTGATGGCGGGTGGGAAGGAGTTCCATATTCTTGGTGCAGCCCCAGAGAACGCCTTTTTTTCGAAAGCGTGCAGGCTGGAGTAGGAGGGCACTGGCCGATCGTGAGTTTCTGCTTCCTCCGGATGTCATACGTTTCTGTGCAAGATACGAAGGGGAGTTTGAGGGTAGGGCCTTGTGCGTGATGCATGCCAGCTTGAGACGAATCCTAGCCTAGAGATGAAGCCAGTTCAGCGATTTCAGATGAGGGGTGATGTGATCAAATTTCCTTGTGTCGGTAAGTAGTCTGGCAGCTGCATTGAGGCAGGCTTTTAAGGGTGCTAAGGAGATCTTGGGTAAACCAGAGAGGGTGATGCAGACATATTCCAGCCTAGAAATAACTAGTGCTTGGACTGCTAGTTTTAGGTCGTGAGCGTCAGGAAATGGTTTCAATTTCCAAAGGTAGCTCAAGTGGAATCTGGCAGATTTGGCCATTGAGTTGATGTGGTCTTGCATGTTTAGGTTATAGTCCAAGGTGATACCCAGAGATTTGGCCGAGTCCACAATTGTCGGCGGGCAGTTTAAGGCTGTTATAGCTTTGATCCATGTCTGGATCTCCGAGTTGCTTTCAAGTGGGGAAATTAGGAGGAACTCAGTTTTCTTTGCATTGAGTTTGAGTTGGTTGGAGGAGAGCCATTAGACGGTCAGCTCAGGGCCTCATTCAAGGTGAGGATCTCTTCAAGAGATGTGATTTTTAAGTAGATCTGAGTGTTGTCTGCGTACATATGGTAGAAGATGTTTGCAGAGCGAAGGACCTCGGCAAGGGATTCTAAATAGAGGTTGAAAAGGGTGGGGGACAACGTTGATCCTTGAGGGACACCCACCGTGACCGAGGAGGGAGCACACAGGTTGCCGTTGATAAGGATTCTCTGAGATCGGTTTTGGAGGTAGGAACTAAACCAGTCGAGGACAGTGCCATCTAATCCCATCCTAAGTTTGAGGCGTTCGAGTAGCATCTTATGGTTGATCGTGTCAAAGGCCGAGGATAGATCTAGGAGGATTAAGAGACAGGTTTTGTCTTGGTCAAGGTCTTGTAGGGCATCATCGACTATGTGGAGCATGGTGGTTTAAGTGCTGTGTCTAAGTCGGAAACCAGATTGGCAGTCATCGAGTAGATGGAAGTTGTTGATGTAGTGACTTAGCTGCAGTTGCACACACTTCTCCAGCACTTTAGCCAAGAGAGGAATGTTGGAAATTGGTCTGAAATTGATGTTGATTATCGCAGTCCAGCTAGGAATAATGGATTGGGCAGCGGTCGCAAGGCAGTTAGAAGGAAGCGGGTCATTGAAACGGTTCGGGTTTAAGGTGGAAAGGATTTTGGCAACAGAGTCTTCGTCGTAGAGTGAAAAGTTGGTCCAATGTGCTAGATTCTTAGGTGAGGACTGTGGAGGCAGGGGGTGGGGGGGGGGTCGGTCAGGGTTCGGTAGAGATATTAAGGCCGCACTAAGTTTGTTACCTAAGGTTTTGATTTTGTTTGCAAAAAACGAGGAGAATTCCTCGGCTGATATGAGAGACTTGGGGTTTCTTTCACTGTTTTGGTCAGTTTGTTCGATGGATATTCGACCAGCTCAAAGAGTTTGCGTGGTCTGTTCTGGGCATTTCCTAGTTCAGCTCTGAAGAACTCTTTTTTTGAGTTGAGGATGTTCTTGTTGTATGCATTTCTGGCCTGGCAGAGAAGTTTTAGGTGAGCGGCCGAGGGGTGCTGTCTCCAGATTCTTTCAGCTTGTCGAAGGGATCTCCTCTCGTTATTGAGGGAACCCGTGAACCAGGGGTTTCTATCTTTGACCTGAGTTTTTTTTAGTTTAAGAGGGGCTAGGTCATCCAGTATGTTCGACATCGTTGTAGAGTAGTGATCATTGAGGTCACTGACCGAGGTAATATGTGGGGGGGTTAGGAGGTCTGGTTAAAACAATGTTTAGATTCCAGACTGGTGAAGGTGGGTGTCTTGGAGGAATTACGCGTTTGAGTCCTTCCATAAACGCTTTAATTGCTGGCACCATAAAAAGTGAAAGGTGTTGCCTGTTTTGAAGATATGCTGCTAACGCAGCTAAATGTATCCTGATGGATGAATAGGCTAAATTGCAGCGTTGTAGGTGCAAGAGATAGCAAATGATAATTTGAGTAGAGGCATCAAGTGGGTTTATATAATTGTTTCTGCAGTAAATGACAAAACGTTTCCACTTAGCTGCATAACATGCCCTGGTAGTGGGTTTTCTTGCCTCCTTGATAATGTTCATACAGTATGGAGGCAAGTTTAGGTATCCAAACTCTAGGATTTCAGGAGCCAGATCGCCAGGTTCAGCTGTTGCGGATCTGGATGTTGGATTTCTCCATGGCTCTGAGTTAGAAGATTGGGTGTGAGTCTCAGTCTTTGATGAGGCACCACTGACAGTTCTAGGAACGTTGTGTACCATGGTAGCCTCGCCCATATGGGAGCAACTAGGATTAGAGTCAGTGAATGTTGGCGTAGTTTGCGTGCCCCTAGCGGTATTAATGGAGCTGGGGAAAAGCGTACGAAAATTTGCCTGACCAGTTCATCCATATCGCATTGCCTTGCGACTGTGGATGTGGGAACCTGGCGGCAAAGTACTGGCATTTTGCGTTTTCGCTTGTGGCAAACAGATCTATTTCCGGGTGTCCCCACTTCCGGAAAAATTGTTGGAGCACTTTGGGGTGAATCTCCCATTCGTGCATTTGTTGACTGTGCCTGCTGAGCAGGTCGGCTACTTGATTGTCCTTGCCTGGGAGGTGCTCTGCCATAAGAAACATGTTCCTTTGAATGGCCCACTTCCACATTGCTTGAGCTAGGTGCAACAGCTGTGACAACTGTTCCTCCCTGTTTTTGAATGTAATACATAGCTGTCATGTTGTCCATCCGGATCAACACGGTTTAGTTGCATAAGTGTGTCTTGAATGCTTTTAGAGCTAGAAAGATAGCCATCAGCTCCAGAAGGTTGATGTGCATTTTCTTTTGTTGTACAGTCCATGGTCATTGTACTTTGTAGTGTAGTACATGGGCTCCCCATCCTAGTAGGGCTGTGTCCGCGGTTAACACTATTTGTGGGACAGGCTTTTGGAACAGTCGTCCTTTGAAAAGGTTTTGTGGATTCCACCAATGCAGAGTTGTATGCCCGACTGGTCACCAACACTAGGTCCTGTAATTTCCCTTGAGCCTGGTTCCACTGCCTTGCTAGGCACTCTTGGAGAGGACGCATGTGTAGTCTGGCATGAGGGACTATGAATATGAACGAGGCCATCATGCCTATTAGTTGCATAAACACTCAAGCTGATATTGAGTGTTGGGGCCTGAATTTTTGGATTAGTGCTTGCATGCTGTTGATACGTGCTGCATTGAGGTAAGCTTTCGCTGCCAGTGTATTTATAGTTGCTCCCAGGTATTGTTGTACATGGGAGAGTTAAAGATGTGACTTCGGGTAGTTAAGCGAGAATCCTAAACTGTGCAGGAGATGGATGGTTTTTGACATGTGGTTGGCACACTGCTGGGCCGATGGCACGTGTATTAGCCAATCGTCCAGATATGGGTACACATGGATGTGTTGCCTTCTGAGATGTGCCGCCACTGTAGCTAGACATTTGGTGAAGACGCGTGGAGCTGTTGTGACACCAAATGGTAGTACTTTGAACTGGTAGTGCTGTCCTTGTATGGTGAACCTGAGATACTTTCTGTGAGCAGGGTGTATTGGTATATGAAAGTATGCGTCTTTGATGTCCAGAGTTGCTAGGAAGTCTCCCTTGCAGAGCAATGGTAAGACTTGCTGGAGAGTGAGCATATGAAAATGCTCCGACAAAATGTACAGGTTGAGGGGCCTGAGGTCCAATATTGGTCTGAGAGACCCGTCCTTCTTTGGGATTAGGAAGTATAGGGAGTATACTCCTGTTCCCTGATGTTGTAGTGGGACTGGTTCTATGGCCCACTTTTGCAGCATACGGATGACCTCTTGCTGCAGTAGTGTTATATGTTCCTGTGACATTGGACGGTGCAAGGGTGGTATGTTGGGTGGGAGTGAGGTGAGTTATAGGCAATAGCCATGTTGGATATTTGCCTGATCCACTTGTCTGTTGTGATATTCAACCAGATTGGCAGAAATTGTTGTAGTCTTCCCCCGACTGGTGTTATATGGTCTGGGGGTAGTGCCAAGAAGTCCGTGTTTGGTGTTAGTTGAGGATCTATTTGCATTTCCTCCGCGACCCCTTCCCTTGGTGTTATTGCCTCTGTATCCACCCCGTTAGTGTTTTTGCTGTATGTGGATTATGTGTTACTTTTGTAGCTGGAGGATTGCTGTGATGTATTACTTCGCGCTCCTCCTCTATAATTGGAGCGACGAAAGGAGCCCCGGTGCTGTTGGGACTGGAGAGCTCCCATGGACTTTGCTGTTTCGGCATCCTTTTTCATTTTGTCCAGAATTGAGTCAACTGCTGGACCAAATAAAAAGTCTGGGTTGATGGGCAGATTAAGAATTGTGGATTGAACTTCATTCTTAAAGTCCGATATGCGGAGCCATGCGTGTCGCCTTAGCAGCACGCTTGTATTGATAGATCTGGCCGCTGTATCTGCCGCGTCTAGGGCACATTTAATTGAGGCATTGGTGATGAGCTTTCCCTCCTGTATAAGTTAATCTGCCTGCTGTTTGTAAGGGTCAGGTAAGTGTTGGAGAATTTCTTCTAAGCTGTCATAGTGTGCCCTGTCCTATCTGGCCAGCAAGGCCTGTGTATTGGCAATTCTCCATGAGTTTGCTGCTTGAGCAGCTACTCTTTTGCCTGATGCCTCCAAGATTTTTGACTCTTTGTCTGGAGGAGCAGCTTCTCCGGTAGTTTGGGAGTTAGCCCGTTTACTTACGTTGGATACCACTAGGGAGTCTAAGGGTAGCTGACCCTTAATGTATGTAGGATCTATAGGTGCAGCCCTATATTTCTTTTCAATTCTAGGGTTTAAGATCCGTGCCCTAGCAGTGTCCTTAAAAATGTCATGTGCGTGTTTTAAGACGCCCTTCAACATGGGGAGTGTTTTTTCATGTCTCTCAGATGTTGTTAGAGTATCAAAGAGAAAGTCTTCTTCAATAGCATCAGAGTGCATATCTACAGTATGGTAGGTAGCCGCTCTATCAAGTAAAGAATTAAAGGCCACAGTATCTTCTGTGGGTGATGGCTTAGTTGGGTAAACTGCAGGTTCTGTAATGGGCAGAGCCCCTTCATTGTCTGGTTCTCCTCCTGCACCCCATGGCTGCAGGTTAGGGTCTCCAGTTGGGTTTTGTGGATAACCAAACCTTACATCTGCATCCTGATCTTCATCTGGGTTGTAGTCATGTGAAGTTGGGGTATATGGGGTTGTAGGCATATCTGGATTGATAGGTTCAAAAAGTATTGGAGAGGTAGCTCAGTCTCTTCTTCTTGAGTGGTATTCTAGGAAAGTCTGCTATTGGCAAAGGCCTTTTCTTTTTTGTGTAAACAGTCACTTTACCAGTTACTGGGTTAATATACAGTTTTGACTGGTCCTCTGTGTCAGTGTCTGGGTGAACAAGCTGTTCCTCCACAGTTTTAGGCGTTGGTGCAGTAGCCTTTGGTTTGGTTGTTTTTGGGTCGATCTGTTTAGTGGGTTCGACCGTTTTTTGTGGTTTTGTTGGTTGCATGTCTTTGGCTGGCTTCACCACTTTTTTCGGACCGAGCGGTTTGGTTGGTTCGACAGTGTCTTTAGGAGTTCTAGGTGTTTGAGGTCTTGGCTCGGTGCCCTTTTTTGGTTCGAGGTGCTTCGGCTCGACCGCTTTATTCTGTTCCACCCTAGGTTTCACTTTCAGTTCGACGTTGGTTTTGGGCGTGGGCCTTTTACTTTCGTCGGCTGTTTTTGTCCCCTTGTCGATACTCAATGCTACTTTGCTCGATTCGACGTGCTTTGTTTTCGGGTTCGATTCGATGTGCTTTTGCGTCGAATCGACGTTTTTGGCCGCAATGTGGAGTCGACGGATTTTGGCTTTGAGCTCGACTCGATAGCTTTGATCTTCGATGTCAACTCGATGGTCTTTGGCTTCGAAGGCTGTGTTGGAGTTACGGCCTTGGGCTCGATGACCTTTTGTTTAAATACTTTTGTTTCAATGACTTTCCGTCCGAAGACGGTGTTGTCGACGAGCTTCGGTTTAAATGTAACCGGTGCCGTATGGCGTGTCTCAGAGAGCTCTTTGGATATGTTCTTAGCCGGGCGGTATAGCAGGGCTGTAGAACTAGAGCGTAGATCTTGGCTAAGGCCTGCTGGCGATGCCTTGACCCGAGTCTCTGATATCATGACAGTGTCTATATGGGGCGGTGTACTCACGGTTCGCCCCTCGTCGTCCTCGGAGTAGTCTTCAACAGCTACGATGTTTTGATAGTCTTCCTCAAGATCGATGATTTGGTCTTCCTCCTCGAGGTAGTCATCGGAGTCGTGCTCAGAGTACCGGTCTTCGTCTTGATCCGATTCTTCGGCGCTCGCTAGTTCTTCCTCATCGTCGAAGATATTATCAGGCTCTGGTGCCGACCGCTGCATTTCTTACCTCGCCGCCCATCGATTCCGGATAGTCTTTTTTGACCGGAACTGGGCACAGGCCAGGCAACTATCTTCTTTGTAATCTGGAGATAGGCATTTGTTGCACACGGGATGCTTATCTGTGTGCGGGAACTTCGAGTTGCACTGCAGGCAGTATTTGAATGGACTTCGTTCCATCGACAGCTGGTCCACGTGGTGTCGAGAAGGCCTCACGGCCCGATTCGACGACCGAAGTGCAATAGATGTTTAGAAAGTGTATCGGTACCTAGCGCTGAACAATACCGACTGATCCGAAAGCCTTTTGGCCTTTAGATAAGAGTTTAGTTAATTCCGAACTTAGAGAGTTGGAAAGTACATCCGAACCCAATGGCGGAAAAAAACAATCTGAGGACGGAGAGGATGCCCATGCGCACTGTAGTCCGAAGGAGGAGCCACCTATCTCGTGATACTTGGAAGACTCTTCCAGGACAACAATGTGCAATCATCCGGACCCAACACTAGGCGGCGATCTATGCACAGATATGAATTCAGCAGCCCACATGCCTCTGAAACACCGGGGTGGGGCTACCAAATACAGCACACAGACCAACTGTAACTAAACTGTGAATAATTGAAAGCTGTGGAAGTTGTCTGAGTAGTCGTCTCTGGGTGATCACACCCTTGCAAACCACTAACTGTAATGAGGCACTACTTCAAATACAGAAAAGAGGTCAGATCCACTCCTAGATTGTGTCTTTTTCTCTAAAATTACAAGAATGCCATCAAGGAAAAGGAGTATGTGGCCCACCATATCTGCACTTCGAACAAGAAATTGGTATGTCTTGTATACAGATGCCTTATTTTGGAACAGCAGAGGGGAATCATAATTCACGAAAAAGAAGGACTTTGACACCAGGCCATACAAATTGATTCAACCTCCCAATCTCCGATCAAATACCCCAGTGGTACACCAGTAAACACAACCTATAGAACGATTCATAATGGAAATTTGACTAATTTTGTAAGCAGAGGAAATAGGCAAAATTAACCTTCTTGGATTACCAAGAAAGTAAGTAGTGGTAGACAAGCAGCATAAAGGCTTACTCTTCCTGAACCTCCGCTCCTCTATGGTGAACCTGAATTTCACCACAAATGAAATTTGTTCAGGAGCACTGTGTAGATGTCTAAAGCAAAGTTTCCCAGATTGCTTCTGAAAGACCCTCTCTCAGATGTTAGCTTAGAAGACATGGGTACCCCAACTTTTTGCTGGTGCCATTCTGTTTTCTGACTAGTCTGACAGGGATCCTGCTAATCAGTCTCTGTGCTTCCACCATAAATTGCACCATAGTGAGTAATTGGGTACCCCCCCAGATTGGCTACTGGTGTACCCTTGTAAGTCCCTAGTATATGGTACTAAGGTACCTAGAGATAGATACACCAGGGGTCTTCCAGGGGTGAAGTATGTGTTATGCCAAACATGGGAGACCACTTAAATTCAGACTACAGGCCTGCCATTGCAGACTGTGTAAACTAGTGCTAGCACCACTTAAGACAGATATACTGTTTCTTATATCTGAGGTCACTACACATGAAAACTATAAGTCACCCCATGGCAGGCCTTTCAATCCTGAAGGCAGGGTGCTTGGTTATAAGTGTGAGGGTGCACCTACATGAGCAGGACACCCGTGTAATCCCCGGACTCCATTGTTCAGGCGTTGTAAGTGCATCAGCCATTGCGATACATGTTAATGTTAATGTTAAGCCGTACTTTTTTGAGCGCACGGCTACCCCAAAAGGGTGTCCCGGCGCTTTAGCAAAGAGGCCCAGAGAGACAAGAAACCAGAGGCATACACACTACAGTCGCAGTGGATTACTTAGTGAAGAGCAGAGTCTTCAACTCCTTCCTAAAAGCCAGGAGGTTGTTCGCTTTCCGAAGAGAAAGTGGGAGCTCGTTCCACAAACAAGCTGTCACGTGTTGGAAGGATCGGCCTCCCATCCGGACACGTTTGACCACAGGCACCTCCATTTTGGCCAAGTCCGCTGACCGCAGCGACCTCCGTGGCACATAGAAAGCAATACGCTTCCTAAGATAGTTGGGACCAATCGCATGCAGGGCTTTAAACGCCAGAGTGAGGAGTTTAAATCTGATTCTACCAGAGATTGGCAGCCAGTGCAACCTAGCTAGTAGCGCAGAGGCGCTGGCTCTCCTGGGCAGGCCATAGATGGCTCTGGCCGCCGAATTCTGGAAAATTTGCAGTCTGGATAAAAGATACTTAGGTAGGCCTGCAAAAAGCGCATTTGCATAGTCCAGGCGGGATCCCACAAGCGCCTGGACTACATTCCTACGATACTGCAATGAAAGCAGAGGGAGGAATTTCCTAAGCATCTTAAGGATGCCGAAGCATTTCCCTGATAATCCCAGAATGTGTGGACGGAAAGAAAGATCATCGTCAAACACCACTCCAAGATTTTTTACCTGAGAAGATGGTTTCTCTGGGGGGAACATGTCCTGGGGCCACCATGTCTTCCAACCCGGATCAGGGGCACAGCCGAAAAAGAGCAGCTCAGACTTGTCTGAGTTGCATTTCAGGCTGTGCCGCTGAAACCACGCAAAGACTGCACTCAGACAGTCTTTGATTCTGCCGCCGTTGAAGACCTCTCCCTTCCTGCAGGTGAACAGGAGCTGGGTGTCATCAGCGTATGAGAAGACCCGGCCCCCAAACGCCTCCGCTACCTCCGCTAGAGGGGCCATATATATGTTGAAGATGGTGGGGCTCAAGATAGAGCCTTGAGGCACCCCCACCTCCAGCGAAGGCATTTCAGCCGAGAACGGCGGAGCCCAGATCACCTGTCGGCGGTCGGCAAGAAAGGATTGAAACCAGTCCAACACCGTCCCTCGCAGACCAATCTCCCTGAGTCTTGAAAGGAGACCTGCGTGTGGGACGGTGTCGAACGCCGCCGACAGGTCCAACATGACTAACATAGCCTTTCCCCCGTGATCGAGCGTCTCCCTGATGGCGTCGGTAACCTCTACCAGAGCTGTCTCCGTGCTGTAGTTCGCACGAAAGCCAGACTGGGAGTCATGCAGCAGTTTGTTGTTCTCAATAAAGGTGGTCAGAGTATGCTGAACATGTTTCTCCAACACCTTCGCCAGAGCAGGGAGGAGGGAGATCGGTCTGTAGTTAGCCCACTGCAGGGGGTCGAGCAGAGGCTTCTTAATCAACGGCAGAATAAGTGCGTGTTTCCATTGTCGCGGAACCACCCCTGAGCTCAATGATAGATTAAGCAGGGGGTTCAGCAAGCTGTTCACAGCTGAGGCCACCCTGCCCAAGCATTTCGCCGGACAGGCATCCAGAGGCGAGCCAGATTGCAGCCGGGATAGCAGCTCGAGCGATGTTTCACAGGACAACTGGGGAAAGACAGATAGTAAGGGCCCGGATTCAGCTTGTAAGGGAGCTATATGGTTCGACTTACCCCCTGAAACAGCGTCAGACGTTCGAGGATCCACAGATGGGAAAGTGTCCTGAATCTTTAAGATTTTAGCCACAAAAAAGTCTGCAAGCTGTTTGATCCATTCTTCAGTATGTGAATGAACAGGGGTGCCTACGACAGGATTGACAAACTCCTTCACAATCCTAAAGAGTTCCCGGCTCGTATTATCGGCTTTGTCAATTCTCTGCTCGAGATAGTTCTTTTTAGCTGCAGCAATCTGTTTATGGTATGACTTTATAGCGTCGCGGAATTTCGTTTTCTCCACAAGGTCGTACTTGCGCCGCCAACGCCTTTCCAACTTTTTGCAGTCTTGTCGCATTATGCGTAGAGTGGAGGAAAACCAAGGAGCAGAATCAAGATGAGGGGCTGTTCTAGCTGACCTCAAAGGGGCAGCTCCTCGAATCTTGTCTGCATCCAGTTCTGGACCAGGATTAAGTCGGCTTCCAGAACCCCTGTCAGTTGACACGGGTATTGGCAGAGAGCATCAGAAAGCATATCTGCTGTCACTAGGTGGAAGGCTCTAGATTGCCGGGACCCATCCTTCAGAGCCCTTTGGCTAGGCTTAGACTCAAGTACTAAGGCAAAGTTTATAAGATAATGATCTGACCAAAGGACCGGGAGTGGGGGGGACACCTCAATAGGCATGGAGGAAAAGATCACATCTAATGTGTGGCCTTTCACATGAGTGGGGCTGTGAATAAAAGGGGCTAGCCCTAACATCGCCGTGATGTCTCGGAGTTTGGCGGCTTCAGCATCGGTTAGACAGTCCATGTGCAGATTTAAATCACCTAATAGCAAGCAATGCGCAGAACGCATGCATGGTACTGATAAAGCCGACTGTAGATCCTCAAAAAAGTACCTGATGGGTCCAGGGGGTCTGTAGAGGAGAATCCCTGTACAGGTCTGAGACGCCGATAGGCGGAGCGTAAAACCTAAGGCTTCACATCCAGCAATATTGTCCACCGTAAAGGAGGAGCAATCAAAGGCCTTGTCCACTATCAGGGCCACCCCGCCTCCTCTTCCCTCAGTTCTATCCTTCCTTAAGATGGAATAATTAGGCGGAATAGCACAGGCAATATCGGGTTCCGAACCCACTCCCAACCAAGTCTCAGTTAAGAATAAGCAAGAGGTCTTGGAGTGCGCGAGAAGATCCCATATGTCCGAGGTGTGGCGAGGAAGGGACCTAGTATTAAGCAACGCGCAATGACAATGCAAAGGAGGGGTAGATAGAACACGAATAGATGTTAACGTAGGGCGCCAGTTGCACACAGGGCACCCCTTGCCTAGTCGGCGACCGCCGGGGAAAAGAGACAGACAGTCAGAGCGAGGGGGGCGCAAAGCAAACAAGGTAGCAGCGCTATACGAAATCATCCTGGAACAGCTGGAAGTCAACCACTAGGCAGGCAGACAGCAGGGACCCAGTACCAGATGATAGAGCCAAGAGCCAGAGTCCGGCCTCGGCCGCCTCCGAGATGCGGACGAGCGCAGACGGGCAGGACTCTGGCACGACTCAGGCGCAGGGAAGGCGCTCCGCTGCGCGTTACCACTGCGCGCTACCAGCGAGCATTAAATAGCGTCGTCTCGGCGTCCCAGGTGACCTGGACGCTCAAAGATGGCGCTCGCGCTTCCTCCCAAACTAAGATGGCGCTGAACCCACAACCTCCCGGTAACCCGGACCCGCCAAACAGCGGTGGTGATTCCTGAATTACAGTGCAAGGTAGGGGCCAGAAACAGATTAAAAGCAGGGAAGAAGGCAAAAATTAAAAGTAACAAAAATCCGAAAAACGGGAAATGTTAAAAATTAACTGGGCAGAATAGCGCGCGACCAGCGCGAACAGCAGCGAGGCACCAGTGAAATTCTCGCCCTCAAGGATACTAAGGGCTGCATGGTCTGCTGCTCCTAATGTACCACGGACTCTGAAAGTCTCAGCAACACAGTTGGTGCTTCTACAACTACCTCGAGGCCTGCTTTGTCTTCTCAGCAAGTGTGTAGTCAGTATCCCTCATCGGAACTGCTGGAGCAGTACCCCTGTGCCACGCATCGGCTTGTCGTTGCTAAGGGTTGTTGCCTCTTCTCCAGAGATCTTTGGGTTCCAAGACGTTCCAGCCTCCAGCATCTTTTGCTACCAAAATCTTCGTCCTGACCGCATCCTCTGCACCAAGGGCCTGCATCACTGGTTAGCTGCTCAAGGTCCTCTTGAGCCTCCTGTGCCTATAGCCTGTGGGTTCTCTTGAGGGTCTTCTTTGCTTCCAGTGGGCTCCCCTGCTTGCTTGGGCCTGCTCTGACGTTCCAGCTTGTGGTGAGCCCCATGGCCCTTGCTGGTCCCAACACTGCACTTTTTTTGTCTGCCATGTTTGTTGCAGCTACCAAGGCTTGTTGGTGCCCCCGCCAGACACAAACGCCCTGGCTCTTGACATCCGACGTGGGAGAGCTCGTGAACGGCTCCTGGTCTTCCACAGCATCGCCTGGTCCGCACAGCTGCACCGTCAAGGGTCACCGTCAAACTCTCCTGTATCTTCCGACATCAGTGGGCATTCGTCTTCCGTGCCTCCTGGTCATTTCTGAGTGGCATAGAATCTGTAACCTCTGCTTTCAGGGACCTCTCTTCCTGAATCCACCATTGAATGCCACCGGACTCTTTCACTTTCTTCGCCAGCCGCTTCTTTTATCAAGTCCTCCATTGTGGTCTATGGAGGTTCCCGACGTCACTTCGCACATATACACCCAATTTCCTTGGTGTAGGTATTCTGGTTCCCGGGGTATCCCCAGGAGGGTGACTCTCCAATCTTCCATATTTCACTGGGTTTCTTCAGGGTCCTCTCAGAAACGTCCTTCTTGAAAACTGCAACCGAAACTTCCCTATTGACTTGTAAAGAGCACATGGTCGTGTTTCTACTCTGCATACAGCCTTCGTGGGGTTCCTGGGTACTTACATTGGGTGGTTCCTTTGGTCCCCGGCTCTTCTAAGTGTCCTGGGTCCAGTCTCAACTTTGATTGTGGGTCGCATTCCACTTTATTAGTATATGGTTTGGTCTCCCCCTGGAGACCACTTTGTATTTGTGCTACTCACTTGAGATTAAATGAGTTATAAGCTTGAATCAGTCTTAATGTTGCATAGGTTGTCATTAGCGGTAAATACAACACCACTAGATTAATGTTTGAGTAGGCACTGTACGACATTCAGAGGGTGTCTGAGAACCCCTGATGGTGGAGAACGTTCTTTAATGAACTGACGACTGCCATGGTCTCCATCCCAGATTTTCTCAACCAGCCAAGGACAGCTGTACATTCAATTGATATACAGATTGACGATCATCAATGACAGGGTTTTGGTTTAAGCCCACATCAGGATACATGTCTGATAAGTCTCTGAGGACACTCAAACGTAAGATGGAGATATCTGAATATTCCACTATGAATAACTTTCAAGTAGTATTAAGCCATTAGGCTGTAGTGCCTTAAGGAGCATGATGAGGTCTCACAGTGTAATATATCTTACGTAGCAAAAATAACTACATTTCTCATAAGACCTTTTGTTGTCAGTCTCTCTGTTCCTTCACCAAAAACAGTAATTGCACATCTCTGATGGTTACAGAGCTATATGCAGACAAACAGCTACTTGAAACTTAGGATTAAGGCAGAAGGAGTCAGCTACAGTGGATGAGTAGGGTATATGTTTCTAATAAGTAACAGCTGCAGCCTCAACCAAGCTTGATGGTACTCATTTTCAATTCTCCATTTTGGTAGGACACTGCAAAAGCGGAATCCCATCAGGACACAGAAGGGGTACAGGTAAGTCTCTCTTACTCATTTCAGATCCTTCTGCACAACTACAATCGTTCAGTCTCTGCCTGTTCACTCAGAGTTACAGACCCAGAGACAACCCTTCATTGACTTGTCCAAAGTTTTCAAATGGCTGGGCAGTAAAAAAGCAGTTCCAGCAAGAGAATAATCTTTGGGACAATTAGATCTTGTAATAACTGTTAAGCAATTTAAGAGAAATGGACTGCTAAGACCTTTGAAGGATAATGAGTTTCGGGGTTCAGAGTGCTACATATTATGAAAAGAGGATACATCCAGGGCCACTGAATTATACATCAGGAGAAGGAAAAATTATGCAGCAGGGCAGAAGAAATTCAGCAGCAAAAAAAGCAAAGTTATGCAGTATAAGTCGGCACTTTTTGTAATATTACTTTATTTCATCATCTTTAAACTTGGTAACACTGTATGGGTATTGGTTACATCTCATTAGTAGCAGTACTCGAGTACTGGCTCACATCGCTGGGACTGGCTCTGGAGCATTCTGAAAGGAGGCCTGGGCTGGGCAGGTACTGCACCTGATGCCACTGTGGAGGGGGTGATTTGGATGGTAACACCTCTATGAACAGTACAAGCCCCACCATTTTGTGCCTGAACGGTTGAACTTCAAAATGGCTAGCTAGCTGTATTGGTTAATAAAAGAAAGGACCACTCACCTCACACCACCACATAGGCAAAGACATAGGACTAATTGCTTTCAGCACGCTATCAAACAGAAACAAAGGACCATGCAGGCTGATCTGCCCCCATAGAAACAGATAGAGAACTATACCCAGGTAGTTTTGTTGCAGGGAAAGAGTGATAGGACTAATCTATTCCACCACTAAATAAGCAAGCAACCATCTTGGAACGACTGATACATTATGCAATTAAAACAGAGCGTGCTCATTGATCTCATCCCCGAACACTTTAACCCTCAAATTAAATGTTATTATTAACTATAATTAACCGCTAATATTTATGACTAAGGATCCCAGGGCATTCCCTAGATTGGGACATAGTAAGCCAAGTTAATCCCATCCTTACAAATAGCAAGGACCACCTACCACCACGGGACCCACTAATGGTAATGGAGTGAAGACCTATCCCAAGAAGTCATCATCTTGAACTAATCAGGGAGGCCTACGACTTCTCATACTCTCCAAATATATCTCCTCCCATACTACATTAGAGACTGAAGAGCCACCGGCAAAGTACAAAAGGCTTGAAGGCCATTGGTCAAAAGTAGCTGCTCTTTACAACGTGCTTTAGGAGTGTGGAATGGAACAACGCAGCCAAAGTCGCATTTTCTACCTCCGGAACTTTAATAATTGGATCAAGAGTATTCTCATTGGAGAGTTTATTGAAAAGGTGCGACAGAGGAAAAGAAGAGATATCACAGCTATGGGGGAGTTTGACTTTAGGCTTCCTCCTTTGACTATCACCTACCCAGCCGGACTTCGGGCTAACGCGCCTGCGTCTCTCCAGACCTTACCTTCCCCCTCCTCCTTGCCCCAACCCCCCCCCTCGCCGCTCCTACTCTTTCCAGCTTCTGCCTCTGCCCTCACATGCCCTTGCCCTTTGTCCCCACCCTATTTTTCTGTGAACCTCTTCTCTCGCCACTTGAGACTGATCTATTTTGTCTGATGCCCGATGGAGCTACCTGGTTTAGCTATAGGGGAGATGGGCCGTGGATTCCCTCCTTGGTCGTCACCTACCCAGTCGGTCTTTAGACAGACTTCTTTTCGTCTCTACGGTTGTCTCTTTCCTTTTCCTCACTCTCTCTCCTCTCCTCCCCTACCCCCCACTACTTTCTCTCTCCTCTCTCTCCTCCCCTAATGTATTGCTGACTGTTTTATTTAATGTTTACTTGTTGTTCTTTTTCTAGTATATTGTTGAACCACATTGTTGCACTTCCTTTCATCTCTCCTGTAGTCTCCTCCCGCATCCTCCCTCTATTTATGTCTCTCCTTTCCTCCTCTCTCAATGTATTGAGACCGAACCATTTTGTCTGATGCCCGATGGAGATACCTGGTTTAGCTATAGGGGAGATGGGCCGTGTATTTCCTCCTTGGTCGTCACTTACCCAGTCGGTCTTTAGACAGACTTCCTTTCGTCTCTACGGTTTTCTCTTCCCTTATCCGCACTTTCCCTCCTCCCCTACGCCCCACTACTTTCTCTCTCTTTTCTCTCCTCCCCTAATTGTTTTGCTGATTGTTTGATTTAATGTTTACTTGTTGATCTTCTAGTATATTGTTGAACCACATTGTTGCACTTCCTTTTGTCTCTCCTGTCGTCTCCTACCGCATCCTCCCTCTATTTATGTATCTCCCTCCCTCCTCTCTCAATGTTTTGAGACTGAACTATTTTGTCTGATGCCCGATGGAGCTACTCAGTTTAGCTATAGGGGAGATGGGTCGTGGATTCCCGCCTTGGTCGTCACGTACCCAGTCGGTCTTTAGGCAGACTTCTTTTTGTCTCTCCTTATTGTCTCTTCCCTAGCTCCTATCCTCTCTCCCGTGAATCTCTCCCCTTGCCTGCTACTCTGCCTACCCCCTGTCCTTTGTGCTCTTTGACTAAGCACTCCTTCTCCCCTTGTTGGGGAAAGATCCAATATTTATACTCTAGAGTCTCAGCGTACCCGCTGAGTGAGTCCACTGTGCCAAGGGAGCCACTCACACTTGAGGTATGGTATGGCACCCCTTGCCAAAGCACTCCCTCTCCCCTTTTTGGGAAGGATCCAGTATGTAGGCCTTGGAGTTCAGAGACCCCTCTGAGAGAGTCCACTGCGTAAAGGGAACCTCTCGCAATAGAGATAGGGAAGGGATACCACTTTCCCTGGGATCACAGTTTACTGGACTTTGGAAGTTGCCTTGACTCGTCTACCGGTTTGTGTCCCAGTCGCCTTTCCCCTCCTCTCCCCATGCTGTGTCTCTCACCCTCCCCTCCTCTTTCCCACCTTCATTATCTGTATACTTCCCCCTACTCCAACCCCCTCCCCTGAATCTCTCACCTTGCCTTCTTTTCCCCTTACGTATTTGTGCTTATTGTTTATCTCGACCCTACAAGTAACTATGTTGCCATGCTCTAAGAACTGTGTAACCTTTTGTATGGAATGGAACCTATAACTATGATCTGATGCTCATGTAAAGCGCTCAGATACCTCCGGGTCTAGCCAGCGCTATATAAAAACTTTTTAAATAAATAAATCAATCTAGCTTTGCAAAGGGACCTTCCACCGAGTAACAACACGTGTCACTGCATTTTTATTAACTTTTGAAACGTTTGTGCTAAAATTCTGCAGATTGTGCGGCAGATGATAGATTATGTGGAAAAGGCGGTAAATCTACAGGAATGCAACAAATCGCAGCACAATCACATAATTCCAGTGGTTTTGGATATATTTATCTGGAAATACAGGTGTCAATCTACACCCTTCTAGTTGCAAGCACTTGCACTTTATTTTAGGATAATCAAAGACTAAATGTCGAGACACATTTATTACTGCTATTCGATATTCACTTTCAGGATTTTAAAATAACATGGTTGCATGAAACACTTTATTGGAAAGGGCAACCTTACATGAGAACATAAAGCCTTCCTCTAGAAAAGCGCTACGCACTCGTAGTGACATTTGTGTTAACTATTTGCAAGATTGGGCAAAATGCAAGGAACAAAATACACCTAACAAGTTCACATTCTACTGTATTTCTCTTTCTAAAGATTCAAGAAAGGTTTAATAGTCAGTTCAGTGTAATGTACTTGTTCCGAAACTAAGGAAAAATTATTACAAATGAGTGGAAGAAAGATTACTACATTGAGACTGCTCTACAACACAGTGGGCCCTTTGTTTAAAATGGGACCGTGCACAATTCTGCATGATCATAATTAGTTACCTGGAAATATCCATGAAGGTCAGACAGCTTGGGAATGGATGAACATCTAGCCGCGCAAGTTCTAGGAAAGTAGAAAAAGAAGCAATTGTTAATCGTTAGGGATGTTGAGCAGTTTTACTAAATATGATTGAAATCAGAGACACTCCATAACAAAATCGTGCTTTGTGGAACAAGGAACGGCTGCAACAGCAAATGAAAAGGCTTTACTGTAGGGGTTTTACATCTGTTAGAGGTTCCTAAGAAATAAGGTAGGAAACATGCCCCCCCCCCACGCCCCCCCCTCCCCCCCCCACGCTTTAGAAAAGTTAGAACTACTGCAAGGCATCTTTAAAAAACGTATCAACTCTTCATTAAGCTAATCCAACTTTTGTTTAACTCTGAACCCTGCAAGTCTAAGAGATAAAAAGTGTTCTTTCCATAATAACTGGATATTGTCATGTTTGAACTAGACTAGTGATTAAGCTAAAAGGTAGTTTGCATTCCCAGTAAGATGCCTAGAGAGATTTCTCCCCAAAAATATTATGTAGGCGCATGGGTGTATGCAGCTAACAGATTTTGCTTACTCGCCGTAGGATAAAGGTGATCACTTTTGTAAAACAATAAAAACTCTTCTCATAGACTCCGTGCTCCTTTAACAATAAAAAAATTGGAACATATTTTACAGTTATATAGAACATTGTAGCATATAATCATGTTCTGCTCCTGCTAAAGCTCTAGACTGGCAGGGACATACATCTACTTATTGAGTAGCTCAGACGTAGGTTTTCCATCAATTCATAATCTTGCAATTTCAATATTCCCATCTGAATTAAAGAACTAGAGTAAGCATATGCAAAGAGAACAGCAGACCTACACAAGACCACAGTGGACAATTTGACATCTTTAAAGACATGTTTCAGTCTGTCTTTAAAAAGACTAAATATTGATGACGTGGTAACGGTGAGACAAAGTATACTGAAAATTTTGGGACAAGGTTTAAGAGGTTCAAGGTGGTAGAATTACTGCAAATTTGTCTTCGTCAAGATCACCACGACCTAAGTAAAGCACTCAGAATGGCATCCAACCTATCCTTTACTGGTGACACTTCACCTTGAACTCTGGCTGCCCTCATTACAAACACAATGTTAAGTCCTGTGTATAAAATGTACAGTTTCAATAAAGAGGGACGATATGAACAATTTTGCTGCTGAAAGTTGGAGGAACTTGAACCTAAGTGAATCAAGTCCCCATCAGCAGACCTATGGGAGGATGCCTAATCTATTTAATAAGTATGAATTAAGTACGAACCTTATTCTTTACTGTAAAATGAGCAGATTGTAGTAGCTAAGACATATCTGAAGGAGAAGCTGATCAAGTTTTCTTTCCATGCGCAAAGAGACTTTACAAAGAAAAGCGCTCCTTTATGTACTTTTTTTAAAATAAGGTTATTTGATGCAGTAAGAGAATTTGCTTAGGACTCCAAGTCCAATACTTTGCAGGGTTTCAATTTTGTTATTAGAATAGCTTATTTATGAGGAACCCGGTAATAAAGTGTGCTTAATTTTATTGCACTCAAAAAAGAATTACCTTGAACATGAATACTTCAATTATTGTCATATTTAATGTTGTAATTTTCAGTTTTTACTGACCTTTGTATCTGAACAATTAAAATGTTGCTATTTCCTTTTTTTTTTTTTTTTAATTTTTTTATTATTGCAGGAAGAACATCATCATTCAAAACAAAAAAATGATATACAATCTTTCATTTAACAGCTAAAACAGGGGATAAACCAATATAAAAATGCTTTTCAGAAAACCATAGTTAGAACAATAGATTTAACACTGGCCTGTAAACATGATTATAGTTCAAAGCAAACGAAGGTTCCCCAAATTTTTTCTTTCTTTTTCAAGGCATTCGGTCCTCTAAGTCTTGCTAAGGAAAGTTCCATAACATTAATTTCGTTTATCAAGCTCCACCATTCCATTACGCTTGGAGGATCTTTTAAGATCCAGGATCTGGCTATGACTAGCCTTGCACAAGCATATACAATTGTTAATAAATCCCTACATTGACCATGGTTGTCTTGAATATCAAGTAAGATCAGTTGTGGCGATATCGGCGGAGTATTAATTTTTTTCTTCAGCAGAGCATCAGTTATTCCTTTCCAAAATATAGATAGCTTCGGACATAAAACCAGCATATGTTCGATGCCAGCTGCATCCATATCGCATTTCGGACATTTAGTACGATCATTAGTCTGGTTACCACATGTCCAACTAGCTATTCTCTGTGGAGTATAGTATAGCTGGGTTACTGTTCGATATTGCTGGAGCCTTAAATTTGAGGATTGAACAACCCGGTTTATTTGACATAATGAGGCTGAGATCTGTTTAGGGTTAATGTTGACTCCTAGTCTAGTCGACCATTTAGCCGCTAGATTCCCACAGTCATCCCGTTTGTTTGCAGTCAGATAACCATAGCTTAGGCTTATAAGTGATTTAACTTTATCTGAATAGAGACATATTAAAGTGTCCGAGTGTGATACTTCTACAATCCTCATCTTACGAAGTAAAAAGTCTCTGATTTGAATATATTTAAAATACATGTCTTCATTTAATTGAAATATAAGCCTAAGTATGCCAAAATCTAACAAACCATTTGGGCCATAAAGGTCTCCCAGAGTAGTAATTCCATGCATAGCCCATATCTTCCCTACACCATCTGAAAAAATACCAGGTAGCCCAGGATTGCCCCACAATCTAAGCTCGGCATTATAGTAAGAAATTCTTTCTAAAGTCATAATTTGGTCCCAGATTTTCTTGATATGTCTCGCTGTCTTGAATTTAACTCTTTTGAAATAATTAGGATCGTGTGCACGAAATAAGAATTGGTTGCAGTCAGGTCCCAGCATGTAATGGTGGTAGAATAGGGAACTATCGTTTTTCAGCAAGCTTCGAATACGTAAAAAAAAAGTAGCAAAATAATATAATCTAAAATCAGGAAACATCAAGCCTCCCTTTTCAATAGGCAGCTTCAATAATTTGATAGATCTGCGAGCTTTTTTATAGCCCCACACAAAATTGCTACAGATGCCTTCTAGTTTCTTAAAGAAAAGTTTGTTAATTTGTAAAGGGATTGATCTAAATAAATACAGAAGTTTGGGCAAAATCTTCATTTTAATTAAGTTAATTCGCCCCACTAGGCTAAGCGGAATCGTGTGCCATTTTTTTAGAAGTGATGTGATTTCCTTTAACATGGAGTCATAATTCATAGTTATCACCTTTTCTATATTGGCTGCCAACTTAATTCCAAGGTAAGTTGCGCTTTGGCATAAACCCAGGATTGGTTCCGAAGGTTTGTGATTAGCAATAACTTGTGTCTTGCTTACGTTTAGTTTATAGCCGGACACATCTCCAAAGTTTTCAGCCTCTTGTATTATTGCCGGAATTGCTGTAGCCAAATCGGTAGTGTATATTGCTATATCATCTGCATAGGCAGTTATCTTCAGATTTTTACCCCCGTGTTGTGCAGGTGTGATACTATCCTGAGCTGTTAATGCATTTAAAAAAGGCTCCAAAGATATCGCAAAAAGTAGAGGGGACAGAGGGCAACCTTGCCTTGTTCCCCTCTCTATCAAAAACGTGGGTGACTCCGTTCTACCGTAGCTAATCTTTGCCCGAGGTGCATCATAGAGTGAGCATATCCAATCAAAATAAGGGCCCACAATACCAATCTTCTTCAACACCTCCCACAAGTACTCCCACCCCACTCGGTCGAATGCCTTTTCCGCATCTAACATCACCATCCCGAGTGGGGTGAGAGTAGTTGAAGCAACATCAAAGGCAGTGATTGCCATATTTACATGGGCTGTGGTATCTCTCCCGGTCACAAAGCCGTGTTGCTGAGAGTTAACTAAAACTGGCATTAAGGGGGCTAAACGTTTAGCCAAGATTTTGGCAAATATTTTTACGTCTGAATTGATCAAAGAAATCGGCCGATAAGAGCCGCATTCTTCCGGGGGTTTATTTTTCTTTAAAAAGAAAACTATTTTTGCAATTTTCAAAGACGTAGGAGCCATTCTAGTCTCAGTTATAGAGTCCATCACTGTTTCCAGAAGAGGGAGTAGCTCTTGTGCGCATACTTTGTATAGCTCTATAGGCAAGCTATCCTCACCTGCCGCTTTGCCAGAGGGTAGGGCGAATGTTGCTTCATTTATTTCAGACATGGTTATTTTGGAGTTAAGCTGATGCACAGCTTGAGTGTCTATAGGTGTGGGCATATACTTGTCAAGGTACTGAAGAATTTTAGCAGTAGTGGGGACATTGTCAGGTGTGTATAGTTTGCGATAGTATTTAGTAAATTGGTCAAGGATCTGGTCTGTTTGTTCATAATTGTATAGATCAGTGCCTTTAATTTGTTTAATCCTGGTTCTAGCTTTCTTATCCGGGCCCGTCTGCGCCCGTCCGCGCCGGACCCGCGCCCAGGGCCGGTCCCCCTGTCTCACCCATTCCCTATCACTTACCCAGGCTTGTCTACAGCAGAGACACGCTCCTAGCCTTAAACCTCGCACATCCTAACATGGATTGCAAAACTTGGGAACCCGGAACCATATTCCGTCCTACTTTTTCCCACTGCCCCAAGTGCTCGTCACGTCAACGCCTTTCTATTAGAGGATGAGTTGAGCTACCATGATAATCTCCTATAAAAATATACTGCAACTGGGCCAACACACATATTTCACACTAGCTAAAGTAGGAACACGTGGAATTACTTCTGAGTGTTACAATCATGTAGTCTTCCTACAAGCATGGGTGCACATTTCCTTGATTTAATCCCCATCTCCACACTGCTGCTTGCCCAAATGTCCGTCCACAAATGGCCGCATTTTTCTGAAGACCAGCCTCAATAGACTGCGCTCTTTCCAAATCCTATTTATTTACACTATTATAGGATACGTTGAACCATTTCTGAACGTTCCCTTAGTGTAGTCCAGTTTTAAACATGGGCATGTGTTAAATAACACCTCACAGACTTAATCCCTATGATGTTTCGGGGCTACAAGACCGTTTATAAATGGCCGCGCTTTTTACTTAAGACCGGCATTTAATAACAGGAGAGCCTGGGGCCTATCACATCCCCCGAAACGCGGTGGCCGAGTCCCGTGTCTTCCTACGCTAGGGACCAATAGAATGCGCTGTACGCGTTTTCAGGAACCAATCAAATACGCTGTACGTGTTTGCAGGAACCAATCGGATAGCCTGGAAACCGGCAGCCTTGACCCACGTGATGGACCGGGACGGACCAATCGCAATGCGCATCCACCCGGTAAATAAACAGAGACTCAGTCGGTCGGCGCTCGAGAGTTGAGAGGACGCCGACCGCTACTCTAAAACCGGTAACATTTAGCTTAACTAGATTTAGGCTATGCACAAGACGCGAGGCATTGGTAAACTCGTAGACTAAAAACATTGAATTGTCTGTGTTTTTACATTCTAGTGACTTTCTGGTACGGAGAGTAAGGACCATGTTCACCTAAGGGAGCTGGTTCCCGTTTTTTATATTACTTCATCACTGGTATGAGAGGCAAAACTGCATGCAGGGTAAATGGTAGTTTTTCATTTATTCTTTCATTTACTTACCAATACAGCATGGTGTTTTGATAATTTGATATGCAGAAAATAGATAGGGACACCAGGTGACCATACCCTTGTCTGTTTATGTTACAGCACTCAAGCTTCAGTGTCTCTTGCAGTGGCATTCAAAGTGTATTGCCCTGAAGAAATTGCCTGATAAAAACCAAGGCAATGAAACATGTCGGCTGTGAGTAGAGAGTAAATCGATAGGTAGTATTTACTCTCTTCTTTTTTAGTATATGTGTGTTCACTGTTTTGCAACAGAGAAAGGGAAAAATAGTAAAGTTTATGGTCCCAGTTGCCCAGTGTCTTATATGTTAAATGTTGTCAGTTTTGTCACACATAAGTTGTGTCCACTGCACCATTCACTGTCTTTTTATTTTTGAGGTTCGAGACACGTTTTTTGGTTTTAGCTTGATGACACCGATGATGAGAACAGGGCCGTCCTGGTGAGTACCAACCAGGGGTCCCATTGGTGGTGCGCCCGTGAGGTGTCATCTCGCTTTTCACACATTTTTTGTTTGTGCTGTCTTGTATGTATCAATCAGAGAGGTTGTGGTTTTAATGAGGCAATAGATTGAAACATCTTAGGATTCTCTCGAGACTAAAGAGATCCCTTGGATAACAAATTTTGACCATAGATGTTTACAGTGTAGCATAAGAAAATTGCCATGAGAACTAGGACCTTTGTTGTTGACTAGCTTTCAGAGTGGAGGGCGTCCTAGTTCCGTTTGTCTTTCCCTCTAGACTCCCATTTTTTGTAGTACGTTTGTTTAAACCCCTGTGGCTACCTATTGCACAACTAAGAGACCAAAACACCTGCTCATCAGCTACTGACCCCCTGGCTAAATGCCTCCTCCTCAATACGAGATCTCTAGTTAAACACAGCTCAGAAGTGGCTGAGTACATCCAGGAGGAAGGCATAAAAATTGAATTCGTCACGGAAGCCTGGACGGATGCAGCATCAGGTCCTGACATAGTCAAAGCCACCCCTCAGAACTTTATCTGCTATACCCAAAATAGGGACAAGAGGAGAGGGGGTGGACTAGCCGTCATACATCATAAAGATATCAGAGGTTCCTTTCAACCCGGCCCCTCTGACTTAGACGAATCTCTTTTGTTCAACTTTACCCTCTCTAATCATCAGTCCTTCATAGGTTGCCTGGTTTACAGGCCTCCGGGCGAGAAAACTAGATTTCTAGCTGCCTTGAGCAAACTATTAGAAACAGCAGCCTGTTCCCAAAGATTCACCATTCTGGGTGACTTTAATTTCCATCTGGAATGTAAGACATCTCCCGATACCCAAGAACTAATTGACCTAATGGCTGGGATCGACATGCTGCAACTGGTATCCGATCCGACTCATAGAGCAGGACACACCCTAGATGGGATTTTTTCCAATCAGTCCAATCTGAAAGTCTCTTCGGTTCTACCAGTTTTCTGGTCAGACCATTCAGCAATCCACTTTTCCATTCCTTTCACCACCCATGAAAAATCTGCTAACAAGAGAAACACCCCGAAAATAGTGAGAAAATGGAAAAACATCATTGGGGACGCCCTAGAGAACACACTGAACATCACCTTGCCTCCTCTTCCGAACAACGTGGAGGAGGCAGCCAAGTCTTATACCACCTGGCTGAACCAGGCTTGCCTACGCTTAGCCCCCCCCAAAACTATCCACTCCAGCCGGGCTAAGCCCGCTGCCCCGTGGTTCACGGACCAAATTAGGGAACACAAAATAAGGTGCAAAAAACTTGAAAAAATCTGGCGTACGCACTACAGGGAATCAGACAAAAAAGCGCTTAACGCGGAACAAAGGCGCTATAAGGAAATCATCCTACAAGCGAAAAAAACCTCACGAGACGGATAGAAGACGCCACCAATACCCCCAAAGAACTCTTTCTCACGGTTGCCTCCTTAGCAAACCCCAAACCCATTGAAATACCAGCAAGCCTTTCTCTTTGCGAAAGTTTGGCAACCTTCTTTCGCGAAAAGGTGGAGAAAATTTTTCTCCCCCTAGACAGAACAGCGACGACTTCCTCATTGAGGGAGGCCTCCGACCTCGTCAAACCTGAAACCACGCTACAACATTTCCCCCAAATCACGGAAATAGAAGTGAGAAGTCGCTTGCTAAAAATTAAATCAGGCTCCCCTCATGACCCCTGCCCTACATCTATAACCAAACTTGCACCAGATGCAATTGCCAGGGGTCTCACCCCCCTTTTCAATCAGATGTTGGAGACAGGGGATTATCCCTCAAGGTGGAAACAAGCCTCCATCTTACCCCTGCTAAAAAAAACCAATCTTGATATCACCGAGATGAACAATTACTGCCCGATTGCCAGACTCCCCCTTCCTGCCAAAATAATAGAAGGCCACTTGAACACACAACTTAGCGCCTTCCTAAAATCAGCAGATGTACTGGACTCTTCCCAACACGGTTTTCGAGAGGGACACAGCACGGAATCCGCCCTGATTAAATCCATGGAAGACATCAGGCAGGTAATGGATGCAGGAGGCCGAGCAGCCCTGATCCTACTGGATCTCTCTGCGGCCTTCGATACGGTCCACCATAAGCTATTGGTGGACCGGTTGAGGGCCTGTGGAATTCAGGGAAAGGCTCTTAAGATCTTACAAGCCTTCCTAGCCGATAGATCCCAGACAGTGGCGTTGGGCAGTTACGAATCTCGCTCCTTTGTACTCCTCTGTGGAGTTCCTCAGGGGTCTTCGTTAAGCCCAACTCTTTTTAATGTGTACGTGTCCACTCTCGCCCCGGTAATCCGTTCATTCGGCTTTCAACTAACGGCCTACGCCGATGACACACAGATTGTGGTGTCCCTCCTTCCCGGCGAAACAGAAAGCACGGCCGATAGATTCAAAAACTGCATGCTTGAAGTTGGCCGCTGGATGGCACAAAGCTGCCTTAAGCTGAACTCCTCGAAGACCGAGGTCCTGCTTTTTGGCAACAGGGATAACTTCTGGTCCCCAAGATGGTGGCCAGACGAAATGGGACCTCTCCCAGAACCAGTCGATAAAGTGAAAAATCTTGGTATACTGGTGGACACCACCCTGAATTTCAAATCCCAGGTGAGCGCCCTCTCCTCCTCCCTTCATTTCTTACTCAAGACCATCAGAAAAATTCTACCTTATCTTGAAAAGAAACATAGGAAAACTATAGTCACGGGTCTAGTGCTCTCACGCCTAGATTATTGCAATAGCTTGATGCTAAACGCCCAGCAGAGCGTACTCAATAAACTTCAACTTCTGCAAAATGCTGCCGCTCGTCTAATCACTGACACCCCCAAATTTGCCTCAGTATCTCAGGAACTGGTTAAGCTACACTGGCTGCCCATTCGTAAAAGAATCATTTTCAAGGCAGTATGCATGGTCTTCAAGGCCCTCCACGACTCAGGTCCCAGGCACTTGAAGTCTTTATTCCGCTGGCATAAACCAACAAGAACACTGAGATCAGGACAACTGGCCCTGGTGGCGGTCCCCAGAATTAAAAAAGTCCGCTGGGGAGGCAGGAGCTTCTCTCTTGGGGCGGCCGAGACATGGAATAAACTCCCTCTTGCGCTCAGACAAACCCAGAATCTGATGGCCTTTAGAAGAGGTCTAAAAACATGGCTCTTCACCCAGTAAGCTCACTCCCCCACACCAGTCCATCCGTCAGCGCCAGGACACCTCCGGGTATTAGAGCGCTCTATAAATTTGCAAAATAAATAAAATAAATAAATAAATACCTTTGTATGCAAGAACTTTGCCAATTCTGTCCCCTCCCTCATATTGAGCCAATTTATATTTATGGATTTTAGCACTATACCGTTCTCTTAATGACTTTTTGACGGTAGATTGTAATTTTAGCAGCTCCATCCTTAATAGTTCAATATTTGATGTTTTTTGAATGACAGCTTCTGCTAACTGTTGCTCTACCCGCAAAATATTAGAAATAGTTATGTTAGTTTCTCTACGACTTTCAGCATTTTTCCTATAAATATACTGTTGGGCAAAGCCCCTAATGGTGCACTTACAAGCTTCCCAGACTGTATTTATTTGAGCAGTGTTGATATTTAATTCTATATATTCTTTAATATGTTCCTTTAAAAGTAAAACAAATTGTGAGTCACTAAACAAATACCTTGGAAATGTAAAAAGTCGAGCACCCGGACTTTGGTCAGTAATTCTAAGTTCCATTAATATCGGGTTGTGATCCGAGGTCACCCTCGGGCATAGTTCTATAGTGCAATTTTCTATTATATGATCAGAAGCCCATACCATATCAATTCTAGAACAAGATCGATGAGGCGCAGAATAATAAGTGAAACCAGCTAATTTTGGATGTTTTGGGCGCCATATATCTTTTAAATTGTGGATTCTGCCCAACTCCGTAATAGCTGCCCTAACCTTACGCATCCTCTTAGCACTGCCTAAACCAGTAGTGTCTATTGTATAGTCCATTGCACAATTAAAATCACCCATTACCAAAATTTCCCCCTCCCACTCCAATAGCTCGATGTTTAGCTGCTCGTACAATTTCGGATCATCAATATTAGGCCCATAAATCAAACACAGAACAAATTTCTTAATTTCCAATTGAACTTGCGCAATCGCCCATCTGCCCCGTACATCAGAAACAGTTTTAATAATTTCCATCGGTAAACTTTTCTGTTTAAGTATAGCAACTCCACGAATCGAAGCTCCTAAAGAGGAGCAAACAACCAAATCATAGCCCATTTGAGACAATAATTTTCTATCTTGGTAACTAATGTGAGTTTCAGACATAAATACTAAATGAGGCTTATACATGTCCAACTCTTCTTGTACTAATTTTCTTTTCTGTTTGTTATTGAGGCCAGCAACATTCCAAACTAGAAATCTAATTTTGGACATTTCCTATAATCATACAATTGTCTGTCCTCTGCACGAAACATACTATTAATATAAACAGATCTGATTTGTAAACATCTGAACAATTCTGCCTTCCTGCAAAAAAAAAAGTTTTCTCCCCTTTTTTTCCCCCCCAACCCAGAACTCCACCCAACCCTCCTCCCTCCCCTTCTTCTCCCTCCGACTCTCCTACCCAAACTACCCCTAACCCCGCTACTTCCCTCCCCCCTGTACCTACCCGGAAGCCTCCCTCTATCTTCTGCTGCCGCTTGAAGGGCAGCTAACCAGAGAGGATACCACAGGAACCCGAGCCCTCTCTATTTCTTTCATACAAAAAGGCTGTTGGCCCAAAAGTAAAAAAAACCCGAAAAAAGGAAAATTGCCCTAATCAGTTATAAACGGCAATAGCAACCATAGCAGGTTAATCTAATGTATTTTTTTTTATCTCCGTTTCATTTGATCCCATTATTAAGTTTTTAAATCCATTTTTGAAAGAAAATGCTCCGCCTCTTTAACGTCATGAAAAAAATAACAGTGTCCAGACTTAATGACTTTGAGGCGAGCAGGTTCTTGTAGATAAGCCATTGCTCCATGCGACTTAAAAGCGTCAATCAATTTACGTAGCCCCCATCTTTTATCCATAGTAACCTTGCTAAGATCAGATTTAACAAAGAAGGTTACATTATCAATTGTCACTGGGGTGCTGGGTCTTGCTTTCATTGAGACTGCTTGTCGCAGCAAATAGTTTCCAAAGTGAATTAGGAAGGGCCGTGGATATTTGCTCTCCTTGGTTCTGGGAATAATTGGAAGTCTATGTACCCGCTGGAGCTGTGAATCCCAGTCCCAGTCTGACAAGTCCGGGAATGCCCTCTGTAGAATTTTTACCATATAAGCCCTTGCATCAGCTCCCTCAGATCCTTCAGGTATTCCAAAGAGTCTTAGGTTCTGCCTCCTTTGTCGATTTTCCAAATCCTCAACTTTGTTCTGCAGAACCCCTATTTCTTCATTATGACGATCTGATGAAGCCGTAGTAGTAGCGAGGGTTTCCTCTGTTGTAACAACTCTTTGCTGTAATTCCTCAATTTCTTTTGTTACACCTGACAATTTATTAGTAACTTCCTGGAGCGAGCTGTGGATTTTAGTATTATCTTCTCGTAGTTGTCGAAAGTTTTCTTGTACCTCTTGACGGTGATCCATTAATGTTTTTAGGATTAAATCCAAAGATGTAACATTAGTATTAACAGAGGCCGATGGAGGGGAGATAGAGATAATAGGTGTTACTACTGACCCACAATGGGGGGAGGTCAGTGCAAAAGATTTATCATTCCGAGTGTCCCTGACAGTAGCAGTATTGTCATCTGTAGTGTTATCAGTAGGTAGTATATTCACAGAAGCAGATGGATGAGTTATAGGATCAATTATAGGAGGCGGCAGCAGAGATCCCAAGTCTTTATTTGCATCCGTGTTTGGTAAAGAGATACTCTCAATCGGGGTAGCTTGTGAGTTTATTGAGTTGTCTTCAAGGCTCTCCACTGCCGTAGAATTACTTCCTGATAGGTTTGATGACAGGTTTTTGATCTCTTTTTTTTGAGCTTGGAACCACTTACTCAGTGGGCTCTGGTCTGTAAACAGCTTCCCTCCGCTGATAGTTGGTATTAGTGTATTTAATAAAGTTGCAGGGTTCATATTTCTCCCTCCTTTCTTAGCTTTTATTTTTGCCTTCCCCCTTTTTTTAAGAGCAGTGGATCTAATAGCCTTTAATTGCACAGAAGTATGTTCTATGTCCTCACCTAAATCTCCTCCCCCCTCAATGTCTCCAGTCTCCGCCAACTCCTCGTATTCTGCATCGTCAGAGCTAGCTTCTAGAAATATCTCGTTATCAATAATATCATTTACACCAGCGCCATTGCATTGATCAAAACTTCTCTCATCAGCTGGGGTCAGACCTAAAACTGGTAAGGGTTGAGGAAACGTAAGAGGAGGTTTGGTAACAGCAGCAACGTCATCTGTAGTAAGAGCATCCACCACGATGATCTCATTGTGCCCAGCGTTATTTGCGCTAACCACCTTATGTGCAGCACTCGCACCCACCATATCCAGTGCCCCTTTAGAATCTTTAGCTGAATTATCAATGGATTTATCAGAGTTATTATCAGCTGTTGCTTCATTTTTGTCTTTTCCTTTGTCCTTATTTTTAGTAGTAGTTATAGCAGCGGTATTAACTTTAATAGGGGTTTTTAAAGAAAGTTGAATAGCTGGCTGCTTACCAGTGTGTTTATCCATGTTGCGGGGCACTCTTGCGACCACTGCTGGTGAAATTGGTTTAAATATCGGAGAGCTCCCCTCATCCACTCCATCTTCCAAGGGAGTGCCCCTGGTTGTCTTGCTCTTGGTATTTTTGGGGGGGGCCATCGAAACAGTATATCAATATTTTCAAGAGCAACAACAACGTAGTTACTGGCCCCAGGGCAAAAGAGCCTGGTACGTCTCCTGTTTTTTATGTTTTTATGTTTTTATATCCAAACAAAGCCAAACAAAGCCCAAGAGCCTCGAAGCTATTTCCTTCACAAACAGTAAAAAGCCACAGTTCAGGTGGCAGGTCTAGTAATGAATTTACAAACATGACCAATTTGAAGGACGTGGAATATATTACTCAAAATCATCAAGGTGCTGTTACCAGTTTTTTTTATAGTTCTTTATTGAGTTTTATAGTTACAAACACATTTTGGGGCACCACAATAATTGAACAGTCATCAACAGAAGCAGCCTCAATGGCGCCTGCACATGTAACGAATATGCTACTTACAAGTATGCATCTGTTCTTGGCATGTAGGGCTGCTGACAATCATATCTGTGCATAGATCGCCGCCTAGTGTTGGGTCCGGATGATTGCACATTGTTGTCCTGGAAGAGTCTTCGAAGTATCACGAGATAGGTGGCTCCTCCCCTGGACTACAGTGCGCATGGGCATGCACTCCATCCTCAGATTGTTTTTCGCCATTGTGGCAAAGATGGAGTGTAACACCGTAAGTGATGACCATGCTAAGAGTAATTCTGAGTGCTGCAGCCGCTACAGGCGCCGGGGAGGAGAGCGGGCGATATGAATGTCAGCAGCCCTACATGCCAAGAACAGATGCATACTGGTAAGTAGCATATTTGGTTCGAGGCATGTGGGCTGCTGAATTAATATCTGTGCATAGAATATATAGCAGTCCCTCCATTAGCGGCGGCCGCCCGTGCCAGGTGCAGCAGTTTGAAAAAGTGTTTTTAGAACAGCCTACCCTACAGCTGCCTGCTGTTTGGAGTGCACATCTACGCAGTAGTGTTTTGTAAATGTGTGTGTGTGGTAGACCATGTGGCTGCTCTAAATATGTCTTCTAAAGGAATATTTCCAAGGAAAGCCATGGAGGCCCCCAACTTTTGCGTGGAGTGGGCTCTTGGGGGAATAGTTAATGTGCGCTTAGCCTTTTGATAGCAAATCTGAATGCACTTAACGATCCACCTGGCTATACCTGCTTTGGAAATGGGGTTGCCTTTGTGTTGTGGTGAAAAGGCAACAAACAGTTGTTTTGTTTTCCTAAAATCTTTTGTTCTATCTATGTAGTATGTTAGAGCTCTTTTGACGTCTAGTGTGTGGAGCATTCTCTCCGCCACTGACTCAGGATTCTGGAAGAACACTGGGTGTTCAATAGTCTGATTGATATGGAACTGTGAAACCACTTTAGGCAGAAACTTAGGGTTAGTGCGGAGTACCACCCTGTTGGAGTGAATCTGTATGAATGGCTCCAGGATAGTTAGTGCCTGAAGTTAACTAACTCGTCGTAGCGATGTGATTGCTATTAGGAAAGCCACTTTCCACGTCAAGAATTGAATCTTGCATGAGTGTAGAGGCTCAAAAGGTGGACCCATCAGCCTGTTGAGGACCACATTTAGGTTCCATACAGGTGCTGGTGGGTGTCTGGGAGGAATAACTCGTTAGAGTCCCTCCAGAAAGGCTTTGATTGCAGGCACTCTGAAGAGTGAGAGATGCTGCCTGTTTTGGAGATAAGCTGCTATTGCGGACAAATGTATACGAATGGAAGCATAGGCCAGATTGCATTTGTATAGATGTAACAGATAACAAATGATGTTGTGAGTAGATGCATCTAGCGGATTGATGTTGTGGTCGGCACAATAAATGACAAACCGCTTCCATTTTGCCGCATAACATGCTCTAGTGGTGGGCTTTCTTGCCTCCCTTATGATATCCATACAGTCAGGAGGCAAGTTGAGGTAGCCAAATTCTAAGACCTCAGGAGCCAGATCGCCAGGTTGAGCTGTTGCGGATCTGGATGCTGAATGTCGCCATGGCTCTGCGTCAAAAGCCTGGGTGTGAGGAGCAGCCTTTGATGCGGTACCACAGAGTTCTAGAAACGTGGTGACCATGGTTGACGTGCCCACGTTGGAGCAACCAGGATGAGAGTCAACGAGTGTTGCTTCAGCTTGCGTGCCACTAGCGGTATTAGAGGTGCTGGGGGAGAAGCGTACGCAAATATGCCTGACCAGTTCATCCATATTGCATTTCCCTGCGACTGTGGGTGTGGGAACCTGGCGGCAAAGCTTCGGCATTTTGCGTTTTCCCTTGTGGCGAACAGCTCTATCTCTGGATGACCCCACTGCTGGAAGTACGGTCGGAGTACTGATGGATGTATCTCCAACTAGTGCATCTGATGACTGTACCTGCTGAGCAGGTCCGCCATCTGATTGTCCTTGCCCGGGAGGTGTTCCGCCATGAGGAAGATGTTCCTCTGAATGGCCCACTTCCACACGCTCTGAGCCAGGTGAGACAACTGTGGAGTGTGTGTACCTCCCTGCTTTTGTATGTAGTACATGGCCGTCATGTTGTCCTTCCGGATCAACACAACCTTGTTGCACAAATGTACCTTTGATGCTTTCATCGCCATGAAGATAGCCATCAGTTCCAGAAGGTTGATGTGCATCTTCTTCTGCTGTACTGTCCATAGTCCCTGCACAGTGTAGTGGAGTAAATGAGCTACCCATCCCTGGAGAGATGCGTCCGTTGTCAGTATAATCTGTGGCACAGGCTCCTGGAACAGTCGGCCCCGGCAAAGGTTTTGTGGATTCCACCAATGCAGAGAGTTGTATGCGCGACCGGTCACCAACACTAGGTCTTTCAATTGTCCGTGAGCCTGATTCCACTGATGTGCTAAGCACTCCTGAAGCGGACGCATGTGTAGTCTCGCGTGCGGGACTATGAAGATGCAGGAGGCTATCATGCCTATCAACTGCATGAACACCAGCGCTGGAAGCGAGTGTTGTGGTATGAATTTTTGTATCAGCAATTGCATGCTGTTGATCCTCACGGAATTTGGCTGTGCTTTGGCTGCCAGAGTATCTATTGTTGCGCCCAGATACTGCCGTACGTGGGCGGGCTGAAGGTGGGACTTTGGATAATTCAGTGAGAACCCCAGATCGTGAAGAAGGTGAATGGTGTGGAACATGTGGGCGGCACATTGCCGGGCCGACTTCGCCTGAACAAGCCAGTCGTCCAGATAAGTGTAGACGTGAACATTTTGTCTCCTTAGGTGTGCAGCCACTGTCGCCAGGCACTTGGTAAACACCCTGGGCGCTGTCATCACTCCGAAAGGGAGGACCTTGAACTGATAATTCTGATCCTGAATGGTGAACCCGAGGTATTTTCTGTGTGACGGGTGTAGCGGTATATGGAAATATGCATCCTTCAGATCTAATGTTGCGAGGAAATCTCCCTGACTGAGTAACGGTAGAACCTGCTGTATTATGAGCATGTGAAAGTGTTCTGAGAGAATGTACTGGTTTAGGGGCCTGAGGTCCAGTATGGGTCTGAGGGACCCGTCTTTCTTTTGGGATCAAGAAGTACAGCGAGTACACCCCTGTCCCTCTTTCTTCCACAGGCACGAGCTCTATGGCTCCTTTTTGCAGTATGCCAACTACCTCCTGCTGCAATAATTGCAAATGCTCTGTGGACATAGGACGGTGTCTTGGGGGAATGTTGGATGGAGTGGATGTTAACTCCAGACAATAACCGTACTGGATAAGCTGCCTCACCCACCTGTCTGTAGTGATGGATTTCCAGACCGGCAGGAACTGTTGAAGTCTCCCCCCGACCGGTGTGGTATGGTCGGGGGGCAGTGACAAGACGTCACTGTTTGTTGGTGGCGGAGGATCGGGAGCTGTTTCCACGACCTCTGCCCTTGGTGCGGTTTCCACGATAGCCACCCCTACTCTGTTTGGTGTAGGTGGTCTGCGTGCCTCCTTTACTGTATTGTGTCTGCTGGGACAGCTGGCCTCTGGAAGCTTCTCTACTGTTCGAGCGACAAAAGGAACCACCCCTGAACTGCTGCAACTGTAGAGCCCCCATAGACTTTGCAGTCTGTGTACTTTTTGATTTTTTCCCAAGGTGGTGTCCACCTCTGGGCCAAAAGAGTGATCAGGGTTAACAGGCTGATTCAGTATGGTGGTTTGTATCTCGGGCTTGAAACCGGAGATTCTCAGCCAGGCATGTCGCCGTAACATCACACTTGTATTAATTGCCCAGGCTGCGGTGTCTGCTGCGTCCAGCGCACACTTAATAGATGCAGTTGATATAGGTTTATCTTCTTGTATTAGCATCTCTGCTGCCTCCTTATACTCATCTGGCAAGTGTTGTAACAGGGTTTCAAGTGCATCATAATGAGCCCGGTCATATCTGGCTAAGAGTGCCTGTGTGTTGGAGATGCGCCAGATATTGGCCGCTTGAGTTGCCACCCTTTTCCCTGATGCTTCTAGCACTTTAGATTCTTTGTCAGGGGGAGGAGCATCACCTGTTTGCGAGTTCGCCCTCTTCCGGGCATTGGAAACAACCAGAGAGTCCAACGGCAACTGTCCCTTGATATACGTAGAGTCCCCAGGTGCCGGTTTGTATTTTTTCTCAATTCTGGGGTTTATCACCCTTGCCCTTGTGGTCTCCTTAAAAATGTCTCCAGCATGTTTTAGGACACCCTTTAGCATTGGTAGAGTCTTGACAGTTCTCTCTCTTAAATAGGGTCAGCATGGAGCTGGACATCATGATTTTTGCTGCCCTCTCAATAAGTGCATTAAACGCAGCCGTGTCTTCAGAAGGCAAGGTTTTAACAGCATAGACATGACTGTCTGGGGCAGTTTGTGGATCTCCTGTGTCAGCAGCGTCTGTCCAGGGTTCAGTGTGATCTTCAGGATCAGTGTCTAAAGGATAACTGTACTCCTCATTGTCACCATCCCCTGCCTCCACATCTGAGTATGTGGGTGAGATAGGAGCAGTGTCTTGTCCATGTGGTGTTATAGGTTCAAAGAGAAGAGGTGACTTAGCAGATTCCCTCTTTTTCTTTAATGGAATTTTATATGACTCCATAGGCTGTTCAGGTGTGATCTTTCGCTTGAAAACAGAAAGTCTACCCGTCTCGGCGTCGATGAATTGCCTCGACTGATCTTCAGGCAGAGGCTGTCGATGCTTGGTGGCCACCTCCGCAGTTGTAGGCTTCGGCCCCATGGACATCTTCTTGGTCGCTTCGACGGCCGTCCTAGGGGCGAAGGCCTTGGGTACCACTTTCGGCGGCAGTGTGAACTGGATTGGTGCCGACGACTTTGGAGGTTTACTGACCGGCTTCGGGGGTGGAGTAGCCTTTAGTTCGACAGTAGTAGCCTTCTCCTTAATGCGTTTCAGCGAGTCAGACACCTGCTTCGAAAAGGAGGCGGATGGCTGTGTTGACTCAACTGTTTTTTTCGAGCCACCGCCAGGTGTGAACTCTAGGTCTGTACTGCTTTTAGCCTTGTCGGGTCGACGCTTGGGATCGAGAACTTTCTGAGTTCCGAGTCCCTTGTCTGTGTCGACGGCCTTCGGCGCAGACTTCTTCGGGTCGACGTCCTTGACCAGTTTCTTCGGTGCCCCGGTCTTCGGCTCGACACTCTTTCGCGACCTCACCGGGTCGATAACACTCTTCTGTTTTGTCAGTGCCGATGGTTCAGAGGTCTTCGAACCGACCAAAGTAATACGCACTTTTGGTTTCGATTTAGCGCCCAGTGCTTTCGGTTGTGTGGACACCGATGCTTTCGGTTTCGATTGGTCAACCGATGGCTCATAAGAAATGTCCGTAGCCGGGCCTTGAGGCGAGGCTGTAGAACCAAGTGTACGATCTTAGGTAAGGCCATGTGGCGATCCCTCGACCTGAGCCTTATCGTGTGTTTTGGTTGCGGCCCCCGTACCAACGGTTGGGCCCAGCTCCTCGCTCGAGCTATCTTCCACGGCCCCAAAGGCCTCATCGTCGTCTCCTACCTTGTCGACGACGTCTTCATTATCGACCACTTCCACATCTGTGTCGTAACTGGAGTCGATCTCCGATGCAGGATCAGACAGGTTCTCTTGAACTTCCTGCTCGACTCCCTCATCTTCCTCGGCATCGAAGATGTTCACCGGGTCAGGTGCCGTCTGCTGGGCCTCCTTCCGCGCAGCGCGTCGAAGGCGAATCGTCTTCTTGGAGCAGAACCGAGAACAAGCCATACAGCTGGCTTCATCGTGATCCGGAGACAGGCACTTGTTGCACACCAGGTGGACATCGATGTGAGGATGCTTGGAGTTGCAAACGGGACATCTCTTGAACGGGCTCCGTTCCATGATGGATCGTCGATAAGGCCTCTGGCGTGGACGGGGCCTTCAGTGCCGAAAGCCACGCGGCTCCTCTAGATGTTCGGCTCGGGGACAGAGCTGGAACAAATACTGGGCACCAATCGCAAAGACAATACCGGCGATAACTAAAGGCCTTTTGGCCAAAAAGAAAGTTTTTTATCGATTCCGAACTTGAGTTAATAAATATACATCCGAACACTATGGCGGAAAAAAACAACCTGAGGATGGAATGGATGCTCATGAGCACTGTAGTCCAGGGGAGGAGCCACCTATCTTGTGATACTTCGAAGACTCTTCCAGGACAACAATGTGCAATCATCCGGACCCAACACTAGGCGGCGATCTATGCACAGATATGAATTCAGCAGCCCACATGCCTCGAACTAAGTGTCATCACGTGTATTTCCGCAAGGTACGCAGACCTCGACACAGTACAATATTGCATTATGATCTAAACAAAGCACATAAACTTAGACCTTCTACAGCACAATACAGAAGTTAAACTTAGACCTTAAGTACTATATTCTGGCAAGTATAAACCAAAAGCGATGTGCAAGGAAGAAAAAAACAACAAAAAACAGCTTTTTGCATCTGGACCTTTTTTACACGTTAATAGGCCAACTTTTGAAGCCAGTACTTAATGTGTGCTGGTGAGCAGCACTGGATTTATTTTTAGGGACCAGGACTCTTTTAGTCCCTCTCAGGGGCGATGTGCCACATGTCTTTAAACAAAATTCAAACTGGCATCGTTGCTGGTCTTACTGAGCCAGCCTAATTCCAAGCATACATGGCATGTTTTTGCAACGTGCAACTGATTATGGACCGCCCGTTCTCACCCCGGACATCTACACTTCAGCCTTCCCAGGCATGCCCATCCTCGATTCATTTGCCTCTGTCCCAGCCTCTTCCTTGTCAGTGTGCTGTCTCAGCAGGGCTCAGGATGTCGTGTTCAGCAGTCACGCTCTGCCTCCTGAACCCTACGGAGGCCTAGTGCCTCCTGAACCCTATGGAGGTCTAGTGCCTCCTTCTACCGCGATCTGCTGCAGTTATTGTTTCCTGCACTTAAGGATGATGCATTGTAGTGCAGGAAGGAAACTCGCCAAGAGCTGCAGAGGCACCAACATTTGTCACCCCGGTTGGAGGTAATTAGGATCTAACATCTGAGGCTTTAAGAGTCTGTGTGTGACTGAGTAAGAAAGTATGAGAGAATATGAGAATGTGAGCAGGTGCAAGTATCAGCCTGCTTGCGTCTCAGTTCAGTGCCAAAACCCCTGGCTATCTCTACAAATGTACATGTCCCTGGAAACTGTTGAAGTTGTTTTAAGTAAACCTGACAGGACCATGAGCTTTAATATTGACAAGGAAAAGTTACTTGTAATCCCATTTCTCTGTGTACAAGTCAAACTGTAGGTCATGAGTTCATTGTGATATGTGGACTAATATCAGCGTCAAAGGTTTTAGTAGGATTATCTTTTAAGTATGTAGTGAACCATTGCACTGTGTTTTCCCTGCATAATGTAAATTACATGTTTACACCTCAGTGGGAACTAAAAAAAGATGCTGAATAGTCCTTGGTTTTATTGATGTAGGATGATAATTGTATTTTCATATTGAGTATATCTTTTTGGTGTTTTTAATTAGATACTTATGAAAACATTTTCTGTTTGTGAAAGAGACAAGCATCTGTAATAGTCTTGACAAAGGTGGTGCATATCTGGCAACACACTGAAACGCGTTGACGCTATAATCGAAGTTACATTCGAGGAACTATTCTGTCAGCACTCACCAATGTGATTCTGACACAATTGCAATAGATTCTAATTAATTAAAGTTTTGATGATTTCGTAAAATATCACTTGCTTCAGTCTCTTTCGTGTATATTTTGTATGTTTTATTTAAAGCAAAAAATGTTTGTTTTAGGTCTTCAATGAAGTGATCATATGTATAATATGTATCTATGAAATTTTAATGTTTTTATCTTAATATCAAGTGATAATAAATGTATACTTTTTTAACAATTGGGTCTATTGATGAAACTGGTGTGTTTGTATTGATAACTATGGGATTCCCCCTTTTGCGGCACGGAGTATGGATGGAGTGTGAACTGTGATCGAGTTTGTGACTGAGGATTACACTAGTTCCAAGGGAATTAAGATTTTTACCATGACTGGTGGTACCCTGACCCTTGGATAGTTGGGCCACTCATTTCTCTTTTGGACAATCCCATTTCTTCCCCATGGGTATTTTCTCTGAATTCATAAAAGATAAAATATCTCCGCAACTGTGTTCAATTCTAGAACGTAACTTTTTTTGTGTGTGGGGGGGTGTCATCTTTTCGTAGTAGAATAAATTAAGAGAAATCATGCAAACAAGGCAACATTTTATGGTTTTCCTCTTATTTTTACCCTTTTAGACAAAATAAGACCGCACAATATATCTATCTGGAAGCACCACCATAAAAAACAGCATCATTATAAGAACAAAAAAAACAGGTTGATTTAAACAGCAATCAATTTGTTAACTCAAAGCCTTCTTTAAGGAGTCGTTGCAAGAGCAGCTATAAATCAGCCAGCCACCCCATTCTCCCTCGCCGACTACTCGCGTTCTAGGTACAACCGAACCTGTCAGTGCCCATACCCAAGATACAAGGCTCTCAGGACTTATCAATACTATTTGCGTCAAGCATACTTGATATCAAGAAAGGCACTCTTTCCATGTATTATCTAAAGGCTCAGGACTGGTCTAAACAATATTCAACCTCGCCAGGACAGGATTAGGTTTCTTACCCTGTAAGCATCTGTTCTTGGCATGTAGTGCTGTAGATTCACATGCTTTGCATACTCCTGCCATCTAGTGTTGGGTACGGATGTTTGAAAGTTGTTTTTCTTCAAAGGAGTCTTTCAAGTCACAAGGCAAAGTAACTCCTCCTCTTGGTGATAATGCGCATGGGCATCAACACCATTGTTCGATTGCTTTCCCAGAAGGCAGTTGAGAATTACGTGTGAATAAGTATTGGTAAGAATATGTCCATGCATAAGAAATAGTAAAAAAAGGAACTGCAATGGCCACAGGTGTCTAGGGAGGAGGGTGTGTGCATGTAAATCTACAGCACGACATGCCAAGAAAGGATGCTTGCAGGGTAAGTAACATTCAGTTTGAGGCGTGTGTGGCTGAGAATACACATGCTTTGCATAGACTGTAAGGCAGTGCCTTCCAAAAGTGGTGACTTTCCTGTGGGTATTGCCATTGTTTGAAAAACTGTACGAAGCACTACTTGAACTACATTAGTTTGTTGGCGTGCTAGAACATCCACACAATAATGTTTAGTGGTGAAAGTGTGTGGTGCAGATCTTGTAGCTACCTCACATTTGTCAGCTATTGGGCTATTGCCCAGGAAAGCCACAGAAGCCCCTATTTTACGACTAGAGTGTAATCTGGGGGCATGGGTAAAGTCCCTTTAGCCTTGACGTAACGAACAAGTTACTTACCTTCGGTAACAATATATCTGTAAGAAACATTAGTTAGTGTTAGATTCCTTACCTTAGAATATCCCCAGGCGTCAGTCTGGATCCGGAAACTTTTGCGTAGCAGTACCCCTGCGCGTCGGTAGGCGTCGTCTGCAGACGTCCCCTGCGGCTCCGCGTCCGTCGTCGGCGTCGTGCGCCGTGATGACGTCGCCGGAGTATATAGACGCCGCCTCCGCGCGCTGACGTCAGTTCTTTGTACACAGCTTTTCCGCGCCAGGAGACGCAGAGCCATGAGAGAACCAACACTGGTGCCATGTAGAACTAGGGCCCTGAAAGGGATGTCCTTAACCCTAGGTATCAGTTCGCAGAACGGGGAGGATGGGTGGGTTCGGTAAGGAATCTAACACTAACTAATGTTTCTTACAGATATATCGTTACCGAAGGTAAGTAACTTGTTCATCTGAAAGAAACACGTTAGTGTTAGATTCCTTACCTTAGAATACATACCCCAGCAATACCAACCCCGGTGGTGGGTCTGCGAACCAATACAATACTACACCAGAAAGTCCTGGAGGACAGAACGGCCAAAGAAGCCGTCCCTCCGGACTTGACTGTCCAGGCAGTAGTGCCTCGCAAAGGTGTGCAGCGAGGCCCACGTAGCCGCTTGACAAATGTCCTGCAAGGGGACTTTCCGGCCCAGGGCAGTAGTAGCCGCCGTGGCCCGAGTGGAATGGGCCCTCAGCCCAACAGGAGGCTCCTTCCGAGCCAAAGAGTAGCACGCTTTGATGCAGAGAACGACCCATCGAGAGATAGTTCGTTTACAGACCGCCCGTCCCTTCTTCGCACCCACGTAGCCAACAAACAGTTGGTCATCCACCCGGAACTGGCGTGTGCGATCCATGTAAAATGAAAGCGCACGTTTTGGGTCCAGACGATGGAGCCGCTCTTCATCCTTTGAAGGATGCGGAGGCGGGAAGAAGGAAGGGAGGGTGATGGACTGCCCGATGTGAAAGGCCGAAACAACCTTGGGCAGGAAAGAAGGCCTAGTCCTCAGCACCACCTTGTCAGGATGAATGGACAGGAAAGGGGGCTGGACAGAAAGAGCCTGGAGCTCACTCACTCTCCTGGCAGAGGTGATGGCAACCAGGAAAGCCGTCTTTAAAGTCAGGAGACGGAGAGGACAAGAATGAAGGGGCTCAAAGGGAGCACACATCAGAAAGGTTAGAACCAGGTTCAAATCCCACTGGGGCATCACAAACGGAACAGGTGGAAACATGTGAGTGATGCCCTTCAAGAATCGAGTTACAATCGGGGATTTGAACAAAGAAGGCTGATCAGGAAGCCTTAGAAAGGCTGAAAGGGCAGAAAGGTAGCCCTTGATAGTGCCCAGAGCAGAGCCCTGCTGGGCAAGAGAAAGAAGAAACAGAAGAACCTCCGAAAGAGGGGCAGAAAGAGGGTTCACAGCCTTTGCTGTGCACCATGCCACAAATCTGTTCCACCGACAGGCGTATACCGACTTAGTGGAGGGACGCCCGGCTGCCAGAATAACATCACAGACTTCAGGAGGCAAGTCGAATGGCCTCAACTGCCGCCGCTCAATCTCCAAGCATGGAGGTGGAGACTGGACAGGTTCGGGTGGAGGACCGTCCCCTGCTGCTGCGACAGAAGGTCCTCCTGAAGAGGCAGGCGGATCGGGGGACCGACTGACATGCTGAGTAGCTCGGGATACCAGTACCTTCGAGCCCAGTCCGGAGCCACAAGGATTACTTGGGCCCGGTCGCGCCTGATCTTCTTCAGCACTCTGGGCAGAAGTGGTATAGGCGGAAAGGCGTATAACAGACCGCAACTCCACTCGCGCCGAAAGGCGTCGCCGTGCGAGTGCCGTCTTGGAAACTCCAACGCGCAGAACTGATGACATTGCGCGTTCTCTTCTGTGGCGAATAGATCTAACCAAGGCTCTCCCCATTGCAGAGAGATGCCTCGCGCCACGTCCGAGTTCAGACGCCATTCGTGATCCATCGAGCACCGACGGCTGAGTTCGTCCGCCCTGGCGTTCAGGGAACCTGCCAGGTGTTGAACCGTCAGAGTCACGCCCTGACGTTCCAGCCATTGCCAGAGGCGCAGAGCCTCCTGGCAAAGGGTCCACGACCCCACTCCGCCCTGTTTGTTGCAGTACCACATGGCGGTGGTGTTGTCGGTGAACACCTGCACTACACTCCCGTTGACAAAGGGGAGGAATGCCTTCAGTGCCAGACGAATCTCCCGCAGCTCCAACAGGTTGATATGGAGCCGGGACTCCGCCGGAGACCAGATGCCTCTGATCTCCGCCTCTCCCAAGTGGCCACCCCAGCCCTGGAGGGACGCGTCCGTCACAACAACGTGCTCCGGTTGGGGAAGGGAGAGGGATCTGCCTCTGACCCAATCGCGGTCCGTAAGCCACCACTGCAGCTGTCTCGCAGTGCCCTCCGAGATCAAGACGTGGTCGGACAAGTTGCCCTGATGCTGGGCCCACTGAAACTTCAGGTCCCACTGCAGAGCCCGCATCCGCCACTGGGCGTGATGCACCAGAAGGATGCAGGAAGCCATCAGTCCCAGCAGCCGCAGCGTCAACCTGACCGAAACCCGGGATAGCGGCTGAAAGATGGGAATCAAAGCATGAATATCCCGGACCCGCCGTTCCGGAGGATAAACCCGAAACTGCGCCGAGTCCAGAACCGCTCCGATGAAAAGGAGCTTTTGAGAGGGACACAGGTGTGATTTCGGCACATTGATGGAGAACCCCAGGTCGTGCAAGAGGTCTGCCGTCATCTGAAGGTGGTGGACGACTGTTTGGGGCGAGCCCGCCTTCAACAACCAGTCGTCTAGGTAGGGGAAGACTGAAACCCCCAACCTGCGCAGATGGGCTGCGACCACCGCCATCACCTTTGTGAACACCCGTGGGGCGCTGGTAAGGCCGAAGGGAAGCACGATAAACTGAAAGTGCTCTTGGCCTACCGTGAACCGCAGGTAACGCCGGTGGGCCGGCAGGACGGGGATGTGAAAATAGGCATCCTGCAAGTCCAACGCTACCATCCAGTCTTGTGGATCTAGAGCAGCCAAGACCTGAGCTAACGTCAACATCTTGAACTTCTCCTTCCGGAGGAAGCCGTTGACGTTCCTTAGATCCAAGATAGGACGTAGGCCCCCCTTGTCCTTCTTGGGCACCAGAAAGTAGTGGGAATAACAACCACGCCCTACTTCTGGCCCAGGAACGCGCTCGATGGCCCCCTTGGCCAAGAGGGTCGTAACTTCCTCCTGCAGAAGTGTCAAGTGGTCCCCCGACACACGGTGGTTCTGCGGTGGCATGGCTGGAGGAGTGGTCTCGAAGGGGAGGGAGTAGCCCCTTCGGACGATTTGCAGCACCCACCTGTCCGAAGTGATCGTGCGCCAGTGAGCGTGGTGATGGTGAACCCTGCCACCCACTGGCGTCACATGGGGCCGAAAGCACGGACTAGGAGGATTTTGAGGCAGATGCTGCGGGGGGAGGTGTGGTCTGACCCCGCCGTTGTCCCCGACCGCCGCCACGGCGGTTTCCACGGCCGCCACCGCGTTGAAAGGATTGCTGCGGCGCGTGGCTGGCAGCACGTGTGGGGGCGCCCCTTCCTTGGCCACGAAAGGGACGAAACGAACCCGTTTGCTGACGCAGGGTCGAGAGACCCAAGGACTTGGCCGTGACCCTGGAGTCCTTGAAGCGTTCCAGCGCGTGGTCCGCCTTGTCACCGAACAGGTGACAGCCATCGAACGGCATGTCCATCAACGTATTCTGGACATCAGCCGAAAAGTTGGCGGATCTCAGCCAGGCGTGGCGACGAATCGCCACCGTCGTTGACATAGCCCTGCCCAGCGAGTCGGTCGTTTCAAGACCACACCGTATCGAATATTTCGCTGCATCTCGGCCCTCAGCCACAGCCTGACCGAGTTTTGCCCGCACCTCCATGGGGCATTCTGGCAGCAGTTCCGCGACTGTGTCCCACACAGAGTGGGTGTAGCGGCCCAAGAGGCAAGCGGTGTTGCAAGACCGCAGGCCCAAACTAATGGACGAGAAGACCTTCTTGCCAAACTGGTCATTCCTCTTGGATTCCCGGTCGGGCGGGGCCGACGGGAATGCGGACTGGGAGGTCGAGGCCTGGATCACCAGACTCTCAGGAGTGGGGTGGGTAGACAGGAACTTGGGGTCGTCCGGACAAGGACAGTGGCGCCTGGCCACGTTCCGATCAACAGGCGCACCTGAAGCGGACCACGTGCCCAACAGAACGTCTGACAAGGCTTCATTAAACGGCAGCAGTGGCTCCTGTGGGCATGACTGCGGTTTGAAGACCTCAGTGAGGATGTTAGGCCTCACGGCCGCGACGGGGAGCTCAAGGTGTAAGGCCTTGGCAGCCCTCATCAGCACCACTGAATATGCAGCTCCCTCCACCGATGCCACGGTTGGAGGAGAGATCAAACCAGGGTTAGGAGAGTCGTCCAGACCACTGGCATCCCCCAAGTCACCTGTCCAGTCCGGGTCATACTGGCACTCGCGTGACAGAGGGTCCTCGGACCCCTCCCAACCTTCGCCGAACTCTTCATCCTCTCCGTATTCGGAGTCAACGATGTAGACCAGCTCCTCGGGGTTCATGGGCCCCACCGGCGCCGAGCCCGGCGTCGAGCGACGCCGGTCCGGCTCCGCGTCCGGCGTCGGGGAAGGTAGGGGGACGGCGCCGCCCGGAGCCGGCGTCGGAGCCCCGTTGCCGGCCGGAGCCGGCACCGGAGAACCGGCGCCGCGCGGGGGCGGCGTCGGGGGTAACCCCGATGGTAACGGCGCCGGAGAGGCCGGAAGACCAGCCGGAGCCGATCCCGAAGGCCCTTGCGGCGCCGGGGTCGGAGCCGTCGGCGGCGCCGAGGCAGGGACACCCGAACCGCCAGGGCCCCCAGACGGTAGCACTGGGCCCGAAGGCGCCGTAGGCCCCGTCGGAGAAGCGAGCGCCCTCATGGCCATGAGGAACGCCTCGATCTCCTCAGGCGTCGCGCCGTGCCCAGGGACCGGAGGGTATGAGGCAGGCCGCGCCGGCGACTCTCGCGGAGCCGCGGGGTTGGGGTCACCCGAGCCCCCGGCCGCATCGCGCGAGCGTCGGGGGGAGTCGGGGGTACGATGACGACGCCCCGACTTCTTGTGCTTCTTACCTGATGAGCCTGACGAGTGGTGTCGACTTCCGGAACGCTCGGCGCGGCTCCGCGACCGCTCCCTCGAACGCTCTCTCGACCTCCGGCCGGACCGGGACCGCTCCCGGTCCCGACGTGGGGCCGACACCCGGAGCTCCAGTAGCTTGCGGGACCGCTCCCGCCTAGCCTTGTTGGTGAGGGCCCGGCAGTCGACACAGTAGTCCACGTCGTGGTCGGGGCCCAGACACCGGAGACAGAGGCGGTGATGGTCTGTGACCGACATCGTGCGCTCACAGTCATCACAGTGCTTGAACCCAGGCATCCTATCAGGCACAAAGAGAGGAATAACTATTCGAAAAACTTGGTCAAAAGACCGGAGTACTGCTCTTCAGATCTGCGTCCACTGGCGCGGAAAAAAGAAGAACTGATGTCAGCGCGCGGAGGCGGCGTCTATATACTCCGGCGACGTCATCACGGCGCACGACGCCGACGACGGACGCGGAGCCGCAGGAGACGCCTGCAGACGACGCCTACCGACGCGCAGGGGTACTGCTACGCAAAAGTTTCCGGATCCAGACTGACGCCTGGGGATATTCTAAGGTAAGGAATCTAACACTAACGTGTTTCTTTCAGATATGTCTGAATACATTTACTTATTCATCTAGAAATGCCCGATTTAGATAGGAGCTTTACTTTGTGATGGGGCGAATAAGCAACAAAGTTGTTTGGTTTTACAAAAAATCTTTGGTTCTGTCAATATAATACATTAGAACCATTTTAACATCTAGTTTATGAAGAGCTCTATCAACAACTGATTCTGGTTGAGAAAAGAAAATGGGTAACTCAACTGAGTGGTTAAGGTGGAACCGGAAAACAACTTTCAAAAGAATTTTGGGTTAGTAGAAAGGACCACCCTATCGCTGTGTAGCTGGAAGGAGTAGTTTCTGTCCTGTAACTCCAGTTCTGTAGTAGGGGTATCTCTGTTATAGTCATAATCTAGTGAATAGTCCCGCCCATGTGCGCGGACCCCGGAGCAATCAAAAATAATCTCTTAAGCTGTCAAAACATGCAGACCTGCATAGACACTTAAGAGAGAATTTAAAGACAGATAATGCAGCCTATATCCACAGGCTACACTGTCCAATACTTCAACTGGAAATTCCACCAAAAACCACAACAGCAAAGCCTGTCCAGGGTTTTCCACAGAGAAAAACCTTGCTTTGAACAGCAAAACCCTCTGGAATGATAGAGAGGAAGGAGTGGACAGACAAGCCCCATAGGCTGCCATTATGTGGCTCAAAACAGGATACTGTGCCTTTAAGAGAACTTCCCAGAAGCCTCACAGTATCCCAGAATGCAGTGCAGGTCCCTTTCACCTTCAGTTCTTTTTGAAGGCGTAACACGCCAGACCTGTAGCATTCATTACATGAATATCTCTCTCCACCGGGGAAGAGGGCGGGCGCTTATGACTATAACAGAGATACCCCTACTACAGAACTGGAGTTACAGGACAGAAACTACTCCTTCTGTAGTAGGGGATCTCTGTGTATAGTCATAATCTAGTGAATAGAATGGCAAGCCCATCCCCACACCAAAGCGGCGGTGGAGAAATGAGAAACAACACCACTATTGTGCGAACAAATTTCGCAGCGAAGCCTGCCCAACCTGAGCATCTGCCCTGGTATCAGTGTCCAGACAGTAATGCTAAGCCAAGGTATAGACCGTCTTCCAAGTGGCGGCCATGCAGATTTCTGCAATCGGAACATTAAGCAGCAAAGCAGTCGCGGCAGCTTTGCCCCTGGTGGAATAAGCCTTAGGTTTACCTCCTAAGGTCGTATTAGTCTGTTGGTAACACAATAGTGTACAGGACACAATCCACCTAGAGATGGACTCTTTTGAGGTAGCAAAACCGGTCCAGACTGATTCATAATTGTCAAACAATTGATCTGAACCACGAATATCTCTGGTTTTAGCCAGATAAAATTCCAACACCCTCCTAACATCCAGGGAATGTAGGGACCTTTCCGCTGGAGATGCCGGATTCTGAACAAACGTAGGCAAAGTTATTGTCTGATTGACATGAAAACCAGAAAGAACCTTAGGAAGACATTTAGGGTGAGTATGCGTAACAACCTCAGCAGCATGAAATACAGTATAAGGTCCTTGGCAACACAACGCCTGAATACCACTCCCCCTGCGGGCCGATGTGATGGCCACGAGGAACGCCGCCTTCCAGGACAGATGCTGCAACGAAGCCCTATGAATAGGTTCAAAAGGCTCCTACATCAATCTGGACAGCACCACATTCAATTCCCATGAAGGCGAAGGAAGCCAGACAGGAGGGAATGCTTTCTTCCAGCCTTCCAAAAAATCTTTGATCACAGGGATCTGGAAGAAGGAAGTCTGAAGGGCATTTCCTGTAGGCAGTCAGCGCAGCCATATGAACCGTAATGGAGTAGACATTAAGGCCCAACTGCGCCAGGCGTAGAAGATACAGAAGGAAGACATCTTCCTTACACGTCGACAGGGCATGGTCCTTGGACTTGCACCAGATGCAAAAACTTCTTTCACTATTAAGCAGAAGAAGTCCTAGTGGAAGGATGCTTAGCCTCCTTCAGTATGTCCATACAAACTTCTGGTAGATTCAAATGGCCATATCACACTATCTCAGGAGCCATGCAGCCAAACTCAAAGACGAGAGGTTGGGGTGCAACGTCTGCCCCCTGAACTTTGCGAGAAGGTCCGGCCTGCAAGGCCACCGTATGAGAGGACGGAGAGACCGGTGAAGCAGGTCCGTGAACCACCACTGTCTGGGCCATTCTGGGGCAATCAGGATCATCCGCGCCCTGGACTGGGACAGCTTGATGAACACCGCCGGAATCAAGGGAAAGGGTGGATAAGCGTACAGAAAGCTGTTCGACCAGTTAATCCAGAACGCATTCCCCAGCTTCCCCACAGGCAGTACCTGGAGGCGAAGTCTCGGCATTCGCAGAAGACTTCTCCTAGTACTTCGTCGTTTATGACCCACTCATGGCTTTCCTGAATCAGTCTGCTCAGCACGTCTGCCCGAGCATTCTGCACACCTGGCAGATGGGTAGCCGTTAGAGTCAGTCGCCAGATCGCCTGCGCCTCCTGCGACAGAGTGCGCGATCTCGAACCCCCCTGCTTGTTGAGGTAATACATTGTGTTCAAATTGTCCGTCTGTACAAGCAGAGAGTTGGTGTGGAAGGACGGAAGAAACGCCTTCAATGCCAAGGGAACAGCTCTGAGATCCCAGAAAATGATGTGATACGTGGACTCCATCGGGGACCACGTTCCTTGTATCTTCAAGTCTCCGGAAAGCGCCCCCCAGCCGTGGGGAGACGCATCCGTCACGACAGTCTGTGTGGAAATGTCCTTGTGAAAGGGAACCCCTCTTAGGAGATTCTCCGCTGAACACTACCACTTCAGAGACTGAAGAGCACGCAGAGACAGTCATATCTTGTCGCCCAAGGATCCATTCCTCTAATCCCACTGATCCTCCAAGCACTCCTGCAAAGGTCTCATGAGCAGCCGTGCGTGTGGCGTGAGGAACATACAAGAGGCCACCGACCCCAGTAGAGAAGACACCGTCTCCACTACCGTAGATGGGGCGGTCACAAGAGCCTGAGCCTTCCCAAGGGGAGATAATCGACTCTCCACCGAAGGAGACACGCTTGCTGACAGCGTATTGACGGAGGCTCCCAAGTACTGTATGCACTGGACCGGAATGGGGACAGACTCGAACATGTTGATGTGCAACCCCAGCTCGTTCCAGAGAACGCACGTCCTCCTGAAGTGCGCCTGAGCTTCCGAGAAGGAGGAGGCCCTGATCAACCAATCGTCCAGGCACGGTTAGAGAAGCCACCTTGTTTTTCCACAGGCGTGCAGCTACCACTGCCATGCACTTCGAGAATAGTCTGGGCGCAGACTTCAGCCCGACTGGCAGTACTGTGTACTGATAATGATGGGCGCAGACCTGGAATCGCAGGAACTTCCTGTGTGCAATGAGCACATGGGAGTATGCATCCCGTAGATCTATGGCACCAAGCCAATCTCCCTGTTGCAGCAGAGCATAAACCTGATGCAACGACAGCATGCGAAACTCCTCTACTGCGAATCCACTTGTTTGCTTGTCGCAAATCCAGAATGGGCCGGAACTCGTTCCTGTCCTTCTCATGAACCAGAAGAACCGGGAGTACAGACCTCTCCTCTATTGAGACAGAGGTACGTCCTCTATCGCCCTTGTCCTAGACAGGATAACGGCCTCTGCTTAGAGCTCGCACCGCTGAAACCGCGAGCCGACCGGAGGAAGTGCTGGAGGAGGGCCGATGAACCGAAGACTGACTTAGACCCAGCCGGCCTTTGTTCGCCAAGGAGCCACAAGCTCTCCCGCGTATGCGCACAATATACTTGTAAAGCATTAAATGGCGGCCCGGGACCACTGGCAAATCCTGGGAGGAAAAACGCCGCTAGGAAGGGCAGAAGGCCTCAGGCCGTTCTTCATGCCCCAAACCTACAGCCGTCCAAAAGTCTCCGATACAGACTTCATGCGGGCCACTCACTACTCTCATGGCAACCCAAGGGTTTCCCAAAGAACGGGAGAGTAGAAGCACACTGCTGAGCCGCAGGCTGCAGAGACGTCAGGCAAATAAAAATATGGCAATGTAGGACAAACCCACAATACCTGGGGGTCGGCAGGAGAGAAAAACTTCGCTCCGACACCGATGCCTAGATCCGAAACTATCAGGCCCATTAGACCACCTCTTGTAAGGCTTCCCTGCTGTCTCTCGGCAGAGGAACCACAAATCGGTGAAGAAAACCCCCCCCACAGAGGGATCTCACAACAACGGTCCAACAACCGCGGGCCACAGCGCGAGGCCTACATGCCGCCACCCCTGCGACCAAGTCAGGAGCACGGTCGGAGCCAGAACCTCCTGCCAGGCGGTAGTGGACGAAAGGTAAGCCCCGCCAACCAGTAAAGAGTCGGAGAGGGACTCCCCGTACTCATGGCAGACGCATCCCTGGCATCAAGGCACGGAGGTTCGCAGACTGAGGGGCAAAGGGCCACTGGGGTGGTGGACGGAAGAGGGAACCGAGGGGATTCTGAAACATCCCCGGTGGTCTCACCAGTAGTGGTTGAGCAGGAGGCGACCTAGCAGCCGTGCAGGCATGCAAGCACTCAAAACTAAGCAAAAGGACAAACGTCCCTCGTGTACACGTGGTGAGTAACCACAAACTCCCCATCAGAAGGGTTCCTCGACGCTGATCAACTGCTCTGCGTCGTGAGTGGAAGGTGCCGGGAACACAAAGTCCCCTCTACGACGGGAGGCTCACCAAGGAGCGAGGCCTGGAACCAGACCCAGGCGTCAAGAGCCGGCAGTACTCTGCGGCTGTAACCCATGACGCCGACCTCACTACGACGTCACCATCACTAAGACAGTGACTGTCTCTATGACAACCAACCCTCAGACGTCAAAACGTCACTAGGTGTCAACCAAGGAGACGCCGAGCCATCCCCAACAGTGACGTCCTGACCCAACGGAAGAGGGCAGAGCCCAAGTGACCAATGCCCCAAAAGGAGCATCACTGCTCCATGACGTCGAGCCTCACCGCTCCATGACGTCTAGCCTCACTGTCCCATGACGCCGAGCATCCCTGCCCCATGACGTCCAGCATCCCTGCTCCATGACGTCGAGCATCACCGCTCCATGACGTCGAGCATCACCGCTCCATGACGTCGAGCAACACTGCTCCATGACGTCGAGGCACCCCATGACGTCGGGGAACCCCATGACGTCGAGACACTCCATGACGTCGACGTCGAGACACTCCATGACGTCGACGTCGAGACACTCCATGACGTCGACGTCGAGACACTCCATGCTCGAGGCCCCTCATGACGTCGAGGCACCTCATGACGTCGAGGTACTCCATGACGTCGATGTCGAGGTAATCCATGACGTCGACGTAATCCATGACGTCGACGTCGAGGTAATCCATGACGTCGAGGTACTCCATGACGTCGACGTCTAGGTATTCCACGACGTCGACGTACTCCATGACGTCGACGTCGAGGTACTCCATGGCGTCGACGTCAAGGCACTCCATGACGTCGACGTCGAGGCACTCCATGACGTCGAGGCACTCCATGACGTCGAGGCACTCCATGACGTCGACGTACTCCATGACGTCGACGTACTCCATGACGTCGACGTCGAGGTACTCCATGGCGTCGACGTCGAGGCACTCCATGACGTCGAGGCACTCCATGACGTCGAGGCACTCCATGACGTCGAGGCACTCCATGACGTCGAGGCACTCCATGACGTCGAGGCACTCCATGACGTCGAGGCACTCCATGACGTCGAGGCACTCCATGACGTCGAGGCACTCCATGACGTCGAGGCACTCCATGACGTCGAGGCACTCCATGACGTCGACGTCGAGGCACTCCATGACGTCGACGTCGAGGCACTCCATGACGTCGACGTCGAGGCACTCCATGACGTCGACGTCGAGGCACTCCATGACGTCGAGGCACTCCACGTGCCGACTGGAACCGCGTCATAGCTCAGACGTGCCCTTACTGGGGATAACCCCAGAGATTACAGCATGGGACTCGGTAGAGGCCCTACCCTCACCTCACCCAGAGGCTGAAGATGCCTTCAAACTCCTCTGTTTGAAACCTGGAAGCCGAAGCCCCCTAGAAAAGAAGGTACAGAGAAGACAGGTGTCCAAAGACACAGGCAAGCACAGAGTACAAACCCTGTGAGCTTCAGCTTTGGCCTTCAGTTCAGCTGCAGACAAAGCACATGTCAGACTAGAAATAGTCTAAAGACAAAAAGACTGCAGAAATTCTGCCAAAAAACCACAGCAGAATGCAGATAAAGGCCAAAGACGTCGAGTGAAGCTACAAAAATCCAAAAATATCACAAAAATAGTATAGAAAAAGCTCAGAAAAGAAGAGCTAATGCTCCAGGGTCCTGCTAGCAGGAGCCGGAAAAAAGAACTGAAGGTGAAAGGGACCTGCACTGCATTCTGGGATACTGTGAGGCTTCTGGGAAGTTCTCTTAAAGGCACAGTATCCTGTTTTGAGCCACATAATGGCAGCCTATGGGGCTTGTCTGTCCACTCCTTCCTCTCTATCATTCCAGAGGGTTTTGCTGTTCAAAGCAAGGTTTTTCTCTGTGGAAAACCCTGGACAGGCTTTGCTGTTGTGGTTTTTGGTGGAATTTCCAGTTGAAGTATTGGACAGTGTAGCCTGTGGATATAGGCTGCATTATCTGTCTTTAAATTCTCTCTTAAGTGTCTATGCAGGTCTGCATGTTTTGACAGCTTAAGAGATTATTTTTGATTGCTCCGGGGTCCGCGCACATGGGCGGGACTATTCACTAGATTATGACTATACACAGAGATCCCCTACTACAGAAGTAAGGTTCTTCTAAGGTTAGTGCGTGGAGCTCACAGACACGCCTAAGTGAAGTAAAGGTAATTAAAAAAGCAACCTTCTAAGAGAGAAATTGGAAGGGACAATTATAGTGGGTAAAATGGTGGAGCTATAAGTCTGGTGAGAAAAATCCTGAGATTCTATGTGGGTTCAGGTGGAATTACTCTTTTAAGGCCTTCCATAAAGGCCTTAATAACTTACACTTTTAAAGATAAGTATTGCCTGTTTTGTAGGCAGGCAGCCACTGCAGCTAGATGAAGGAAGCAAACAAAATTTTGAACAGCTACATTAAATGGATCTACATGCTTATGGTATATTCCATTTAGCTGCATAGCATGCTCTAGTTGTAGGCCTACAAGCTTCTTTAGGAAAGGTCATACATTCAGGTGAGAGATTCAGGCAACCAAATTCTATGACCTCAGGAGCCAAATTACAAGGTTGAGTTCCTCTGGATTTGGATGCCTAATTCAGAAGGTCCGGGTTGAGGTGAAGCTTCTCGTGGAGCTCTACAGAGAGTTCGAGAAGTGTGGTGAACCTTGGTTTACGATCACAAGTGAGAGCTACTTGATTGAGGGTGAGAGACGTTTGCCTGAGCCTCCAAAACAGAAGCATAAGACGTGAGAGGCAGAAAAGCATAGGCAAATATTTCTGACCAGTTCATAAAGCATTGGCCCTGGATAGTGGGTGTTGGACCCTGGAGTCGAAGTTTGGGCATTTTGCTTTGTCTGCGGTTGCACATTTTGCTTTGTCTGCGGTTGCAAACAGGTCTATCTGTAGAAACCCCCACTTTTGGAAGTATGGGGGAAGGACTTGGGGTGGCGTTTCCAATCATGGACTTATTGTCACATCCTCCTGAAGAAGTTTGGCAAAGTCACTGTATGTTCCTGGTAGGGGTTCAGCTAACCAGCATTGTGTTGTATTGTCCAACGGCAAATGTTCTTAGATAGGAGTGATAATTGTAAAGAGTGAGTCCTCCCCTGTTTTTGTATATAGTACATGGCTGTCATATAGTCCGTCCGGACGAAGACAAGATTGCCTATCAGGTGAGGTAAGAACGCTTTCAATGCTAGGTGAACAGCTTGAAGCTCGAGGTAGTTGGTGTGGAGACCCTGGTGGTTGGTGTCCCAGAGATCCTGAACTTTGAGATCTTCCCTTTAAACAGTTTTTGTGTGCTTCACCACTGCAGGAAGCGATGAATGCAACTGTCTAGCAACACTAGATCTTGTAACTGACCCTGTGACTGAGACCACTGGTGTGCTAGACATTCTTGCAGAGGATGCATGTCCAACTGTACATGTGGTACTATGGTGATGCATGAGGCCATCATGCCTAGCAGATGCATAACTGTTTTTACTGTTAGTTGTTGATTGGTTTGAAGTTGTGGTAGCATTGTCAGGAATTTTGAATCCTTGCTGCATTGGGATAGGCTAATCCCACTTGCGTAAAAGTTATATATGTGATGGCTGGGTAATGTTGGTGCACACACAGAACATTGTATCTGGAGCTGCTAGGAACAGGAACAAACCCAGAGTCTTCCTCAGCTGGAAAGATTCTAAAAGTAAGAGAACATTGTCTGAGCACTCAGGGAATTAATAGCTGAGGACGCGTTTTCATCATGTGTTCTTTATTGTACTTCCATTAATCCATTCTGCCCTTACCAACACGTGGTTTGCCTTTTGCCGGTACAGTAACAGCAGACTTCATCAGGGCTAATCAAGTAATGTTGGAAAACACAGTAATTCTCATACACACCCACTGCCTAGTATGTAGCACTAGGTATGTGTAGTCTGAACGTGCCAGTTTTGTAGGAGAGCACTCCTCTGCATCCGATTCTGTACATCCTTAGATGCAGCCAGCCTGAGGCAGTATGTGCACCTTTTTTTCTATTTTGGGATTTACCACCCTACTTCATACCGGGTCTTTAAATATGTCTGGAACATGTTTAATGACTCCTTTGATCATGGGTAGTATTTGTGTAGACCTTTGTGACTGCTCAAAAGTGTCCAGTAAAAAATCCTCATCAATGGCATCAGAGTGCATTGGAACTCCATGGTAGAGGGCAGCTCTATTTAAAAGATGATTAAACCCCTTACTATCTTCTGGAGGGGAAGGTTTTGTTGAGTAGTACTGAGGATCAGGAATGTCTGGCACATTGTGTGGTGGAAAACCATATAGGTCGTCATCCTTAGGATATTCTGGATTGACATCCTCATCTAAAGGGTGTGCGCGTGTGGCTCTGGTACGTCATTCCCCCCACCTAGATCATACTCCTCGTCAGTGTGGTGTGATGATCAGGAGATTGAACAGGAGAATCTATAGGTTCAATATAAGGAGGGATGGGAGAGGAAGAAGGTGAAGAAGAGGAAGGGTGCATTGGAGAAGTTGCACAATCCTTTTTGGCAGGAACCACAGGTGGAAGTGGCGTATCTGCTGGTCTTTTCTTGTAAGGAATGGCTTCCACATGTACAGTTTTTGGGTTGATATGGACCTTTTTCTGTTTAGGATCTTGTCTAAACAGTTCTTCCTCTTCTACAGTATTTTTCGGCGTCAATTTTCTCGGTGCCGATAGTGATTGTTTAGTGTTCTTTGCTTTAGGAAGAGTTATCGAGTTCTGTAGCAAATTTTTCGGTGCCGAAGGTCGTTTCGGCTTGGTAGGCTTGTTACAGGGTTTAAGCGTCTCTGTATCAGGCCTTGGAGTCTTTGGTACCGATGTTGGAGATTTCAGCGTGGAGACAGGTTTTGTTGGGCCTGCGGCGCCGGACTCTGGCTTTCCATCTTTATTTTTGTAACCGGAAGGTTTTGGAGTCGAAGCTTTCGGATCCGGTACATTTTTTGGCTTCGGCGCCGATTTATCTTTTTGTCTTTGGGCACCGAAGGGCGTTTTTTTTGGTGCCAAGGCACCGGAAGGCGTAGTCTTTTCCTCGGAGCCGAGCCGAAGGCGGGGCGTCAGAGGGTAGATTTCGGTCTCGAATGGGCCCCATGGGCGGAGTGCCGACCGCTGCCTTTGGCTTGGGTAGTGTATGTTGTACAGGGGCAGGGGTGTCGAGATGGAATCGAGTCAACCGAGTCCTCTGCCCCCCGATATGATCTGAAGATCAGGCAAGTCTTCCTCAGAGACAAGTGGAGCCTCGTCCTCGGAGATATCTTCGTCCCCGGAGACGTCCTCTCAGACGATCTCCTCCTCAAAGATGGCCTCTGGTGCTGGTGCTGATCTCATTTCGTGTCGACGGGCCCTCCGATCCCGAATGGTCTTTTTCGATCAGAAGGAGGCACAGGCTGTGCAGGTCGACTCGTCGTGTTCCAGCAATAGACTGAGGTTGCAGACCTCGTGATGGTCGCTTTGAGGGAATTTTGCTCGACATACCGGGCATCTCTTGAATGAAGTTCTGTCCATGAGGCGTAGGCTGTACGGCCGATAGGCCCAACGGCCCGCGTCGACGCACCGGAATGTAGCTGGTGATGTCGAAAAAGTCTATTCAATGTCAAAAATGTTTATATAAAGTTTCACGCTTTGAAGTAGCTGAAAAAGTCTTTTCCAGCCGGAGCGGAAAACTTTCATCCGAACCCATTGGCGGAAAAAAACAATCTGAGGATGGAGTCGATGACCATGCGCAGTATTGTCCAAGGGAGGAGTCATCTATCTCGTGACTACAAAGACTTCTTCCAAGAAGACAACAACCTGCAATCATCCGAGCCCAACACCAGGAGGCGATCTATTGCTAAGTGTACGATCTGCAGCTCATATGCCTCGAACATTGTGTAACCTACATTAAATAAAAATGCACCGATGCCTGGCTGGATGGAAAGAAGAATCTGGGTCAGTATGACAGGCATTGTTTATAGTTAGACAGAATAAGCATGAATAGGCTGAAAATGGTACAGCATCTTTTGGATGAAAATTTCAGAAAGTGGCTTTTGAGAATAGAAGATCCCCTAAGAAAACCCATCCTTTCATACAAAAAACCGACAGCACTACTCTAAAGTTAGTGGTTATGATCTTCTGGCAGCCTTACAAGTTAAATTACTCTGGTGCTTATAGAGTTGGTTAGATTCCCAATTGCATTTGATGCACCACATGCATTTTGATTACTGAAATGCACCTCCACAAGGCAGGCAAATTAGGTTTATGATCAGCTGTTGTGGAAATAGGTTTAAAGTAGTGTAATACTGGTATTTAAAGTAGGATAGTAATTTCCAGCACTAGCAACGGCAGACAGGGAAAAGCACCCTAGTTCCAGCGGAAAGCCATATTTATATTGGGATTTGCCCAGTTTCATGAATCAGGAGGCACCCATAAAGCTGGCGCAATAAAAGTTAATACAACACAATGCTTAGCTGAGGGAAAACTGTTGCTATCTGAGCAAAAAATCAACATGGTGTCTGTCACTACAGAATATTCACAACCACCTCAATTCACAAGTCATTTATTATACGGAATTGAAGAGCTAACGGTAAAGATAAAAAAGATCGGAATTGCAAAAGTAAATGCACAACGGAAAATATAAGTCATTCCACAAAGAACTAGTAGGACTGACTTTGAAACCTTACTTATTCATTTGGATAGGTCTGGTTGTGTCAGCCACACCTTTCTTCATTTTAAACAAACTGAATTTATAAAAAAAACTGTGCATGAAGATTGCTAAAAGCGGTTTTCTATATCACTGTCTGCATCTTCCCATCTGCAGGTCTGCAGTACATCTACACATTTTACATTTTTTCAATTTTCAGCACACTGTTTCAGAAAGGTATGGTTCATGTGGGACAAGATCTTACCATTGGAAGAGGCATAAAGAGATTTTAGAGAACATCCGCTGATCTTCAGAGAAGGTAGTCTATTCCTTTCACAGTGGAGCACTTCAAGACTGTCCATTGCTGTTACATCCAGCTCATTGAGCTCGTTGTCCCGAACATCCAAGTGGGTCACATGAGGCAGGGCATCGGTACCATCCACCAATAATTCCTTTATTCTGTTCATTCTTAGTGAAATAAAACAGACCTTGGTAAAAAAATTGTTTTATAGTTTTTATACACTACCAAATCATTACACAAAAAGATGTTTTTCTACCATTAATTCCTTCTAATGTATTTCAAGTCTTTAAAAACAAGTGGAAGAAAAATACAACTGCACTCACTACACACACACAGCTCACTTCTGCTTTTGCTTACAAAAAGTAACTTGTTTATACCCATGGCTCTCAGAAACCCATTTGGAGTTGGTAGCTTACCACTTACAAGCAAGCTAACCTTATGGATCAGGATAGTCTAGCAATTTACTTAGCCCTAACAGTAGATCCTCTGGCATGTAGTTTATAAGATTTATTTTTTTACCCTCCTTTCTTTTATTTTTATTACCCTTTTATAGAAAAGCAGACAAATTTGAGTGTCCGAAGTGTAAGGGTGAACTGTTATTTCAAATATTAAGTGCTATGGGTCAATCATGGTAAGTCTCAGCCGGTCTGGGGAGAGGAAGGTATTTCCTCAAACACCATATTCCGAAAAAAAAGAAAAAATAATCCTGAGAGACTTATTGTGCGGAACACACCTCTAAATTCAGGACCAGAGGGATTTCAGTTAACACTCTAAACAATTAATGACGTTTGTGATAAGCTCAATATACAGGTCCAGAAACCTTTTTGTAACTAATTTGGATTGCGAAATATTTTATAAGTTTGCTACCATCAATGAGCAGGTTTAGAATTATTTCCCCTCAACTAGGAACACAACTTTTAAGTGCCTTCTGAATATTTCACTCATATCCTTTAACTTCAGAGGTTTGAATGCTACAGTTGTAGCAGTGCTGATTGGGCAAGAGCGTTGTGTGCACAGAGGGGTGGGGGGTGTTGTCTTGCATCGTTTTCCAGCTGGAGCATCCATGATACATCCGTTCTAGAATGTGGTTCTAGTTGTACAGAAAACAGAAATTCTTCTTTCAAGTCAAACAACTACTTCTGTGTGTCTGGCTTTATGGCCCTCCCAGTGCAACAGAATTCTGAAGCCTTCTTAAAAATTGTCAGATAGACCTTTTAGAGGTAAAACCACATTGGTCAAAGTACTTCACATTAATCTCCACATACAGAGCAGAGAGTTAAGGTTTATGCTATGACCTCCTTCAACATTTTAACAAAAGAAATTGAGCAATTGGAGGTCCCTTAAGGTAGTAGCTTGATTGTTTGCGAGTAATGACTTTTGAGGCCTATTGTGGATCTCTTACAATTAACTACACTCTAGTTGATATTTCTCTACCTTCATGCAACATCATTCACATTCGATAAATACTGCACTGAAAACTCACAGCGACAGAGACCTTCCTGACTTTCTCGGATGGCATTTTGCAATTGTTTGCACGATTAATACCCCCTGCTTTCAATATATCCAGGTTTACTCTAATTACTGCTAACATAAATAGGTCAATTACAAACATCCTTATTAAGGTCACTCGCTGATATCCTTAACTGCTTAAAATAATTTGGTAGCCTATTTTCCATTTAAGGCCCTCACTAGGAGCAGCCATGTAAATGTGATATTGTTTGCACCTGGAAAAAATGAGACTCTGAATTTACTGGGTGTAATAAATACCATCCTTTTGTGACATTTTGAAGAATAACTTTTAGATTTTGGCCCTTTTAGATGTTGGCCCTTATTGTACCAAAATCCACATGTTCCAGTAAAATATTTGGAATTTCCACTAACTTGACTGATAAATATCGGCAGGTGTGACCCGCTGCAATCACTAAGCCCATAACTGCGATATGTGCTTTAACCACAGTAAGCACACATAGCACAATTAACCGGGCTGCTGGTATTGCGAGCCTAAGTGTTTACTGAATTACTGTTAGAGGGCCTCCTCAAGCTTCCTCACCCTTTCCAGGACGTCTAATTATAAGACCTATTGATGTTTGTAGTCTAACACGTTGCCTCCTCCGGGGTCCTTTCCAAGATCCCAAAGTATAAGTTCATTGAGTTTACTAATAGTCCTCAATCATTTTCCTCCTAAACTTGAAAATTCTGCAGGTATCATTTAAGTACACGTGGTCTTTCTCAGAATGGACATTCAGTTATCAGAAGAAAGGTCTTTTTGGAATAAGGAATCTCAGATTGCAGTGTCAAAAGGCAACACCACTGCACTTCTTCATCTTAGCCTCAAACAATATACACGCCATCTCAAACACAAGTAGATGATGGACGGAGCACTGTAACTTTTCAGACACTCACCCCCAGTCACAGATCTGGGTTGAATCCATCATCATTCTTTAGCGCACTCCACCACATCAGTGCAGACCCAGCTATATGCAAATCAGTCTTGACCCTGTGCCTCATGGGAACAGTGCAAATTTACTTTTACCCACATTCCAGTAACTTCGCTTGCTCTGCCCCATCTCAATTGGTTTCTTACACAGAGGTACCTGTTGCCTCAACATTGTAACGTAAACGAAGACTATACAAATTTGGTAGCCCAAATATTTTGTAAAGCAGAATAAACTTAATATTGAGGGTCTGACCATGAAGATCACCAGCTATACCTTCATTGAACACTCTTCTGAAATATTCAATGTTATTTTGCACTTCACGATTATCCTTCCAGACCTGCTTTGGTTCACATGCATTACAGCTAAATATTTTAGACACTAAATAACACAATATCTCTTCCTGCACTGTCTTTTCATTCCCCTCTTAGTCTTAACCGATTCGCCGCGGGGCGTATTTGACACGAGCGGACAGTCAGGGGCATGGAAGGGGTTAAACTTCGAAGATGACTCTTATGAGATCCTAACTGACCCCTCCTTGAGCAACCCCAGGTCAATCCTTGGATATCTTAGCTCCCCAGGTTTCAATCCTACCCAATCCAAAGGCCTCAAAGGAGACAGTACATGATCTTCTGGGCAAGTGTAAGGAAATGTCTCATTTTGTATAGTCACCCCTAACGTTTTGGATTGATGCTGCTTTTTGTCGACTGAGAGTGCACTGAGGCCTGCAAAAAGACCTCAGTATCAGTGCCTTGAACTTAAAATATGCATGCTTGATTGGCTTCTGCCAAATTGGCATAAACTAACTTAATTGTAAGTCCCTAGTATGTGGTACCCAGGACCTGTAAGTAGGTGGTCGGCCCAGGTACTGCAGCGCTGCTTGTGCCACCCTAGATGAGAGAAAGGTAAAAAAACATGGCCCCCAGCATTGCTCAATTTATACAAAAAATAAAAATAATTCCAGGGTTCTTCCCAGGAGGCCACTGTAGCTTGCCATGCTGCCAATTATAGTAACGTGGTACAAAAGGGGGGTTAAACCCAGATCTGTTGACTGGGTGTGAGTGTTTGATTGGTTCAGATGCTCCGTCCATCACCACCCCCTTTTGTACCGCTTTGTTCGCCATAAGTTGGCAGGGTATGCTCCGACGTGAGTCCCTTGCTCACTTTGCCACTGGATTCAAGCAAGCCTGGCTGAAGACGGCTGAAATGCCAGAAACCGGTCCTAGGAAGCTTGAATCCGGTCCAGGGAAGGCATGGCTTGGCAGTTCGGGCTGGACTGTTCCCATGAGGCACAAGGTCAGACTGATTTGCATATGGCCATGTCTGAACTGGGGTGGCAGAGTGGGCTAAAGAACGGTGATGGATTAAACCCAGATCTGTTGACTGGGTGTGAGTGTTTGATTGGTTCAGATGCTCCGTTCATCACCACCCGCTTTTGTACCGCCAATGATAGTAACATCACAAATACTAACCATCACACTCCTACAAGGTTGACAATTCAAACTATTCTAGGCCCGAAAGCTATAAGAATGGCTTGGGTGGCAGGTAATAGTCACTTTTAACGTATATTAAATTAATGATGGACTGTTCTAAATTAGCCAAACAACGCCACCATGCGGCAGACTGTTACAAGTGCCTGAGTCAACAATAAAGTGCCGGGCCAAGCACCGGAAACTACCAGCTCAAATTAAGCACCGCCATTGCAGACTGGAAGAGCAGTTTTAAACCGCTCACTCAATGTTGAGACTTAAAACAATGGCAAAGCCCAATCCTCCCTTTATAATATTAATATAAGTCACCCCCCTCAGATAGGACTATTGCGACCAAAGGGAGGGTACTGTACATTAGAAAGCAACAGTAAAAACTTGCAATTGTCATTTGTACGGAGGAAAAGGCTAGTAATTGGCAAGTGCAGAGTGCTGGTTGACATCTCAGCCCTGCTAAACCGGACTAGGACAACAAAAGTTAGCCCTATAAGGTATCAAACAACTAGTTATATTAAGCCCGACTTCGTGCTGATGTCAAAATGTATGCAATATGTTGTGGTGTGCCATTTTTAAAATGTTGCCACTTTGCTGCACAAAGTTTCCTGTGCCAATTCATGATTGCAAACGGGGTCTGTCCCCTAGACCGCTTTTAGCCCTCCTTGGAGACGTGTAAATAACTTCCAGGAAAGGACACAACAGAAGACTGCAGGAAGTCACATGGGAGTTGGCCCAAAAGGCGATATTGGAAGAGAAAATTGCTTCTGAAGGGAAAATAGCAAACACTTGGGAGAGGGGCAGCTCTATTTTTTAGGTAGACAGGCTAGCACTAGTGACAGAGCGGTGAAGCCAGATGTTAAACAGAATTTTCAGGGGCGAGTAGATCCCTTTTTAGCCACATCTCTGATTTGGGCTATGGAGCTTTGCACATCGGGAGAAGGGTTCTGTCATGCTGGGGGTAGGCAGAATGGAGCCTTCTCGGAAAGCCAGATGGCACGCTTCACTGGAAGTAGTCATCAGGAAGAGTTACCCATTGGTTAGTGACTACGAGCTTCTCAGAATGGGATTTTCTGAGCATAAGAGTTACCCATTGGTTAGTGACTACGAGCTTCTCAGAATGGGATTTTCTGAGCATAAAAAGGAACTCCTGGCACCCAGAACTCAGATCTAGTCGGATTGGAGAAGAGGGCTGAATAGAGAGAGGCTGCATCAACATGGACTGCACCTGCAAAGAAAAGGACTGTGCCTGCTGTGTTCTGCTTGTGGAGAAGTTGACTCCTGAGCCCAGCCGAGGCAAGATACTCCAAGGGTCTGTTGGTTGAACTATTTGCAACACAGGACCACAACAGCAGAAGAAGCCTGCTGGGGTGAGTTGGTAGCCAAGATTCCTGGACCTTCTCATCGCTGCCATGCAGCCCAGGGGACCAGGACCAGATGCTCAAATGATGCCCCCGAATCTGCTGGACCCGGGGAGGCGGGGGGGAGGTCATTGGAATGCAGCTATATCGCCCAAAAGGCAACCACCAATGAAACTGCTGCACTGGGCGAATGGACTTCCTCCATGATTGAAAGGACTTTGATGATGCAGACCCCTGTGCTCAAGATTGCATCACCAAGCCCGTGGACCGAGGAGTAGCCCCAGAAGACCCCCATCAACAGCACAGCATCTTCAGCATCCTGTGTCCCTTGCATCGGGACCACTCCATAGAAGTCAGTGGCAAGGAGCCACTGATGCTTGAACTGAAGACTGCTATTCTCAGGGAGGTAACTGTTTCTGTGGCCCTTGCTGGTCCCCCTGACTGCCTCCCTGCTGGAGTTAGTCGACTAAAGTAACTCAGAGTAACTGTGTTGATACGGAAGTTTTTCTTGAAATTCGTTGAACTTGCAAATGCTTGTTCATGGTTAAGTAAAAAGCTGTGATTTACTATACCTTGTAAATAAAGTATCTTCAGAACCCTCCAGTGGATCTTTTATCGTTTTGGTGTCTAAAATTAAATAAAAATTCACTCTATTTTTATAAATTGGTGTCAGATTTCTTAAGTGTCTCATTTTTTTCATCAATTGTGTTGGTGTTGTTTAAATGCTTTACATTTGCTCCTTTATATAAACTTGAATGCTCAGAGCCACAGCTACCTAGGGTTGAACTATGATTAAATAAACAAACCCCGACTGGTCCTAAAGGGGTTGCTAGTGTCTTACACAGTGAAGTTACACAACCACACCATATAATACACCTAGTTTCCTCACAGCAAGAATGTGTTTAATTTGTAACTGGCTCTCACTCCCATTAAACTTAACAAATGTTATGTTATGTTATATGCTGTTTTATACCGCGCTCAATTACTACCGGAGTATCCTTGTGCGAATAGACCGCTGGGGAACCCGTCCTGGCTTTCCCTGTGAGATGGTCCCTACTGGGTATCTCCAAGGTAAAACCAGGCATCCCCGGCGTATGTGGGGGGCCGTTGTGGAGATGAGGCAAGCTAATGCCCAAAGTTGCCGAGTGTGATCCCTGGTTAGAGTAGGCACCGAGGTGAGAATTATCGAGTCCGCTGACCCTGGTCCACAACCCTGCCGCATCGGGAATTGAACCCTGGTCCCGGGCCGTCCTCTGCTCCCGGGTCTGCCGCCTCTAACCAGTGAGCCACACTACTCCATTGACTGGACTTATTTATGTACTGGATGCACGTCAGAAACACAAACATGTGCCGTTAGATCAAATTAGACCATTATTAGTTTTTTTTTGGCTAATACTATTGATTTATCTAAATAAACACCATTGTGATTTCTTGCCTTCAAAATTATTCCTTGTGGAATTTTCTCAACAGGAGAGGTGTGCAGTTTCTACCGCAAAGAAAAATGGGGCCTTACAATGCTACAAACTACTTTATCCAAGTTTCTAAACAATTCTCAGTGTTGCTTCCCTTCAGTCTCTCCAACAAAATCACTATTCTCGGATTACTTCGTAAATAGCAGTCCGCATCCTCTGCTTCATGCTCAAGGTTTGTGCTATGTATACCAGGATGCTGCAATGTATGCGTCTCCTACTGCAGCATCCTACTGCACAACAGACACTCTGCCTTCCAACTCTGTCGTAGTCTCGGAAGGTATTGCCATTTACTGGTAGATTTACATTTAGTTCTTTCATGTTGCCCCACACAATGTTTTGAGAGTAATTCATCATTAAAATGACTGTAATAAATATTGCCTCCACATATTAACTCCATCAGTTTCTTTGCATTCTCCTTCTCCCATGCCAGCCCCACCCTACCCCCATATATCCCTACACTCAGAGTCTCCTGAAAAGCTAAGCTAGTTTCACCACTGTCTACCTTATTCATGTTTTCAATTATTTATCAATAACTCAAGAAATAGTTATTATTTAAGTAGAGGTGTTCTCTCCCTCTGTGAACCTTGAATTATTCCGTACTGTACCTGCCATCATAGGTGGAGGCATCTAGTCACCTAGTGGCATCAAAGCTATCTCTTTTGACTGCTTTGCTGTTACAGGATCATTAACTCAGGGGCATAAATAAGCAATATATAAATGAAAAGTGGATTTAAATCTAGCATATACGTTTTAAAACGTGAACAAGGAAAATATGTTACTTTGTCAATGGGGATAATTGTTTTTCAAACCACTTGAGAACAAGAAAGGGACAACTGTGGCAGCAGCCCAAAGCATATAAAAAGCAGTACACAGACAGAACTTGCACTGTATTTATAGTAAAGGGCAGCGTCAGCAAATCTTGCTTCTATGTCAGCTGGTGTGCAAAACCTAGGAAGTGGCGGAAGCAGCAACAGTGGCAAATGAAAAAGTTAGTGAGGAAGTGAGTAAGTGAGTAAGTGAAGGGAGGCAGGACAGACAGGTGAGGGTGTCATAAGGGACACAAAAAAGTTTATTTGATACGCAAGAATGAAAGGAGGAAAGATCAATGAAGACAGACCAATGGAAGTAGAGGGCTAACTTAAAGTTCATGTAAGCATATGATATACATATTTTTTGTAAAATCAAAAGGTCTTGGCTCATTTCCAACCTAAAAAAAACAAAGCAATTTGGGATACTGGCCTTTGAGTAGAGAAAGGCAAAACAAAACAGAAGGATATGAGGTATCCCTCTGTGCAGAGGCAACAGACAACTAAAGAATGCAATTAATGGGCTCAATGTAAATGAGCCAGCAGTGAAATGGAAAATTAAACAGAAATGTACTCATATTGCGGATACCCGATGTCAAGAGAAGTTAAAACAGAAGTCTAGTCTAGCCTAGCCTTCTCGTGCCAGTTTTTCTTGCATGATACAAATACCCAAGAACGCAATCTGCCTTTCAAATCTTGGACTGCGTCTGCATCACACTAAGACAACACAACCATTGTAGAAAAGAGTAAAAGGTAGCATACTTCAGAGTTTCCCAATTGTGCTCAACGGGAATCAGCAGAATAACTTGGCATGGTGTTTACTCTTTTACGTACGGGACGAGCTGAAAGATTGTTTTTGCCCTTTCTGCTTATTTCAAGGCAAATATTTGCTTCCACAGTCCTCAACGTGATATAAAAAAATAACAGTTATGCTGTGAATCTGTGCATTAGGTTCTTCAACGTTCAACAACCTGAAAAATATACTGAACTGAGAAGACAGAGAAAAATTATTCTCAATAAACCAGTACGGATAAACACATCCAAGTTCTGTTACCATCAGAAGCAACAATTTTAAAACATAATTTCTCGATTTAGTGAAGCTTTAAGCATCTCTAGAAATATGGAATATGCACTCTGCCATCAAATTAATTTACCCAGCAATGACACTAGATATGCCATCATGTTAACAGTAAAGCTAGGGTGAAAGGTCTCCGGAGAGCCGAGGATTTAGCCTTGTAAATATGTACCTTAAGTCCACATGTTTAATGTGTGGCATTCTCCTCAAGGATTGGAGCCGGAGCGTGTCCATAGAGTTCCCAGCCATGCATAGTTTGTCCATGGAAGTCAGGTTCTCCAGCACCACTGGGACGTCCGTGAACTCGTTAAAAGAGAGGCCCAAGTAACCGAGCTGATGCATAGTCTCAAGTTCTTCTGGAAGCGTCTCTAGGCAATTCCCATCGAGCAGAAATGTCTGCAAACTGCAAAAAAGGAAAGGGGTGGATGAAGACAAAAGGAACACAATAGCTGTGGACAGCAACCTCCCGAGCCAACAGCAGCTGTGAAACCGGCAATGATACACAAGGCTCACAGAATGGAAAAGGGCAACACGAGCAAGAAGCAAGATGCAATATTTGGCACAACATTTGCAAAGTCGCATTGATACCCTGTGTGGCACAGAGAGAATTCACTTCCCACTATTGCAGAAAAAGGCATTATACCAAACTGTGCCTGCCTGTGGAGAAAACCAAATCAAGTTACTGTTTAAAGTAAAGGACTTTCAATGATTCAGTTCAAACTACAGCTTACAAGGACGCGGCGACTATGGTATGCTCAACCTTCACATTAGTCAAAGCTGGAGCCATCAACCATGCAGCAGTGCGAAATGACCCAGTTTTCCCAAGCATCAGAATCTCATGCACTATTAAGAATAGAACTGCAGCAACACAATGTACATAGCTTACGTTAATGGTGCCCTGAGACCGTACCTTACCTCAAGCTGCCACTGCACTAATGAGATGCATTTAGGGAGCTCTAGTGCCATTCAACTCGAAGGACAAGGCCTGTATTTGCTCTAACAGACCAACCTCAATGTTCGTCTGTAAAAGCAAATTCAGTCACTGAAACCGTAGGAAAAAGAAGAAAGTGGGAGATGTGGTGGTTGAGTGCGTGTTTCATAGATGGCCAGTAAAAATGGCTCAAAGCAAGGTAGATGCATACTCCCACCTCAAAGGCCTAACACAGGGCAAGTAAACGAAGGAGATTTAACCTCACTACACCAAACAAAAGAACCAGCATTAGGTTCTAGACAGACGCACTGAGAACAAAGGGGTTCTAAGCAGGGACAGACAACCTGACGTTTCAAATACTGAAAAAGAAATTTGATTGTGATGAATTGTTTTCGTTTTGTATGAAACACCCTCTACCACACGCTGCTCCATGCACATTGGTAGTACTAGTATCCTGGGTCTGTCCTTGGATGGTATCCCTAGCTCCCTTAGGCAAATGGGATAATCAATACCTTCTTAAATATTAGATTGAACACTATAGGGCAGACTTCATTCACAGTGCCAAGTGTTGTAGATTTTGGTTCCTGTTCCAAATGATTTACAACTTAGAGGAACTTTTGGAAGTGATACATCCTTTGCAGAAATCCAAATGCCACGATACATCAGTTCATTGGAAAAATTCACATCATAAAAGTCACTGAGACTTTACCCTCTGGCTGCTACCGTCACGCCCCTGCTCTAGTTCAGAAATGAGGAGAGTAGACGAAAAAGGCATCCATGCCACAGCTAAAGTTTCTAGGTTAATTGCCAAATTATTAGGTTAATGCATTTCGAGACAGAAAGAAAGGGAGGAGAGTAAAAGGTTATCGGAACCCGTGATGCAGGTCAGATGTGACCAGGAAAACAGGAGAGCGCTAAGCAAATCGTGTTATCTCTTTCCTCCAGCAGAACCACAATGATAACCATAATCCTGCTACAAGTTCCAATCACAAGCATAGTGGTGTGCGGCTACCCAAAAAATGACTAAAGAGTAAAGCATCCATCATTCAACTAAGATTATGTAGCGAGCATTACAGGATGTTTCAATCTTAGACAAGTTCCTACACAACTTACAGTTGACTCTAAACGGTTCATCACACTTTTACCATAACCTTTTTCAAGAAGCAGGGGCATAAGATCAGATGGTACTATCAAACAACTACAACACCTCCCTAAAAACATGATCATTAAAGAGAAACTGCTCGGTGTCCAGGGATATCATTTTGACAGTCCTATGTTCCCTGACAGACAGAAATCAATATTTATGAGCAACAGAGGGTGATTCATGGATCTAGAACAAGAAACAAACTTTAGTGCCTCAATGCTCAGAGACTGAACGGTAAGCAGACCAGAACTTATACAGACAACATAGATGTTTTCTTCAAAGAATACAAATATGTCTGGGGAACCTAACCTATGGGAAAGGAATATGCTACCTACCAGTATGCATCTGTTCTTGGCATGTAGGGCTGCTGACATTCATATCTATGCATAGATAGCCGCCTAGTGTTGGGTCCGGATGATTGCACATTGTTGCCCTGGAAGAGTCTTCGAAGTATCACGAGATAGGTGGCTCCTCCCCTGGACTACAGTGTGCATGGGCATCCTCTCCATCCTCAGATTGTTTTTCGCCATTTTGGCAGAGATGGAGTTTAATACAGTAAGTGATGACCATGCCTGAGAATGATTCTGAGCTCTACATCTGCGACAGGCACCGGGGAGGAGGGGGGGCGATATGAATGTCAGCAACCCTACATGCCAAGAACAGATGCATACTGGTAAGTAGCATTTTCCATTCGAGGCATGTGGGCTGCTGAATTCATATCTGTGCATAGAATAAACAGCAGTTACCTCCTTAGCGGTGGTTGCCCGTGCCAGCTGCAGCAGTCTGAAAAAGGGTTTTGAGATCAGCCTGTCCTACAGCAGCTTGCTATTTGGAGAGTACATCTACGCAGTAGCGTTTGGTAAATGTATGTATGGTGGTCCATGTGGCTGCTCTATATATATCCTCTAGGGGAATGTTACCTAGGAAAGCCATGGATGCCCCTAACTTGCGTGTGGAATGCGCTCTTGGGGGAACTGTTAATGTGCGTTTAGCTTTTTGATAACAGATTTGTATGCACTTAACAATCCATCTGGCTATACCGGATTTGGAAATGGGGTTGCCTTTGTGTTGTGGAGAGAAGGCAACAAACAGCTGCTTGGTCTTTCTGAAATCTTTTGTCCTGTCGCTGAAATACAGGAGAGCTCTTTTAACATCTAAGGTTTGCAGTGCTCGCTCTGCCACAGAATCTGGATTGGGGAAGAAAACTGGCAGTTCAATGTTTTGATTAATGTGGAACTGCGACACCACTTTCGGCATGAATTTAGGGTTGGTTCGTAGCACTACCCTATTAGCATGAATTTGTAAGAAAGGCTCTTGAATAGTTAGGGCTTGAAGCTCACTAACTCTCCGTAGCAATGTGATGGATACCAGAAAAGCCACTTTCCATGTGAGAAACTGTATTTCACAAAAGTGCAGGGGTTCAAAGGGTGGACCCATTAGTCTGGTGAGAACCACGTTTAGATTCCAGACAGGTGATGGAGGGTGCCTGGGAGGGATCAATCTTGAGTCCTTCCAGAAAGGCTTTAATGGCAGGCACCCTGAAAAGGGAAAGATGCTGCCTGTTAGCCAAACTATGACCTCAGGAGCAATATCGCAAGGCTCAACTGTTGTGGATCTGGGTGCTGAATGTCTCCATGGCTCTGAGTGGGGAGACTGGGCGTGAGGCGCAGCCTTTTGTGGGGCACCACTGAAAGTTCTAGGAACGTGGTGTACCAGGCCTGCCGTGCCCACGTTGGAGCAACCAGGATGAGCGTCATGGAGTGCTGTTGCAGTTTGCGTGCCACCAGCGGTATGAGTGGTGCTGGAGGAAAAGCGTACGCAAATCTGCCTGACCAGATCATCCATATCGCATTGCCCTGAGACTGCGGGTGTGGGAACCTGGCGGCGAAGGTTTGGCATTTTGTGTTTTCCTGTGTGGCGAATAGGTCGATCTCTGGATGACTCCACTGCTGGAAATATGGTTGGAGTACTGAGGGATGTATCTCCCACTCGTGCATCTGGTGGCTGTGCCTGCTGAGCAGGTCCGCCATCTGGTTGTTTTTACCTGGGAGATGTTCTGCCATGAGGAACATGTTCCTCTGGATCGCCCACTTCCACATGCTCTGGGCTAGATGAGATAGTTGCGGAGAGTGTGTGCCTCCCTGCTTCTGGATGTAATACATTGCAGTCATGGTGTCCGTCCGGATCAGCACGACTTTGTTGCACAGATGCAATTTGAATGCCTTCATCGCCATGAAGATTGCCATCAGCTCCAACAGATTGATATGCATCTTTTGCTGCTGCGTCGTCCATAGTCCGTGCACGGTATAATGGAGGACATGCGCTCCCCAGCCCTGGAGAGATGCGTCCGTTGTCAGCACTATTTGTGGGACAGGCTCTTGGAACGGTCGTCCCCTGCAAAGGTTTTGTGTGTTCCACCAATGCAGAGAGTTGTATGCACGACCGGTCACCAACACTAGGTCTTTCAGATGCCCATGAGCCTGGTCCTGAAGCGGACGCATGTGTAGCCTCGCGTGCGGGACTATGAAGATGCAGGAGGCCATCATACCGATCAGCTGCATGAATACCTGCGCTGGGAGCAAGTGCTGGGGCCTGAATTTCTGGATTAGCAACTGCATGCTGTTGACTCTGGCAGAGTTTGGCTGCGCTGTTGCTGTTAGAGTGTTTAATGTTGCACCTAGGTACTGTTGTACATGAGCGGGCTGAAGGTGTGACTTTGGGTAATTCAATGAGAATCCTAGACTGTGTAGGAGGTGAATTGTGCGTGACATGTGGCTGGCACACTGCTGGGCTGACTTTGCTTGGACAAGCCAGTCGTCCAGGTAGGGATAGACATGGATGTGTTGTCTCCGAAGGTGCGCAGCCACAGTCGCTAAGCACTTGGTGAACACCCTGGGGGCAGTGGTGACCCCGAAAGACAGGACCTTGAACTGGTAATGCTGGTTGTGGACGGTGAACCTGAGATACCTCCTGTGACCTGGGTGGATGGGAATGTGGAAATATGCATCTTTTAGATCTAGGGTTGCCAGGAAGTCTCCCTGACTGAGCAATGGTAGGACTTGCTGTAAAGTCAACATATGAAAATGTTCTGACAAGATGTACTGGTTCAGGGGTCTGAGGTCTAGAATGGGCCGCAGGGAACCGTCCTTTTTTGGGATTAAGAAGTACAGAGAGTACACCCCTGTATCTTGCTGTTCTAAAGGCACAAGTTCTATTGCCCCTTTTTGCAGCATGGAGAGTACTTCTTGCTGAAACAAGTGCATGTGCTCTGCGGACATAGGACGGTGCCTTGGGGGTATGTTGGGGGGAGTGGAGGTTAGTTCCAGACAATAGCCGTATTGGATAAGTTGTCTCACCCACCTGTCTGTAGTGATGCCATCCCAAACCGGCAGGAACTGCTGGAGTCTTCCCCCGACCGGTGTTAAATGGTCTGGGGGCAGTGACAAGGCGTCACTGTTTGTTGGGGGCAGAGGATCTGGCACTGTATTTCCACGTCCTCTGCCTTTGGTGCTGTTTCCACGATATCCACCCCTGTTATTTTTGTGATAGGTGGTCTGCGTGCTCCCCTTGTTGTACTGGGCTTGCTGTAATGCATGACCTCTAGAAGCTCCCCTGTTACCGGAGCGACGAAAGGAACTGCCCCTGAACTGCTGTGACTGCAGAGCCCCCATGGATTTTGCCGTCAGTGTCTTTCTTAATTTTCTCAAGGGTAGTGTCTACATCAGGGCCAAAGAGAAAGTCAGGGTTAACAGGCTGATTGAGCAAAGTTGTTTGGATTTCTGGTTTGAAACCTGAGATGCGGAGCCAGGCATGACGTCTCAGCATTACGCTAGTGTTGATGGCTCTAGCTGCTGTGTCTGCTGCATCGAGTGCACACTTGATGGATGCATTTGAAATCAACTTTCCTTCCTGTATCAGCATTTCTGCTCCATCTTTGTAAGCATCAGGCAGGTGTTGCATCAGCTGTTCTAGCGTGTCGTAGTGAGCCCTATCATATCTGGCTAATAGGGCCTGTGTATTTGAGATCCTCCAAATATTAGCCGCTTGAGCTGCCACCCGTTTACCAGAAGCCTCTAAGATTTTGGATTCTTTGTCCGGAGGAGGAGCATCACCACTTGTCTGAGAGTTTGCTCTCTTGCGAGCATTAGCCACTACTAGGGAGTCCAATGGGAGTTGGCCCTTGATGTACATAGGGTCCACAGGCGCAGGCCTATACTTTCTTTCAATCCTTGGGTTTGTAACCCTTGCCCTTGTGGGTTCCTTGAAAATGTCAGTAGCATGTTTGAGGACACCCTTTAGCATAGGCAGTGTTTTTACCGATCTTTCTGAGGTGGAGAAAGTATCGAAGAAAAAGTCCTCCTCCACTGGCTCTGCGTGCATGTCAACATCATGGTTGAGGGCTGCTCTTTCAATTAAGGCATTAAAAGCCGCCGTGTCTTCAGTAGGCGAGGTTTTGACACTATAAGACTGAGTGTCGGGCGTAGTGTGGGGATCATCAGGGTCAGCAGGGTCAGTCCAGTGTTGAGACTCCCCTTGATCAGCGTCTGTATTGTAAATGAATCCCATATGACTATAATCATCTCCCACTTCCTCGTCGCTGCGTGTGGGAGAATCGGCACCATGTTGTGTATAGGACTGAACATGTTCAAAGAGAACAGGTGAGGTTGCAGAGTCCTTTTTAGGTCTCGCCCTGGAATTCGCATCCGAAGGATGCGTCCAGGGTCGGAGACTTATAGCTGCCTGACACCGGGGAATGAGGGACAAGAAACTGTGACGAGCTTATCCTGGCTGGATTGAGCTGCGTGCACGCGCGTCAACATTCACGCATGCGCACATCACAGCCACACGCATACACAGCACTCACGCATGCGCACATACACACGCATACACAGGCACACCCCCGTCACCTACACGCATACACAGAGACCCCTCCACACACACCAGCCCCTCTCCTCTCGGCTCCACACACACGCACACGCATTTACACTTACACAGACACGCAGGCACCCAGACAGGCAACCCCCCCCCCTCCCCCCTCCTCACACACACGCATACACACAGACTCCAGGACACATACACACACACATGCACGCTCACACACATACACAGCCCGCCGCCGCGTGCGCGCGCGCACACAGATGCCCCCCCACCCCCCCACCCCCACCCACACACACAAGGCGAAGCCCCACTCACCGGCTTCCTCAGTGCAGCGGCTCCCACCGGCAGCAAGACTCTTCTTCGGCACCGGGGCGCAGGGTAGGCTCCTGCCTGCTCCGGTGCTCCAAACAATCGCGGCTCTTCCGTGGGAGGCGGGGTAGGCTCCCGCCCTCCTACTTCCGGTTGTCCCGCCCGGCCTGCCTGACTTCCTGGTCGCAGGCCGGCGCAAAACGCTGAAGAGTGCTTGTTTGGATTTAGAATAAGCCCCCGCCCCCGTGTTCTGGGAAACTGCGTGTTTTTTAGGTCGGTTCGAGTTCCTGACGGTGAGGGAGAAGCAGAAGCAGCCTCGAATACAGATTTCCAGTGTTCGGCAGATTAAAGGCCCCCGGTGCATTGTTCGAATACCACGAGATTAGTTTCCAAGGAGACGGATGTCCGTTGCTATAGGCACCGGGGGCCAGGAATTAGGATTGTGGTTTTTTTTTTCATCTTGATCACGCAAACCGGTTGCTCACGCTCCACAATTTAAGCGTCCGTTTACAAAACCCGACAGGAAAGCTGAAGAGCGGATTGCTTCCTGGAATTTATTTTCCTCTCCCGCCACTCGTTTCCATGTACACAGCGTTTGGTATTAACCCCCCACCCCCCAACCAAAGTCGCTCCTCTTTCTTTTTTGTTGGGGCCGAATACCTGAGTGGGTCTGTACTTTTCAACAGTATTATGCGCACACATACCATTTTTGTAAACAAGTCCAACTGCCCTTGGAAAATCCTTTCCATCATACCCTACTGATCGCAAATCCGAGAGATTTCGGCTCTTAACCAAGGTATAAGCAGAGATTGTGGGTCCATATCTTCAGAATATGAGACCCATCGACATGCTTGAGCCGCAAGGACCGAAAGTGAATGCATATTGATTGTAACTACAGTTTATTAAAACTTACAATAAAATAATGCTCGTTACAATAAAAAACACAGTAAAAGAGCTATTTAGTCTCGTGTTAAGATCACATAGCAGACATCGTTCCCTGTTTAAACACAATGCTAATTCGATAGCATTATTGCTGAATCCGTGCTCAGTCAAGAGGAGCGTGCTAGGTGCATTGTTCCATGCCAATAAGAACATGAAGTAGAGTGCGGAAAAAGTGTGTGGTGCATGTTTTAAAATGAGCAGAAATAGGGCTGGGGCAGGAACAGGACTGATCATTAAATAGGGCTCAGAGACGACGAAAAGTGCATGTTATAACATCAGAAGTTAAACACATGAGAGCTGTTGGACCGTGGCCGTGGTTTGTAGAATAATGAAGTTGCTTGTTGGCGAGGAAAGGCATGAATAATGAAGAGAAAACTGAACCACCGTCATAAAAGGCCCAGAACCGTTATGCACTCGGAATACGGCAAACGTGGACAGTGACTTGGCGTGCGTGCTCTGCGGTGCCAGCGCGGTCAGGGCACAGTTATCAGGTACCCCTATTCTGTGATGCCAGCAAGGTCAATTTTGATTCAGCAAAGGTCATACATTTTGGGAATTTCCCAAAGCATAAGATCTTCTTGAAGTGAGGCTATAATACCTTCGTACATGTGCGGGTTCCGGCTGTTTCAAGAACACTCTCTTCTCGGACGGGGCAAGTGCAGATATGGCAAATATCTATCTTTGGGTAGTGGCAGAGCCGGCAAGCGGTCCCGCCGGCATTCCGGCTTCTCCAGGCCAGGAGATTGCATGCAGTGTGAAGAAGCTGCCTTATCGACAATTCAACAGTCTGAGTTTCGCCTTTAGACTAACAGTGAGTGCAGAGTGCGTGCAGAAACAGTGAGTGCAGAGTGCATGCAGAGTGAGTGCAGAGTGACAGTGAGTGCGGAGTGACAGTGAGTGCGGAGTGACAGTGAGTGCGGAGTGACAGTGAGTGCGGAGTGACAGTGAGTGCGGAGTGACAGTGAGTGCGGAGTGACAGTGAGTGCTGAGTGACAGTGAGTGCTGAGTGACAGTGAGTGCGGAGTGACAGTGAGTGCGGAGTGACAGTGAGTGCAGAGTGAGTGCAGAGTGACAGTGAGTGCGGAGTGACAGTGAGTGCGGAGTGACAGTGAGTGCGGAGTGACAGTGAGTGCAGAGTGACAGTGAGTGCAGAGTGACAGTGAGTGCAGAGTGACAGTGAGTGCAGAGTGACAGTGAGTGCAGAGTGACAGTGAGTGCAGAGTGCGTGCAGAGTGACAGTGAGTGCAGAGTGCGTGCAGAGTGACAGTGAGTGCAGAGTGAGTGCAGAGTGAGTGCAGAGTGAGTGCAGAGTGACAGTGAGTGCAGATTGACAGTGAGTGCAGAGTGACAGTGAGTGCAGAGTGACAGTGAGTGCAGAGTGACAGTGAGTGCAGAGTGACAGTGAGTGCAGAGTGACAGTGAGTGCAGAGTGACAGTGAGTGCAGAGTGACAGTGAGTGCAGAGTGACAGTGAGTGCAGAGTGACAGTGAGTGCAGAGTGCGTGCAGAGTGACAGTGAGTGCAGAGTGCGTGCAGAGTGACAGTGAGTGCAGAGTGAGTGCAGAGTGAGTGCAGAGTGACAGTGAGTGCAGAGTGACAGTGAGTGCAGAGTGCGTGCAGAAACAGTGAGTGCAGAGTGACAGTGAGTGCGGAGTGACAGTGAGTGCAGAGTGAGTGCAGAGTGACAGTGAGTGCGGAGTGACAGTGAGTGCAGAGTGACAGTGAGTGCAGAGTGACAGTGAGTGCAGAGTGACAGTGAGTGCAGAGTGACAGTGAGTGCAGAGTGACAGTGAGTGCAGAGTGACAGTGAGTGCAGAGTGCGTGCAGAGTGACAGTGAGTGCAGAGTGACAGTGAGTGCAGAGTGACAGTGAGTGCAGAGTGACAGTGAGTGCAGAGTGAGTGCAGAGTGACAGTGAGTGCAGAGTGAGTGCAGAGTGACAGTGAGTGCAGAGTGAGTGCAGAGTGACAGTGAGTGCAGAGTGCGTGCAGAGTGACAGTGAGTGCAGAGTGACAGTGAGTGCAGAGTGACAGTGAGTACAGTCACTCAGCACCACCACATTATCACTCAGAACCACCACAGCATCACTCAGAACCACCACAGCACCACTCAGCACCACCACAGCATCACTCAGCACCACCACAGCACCACCATAGCACCACTCAGCATCACCACAGCCCCATTCAGCACCACCACAGCATCACTCAGCACCACCACAGCACAAATATGTTCTCTCAATGTTTCAAGCTTTATTACAAATGTCACAAAAAGATGTTAATATTTCACTTCTGTTCTTGGATTTTGTTACAATAAAATACACTGAACATAATCTTCACAAAAGTTATTTACAAAAGTTTAAGCTATTGCCATTATAAATTACAATCACTTTTATTAAGTATTAAAAAAAATTAAAAGCCATTGTTATTTGTAATATCAATACATCTAAGTCACGTAAATACAAATGTTGCATTACAAATGCTATAGGTGTCACATTTGCGAAAGTTATAACTATTGGCATTGTAAATGACAAAGCTATTAATTTAGCTATTTTCAAAACCAACACATAAATGAAGATTTGGTGAATTTCCATTAAAATATTTGACTTTTTTACTAAGATATTATTATACTGTTTTATGCAAACAAAATTTAGATACTGCATAAATAACTTTAATAAAACATATTTTAAATGTAGCTTTTTATGTAAAAAAAAACTATAGCATAAAGCAAAAAACAATTGCCATTTACAATGCTAATAGCTCAAACTTAAATAATGCGAGACCTATTGCATTGCAAATGCTTGTTCTTTTTGAGGGGGATTTTATAGGACTCCAAAGGATGTTCTGGTGCGATTTTCCTTTTGTGAATGGTGAGTCTGCCAGAATCTGAGTCGATGAAGAGCTTCGACTGATTGTCATACGAGGGTGCCTGGAACATTACCTCCTCCGGAATGGACTGAGATTTAGAAGGTCCCGATACCTTTTTGGAGGGTTCGGCGCTCCTTTGTGGCTCGAGCGTTTTGGGTCGAGCGGTCGGGGGAGGTCCGTATTTAATTGGTGGTGGAGGCACCGGAGACGAACCGGCCGCCTTAGGGATCGATGTCATCTTTGATCCGATTGGCTTCGATGTATCAACAGCATGCTTCCGGCCTTGCGTCGACTCAAGCTGATGGTGCACAGCAGGTTCGGTCATGGTCTTCGACGCGACCTGCTGCTTCGGGTCTGGTTTGGTCTTCGACTCGAGGGCCTTACTGAATAGAGTCTTTGAGGCTGCAAGCGTCGGTTCGACAGTCTTTTTAGCCTGGAGACCTTTGGCAGTGTCGCCATGTTTGGACGTCGACGTCGCCAGGCTGACGTGCTTGACCGTCGAGACTGGCTTCGGCGCCCCGCTCTTGGGGTCGGCGCCGCCTTGTGGCCCCGAAGGGTCGATGACGTTAGTAGACTTGACTGGAGCCGAGGAGCTCGAGGGCGTCGATCCGAGGACTGCTTTCACCAGTTTCGGTTTCGATTTTGCCTCTGTTGGTTTCGATTTTTGTAGATCGACCGATGGTGCCGTAGACGTATTCTTAGCCGGGCCTTGACGCGGGGCTATAGAATGTAACTTAGGATCTCGGCTAAGGCCTTCCGGCGATGCCTCGACCTAAGTCTTAGAGAGTACTGTGTCAATATTAGGCCCCACGATTGTGGGTGGGCCTTGCTCATCGCTCGAGTTGTCATCGACGGCTCCGATGGCCTCTGCGTCGTCTCCTACCTCGACGACGTCTTCTTCATGGACGTAGTCTTCATCGTCGTCCATACCGAAGGTAGAATCTCGCTCCGACTCCGGGTCTGACTGCTGGTCAGGAACCTCTTCATAGACTCCTTCATCGTCATCGGCTTCGAAGATATTGTCCGGGTCAGGCCTCCCCTTTTGCGCCGACTGTCGCGCGGCGCGTCGAACTTGAAGCGTCTTCTTCGACCGGAACTTTGAACAGACCATACAGCTGGCCTTGTCGTGGTCCGGGGACAAACATTTATTGCACAGTGGGTGCACATCAATTTGAGGGTACTTAGAGTTGCAGACGGGGCATCTCTTGAACGGGCTCCGTTCCATCGTCGTCGAAGTTGGGGCCTGGTGTCGAAAATGCTAACGGCCTTCGACGTCCTGTTCGAAGAACTGGATGAAGTATAGGCACCGAACGAGACAATACCGACGCCCCGAAGGCCTTTTGGCCTTGCGCAAAGAGTTTTTGTCGATTCCAAACTTGAGTCAAGAAAGTACATCCGAACCCAATGGCGGAAAAAAACAATCTGAGGATGGAGAGGATGCCCATGCGCACTGTAGTCCAGGGGAGGAGCCACCTATCTTGTGATACTTCGAAGACTCTTCCAGGACAACAATGTGCAATCATCCGGACCCAACACTAGGTGGTGATCTATGCACAGATATGAATTCAGCAGCCCACATGCCTCGAACACAGGCCTTATCAGGAAGCAAAAACACTGGCCTCCTATCCACAATTTCGCTCCCACTTTAAAAAAAAACACACAAAAAAACCCACCTTTCTTCTCTACAATAAACAACTTTAACCAATGCAGAAGTAACAATGGACTATGCCCAATGGAGAGCTAGAACAGATGAACTGGAAAAATCTGTAGTTTAGAAGCTTAGGAAGTACCTTGATGCAATGTCTCCTGTTTCTCTAATAGCTCAAGCCCTAACTAGATAAGTTAACCAACCTATCTGGCATCTGTAGCTTGTTTGTGACTCAATCGATGCAAATTGGGCACTGAAGCACTGAACCGTACAAGTGCTCAAAATTAGCAAAACAAACTAGAACAGGGGCACACTTGGCTTGCTTAAAGTGGGCTAGAAGCAAGTGCCGAGTGCTTTAAAGCCAGATCGAGCCACATTGTGACCACAAGCAAGAATATCCGCTTTCAAAGATGGAGAATCCAAAGCACAACAGGGTAAAAATCTTTAGTACTAACAGTTCAGTAGACAGGGAAGGAAACCATACACATTTCTTAATGGTCATGAACTACAAAGGAAAATTGCACACAGGTCCTCTGTCTTTTGGAAAAGAACAAATACATAGTAGAGTGCGACACGACATCGGAAGGTGTGCTGGGCTGGGATTGCTCGTGTCTAAAACCAGATTTTTATCATATTACTAACAACAAACAGGCTTAAAAACAAATGTCAGATGAGCCCAACAATGCCGGGACTCATTCAAAGACAGACAGTTAAGTTTTCGCTAGAGTAAAAACAAAAAAACACGCCAGTGGCATTAAGATTGCCATACAACTGATTGTGGACAACCTTATTGTTCAGGCATTTGTAATGCTGGCACTGACCACAAGCAGACGACTGACTCAAAGATGGTTTTCAGTTTTGGAAGACACATTCTTTGGAAGAGAACTTGGATCTAAAGGTTAACCTCATTAGTCTAAGAATTTCGTTGAAAGTATATTAAGCAAAACCTTTTCTTTCCTACTCCAAGCACTAATCACATAGAAGTGTATCTTGTAGTAAAGCACGTTGTAGTTAACCTATTGAAAACACTTTTGCCTTGCTACCATTGCGTCTAACTATCCTTGGGCAGGAAGGGAAGGAAGATTTGAAGTAAGTTACCTTTAGTTTAGAGCATTTTGCCAATGCGTTCTCTGGGGATCAAGTCAGGCACAAAAGGCAGAGGACGGGCTTGACAAAGGTATGACTACAGGACCCCTCCTCCCCTAAAGAACATGACGCACTAGTACAGCGTCAATAAAATACAGAAGGACGTTACAGGTTACTTTATTACGAACTATCTTATGTGAATCACACACTGCATGCCATTGATTGTGTTCCTTTTAAGGGGCTGTAAGGAGTGGTACCAATAGGAACTGGTTTCCTATAGGTCCTGGGGAAGAGCCAATAGGGGTTAAGGCCTGAAACATGTTGACTGATTTCAAGAAATAGGCACATTTTAGACTGCTTCTTCAAACACAACCCCCTGATTTTAAACATACTGACTAGAGGAAGAAATAAACGTAAGGGTCCTACTAGTGCGGTATTTTAATCCTGTTTATCACTCACTTCACACTCCCCTCACCTAATCTGTCTTTATCATAGACATCTTTTCCAAGTGCTTCTGTGTATTTACCTGGTCGTAGCAGGCCGCGATACGCAGCGGATCGGGATGAACCCCAATGATGAAGCATACCACCAAGGGGCAACGTTGGTGGGTGAGGGTTTTCTAAGAAAAACTTTGTTTTTCTAACCGCTACATTGCAGTGGAGTATATTCTTTGACGCTCTCCCACTGCTGAGTTTCGCAATTTTTTTAGTACAATCAGATTTTGGAAACAAGATAATTATCTGTGCCTTCTCTTAATATTGTCCCCCTGAATCTGTGTGTTCCATTTTGAAATCCGATTTTCTGTCAAGACTTAACGCACTGTAAAGCAGGGGTGGGGCTCACATTTCGATTGCTTCCAAACAGGTCAACACAAAGGTGTTTTACAGTATAATTCATATTTGTTGTAGATCGCCACATTCGTTAACTAAATTATGGACTGCCTTGCTTACATAAGACGAACAAGCCCATAAGAATTATGAGAAGAATCTCACACAGATTGCATCAGGAGGCTTTTCCAACTATTCCTAAAGTAAAATAGGGGTGGAGGTGAAAATACATGGCGGATTTTAGTCTGAATTTCAAATTCCTTATGAAATTAACAGTTGCGATATATTAAATCTCCAGGAGACTTGTCTGTTGGAAATGACCTGCTGCTTCTTTGAGACCTCTAGATTCCTCACATTTTGAATATTCTCAAAGAGTCAGACTGGATCCAAATACTTTTCAGTAGTATCCTGGCACCCTATCAATCGCTCAGGAAATTGGGTCTAGGGCCCATGTAGGCGCCCTCAGGCACAGAGACCCAAGAAAGAATTGGCTGTGAGTAGTGTGCAGAGTCCTAGACTTGGGTTAATAGAGTCTACTCATAAAACTAGGAGGATGGGTGAGGAATCTGTGGCTAGATATTCTTTACATGTCTACCAGAAGAAGCATTACTGAAGGTAAGTAACTTGCTCTTCTAATAGACTTCTAGCTGCACATTCCTCACTTTCTGAACAGATACCAAAGCAGTACCTATTGGAGGCAATCTGTGAATTAATTAAAACCAGAAAGTCTTGCAGCACCAAGCAGACAAAATGCCCTAATCTGCAGACCTAACTGACCAAACAATAGTGATTCATGAACACATGGAGGGACGTCCATGTAGCAGTCCGGCATATGTCTAGGACAGGGACTTTGCGTGCCAACGCAATGGTAGCAGATTTGGCCCTGGTAGCTTGGCATTTAGAGGATCGTTTTGGGAAAATGCGTAGCATATTGCAATGCAGAGCATGGTCCAGCAGGAGAGAATTACCTTTCGCACAGCTTTGTCTTTTTTCACACCAGCGAACCCCACAAAGAGCTTATTGTCCAGCCTGTGTGCTTTGGTACGATCTATGTTGAATCTCAGCGCTATCTTGGGCTACAAATAATGGGTCTCGCCTCATCCTTAGAGGGGTGAAGCAAAGCATATAACATCGGCAGAGTGATGGTTTGACCAACGTACACGGCGTCACAACTTTAGGCAGAAAAGATGTCAGAGTACACAGAACCAGTTAGTCTGGGAAGGAGGTGGTATGGCACATTAAAACAGAGCCGGAAGCTCACTGACACCTGTGCTGAGGTGATAACGATTACAAACAGTCTTGATAGTAAGGAGCCATAAGGGAAAGATGTGAAGCGGTTTGAACGGAGTAAACCTCAAGTTAGTATGGACTAGATTAAGGTCCCACTGGGACATCACAAAAGGACATGGGAGAAACTTGTTAAAGCCCTTTCAAAAACTGCATCACAAGTGGCAACTTTGTGACGTAAGCAAGGAGGGCTGATCGAACAACCATAAAAAGGCAGAAAGATAACCTTTTAGTTTGTCCAAAGCCAAACCTTGCCGAGCAACAGAAAAAACAAATACAATAACATCAGATAATTGTACCTGGAGAGGATCAATCTGGAGTGTGTTGCATCAAACTATAAATTTGTCTCAACAACAGGCATATACATTTTTCATAGAGGAATGCCACGCTGCAAGCTAATATTAAGTACCTCAGGAGGAAAGTCGTATGCGTTCAGCTATCACTTCTAAATCTTCAAGCATGAAGATGGAAATTGCGAAGCCTCGCATGTAGAACCCTGCAATGTTGCTGCAACAGCACGTTCTCCAGGGTGGACAATCTGACCAGAGAACATGTGCTCAAGCCTAGAAGTTCAGGATACCAAACTTACCCTGCCCAATCCACAGCTACTAGGATGAAGCGGGCCCGGCCAATCCTGATCTTGAGAACTCTGGGCAGGAGTGGTATCGGTGGAAAGGCATACTCGAGTTCAGAGTTTCACGCAAGGCGGAATGCATCTCTGAGAAAGACACCTTGGAGACATCAATGCGCAAACTGCTGACATTGCGTGTTCATGGTAGTGGAAACAGATCTAGCCATTTGTGGAAGAGACCTCTTGCCACCTCCATGTGTAACTAACACGTAGGATCCACAAGGCACCAATGGCTTAGTTCATCTGCCCTGGCATTCAACAACACTGTCAGGTGGTTCACCTCCAGGAAAATTATTTTGTGGTCCAGCCACTTCCAGAGGGGCAAGACCGCCTGGCACAGGGTTTGTGGCCTCACCCTGCTCTGTATGTTGTAGTGCCACATAGCAGTGGTGGTGTTCTTGAGAACCTGAGCCAACCTACCCCTGGGCGTCAAGCAGATGGAGCCAACCTACCCCTGGGCGTCAAGCAGATGGTCCTCAGCTCCAGAAGGTTGATATGAAACCAGGAATATGCCGAAGGCCAAAGGCCACTGATCTCCACCTCTCCCAAGTGCCCACCCCAGCTCAGAAGAGATGTGTTGGTCACCACGGTCGGTTCTGGAAGCCGAAGGAGAGGGGTCTGCCAATGGGAAATGTTATTCTTTGTTTTTTTTATCACTATTGCATTCACTATGGAAATAAAGAACAAGTTACTTACCTTCGGTAACGCTTTTTCTGGTAGATACAGTATCTGCCTGTGGATTCCTCACCTTGTGAATATCCCCCTTGCGCCAGCAACGTTTGGAAAATTCTTTGTAGCACCCCGGCGTGGCGACGTCATAGAAGCACCGCATCGAGCGCGACTCCGGCTAACGTCACCGTCACCATATTAGGCCTACGTCGGCGTGATGACATCAGTTCCGCCCTTTTTTCCGTGCCTTCGAGGCACCCGGACGGACCAATGACAGTAGATATATACAAATACATTGTACACAGAACATACATTTCAAAATTACACACACATAGTGTGTAACAAAGGTAAGAAAACCTAATTCAAACAAACAAATATACAAAAATTTACATAAACTCAGGTATAGCAGAGTGGACAACGGGGAGGCGGGTGGGTCAGTGAGGAATCCACAGGCAGATACTGTATCTACCAGAAAAAGCATTACCGAAGGTAAGTAACTTGTTCTTCTGTTAGAAACATCTGCCAGTGGAGTCCTCCCCTTGTGAATAGAGTCCCACAGCAGTCCCCACTCCCAGAGGAGGGTGTCCACTCTGCTATACCAGGAAATCTTGGCGGACAGAGCGCGCAAAGTGGCCGTCCCTCCTCACTTCGGTATCCAAGCAGTAATGCTTCGCGAAAGTGTGGAGGGAGGCCCAAGTACCGGCTCTGCAAATGTCCTCAACAGGTACACCTCTAGACAACGCAGAAGTAGCAGACTTTGCCCTGGTAGAGTGAGCTCTTATACCCTCCGGAGGGTCCTTACCCGCCAGAGAGTAGCAGATCTTGATGCACAGAATTATCCACCTGGAAAGTGTGCGCTTGTGCACCGCTCTACCCTTCCGGCAGCCAGCTAAACCAAAAAACAGCTGGTCATCCATTTGAAAGTCTCTTGTTCTATCAAGATAAAAGTACAACGCCCTCTTAGGGTCCAGGCGGTGCAGTCTCTCTTCCTCCTTACAAGGGTGAGGGGGAGGATAAAAGGTAGGAAGGGTAATATATTGACCTAGATGGAAGGAAGATACCACCTTAGGCAGAAAAGCAGCCCTGGTCCTAAGAACCATACGTTGTGCATGTATGGTCAGGAATGGGGGCTTGGAACTAAGAGCTTGAAGCTCACTTACCCTCCTTGCCGAGGTGATCACAACTAGGAAGACCGTCTTAAAAGACAAAAGCCTCATGGGACACTTGTGTAAGGGTTCGAAGGGAGAACCCATCAAGAATGTTAAGACAAGATTTAAGTTTCATTGAGGCACGATAACTGGAGAAGGAGGGAACTTATTAGTGAGGCCCTTCAGAAACCTCAAGACCACTGGAGATTTAAAAAGATACGGCTGATCCGGCAAACAGAGAAATGCCGACAACGCCGAAAGGTAACCTTTGACTGTGGCGACAGCAAATCCTTGCTGCGCCAAAGAAAGAGCAAACTGTAAAATATAGGGCAAGCGAGCCCTCAAAGGGTCAATAGACTTCTCCCCACATCAAGCAACAAATTTAGACCACCTATAAGAATAGATGGACTTGGTGGAGTCACGCCTGGCCGATTATATGACATCCACCACATCGTGTGGGAGAGAAAAGGAATTCAGGTTGCCAGGTTTAATCTCCAGGCATGAAGGTGTAATTTCTGGAGGTGGAGGTGTAGAACCTGCCCCTCCATCTGAGAGAGGAGATCTGCCCTGAGAGGGAGACGGGGCGGCAGGCACGAGGAGAGGTGGAGAAGATCTGTGTACCATACCCTTCTTGGCCAATCCGGAGCTACCAATATGACTTGGGCCCGGTCCTGCGAATCTTCCTCAGAACCCGAGGAATCAAAGGTATGGGAGGAAACGCGTAAAGGAGTTGACTTCCCCAACTCAACTGAAACGCGTCCCCCAAAGCTCCTTGCATCAGATACTGGAGACTGCAGAATGACATGCAGTGAGCATTCTCGCGAGTGGCGAACAGGTCCACCCGAGGAGTCCCCCACATCTGAAAGATGTCGTGAACAACCTCTGGATGGAGCCTCCACTCGTGGTCGGCTGAGAACTGCCGACTGAGAATGTCTGCACGTACATTCAGAACTCCGGCCAGATGATTTGCCATCAGACAAATCTGGTGGTGCTGAACCCAGGACCAGAGACGCAGAGCCTCTCTGCAGAGACACTGCGACCCTACTCCTCCCTGCTTGTTGACATACCACATCGCGGTCATGTTGTCCGTCAGGACTTGAACCGACTGACCACGAAGGGAAGGGAGGAAGGCCTTGAGCGCCAGACGTATAGCCCGCAACTATAGAAGGTTGATGTGAAGCAACCTTTCCTCTGGAGACCAAAGACCTTTGACCTCCAGATCCCCCAGATGAGCACCCCACCCTAGAGTGGATGCACCCGTTATCACTGTGGCCACCGATGGAGGAAGTTGAAAAGGCTTTCCTTGAGACAGATTGCCTTCCACGCTCCACCAAGACAAATCCGCTGCAGTTTCTCTGGAGATCCTCACTGACTCCCTGAGATCTCCGTTGTGCTGATACTACTGCCTGCGGAGGCACCACTGGAGTGCCCTCATGAGCCAGCGTGCATGGTTGACCAACAGAATGCAGGAAGCCATCAGACCGAGCAGACAAAGGACCCTCAGGACTGAAACAACCGCTCCATTGTAGAATAAAGGAATCATATCCTGTATGTCGCGAATCCTTTGAGGAGGAGGGAAATGCATGGCATACAGTAGTGTCCAGTACCGCACCTATGAACAGGTTGCGCTGTGAGGGCACCAGGTGAGACTTGGGTACATTTATCGAAAAACCCAACCTGTGCAACAACTGAGTTGTCTCCTGCAGATGATGGAGCACCTTCTCCAGCGACTCTGCTTTGATCAGCCAGTCTTCCAGATACCGAAATACAGTTATCCCCGACCTCCTGAGATGTGCTGCCACCACAACCATCACCTTGGTGTAAACTCGAGGCACAGTAGTAAGTCCAAACGGAAGGACCGCAAACTGGTAGTGTTGCAATCCCACCGTAAATCGGAGATACTTCCTGTGCGACTTCAGGATGGGAATGTGGAAATAAGCATCCTGCAAGTCGATCGACACCATCCAGTCTTCTTCCAACAGCGCTTGAAGAAACTGCGCAAGAGTGAGCATCTTGAACTTTTCCTGTTTCAGATACAAGTTCAAGATCCTGAGATCCAGGATTGGACAAAGTCTGCCATCCTTTTTGGGGATCAGGAAATACCGGGTGTAGCACCCCTGACCCCTCTCCTGCTCCGGAACCACCTCTATCGCACCCTTTCTGAACAGTGCCAGGACTTCTTCCAGCAGGAGAACTAGGTGGTCCTCCAAACAATAACCTTGTCAAAGAGGGTAATTGGGAGGGAACTCCTGAAAAGGAATAGCATACCCATTTTCTACGAGATTGAGAACCCAAAGATCTGATGTAACAGATTCCCAATCCCGTAGAAAATTAGTAAGCGACCCCCTACCGACCTCGCATGATCCGGAATGGTGGATCTAGGGCTGCTTTGCTGTAGTAGGTGGGGGTTGGGTATTCGAGGAGGAAGCTTGACATCCACGGGCACGACCCCTTTGTCTACCTCTGTATGACTTATACAAAGGGTTCTGTTGTTGCTGCTGTTGTTGGCTTTGTTTAAAGGGACGAAAATGTGGACCTCCCAAAGCCCCTTTACTTCCTGGTGGAAGAGCCTCTAGTTTGCAGGCCCAAAGACCTATCCGTCGCCCGGCTATCTTTGAACCTCTCCAATGCTGCATCTGCTTTCTTCCCAAAGATGCCAGTGCCGTCAAAAGGCAAGTCCATACGAGCAGCCTAAACATCTGCTGAAAACTCAGAAGATTTGAGCCAAGCGGCTCTTCTGGTGGCCACTGAAGAACCCATAATACTGGCCACAGAGTCCGCCGTGTCCATGCCACTCTGAATAACCTGCAAACCAACAAGCTGTGCCCCCACACTCAATAACTTATTCCAGGGACCAAATGAACAAAACCGTTAAATTTGATCCGGTATATTTATTTATACCTTTTTCTTTAAATCATTATTTCAAAAGCAATTTTGTTTGGCAGTAAACGATACAACGTACACAATTATTGACAATGAACTCAAAAAAACATTAACACAATAATATTGACAAACTCTTGTAGAAAGAAGAAAAATTTCAAGTGTAACATCCCACAAATACAACAGTGCTAAACTATAAACGTTACAATTGGACAATTTGGTGCAAACAAATCAAAAAATATACGAAAAAGAGCCAATTCGAAAACAAGAGCAAAACAGCGTAAGGCAGATATAATTTCCATGAAAAGACAACCCTCCGCCCCCAGACCCTTTTTTGGCCACTAAATCGATCTTTTGAAGGTATGAATTTTTTTAACATTATACCTTGGTTTGTAAATAAAATACAGGTCGTTATTCCATGGCCAAGAGACCACACGTTAAATATAGACAACACCTCTTTTCCCAGGTTGGTGTTGTCACTGAAGTCACCCTGGTTGTGTCCTGAATAAAGGATTTGGTCCATTTATAGAAACCTGCGCAGGCCAACCTAACACTAATACCCAGGTACTTTTAATTCTATTCAAACGGTTCTTCTTTCCTAGAAGAGGCCATTTGGTTGTATTAAAACAGTTTATTTTTTACATTCCAACAGAATAATAACAAGAGCCCTGATGAGAGTTTGGAAACTTCATGTCCAAACTTGAAACGCGTCGGCAACCCAGCAAGAGCCAATTATATACATCTACTGTGTTTCAAAATTATATCTGCCTTACGCTGTTTTGCTCTTGTTTTCGAATTGGCTCTTTTTCGTATATTTTTTGATTTGTTTGCACCAAATTGTCCAATTGTAACGTTTATAGTTTAGCACTGTTGTATTTGTGGGATGTTACACTTGAAATTTTTCTTCTTTCTACAAGAGTTTGTCAATATTATTGTGTTAATGTTTTTTTGAGTTCATTGTCAATAATTGTGTACGTTGTATCGTTTACTGCCAAACAAAATTGCTTTTGAAATAATGATTTAAAGAAAAAGGTATAAATAAATATACCGGATCAAATTTAACGGTTTTGTTCATTTGGTCCCTGGAATAAGTTATTGAGTGTGGGGGCACAGCTTGTTGGTTTGCACTTTATAGGGTCCAGCCCTCCCTCAGCCCCGCCAAGGACCTACCTCCTTATTGTACTCTGAATAACCTGGCGGGCTGCCGCCTGAGTGTCAGAGACAACCTCATTAAAGTTCTTTCTATCTTCCTCCGGAAGCTTAGATGACAAATGCTTTACCGAATCCATTAAAGCGTGCACGTATCTGCCCAGCAGGCAAGTAGCATTCGTAGACTTCAGAGCCAGGCTACCTGAGGAGAAAACCTTTTTAGCATTTTGATCCAAATTCTTGGAGTCTTTATCTCCAGGTACCTGGGGAAAAGAGCCTGCTGACCTGTTCGAACAAGCGGCTTGCACCACCAGACTCTCCGGCGAAGGATGGGAAGTCAAGAACTCAGGGTCACCAGGTGCTACCTTATATCGTCTCGCCACTGATCTGGAAACCGCAGGAGCAGACAAAGGTTTTTCCAGACTTATAAAATTGGTTCAGTCAGAGCCTCAGTGAATGGCAGAGTCGGCTCAACAACTGATGAAGGCGAATGTAAAACCTCTGTGAGGATATTAGATTTGAACTCCCCTGTAGGCAAGGTCAAATTTAGCAGCTCAGCAGCCTTTTTAATAACCACAAGGTATGGCGCCACATCCCTAGAGGGTGCATCCGAAACTGCAGGCAACCCCCATTCTGGAGAAAGTTCTAGGCCACTAGCACTTTGGAGATCCACAAAGAAATCCTCCTGCACCTGAAGTTCTCCTTCCTCCACTTCAGGGTCCTCATATTCCTTCTCCTCCAGGAGACGTTGAGCTCTACGCCTTGACCACTCCAGACTAATCGAAGTAGTCGGATCCGGTAATGACTCAGACTGAGTCGGTGCCGGCGTCGAACGAGGAACCGGAACATCTGGAGGATGGGAAGCCGGAACCGGCGTCGAGCCCCGATCCAAATCCCGAGGTCACTCCGGAGCCGGCGAAGCAGTGTGCGGAGTCAATGACATCTGTGGCGTCGTACCGAGCCAAGGTGGATATGGCGTCGGCATGAACGGCAGAAAAGGCGCCGGAGCATAAGCTTGAGGGACACCAAAGTTAAGGGGTACATTGCCCTCGCATAGACTCCAAACATGGCATTAAGGAAATGCGAAGGGTCCTGACCAGGACCAGGAAAGGGACGGTAAGAACCCAATGGCTGCTCCGAAAGAGGCTGCTCTGGATTCGGCTCCTCTTGACCCTCTGGGTTATCCACCGGAGTCGGTGCCTGAGGAATCTCCTCGTCTTCTTCATGCTCCGAAGACTGACACGAATCCGGATTCGGTTCCAGCTCCGGTGTATTCTCACGAGATTGTACATGCGAGGCACCAACTTCAGGCTCACAAACAGGAGAAGGAGACACAAAATCCTTATGATGACTTCGAGAAGAAGACTTCTTCTTTGAGTCCCATGACCCAGAATGAGGTCTTGAGCTATGCTTCTTCCTCTTGTGTTTTTTCTTCTAGGAACCCGAAGCATGTCCCGAAGCCGCCCTAGACGTCGACTCCGACCTGCCCTCGACCTGGACTACGGCTTCGATCTAGAGCGTCTAGACCTTGACCTCGAAGATCTCTTGGCTTCTTTACCTTTCACCTTTGCCAGCAGAAGTTTTGCCTCCCGTTCTCGCAAAATCTTAGGGTTCATCTTAAAGTAGGATCGACAGCCTTTAACATCATGGTCTGAACCCAGACACCACAAACAATCGTCGTGTGGATCCGTCATAGACATCATCCAGGCACACGAGCCGCACTGCTTAAACCCAGTCTTCTTCGACGACATCTTTGACGAAGAACAGAAACACAGTAACACACAAATAGTAACAAAGTCACTATCTGAATCACAGAAGATCGCAGAAACCGTTAGCGTCGACAACGCGGAAAAAAGGGAACTGATGTCATCACGCCGATGTAGGCCTAATATGGGGTCGGTGATGTCAGACTGAGTCGCGCGCGATGCTACAAAGGCTTTTCCGAACGTTGCTGGTGCAAGGGGGATATTCACAAGGTGAGGAATCCACTGGCAGATGTATCTATCAGAATGTCTGTTACTTGTAAAATCGTGTAAAGCATAGAAGAGGACATCCAGGACACCACAAAGGCCACCGGCCGGCACCTGGAGCATCAGGAGTGAGAGGTGACATTGAGGTTATCACCAAGGCCCCCGAACGGCATGCCTCTGGGAAACATCGGGGGTTAGATGGTGAAAGTAAAGAGAAGGGTGCTCTGGAAACCATGACATGCACTCCTGTGGCGTGCTAAACAAATAATGACATTTAAAAACAGAACAAGTATTTCCAAGATGACAGCAGTGGAAGGCTACTTGATAGCCAATCAAAACCAATGCTGCAGGAAATGGGAAAACACAGAAAAAGGAGGTCAGCCAATAAAAAGCAGAGAACTGATTGTCAAGAAAAAACAGCTTTCCACGAACATGGGTTATTTTGTGGGTTATTTTATACAATACTGCAACAGATAGCTGAATTTGCCTGTAGAGAGACTGCAAACAAAAAACAAAAAAAAGACAAGCATTTGCAATGCAATAGGTCTCGCATTAGGAAAGTTTGAGCAATTGGTCTTGTAAATGACATTTTTTATTAATGTGTTGGTTTTGAAAAAAGCGAAATTAATAGCTATGTCATTTACAATGCCAATACTTTTGCAAATGTGACACCTATAGTATTTGTAATGCAACATGTTTTGTATTTATGTGACTTAGATGTATTGATATAACAAATAATGGCTTTTCATTTTTTTAAATGATATATACTTAAATAAAAGTTATTGTAATTTATAATGGCAATAGCTTAAACTTTTGTAAATAACTTTTGTGAAGATTATGTTCACTGTATTTTATTGTGACGAAAATCCAAGAAAAGAAGTGAAATATTAACATCTTTTTGTGAAATTTGTAATAAAGCTTGAAACATTGAGAGAACATATTTGAACCAGTTGTTGAATGGTTGCACAGACTGATGCTGTGGTGGCGCTGAGTGATGTTCTGGTGGCGACGAGTGATGCTGTGGCGTTCAGTGATGCTGTGGTAGCACATAGTGATGTTGTGGTGCCCCTGAGTGATGCTGTGGTGGTGCGATAGATGGAGTGAGGGCGATAGATAAATAGATAGAGTGAGTGCGATAGATAGAGTGAGTGCGATAGATAGAGTGAGTGCGATAGATAGAGTGAGGGCGATAGATAGAGTGAGGGCGATAGATAGAGTGAGGGCGATAGATAGAGTGAGGGCGATAGATAGAGTGAGGGCGATAGATAGAGTGAGGGCGATAGATAGAGTGAGGGCGATAGATAGAGTGAGGGCGATAGATAGAGTGAGGGCGATAGATAGAGTGAGGGCGATAGATAGAGTGAGGGCGATAGATAGAGTGAGGGCGAGTGTGGTTGTGTGTGTGGTTGTATGTGTGTGTGTGGTTGTATGTGTGTGTGCATGGTTGTATGTATGTGTGTGAGGTTAGAGAAGGATGTATGTGGAAGAGAGCAGCAGATCAGCACAGCAGAAGAAAACAGGGAGTTAAAGAAGGAGGCGGGGTGGAAGAGAGCAGCAGATCAGCACAGGAGAAGAGAACAGGGAGTTGGAGAAGGAGGTGCGGTGGAAGAGAGCAGCAGATCAGCACAGGAGACGAGAACAGGGAGTAAAAGAAGGAGGCGGCGTAGAAGAGAGCAGCAGATCAGCAGAAGAGAACAGGGAGTTAAAGAAGGAGGCGGATGGAAGACAGCAGAAAGATCATCATAGGAGAAGAGAACAGGGAGTTAGAGAATGAGGCGGGAGGAAGAGAACAGCAGATCATCATGGGAGAAGAGAACAGGGAGTTAGAGAAGGAGGTGATGGAAGTGAACAGCAGATCAGCACAGGAGAAGAGAACAGGGAGCTAGAGAAGGAAGCGGTAGAAGAGAGCAGCAGATCGGTACGGGAGAAGAGAACAGGGAGTTGGAGAAGGAGGTGGGGTGGAAGAGAGCAGCAGATCAGCACAGGAGACGAGAACAGGGAGCTAGAGAAGGAAGCGGTAGAAGAGAGCAGCAGATCGGTACGGGAGAAGAGAACAGGGAGCTAGAGAAGGAAGCGGTAGAAGAGAGCAGCAGATCAGCACAGCAAAAGAAAACGGAGTTAAAGAAGGAAGCGGGTGGAAGAGAGCAGCAGATCGGTACGGGAGAAGAGAAGAGAACAGGGAGTTAGAGAAGGAGGCGGGTGGAAGAGAACAGCAGTTCAGTACAGGAGAAGAGAACAGGGAGCTAGAGAAGGAGGCAGAGTGGAAGAGAGCAGCAGATCAGCACGGGAGAAGAGAACAGGGAGTTTTAGAAGGGGGCGGGTGTAAGAGAGCAGCAGATCAGCATGGGAGAACAGAACAGGGAGCTAATGAAGGAGGCGTTTGGAAGAGAGCAGCAGGTCAGCACAGGAGAAGAGAACAGGGAGCTAAAGAAGGAGGCGTGTGGAAGAGAGCAGCAGGTCAGCAAAGGAGAAGAGAACAGGGAGGTAAAGAAGGAGGTGGGGTGGAAGAACGCAGCAGATCAGCACAGGAGAAGAGAACAGGGAGTTAAAGAAGGAAGCGGGTGGAAGAGAGCAACAGATCAGCAGAAGAGAACAGGGAGTTAAAGAAGGAGGCGGGTGGAAGAGAGCAGCAGATCAGCAGAGGGAGAAAAGAAGAGAACAGGGAGTTAGAGAAGGAGGTGGGATGGAAGAGAGCAGCAAAACAGCACAAGAGAAGAGAACAGGGAGGTAGAGAAGGAGGTGCGGTGGAAGAGAGCAGCAGATCAGCACAGGAGACGAGAACAGGGAGTAAAAGAAGGAGGCGGCGTAGAAGAGAGCAGCAGATCAGCAGAAGAGAACAGGGAGTTAAAGAAGGAGGCGGATGGAAGACAGCAGAAAGATCATCATAGGAGAAGAGAACAGGGAGTTAGAGAATGAGGCGGGAGGAAGAGAACATCAGATCATCATGGGAGAAGAGAACAGGGAGTTAGAGAAGGAGGTGGTGGAAGTGAACAGCTGATCAGCACAGGAGAAGAGAACAGGGAGCTAGAGAAGGAGGCGGTAGAAGAGAGCAGCAGATCGGTACGGGAGAAGAGAACAGGGAGTTGGAGAAGAAGGTGGGGTGGAAGAGAGCAGCAGATCAGCACAGGAGACGAGAACAGGGAGTAAAAGAAGGAGGCGGCGTAGAAGAGAGCAGCAGATCAGCACAGCAAAAGAAAACATGGAGTTAAAGAAGGAAGCGGGTGGAAGAGAGCAGCAGATCGGTACGGGATAAGAGAAGAGAACAGGGAGTTAGAGAAGGAGGCGGGTGGAAGAGAACAGCAGTTCAGTACAGGAGAAGAGAACAGGGAGCTAGAGAAGGAGGCAGAGTGGAAGAGAGCAGCAGATCAGCACGGGAGAAGAGAACACGGAGTTTTAGAAGGGGGCAGGTGTAAGAGAGCAGCAGATCAGCATGGGAGAACAGAACAGGGAGCTAATGAAGGAGGCGTGTGGAAGAGAGCAGCAGGTCAGCACAGGAGAAGAGAACAGGGAGCTAAAGAAGGAGGCGTGTGGAAAAGAGCAGCAGGTCAGCACAGGAGAAGAGAACAGGGAGGTAAAGAAGGAGGTGGGGTGGAAGAACGCAGCAGATCAGCACAGGAGAAGAGAACAGGGAGTTAAAGAAGGAAGCGGGTGAAAGAGAGCAGCAGATCAGCAGAGGGAGAAAAGAAGAGAACAGGGAGTTAGAGAAGGAGGTGGGATGGAAGAGAGCAGCAAAACAGCACAAAAGAAGAGAACAGGGAGGTAGAGAAGGAGGCGGGTTGAAGAGAGCAGCAGATCAGCTCTGGAGAAGAGTAGTGAACAGGGAGTTAGAGAAAGAGGCGGGTGGAAGAGAGCAGCAGATTAGCACAGGAGAAGAGAACAAGGAGTTAGAGAAGGAGGTGGGTGAAAGAGAGGGAGGGCGATGGATAGAGTGAGGGCGGGCGATGGATAGAGTGAGGGCGGGCGATGGATAGAGTGAGGGCGGGCGATGGATAGAGTGAGGGCGGGCGATGGATAGAGTGAGGGCGGGCGATGGATAGAGTGAGGGCGGGCGATGGATAGAGTGAGGGAGGGCGATGGATAGAGTGAGGGAGGGCGATGGATAGAGTGAGGGAGGGCGATGGATAGAGTGAGGGAGGGCGATGGATAGAGTGAGGGAGGGCGATGGATAGAGTGAGGGAGGGCGATGGATAGAGTGAGGGAGGGCGATGGATAGAGTGAGGGCGATAGATAGAGTGAGGGCGATAGATAGAGTGAGGGCGATAGATAGAGTGAGGGCGATAGATAGAGTGAGGGCGATAGATAGAGTGAGGGCGAGTGTGGTTGTGTGTGTGGTTGTATGTGTGTGTGTGGTTGTATGTGTGTGTGCATGGTTGTATGTATGTGTGTGAGGTTAGAGAAGGATGTATGTGGAAGAGAGCAGCAGATCAGCACAGCAGAAGAAAACAGGGAGTTAAAGAAGGAGGCGGGGTGGAAGAGAGCAGCAGATCAGCACAGGAGAAGAGAACAGGGAGTTGGAGAAGGAGGTGCGGTGGAAGAGAGCAGCAGATCAGCACAGGAGACGAGAACAGGGAGTAAAAGAAGGAGGCGGCGTAGAAGAGAGCAGCAGATCAGCAGAAGAGAACAGGGAGTTAAAGAAGGAGGCGGATGGAAGACAGCAGAAAGATCATCATAGGAGAAGAGAACAGGGAGTTAGAGAATGAGGCGGGAGGAAGAGAACAGCAGATCATCATGGGAGAAGAGAACAGGGAGTTAGAGAAGGAGGTGGTGGAAGTGAACAGCAGATCAGCACAGGAGAAGAGAACAGGGAGCTAGAGAAGGAAGCGGTAGAAGAGAGCAGCAGATCGGTACGGGAGAAGAGAACAGGGAGTTGGAGAAGGAGGTGGGGTGGAAGAGAGCAGCAGATCAGCACAGGAGACGAGAACAGGGAGCTAGAGAAGGAAGCGGTAGAAGAGAGCAGCAGATCGGTACGGGAGAAGAGAACAGGGAGCTAGAGAAGGAAGCGGTAGAAGAGAGCAGCAGATCAGCACAGCAAAAGAAAACGGAGTTAAAGAAGGAAGCGGGTGGAAGAGAGCAGCAGATCGGTACGGGAGAAGAGAAGAGAACAGGGAGTTAGAGAAGGAGGCGGGTGGAAGAGAACAGCAGTTCAGTACAGGAGAAGAGAACAGGGAGCTAGAGAAGGAGGCAGAGTGGAAGAGCGCAGCAGATCAGCACGGGAGAAGAGAACAGGGAGTTTTAGAAGGGGGCGGGTGTAAGAGAGCAGCAGATCAGCATGGGAGAACAGAACAGGGAGCTAATGAAGGAGGCGTGTGGAAGAGAGCAGCAGGTCAGCACAGGAGAAGAGAACAGGGAGCTAAAGAAGGAGGCGTGTGGAAGAGAGCAGCAGGTCAGCAAAGGAGAAGAGAACAGGGAGGTAAAGAAGGAGGTGGGGTGGAAGAACGCAGCAGATCAGCACAGGAGAAGAGAACAGGGAGTTAAAGAAGGAAGCGGGTGGAAGAGAGCAACAGATCAGCAGAAGAGAACAGGGAGTTAAAGAAGGAGGCGGGTGGAAGAGAGCAGCAGATCAGCAGAGGGAGAAAAGAAGAGAACAGGGAGTTAGAGAAGGAGGTGGGATGGAAGAGAGCAGCAAAACAGCACAAGAGAAGAGAACAGGGAGGTAGAGAAGGAGGTGCGGTGGAAGAGAGCAGCAGATCAGCACAGGAGACGAGAACAGGGAGTAAAAGAAGGAGGCGGCGTAGAAGAGAGCAGCAGATCAGCAGAAGAGAACAGGGAGTTAAAGAAGGAGGCGGATGGAAGACAGCAGAAAGATCATCATAGGAGAAGAGAACAGGGAGTTAGAGAATGAGGCGGGAGGAAGAGAACATCAGATCATCATGGGAGAAGAGAACAGGGAGTTAGAGAAGGAGGTGGTGGAAGTGAACAGCTGATCAGCACAGGAGAAGAGAACAGGGAGCTAGAGAAGGAGGCGGTAGAAGAGAGCAGCAGATCGGTACGGGAGAAGAGAACAGGGAGTTGGAGAAGAAGGTGGGGTGGAAGAGAGCAGCAGATCAGCACAGGAGACGAGAACAGGGAGTAAAAGAAGGAGGCGGCGTAGAAGAGAGCAGCAGATCAGCACAGCAAAAGAAAACATGGAGTTAAAGAAGGAAGCGGGTGGAAGAGAGCAGCAGATCGGTACGGGATAAGAGAAGAGAACAGGGAGTTAGAGAAGGAGGCGGGTGGAAGAGAACAGCAGTTCAGTACAGGAGAAGAGAACAGGGAGCTAGAGAAGGAGGCAGAGTGGAAGAGAGCAGCAGATCAGCACGGGAGAAGAGAACAGGGAGTTTTAGAAGGGGGCGGGTGTAAGAGAGCAGCAGATCAGCATGGGAGAACAGAACAGGGAGCTAATGAAGGAGGCGTGTGGAAGAGAGCAGCAGGTCAGCACAGGAGAAGAGAACAGGGAGCTAAAGAAGGAGGCGTGTGGAAAAGAGCAGCAGGTCAGCACAGGAGAAGAGAACAGGGAGGTAAAGAAGGAGGTGGGGTGGAAGAACGCAGCAGATCAGCACAGGAGAAGAGAACAGGGAGTTAAAGAAGGAAGCGGTGGAAGAGAGCAACAGATCAGCAGAAGAGAACAGGGAGTTAAAGAAGGAGGCGGGTGAAAGAGAGCAGCAGATCAGCAGAGGGAGAAAAGAAGAGAACAGGGAGTTAGAGAAGGAGGTGGGATGGAAGAGAGCAGCAAAACAGCACAAAAGAAGAGAACAGGGAGGTAGAGAAGGAGGCGGGTTGAAGAGAGCAGCAGATCAGCTCTGGAGAAGAGTAGTGAACAGGGAGTTAGAGAAAGAGGCGGGTGGAAGAGAGCAGCAGATTAGCACAGGAGAAGAGAACAAGGAGTTAGAGAAGGAGGTGGGTGAAAGAGAGGGAGGGCGATGGATAGAGTGAGGGCGGGCGATGGATAGAGTGAGGGCGGGCGATGGATAGAGTGAGGGCGGGCGATGGATAGAGTGAGGGCGGGCGATGGATAGAGTGAGGGCGGGCGATGGATAGAGTGAGGGCGGGCGATGGATAGAGTGAGGGAGGGCGATGGATAGAGTGAGGGAGGGCGATGGATAGAGTGAGGGAGGGCGATGGATAGAGTGAGGGAGGGCGATGGATAGAGTGAGGGAGGGCGACGGATAGAGTGAGGGAGGGCGACGGATAGAGTGAGGGAGGGCGACGGATAGAGTGAGGGAGGGCGACGGATAGAGTGAGGGAGGGCGACGGATAGAGTGAGGGAGGGCGCTAGATAGAGTGAGGGAGGGCGCTAGATAGAGTGGGGGAGGGCAATAGATAGAGTGAGGGAGGGCAATAGAGTGAAGGAGGGCGGTAGAGTGGTAGAGTGAGGCGTGCAGCAGTGGGAGGCGTGCAGCAGTGGGAGGCGTGCAGCAGTGGGAGGCGTGCAGCAGTGGGAGGCGGGCAGCAGTGGGAGGCGGGCAGCAGTGGGAGGCGGGCAGCAGTGGGAGGTGGGCAGCAGTGGGAGGCGTGCAGCAGTGTGTGGCGTGCAGCAGTGTGTGGCGTGCAGCAGTGTGTGGCGTGCAGCAGTGTGTGGCGTGCAGCAGTGTGAGGCGTGGTGTAGGTGGAAGAGGACTATAACCAGATTGGTAGGAGTAAGAAAGACAGAAGGAGAAACGAGAAGCGAGAGGTAGGGGGTTACTTGGAGCGAGAACAAAGTGAGAGATGATTGAAGATAGAAAGGGGGGCTAGAGACAGTAAGAAAAGGTTTTGAGCACGTTATGTCTCATAATTTTGGTAATTTAATAAAATACAAGCTGTACTTTCTTAAGTGTTCGGAACATCCATTATCCTCCATATATCAGAACTAGCAAATCCTGCAAGTCGTGTTATAATCAGGGCCACTAAGTATGCGGTTTAATCTGCGGTGTTTCCGGTATAGTTGTGAATTTACTGTATTTGCCACATATTCCATAATCTGCTGTATAATCTGCATCTTTAAGAAATTGATAAAACAACAAGCGTATGCCGTCACATGATATGCTGCAGCATTCTGCTAATTGATTGTGTTAGCCTGACCTTGGGACCTCCTTTACCGTTTAATTCCAGAGGCCCTTGTGACAGATCGTACATTCAGTACCTAACTGTCCAAAAGAGCTCTTGTCAAATTTGATAGCGAGTGTAGTATAGCCACTGGGAAGGACGCAGTTTAGTCGGACTGGGAATTCCCCAGCTACTGAGAAAATGAGTCGGCCTCTACATTTAACACTTTATAAGTGACACTCTGCAGAAATAAACAAGCGTCTGCATACATTGCTATAGTGCCTACGTATGAAACACCGCCAGGCACTGAAGTCTGACACCCGATTGTGAACACACTGGGCCTTAAATAATTTCTACGCTTAAAACCCTCTAACACAGAAGAGACCAGATCACTTCTGTGCACAAGGAACTGACACAAGGTTGTAGGAGTTTGCAAGGCAAGAGTTGGGTAGAAGGGTGAAGGAGAGGAAGAATGAAAGAATGAATGAAAAGAGAGGGGACAGAAGAAGTTCTGCAAGATGGAAGGAGAGAAGACAGGATAACACCTACAGGAAAGAAAGGAGATTGGGAGTTAGGTTCAAGGAAGTGTGGATGGGAAGAAGAGAAAATGTGAAAGGAAACTATGCGAAATGAGGAGCGACTAGAGAAAAAGTCATGGAAATAAAACAGAGGCAAGGGGAGGGAAAGGAGATGAGGGAAATAAAATTAAACGGGAAATACCGGTAAGATAAAGGAATTTAAGAGACAAGGTAATACATGAAGAAAAGAGACTAAGAGGAAGAAAGAGTGATGAGGTGAGGTAAGAGGAGAAAACAGAAGAGAAAGCAAAAGAGAACAGAAGTACGGGTGGGGGTGAGATGCGAGGTGAGAGGAACGCAGTGAAGGTAAACAAGAAGAGAGAATAAAATGCGAGAAAGGAGTTAAATAAAAAAATATGACAAGCGAGTGGAGAGAAATGAAGACGACGGAGGGTGAACGAGAGGGGCGCTGAGAAGAAAGTATGAGACGTGAAGGCGAACAAGACCGAGAGGTGGGGTTTAGTAAAGGAGACAGCTCGAGCAAACTTTCCCGGGGAGCGGCAGTGGCTGGTTTTTATTACAAGGAAGATTAACAAGCTCTCGGCATTGCTGTGGCGAGGGGGGGGGGCAGGGAGTGCATTCCTTTGAAGTCTGATGCGGGGGCAGGGAGCGTCAGCTTTGAAGTCTCCGAGGTACAGACAAATGGTGGTTTGTGACGTGGCTGGTTTGTGCACGGGCACTGAGCACATGCACTGTCCATAATCCGCATTGAAAAGCCCCTTGGTAAGCTTTCCTGGAGCAGCTCTCTATATCTCCCACATAGCAATTGCTTACGCATTACGCTAGGCGAGACCTAATTAAGACACTCAACATGAGGCGTCCTCTTACAGGCCTAATGTCGTTACCGGATAGTTTAAAAAACATTTTCAGCACATTTCTTCTCTTAAAACCTAAAGAACAGTCAAATCTCTTATCCCTAGACCCTCGCTGTATTCTAACCTATCGACCTTATGTATGTATTTGACACTGTGTGTTGTCATCCTTTTTGCTAACTTTACCATATCTAAATGTCTTTTGTAGTCATTAAAAACATGTCATTTAGTTGATTGAAATGGGCACATGTGCAATTTAACATCAGCACTCACAAGAAATTACAATTTTTAAGAAACTAAAACAAGGGTGCGCTTGTCACTTCCGCTATTTCACTCTGGTCTCCCAAATGTATTCAGGAAAGGAAGATCCTCACTTTCCCTCGCATAGATGACGCATTTGTTTGTATGTTAACTGCACAAGTAAACTGCATTGATAGCTCCTGAAAATCATAGACTTGAACTTCACATCGGTAAAAACCCACAGGGTAGCTTTAGAAAGAAATAAGTTAGGGTTACCTGGCTCTTCAGGTAGTTTCTGAAAGTTTCACAAGGAGCACACCGTCAATATTTAACCACATTTATGGAGGCCAAGCGCATGCATGAGCGCTTTTAACTGCAAAGTGGCAGACTAATTTTGTACTGGGTGTCCCGTGATTCTATTGAGGACGCACAGAAGTACAGTAAATCAGAGCATGTGTTGGAAATCAGTCTTGTGTCTAGCACAGAGTGTTTCCAAGTTAGTCCCTGGGTTTGGAATTAGGCTAACGCTACTTTAATACAGTAGATGATGTCTCAATAAAATAAAACATTTTAATGAGCAACAACCTCGATTAATTTCTGGTTTTTATTTTTGTCTGAGACGAGAAATAAAGGCTCACTGGTCTTACTGTGCATATCAAATTAAATAGCCTGTTTCAGAAAAATAGTATTAGGGGGTTTGAGGGGTGGGGCTAAAGAGAGGGAGATACAAGAATGATGTCTTTTAGAATAATTACCAGGGCCCCTGGAATTATGCGGCAAGGAAGTGTAAATCATGCAGCATAATGCGGCACATTTTATGATGGTATCAGTTTATTATTCTGTCATTCTTATACATGTTAACACTGTCTGGACAAAGGTTTTGCCTTATAAGTACTAGTTTAATACTCTAATACAGCTATATGCAACTAAAATGTGAAAATCAAACTTTGTAAAGTGCATTCCACTGTACAACAACAAGTGTCGCCACATTTTTAGTAACTTTTGATCCGCCTGAGCTAGAAACAAACATTTTTGTTAAAATCTGCGAATTATGCAGCGGATGATGGATTACATGGCAAATGCGACAAATCCAGGATTATGAGAAAAAAAGCTGTGGGCGCATAGTCACATAGTTCCAGAGGCCCTGATAATTACTCTACAGTTACAATGTTATCTAACCCACACTAATTTACAGTTAATTGGAAATATGTAGGCAATAAAAATGTAGTGCAGCTCAAAAACTTTCCCAGATATAACTTCTCACTCAAGATGGACGCTTGATCCCCACTTAAATCCAACTCTGAGATTAGATTTGACTCTAAAAATTATTGCTCTGGTCTTTCTTGGGAAAAAGGAACTGCAACCTTGAGCATATGATAACATCTTTTATCCGTTACTCACGTGTCCACTGTTTGAGAAATGTAGAAAATTGTATTTTCATCCTGTACCCATGAACTGTAGCATCAATGAGCTGTTCCGAGCCAACAGTTTTTTGTTTGTTTTGGAAGAGCCAACCGTAGCATTAACAGTCGGGAAGTATTTAAAAGGACACACTCAAACGAATGTACATTAAAATGAATTTCATTTATCCATTAGGAATGTAAGGCTTTTATTCGTGTGAATTTGTTTTTATACTTAACAGTAGTCCAGCAAACAGAATTAAGTAACTATTCAGTATGGGAAACCACACTGAGAACACTGCATCGAGTGCATTACTGCTCCTTCATCCATATGCAGCAGAGAAAAAAAAGCAAACAAGAATTGGCAAAAATAACAAAATCGCTAAATATTTTATTCCACAAACCTGTATAAATTCGCAGTGAAATTTTTATAAATGTAATCATGTTGGCACTGCCCACCCTCCACGCCCCATTACTGATTGCCATACTGCACATTTGCACCACTTTGTCCCAATAATTGAACAGTGACTTGATGGATCCTCAACACACAGTTAAGGTAACACCCACCTACTCATCTCTTTGACGGCTGCAGGAAGGGTTTTCAGACCATTACAGGACACGTTGAGTTCCGTCAGCGTTGGGATACTGCAGATTGCTAAAGGAAAGTCTCCCAGGTGGTTATTGGACAGGTTGAGGCTCTTCAGTTTTGTGAACCTGTGAATGACACGAATACATTAAAAAAGTGAGTTTTGGCACGACCAGGATAAATACTTATTACAGTTGAGCAGAAAACCGTTTAATAATCCACGCTGGTCCAGATGACAAAAGTGTCAGGAGAGGTGCGGTGATTAAATTTGTCACCCACACAACGCAGTATTCTAATTAAAAATGACAGACAACCAAGAAAACAGATGTGTTCGCAATACCACAGTCCTCTTGCCACCTCCACATTACTAACATACAGGACTGCTTGCAGTGAAAGAAAATGTGCCAGCTTGACTATGAAATCTAGATTACCAGACTATACCTGCTAGACAGCCATAATCGTTCAGGAGCCCTAAATTCAGCAATCTGACCCAAAAGTAATTACTCTCAGGCCTAGGAGTCATATTTCCTTTTTCAGAATGGCACAGGACCATTTCAGTGGGTTAGTGTTCCAGGAGGAAACCGATGGTTCCGGTTTTGCTGTGCCACTTTGGAAACTGGTGCACGTATGCTGCTGGGACGTACTTATGCCATAATTGAAGAGACTTAGATCTTGTTCCCAATCACACCTCTCGCAGTGGTGCAGTTCACTGGAAGACATTTAGTATTTTATAAAATTAGTGCATCAGAAAGAGGCATGATATCTTTATAGGGTTGTGCTTAATAGATGGAACTGGAGTGTGCTTTTGATTTAAAAGTTATGTATAAACTACCAGGTAAATCTTTTTAGTAAATGATGAGGAGAGCATTTTCATGTGCGCCCACCAACAGCTACCTCAACTCAACGAGCTCACTACTAAGACTGCGGAGGGGGTCGGAGGATAATTACACTTTGGGTGGACAAAAGGAAACAATACCCAGAAAAATCAAACACAATCCTAAATTCTGAACAACTTAAATGGATCCCAGTTCAATCTGAAAAACTAAAAATCTTTCTTCTTTGTCCAGGGGTGCATGACTGGTCAGGAGCTTGCCTGTTTTCAGGTCAAGAATAAAGAGGTCCCTTCCATATTAGCCATTGATCTGCAGTCGCCAATTTTTCTAGTGCCACCGATAGGCACAAGCAAGGCCTCACTAAGGAGTGCTGTCCTCAACACTCGTATCGCTCACTTCACACAAGTTTCATAAATTTAGCAAAGCTCTTCTGGCCTCTCTCTTAATCCTTTTTCTTCTTCATGGATTAACAAAGGCGATGAGGTGATCTAATGTTTAGTGTATGCTGTGCACCTCGTCAATCACCATCACACACTGGTGTCATTGTTGCAATTATGCCTGCTCCCACTCGCCACAGTGCAGGGGAGGCTGTGGAGGAAGCAGCAGGTTTTCATATTTTGACTGCAGTGAAAGATGCGCAGTACGTAGAAGAGTAGATTATTTTGATGAACTAATCCATGTGCGCAAGTGTACTGCCTAAGAAGCAGGGAAAGCCAGGACGGGTTCCACAGCGGTATTCGTACAAGCGCCTTGAGACCCTTGCGGGTGAGTAGTGCACTATACAAGTATCAATTTACATTTGAAGTGATTTACTATGGAGCGTCCGCTGAAACAAAAAACTCAAGGATAAAGAGGTCATAAAGTATTCCATAAGCCATGCTGTTGCCTGTTTTATAGGCACACAACAGAAATGTAATAGGCTCTTGCCTCATTTATGGCAGCACCGATGGGTCATTCTTTCTTAGTTATTTTGAAGTTAAAAATGCACTATTTAGAATAATAAAATGCCAACACGATATTAGAATGCATCTGTTGCGTGACTCAGATGATAGTCTCTCGATGGCTCGACTTGTACTTAGGCTCTGGCCAGATCGCTGAAGCAGCTTTTCCAAAAAAATTCCTAACTGCCAACTGCGACCACTTAATAACCCCAGGAAATGCGGCGCCACCAACGGCTATCTCTGGGCGCCAATAATAGGGTATACCACTGCCTAACTCACTTGATTTCATTTTATTCACCTAAGAAGGATGTAAAACTGAATCAAACCACCAGAAGGATTAGTTACTTAACTGTAATCTTAGTTCTCTTCAAGAGGTATACTCATCAAAGTCATAAGCACTGAATTATCTCCAACCATATACGGGAACCCGGAACACATATCCTAATATCTATATATATATATATATATATATATATAGATATATATATAGATATATATATGTAAAATATAGAAGAGTACATAGTACTAAAAAATTATTCACATATATTATACATGTATAAACTAATAGTATGCAGCCCAAAACCATATCCAATAGGCTAATAAAGCCATAATTACATGTCTTTCAGTAGTATGAAAATACTCATAACATATAATGCAAGAAAAGGACATTAACATTAGTTGCATTCCAAAGAAAAACACCTTTTATTTACTTCAAAGAAAACAGGTAATTAAAGGCAATTAGCCTAAACAGGCTGCATACGCAAATAACATCCCTGTACAGAAAAGGTGACTGGCACCTCGCCTTTAAGGCCTCAGAGAATCTGAACACTTTGCCTTTAAGGCCTCCAGGAGAAGCCTGCTCCCATCATGCCCCACAGGTGACAGTTAGGTCAGTTCTTTTGTACGGTATAAAAAAACCTGTAGGAACCTGCATACACAATGCAATAATAACATATCAAAACAATGCTACTGCTAGGCCGGGGAGGAGGGAGGGTGCTTATGACTTTGATGAGTATACCCCTGGAAGAGAACTAGGGTTACAGGTAAGTAACTAATCCTTCTCTTCCACTGTTTTTAACCATTGATCGTATCAGACAAGAATAAATTGTGGTCTGATTACGCTTCAATTTTAAACCTCACATCATTAATTGCACTGCACTTTTCCCATACACTCCATGAAAATATTTGCTCACATCTGTATTAACACCTAAAAACATCATTGGGCTCCTCAATCATTCGGGTGGAGTTGAAGCCCTTTTTAAGGAGACCCAGATGATGAAACATGTCACCTGGAATGGTGAGTGATGGGAACACAATTTTTATATATTCCATTAGAGTCTTGGACACTTTTAGTATCTGTGTTCCTTACCACTAGACCCCAGGATATATGTTGTGTTTGAACGTTTATAGTGGGGCTGAATATCCCGTTGAGTCTTTAAATTCTGGCCTCGGACCCTACCCAAAGTATAGTGTATTATGATATTCATCAATAGTCATGAGCACTGAATAGAGTAGCAAGCTCATACCCACTTCCAAGCGGACGAGCAGAAAATAGAAAAACTACTTTGAAACATGCATCTTAGCTAGTATAAGCAAACAAGTTTCTCAATGAGGGTTGCCCAACCTGAGCATCTGCTTGTGTGTCTGAATCAAGACAGCTGTGGTAGAAGCTTTTCCCCTCGTAGAAGGAGCCTTTGTCCTCAGTGACAAAGCTCTGTTGGCTAATTGGTAGGCCAGTATAATACAAGAAACAATCCATCTAGATATGGATCTTTTGGAAGCTGCAGACCCCTTGTTAATAGGACCATAGTTAACAAATAAACGGTCTGACTTCTTCAATGCCTTTGTTCTGTCCAAATAAAACTTGAGAACCCTCTTGAGATCTAAAGAATGGAGAGATCTTTCTGGAGGATTTGACGGATTCGGAAAGAAAGTCGGTAAAGTTATAGTTTGGTTAATGTGAAAGTCTGAAACTACTTTGGGCAGAAAATCAGGATGTGTTCTGAGAACTACCCTGTTAGCATGAGACACAGTGAAAGGTTCCTTACAACGAAGAGCCTGGATATCGCTCACCCTGCGAGCAGAGGTAATGGCTACCAGAAACGCAACTTTCCAAGTTAAATTTTGTAAGGAAGCTTTGTGAATAGGCTCGGAAGGAGCTCCCATTAGCTTAGTTAACACAATGTTAAGCTCCCAAGGAGGAGAGGGAGATTTGACTGGAGGATACACCTTTCTTAAGTCTTCCAGAAAGTCTTTCACCACCGGCATCCTAAAGAAAGAAGTCTGGTTAAGTGACTTTCTATAGGCGGTGATTGCTACAAGATGAACTTTAATAGAGTTAAACTGAAGGCCAGACTTCGCCAAATGCAGCAAATAGGGTAAAATCACCTGCTCTTGACCTTGGATGGGATCAAGCCCATTGTCCGCACACCATAGGAAGAATCTCTTCCACTTGAAAGCATATTACTTCCTCGTAGGACGCTTCGCCTCCTTAAGAATATTCATACAGTCTGAATTCAATTGTAAGTGACTATATTGGTTGACTTCAGGAGCCATGCTGCCAGCCAAAGGGAGGACAAGTACCCCGCCTGCTTGGATAGAAGATCCGGGCGACATTGCAATCTCCTGTGTGGCACTTCCGATAACTGAAGGAGGTCTGGAAACCACCATTGGCAAGGCCACTCCAGGGCTATGAGACTCGTCCAGGAGTTGGCCCTGTACATCTTGTTGATCACTGCTGGTATTAATGGGACAGGCGGATAAGCGTACAGTAAGTTCTGACACCATTCTATCAAAAGGGCATTCCCTTGAGATCCTTTCAGGGGAAACCTGGATGCGAAAACGGGGCATTTTGCGTTTCCCGCGTCTGCAAACAGGTCGATGTCTGGAGTTCCCCCTGCCTGAAAGATGCTGCCAGCGACTTAGTCGTTCAGAACACAGTCGTGAGCCTCAATGAAGTCTCTGCTGAGGAAATCCGCCTGAGAATTGTGAGAGCCCGGCAGATGAACAGCTACTATTGACAAGTCCCCTGCCAGCAACCAGTTCAATATGGTCTGAGCCTCCATGGAGAGAGTCCTTGACAGGGTACCTCCCTGTTTGTTTAAATATTACATTGTTGCTGTATTGTCTGTTTGAAGTAGAAGGGATCAAGACTTGAACGAAGGAAACATGGACTTGAAAGCCAGATGTACAGCCCTTAGCTCTAGCAGATTGATGTGGTAACCCCTCTCCGAATCAGACCAGAGACCTTGTACTTGCAGAGAGCCCATATGAGCACCCCAACCCTGGAGAGAGGCGTCCGTGATCAGAGTCTGTGTTGGAGGATCCTGATGAAACGGTACTCCTTTCATTAGGTGCGATCTCTTCATCCACCATCGGATGGAATCCCTGGCTGCCTGATGAAGGATTATCTGATCCTCCCAGCACCCAGATATTTGCATCCACTGATCCTCCAAACATTGCTGCAGTGGACGCATGTGCAATCTTGAGTTTGGTACTATAACGATGCACAACGCCATTGACCCCAGCAGAGATGACACTTGACGAACTGTCGGGAAACTTGTATGAAGAAGAGTCTGGCATTTTGTTCGAATTGATAACCACCTCTCCTCCGAAGGACACACGTTTACTTTTTCTGTGTCTAGGAAGGAACCCTGATAGTGAATCCTTTGAGTTGGGTTTAGTATGGACTTTTTGAAATTGACCTTAAGTCCCAGCTTGTGTAGCAGTTGAAGGCAGTTTGAGAGATGATCCTTTAGCAAAGATGGGGACGAGCTCTTCAGGAGCCCGTCGCCCAAGTAAGGGTAAATTAAAATCCTCTGCTTCCAAAGGAAGGCAGCTACCACCGCCATACACTTGGAGAATGTCCGGGGAGCTGACTTCAGTCTGAACGGAAGAACTGCATATTGGTAATGTTGAACAGACACTCAAAACCTTAGAAACTTGCGATTCCTCTTTGAAATTGGTATATGAAAGTATGCATCCTTCAGATCGATGGAACACATCCAATCCCCTTGGTAAAGTTGAGAAAAGATTTGAGGAAGTGCCAACATTCGAAATTTTTCTCTTCGAATGAATCCATTCAACAATCTCAAATCCAGTATAGGTCTGTACTTTGAGGTGGGACCTTTCTTTCGAACAAGGAAGAAGTGCGAGTAGAGCCCTTGATTTCTTTGTGGAGTTGAAACTCTTTCTATGGCTTTCTTGTTTAATAAGGTGTTCACTTCCTTTTGCAGCAAACTGTGATTTTGATGTAAAACACCCTTTGGAACTATGGAAGGAGGAGGTTTCTTGAAATTGAGTAGATATCCGTTCTGAACGATGTCGATGACCCACCTGTCTTTTGTTAAATGCCTCCACTCGTCCAGATATAATGCAATGCTTCCTCCTACCGAGTGGACAACAGCTTTGGAGGAAGGTCCATCTCATGTTTTCTGAGGCTGTTTTGAAGCTGTAGACTGCTGTCTGTTACCGCCTCTGCCCCGTCCAGGTCTGAGTTGCTGAAACTACAACCTTTGTTGAGATTGCTCCTGGTTTTTTGAGGACCAGTTCGATGTTTGCCCACGCTGTTGAAAAGACCGCTTGTCGTAGGGACAAAAACTACGACAAAACTTTCTTTTTCTCTAGGCCAACAGCCTTAAGAGTATCTAGTTCAGTTTTCATATTAGCCATCTCATCTTCTGCATGCGACCCAAACAACGTCGATCCATTGAAAGGCAAATTAACAATTTTTCTGTGAGCATCAGGCTTGAGGCCCGTGAGGCGGAGCCAGGATGATCTTCTGGAACAGATGCCATGGGCATAACCATGAGCTGCTAAATCAACAGAGTTGGCAGCCATACTAATAATCTGGTTGGCAACCAAACCTCCTTCGTGAACAATTTCCAAGAAATCTTTTTGATCTTCCTTGGGCAATTTCTCAACAAATCTTGTCAGGGAATCCCATAACAGTCGGTCGTAGCAGCGCCCCAGTAGAGCGGCTGCATTCGCAACTCATTAAGGAACCAGCCGTATTACACATTCTCCGTCCCAAGGAGTCCATGTTCTTGCATCGATTGTGCAGCAGTGTCTCCCCTAGCTGTGGTCACCTGTGTCTGTTGCAGTAGTTTGAAAGAGAGTTTCAAGGACAGCTTGGCCTACTGCAGCTTGCTGCTTGGCTTGCACATCAACACAATAGTGTTTAGTGAAGGTGTGTCTTGTAGACCATGTTGCTGCCTTGCAGATTCTAGGGGAATGTTTCCTAAGAAAGCCATGGAGGCTTCTAGTTTGCGTGTGGAGTACGCTCTAGGAGGAACTGTTAATGTGCGTTTTGCTTTGTGATAGCATATTTGTATACATTTAACAATCCACCTTGCAATTTCTGATTTAGAAATGGGGTTGCCTTTATTTGGTGGAGAGAAAGCTACAAATAGTTGCGAAAGGACTTGGTCATATCGATGTAATAGAGAAGAGCTCTTTTGACATCTAGTGTGTGTAAAGCTCTCTCTGCTACAGAGTCTGGGTTTTGAAAAAACACTGGTAACTCAACAGATTGGTTTAGATGAAAAGGAGTAATTACTTTAGGAAGGAATTTAGGATTAGTTCTTAGAACCACCTTGTTACGGTGTAATTGTAAGAATGGTTCTTGTATAGTGAAAGCTTGAATCTCACTAACTCTTCTAAGAGAGGTAATAACGAGTAAAGCTGTTTTCCATGTGAGAAATTGTAATTCACATTTGTGTAAAGGTTTAAAAGGGGGTCCCATGAGCCTTGTAAGAACAATGTTTAGGTTCCACACTGGAGAGGGGGGTTAACTAGGAGGAATAATTATTTTTAATCCTTCCATAAAAGGTTTTATTGCTGGTACTCTAAACAACGACATATGTTGTCTGTTTTGTAGGCATGCGGCAATGGATGCAAGATGTAAACGTACAGATAAATAAGCCAGATTACATCTTTGTAAATGGAGAAGGTAACAGATAATGTTTTGGATGGAAGCATCTAAAGGATCAATTTAATTATTATTGCAGTAAATGGCAACTCTTTTCCATTTAGCAGCATAGCAAGCTCTAGTAGTAGGTCTTCTGGCTTCTTTAATGATACTCATACAGTCTGGTGGCAGGTTAAGGTAACCAAACTCTAAGACTTCAGGAGGCAGATCGCCAGATTCAGTTGACCTGGATCTGGATGCCTGATGTCTCCATGGTTCTACGTTAACATGGATAGTGTCAGAGACAGTTTTTGTTGTGGAACTAGAGAGAGTTCTAGCAGTGTGGTGAACCTTGGTTGGCGTGCCCATGTGGCAGCTACCAGGATCAGTTTGACAGACTGTTGCCTGAGCTTGCGTACCACTAGTGGTATTAGTGGGGTTGGCGGAAAAGCGTACGCAAATCTGCCTGACCAGTTCATCCATATCGCATTGCCCTTGGACAACGGGTGTGAAAACCTGGCGGCGAAGGTTGGGCATTTTGCGTTTTAGTGTGTGGCAAACTGGTCTATGTCTGGATGAGCCCACTTGTGAAAAAATGGTTGAAGAACTTGCAGATGTAGTTCTCATTCGTGAATCTGTTGTGTCTGTCGAATTAACAGATCGGCTATCTGATTGTGAACTCCTGAAAGGTGTTCTGCAAGCAGATATATCTTTTGTGGAATTGCCCATCTCCAAATGTTTTGTGCGAGCTGGGACAATTGCAGGGAAGGTGTGCCTCCTTGTTTCTGTATGTAGTACATGGCTGTCATGTTGTCCGTCCGGATTAAGACAGCTTTGTTCTGTATGTGTACTTGGAAGCACTTTAGTGCCAGGAAAATCAGCAGCAACTCTAGGCGATTGATGTGGAGTAACTTTTGTTGAGCGTCCATCCTCCTCAAGTTGTGTGGTGGAGCAGATGTGCTCCCCATCCTGTGAGAGATGCGTCTGTTATCAGTACTATCTGTGGAACAGGTTCGAGAAACAGCCGCCCTCTGCAGAGAGCGATGTGTGCGGCTGTCCACCAACACCAGGTCTTTTAGTTGTCCTTGTGCCTGATTTCACTGATAAGCTAGACATTCCTGCAATGGACGCATCTGCAGTCTTGCATATGGTACAATAAAAATGCAAGATGCCAACATGCCTATTAATTGCATGAACACTCTGGCTGGGAGAGAGTGTTGGTTTTGAAACCTTGTGAGCAAGGCTTGAATGCTCTGTATTCTGGCTGGACTGGGATAAGCTAGAGCTGTATTGGTGTTTATGGTAGCCCCTAGGTATTGATGTACATGAGAGGGTTGTAGATGTGACTTGGTGTGGATTATTGTAAACCCCAAGATGTGCAGTGTCTGAATTGGGTGAGATGTGTGTTGAACACACTGGTTGAATGACTTGGCCTTTATGAGCCAATCGTCTAAGTATGGGAAGACATGTATATGTTGTCTTTTGAGATGTGCTGCTACTACTGCTAGGCACTTTGTGAACACTCTTGGTGCAGTTGTGACCCCGAATGGAAGGACTTTGAATTGATAGTGTTGTCCTAGCACAAACCTGAGATACTTCCTGTGAGAAGGATGTATGGGAATGTGAAAGTAGGCGTCTTTGAGGTCAAGTGTAGTGAGGAAATCGCCTTGTTGCAGTAATGGGAGCACTTGTTGTAAAGTGACCTTGTGAAAATTATCTGAGTGTATATACAGATTGAGAAGCCTTAAATCTAGAATTGTTCTTAGTGTCCCATCCTTTTTGGGTTTTAGGAAGTAGAGTGAGTAGATCCCTGTTCCTTGATGTTGCAATGGAACTAGCTGTATTGCATCTTTTTGCAACAAAGAGAGAACCTCCTGTTGGAGCAGCGTTAGATGTTCTGTGGACATTGGACGCTGTCTGGGTGGTATATTTGGAGGGGTAGCTGTAAGCTCTAGGCAGGAACCATACTGGATAATCTGTCTAACCCACATGTCTGTTGTGATGGAATTCCAGACAGGGAGGAACTGTGTTAATCTCCCCCCTACAGGTGTGGTATGCTGTTGGGGGAGCTGAAGGAAGTCACTGTTTAGTGGTGGAAGAGGATCGATTGTTGGGGTTACCTCGACCTCTTCCCTTATTGTTATTACCTATGTAGCCCCAGCTAAAGTATCCTTTATTAGAGGATGCTTGTGTATTTGTTTTAAAGGAAGCCGAATTGTCTGCTCCAGCTTGTTTGGAGCCTCCTCTGTGGAAGGAGCGACGAAAGGAGCCTCTTGCTTGGGTGGACTGCAGAGTTCCCATAGACTTGGCTGTGTCAGTGTCTTTTTTCATTTTATCAAGAGCTGTGTCTACTTCTGACCAAACAATTGTTGTTGGTTGAATGGTTGATTTAAGATGGTAGTCTGTACCTCTTAATTAAATCCTGAAATGCGTAGCCAAGCGTGACGTCTAAGGAGGGCACTGGTGTTTATTGCCCTGGATGCAGTGTCTGCTACATCTAGTGCACATTTAATGGAGGCATTTGTTATAACTTACCCTCTTATATAAGGTCATCTGCTTGTGCCTTATATTGGTCAGGTAGAAGTTGTAAGAGCTTCTCTAGCTGCTCATAGTGAGCCCTGTTGTATCTTGCGAGGAGGGCCTGTGTGTTAGCAATACGCCATGTATTGCTAGTTTGGGCAGCTATTCTTTTCTCTGAAGCATCTATGATCTTTGATTCTTTATCAGGAGGTGGTGCTTCACCTGATATTTGTGAATTTGCTCTTTTCCTAGCGTTTGAAACTACTAGGGAGTTTAAGGGTAGCTGTCCTTTAATGTAAGCAGGATCCCCAGGAGCAGCTCTGTACTTTTTCTCTATCCTTGGGTTTATGATTCTAGTTCGTACAGGATCTTTCAACACTTCGGGTGCATGTTTAATTACTCCTTTAATCATTGGCAGTATTTGCACAGATGTTTGCGATTGCTCAAAAGGGTCTAGTAAAAAATCCTCTTCTGCCTCATCTGAATGCATGGTGACATTGTGATAGATGGCAGCCCTATTAATTAAGTGTCAAACCCAATATTGTCTGCTGGAGAAGGTTTAGATGGATGTATATGTGGGTCAGGATTATCTGGTATATCCTGTGGGTTGGAATACTTCCACTCTGTTGAACCTGTTGTGCAGGGAAAAGGGTCATCAGGGTCTTTCCCTCCCAAAATGCTATACTGATCATCATCAGCATCCTGAGGAGGTGTATGTTGTGGAGAATGAGGAGGAGAATTTTGAGGTGAAATGTTTAAAGGGAGAGCAGGAGAAGGAGATACAGGAGAAGAAGGGTGCATAGGACATGTGGCAGAATCCTTCTTCTCGACAGGCACTGGAGGTGTAGGTGCTGTATCTGACTTCCTCTTCCTGTGTGGTGTTGTCGAAACATGTCCTGTTTCTGGATCTATGTATATCCTCTTTTGCAAAGGATCAGGTCTAAAAAGCTCTTCTTGAGAAATTGCTTTCGGCGCAGATTTTTTTCAGCTCTGGGCCTGGTTTCGGCTGGTCTTTAGCCTTAGGAGTGGTTGTATAGTCCTGTGGCGTACTTTTCGGTACCGAAGGTATTGTTTTCGGAGTCGAGGCCTGGTTCGAGGGCTTGAAGGCATCGGAAGCAGGCTTTGTGGGTTTCGGCACTGAAGATTTTGGGGTGGAAGAAGGCTTCATTGGTTTTGGTGCCGTCTTGTCTTTATGAGTCGACGGTTTCTGAGTGATTTTCGGAACCGGGACTTCTTTCGGTTTCGGTGCCGAGGGAGCTGGTAGTATTGACACGTGCGGTTTGCTCGGTATGGAGCTACCAGAAGGCTTTAATATTTTCTTGGGAGCTGGGCTCGATGGCGGGGCTTTCAAAGCAATGTCTCGGTCTCGACTGGGCCCGAAGGCGGAGTTTTGACCTTAGCCTTTGGTTTAGGTGTTGGGGCTGGGGTAGAGGCAGTCGTACTCACGCGTTGACCTGATGGTATGGAGTCATCGGAGTCGTCAGCCTCAGATACAATCTGGAGATCTGAATCTTCCTCGGGGACACATGGACCTTCGAAGATATCCACCGGTTCCGGAGTGAATCTCTGCATGTGGCGTCGACGGGCCGTCCGATCTCGAATGGTCTTCTTGGATCGAAAGGACACACAAGCTGTACAGCTCGACTCGTCGTGTTCAGGTGATAAACACAGGTTACACACCTCGTGATGGTCACTGTGTGGGAATTTTGCTCCACACACGGGCATTTTTTGAATGGTGTCCTTTCCATGAGTTGTAGGCCTCACCACGTGGGTAGGCTTAGCGGCCCGCGTAGACGACCTGAATCGAAATGATAAGGTCAAGTCTATGTATATTGAAGTTAAAGCTTGTTTTTAGAAAGTTGTGCGCGTCGAAGTCATTGAAAAGTAGATTTTCAAACCAGAGCGGAAAAGTTGCATCCAAACCCAGTGGCGGAAAAAAACAATCTAAGGATGGAGCCGATGCCCATGCGCACTATCGTCCAAGGGAGGAGTCACCTATCTCGTGACTACAAAGACTTCTTCCAAGATGACAACAACATGCAATCATCCGAGCCCAACACCAGGTGGCGATCTAATGCAAAGTGTAGAATCTGCAGCTCATATGCGTCGAACATATATTTTTTACATTTTACCCACCTCAAATAAGCTTGAATCTGTATTCAGAAACAAGGGTTGTGCTGTGGTGTGGTTCAGGATATTGTGAGCCTTCAGAGGAAATTATATTGCTTTTACTACAATACAAGTAGGTGACATACAGTTTCCACCGCTCAAGAAAGCCCATGAACAGCCAAGTTGACATCTATTCGCTTTGTTTTGCGGATGCTGTCGGACCAAGCGGGTGCTACAGGAGCACAAATCACTGAACCACACACAATACTCTGGGTCCTACCTTCCATCCTTCTAAAAAGCGCTGTACATCTCGCACTGTATGTTTGGCTTTTCCCAACAACACAGCAAGTCTGTGTGCTCTTTCCACAAATAAAAACAATCATTGGCATAGCCAATAGGTCTCGCCTTTGGGATCCTATAAGTGTTTGGCAAGAGGTGACTGGCTGGTGCCTCTGTAAGGCAGGCCTGACATAGGACCACCCCTCGCCCAGCCATCCAGACAAAACTGTCTTCAGACTTACCTGTCTACACTGCTGCTTTGAAATCGGCGTCTAGTCAGATACCCAGGCTTGGGGGAGGGTGTGGGGAGGGGTCAGTTGAGCCTTGACACTTGGGTAGACTCCCTGTGCATCCTTCTAACAATCCAGGTATCGGTCCGTGCACCAACAACCATGTATTCATCAAACCATCCTATTAATCACTTATTTAATCCTTTGTGCATTCATTTACCAACCTCTGCACCAGCAGTTTCCACCTAAACATCCATTACCCATCCATGCATCAAATGTAGCTTGAGAAAATACCTGCAGTCAGTGTTTAATTTCTGTTTTGCTGTTTTCCGCTATGAAATATACATTGACGGCGCTGTGTGAGGTCTCAGTTGTATCAGTCTGCGAACACTGCAGTCCAATGCTGAGGGGCCTTGGCACCGGCCTTTGGTTCCCTGGGTTGGCGGTGCTGCATGCTACCGATCAGAACTGAGGTGATTGGTCGGGTTAAAGTGGACTTTCATTGGGGCTGGTGAGATCTCTCGTAGAATGGCAAGGCAGGCAGACTCTGAGGTGGGTGTGGGGTCAGGGCTGTAGAGAAGTTAGAATAGGTTGAGTTCCCTTGTCCAAGGGGGTAGTTAGAAAGGATTAAACACATAGTGCCTTCAGCGTACTGTCCGTGGGGCCCAGTTATGTGTGCATGCCGGGCGTAAGGGCCAAGACGTTTCAAAACACAGCACGTCCCAGAGAAGCTCTTTTGGTTTTCTAGAGTTAAAAATAAAAGTTTCACTTCTAGTACATGCCTCATATAAGCTTAAGGCCGCCTGCCAGCTCGGAGCCAAGCAGGAGGCGGGCTTCTCCCAAGGGTGACGGGAAATTTAAATGTGTGCCGGGGTGGGGGAGAAACGGAGAACACCATGAGAATGAGGCAGTGAGGCTCAAGGAGAAGTCCCATCCAACTTGAAAAAGATCAAAACCGAAAAGAGCTTTCCACAGCAGTGGTTACAATGTTTTGTATTTTTTATGGGTTGTCAGGAAAATGTTTCAGCAGGGTTAGTTAAGATGAGCAAATAATGAACAGTTCCGGATAAAAAAAAAAAAACTTAAAAGAAAGAATAGTCAAGGGCCGGGAAGGTGAATCTGGACTGAACTAGGGCCGCAAAGAACGCCTACCGAGGGCAGGGGCCAACAGGAGCGGAAAGTACAGCCCACAAAAATGCACGCTGCAAAAAGTAAACAAGTGGGAGGGGTGGGGGGAGTGATGGCGGCTGCGCGCATGCACGCTCGCGTGAACGCAAGCGCTAGACCAGCCAAAGCAGCTTGTGGCAGCACTTTTTAAAGCCCCTACTAAATGTCTCGCAGAGCAGCGCATACGCTGGCTCTAGCGAGACCTAAAAACAAGAACTGAAGATATATACGTATGAAAGGGGCAAAAATATAATGTGAAAATCTCCTGCTCTATTTGCCTTACTACTGGAATGAAGGTACACCGACAAGCCGCCGAGACCACGAAAAAGGACAAATGGAGTCTATGAGAGAACAAGCTCAGTCATTTCAAGATTGATGAAAGGTAGCGAGTCCACTGGCACGATTGCGGAGTTTGGTTTTGTTTATCTTTAACCCTGACAATTCCCCATCTTTGTTTCCAAGGTCCCTGAAAGCAATGGCTTTTCCTTTCTTTTGACGACAGCCCCTGGGCTGACACCTGGTCCTCTAGACAGTTCTTGTGGCTCAAAAGGAAAAATCGATTACAGTTCAAAAGACTGAAAGTCTAGTTGGGCTTTGCTTAAGTAAAATTACCTCTAAAGATTTCATTGCAGCACGATAAGTAACCAGACTAAACATTTTTGATATGTCCTATACAAGCATCTGGCTACCTTTTTTGCCCACCTTCAAAACAGAAGATTTAAAAACAAGCTTTCAGATTTAATAAGCTACACATCAACAATCACAGTAGAGCTCTTGTGAAGGATTACAAGGGAAAACTAAGCAGAAGGTGGAACGGAAATTTTTTTCATTACTTTGAAGGATGCCACGAAAAAGCTCACAATGTCCAAATCCACCGAAAATTCGAAATGGTGTTTTAGTTGGACAAATACAGATATCGGTCAAAGAAGTACACCAATCACAAACCACTTTTGTACTGTGTTGTCAGTCATAATTGTGAAGTACTTTAAAAAAGGGGAGAGATAGAGGAACAAGCATTAAAAATGCGTGTTTGGGGCGTGGCCAAGATGGCGGGGTGAGGAGACTCTTGTGCCCGGAGCTCCCGAACCGGCCCTGGGCCTAAGCCTTCCGAATTGCTGGTTCTCCCCCCCTTCGGCACCGAACCGAGTGGGAAAGGTGTAGGGATCGGCCGAGCTGCTTCCGGACCGAAGTCCAGCTCCGAGTTTGCCGAGGGAAGCGGTGGCCCGGGAGCAGCGCTGATCGAGCTCTGAGGCCGGGAGCGACGGCGGAAGGTGGCCGAGACACGGCTGTGAGAGGAACTGCCCCAGACACCCGCCGAGGCTTGAGGCGGCGTTGTGAAGGACAGAGGCGAGGCACCCGGGCGCCGCTGCGGTGGTGGGGGAACCCTGTGAGACACCGGCGGGCCCTCCGGGAGGCCCCTCCCCTTGACGCCGTCCCGACGCAAATCGAGGCCGCGGCTGCGGCCTAGGCGGGAGGAGACTCTGCGGATCGGAGCGTGGGTGTCGCAGGGAGCAGAGACGGGTCCGGGGACCATAGCGACGGGCCCTGGAATCGGGGCTAACCAGGAAACCGCACTGGATACGCCTGACAGTGGGTTACGTACAACAGTCCCGGAGGTCAGGTGCGGAAGAGGCCCGAGGGGCAGGAGGCTGCGAAGAGACCAGCAGTCGAGCGGACACCGGCCATAGACGCCCCATGAGGTGAGGAGGGGGTCGACAGCCTACTGTGGTGCGCCGGACCCTTAAGAGACGCTTTGGGGACGGCCGATGGACTGAGGGCCGCGTCTGAGGTTTATGAGGAGGGAGCCCGAAGGAGGAGCTGGGTCCTGCGGTGCGGGGGCCATGCCAGGTGGACAGCAGTAAGGGGCTGGGCCCAGCACCCGCCTGCTGCGCAGCCGAGGAGGGGCTGAAGCACCCAGGCTGAGGAGGACATTCCCAGGTGCCTCGGGGTCCTGCAAGAGAGCATTATTGAGGAGGATCACGAGAGCTGCTGTGGCAGCGGGGACCACTGAGGCCTGCTCTGTGAGGGGAGCGGAGTCAGAGCACTCATCTGCGACCACCCTGGGTGCAGAGGCCGAGGGCAGCCGAAAGGGTCCGGGCCTGACACTATCGAAGGGGCCCGCCTATACGTGTAGGGGCCTCAAGAGACGATCTGGCGCAGGGGTCTGTGCCGGCCACAAGGACGTCCGGCCCCTGTGGTGACTCGCGCTGAGTGACCCGGAGGATCACTGACTGAAGGACCCCCAACGGTCGAACAGGGGGGGTAGGAGGACGCCAGGCGGCCCCTCCGCGACCAAGGCGCACGGCCAACAGGATTGGGCGCTCAGAGCGCTGGCTGAACGCAGCACAGTGGACACTGGCACGGCCTGAAGGGTACGCGCAGCTGCGGACCATCTGGAATAGCGTACCCAGGTTTGGAGCAAGAGGGACACTCCGACCCCATCAGGAGGGGGCGCGTGGGGCTGGAGACCAGAGGCTTGGTCGGGCAAAGTATCTGTGGAAAGCGAGGCTTCCCTGCGGACGAGATGGCGAATCAGAAAGGCAGTAAGAGGAATGAACGCACGCTCCCTGAAATGCTCGGCAGGTCCCAGGCCAGGGGGGACAGAAATCTTCCTTCACCGAGAGCAGCGGGTGGCTCTCACTCAGCAGGAGGCGGTGAGCCTCCGGTCACCAGATCCTTTTTGGAATCTCTCTTCGGCACGTTGCGAGAAGATTTCCAGGCGCTGAAGCAGGAAGTGGCTGGGGAAGTCCGTGAAATTCGGAGAGAGGTGGATGGCCTAGGGGAGAGAGTGGCCACGGTGGAATGCTCTACACAACGGCAGGACGAGGAAATCACGCAGCTACAACAAGAAGTACTGCGCCTGAGGGACCAGCAGATGGACCTCCAAGCACATAATGAGGACTTGGAAAATAGGTCTCGGCGGAACAATATAAGGGTTCGAGGAATACCATTGACGGAAGAGAGATCGGATGTGGCGGGCTACCTGCGGGAGCTCTTCAGAGATATACTGGGGGAAGCAGCGGACTTTCCTATACGGATAGATAGGGCTCACATAGTGGGGCCCCAGAGGCGTGCAACAGCCCCACCCCCGGACATACTGGCCTTTCTTCCAGATTTCCTGTTAAAGAGCGAATCATGGCAGAGGCACAGAAAAAACCTTCACTGGCCTTCCGAGGGCACCCTGTGGCCTTATACCAGGACTTGTCTGTTATCACCCTGCAAAAACGTAAGGCGTTTAAAATCGCAACAGACTTTCTAAAACAACACGAGACATCCTACTCGTGGGGCCACCCTTTCCGCCTCATCTTCAAATGGAACGGTGAGATGCATCAACTGAGGTCCCTGTAGGACACGTGCGAGGTATTGGGGATCACCGCGGAGGAAGAGGAATCCGCCTCGCCATGTAGGAGACGCGCTACAGAGGACGGGTGGCGCAGGGTCTCGAGGCGCAGAACATCGGCGGCATCCCAGCGGCCAAGCTCACCCACCATCCGGGCCGACATGGCGAGCGCCATCCAAGCAGCATCCAGAGACACTGCTGTGCATGAAGGAGTCAGTTGACAGCGTAAGACTGCTCTGGGGGGAGAACGACATTGCATTGCTGTTATTGCAGGCTTGGGGACAAGGAGGGTGGGGAGGGGGCGGAGGGGGAAAGGGTGTGGCTTGACGTCCACTTAGATATTCTACCACGGCCTTGTCCGGTAAGGACATGGCTGGGACAATTTTTTCGAAGGTGTTGGGGGGCTGGGAGTGGGGAGGGAGAGGGGGAGTTGGGGTAGAGGGAGGGGTGCGGGGGAGGGGAGAGTTGGGGAGTTGTGGGACAGTGGGGTTGGGAGTTGGGTTGGGGGAGGGGTAGGTACAGTCCGTCCAGTGCTCTTGATACATCCGCGAGGCCCCAACAGGGCACCTTTGGCAGCTAGGCCCACAGGCCGTTCCTCTCTAACATGGACCCCATTGCTTTTATCACATCGTTCTGATCCACCATGGCGACCCTTAAGGTAGTGACCCTTAATGTAAAGGGGCTTAACAACCCCATCAAGAGGAGGGCGGTCCTGTCTTTGTTAGAGAACACGCAGGCAGACATCTGTCTCCTCCAGGTGACTCACTTGCTCACACGGGACTGCCGCAGACTACGGTCCCGCATATTCCCCATGCAGTTCTTCTCCTCGGACACCACCAAGACAGCTGGGGTAGCGATCTTAGTGTCTAAATCCTTCAGGGGAGAGGTACTTCCCAGCATACGTCCTACTGGGCCTCCCTAACGGGTTGATGTACCCATTGAAATCCCGCAGAGGTAGACAAATTGCTATTGCACTGGGCTCAGCGGTTCAAAACATCCTAATACACTGGCGCACGTCCACTGTCCCGTCCACTACAGGTTGGCTCCACAGATTGTGGCATGTCCTGGGCATGGAGAAACTGTCACTCATGATGGCTGGGGAGGTGGAACAATTTGAGGAGCTGTGGCAGCCTTTCCATGCACTACTAGCCACTGAGTTCAGGGAACTCACCTGTCCAAGGTACCTGAGGTTACTAAGACTTACACCACTGATAGTCTACACTGCTTAACAACCAGCGGGTCGGGAAGCGTGGGGAGGGAGGGGTGGGGGCGGAGTTATGCACGTTCGGCTGAACAGGGGACTGGATGGGGGGTAGGAGGGATGTGGGTGGGCAGGGTGAGGGAGGGAGTTGGGGGGGTAGTTTCTTCAAAATGGGAAGGGTACAGAGGGTTTATTCCTACCTCAGGGTGTTGTTTAATGTTATGCACACGGGAGCGGAGCCTACATAGTCCCTACTTCAATTGCGGGGTACCCAACGCTACTTTGAGATGGGCTCCCGGGTTTATAGCACTGATGCCATTACTTGAATGTCTTTTTCTATCTGTGTACTCTTTCTCAATAAAATACTTTAAACATAAAAATGCGCGTTTTATTAAGTTAAAGCCATTTGCTTAGCTATACGATACCATTAGCAAAGCAAATGACTTTAACTCAATCAAAGGCGAGACCTATTGCATTTTCAATGCTTGTTCATTTCGGTGTATATATTTCAATGGTTAAATAATTTCCTCTGCTGAGTAAGAGAATTACAATGGGCTGGTAGACAAGCGAAGAATGCAAAAGCGAGCGAAGTGAAGGAGGAGATATGGAGAGGTAGAGACAGAAGAGGCGGACAGATACGTGAAGTATGGATAGAAAGAAAAGAGTGAAAGAGTTTTTAGCCGGCAAGCTACTAAGGCGTAGAAAGCAAAGATAGGTAGAGAAAGAGAGGTAGAGAGATGGGTAATGTTTTAGAGTGAATTAAAGAAAGTGTGACATGTAGAAACAAACTAGAGATAGAAGGAAATATAGCTAGGAGGTGAGTGGGGGAGTACAAAGTGCGGTGAGTTAGAGAGATACGTTAGAGCTATAGATCGATAGGTAGATGCCAGTTTGTGAGAGAATTATAAAGAAATGCAATATAGAGAGAGTGGACATAAAAGGGTAAAATGAGTAGTAAGGTAAAGAAAGACCGGTCAGGTATAGTGAGTAGTGAGGCATGATGAAAGGCAGAGTGAGGAGGGTTAAGGGTACAATGAGATAAGTTGTAAAGAGAAAAGAGGTAATGTAGAGATGCAAAGGTGAAATAGAAATAAGTGTGGTTATTACATGGATAAAGAGTGTTGAACAACAGACGTGCGTTAGAAATGTGTGTAAGAGTGGGGAAGATAGGTGTGAGCTGAAAGAGAAGGAGGTAGAGACAGAGGAGAGAGAGAAGAGGTAGTGGTCAATAGAATGAAATAGCTGTAGAGCTACGCAAAGAGGTAACAAATATGGCGTAAGGTAGTAAACAAAGGGAGGGAAAGGGAATATTGGTAGAAATAGAGGGAAGCCGGTGAGGATGTGAACGACTGGGGAGGTAAATTGAGAGGCTAGGTAATGAGGGACTTGGGCTAGAGATAAATGAGGTAGAGAGTGAAATGAAAGGTGGAGAAATGAGGATTATATAGGGATGAGAGAGTTGAGGTTAGATGGAGGAGAAATTCAATTAGATGAAATGGAAACAGAGCAGTAAGGTAGGGTGATGGGGAGAGAGGGGAGGTACAAAAAGAGGGTACCGAGGCTGCTATAAAGACATTAGCACTGAGAGGTAGAGAGGGGATAGGTTGTGAAAGGTGGGGTAGAAAGTTGGCCTTCTGTGCTTCATCACTGCATCCTTGAAGCAATAGCAGCGCACCGAGACTGCACGAAGCGCCACACTTAATCTTTATGGAAACCTGAATGTTATCTTCACTCTCACATGAATACATCTGAATGAATGCATGCACTTGTAGGAAACCTCACAGCTGGGTGAGGAACAGGTGGCTACATAATGCATATGATTCACTACTCAGATAAGGTCATGGGGGAGACGCTACAACCATATGATGGCTAAAGATCCTATCAGCTTGAGGTCTCTGAAGGTAAATGTACTGATGAAGGACAGGCCACTTGTGAAGTAAGAGTGAAGACTGTCCAAAGAAAGGAAAATGCTCCTCTGCTGCTCCACAGAGCCCCTCCAGCCTACTGCTCCTGTTGACACGTTACCAGGGCTTTACACTTCTTTCAAGCGCCCCTCAAACACACAGACATGGATTCTTGATTCAATCACGCACACTTGTGCGCTCCATCCCATGAACTCCAATCCCTAGTAGCCCCTATTCTTCTCAAAGCCACAGGCTCGCCCCTCTTCAGCAGCACCTCCTAACCTCTTTCAGTCACTACTAATTAGCTGCTGGAAGGCGTCTATGCCCCCCTTGCCTGTCCTGCCATAGCCAGGCATAGACCCAGGATACTGCCCAGCTGGCTGGGTGGAAGATCACTGTATTCATCCCCCCTAACCTGGGTCCTCTCTTTCCACCACTGTCCCAGGCCTAGCACTCTGAGGCGCCTCTGGGTTTCCACCGAACACAACATGGACTGAGGCACGACTGATAAGAGCGTTTGGTCGTGACGTTCTTTCATCTTTCCTTAGACTTTCTGGGTTTATTTCCGCCAGCCGTCCCCGTGTTCAAAACACTTATGCCATTTAGCTGCTTCTCGTTCTGCCTGCACTCGGAGGCCCTTGCTGAACATCGGTTTCGGACGCGATTATTTATGATGCCCTCCAAATGAACTCGCTCGCCACCTTTCAAAGCAAGTACGTCATGACAAGATATTGCTGTTCTGGAAGGCGGTTTGGGGGGGGGCGGGCAGCAAAAATTGAATGCTGCGGTTTCTATTATGCAGAACAAGGGGGGCTTGGGGAGGGGGGCAGCCGACCGCAGGGAGGTTCCCCCCCCCAGGCGATTTGGGAGAGGCTGTGGGGGGGAGTGTATGCAGGAGCATCGGCCATCTTAGGGTTTGGGCTTGTCCTAGTTTGTAGCCCAAATGGAGCTCAAGCATAAATGCGTTGGGATCCTGCTCCAAGCCACCATTTTAGGTTTGGTGACCTGGTGGCTGGGAGCTTAGGCAGGAATTTTTTGTGTGTGGAATTTTTCGTGTTATTTAGTTTTTTCTGAGCGTCTAGAGTTATTTTGTCTTAATTTTATGATGGAAGATTTCAGTGTCTTTGAAGCGCTTCGTCTTTTAAGTGAAGCTGGCAGCAGTCCTTTGCTATTCTCTACACCGGCTTCTTTGAGGGTAGGAGTGGGCTCAGTGGGGGGAGAGCTCCAGGGGAGATGGGGAGTGGGCTCAGGTGGAGGGGGGAGGGTTTGTCAAAAGGGGTTTTTCTGGTGTTACTGCAGGGCAGGTTAAAGGGAGTTTTTCTTGTGATGATGGTGCTTTCTTGGTTTCACCTGTGAGGTCACACGTAATGTCTCCGGCTGAGAGTGTTGGGAGTGTTATTCCTATTTCAGTGGTGGGGGTGCAAGGGGGGTTTGGAGCCAGCAAGTGGTGGGCAAGTTTGGGAGGGCCTGGTTAATTTTCCTTCTTGGTCAGCAGGTGTAAAGGGCCGTGGTGTGGTGGAACAGTATGACCCAGTGGAGTATCTGGGGGGCCGGTTGGATTTCAGTGGGCCAGTCGGGAGGCAGCAAGGGGAGAGTGTTGTTGCTAGAGTGGGCAGAAGTTGCGCTCAAGTTTCAGCAGCATTGGGGTCTTGGTTGGTTTGGAGTGATGTTGATGAAGGGGGGTCACATCTCCCCATGGCGAGTACCGGCAGGACGGTGCAGTCAGGGCGTGTAAGAAGGCGGTCAGCGGGCCCGGTGTGTATAGTTGGCCACGGCCGGAGTCAGTTTTTTTCTATTAGGGGTCCCCAGCATATCAGACCAAACTTTTTTTTTTCAGGATTCGGATCAGCGCGACACAGGATACTTGGTAGGGTTGCAGTTCGGCCCAGCTGCGCCGAGGTGAAAGGAGGACAGAGCCTTGCGCAGCACTTTCCGTACTGCCGAGGGACCCCGTCGTGGTCAGCGCACGAAGGTCCGGCGCGACCTCGCTGGCCACAACGAATAGCAGGTCTAGGTGGTTTACCTTACCTTCGGCTATCGAGCTTCAGAGTCAACGCTTGGGGGAGTACCAGCGGGTACAGTCGGCTTCCCCGCCAAAGGAGCGCCAAGTGTACATGAAGGACAGTATTGTTGATGGAGGTTTTGGTGGGACCCGTGAAGTGGTATTTGATAATGAAAGGCTTCAGGTGGTTGAGCCGGGTTTGCTTGATTATGATTAAGACAGCCCAGAGGAAGGGGAATTGCAGGATATGGAGGGGGGAGGGCCCTCTCACGCTTCTCATAGTGTTTTACAGGTTTCAGGAGTGGCACAGCAGCCAAGGAACGGACGAGAGCGCGGCCCCTTGTTGAGGGCTTCTCGGACAAGGGAAAGAGTGGAATTATCGGCACGGCTGTCGGAGTCGGCTAGACCAGCCTTTCTAGAGCCAGGTGAGAAAGCTCATTCATAGGCCAAACCAAAAATGGTGTCTGTGGGGACTGGGGAGGAGGGGGTCGGGTGGGGGGGCCGGGGAGTTGGAGGGTAGACTGCTCAGGGGTAAATATGTCAAGGACACAGGAGTTGGCACTGTGGATGGAAATGTGGCCTTGGACAATAAGGTGGAGAGCAGGACTAATACGGATAAAGCAAAGGGGGTTAAAGAGCCACTTGATAGTAAAGAATTGAAAATTAAAAAGCTGTCTTACATGGGAGTAAATAGGCCTTTGGGTGCTCATTTAATGTTGGCAACAAAAGAGCGCATTTGGAAGGTTAAGTATGTTGAGATATTGGAACTCCTTCACAGGGAGGTCAGGTCAAAAGAAGGTTCTAAGGAGGAGGAGTATGAATTGGCTAAGCGCCCTAAAGTGCCATTGACTACTGAGAACTGGACAGCAGCGTTTCTAATATATGCAAGCGTATATTGTGACAAATTCCCGGAGCGCAGCGTGTCAATCTTTAAATATATGGATGTGATCCCCAAAGCCCAGCTTACGGGGGCAGGTTATGCATGGGCCCAATACGATGTGGAGTTTCGGGCTCGGATGGCATGGGATCCAGAAGCTAAGTGGGGGGAGTTAGATACAGATTTATGGCAGCATACCATGGGGGCGGCTACGGGCCGCAAAACAATTTGTACAGCTAGTGGTTTGCCGTTAATTTATCGGCCCTTTCAGGGGAAGCCGGGGTGGGGTGGAAAGCGGATCGGCTACACAGGCTGGAACTGAAGCTTGTTGGGAGTTCGACAAACGGCTATGCACTAGGGAATATTGCAAGTACAGACACGAATGCTCCAACTGTGGTAAGCGCTATCCCCTTGTTAAATTTTGGGGGCAAAAACCACCAGGTAGGGCAAGGGAATCAGTTAGGGGCAGGTACATCTGGCGCCCCACAGCAGTTTCAAAGGGGTCGGGGAGGTAGAGGGGCGCAGGGCTCTGGGACATTGGGCTCCTATGTCAGTTAGGCTGTCAAAGTTAGTACAGGCACTTCAGGGGTATGGGGATGTAGGAGTGAAACAGAAGCTTTTGGAAGGTTTTCAATATGGTTTTCATTTGGGTTATCTGGGACCAATGGCAGAGAAGGTGGGCTGATAACTTGAAGTCAGCGTCTGAACATAGCGGGGTGGTGTGAGAAACAATGAGCAAAGAAGTTCATGAAGGAAAGATGGCAGGCCCTTTTGATGACTGGCCGATCCAGAACTTGATAATATCACCTATTGGAGTGCTGCCCAAAAAACAGCAAGGGCAATGCAGGCTAATTCAGCACTTGTCGTGGCCTGAGGGGTCTTTGGTGAATGATTTCATTGATGAGGAGGCTGCCTCGGTTTCATATTCCTCAGTTGACGTGGCCATGTCACTTGTAGTGACCGCGGGCGCAACTGCAGAGATGGCAAAATGTGATATTAAGTCTGCATTTCGGTTGCTTCCAGTCCATCCAGATGATTGGGATATTCTGGGTATCCATTTTGAGAGTAAATGGTACGTGGACAAAGCATTACCGATGGGTTGCTCAATGTCATGTGCTCTATTTGAATGTTTCAGCACCTTTTTGCAGTGGCATTTCACGCACTACACAGGTCATATGTTGGCAACACACTATTTGGATAATTCTTTCTTTGTGGTTTCCCCGGGCTCCGCGGAGTGCCAGACAGCTCTGGACACTTTCCATGAGCTCATGGAGGTTGTGGGTGCGCCTTTGGCTCCTGGAAAAACAATGGGACCTGCTACAGTTTTATCCTTTCTGGGTATTGAGATTGATTCAGTGGCAATGCGGGCTCGCTTGCCGGATGACAAAAAGTTGAAAATGCTAGAAATGCTGGCCACCATGCTGTCAAAGCAAAAGGTGAAGGAGATTCAGGTCTTGCTGGGACATCTTAACTTCGCTTGCAGGGTGGTTAGAGCAGGGAAAACTTTTTGTAGGAGATTCGGCAGAGCCTTGGCTGGTCAGCATTTGCCTCACCATCGTGTACGCTTGTCAGCTGGAGTGAAGGAGGATTTGCAGATCTTGTCCTTTTTTCTCAAATTCATTTAATGGTATGCCACTGGTCAGAGAGGGATGTGCAGTGGGATGTGCAAATGCTTTCGGATGCAGCGGGCAGTTACGGTTTTGGCCTATATTGGAGAGGCAGGTGGTGTGCAGAAAAGTGGCCACAGGAATGGAGGGATGGAGGGAGGAGCATCACATTTTTTGAGCTTTCTCCATTGTTCGTGGCATTGACCCTTTGGGGGGAGGAACTGGCAAACAAGAAGGTACTTTTCCGGGTGGACAACAGGGTAGTGGTTGAGATCGTCAATAGGCAGACAGAGATGAACAGATTTTGAAGTTAATGAGGGTTTTTGTGCTAGGCTTCCTGAAGCATGACATTACATTTCGTGCGTTGCACATTCCTGGTGTGGTCAATGGCATAGCTGATACTTTGTCTCGTTCGCAGTGGGGGAGATTCCGTGGGCTGGCCAAGGAGGCGGACAGGACACCGACCCCAATGCCGGAACATCTGTGGTATGTAGGCAACGTAGGGTATTACAACTGGTGGTAGGTTCTTTGTCTGCGTCCACGCAAACAGCATATTCCCTGGCATGGAAGGAATTTGTGGCATCTGGGGCTTGTAGACGTGAGGAAGCTTGGCGTCGTTCTGAAGATGTAGTACAGTTCATTTTGGATCTTATAGAGAGAGGCCTTTCTCGGGTGACCATAGCAGGGAAGTTGGCAGGTATTTCTTTTATGGGGAAACTCTTTTAGGGTTATTCTCCTTCGGCGGGCGAGGTCGGGAAGAGAATGCTTGAAGGTTGGGCTAGTGAGTAGGGAGGTGTTCAGTTGTCCTGTGTTCCCCTATCATGGCAGACCTTGGCCCGGTTATTGGAGTTTGAGTTTCTTCCCTGAGTTTGCAGAGATGATTTTGAAGCTTGTTTGTTTTCCATATTGATGGCTTTCATGTTTTTCGGGGCCTTTAGGCTCTCGGAGTTGTTGGGTTCCAAATCTAGAAAGGGGATTTACTGGCGAGAAGTGATGTTATCAGATGAGGGTGTGCACGTTTGGCTTTCTAGTTCAAAGTCGGATCGGAGGAAGTTGGGGAAAGGGGTGTGGTTGGAAGCTCTGTCCACGAAGGTTACCTGTCCATTGCGTTTGGCTCGCCGCTGGCGAACACTGTCAGGGGGTGATGATTTCGACCCTGTTTTTCTGCACACCAACGGGTCGTCGGTCACAGCGTTTCAGCTGCGCATGGTGTTGAGTAAAGCTCTGCAGCAGATTGGTTTGGATGGGGAGCGATATAGAACGCACTCTTTAAGTTTGGTGCAGCCACAGAAGCGCACAATAGAGGATGGTATCAAAGAGACATCATGCGGCTAGGGCGCTGATCTTCTAATTGTTTTCAGCGTTATGTGCGGGGGAGGCGCATGAGTCATCCTCTTTGCCTTGCGTATTCATTGTTTTTTCTTTTACAGGTTCTGTAGCTGGGCCCCAGTCTCGAGAAGTGACAGTTTGGATAGTGGGGCATTCGTTCATCAATTGGGCCCGGGTTCAGGCGGCTCAAAGGTATTTCTGAACGTTATTGGGATCTAATGATAAAATGTTTTCTATTGTGTGGAAAGGAAAAGGGGGTATGCTTTGGGAGAACTCATTCTATGTTTAAATAAGGCAATGTTGGGAGGTTACGGCACGGACATTCTAATTATACACCTTGGAGAAAATTATCTTTGTGGGGTAAATGGAGTGGTTTTGTTGCAGGCAATTAGTAGGGATTTATCTTTGATTAAGAGCGCTGGTCTGGTTGCCATGCTTTATAGACAGAATTGGTTCCGTGAAGGATCTGGAGAGGGGCAGTGAATCCTAGAGAAATTTACAGGGCCAGGAAGAAGGTGAATTCTGAGATTTCCAGGTTTTGCCGTCAATTGAATTTTGGAAGAGTGTCCCACAGGGATATCCGTTTTGAGTCTTGAGTTTTTCTGGGATGATGGAGTCCATTTATCTAAATTGGGGATGGACCTGTATTTGTTGGAGTTGAGAGAAGTTTTGGCCAGATGTTTGAATGTGCGTAAGTAAAGAATTGTTTGGCCTTTTTTCCTACTGGGGGGGCAGAAAGGGGGGTAGTTTCCCTTCCCCACCTTTCTGGGTGGCGGGGTGTTAGAACTGGCTATTTCTGGTAGGCTAAGGCCGACGCCAAAGCCAGGCAGAAACCACCATTCTAGTCAGTGCAAGGAAGTCACACGCCAAGGTAACCCCTGCTCACCCCCTTGGTAGCTTGGCACGAGCAGTAAGGCTAAACTCGGAGGCAATGTGTAAAGCATTTGCGCCAGCGCACAACAGCAACAACATACTAGGCGCACCACAAAAGAGACCACAAAAGAGATCAGATCCAAAAATTCAAGAATAATTAGTGAAAACACACCAGCACCCATTCCCTGCACGTCTCCAGGCAGATGTGGGAGGGGAACACGCAGCTCCCCTCACCCCGGGCAGGCGAGATTGCAGCACTTAATTGCGTCTGCACATATCGAAGGCTTATTTGGCCGCTGTAGGTAATGATGGATTGTTTCGGCACGAAGTGACGAAATACACTTTTTCTGCTTGCAGCCATATGGCGCTGTTTAATAAGCATTCGGTGCTGTGGGAATGAGAATTAAAGGAGCAGTGCGCGCAAGGTCCCACTAGCGTCAATGTTACCCGAGTCAACTTCCAGTCAAAGAGGTTTCTGTGCGTGGCATTGGTTGTTTTCCCTATGCGTGATTTACTGCTTACTCCCCCAGAGTGTTCCTCCTTAAGTCGAGCAATTTTCACAATAATGGCCGACTACCTATACCCGCACTTAAAGGGGCAGAGTTCATTATTACAGTTGCACATATAAAAGGCTTATTTGGCTGCTGTAGGTAACAGTGGACGGTGTTGGCGCGAAGTGAAGTGACGAAAAACACCTTTTCTGCTTGCAGCCGTATGACGCTGTTTAATAAGCATTCGGTGCTGTGGGAACAAGAATTAAAGGGGCAGTGCGCACGAGTTCCCACTAGTTTCAATGTTACCGGAGTCAACGTCCGGTCGAAGAGGTTTCTGTGTGTGGCATTCGTTTGTTTCCCCATGCATGCAGCCGGAAAACAATATGCGCAATGAGCTTTGTTTTGCTATGCGTGAAGCTGGAAAACAATATGCGTAATAAGCTCAAATCCAATAAGTGGGGTACCTGCAAAGTCAGCCCTGTGTTTACTTTCGCATCCTGCGCATTACGAAAATGAACACGGGGCTGACTTTACCAATGCCGACTGAGAAGAAAAAAGTGTGTGGGGAGTAATGAAGGGGAGAGTGTCACACCGCCTGTGGGCGTGGCCAAAAGGAGAAAAGGCGGCAACAAAGAGGGACTAAGAGGCCTCCTTTACAACCAAAAGCCAGAATTTTGCATGGGAGCGGACGCTAGCCAATTAAAAAAATGGGCGGGGCTTCAACTCCGCCTCCGAGAGCTTTGGAATCTGTGTTGGTTCCAAGAAGCTCTCGGATGCCAAGAGCAGCGTGTGTGCGCTGCTTTTAACAGCCGAGACCAAAATAGAAAACAGGGGGACTCGTCCTCCAAATAAACACATACTAAATCATAGAGTGCCCCTCTGTTAGGAGAAGGGTTTTTTCTTTCCACTTTGAGGTTTGTTGGAGAACAATGTGTTTTCCTTAGATAACCCTCACTTACTAGAGTTACCCCTTGGCGGCATGCTTAATCATCGCGTTCTCCCCATTTCGCTGCTGAACGGGCATGCTGCGACCTAAGGGTACGTGGGAGCAATTATAGTTGGTACTATGCCTTTGGATGAAGTGTTAAGGTGTGTGAGGGGGGGGGGAATTAAAAATACCTGGCTAGTAGGAAAAGATTCTTTACTATTACCTGTATCCGGTATGTTTAAAATATGGGGAGACAAATGCAACTTAAAGGGGACAATGTGCCTGAGTTCCCTGGTACCACTCTTACATCTCCTAATAGTAAGAAAACGAACATGTAAAAAATAAATGTAATAAGTGTTTTCAGCAACCATTGGTATTAATATCACAACAGATTTGTATAAAATATTAGTCTCTTCTTAATTGCAACATGAGACCGTACAGGGGGAAGTGATGCATGTAGTCACACTTGCCTCAAGGATGTTCCCTTGCTTAAGGGTTAGCACCGGTCCGTGTCTCCTTTCGGTGCACTTCATTCAAACACATAGTACCAACTGTAAGTGCTCCCACGTACCCTTAGGTCCTAGCACACCCAGTTACGCAGAACCCAAATTAGAAGCATGCTAACATGCGGTAACCCTGGAGGGATGAGGGTTATCTAAAGAAAACACATCATTTTCCAACAAACATCAACGTGGAAAGAAAAAACCCTTCTTCTAACAGAGGGGCTCTCTATGATTAGTACATAGTTGTGAAGTAGCGTAGATGCAAGATTAAAAACCTATTAATACCAAGCAACCGAATTGACACAAAGCATAAGAAAAGCAGTGAAGGAAAAAAATTACATTTAGTGAGCGCATAAGACTACTTTCCTCAATGTCACCTCCACATCCCTACTCAAATGTCAATCTGTTCTGTACAATTACATAACTGAAATATTTAATCACAATGGCCGACTTCATCAAATCTCTGATACACGGCATTTACTGGCTTTCATAACATACTTGAGTTAACTACTATCGAACTACGACGTCAGAAAATGTTCCAGAAATTATTTCAAAATGAAATAGCATGTTCTGTGCAGAATGGACTACAGGTGATGGTAACTCTTATGGCCATCATTCCGTCCCATTCAATGAGCTCTCTAGGCACTGTTCTACGCCATTCATGCTCAAACATTAAAGAGGGGCAGCCTATTAATATATACCTATTTAAGGTCGAATTAGGAGCAAGCAACAGAGTGCTAAACATTGAAACAAATGGACCATTAAACCTCTGCTCAACAGAGGCTAAAGGGTGGGAGTCGGCAGCAGGAGATACATTGAACTAAGTTTGGCAGACATCAAAAAATTAGTCTTGCATTCGATCGGCTTTTGATTTTCAACTTGTGGGGAAACAACAACAAAGGCAATATATTTTTATGTTTTAAGCAGTACAAATATAAGTAACACCACACAAAGATGAAAGACTGCCAGGCTAAATGATGCTTTAGCTCTGCACGATTGATCAACCCACGCAAAACATGCAGAAACTTGGGACTCGCCAGCTGATTTTACAGACTCGGATGTGCCTCTGGTAAGGTAATAGAATTGCTTTCGTTTTCCAGGAACATGTGTAACAACCCTTTAGATAAAAATAAGCCTATAGTAGTATTTTCTAGAGGGCAGTGTGAAATTAAGCGCAATAGCCAGTGAGCCAATATAGCACTCTCACAACGGTCTTGGGCTTACCACTAAGAGCTCGAAACCCTGCCAATTTTTTGGGTATGAACGATCTGTAGGGAACAGCACTTTCGGTCTGTGAAATACTATTATTCACATGAGCAGGAAAGGGTTGGAAGTCAATAGTCGTCTTGGGAAACATCAATTACAACGCGGTCATTACCACACACTACCTTTACCACACATCAATAACTGTGAATTATGCCTTTACCACGTGTCTTTAACATGCACTATTTTTTATACCACATATGCCTTTACAACGAAAATGTAAGTGTAATGCAGGTAAGACTGCGTGAGTGAGTATATATATATATATATATATATATGTGTGTGTGTAGATTTTCTTAAGCCTAGGGCATTTTTAGGGGGAGTACGGTTATTTGGGTGGGCAAGGGTATTTATAGGATTGAGGGTGGGCAAGGGCAAGGGCGAGAGAGAGAGAGAGAGAGAGAGAGAGAGATAGAGAGAGAGAGAGAGAGAGAGAGAGAGAGAGATGTGTGAAAGGTTTCATTAAACTTTAAAAGAGTCACCTAATATGTGCTCAAAAATGCAATTAGTGGTTAGATCCACCATTACGGACACTTCCATACAGAAGGAAAATCATAAATTCAACAAGTCTATTTATGACCTGTTTAGATGTGGCCAAAGACTTACATCAAATTGTGAGAAAATCTTCTTTGAAGGAAAAATATCAAGGTTTTTCACATTTTTAACTACTGTACTGTACTTCCCTGTAAACTAGGTCCTGCTAAACAGGCTTTGCCACTGTATGCTTTCTGCCAAATGAAAGGCTTTCAGTTTTAAAGTACAGCATGCAGTTGGGGACAGGTTCTCACAGGATGTTCCAACACCAGTGTTCTACTAAAAAGAATATGTAAGTTCACAAGTGAAATAAATTAAAGTCTGTATTTAGACTAGGGAAAGACTGTTATTCTCCTAGGTTCGAAACGTGTATATGAGATTTAATAAAACTTGCTACCTGCCAGTAGCTTCAAATTAAAAGCCTATGAGCACTTTGTCATGAAAAGCACATGTTTCAAAGTGACTTGAATGCCAAGCTAGTTTGACATACGACCAATTTTAAAATGCATACAAAGCAAAAGCTTTTCTTGACCGAGGCTGGGCCAGGGCAGAATGAGTCGTTCAGGTATACTCTTGCTGGTAAACAGGTGTGAATTATCCCTGTGGAGACATTTTTCACGTAGTCCTGCATGTACTTCGGACCTCCATGAGGCCACTAAAAGGACAACCTGCTATGGTGACTGACGCAATGATTTTTTTTATTTAACAGTTCAGTTTTTTTACGTGAGGGAAGAAGGGAGAGGGAGGCAGTATAGCTTTTGGAAGACATTCAATTTAGCAAAGAGTCCTCCAATGCTCCCTCGGACATGATGTGCTTAAAACAAATCCCAAATAATATTAGTGGCATAATAGTGTAGTGAGAGTGTGAGAACTGTTTTTTTATAGAGTAATGTGCCTAATCCATTGGCAAAGGAGTAGTTTCCCTAAAAACACGTTCCACAGCATTTTCATATTGTTTACGAAACACAAGAAGCAGTTGATTTCCTTTTCCCCTTATAGGAAATATACATGGGAACTGACAGAACCTTGTGTGTTTAGTAGAGTTCAGAGTAGGGATAGAATTGTGGGAATGGATTTGTGAGGGTAAGCAGTAGGTGTTTTCTGTAATATAGGTGTCTCACAAGGCACTGAAGTCTTGCTGCACGGCTAGCACAGAGTTGAGGGGCGATGTACGCATACTATGCACTGCATGGTCTGCAGAGTAAAGGCCATATGTGCGCTTACAATGCAGTGCACAGCCTGCAGAGTAGAGGGGGGGTAAGATTACTATGCAAGGCACGACCTGCAGAGTAAAAGGGCTATCTATGTGCGCTTCCAATGTACTGTAAGGCCTGCAGAGTACAGGGGCGGTGTATGCTTACAGTGCAGTGACTGGTGCTGATGGGCACGGCCTGCACATAGTAGAGTGGCTGTGTATGCATACAATGCACTGCACAGATATATCATGCCTGCTAGATATTCCTGCCCTTTTTGGATTCATTTGGGCTCCAAGAAGCTGCAGCCTGGGAATGGATGCTGTACCTAGAGGAAACAGCTGACCTGTGCTTGCCGTCCAACTAGCCAGGAGTGCGGATTCCACAAGGCAGCAATGAAAGCCTGCCCTGATACTCTCATAGGGCGGCAGATGGGCATTTCCAGTGATGTTACCACAGAGGAACAGGGCGATTTTGAGAGCATCAATAGAAAAAACTTTACCCAGGCAGTTCCAATTGGAGGACAGCGCTGGGCTGAGGATGGCTTGTGAAAATGTAGGCCACACTGCTTACCCTCTGCAGTGGTTTCTGAAAAGACAGTGCTTACTTAATGAATGTTTCCATTCATTCCCTCTGCGTTTCGAGTGAAGAGATTAGGACATTCTTTCCCTTTAAAAAACTTGATAATGGCATTTTGAATATTTCTGTTTGTATGTTACTTGTTCCAAAGCAAACTGGTTGAGGAACTGCAAGAAAACAACGTTTTTAACTTTTTCTGATTTCAAACTTTTCTCCATTTGTCATTTTTTTATTTAAACATTTGAACTCTAACAGAGTTGCTTTTTAACTGTTCTCGTTCAATTTTAGTACGTCATGTAAACTTGGTGTGACATTATAAGTTCTTTACATCATAATGCTTTGTTGAGATGTTGGTTTATTTTACATACTATCTACATGAACATTCTAAAGTTGCTTTTTTTCGCACATGGCAATCTCAGCCAAGCCACCAAATGTTACCCTCACTGCAACCTGTTGATCTGACTTGGAAAGTGGGTCATTGCTCCAAAAGCCATTTACTAAAATCTGCCTATCTGCAACCCCTCACAGCAGAACATTAATATCTACGAGGCAGCTTGTCTGCTTACACCAGATAATAGGCGAAGGACTTCCAATTAATAATTGAACAAGTAATGATATTATTTTTATCTTCTAATGGATCAGCAACTAAATGAGAGCAACTTTACTTTTGCATTTGACCCAGATGGCTTGTTTCCAGGTTAAAGAGAGAACTCTTATGCTTGAATGAAATAGGTCCACAAGTCCAGACAATACTTCCTTGGGCAGCAGGCTTTTAGAATTCACAATGAAAGAGAAGAGTGGAGGCCGCAGTCACCCTGCTGTGACAAAATATGGCTCCTGAGAAAGACCCATAGCTCTGATCTTGGCTAGGTAAATAAAGTCTGATTGGGGCTAAGAATAATTTTTGTGTATTATAACAGACCCGGAAGTGCGGCAGAACCTTAGGCGTCACTGGAAAGAAAGAGGGATGATGGCTAGGATGTCCAATGAACAGAGGATTATAAACACTATCTACGTGGGAGCCTCGACCTCTAAGGATGGAAACTGCTGACACTTGCACTTGTCCTTTGTGGGCAAGGCATATACTGAATATCAATTGGCAGATATCATGGATGAGTGCTTATTGACTCAAAGCACAATTTAATCTGCTCACTGTGACTGCCTCCACATCTATTTCCCAGCATGAAAAAGCAGCAGGGATGAAACAATGCATAAGAGTCACTCCCAGATACCCATCGGCAGCCAGTAAGACAAAGAAACAAGCACATCCCGCTTTCTTCCTGGACAGCAAATATTTTTCCACGTGACACTTGAGGGAGTGCAGGTCGAGGATTTCAAGGCAAAGAATACTGCTTTCAGTCCGGTCCAGTTAATGTTTACAATCTTGTCCTCTGACCACTGGCAGTGCACCATTGCCCAAGAAAGAGGTGAGATATCTCCTCCATACTGCATCTACGGCATTTGAGTATGAGCAGCCAAACAGAGTCCAGATGATTGCATAGGTATGCAATTCCAAGCGAATGGATCGCTTTATGCAAACTGACACCAATAAATAACGAAGTGAGCATGTAATTCAGTGCAATTTGCTGTGCATTTCCGAAGACCCAAGCACATTGGGCCTAATTTTGGGCAACCAAGTAAAATGATTAACTAAACTAACACCGAGGAGTTTTGAGGAACCAATAAAAAGGGAGATATAACAATTTAAAAGTGGCCACCTTTACCCATTTTAAAGCGCAGCATGCCCCTGCACCATTTGAAACAGACTTAAAAGGAAACATTACTCAATGATAAATTGAGATTCATTAAGCTTTGACGGATACTCGTCTACCCTTTCAATCAGTCTCAGGCCCATCCTCTGTCCAATGCGTGCATTCATCATTCCATCAAGTTACAATCAGGCAGCCAGCCAAGACAGACCATTGATTTATGAAAAATTCAAGATGATCAGGAGGTCAGCAGCTGGTTCATGCACCAGAGTTTGGCAGATTTCCCCAGAGAACTTCACATAAATGTAAGGGAAAATAATCAAGTCGCAACACACATGCGGCACACATGCGACTGTACACCTTAAAAAAAGTTTATTCAGAGTATGAAGGAGGAAAAAAAACAAAGGGGAAAAAAAGAGCCAGATCGGTGGTTTAAATAAACAGAATTTAAAATGCATTTATTAATATTTTTCCAATATGTGAACATGGCAAATAAGCCTGAACAACAGCATCAAAATACCACTGAAGCCAGGACAGTAAAATAAGATGATGTAGCAAACCTGTAACTGTGCCAATAGATAACAAGCAGTAGCAAAGCAACCTAACTGGTACTGACTGCAAGCCTCTTTGGCTCTATCAATACATACTTTGATTTGTAATTTGTTTTGCAAAACTTGAAATGTTGGGAAAGCTGCCAGGCCGAGGCCAATATATAAAGAAATGACTAGAAGAAGAAATACATTTTGGTCTCAAAAAGCAAACATTGGCACAATAGTTATTTGCACACATAAGGATCACACTGGTGGCATTCTGCTGTTTCACAAGGAGCATATTTGCACACACGCATAGTGAATTTAGCCAAGGACTGGAGTGAGCTGACCCAGTGTCACATGCTGAATGGAAGACAAATGTGAGTGATGCAACAAAAGACCAGCGGATGAAGAGGACTGGCTAAACACCAATATAAATAATTATATTATATTTATATGTTTAGTAAATCAATGGGTCTTACCGAACGCTGGACTTAAAATGAGAAAGAGCACTTAGACAAACTTATTGTTCACACAACAAGGATTTCGAAGATTAAATGAAAGAAATTCGGCTGTGGCTATTGTATTGCACTGTAGCTCCATTTATACAGTGCTTAGTAGCAGTAAGGAAGCATCAATTGTAGTTTGTGAATGGGTAGCAGGCTGCTTCACGGAAGTCCTATAAATGGAACATGTGTCTGATATGGCCTGTCTTAGTAGTGTTTTGATGTCACATATAGGTGGACTTGCGCTCTTATCGCTCTTATCGTGAGGTGTTGCTGCACCTATGCACATACTTGAAGCAAGGAGTTAAAGATAGGACACTTAGCATTGGAGGATAGTCAAAATCAGTAGAAAATTGGTAGAAAGTGAGAGTGTGCAGTGTTTTTGTCTCGTGCAAATATGTCTGACTGCGTAAACTCTGTCGCAATGTGTGAAGTTACGTCTGCACATAGTTGCAGAAAAATGTGAGAAAAAACAATTCTGCATGCATGTGGATACCAGCAAGCTTTGGATTGGTGTGCATTATACAGATTAACCAACATTTAATATGGGCATAAAGTGTACACTGGCGAAGGATACTCCTGGGGTGTAAACTTGCATCATTTTACTGTATGCTACAGAGCCCACACATGGGCAGCAGAGAAGTAACACACAAGTTACTACTTGTGTAACAATATATCTGTAAGAGACATTAGTTAGTGATAGATTCCTTACCTTAGAATATCCCAGGCGTCAGACTGGATCCGGAAACTTTTGCGAAGCATTACCCCTGCGCATCTGTAGGCGTCGTCCGCGGCTCCGTGTCAGTCGTCGGTGTCGCTAGCGGCGGAATGACGTTGCTGTAGTACTTACACGCCGCCCTCGCGCGCTGACGTCAGTTCTTATACACAGCTTTTCCGCGCCAGATACGCAGAGCCATGATAGAACCAACACTGGTGCCATGAAACTGCCCTGAAAGGGGAGGACATTAACCCTAGATATCGGTTCGCAGAACGGGGAGGATGGGTGGGTCGGTAAGGAATCTATCACTAACTAATGTCACTTACAGATATAGCATTACACAAGTAGTAACTTGTGCATCTGAAAGAGACACGTTAGTGACAGATTCCTTACCTTAGAATAGATACCCCAGCAATACAAACCCCGGTGGTGGATCTGCAAACCAATAATCACACCAGAAAGTACTGGAGAACGGAACGGCCAAAGAAGCCATCCCTCCGGACTTGGCTGTCCAGGCAGTAGTGTCTTGCGAACGTGAGCAGCGAGGCCCACGTAGCTGCCTGACTAATGTCCTGCAAGGGGACTCCTCGGCCCAGGGCAGTAGAAGTCGCCGTGGCCAGAGTGGAGTGGGCCCTCAGCCCAACAGGAGGTTCCTTCTTAGCCAAGGAGTAACACGCTTGGATGCACAACACGATCCACCGAGAGATGGTCCGCTTGTGCACCGCCCGTCCTTTCTTAGCGCCCACGTAACCAACAAAGAGTTGGTCATCCACCCGGAACTGGCGTGTGCGATCCAGATAGTAAGAGAGCGCACGGTTTGGGTCCAGACGGTGGAGCCTCTTCCTCTTTCGAGGGATGCGGAGGTGGAAAGAAGGTGGGCAAGGTGATAGACTGCCCGATGTGGAAGGCTGTGACTACCTCGGGCAGAAAAGTGGGTTTTGTCCGCAACACAACCTTGTCCGGATGGACAGAAAGGAAAGGAGGTTTAGAGCCTGGAGCTCGCTCACTCACTCTCCTGGCAGAGGTGATGGCAACCAGGAAAGCAGTCTTAAGGGTAAGAAGACGTAGAGGACAATTATGAAGCGGCTCAAAGGGAGTGCACATCAAGTAAGTTAGAACCAGGTTCAAGTCCCACTGGGGCATCACGAAAGGAACAGGAGCGAACATATGAGTGATGCCTTTAAGAATCTGTTTACAATGGGGGACTTGAACAAAGAAGGCTGATCAGGTAGCCTTAAGAAGGCTGAAAGGGCAGAAAGGTAGCCCTTGATAGTGCCCAGAGCAGAGCCCTGCTGGCCACGAGAAAGAAGAAAGAGGAGAACCTCAGAAAGAGGGGCATTGAGAGGATCCACAGCCTTTGCTGTGCACCATGCCACAAATCTGTTCCACCTGCAGGCGTATACCGACTTTGTGGAGGAACACCTGGCTGCCAGAATGACATTACAGACTTCGGGAGGCAAGTCATATGGCCTCAACTGTCGCCGCTCAATCGCCAAGCATGGAGGTGAAGACTGGAAAGGTTCAGGTGGAGGACCGTCCCCTGCTGCTGCGACAGAAGAAGGTCCTCCTGAAGAGGCAGACAAATCGGGGGATCGACTGACATACTGAGTAGCTCGAGATACCAGTACCTTCGCGCCCAGTCCGGAGCCACAAGGATGACTTGGGCCTGGGCGCGCTTGATTTTCTGGTATAGGCAGAAAGGCGTACAACAGACGGCAACTCCACTCCCAACGAAAAGCGTCCCCGAGCGAGTGCCGCCTTGGAAATTCCAACGCGCAGAACTGATGACATTGCGCGTTCTCTTCGGTGGCGAATAGATCTAATCAAGGCTCTCCCCACTGCAGAAAGAGGACTTGCGCCACGTCCGAGTTCAGACGCCATTCGTGATCCATCATGCACCTTCGGCCGAGCTCGTCCGCCCTGGCGTTCAGAGAACCTGCCAGGTGTTGAACCACCAGGGTCACGCCCTGATATGCCAGCCACTGCCAGAGGTGCAGAGCCTCCTGACAGAGGGTCCACGACCCCACCCCGCCCTGTTTGTTGCAGTACCACATGGCAGTAGTGTTGTCCGTGAACACCTGCACTACACTCCCCCAGAGGGGAGGAATGCCTTCAGTGCTAGATGAATCGCCCGCAGCTCCAGAAGGTTAATATGGAGCTGGGACTCCGTCGGAGACCAGAGGTCTCTGATCTCCGCCTCTCCCATGTGGCCTCCCCAGCCCTGGAGGGACGCGTCCGTCACAACTACGTGCTCCGGCTGGGGAAGGGAGAGGGATCTGCCGCTGACCCAATCGCGGTCCGTGAGCCACCACTGCAGTTGTCTCGCAGTGCCCTCTGAGATCATGACATGGTCGGACAGGTTGCCCAGATGCTGAGCCCACTGAAACTTCAGGTCCCACTGCAGAGCCCGCATCCGCCACCTGGCGTGATATGCACCAGAAGGATGCAGGAGGCCATCAGCCCCAGAAGCCACAGCGTCAACCTGACCGAGACCCGGGATAAAGGCTGAAAGAGTGGAATCAGAGCCTGAATATCCCGGACCCGCTGTTCGGGAGGATAAACCCGAAACTGCGCAGAGTCGAGGACCGCTCCAATGAAGAGGAGCTTCTGAGAGGGGCACAGGTGTGACTTCGGCACGTTGATGGAAAACCCCAGCTGGTGCAGGAGGTCCGCCGTAGTCTGGAGGTGGCTGAGTACTGTCTGGGGCGAGCCCGCCTTCAACAACCAGTCGTCGAGGTAGGGAAAGACTGAAACCCCCAACCTGCGCAGATGAGCTGCGACCACCGCCATCACTTTCGTGAACACCCGGTAAGGCCGAAGGGGAGCACGGTAAACTGAAAGTGCTCGTGGCCTACGGTGAACCGTAGGTAGCGTCTGGTGGGCCGGCAGGACAGGGATGTGGAAATAAGCGTCCTGAGAGTCCAACGCTACCATCCAGTCTCCTGGGTCCAGGGCAGCTAAGACCTGAGCCAATGTCAGCATTTTGAACTTCTCTTTCCGGAGGAAGCCGTTGACATTCCGTAGGTCCAAGATAGGGCGCAGGCCCCCTTGGCCCTTCTTGGGTACCAGAAAGTAGTGGGAGTAACAACCACTTCCTACTTCTGGCCCAGGAAAGCGCTCGATGGCCCCCTTGGCCAAGAGGGCCGTAACTTCCTCTTGCAGAAGTTGCATGTGATCCCCCAACACGCCGTGGTATTGCGGTGGCGTGGCTGGAGGGGTCGCCCCGAAGGGGAGGGAGTAGCCCCTTTGGACGATTTGCAGCACCCACGTGTCCGACGTGACAGTGCGCCAGTGGAAGTGGTGATGGCGAACCCTGCCCCCCACAGGCATCACATGGGCCTGAAATCACAGACTAGGAGGGTTTTGAGGCGGATGCTGCAGGGGAAAGTGTGGACTGGCCTCGCCGTTGTCCCCGATCGCCGCCACGGCGGTTTCCACAGCCGCCACCGTGCTGTGTATTAGTCTGCGGTGCGTGGCTGGCAGCACATGTGGGAGAACCCCTTCCTTGGCCACGAAAGGAGCGAAAGGCACCCGTTTGCTGGCTTGGGGCCGAGAGGCCCAAGGACATGGCCGTAGCCCTGGAGTCCTTAAAACGCTCAAGCGCATGGTCTGCCTTGTCGCCAAAGAGGCAACAGCCATCAAACGGCATGTCCAGAAGGGTAGCCTGGACATCAGCCGAAAAGTTGGCGGTCCTCAACAAGGCGTGGAGTCGAACTGCCACCGTTGTTGCCATCGCTCTGCCCAGTGAGTCCGTGGTATCCAGCCCACACCGGATGGAATAGCGTGCAGCATCTCGACCCTCCGCAACGGCTTGGGCGAGTTTAGTCCGGGCCTCCTCCGGACATTGTGGCAGCACGTCCGCGACAGTGTCCCACAACGTGTGGGTGTAGCGGCCCAAGAGGCAGGCGGTATTGACTGACTGCAATCCCAAACTCAGGGATGAGAACACCTTCTTACCAAATTTTTTTACCTCTTGTATTCCCGATCGGGCGGAGCAATTGGGAATGCGGCCTGGGAAGTAGAGGCTTGAATAACCAGGCTCTCGGGGGTGGGGTGGGTGGACAAGAAGCAAGGGTCGCCCGGAGCCGGGCGGTAGCGTCTGGCCACGTTCCTATCCACAGGCTGACCTGTAGCGGGCCTGGACCAAGTGCCCAAAAGAGCATCACACAAGGCCTCATTAAACGCAGCAGAGGCTAAGCCGAGCTTGCCTGGAGTTTAAGGACCTCAGTGAGGAGGTTAGTCCTCACGGCCGCGACGGGGAGCTCCAGGCTCAAGGCCTTGGCCGCCCGCGTCAACACTACACTGTAGGCAGCCCCCTCCTCCTTAGCCACATTTGGAGGGGAGACAAAACCAGTGTCTGGCGAAGTGTCCAGTCCACTGGCATCCCCAAGCTCACATGTCCAGTCCTGCTGAGACTGGCACTCCTGTGCCAGAGGGTCCACAGACCCCTCCCAATCCCCCTCGTCACCCATCACCTGAAATTCAGGTTCAAAAGATGGGGCCAGTTCGTGGAAATAAAAATCTCCAAACGACGCCGAGAGCGGCGCCGGAACCGAATCGAGGGTAGGACTGGGGATGGCGTCGCCCGTAGGCTGCGCCGGGGGGGTGACAACCTAGGGGCCGGCGTCGGTGAGGTTGACCGGCGACAACCAAGATCCGGAAGCGGATCCAGTGGGGGCCTGCGGCGCCAGGACCGAAGTCGCCGGCGGCGTCAGGGCCGAAGCACCAGACCCGTTAGGCCCCCCAGCCGGGACCGCTGGGCCCGAAAGCGCCGCGGAACCCGGCGGAAGAGGGAGGGACCTCATGGCCATGAGGTACCGCTCGACCTCCTCAGGCGTTGCATCGTGCCCAGGGACCGGAAGGTGTGGGGCAGGATATGGCGCCCTCGACTCCGTCGGAGTCTCGTGGGTGGTGTCACACGAACCCCCGGCCGCGTCGGGGTGGGTCGGAAGAGCGATGACGCCTGTCCGACCTCTCATGCCTCTTACCTGAGGATCTTTATCCCGAAGATGGATGCAGACTCTCGGAGCTACGATGGCTCCCACCCCGCGACCGGTCCCTCGACCTCTTGTGGGACCGGGACCTTGAACGGCGTGGGGCCGACTGCAGGATCTCAAGTCGCTTGCGGGACCGCTCCCGCCTAGCCTTAGACGTCGGGGCCCGCCAGTCGGAGCAGGTACGGTCGTCGTGGTCAGGGCCTAAACACTGAAGACACCGGCGATGGGGGTCGGTAACCGACATCATTCAGTTACACTTGGAGCAGGGTTTGAACCTAGGCATCCCTACCGGCACCGTAGGAGTTGAACGACTCGAGAAAAAACAGATCAAAAAAGTTTAGTCAAAAAGTGACTAAGGGGTAGAGCTTCTCCGAATCTGCGCTAGCTGGCGCGGAAAAAAGAAGAAATAACGTCAGAGGGCGAGGGCGGCGTCTAAGTACTCCAGCGACGTCATTCCGGCGCTAACGACGCCGACGATGGACGCGGAGCCGCGGACAACACCTACCGACGCGCAGGAGTATTGCTACGCAAAAGTTTCCAGATCCAGTCTGACTCCTGGGGATATTCTAAGGTAAGGAATCTATCACTAACGTGTCTCTTTCAGATCCACAGAACTTGCCATTATGCAACCAGCCACTGTACAGTCTCAGAGGAGTCAACCCAGGAGCAACAGGTAACAACCCATCTGGAAAAGGCATTATACATACAACCATACTCTGTGCTCTGAGGAGTAACATCAAGGAGTAACAAAGGAGTACTCCTTAAGCCATCAGCCACAAGATGTTTCCCGATAAGCCTCCAGAGCATAGTCACAGAGGGAGTTTGTGCATTTGAGTACAGGTCAAATGTGATCAAATGTTCCAGCATCTACAGGCAGGCTGCAGTCTCCAATGGCCTATGAGAAAATCAATGTACAGTCTCATCCGAGACCATTTGTGAAGCTACTAGTGCCTGATGCAGTTATGTGAAAATCTTAAGGTAGAAAAACAAACCCTTGCAAAAATGCAGGGAAAAACAAATACATGCTACTAGAATGGTTGAATACGATGGCCCATTGCATGGGAAGGGTGAAGGCAACTTGGCAGAGGCAGCGAGAGGCTCATGACTGTCAACTCAATAATTCAGTAATGCACCGTTAGTAGACACTTTAGGCTCTCAATCACTTACAATTTTAAAGCATTAAACTTCAAATAAGATCTACTATCCACTGCTTGATGCTCAGGAGGCAGCAATTTAACATATAAAGATTCATCATTGAGGAAATGAGCTGGCTTAGTGGCCTTTGAGCTCAAGATGCTTCTTAAAATGTGGCTTAGGAGCCTAATAAGCAGAGGTCAAATCTGGACCTCCAGAATGCTGTGTGGTGGATAATCAAGGGCCCGATAGCTATCTCACTAACTTTGCATTGATGCACATTACTACATACTACCCCTGCCTTTAAGAAGGTTGCAGAGCTTCAGTGCACTTCAACTTGGATTGCTGCTCCAACTGCAATTCTTCACATTTGGTTTACGTTCACACAGTTTCCAGCATCCTGGTCCTAAAAAGGAGCATAATTTCTGAGTCTAGTCAGACTATGCTCTTTTGGTGTAAACCCATATCCCTTCAAAGTCCTTGTAGCTCGGTATGAGCTAGGTTGAAATCCATAAGCACATCAGAAGCCAGCCACCAATGTAATGAACGCTAAGGCACAGATGGTAACAATCAAAAAATATTCAAGTGAGTACATTGGACAGTAAACATTGCATAAATCCAACATTATTTTAGGACTTGCACTTCTGACCAGGAAAATAATGTAACTATGAACATCTTCGTACTACGGGTATAAGAATTACTCTGATTGTACCATGAAAGTATGATTAATTGTTGCCAGGATTTGGAAAGCGAGGGAATATGGAAATTACTTTCGGATATCATAAGCAGAAGACTTCTCACAGAGGGAACTGCCACTCTTACTCCCAAAATCAGAACTCTAGACCCTCAATTTTGGCTAACTGGAAACAATGTGGCAGGGATTAGGAAAACCAAGGGCACCAAACCACCTGAAAGGTTCTTCCAATTTTATTTTCACTACGATCAACAGCTTCCTATGGTTTATAGGGTTAACATTTATTTTATTTATTTATTTTTATTTTAGAGGTTTTATATAGCGCTGGCTGGACCCGGGGGTAACAGAGCGCTTTACATTTTAGAGACAAGAAGGTCAATAAAACAGGGGACATACATAGCATCAATGTATATAAACAACATACAAGTCTCCGCCTGACAGATTTCAAAATGATAAATATGGGAAAAGGGCACAACAAAAAGTGGAAGATGTGATAATCAAAAAATATCAAAAGGCACAAATTGTAGAAAAATAGTTGGAAAATTGCAGAGTCAGGATAGGGAGGTTAGTGGTCCGTTAAGTTGGTGAGGAAGAGAATGGGGAGGGGCAGAAGTGGGGGGGGGGGTTGGAGGGGCTGAGGGTGGACAAGGGAAGGAGGGGTGCAAGGAGGAGTGAAGGTGGTAAACAGGGAGGGGGAAGTGACAAGGAGGAAGGGCGAGTAAGGCTGAAAAAGGGAGGGCAGATGCATTTAGGGTCAGACAGATGTAGTCAGTGGAAGAGAACAGATAAGGATTAGGGTCCCCAGTATTTATTGAGGAGATGTACTTGGAGTTCTTTTTTGAAACTAGAGTAGTAAGGGTTGCAGCGAAGGTCAGTTGGAAGGGCATTCCAAATACAAGGAGCGTTGCCGGAAAAGGATCGAGACTGGGTGGTTTTCTTTTTTAGAAGGGGGGGATAAGAAGGAGGGCGTTAGTACTTCTCAAGGAACGGGAGCAACCGGCTTTAGTGAGTTTGCTCGCGAGGTAGGTCGTTGTATTCTGATGGAGAATGTTGTGAGTAATGCAGGCTGTTTTGTAAGTGGATCTACCTTCAATGGTGAGCCATTTAAGGGTTTTAAGTGCAGGGGATTTGTGGTCGAATCGCTTGCAGTCTGAGGTAAGCCTAGCTGCAAGGTAAAGCACAGATTTGAGAGGTGCTAGGTGGATCTTGGGAATTCCAGTGAGTATTGCATTGCCATAGTCGATGCGAGAAAGAACAAGGGATTGAACTGCTAGTTTGAAATCATCGATAGGGATGAAGGGCTTGATTTTCTTAAGGTGGCGGAGAGTGAAGAGGGCTCCATTGGCAGAATTATTGATGTGTACCTTGAGGGTTAGGAGGTTGTCAAGAGAGATCCCTAGTGATTTGACTGAGGAGGACAAAGATAAGGAGCAGTTGAGGGCGTTTAGGTCAGAGATCCAATTCTGAATGGGGAGCTGGTTATTTTTAGGGGAATAATTTCAGTTTTTTTAGGGTTGAGTTTGAGGTGGTTAATGTGGAACCAGGCTTGAATCTTGATGTGTTGTTGAAGTGAAGGATGTCAGCATGAGTTTTAATCTTATAATAGAGTTGGGTGTCAGCAGCATAGAGATGGTAGTTGATCCCGGCTTGTTTAAGAATGAGTGTGAGGGGTTCCATGAAAAGGTTGAAGAGAGTGGGAGAGAGGATGGATCCTTGCGGAACTCCTAAGGAGATGGAGGTAGGGTTAGATAGGCAATTTTGATTTGTTGAGAGCGGTGTTGTAGGTATGAGACAAACCATTTGTGTGTCGTACCATTCAGGCCGAATCGATCTCTAAGAACATTTAGTAGAGCAGAGTGGTTAACAGTATCAAACGCTGCAGTGAGATCAAGGAGGATCAGCAGGCTAGATTCACCATTGTCTAGTGAGTGGTGGATGTCGTCAACAATGTTTAGCATGGCGGTTTCAGTGCTGCATCCTTTCCTAAAGCCGGATTGGAAGGGGTCTAGTAAGTTAAAGTGTTCAATGCGTCTATCTAGTTGGAGGAGGACACATTTTTCCAGGGCTTTAGAAAGAAGGGGAAGGTTTGAGATGGGACGAAGGTTATTGAGGTCATTTGGGTCTGCCGAAGGATTTTTGATAATGGGTGTGATTTGGCCTAGTTGCAATGAAGTGGGGACACAGCCGGTGGCAAGGTAGCTGTTGATAATAGAGGTCCTGGAAGGGGTGATGATGTGTTTGAGGTTTTGGACAAGTTTGGAGGGGAGAGGGTCTTTGGTGTGGGAGGAAGGCTTGAGTTTGGAAATGATGTTAAAGACGTCTCTTTCAGTGACTGGCTGGAAGTTAATCCAAGTGGCATTATTTTTAGTAAGAGTTAGGATGATTGGAGTCCAGCAAAATGGAGGGCAAGGGGGGGGCGAGGGAGATCAGAGTTTTGATGGGCAGTAGTGGGTGTAGGGGGAGTTATGGTGGAGGGTGGGATATTAGGAGAGATGTTCGGATTGGTGGAAGGGATCACAGTAGGGAGGAAGGATTGCTCAATTAGTTTAATTTTGTCTGGAAAAAAAGAGCTATTTCTTCACATCCAGTCGTCGAGGCCAGTGGGAAAGGGGGAGCAGAAGCAGTTTGATTGCGGACTATGTTGAATAGTTCTCTTGGCCTATTCTGAGCTCGATCTAGTTCTGACCTGAAGAAGGAAGTTTTTTGTCTAAAGATGTGTTTTTTGTAGGACGATCTAGCAAGACTGAGGCGGGCCAGGTTAGAAGGAGAGGGGTGCTGTCTCCATAATCTTTCAGTCAGTCTGAGTCTACGTCTTTCATTATTTATGTCTGTGTTAAACCATGATTTTGAGGGGGTATTTATTTGTTTTTTGAGTTTGAGAGGGGCAAGAAGGTCAAAGGTAGCAGTGACAGCTTTGTTATATTGTTCGGTTAGTTCATTCGTGTTAAGGGAGGGAGGGATAGCGAGAAGCTGGGCATGAAGTTTGGATTCAAGTAAGTCGGGAGGGATATGACTGAGATTTCTGATCAGTTTCATGGGTTTAATAGATTTGGAAGCGGGGGGAGGGAGGAGGGAGGCAGAGGTGGTTATGGAGAACAGGATAAGGTGATGGCCCGACCAGTCAATGGGAATGATGTTAGATAGGAGGGCTAGATCGTTGCTGGTTATGATAGCGTCAAGTGTGGCTCCTTTGGAGTGGGTTGGTGACTGACAGATTTGTTTGAGGTCATTAATTTCGAGAAGGTCAGAGAGGAGGGAGATTGAGGGATCTTTAGTATCATTCCAATAGAGGTTAAAGTCTCCCAGGAAGATGTTATTAGATTTGGAAATTGAGGATTGGGTTAGAAGGTTAGATAGCTCATCAATGAATGGGTAGTGATTTCCAGGCGGATTGTATATATTGTGAAGGCGGATGGGGGACCCTGAATTTTGAGTTCGGCTACGAGGTATTCAAAGGAGGCAGATTTGGCGTTATTGATAAGGGAGAGCTGTAGTTTGTCTTTAAAGATGATAGCTACACCACCTCCTTTTCGGATGGGTCTATCTTTCCTAATAATGGCGTAGCCCGGGGGAGAGAGTATATCAAGAATGCTTGTAGAGTGGTCATTAAGCCAGGATTCTGTAAGGAACGCAATGTCGATGGATTCGCTATGGATGGTTTCAGAGATTTCTATGGCATGTCGGGCAGCGGAGCGGCAGTTAACAAGCATGCAGGTGAGGGGTTTGGGAGTGGATTTGGGAGATGGGAGTGCATGGATGGAGGTGAGATGAGGAAGGGGTCTAGGTGAAACAGGTGAAAGGGGAATACGACTAGTCCCCAATATGACGGGATGCTTGAGAAGGGGGGAGGCGTGTTCATGGTTGATGAGTAAGGAGGGTAGGAATTTTGAAGGTCTGAGATCTCCCGGTGAGAGAGGGTGCAAGTGGTGCAGAGTGGACTTTGAGCCCGGCAAAGCAAGGGAGTGGTTTTCCACGGTTTGGAGGTGGTGGGGTTTATTAGACCAGGGCTAACGGTGTTTCTTCAGGGAGGGGGATCGCTGGATTTGAGGTTGAGGAAATCGTTCCTAAGACGAGAGAGATCTCTGGTAAGAGTGGAGATGTTAAGTTCCATGTTGCGAAGGGAGTTTGAGGTAAGAGTGAGGGGGGAAATAGAGTGTGGGGGGGAGGAGGACACATGGGGTTCTGAGTTAGCTGCACAAGGGGGTCTGCTCTGAGGAGGCAGTGAGCAGATGCAGGCAGGAGGCCTGTTCTGAGGAGGAGATGAGCCGAAGCCGGCAGGAGAGCAGGGAGGGCTGTAGTTGAAGGGGAGACGGAGTGGCATGTCGGGGTAGAGGGGAGAGGAGACCTCTGTGGATGAGAAGTTTGGAGATAGCAAGGAGGTACAGTTGCGGATTGGTGTAGGAGTGAGGGGGGATAATGGGAAGAGTGTAGTTCAGGGAGGGAGAGGATGAGTTGGGAGAAGAAGGGTGTGGGGTAGTGTGATTCAGAGGGCGTGAGGCTGAATTGAGAGGGGAGGAATGAGGGGGTGGAGGAGGAAAGGAAGGGGAATCTGGGTGAGGAGTATTGGGATTCGGCGGGAGTGAGGATGAGTTGGGAGAGGAGGAGTGAGGGGGATGGAGGAGGAATGGAAGGGGAATCTAGGTGATGAGTATTATGATTTGGCGTGAGGATGAGTAGGGAGACGAGGAGTGAGGGGGGGGGCTGGAGGAGGAATGGAAGGGGAGACTGTGAAAGAGGGCCAGGAGGGTGGGGTAGTAGGGAGGGGAATGGGTGGGCTGGGTGGAAGCAAGGGGGATTGGGACTGAGGGGGTGAGGAGAGGATCAAGGGGAGAGGGGAGGTCATAGTGAGGGGAGAGGGGAGGTCATAGTGAGGAAAGAGGGGATGGGTGACAACGTATGTATAGTGTCATTGGTTGTTGAAAGGTCACGGGCGGGAGAGGTGGGCTGGTGGGCCAGGGTCTGTGAGGAGAGAGGAGGTGGAGGATATGGGAGGCTGTTGGTGGAATTGGAAAGTTGGATGGCCAAGGATCTGAAATGGAGTTCGAAGGTGTTAAGATGGGGTACGGCCCTCCAGCGTTGCCGTGGAGGTCAGGTCCAAATGTATCCAGCATTAAGGTGATCACCCAACCCATATTTTTTCCTGAGTTATAGCAGGGCAACACTGGGATTACAATTAGACAGGCACACTAAACCGAGAAATAGTTTCTTGGTGAGACGAGTGACTGGTGCCATTTTAATACCTTTATTGTAATTGAACAACTGAGCCTTCTGAAGCACCTGGACAGAATTAGAGAACATTAGGTTATACAAAGAAGGAAAAATAGCTTGTTGGTTTTAAAATTGTATTTGAAGATGTGTGGTGGACAAAATAGAAATAGTTCTATGGGCTGATGTGTGTTATAAAAATCAACCCAGAAGGGAGAAGGAATTTGCTACTTTATCTTGGAAAACAGGTCAAAGAAAGGAAGTGGAATTTTCGCTATATCGGTCTAGAGATGTCTCACATAAGGGTCTGTAATGCACGAAATGTTAAGGACCTTAACAGGTGCTGTCTCAATTGTTGATTTTTAAGTTTGGCAGTGGTTTATGTGTAGAAACCGAACATTTATACCACACAAGACACTCGTCAAACCTCCTGCTGAAGGATATTCATTACTGGGAAAAAAACAGCATTGATCAAAAGAATTTAGAGCAATGACTTCAATGATTGTTGCGGACTGAGCATTTTAATCCTCAGCAGTTATGGTTCATGGGGGAAGAGTAGGACAGCAGAACATTTCTGAAACGTGTCCTTGGAAATTTGGCCCAGCTTTAGTAGCACAATTCCCATACTGTCAGAGGAAAAAGAAAAATGTATGATCAGATAAGTTAAAGGTAAAGCTCCCAGTTTTCACTGATTTTTACAGATAAATGCAGACAGAAATTCCTTTTCTCGTCTGTATTTATTTTTAAATGTGGATAAAAATGGAAATGAGATGCTTTTTGAGTGGTTCTAAATACACTATGCCATGACTGCCAGGCCAATACCTGTGTGAATTGATAGGTAAGGGGCGGGTTAAAAAAAAAAAAGTAAATTTAGTAAAGAGGCTTAAACAGCAGTAGATATGCACAAGTCTGATACTGAAATGTGCATATTCTCATATAAGTGCATTGATTTATCTTCTGCGGGTGTTCATATCACTGAAACCGGGCATGCATTCAAGCATGACTGCATATTTATTGGTTAAATAAATGAGGACAGATACCTGTTTCAGCTTTATTTTTTTCACAAAACCCATAATACATATGGATAAATACAGGTAAAGTTGACAAAAAATAAAAATGGGTAAATACAGACGGAAATGTCGAAAAAATAAATACCATAAAACCGGGAGCCCTAGTTAAAGTAAAACGTTTGAGACACATTTTATATTCCAACGAGAGTGATAAACAAGTCTAGATTACTAATTAGATCGTGGATGACTGGTAAGCAGTGAACTGCTGTCACTAAGATGGCTTCTTTGGCAGTAAACAAAACAGGGACTGAATGAGTGAAATGAACATTAAAATCAAAAGAGAATAAAAACATTACTTTTAAAATTTAACAGATTAATGTACTCCAACATATGCATGGTAAGCACAAGCTCAGCCACCATGCAGATGGAAGAGTACTGTTATCATAGGGTTGGCAGCGATAAAGTGGAGTTAAAGAAAATCATACTAGAAAAATCTTAACCAAACTTTAGGACAACCTGCCAGAGTAAAACAAGAAAAAGGCTGTAGAGAAAATGTCATGAAAAGTGGTTATAAAAAAACTACACTTATAGCCTAATATTACTGCAAAGGAAAACAATGCACTACAAGAAAAGAAATCTGGACAGCTTGCAATGTCTTGGAAATATTTGCTGGCAGGGAACTAGGACACCGAAGGAAGAGCACCTACCAAAAAAACTGCATGTAACGTGAAAAGATGACGGGGCGCTAGAAGAAAATGGTGTGAGGGAGGTGAGTGGAGTGTACAGATGGGATGTACTAACAAGGTTGCAGGGGAAATGTGACCAGAGAAAGGAGTGTAAAGGAAGGAATAAAGTTGTTATAATGGCCTTATTGAACCATCAAACATAAAGAAGTCCAAAGAAAAGGGTTAAGAACTCTAGTGTTGTGGGGGGGGGCGTTGTTGCGCAACAGGAGCATTGAAATGGATAGGCTATAATAGCTTTGAGCAATAAAAAGGGTGGAAACAGCACCTGAATGAAAAGAAATCATATTTACAACTTTTTGTACCTCAACATTTTCAACAAATGCCACAGGTACAAATGAAACACACATTTTTTGCCTAGTCTTTCGAGTAATTTTTTTTAAATACACAACTTTAATGGTGGATACTTTTTATACAATATCAGTGGATTTGGTAGGAGAGAGTGTTAAGCTAAGAGACAAGTATGCAAAGGAATCATGTATGATTTTTTACCTGCCATTTGAATGAAGACTTGCAAATGTTAGCAACAAACCTATCCCTATAGCTGTGTCCCTAAAACCTATATATGAAAAAATCATGAGGGGAAAAAACACAAGAATATTTGGCGCACATTTATGCAGCCAGGTCTCAGTTAACCATAATACATGTAGCTAAAAAGATAATATGGTTGAAAATGTCAGCTCTGTGAAAAATCGCAAACAGCGAGTTCAAAAGTGCATCAATAAAACTAATAATAAAAGTACGATGTGTGTGTCAGGGATGCTGTGGATGTTCACACGGAAGTGTAGACAAGAGTATAGTTTTCAATGGAGTACGAAAATGTACGTTCACTGTACCTTTTGTATTTCTGGAGCCCACAATTGGCTTCACCTAATATCCAAGGTGAACCAAGATTGCTCAGTGCTCTACAAGACTCCTAATCTGCTTTGTTAAGACATCAAAAACCAGAACTGGCCACCATCTTAAGATTTTCTAAGTACATTGACTAAGCAAAAAACTATTAGTATTGTACACCAAAGAGCATACAGACAAATCTTGCAAGTGGCGAGGCAGAACTATGATCAAAAGAGCATGACAAAAGCAGGAATGGGAGCACACCAACTTACAAACCTGTGCTTGAGTAATTAGCAAGTTGAGTAAATAACATCTGTGAGGATTGCTACACAGAACCCTTCTGTGAGTTTTTTTATTATGCTCATTAAAGGACTTTATACAGATCTTCACTATTTCATGGGGCATGTACTTGCTGTATACGTCAGATGACATCTTGATCGTTTTAGACTAAGATCAAGGGACCTGCCATTGTCCGCAATCTATGAAGCTTTGAGGGGGTCGAACGGTGCACTTTGAACATAGCTTAAATGTAATAATGTTGACATGAAGCAAAGAATTGTAAATGCAGTCAATATACCTTGGGTTTTCTTCTCGCAAAAACCACTGCAATGGAATTATATTGCCCAAGTTTACCCATCAGGGAAATCTACAGGTCATTCATACGTTCTTAAACATTCACATGATGGGAAAGAAGCCTTGAGGGTTTAAAGGAAGAAGTAATTGAAAGCTTTCAAATCTTGCTAGGCAGTACATTTGGAAGGATAAGAACATCGTAAAACCCTCAGAAGAAAAAACTATTCACTATAATACAAAGATGAGAGTGTGGTCAACAAACAAATAGGTCCAATGAGATGCAGACATTCAATTTACTCATTCATGTTTGAAACTCCTCCTTGGCGATTCACAAGCAATAAACAGGACCACTGGAATAATGCAACAGTGGAGCACTACACTAGGCAGCAGGGTTGACTAAATTATAAGGTAAGAAAAGGCAAACTAAGCTGCATAATGCAGCACTTTTTTTAATGTAAGTGTATTACTTCAATATATTGCCATTTTTGTACATGGTAATACAGTCTGGTCAAATATTTCACCTCATTAGTACCAGTGTAGCAAGCAAATACAGACATAAGCAACAAAAATGACCAGTTGACTAACTTTCGCGAAAAGCCTTCGACTGCACACAAACGCACGTAACCACATTTTTAGTAACTTTTGATCTGTTTGTTCCTTGTGTTAAAATCCGCAGATTATGCAGCAGATGATGGATCATGTGGAAGTGGAAAATCCATAAACATGTGAAAAAAGCAGTGGCCGCAGAATTGCATAATTCCAGGGGTCCTGGCAATAAACAATACCGTTTTTATGAACACACTCACATCAATCCAACTTCTATCAAAAAGTATTACGCATTCCAACGGTTTGCTCTATTAGCAAATGATCATAGTGTGGTCTTGAAGTAATTAGTGCAGCTCAAGAAAATTTGGGAAAATAACAGCTTTTATTCATAGCAACTCTCATTCCATACACTAGGAAATTAAAAATACTACTCTGATGTTCTATCCAGGCCAGGTCAATTTTGGCCAGATCTACATGAATTTGGGGTTGCTGTTATACGAGTAATATTAATTGCAAAAAGGACAAACCTCAATATTTCCTACTGAGAGAGCAACTTGTTAGATACTTTAGGGAATGCTTTTGCAATGGCTACAAAGAACTGTTTTAGCAATATTGTACAAGAGCTGGTGGTACAGACTGTTTTGCTAGGATCTCATGCATCACTACAACCCTGCTCTTCACTCTCATGAGCCCATCTATTTGTGCCTGAGAAATCAACAAAGTACTTGACAATGACCTGTCCCAAACACACTACCAGGATATTGTTTAATAACAAAAAATGTATTCGCCATTTCACCCATAATTATGGGGAAATGCTTGGATGTTTCCCAGAGCAATTGCAGGTTCTCCAATCATCTCTTTTAAAGACAGAATATCTGCTTAACAATGCCAAACCAATCGAAGAGTGCACTCTGTTAGCACCTCCATTGTGAAGTGACTCACCTAATGGTGGAACAGGAACAATGTACAAACCTCTAACAAAACTAAAACCAGGAATTGGGAAAACCTCTACCATTCTTTGTGTTTTTGATGGATGAAGCAGAAATACATTTTTTTAGTATGTTTAGCTGCAATACCATGCTGTCTTGGTTAGTACTAAGGAAAAGCAAAACAGCTATTGTATGGGAATGTGCTATCAAGCTTTTATTTATAACTTTGCTTTTCTCATAGTATTTAATCTCATACTATTTCAATTAACCATACATTATCATCAGAACAGTATACATTTCATTGTACAAATCACTTTAATACTCGTGATATGTTTCACAATTTGAATTTCAAATTAAGAGTTCTTGAGAATCTTCGCCCAATGCATTTCGGGACAAAGGAGTCCCTTCGTCAGGAGCAATACCCATCAAGAAACCTATACATAAAATCATATGTCAACGCTTTTCAGTGGTCAACTTATACAGCATTCTTCATTATTCAGTTAGTAAAATCATTAAACTACCCTCATAGCGATTTCAGTGCCATGTCTCAGTACTATTGCAAAGGTCATATGTCACCATCCACTACCTGCGTGTAAACAATCTACCATCACCATACCGCAAGATACTATCACATAATGTTACACTTCACGTAACAGAATTGCTCATACCTGTGGCTGTGACATTCAATACTAAACATTTAGAGATGGCGGTGACGCTCTGCAATCGGATCTTCTCGCAAGTATTGTGCGGTATCTAGAGGCTGTGATATTCAATACATAACATTTGAAAATTGCCGCGGCACTCCGTTACGGGATCGTCTCATGATAAAATGCGGAAATTGTAGAGTGTACACAAACGGTCTCGCAATAATACACGGTTAACCGTATGGGCGTAGGCAGCAGTAAAGCAACGGAGAAGAGTGGGCCGCATACTGCAGGGAATAGGCGAGTCCCACGCTAATAATAGCATACAGCTTTGTGACTGTAATCGACGTTTTACTGAGCTAATCGGGGATACATATAAAATTTCAGATTAAAGAGGAGTCACACGTTTCGGCTTCGCAGCCGCGACGGTATACGCTTGACCGACGCTAGAAGCGGGTGTTTGTATGTCAGTGACTGCGTTCACAATCAAGTTTCGAAAGTCCACAGGTATGAGCATTTCTATTTCGTGACGTGTAACATAATGTGATAGTATCTTGCGGGATCGTGATCATGCGGTTTGATATTGTGCATACAGGCGCTGCGTGATTGATTGATTAGGCGGTTTTTATGGTTTGACTGCTTAAAGAACAAATACATGTGAGTGTACCCTGATTCTTATTAAGGTGATAGTAGATTGTTTACACACAGATAGTGAATGGTGACATATGACCTTTGCAATAGTACTGAGACATGGCACTGAAATCACCACGAGGGTAGTATAATGATTTTTGCTAATTGAATAATGAAGAATGATGTATAAGTTGACCACTGGAAAGCGTTGACATATGATTTTATGTATATGTTTCTTGATAGGTATTGCCTCTGACGAAGGGACTCCTTTGTCCCAAAATGCATTGGACGAAGATTCTCAAGCACTTTTAATTTGAAAATTGAATTGTGAAACATATCACGAGTTTTGAAAAGTGATTTGTACAATAAAATGTATACTGTACTGATGATAATATATGGTTAATTGAAATAGTATGAGATTAAATACTATGAAAAAAGCAAAGTTATAAATGAAGGTGTATCTTTGATTGTAAATGAAGTAGATAATTTATGCTGTGGAGGTTTGTGTCCAGGTAATCTATTACTTTAAATCAATTTAATATGCAGTACGTGCTAGGCAGGCATAAGACAAGCAGTGCACACTAATGTTCTATGGGAGAAAAAATTAAGTGTTATTAAATGAGCAAAAAGGAGTGCAGAATTCCCCCTAATGTACTTAATGTGCTATCAAGCGCCAATTTCAACAGACTGAGTAACTGCTGAAACTTTGTTGTGCAACCTTGGTACAGAAACACCATGAATTAAAAAAACGCACTCACTCAAGAAATCAATGTTAAGTGCACTGTTGAGCGCAGACAGAAAACAATGATTAGGTACAGGTTCTAATCCATAACCGTGTGGAAGGAGGAAACAAGGTCAGATGGAGGTGCAGGAGCAAGGCTAGGGCAGACGGGCGTGCACATGCACAGCTCACTGGGATTAGTCCAAAAAGGCGCACATTTGTGTAAGCTTTATGTCCTTCCCAGGTTCCCATAAGAAAGTGCAAGGTTTTCAGAAGTAAACAATGCACAGTTGTTAGTACATGCCTCGTTGGCGTGGCATTAATCTGGAATTAAGTATTAAAAAAACCAGAAAAGGACCTTAAGGAGGAAACTGCACATAGTTTCAAAACTGCATTCATCATATGTACAAAACACAAACACCTCTCGATCATGATTAGGCTCCATGTTCTGGTAAGGATGGAGCAAAGAAAGGTTGATGTGTAATGTGAACCGAGATTGTACTTTTTTTCAGAGCAGTTTTCCTTTGATCGCAATTGATATATCACTTACACTGCACAGGGTTTTATTTGCAAGTTCACTTCACACTTATAACACACTTTTTAGGTCTCGCCTGGAAATAGCATCCGAAGGATGCGTCCAGGCTGGAGACTTATAGCTAGCTGACACGGGGGAATGAGGGACAAGAAACTGTCACGAGCTTATCCTTGGCTGGATTGAGCTGCGTGCACGAGCTTTCTGCCTTCAGCCTTCAGTTTCTTTTACAATGTTTCTTTTTCTTTGTGTGAGCTTGCCTTAACCGACAATGTTTCTTTCTTGGTGTGATCGTTGTTTCACTTTCGTTTCCCGTGTTAGACCATTTTGTTTCTCGTCTCAGACTAGAGTGTGTTTGTTCTGAACACGAAATATGGGGCACAAGGCACACATTCACTTGACACGAAGCAATCAAACAGCAAAGAGCACATTTTAAATACAGCCGTCCGACTGCGTGCAATCAAACAGCACAGAGCACATTTTAAATACAGGGTCACTTTTCAACACGAAATAAATAGAATATCATGTGTCTTTAACGCATGCCTGCCTGCCTCAGGGATCACACCAGCAACTCTCCGGGCGGCGGCGCCACACCTCCAACTCCCGGCGCAGCCCAGGCAGCAAAGCAACAGAGGCTGTCCCGGTGTGTGCATGAATGGCGGTGGCAGTCTTCAGGGCGTCGGGGCAGCTCCTAGACCAAGCCTGCCTCAGCTCGAGCCGCCCGTCTCAGGGTTCCTGCCTCAGGGGAAGGTCCGGTCCGGGAAGGTGCTGTGTCGACGGGAGTCGCAGCACACGCGCCCCAGCGCCTGCTCGCACATCCGGCCATCGACACTCAAAACAGGGGGGGTGATCCTCCGCAATGTTCGACCACCCTAACCCACACACCAGGCGATCACTCCGCTACCCCAGCCAGGGCCATCCTCACCGCTATTTCGCCATCAGCCGGGATCCTGTCTCCGCAATCTCTCGGCGGGGCAGGTCGCCCCCGGGTGCGCAGCCCTCACGCCGCGAGTCCGCTCACCAGCGCAGGCAGGATTGTAGGGACACCCAGGTCTGACCGGCGACTTCCGGTCTCGGCTTCCGGCACCAGTGATGATCTCGTGCTTGCCCTCTGCCTCCCGCTACTATCTCTGCTGCCACTGCTGATACCGTGATCCTCAGAGCCCCAGGGATTTTCTGCGATGCCTCTTGCAGTACGCGGTTAGTGGGTGAGCTCCGTACCTCAGGTTCCTTGGTAGCAGCTCGCGGCCGCCTCTCGCCTCTCACCGCTGCCGCATGCATGCACACGCATTTACACTTACACGCAGGCACCCAGACAGGCAACCCCCCACAGTCACACACACACACACACGCATACACACAGACTCCAAGACACAGACACACACACACACACACACACGCACGCTCACACACATGCACAGCCCGTCGCCGCACGCGCGCGCGCGCGCACACACACACACACGCCCCCCCCAACAAGGCGAAGCCCAACTCACCGGCTTCCTCGGCTCTCACCGGCAGCAGGACTCTTCCTTCCTTCTTCGGCACCGGGGCGCAGGGTAGGCTCCTGCCTGCTCCGGTGCTCAAAACAATCGCGGGCTTCCTCGGCTCTCACCGGCAGCAGGACTCTTCCTTCCTTCTTCGGCACCGGGGCGCAGGGTAGGCTCCTGCCTGCTCCGGTGCTCAAAACAATCGCGGCTCTTCCGTGGGAGGCGTGGTAGGCTCCCGCCCTCCTACTTCCTGTTTCCGGTTGTCCCGCCCGGCCTGCCTAACTTCCTGGTCGCAGGCCGGCGGCGGACTGCAGCACGCGCCATGCTTGTTCCAAGGAGAGGCCGGCGGCTTGAGCAGGGGGATGGGCAGTTTGGTGTTTGCGTGGTATAGGGAGGTGAGAGCCCAGCAGGAGGACGACAACTTGGAGTTTGTTCTCATTTCATTATATTTAATTAGTGTTCTGTGTATTTGTCAGCCTTTTTAAGACTTTCCAGTGCGGACTTCCAGCGCTGTTACGATTCATTGGATGATGAACTTAAACGTTCTCCGCCTTAGTTCCTGAAAACGCCAGGGGCACGTTTTACTTTTTGAAGGTATTAGTTACAGAACGCATCCATCCATTCAGCAGGCAGGATGGTCTTTAGGGGAACCTCCAGCGCCCTTTATATAGAACAAAACTAGAAATTCCCGTTGGTGTATTTGGCTCATCTTTCGTCCCTCTTTTATCAGTGCCCGTCTCACTCGCCTTCTCTTTTCTAGCGCCAGCCAGACAGCAGATGTCCGCCTGCTCGAGGTTTTTTGTTTGTTGCTGATTGTATCGCACGCTAATCTTTGAAAAGAAGTATGGTGACTCCTTGCAGCAGACAAATGCAGAGTGCAGAGTGACAGTAAGTGCAGAGTGCGTGCAGAGTGAGTGCAGAGTGCGTGCAGAGTGACAGTGAGTGCAGAGTGAGTGCAGAGTGACAGTGAGTGCGGAGTGACAGTGAGTGCAGAGTGAGTGCAGAGTGAGTGCAGAGTGACAGTGAGTGCGGAGTGACAGTGAGTGCGGAGTGACAGTGAGTGCGGAGTGACAGTGAGTGCGGAGTGACAGTGAGTGCGGAGTGACAGTGAGTGCGGAGTGACAGTGAGTGCGGAGTGACAGTGAGTGCGGAGTGACAGTGAGTGCAGAGTGACAGTGAGTGCAGAGTGACAGTGAGTGCAGAGTGACAGTGAGTGCAGAGTGCGTGCAGAGTGACAGTGAGTGCGGAGTGACAGTGAGTGCGGAGTGACAGTGAGTGCGGAGTGACAGTGAGTGCAGAGTGACAGTGAGTGCAGAGTGACAGTGAGTGCAGAGTGACAGTGAGTGCAGAGTGACAGTGAGTGCAGAGTGACAGTGAGTGCAGAGTGTGTGCAGAGTGACAGTGAGTGCAGAGTGTGTGCAGAGTGACAGTGAGTGCAGAGTGCGTGCAGAGTGACAGTGCGTGCAGAGTGACAGTGAGTGCAGAGTGTGTGCAGAGTGACAGTGAGTGCAGAGTGTGTGCAGAGTGACAGTGAGTGCAGAGTGTGTGCAGAGTGACAGTGAGTGCAGATGGTGTGCAGAGTGACAGTGAGTGCAGAGTGTGTGCAGAGTGACAGTGAGTGCAGAGTGCGTGCAGAGTGACAATGCGTGCAGAGTGACAGTGAGTGCAGAGTGAGTGCAGAGTGACAGTGAGTGCAGAGTGACAGTGAGTGCAGAGTGACAGTGTGTGCAGAGTGCGTGCAGAGTGACAGTGCGTGCAGAGTGACAGTGCGTGCAGAGTGACAGTGAGTGCAGAGTGCGTGCAGAGTGACAGTGAGTGCAGAGTGACAGTGAGTGCAGAGTGCGTGCAGAGTGACAATGAGTGCAGAGTGACAGTGCGTGCAGAGTGACAGTGCGTGCAGAGTGACAGTGCGTGCAGAGTGACAGTGAGTGCAGAGTGACAGTGAGTGCAGAGTGACAGTGAGTGCAGAGTGACAGTGAGTGCAGAGTGCGTGCAGAGTGACAGTGAGTGCAGAGTGACAGTGAGTGCAGAGTGACAGTGAGTGCAGAGTGACAGTGAGTGCAGAGTGACAGTGAGTGCAGAGTGTGTGCAGAGTGACAGTGAGTGCAGAGTGCGTGCAGAGTGACAGTGAGTGCAGAGTGCGTGCAGAGTGACAGTGAGTGCAGAGTGACAGTGAGTACAGTCACTCAGCACCACCACATTATCACTCAGAACCACCACAGCACCACTCAGAACCACCACAGCACCACTCAGCATCACTCAGCATCACTCAGCACCACCACAGCACCACCACAGCACCACCATAGCACCACTCAGCACCACCACAGCCCCATTCAGCACCACCACAGCATCACTCGGCACCACCACAGCACAAATATGTTCTCTCAATGTTTCGAGCTTTATTACAAATGTCACAAAAAGATGTTAATATTTCACTTCTGTTCTTGGATTTCGTTACAATAAAATACACTGAACATAATCTTCACAAAAGTTATTTACAAAAGTTTAAGCTATTGCCATAATAAATTACAATCACTTTTATTAAGTATTAAAAAAAATTAAAAGCCATTGTTATTTGTAATATCAATACATCTAAGTCACGTAAATACAAATGTTGCATTACAAATGCTATAGGTGTCACATTTGCGAAAGTTATAACTATTGGCATTGTAAATGACAAAGCTATTAATTTAGCTATTTTCAAAACCAACACATAAATGAACATTTGGTGAATTACCATTAACATATTTGACTTTTTTACTAAGATATTATTGTACTCTTTTATGCAAACAAAATTTAGATACTGCATAAATAAGTTTAATAAAACATATTTTATATGTAGCTTTTTATGTAAAAAAAAAACTATAGCACAAAGCAAAAAACAATTGCCATTTACAATGCTAATAGCTCAAACTTAAATAATGCGAGACCTATTGCATTGCAAATGCTTGTTTCCTATTGCCTTGTTGCTTTTGTATAGATTCGCAAATTCCACTTTGGGGTACACAGTTGCCTTATCAAATATTTAGAATTCTGCACCCTACGAGAAAGCTTGGTTAGAAGAGTGTTGCATTTATAGTGAAATTACATAGGAAGTGTTTGGTATTCACTGTGACTGACTGGCAGATAGATGCTGCCTCACTGGGCACCTCTCCAGTGTGATAGGGAAGGAATAACTCCAACTGTACTCAAACATATTTACAGCCTACCTATCTATCAGAATTAGTACTTGTTTTATCAACCTAGGACAAATGGCCGTGCTACTCAGCCTTTCTAAGACTCACATCAGTCACACAGAACCTACAACAAGAAGCAGGATTTCTTACCAACGTGGCAGAAAAGGGATTTAATCATACACGCAGAAAAAAGGAGGGCACACTTTATAATTGATGAGAAAGAATCACCCTGAAAAAAAACCCAGAAATAAACAATGACGGCTACTACTATAGTTCAGATCTAACCAAACAGGTGATTTAGTGAGGCCCCTGGAAGATTAAGTGAATTATCCCGGAACATATGAAAGCTCACGGGGAACCTTGAAACAGACTGCCCGATTTCCTAGATAATAAGCACACACACGTTGGCCAGCATAGTTCCTAAAATTATAAGTCAGCTAAAATAGCGCTAAGGAAAAGGGACAGAAAGCAAAAGTGGAGTCGCTGGAAGATAGGAACAGGAAAGAAAATAGGATTCTTAGGTACAAAAAATGGCACGTAGAGAACGACAAACAAAACAAGAAAGAATGTGGAGTTGAGTAAGTGATGCATTACATCAGGCCCCATATAACTGAAAGCGGTACAAAAGGGGGTGGTGATGGACGGAGCATCTGAACCAATCAAACACTCACACCCAGTCAACAGATCTGGGTTTAATCCATCACCGTTCTTTAGCCCACTCCACCACCCCAGTTCAGACATGGCCATATGCAAATCAGTCTGACCCTGTGCCTCATGGGAACAGTCCAGCTCGAACTGCCAAGCCATGCCTTCCCTGGACCAGAAACAAGCTTCTGAGGACCGGTTTCTGGCATTTCAGCTGTCTTCAGCCCGGTTTGCTTGAATCCAGTGGCAAAGTGAGCAAGGGACTCACGTCTGAGCATACCCTGCCAACTTATGGCGAACAAAGCGATACAAAAGGGGGGCTTGTTTCCGGTCCAGGGAAGGCATGGCTTGGCAGTTCGGGCTGGACTGTTCCCAGGCACAGGGTCAGACTGATTTGCATATGGCCATGTCTGAACTGGGGTGGCAGAGTGGGCTACAGAAGGGTGATGGATTATACCCAGATCTGTTGGCTGGGTGTGAGTGTTTGATTGGGTCAGATGCTCCGTCCATCATCACCCCCTTTTGTACCGCTTTGTTCCGCATAAGTTGGCAGGGTATGCTCAGACGTCAGTTTCTTGATCACTTTGCCACTGGATTCAAGCAAGCCTGGCTGGAGATGGCTGGAATGCCAGAAACAGGTCCTAGGAAGCTTGTTTCTGGTCCAGGGAAGGCATGGCTTGGCAGTTCGAGCTGGACTGTTCCCATGAGGCACAGGGACAGACTGATTTGCATATGGCCATGTCTGAACTGGGGTGGCAGAGTGGGCTAAAGAACAGTGATGGATTAAACCCATATCTGTTGACTGGGTGTGAGCGTTTGATTGGTTCAGATGCTCCGTCCATCACCACCCCCTTTTGTACCATATTACTGAAAGGGCACACTTACCCGGTTTGGACACAGCACACCTTTAAGCAGGTACGCTGGCTACAAACAGGGAAAATGAACCCTATTGTGAAGAATGTGCTACCCTCAGGATAGCTGTGAAATCATAGTGCAACCTAGGGGCATGTTTGCATCTGCACCCAAGCCAGTAATACGCGTGGGCCCAGTCAAAGTGATTCCCTCATTTACATGGGGCCATTCCCCAATGCAAATGAGGGAACGCTCTCTGCTGAGCGGCAGCGCTATGAGGGAACGCTCTCTGCTGAGCGGCAGCGCTATATGTATTAAAGAAGGGGCTGCATAAGTGTCTGCAGCCCCTTCTGTAATATCAAAGTGCACCACGGGCATGCAAAGCGGGAGCAAAAGCCCTTTGTGCCCCCAGGGCATTTTATCTAAAGCGTCCCCCGGACCAAATAAAAAAAAAAGTGCTTCAAGTCACAACAGGGGTTTGCACCTGCACTTTGAGAATATAAAAGGGGTCACGGAAGTTTGAAGAGCCCCTCCTGTACTACAGATCCCACCGGCACTAAACGTACACCAGCATGATCTCAAGGGGTCCTTCCCTCATTTGCATGGGGACACTGCTCTATTAGAATGAGGGAATTCTTTGTGCTCACTCCAAACTACAGATGCAGAGGTTAACTGACTGTAAGGAGGCACACTAACTGTGAGCCACAGAGATGACACATGGTGTGCTGCGAGGAGGCATTTCCTTAAAGGGAGGATAGCAGTTGCTAGAAACCCCCAAGAGCCCCCCTTTAGCATGCAGGCCGGGTTGCCTTTAGCACAGCGGAATGTGGACCTGCACCTTAAATTCATCCATATGACCTTTCACTAATGCATGGGTTCACACCTGCACTGGAAACAGCACTTTTCCTGTTGTAGGGTGCCCTGTCTCGTCTAAGCCGAGCACTCACACTTAAGAGTGTATTATAGCTAGGACACATTGTTCCACTCTGCGTACAAAACAGACTAAGGGTGAAAGCTAGGAGGGAAATATCCAGGGTACAATTAAAACGAGGGCCATGCCACAGGAAATCCAGCTAGCCAATGTAATTTACTTTTGTTTCAATAAGTTTGGGGGTTTGCACAGCAGTGACTCCTCCATGGGAGCCAAGGAGCATCGCCCCCACACTGCTGCAGAAGAAGTGTGCCATAAAATGGTAATAATGATTAGATTACCATTTTATTTTTTACTCTCGGACGGAGTGCGGGGAAGGGGCCAGTGCATCGTTGCTGCTGATTGGTAGCAATGAGGAGTTGCCACTTCAGTTTGAAGTGCGCATGTAAGTGTGGCCGTCTATCTTACTACGGTCAACCTGACATGCTAATACAAACCTCTCCAAATCTGTTTAGGCGAAGGCTTCCGGTGCCTTTTGGAGTGCTGAGGCAGCCTGCTCCATACAATCCAGACGCTTCAGTCATGCTGCCTTGCACCATAAGAGCAGCGTCTGGATTGGATAAAGCAGTTGGCTCTGTGAAGTAACGTCGCGCTCTGAAGTGGCTGGAGTCCAGGACTGAGAGCATCGAGTACGTGGTGCTGGCTAGGGTATGTGAAATTGGTATTTTTTCCTTTATTTTAATTTTATTGCAAGGTACTTACTTAATGTATGTGTTTGTTTTTATTTATGTACCACCCTATCGTTTTATATGTCACCAACCGCCACTTTTACAATCATTTAATCAGTGTTTCTCTGCACATTGTGAGGTTCCCCTTTGTGCAACATAGATCTCCGAAAAAAAGTCATAAAGCGGTTCAGGGGTTTACAAGCCAAAATCTCGAAAGGAAGTCGTTTTTCCGTCCGAGTGATATCATTTCCACCTCGGGGGCTCAGTGCGCATCCACACAGCTTATGGAGGTCGGCGGTCGGTTGTATGGGGAATTAAGGCTGCCAGCTGAACTGATCCGAATCTTCTGCCCCAGATGCATTATTATTAAGGACCCGGACGCACGCAGGACATCGCGCCAGAGAGCAGAGGGTCTGAAACATTGATTTACGCGCAGTTCTTTTAATTTAACGTTTATAGTGTCATTAAAGCACTCGTGCTCTGTGGCTTCCATCACGCCACCTTTGTCGATTCACCTCATTTTTATACCCTTCACTGCTCGCTTCATCCTCTCCTCGTCTAATCAGATTTTCGGGGTCATTTAATTTTTCCATCATCTCCGCACGTCTGAGGAAAGGGTTTTTCTGTTTTTCTTAAGTGCTTTCTATCCTGGGCCGCAACAATCAAGAGAAACAATGGTCTTGTCTTTGTTAAAGTTAGAGCTATTGGCATTGCAAATGATTTTTTTTCGTTATGTTTTTGTTTTTAAAACGCATTGTCATTTATAATGGCAATAGTGGAGCATTAGAGAGTAGTAGAGACTACTAGCATTTATTAGTAGTTAGCAGAGAGTGACTAGTTGATTAATAGAAAGTATACTTGTATAAAGTAGAGTAGGAGTGAGTTGTAGGCAGTAGTAGATAGTGAGTAGTAGAGACAGTAGTAGTGAGTAATGAAAAGTACTAAATAGAAATATATGTAGTCTAGTGAGTCGTAGATAGTATATGGAGTAGTAGATAGATTTAGTAGACTGAGTTGTGAATGACTTTTAAAACAGTAGATATTAGAGAGCAGTATTTAGTTAGTACTTTAGAGTATTGGGGTGTAGTAGAGAGTATTAGAGAGTGAGTATAATATAGTGGATAGTGTAATTGAGTGAGTTGTGAGGAGTTGGACTAGTAGGTAGTAGAGAGTAGTTAGAGGGTGTATTATAGTGTGATTAGTAGAGTGAGTACTAGAGTGTGAATTGAGAGTATTAGAGAGTAGTAGAGATTGAGTAAAGTGTGAGTAGTTTACAGTAGTAGTAAGTAAAGTGCAGTAGTGTATTATATAGTTATAATAGAGAGTATTATACTGAGTAGTAACGAGTGATTTGTAGAGTAGTGTTGAGTTTTTTGGATAGTTGTAGAAAGTTAGTAGTATAATTATTTTGAGTAGTATAGATTGTACAGTAGACAATTATTAGTAGTGAGTAGAGCTGTAGAGAGTATTAGGGAGTAGAGTATTATATAGTATTGAAGTGAGTAGTATAGAGTTATTTGAGGTGTGGCGAGTGAGTAGTATATTGTAGAGAGTTATTAGTAAAGTGTGAGTAGGGTATTATAAACAGAGTAGTATAGAGTTAGTAATAGAGAGTGAGTTGTAGAGTGAGTAATAGTGAGTAGTAGATAGTTTGTATTAGAGGAGTAGAGTGTGTAGTAGAGTAGTAGTTAGTACTATAGAGTAATAGTTATTAATAGTGAGTATCACTGAGTAATATTTTTTGTATAGTAGAGAGTGAGTAGCAGAGAGCGAATAGAGAGTAGTACAGAGGAGTAGTATGATTAGCAGAGTTGTAGTAAAGAGTGAGTATGAAAGTCAGTAGCAATGAGTAAGAAGTTGACAGTTAGTAGCGTGAGTAATGGTGAGTATTATAGAGTGAGTAGTAGAGAGTGTGTATTTGATTAGAATTATTTGTATAGAGTAATAGGTAAGTAGAGTAGTAGTGTATTATATAGTTGTAAACAGTATTTTAGTGAGTAGTAGTGAGTATTGATAGTAGTAGTTAGCGAGAAGAGAGTAGTAGAGTGTGAGTAGTAGAGTGATTTGTGAGTATTAATGAGTTGTGTAGTAATTAGTATAGTAGTGGAGTGAGTTATTTTGTATTCGAGAGGGATTATTAAAGAGTGAGTAGCAAAGTGTTCTAATTAGAGTGTGATTACCAGTTATTTGTAAAGAGTGAGTAGTGGAGTAGTAGAGTGTTAGTAGTGTCAATAGTTTTAGCAGAGTGAGTATTAGAGTGAGTAGTAGAGTGTGTTTAGTATTAGTGTTATTAGTAGAGTAGTAGATAGTAGTGTGTATTATAGTGCTGTAGAAAAGCAAACGTTAAGTAACATGAGGCAAAAATGACAATTGTGAGCAAACAAAATACAAGAGGTAGAAAACAGTGCATTACAGGAGGAAAAAGTGACATGTGTGCAGGTTACAAAAGCGTACAAAGTACAAGTAGAGGTACAATACTGCAATAAATGGCACACACTCAAGCACAAGAACAAACGTTACGTAGGCAATGGTGGCACTTGTGCAAGTATCTAAAGCAAACAAAATGCAAGAGGTAGCAAACAGTGTGTTACAAGAGAAAAGTGATGTGTGCATGTTACAAACTAGTACCAAACACAGGTAGAAGGATAATACTGCAATAACTGACAGAACAACACAGGGAAGGCTCCCTGTATTACGCCTCTTTCTCTCCCCCACAGACAGCCCTTCACTCCCAGTCACCCGGGGTCCAGCCGTGGGTGTAGCGCTCACCAGGGCCTGGCACTGCAACCCTCCACACTCCTCATGCGTGCTTCCGCGGTCTCCTAAGCAGCCGCTATTCTTTAAAGCCATAAACCCTGCGTTTACCTAGAACCCTTCCCTTGGCTAATTTACCAATAAACCGGCATTCATTTCCATGTCCGTCCTTAAAGTCTTCAATGAAGAAAGTGCTCCTCCTCCACCCTAACTCCCCTCGGACCCATCTACGTCCTTAAGCCCCACATTGTATTAATTTGCAAATTGCACAACATCCCTCCTACCAATCCGAGAGACACACACACACTCAGTCATTTCTGGCAATCTGAGCACTCAGTCACAGCATGCCCATAGTGTCCCAGGATCCCCCCCACCCCTGCTGTCTGCTGTACTATCCTAAAAGACCTCGAGGCCCAGCCTTCACTACGGCTGAATGCCCCCCAAAGCTGGTAGCGGGTCCTGCGGAACGCCCTAGGGACGGCCGGCATGCGGGAAAACCCCTCTCCTCCACCGTCAGACCTACGTGCGAGCCGAGGGCCAGGGGGGAGGACCGATGTTCAAAGACCCTCCGCGCCTAAAGGCCACCTGCAGTATCTAGGCCCTGCCATGAAAGCGCAGAAGGCCGGGTCCCATACACCCAGCCCCACGCCCCTCACTCGACCAGACACTGCACCGAGCCATCAAGAGACTCCTGCAGACAGGCTCCTGACCCTGTGGGATGCCCGCTCTGTGCAACCCCCGCATCCGGCCCGATCCCCCCCCCAGCACCATCCACTGCCGCAAGGCACTCCCCTGCTGCCTTGCAGACTATGCATCCTAAGGCCTCACAGCTCCCCTAGACCCTCGCCCCTCACCTCACCTCACACTCTGCAGCAGCACCTCTCTTCTCCGTAACCTTCCCGGCTCTTCTCTGCGGGGACTCCTCTTCGCCCGATCCCTCTTCTGGGACCGTGACTTCAATGGGGAGCCGGCGAGGTTCCAGCCTGTGTCCTGTGGAGGCGGGGTGGGCTCCAGTCCTCCTCCGTACCACGCTGCTCCTCTATCTCCCGGTCTTGGAGCGCGGGGTAGGCTCCCGTCCGCTCCTATACTTTCCGGGCACTGGCTTTACTCCGGGTGGATCCCGAAGCACAGTGTATGCTCCCGTCTGCTTCTTTATTCGGGTGCACGCGGGGCAGACGCAGCAGTCTCAATCAGGCCGCCATTGTGGGCGCCCTCAAGGACGCTTCCTCTGTTGCCAGGCACTCCTGTCGTGAGCACCAATTACAGCGCGGCTCCCCTCTGAAGTCAGCGGGGAGCCAGCGCGGTGCTCCTGGGACTCCTGGGCTGATCGGCGTTGAATTTTGTTACCACATGGGGTAGGCACCCGTTTTAATGCAACAATTACTGGCGGGGTGGCCACCCGCTAGGGGGCTAATACGGGGTAGGCTCCCACAAAATTAATAATAAAAGCGGAAATTAAGCGGGGTAGGCCCCCGCGTAAACACGTTGTTTGACAACCACCCAGAGCTAAGCCCCGTCCTTTTCAGATTGGGGGGCGTGTTTTTGACCGTTCAGCCAATGGAGAAGAGGGCAGAAAGAAACTAAAAAAACACGCCCCCCAATCAGTAAAGGACGGGGCTTAGATCGAAAGAATGTCGTCACTGGGACCTCTTCTCCAATGGCTGGCTGCCGTTTAGGAGACCAGCCAATGGAGAAGAGGGGCAGGGCTTAATCTCGATACTCAGTCATTAAATCTCGCCAGCGAGACTACGCATGTGCGCAGCCTACGCTAGCCGAGACCTAAAAAAATTACAGTGCAGCCTAGTGTGACCCGGTTTAACTATCACACACACTAAAAATAAACACACAGGACCTGCATTTCTCATGTGGGCAGATGTCTCACATTAAATTTTTAAGTGGTAGCTAGACAGTAGTGTTTTCCCCTCTGTGCGTACCTATGACTTACTTCACATGCCAGCAGAATCTGAAAAAAGTCAAAATACCGATTATTTAGGATTCGTAAAACATGCTTTTGAGAAGTACTGCAAGCTATACCAATGGCAGACTGTGCACTGGACAAGTGCCAAGTAATACTGCAATTCTCCTGCTTGGACCTTCACTGGCGCACGCAGTTCCTTTTTCTTTTTTTTTTAAATATTTTTATTAGCAACACGAGAATGGAGACAATTTTACAATTTTGACAATGAAAGAACATAAAAAACATAGATATCCGTATAGAGGAAGTAAACAGTATCACAGATTGGAGATAAGTTCAATCATAATCAGTTACAGAACAGAAGAAGGCCATATGAAAACACTGCGGAGTCGCACCAACAAAGAAAAATATGTATATATATACTATTTTCTTCATCCTTAATGGTAATGCGATATATCAGCTGATTTTTCACATATAAAAGTACCCCAAATGTTATCACATTTCAATAGTGATCGGGCACCTCTTTGCTTAGCCATAGCATATTCCATGGAGTGAATATCATTAACCAATGCCCACCATTCCATGATATAGGGTGGTTTCGAAGAGATCCATGCTCGGGCGAGTGTTAATTTAGCAGATGAGAGTAGAATAGTTACCAGAGCTTGCTGCTGATTGGTGACGGTATGTACATCTAATAGTACTGTCGATGCAGATAGTAGAGGCGGACTGGTCAGTTTTACTTTTAGTATTTTATCCATAGCAGACCAAAACTCAGTTAAAGCTGGACAAGAAAATAACATGTGCTCTAAATTTGCCGCAGCCAGATCGCATGTTGGGCATTTGGTGCGGTTGCTGTGAGAAACATTTATGGGCCATTTAGAGATCCTTTCAGGTGTATGATAAAGCATACAGATTGTTTTAAAATGTTGTAGTCTTAGACTAGATGATTGAACACAGTTATTAATTTTACTCAGAGACTCGGCAATCATGTTCGGAGTTATATTAATTCCCAGCTTAGTGCTCCACTTCTCCGCTAAATTAGGACAATCGCTGGTTTTATAGGTATTAAAACACTTCTAAGCTTCACTGATTACAGATTTACTATTAGTTGAGTATAGACAGTTCCATATATCAGAATCCGCGATTTCTCGCAATTTCATTTTGTGTATCAAAAAGTCGTGTATCTGCCTGTATTTAAATCTACTTGAATCTATTAATTTGTATAAATTTTTAAGTATCTCGAAATCTAAGAAACCATGGGCATTGTATAGATCGTCTAAAGTTTCAATACCATGTGAAGCCCAAATGTTTGACATACCATCATCAAAGATCCCATAAAGACCATCATCAAAAGCCCCATAATCCCAATTTCGGATGAAAAAAAAGAGGTTTTACAGAATGCCAGGATGTTAAACCAAATCTTAATTGTATCCCTAGCCGTCTTAAATTTGACCCTTTTGTGATAATTGGGGTCGTTGATCCTTAACAGAAACATGTTAGCATCTGTACTTAGCATAAATGTATGAAAATAGAGTTGTGTCTCCTTGTTGAGCAAACTACGTAGGCGACCTAGGAAAGCTGACCAGAAATATAACTTAAAATCAGGGAAGTTGAGCCCTCCTTTGTCAAGGGAGCCTTTAAGTAATGCGATCGATCTACGAGCTTTACGGTAGCCTGTCCAGTTTTTTAAAAAAAGATTTAGTGATAGCGGAATAGACCGAAATAAATAAAGATATTTGGGCAATATCTTCATTTTAATCAGATTGATCCTACCAATAATATTTAAGGGAATCTTAAGCCATTTTTTAAATAGCAGAGCAGTAGGGTTTAATAACGCATCATAATTAATTGTGATTTCCTCATTCGTTTTTAAGGAGATTTTAACCCCCAAATAAGTAGCAGTGCGACAAACCCCTATTATCGGCTCCACTGGTCTATAGTTCATTACTATTTGAGTCTTGTTGATGTTAAGTTTGTATCCGGACACCAAGCCAAACCTGTTAGCCTCAGTAATTATCCCTTGTAGTGCCCCCACCACATCTGTTGAATAAATCGCTATGTCATCAGCGTAAACTGTAATTTTCAGAGATTGAGGACCGAATCTAAAAGGGATTATTTGCGGGTGTGTATGCAAGGCGTGTAAAAATGGTTCCATTGATAACGCAAACAGCAGGGGAGATAATGGGCACCCCTGCCGAGTGCCCCGAAGTATAGGAAAGGTGGAGGACATCAAACCTGCATAGCTGACTCTGGCTATAGGATTGTGATATAAAGCTTGTATCCATCTTACAAACTGACCGTTAAAGCCAAAGTTCATCAGCACTGACCAGAGATAGTTTATTTATTTATAAAACTTATATAGCGCACAAATACCGATTGGTGTCTTGGCGCTGATACCTACAATTGCAGAGAGGATCCTTGTCAGTGTTACTGATTGAATAGCCAGGTTTTCACCTGTTTCCTAAATATATTAACAAGGAAGGGCTGAGTTTGATGTGATCAGGTAGTGAGTTCCATAATTTGGACGCTGCAACTACAAAATGTTTATCTCCCCACGTAGCTTTTTTTGTCCGTGGAATTTGGAGAAGCTGGGATGAGGAGGACCTTAATGTTCGGCTAGGTATATTACACACAAGGCCTTTTTTAAGAACTCTCGTCCTATGTCGTTCATAGTTATGTACGTGATACACAAGGCCTTGAACTTTGTGCGACTTCTCACTGGCAACCAGTGAAGTTGACGAATAACAGGTGAGATGGAAGAAAACTTAGGGGTACTGGTCAGAATTCTTGCAGCTGCGTTTTGAACCAGCTGTAGTTTGTTAAAAACTTGCTCTTGGGCGTTCAGCAGCAGTCCATTACAATAGTCCACTTTGGACAATACCAAAGAGGACATAAGGGTTTTACCCGCCGTAGAAGGGAGAAACGGTAACAGTTTCTTCACCATTCTCAGCGTGTAGAAAGAGTCTGAGACTACTGCGTTAGCATGCCTGGTAAATGCTAACTTGTTGTCAAATAGAACCCCCAAGTTTCTAACCTTGGGAACTGGTGTTGGCGGGATGCCCACATCAGAAGGCCACCATACTGGGGACCAAGACGGGGTCAGTTCACCAAATATCATGACCTCCGTCTTGTCCGAATTTAACTTTAAGCAGTTCTGATCCATCCACAGACTGATAGCTCTCATACCCTCCTGGAAATTCGCAGCCACTGCTCCTCCATTTTTATGTATCGCCAGGACCAACTGGGTGTCATCGGCGTATGAAGTCAACCCAATTCCATATGATTTAATGACCCTCGCCAAGTCCGACACGTAGATGTTAAAAAGTGTCGGACTTAGCGAGGATCCCTGGGGGACTCCACACGGCAGAGAGAAAACGGGCGAGTAAAAACTCCCCATCTTCACTGACTGCTCTCTGTCAGCAAGGAACGAGGCCAGAAGTGCCTTGGCTTTGCCCTGAATGCCTATGGCAGCGACACAGTCGATCAGGTTGGTATGATCGACCGTGTCGAAAGCTGCAGACAGGTCTAATAAAATCAGGACCGCCGCGCCACCTTGATCCATGATCATTTTGACCTCCTCCGCCGCCTTTATCAGAGTAGTCTCTGTCCCGTGGCCCTTCCTGAACCCAAACTGGGAGTTGTCCAGTATGTCATTCTGGTGGATGTAATTGGCCAGCTGGATGTTCATTGCCTTTTCAAATATTTTAGATGGATACGGGAGAGAGGCAATGGGGCGATAACTTTTGGGCTCTGATGGATTGAGGTTTGGTTTTTTTAATAAAGGTTTTACAATGGCTTTTTTCCAGATTGAAGGATAATCCCCCGTTTGAAACATGAAATTACAGATGTTAGTAAGCACTGGAGCTATCGAGTTGGATACAGATTTAAGAACTGTTGGTGGGCACGGATCCTGAGGTGATCCTGATTTAACAGTGTTCATGAGTTCTCCAATATAGAGTTGAGATAGCGGACTAAATTCCTCCAGAGTGGAGTTGGGGAATGTAACACCATTATTCAGGCCGGATGGCTCAGTGACCCTTTTATTGGAGAAATTCTTTCAAATATCTTTAACTTTTGCCATAAAGAAGTCTGCGACGTTGTTACAGAAGGTTTGGGAAGTCTCAGTAGTGACAGATGCAAGTGGATTGGCAGGTTTTGAGACCACTTGATACAATTGCTTGCTCGAGTTTTGGGATGACTATTTGTTTACTATAGAATTTACATTTTTCTATAGTTATAAGCTTCCTGTAACTTGACAGAGCTTGTTTGTAAGTGTCTCTGTCGTTGTTGTCGTATTTAGTGCGCCAACGTCTCTCTAAATTACAGCATCGCTGTCTTTCTAATCTTAGGGGTTCCGAGAACCAAGGGGCAGAAGGTTTTATGCGATTGGGCCGCAAGTTTTTAACTGGTGCTATCAGGTCAAAGGCGTTATTCAGCCATTGACCATAGTCTTTAGAGGCTATGTGCGGATCTGCTGTGTTTAGTGGTCTCGTAGCCTCCAAGGTAGTTTGAAGTAAAGTAGAATCAATATTCTTCCAGTCACGACAAAGGACCCGGGGACCGTTGGGAGGGTGTACGTTTTTGTTTTTCGAAATTAGAATGGTAAATTTCACAGCTGAGTGATCCGACCATGTAAGCGGAATTACTGTTGGGGAAGTCATATAAGAATTATTTGTAAATAGGCCATCCAAAGTGTGGCCTGCTCTATGGGTGGAAGTGGAAACACGTTGTATTAGACCAGCAGCCAGGAAGTCGGCAATGAGTGTTAGCGAGTCTTTGTCTTTAGGATTTTCAAAATGGAAATTAAAATCTCCCAAAATAGTATAATCCGAATTGGCTGCTACCGGTTCTAATAAAAAATTAATGGATTTCAGGAAAAGCGTGCGTGTGGCAGGAGGTCGATAGAGCAGAGTCCCCTTAAATGTTTGTGTGGGAGAAAGTGTGATGGTAAAACACAAGGCTTCAGCGGATGTACAATCTAATGATTCTGTCTTTATTGCTAAGTTGGCTCAGTGAATTATTGCTAAGCCACCACCCCTTTTTTCGGACGATCTATCCTGTCTAATAGCGTGATAGCCATTCGGGGTGGCTATACTGAAGTCAGGGCCAGATGCTAGATCTGCCCAGGTTTCCGTTACAAACAGGATGTCTATATTTGGTTGGAAATTAGTTCTGCAACGTCTTCTCTGTGTTTTATAAGGGAGCGAGCATTAATAAGTACACAAGTTATGTGTTTAACATCATTCCCGGGGGCCAGAAGTCTCACCCCACTCGGTCTTAGCATCCAGCATTATCATGCCGAGTGGGGTGGAATCTATCTCTGCTACATCAAAAGCGGTAAGGGCCATATTAATATGAGCAGTGGTGTCCCTACCCATAACAAACCCATGTTGTTGTGGCTTGACAATCCTCGGGATAAATGGGGCTAATTTGGTGGCTAGAATTTTAGCAAAGACCTTAGCGTCTGTGTTTATAAGAGAAATGGGCATGTAAGACCCGCATTCCTCAGATGGTTTCCCTTTTTTTTTAAAATACAATTTTAGCCATATTCCAGGAGCCAGGAGCATTCCCAGTATCACCAATAGAGCTAATTACCAGATGAAAAAGAGGTAGTAGTTAGTCACAGAAGATTTTATATACCTCTAATGGTAAAGTATCCTCCCCTGCTGCCTTTCCTGATGGTAGTGAAAAGATAGCCTGTTTAATTTCTAGCAGATTAATATGGTCCGATAGTTGATCTATCCCGGAGACACCTCTATTATCTATGATGCTGTTATCTAGATAGTCTTGTATTCTGTCCAGATTGGGCTGGTTTTCTGGGGTATATAAGGTACTATAAAACTCCACTAATTGCTCCAATATCTGCTCCGGCTGATCATAAATAGTATAATTAGCACCTTTTACGCTTTTAATATGGGTGCTAACTTTAGCATCAGCAGCTTTATAAGCAAGGATTTCCCCAATTTGGTATCCACTCTCATATTGAGATACTCTGAACTTATGTAGTTTGACACTGCTTTTTTCCCTCAGTGCCGTTTTCATAGTTTATTTCAGATGCACCAGTTTTACACCCATTTCCTCCGCATTAGGGGAGCCCGACTGTAAAGCTTCAGCTAGAAGTTAATCTTGCAATAAAATATTAGCAATCAAATCTTTATTTGCTTTACAATGCTCAGAGTTCTGTCTACAAACAAATTGTTGGGCAAACCCCCGTATACTGGCCTTGCATGCATCCCACACGATAGTGCAGGCCGCCGAATTCAGATTGATCTTAATAAACTCAACAAGATGTAGTTTAAGCTGAGAAATAAATAACGTATCTGACAGTAGGTACCTGGGGAAAGAAATCATCCGGGGGCCTTGATTAGTTTGTGAAGTATTGAATGTGAGCAAGATAGAGTTGTGATCTGAAGTAACCCGTGGGCATATTTCAATGAGACTGGTAGACAAGATGTTGTTTGTAGCCCAGGCCATGTCTATACGAGAACATAGTTTGTGGGGAGCAGAATAGTAGGTGTACCCCGCTACATTGGGATAAATATTGCGCCATATGTCACTAATATTATGAAGACGGCTTATCTCTAAAATAGCCGCACGTGATTTACGCATTCGCTGAAAAGCGCCCGTCCGAGTGGTATCTAATGCATAATCCATTATGCAATTAAATGCCATGATAAGAAGCTCCCCCTCTCAACCCAGAAGCTCTAAATTTAACTGATCGAAGACATCAGCCTCATCTGAGTTTGGCCCATAAACCACACAAAATAAATATTTACAATTTTCAATAACCATTTGTACGATAGCCCATCTTCCATTTTTGTCTACTGCAGTTTTAAGAGTTTCTGCTCTCAGTCTTTTATCTTTAAGCACAGCAACCCCCTTTGTTGAGACATTTAAAGCAGAGCAAACAATAACTTCATAACCAAGTTGTTCCAACAGTTTCCTATCTTTATAAGCTATATGTGTCTCTGATAAAAAAAATTAATGTGGATCATACATTTTTAGCTCTTCTTTTACCAGTCGACTTTTATTTTTACTATTTAAACCCGCAACATTCAATGCAATACATTTTAGACATTCGAAAAAAGAAAAAAATGTATAATTTCTCCATACTGCTCTAGAGAACAAGTAATTATTTCCCCTTTGTCTATTTAAGTAAATCCTTTCTCATGTTGCTTTTTTTTTTTTTTTTAACCTTTTATACCCCTTATCAGAACAAAAAAAAGAACCCTGGCGGACCGTCCCCCCTCGCCCCTTGTCCTCCCATCGGGGGAGAAGCCCTTTATTTTCCTGCTGCCGTTGGATGGGCAGCCATGAGTAGCGACAACCTGAGGCTCAACCTATTACCTTGCCCTGCAGAAAAATAGAGAGAAAAAAAAAGAAAAAAAAGAAAAAGGTAGAAAAAGAAGAAAAAAAAACAAGGAGACACACAAAAAGAAATATGTCTCAAGAAAGAGGGAAAATTCAAGTAGGAGGGAAAGAATAAGAGTAAATCTAACCTCTTAAATAATTAAATATCAAGAGATACCACTCAAACCTGTCCTCTCTACAGTTCAGCCACAGTGACTAAGAATTTAGAAAGTGCCATCTCTGCTTCCTTTTCGTCAGTAAAAAAGTATGTGCGTCCCCCCTTAATGACTTTCAGGCGGGCCGGTTCCTGTAGAAACACTTGCCCACCTAGAGATTTAAAGGGATCAATGAATTTTCGTAGTTGCCAGCGCCTATCCATCGTGGCTTTACTAAGGTCCGATCGCACAAAAAAAGAAACATTCTCTGTTATAACTGGGGAGTTAGGACGGGCTTTCAGTGAGACCGCTTGTCTTAGTAAAAAATTCCCAAAACAGATAAGCAGAGGGCGAGGAAATTTACTTTCCTTATTCTTCTGGATTAAGGGTAACCAATGGACTATCTGGAGTTGGGAGTCCCAATCCCAATCTGAAAGCTCTGGGAAAGCTTTCTGAAATAACTTTACGGCATAAGCCCTGGGGTCTGATCCTTTGGATCCCTCTGGAATACCGAAAAGTCTTAAGTTCGATCGCCTCTGGCGGTTTTCCAGGTCCTAAACTTTCAATTGAAGAGCTAGTATCTTGGTATCATGCTGAGTAACAGAAGATTCCGTACAAGTAGCTCCTTCTTCCACATCTGCTACCCTGATTTGCAAATCTTCAAGGTCCTGCGAGAAACTCCCCATTTTCGTCGTCATCTCCAATAATGCTGATTGCATTTTATTATTATCCTCCCTCAGCTGCAAGAAATGTTCTTGTGCATCATGCCGATGACTAAGCAAAGTCTGTAGAATAGTATCCAAGGGTGAAGCCCGGGCTACTGATGCTGGAATTAGGGCAGAGGCTGGAACTGTCTGCCCTTCAGCGGTAGTAGACGCTTGTGGGATCGATGATATAGATAAGATTGAGCTAGAAGCAGAATTTTTAGTTGCAGTGTCCTCATTCAAAGGTGCAGGTCCCTCAGACAGAGTCAAATCAGAGCCTAAAGGTGTCGTTAGAGGCTCCAAAGAGGATGTAGATGAAATATTTACAGAAGACACTCAGCATACTTTATTAACTATGAGAGGGTGTTCAAGTGAGGTTGAGCAGTCCTTATAAAGATCATTATCCCTTGGACTAGCTCCAGATATAGGATAGTCATACTCTTCACCAGCCCCTTAGTCTGTATCCATTTTCTAAGTGGGCTTTTATCGATCAGCACATGCTTCCTTGAAGCTGATACACCAGTTAGAAAGGGCATGTTTGCCGAAGTTAGTACTTTTCCTTTCTTGGGTTTGGTTTTGGTTTTAATCTTGAGTTTAGACTTATCTTTTCTGACCCCTCTGATGTTATAGTGCATGTACATGTATCTGATTCACTCGTTATGAGATTAGAGGTATGCTCACTCTCTGTAATTACTAATTCCAGAGATGTATTTTCCCGTTCAGACCTTTCCGGTAATATGTCATTAGCCCCCCCCCATTGGATCCATCAGATTTGTCTGCCCTTTCTGTCTCAGAGGCGTCAATCTCTTTATCTTTCAAACAGGGGATTCTAGGGCTGCTTTCAGGAACGTATATCAATTCTGCCGGTTCTGTAACTTTGAATAGCACTGTCTCTGTCTCTGCCTCCCCAGTGGTAGTTACATTGTTGCTGCCTGAATTTTGTAATGCCATATTAATCCTATTACCATTGACGGATACGCCCAACCTATTCTCCTCAGGGGTTTTAGTAGGCAGCGTACCAGACATCACCAACGATGGAGGCTGAAGTATTCTCCTTCTCAATGGCAGCTCTGTCTTACCGGGCGAGGTAGTCGCGTCATTTGCTGAAGTGGCAGCAGGGGGGATTTTTACAGTAGCCTCCTGGGCAGCGCTCTTTCCTGTGCAGGTCGATCTGTTCTTTGGCGCCATCCGTATCTGAAATAGCTGGGCCCCTTGTATAGTAAAAGGGGCAGAAACCACCAGCAAGGTCACTGGCGTGGACGATGGTGATGTGAACAATCTCCCCTGCGCGGCACAGGTAGAGCGTGTACTCTGCCACCACCGCAGCCCAAACCAGCCGAGCACCGACCTGCTGACCAGCCGTGAGATCACGCTCTGTGTTGTTTGTAAAGGGGTCCGGAGAAATCGAAACATTCACGGCACCTCAGGTCCGCAATAAAATTTGAACAAGCCTAACCCGGCACAAAGTAGCAGAACAAGCAGCCCGGTAAGTACAGTTCAGTTGAGTGCTTAATAAAACTCCAACCGCTCCGTTTTTTAATCCGTTCTCTTTTCCGCAGCTCTGCTAATTTCTTGTTCATTTATTGGGTAGTCATATTTCCATCTTGTATTGCCATGGTTCGTACGATTCTTATACTGTTCTCCTCTCATATTCTCATATTCCCGTACTCCCATGGTTCCAATTTTCAATGCAGAGCAAGGCAAGCAGGGAGCTTCCGACTTAGCTGCCGCACCCAGGCCTCTTCACCCCGCCATCTTGGAAAAGCCCCCCGGCGCACGCAGTCCCAAATCATGCTAGAAGATTGAGAAAATCTAGTGGGGTTAATAATCTACCCTGGAGATACTTTAGGGCTAGAGTAACATTGATTACATCCAAATTATTTGGCTAAAAGTAGTTTTCGTATTTTTTATTTTTCATCAGCTTTTCCTGTAGCATTGGCATGTGCATTTTTATATAAAGACAATTGTTCTGTCGGGAAACAATCTCTTTCATAAACCTTCTATATAGGTAATTCACATCATTTGCATTGTTATTAGACAGATTCTTTTCTCTAATAATGCCAGAATCTGTCTAATAACAATGCAAATGATGATATAAACTTGGAACCCAGGTTCTGAGGGTCATTGGGCCACCCCATTATATTTAATGGGCATTGGCATGTGCAGCATAGTGAGCCGGGAATAAAGTCTTGCATAGGAAGAGGTGTGGCGCCGCGGCTAGGGCGACTGACTCCGGAATCTGGGGATCACGGTTCGATCCCCGGCACCGGCGGCAGATTAGCCCAGCACCATGTGACTCTGGGCAATAGCTTGCTTAATCTTCCCGACGGCCCCCAGCGCCTAGAGACCCTTACGGGTGATTGTGCGCTTTACAAATGTGGATTATTATTATTATAATTGTTTTCCTGGATGTGTGCAGCGGCCCTTTATGCAACTATATGGAGCATGGCGTGACCTTTGTACACGAGGAAAGAACTCTTGCAGATGGTCATCCAACAGTATTCTGCATAATACTCCTAATTATTGGGAGGGGAAACGATTTTATACACCCCTGGTTAATAAGTGTGATGCAAATTGTAGGCGATAGACCTGAATCCATATTTGCCCATCTCTTGAATCACCGGAGCCTATATATATCTGTAACTGTCCAGCCTGAAGCAAGAGTGTCTGCAATGAATGCACTGTACTGATTTTGGGCCAAAAATTGCTTCATTTCAGTTGTCTCACCTGGAAAATCATCATTTTCAATGAAGAGAAATTGATATCCTGCATATTTCACGTCTCCCTCCTCTGTTCTTAAATGCTAGCATATATGCCACCGACCTTCAATAATAAAGCCAAACGCTTAACATCTATCCCCCTTGCATGTCAATAAGCCATATTCACAGATCTTCATCCCATTCAAGAGAATACAGTCAACAGTATTATCTCACCAGTTGACACTATGTCAGTTTTCCACTCTGCTGTTTACATTACAGAACACAACAGACCTTTGGATCTACGTGGATCACTAAAACTGACCCCTCACTACACAACAGGACCATGCTACTTTACCTCACTCCCCTTTAACACACCATCAGAACCCACTATTTCAGTTCACCTGCCAAACCTCACTTTCAACACCTATAATTCTATATTAAGCCACTTCTCTAACAGTTTCCAATGTAGATTTTCCCCACATAAGCTACTCCTTGATAACTGTCTACTGTAGAATTTCTCACAACACAACAACACTGCCCACCTTCATACACCACTCCGGTCCATCCCTACAACATACAGATCATAACATCGACCACACGGAAAGCCCACATCACTTCTCAGTAGCCCCACACCACACCACATTGGGTTCATGGTAAAATCTAGCTCTGCCTCATCAATCCCGGGCTCTAAAGCTGTGGTCACAACCTTTCTCCTTCTTTTACATAAACACGCATTTGACCCTCAACATCACATCACCAACTGATCAAACTTGCATCTTCTGCCATCAACACGCAAACCAGCTCTGCTACAAAAAAAGGCAAAAAAGCGCATGTACTGTATAAAGCGTGTATACAGTGCTTCCTACCCCAGGCGCACTTTGCAAAGTGTTCCAATTTGCATCACAAACACACTGTTCAGTCAGCAGGGATGAAAAATGGTGTTGGTTGTAGTGACCTATATAGGAGAAGTGGGGATATGCTCTAGACATGGTGTGGCAGCAGCACCGAGCTTAAGGATGATGTGCTTACGGAACAGTGAGAGAATAGATTCATTTGCACTTGCAGATGCCTACACTCTTGGGATTAATTCTAAAACGGCATTTATATACGTGGGAACTAACAGGTTTGTAACGCCTTCCAGAATTCAAGGTGGTTGCCGATTACTGTTATTCTTGCAGGGAGTTATTTGAAGAGAGAAGTTCCCTCTGGTACAGGGGTTTGTTAAAGAAAGGGACAGAAAGGAGTGGCTCACAGCTGGAACAAAGTACTCTGGATGGGTGTAAAGAACAGAGTTTTGGCTTAAGGCTTCAAATGGCATACAGAGCTACAACACACATTGGTTTGAAGGTGCTACATCTAGCCACAGGCAGTTAATGTAGAGTCTGAAAAGCATGAGAAATTCACAATCGGATAGGGTCTTATAAGTAGTTTCACAGCTGTGTTCTGAATTTTCTGTAGCATTCTGATCACTAGTTGAGATGCTCTGCATTCTAAACCGTTGGTGTAGTATAGTCGGGAGAGTAATAGTCGAATGGGGTTTGTACTGTTTGCCAGAATCCGAATGAAAAGTTTATTAGCATGACTTTTACCACAATATATACACAAGAGCGCTTCCTTAGTTATTTGTGTATTCAACACTACATTGCTTCAGATTCAAAAGTATATATGTTATGTTAAAATTAATATACTTTAACAATATGAGTGATGAATTGGTGTTATACGGGTAATTTATACCAAATAAGCGGATTGATATATTCCGTAGAAGGGTACAATAGTAATTTATTTTCCAAGCACTCAAGTTTTCCCTTGTGATACTTTGCCCCTAAAAATCATTATTTTGATTTTCAAATGATCCCTCAGAGTACTTTGTTGCTGTTCTAGTCACCTCCCATACTCTCGGGGGTTATTGGAAGAATCCCATGTATATTGTTGGCTTCCCATTTTAGTGAAGCGATATTATCTCCTGCCGATTACCGCGGTCCTTCCAGCTAGGGCAAAGATTTCTGACATTATCTTCCCCAAACACCTAAGGATTTGGACCGGCTCAAGGGCAGTTACCTCAAATGCTATCCCTATTTTAAGTACACAGCTCAGTTAAATAGTTCAACATATTATTATTCCTTTACCTTCAAAAACAGTCAACACTGGGTGCAGAAGATCAGCCTGGCCACCTTTGTGTCTCATCCATGGACACTGGCTAAGACCCACAGATTGCCTGCAAGATGTTCTCAACATTTCCAGGTATGCATGCGATGCCATCAGCACCACCTACTTTCGAAGAGCCTACTCTTCATTATGTGGAAGTAACGGAGGCAATTCTACATGGCATTTCAAGACACATTTGGAGAAGTAGGTCTTCACAGAAGTGGAGGTAATTGCAGCCTTCAAGCCAAAATGTTTGTGCCAGTGGCAGCTCCTGGCAGATCAGGCTCTCCGTTCATCAGTGACAATTCTTCGCTTCTCAGCAGTGGCACCAGCATTCATCTACTAGGTGACATTTCTGGCACAAATTTGATACAGCTTTCTTCATGAATTATGCAGAGGTGCCGTGGGAACCCTTTCACAGCAAGGGTCTCTTGGAGTAATCTTTTGGATTCTCACTTTTTATGAGGGATTCCCCTTGCTGGGAACTCAAGTGCATCTCCTCCTGGGCAGTCCCCCGTTATCAGGTACAGGGACACTCTTTGCCTCTTTCAGGAGGCTGCAGGCCTCTCAGCTTTTCAGGCTGACCTTTTGTACCTCCAGTATAAGGTGCTGACTTCAGGTGATGTCCCTTCATCTCTGGGAGACTGTCTGACAGTCACTAGCCTTGCATACGCACCAGCTCTTTGAGTAATTTGCTGCGCACACTCTTCCTCGGTCAAGATGAACAACTTAGGAATAAATCAAAGTGGGCTGGTTTGTATCTCACTTTTCGATTAGGCTCATTAAACTAGTCCTTGGCACGAACTGCTGTTTTACTCCTTCCACAATCTTGCGTTTGTGCACTCTGCATTAACATTTTCATTTGTAGTGTTTTCAATGAACCTGGCGTTTTTTAAAAATATATTTACTTTTAATTTGGGGGTAACCTTGATTCTGGGCTATTTTTACTAAGAAACACTCGACCTTGCTGCACGTGCCACGCTGTTCTTTCCTCCCTGGTCCACTGCAGCAGCTAACTCCTGATTGAGTGACGGGAGGTTCCTAATTGGAGGTCTTTCCACCTGAATACTCTCTTCCGGTGTGCCATGCCAATTCCCCATATTGGAGGCGAGACGTTCTAGTTCTGCCTCCATCCGGTCAGTTCCAGCTACAAATACAGCTGATGGCACCTACGCGCAGTGAATGCACCAAAGGCAAGCACGTCTGCGCCTGGCCCGTGCCCAGTGCCAGTCCCCCTGATCGTAGCACACAAAAAAGCCAATACACAATCAAATACTCGCAGGATGTATTATTGGCTCTTAGGTACAAGGTTTCCACCACAACTGCAGGCCAGAGACCAGACTAACAAGAGAGGAGGTCCTAGACTCTATGCGGCTAGCAACCCAACAGCTACCAGGACAACTGTTCAGCAACACACAAAAGACTGCAGTAACCATGGAGCAATCATATCTTGCATGCTACTTAACGCCAGAGCTCTGGTTAAACATCAACTGCAATTCTGTGATTTAATACAGATTTAAAGAGCAGACGTGGTTTTTGTTACGGGGACATGGGCCGACACTAGTTCGGGTCCAGATATTGTTGCTGCCACACCCACTGGTTACGCAGTTTATCGTTTAAATAGACTATTACAAACAAGCTTTTGCAATGCAATAGGTCTCGCAGCATTAAAGTTTGAGTTACTGGCATTGTAAATGACAATGCTTTGCATGATTTTTTAATTTATTTGCAATTGGTATATAAACATGGTTTGTAAATGAAGCTGAGCCTGTTCACTACTCCTGTACAGTGCTTTCACTTATCGTGCATTGTGAGAGGCCCTCGCCGAGGGGTCTCCTGGTGACAACGTGCACACGGATCTGACCCTCCTACAAACCGCAGAACACACCTGGTCTGTTGTTACTCGTCATCTTCTAAGACTTTGGCTTGTGACCATTGCGTGCCGCTTAGAGCTACGATTGGACGTTGCTCCCACCAATCTTGCAGGAGGAAAGTCTGTAGAGTCACCACTACTTTCAGTAAGAAGTTCCCATTTGTGTTACTTGTGCTCCCCTGGACCCCAGTGTGGGTGCAGGGCAAGGAGCTCAGAGTTCACCTCTCCACTGCTGTAGCACTATGCTCTAGTACCTGGTATCGGTGTGTCGTGTTTCTCCGGCTGGTGTGAACTTGCAGCCACGTGGACTGTCAGATGGGTAGTACCTCCTAATGTGGAATTTCTTGCAGACCGATTTGTGACCAGCGGGTCTGTGCCTCCTGTCACAGTGTAGCTAATAATTATACTGACCATTCAAAAAAAAAACTTGTCTCTAGTGCTTAAATGAAAGGTTCAATTATTACTGAACATGAAGATCACCTTTCCTCGGGGGGGGAGGTGCAAGTAATAATTATTTCATGAAGTTTTTTTTAATACATTTTCTCTCAACTGGATCACTAAATGGAAAGGGATAAATCCTTTATAGCTCCTCACACACGCCTCAATGAGGCAATGCACCACTGCCCAGATCTGCAAAATCAGATCTAGAGTCTCCACTCACAATACTATTTGTTCAAATGCCTTGAATTCTGCTCACAATGAGTGTGAACTTGAAAGTTTGTCTCCCTCCCAGGGCTAGCCTGTCTTAAAGGAACCCCAAATGTCTGTAGTAGCACCCTGCACCCCTGCAGGGGTCTCTCGTTACTGTTAGACCATCATGGATCAGGCAGACATGAAGCCAGTGAGGATGGGCCCAACCATCACCAGAGTTCCCGTCTCCCTGCAGGCCAGTGGGCCTCTGCTCATTAACGCCTACTAGAATGTGCAACCCTAGCAGGGTTCCAGATCCCGTGCATGCAGCCACACATCATACACACTAAACAGAAGTCAGTCACATCTAGTGGCATGGTGATCTGGCTTACACAAACAACATATGAATAACCAATAAAGGAAAAGCTGGCACAGCAGACTTCATCTGACTGGACCAATGCTCGATGCTTCTCACTTCCGGCCGGAAATGGAAAACAATGCAAGTTCTTTGGAGTCGGATACATATAATGCACATCCTCGCTCGGAGGCCCTCGTGCGCAGTGATGGCGGCTGCCCTCGGTCTTTTAACATACATGTGCCAGCGTGTCCTGTCCAACAGCTGCGAAAAATACACACAGCGGGTTCTAAACAATGATTTAGGGATAAAAGTGTATTTCTCGAAAGTGGAACTGAGAATTTAAACAAGTTGGAGCTGAAATTACCTGAATGGAAGGCGCGCGAGAGAGGCAGGGCGCAGAAATCCGAGAGCAGATCCGCGATGTCAGCAGAGTCTTAAGGAAATTCACCCTTTATAACTGCAGGACTGCGGCCATCGACACCCAGCGAAGCACTGTGCAAATATACATGCCTCAGAGGTAGTCGATCGGGCCGCGAGCAACCGGGTTAAACTTTGAATGAACAAACTCTGGCACAGCTCTGCCCGGCACTTCGGCAAGAGCGGACAGGGCACCATCATGGCAGCGGAAGATTCCGACGCACCCCTTGGGTTTGGGTCGCCCGCGTGAGCTGTTTACGTTACAAGCTCACGCGCGCGACCCAATCCGAAAGCGCGCATCGTAATCAGACGCTGCCATAGAGAATGCTGCGCGCGCGGCCTGGTCTTGTAGCCACATTCCAGCTCGTTGTCGGCTGAGACGCCAGCTATAGTTCTCTGGCGAGAACGCGCTTTGCGCGTTACTAGTAGAGACCTAAAAAGGGGTGGCAGTTTGGCAGGTTTTTTTATCCCAAGCGCTATAAAACAAGTTTCGAGCCACTCATCTTGCCCGGATTCGAGGACGTAGCATTTTCTGTGCTGCCTATAAATTCACAGGTTATCAAGGGAATGTTAGCCTATCGCGCCCCAGGATCCAGATGCAGGTTTACAGATAAGCTTAGCACACTAATAGAATCAGCTAATATTAATGAGAATTTTCAGTATTGGGAGATTTTAATGTTCACTTTGAAATAGAAATCAGACCCGGACTAAAAAAAAACTGATTGACATTATGAATACGTTTAGTCTGCCTTTAGTTACCAAAGGTCAAACGCAGAAGATGTAACACATGCTAGATGGGATTTTTTCCAATTATTCGGATACCAAGCTACTATCATCTTCCCCCCTGAGTTGGGTCAGACCATTGGGCGGTTAACTGACAAATAATGACAAAAAAAAAAATCAACCATGACCAGAAACACCACCCAACATACCCTAAGTAGAGCCTGGCACAAAATTCGGTGAGATACCTTGGAAGAGGCCATCGGAGCTGTTCCCACCTGCCAATCAGGGCAAAACATGGAGCATAGTGTAGATAATTTTGCATTCTGGCTGAACTCTGCACTCGATTTGGTTGCTCCAAAAATAAAAATAAACTATCTGAGAGAAAATATCTCAACCCTGGTACAACGAAAAACTCAATCAAAGCATGACTTTCGGAGACCAGATCAAAAATGGAGGAAAAAATGTGATGAGGATAAGAAAACCATATATAAAACTAAACTAGCCACACACAAAAAATATATAATTGAAGGTAAAACGCAATATTATTCCAGCCACATAAAAGCTGCATCTGATGCTAATAAGACTCTTTTCTCAATGATAAAAAAACTAACACCACCAGCTAGTTCGAATAATGCAGGAACTTATCAATAATTTTGCGATACTCTTGTAGGTTTTTTTCAGGAGAACACACAGAGCCCCCCACACAAACAGAGCCCCACACACACACACAGAGCCACACAAACAGAGCCCCCCCCACACAAACAGAGCCCCCCCCCACACACACAGAGCCCCCCCCCACACACACAGAGCCCCCCCACACACACAGAGCCCCCACACACACACAGAGCCCCACACACACACACACACACACAGAGCCCCCCCACACACACACACACACACACAGAGCCACACACACACACACACACACAGAGCCCCACACACACAGAGCCCCACACACACACACACACACACACAGAGCCCCACACACACACATAGCCCCACACACTAGACACAGGAGATGTCAGATAGACAGAATCGTGTGCAGTAACCACCTCTCCCTTCATCAGAGTCCCCAGAGACCCGCACCTTGTTGTTGTACTCCTCGGCGAAGCTACCCAGGGCCAGCCGGAAGCGCTTGTCGGGACGGACGTGCCAATTCATGGCGTAGACAGACCACGTTGCCTAAGGCTTGTAGATTTCCTTCCATTTCCCGTGCAGGGACATTGTGAGCTCTTAAACCGCCAAGACCCGTCTCTCCCACTATAGCGCTGGCAGGTTGTGTTGCCACCTTATATTTCATAGCGCCACTTGTCAGTCCCACAATGCAAATTCCAAACAGTATTAAGAAAGAGTGGCGAAATGTAAATCCCCCTACAGGTTTCTTCAAATTTTGACCAACTCACACTTTTGATGTTGTGAAGTTTTGAAAACGTGTCAAAATGTGGCCTACGGTAGAAACTCACGCAAAAAAGATTTGCAAAATTAACCTGAAAAATTGTTTTATCACAAGAAATGATTTTACCAAAAGCCATTTTTAGTAGATATGTGCTTCATCAAAACGACATTTTCAGGATTTGTTTAATCATTTTTTGCAAATTTCGAGCCATTTGCAAAGGTTCGGAAAAAACCATAATTTTGTGGAAGAAAAACTTTACAGGTTTGAACAGGTCTTGGAGGAAGGTGGTCCATTGAGAGGGCAGTAGTTGAGAGAACACAGTGACAACGCTGGAGACCATGTTGTGGTCTGTGTGTGAAGGCTAGGCAGAAAAGAGGTAGAACCTTTTGATCCATGGCTAAGGTTACCATAGAACCCCATGTCACAAGCCCTACATTTTCCAGTCCTGGAGTTTGCTTTTAGAAATGATTGTTATGAAGTGTTTTAATAAATGTAGATCATTTGATGTTAAACGAGGACTACAACTCCCAGAATGCGTGTTATTGTATAAAATGGGAGGCCCGGAAGGGGCACAGAGCCACTCATGAGATTGCATAGTTGTGTAACTTTGTGCCTCCAAACTCAGTGTTTGCAGTTGCTATGACCGGTGACGTCACGTGGGAACCCTGACTTTGATTGACTTGCATAAGAGTGCACAAACCTGCTTGGGTGCCGGGACTCGGGCGGAAGGAGAGGCAGAGACAGCAGCTTCACTTCCCTCTCGGTGTAAGGCAGCTCTTGTGCCCCACGCCTGCTCCGCCTGGAGACACCGAAGCAGTTAAAAGCCAGAGCAGAGGGCTGTGTCGCAGGAAGTTGAGTAAATGAGAGGCAGTGTGTGTCGGGATCACATGACGTGTCCGCGGCTCCCGCTGACTGTACTTTCTGTTTGACACTCCTCGGAGGCTGGCATCGGGACACCACGCCTGCGGAGCCGGGGCTGTAGAGGGACTGATCTCAGACTCATCAGCAGCTCAACTGCCGTAAGTACATCTTGCAATGCAAAGGTTTAGGAATCTCTACAGTTTGTTCGGGGGGAGGGGTGGGCTCTGTCTCTGATCGCAGTGTGGCAAAGTGGAAAACCTAGATTGGCGCTTGCTTCCACTACTGTTTGTGGACATGAAATGTACTTTCGCCATTTCGGGAAGCAGTACGAAAAGAGGCTTTTTTTAATCCTTGCTATTCTCCAAAAAATAAAAAAATATTCAATTTGTAAAAATCTGGGCTCTGGGTCGGGAGTCCGCACAGGAAAAGACAGATGCCACATGACTAGATCGGTTCATCTGTGACTTTGCGCCCAGTCCTGGAGTTGCGTGGACACCGAGGGGACACGGAAGCTGTTGAGCGGGAGGTTTATCCAGGAGTTGGGTACACAATCGTACACAGAACCGCAAATCTCACGATAAATTTCAAGAGGGGGAGGGGGCTGTCGCGACTTGAACACAAAACCGGGTAAAGAAGCACGGACCGCGTAGAGAACCGAGAACCTTGTACAGAATTGGGGTGAAACTGCCGCAGATCATTATATGCAGGTTTTACTACAAAGCTCGTAAACGGTGGACCGGGATCACGGACCTCCTACTGAATCACAGAGCGAGACCCTGGCACAGAACTCTTGAACAAGTCATCAGGAGGGCAGCCTAACACCACCATGTTTCTGCGAGGCGAGGCAGAAATGCCTCGGAGAAAGCACGGTCATTTTCTGATTCGGGCGTGGTTTTCTTGCTCTCCTCTTCCCATTGCCTGAAAGGTAAAATTCCAGCCAATGGGAAGAGGAGAGAAAGAAAAGAAAGAAGCGAAAAAAGACGCCCCCGAATCGGAAAAAGACGGGGCTTGAACGGAGTGACGCCCCTCTCCTCCAATAGCTGGCCTCCGTTTAGGAAGCCAGCAAATGGAGAAGAGGGGCGGGTTCAAGCCCCCATACTAAAACATTAAATCTTGGAGCGAGACTGTGCAAGCGCAGCCTACGGTCCTCGACTTAAAAACTGCTACCTCCTTACGCTCCTTCAGAAAAGCCTTCAAAACCTGGCTTTTCACTCATGAGTAGAAGTTTTTTCTCTGCGTTTTTGATTTACTCCAACAAAATCAGTATCTCAGCCTAATCAGATCTGCGCTAGCACCAAGACGCTCCAGGGCAGGAGGCTGCGCTTTATAAGGTATAAGTTGCATTACATTACATTTTCTACACATTTTACAGGCAAGGGAAATGGATCCACTGCCTCAAAGTTTCAGAGCTAGTTTGGGTTGGTTCTCTTTTGAGTGTCCTCCTTTTGTACTGGAGACACCACTTTGCGCAAACTAAAGCCTCTTACAGCAGATAGTAGTGGGGCTGACTCCAAGGAAAAGGTTCGATTATACAGATTGAAAGTGTTTGTTATTTCACGTGAACATTTTCCAGCCAATCAAAATACAGGAAACATGGGGGGCGTGGCTAGCAGCCGAAGATGGCGGCAGCCTAGAAGGAGAGCTCCGTGTTGCAGGCGGCTCCCAGTACAATCCGTACACTTATCCGGCACTTTAATTACCCAAGCGGGTAGGCAGCGAAGCCCAGGACCAGGCGGCGGCGATTCGGAGTAGCTGGACCTCAATCCGAGGTCAGGAACACCAGTTACAGTCGGCGCCCAGAGCGGGCCTGAGGGCGACCGCCGGACCGGGAGGCACAGTGAGCGGCGCGCCGACCGGAAGCGGCTCGAGTCAGGCAGCCATCAGCCGGAAGCCGCGGAGCGCGGAGGACGCCAGGGCACTCGGAAGCCGAGCCCTCCAGTATCCGGTACCGGACCGAGGGGAGCAGATCGGACTGTCAGGAGGCTCAGCGGAGGTGAGGGGGACGCTCAACGGAAGCGGGCTCCAGCGCCCGGAGCGACGACGGGGGAAGCTGACGCCGCTACTGCAGCAGCAGCGGCCGGAGAGCAGAGTTTGGCGGCGGCGGCACCGTGTGAGTATGGCGACCCCCCCCCCCCCCCCCCCCCCCTGGATGGTCAGAGAGCCGGGCAAAGCGCACCAGACCCGAAGGGGCCCCCGCCCGAGAACCGACAGGGCACCCGTCCTCGCAGCAAAAGACTACTCTGGGTGAAACCCGGGCCCCCCCCCCCCCCCCCCCCCCCCCCCCCCCCCCTCAGGGGTCCGAACACGAAAACTCCGGTGCCAGGGTCGCTGTAGGCGGTGGCGGAGAGGGACAGGGGGAGTCCTGCAAAACGGCGACATTCGACAGCGTGCCCCAGTGGGGAGTCAGTGACCTGGCCGGCCACCACACACCGAAGGCCCGTGCACATCTACAAACTTACTGGGACGCCTCAAGGAGGCCACAGTCCCCCCCGTAGCCGCAGCAGGAGCACAGGATAGACCCCCGGCAGCTGGAAGAGGGCGGCAGATTGGCCCAGGCGAACCCAGGATGGCTGGCAAAGGGCATAAAGGCGGAACATCACAATCACGCCTGGACCGCTTTGCCTACGAAAAACCCGGCTCCCCCTCCCCCTCGCAGGAAGCCAGAACACAGGCGAGCAAGACGACCGAAATGACCGGGGGCAAGAAAGCGACCATCGACGACGTCATGCGGGCCCTCACGCAGGTGCAGGCCACAGTTGGGTCGATTTCGGCCGAGATCACACTTATCAGGGCGGACTTCCATAAGATGACAGAGAAAGTGAACAATATGGAAGTTGTGACCAAATCCCTGGTCGAGGACGTCTCGGAACTCCAGATTAGTATGGAACGCATCTCGAAGGAGAACAGAGAACTACGAGACAAGCTCGATGACCAAGAAGGGCGCTCGAGACGGAACAACATCCGTATTATTGGTGTGCCGGAATCGGAAGACACGAGGGCAATGGACCTATATGTCGAGAAGTTGATCACGGACACTCTGAAGCCCAAAGGACTCTCAGCCTTCTTCACAGTGGAAAGGGCGCACCGGGTACCGGGGGGACGCCACAAGACGGGAGCTAACCCCAGACCGATCATAGCGAGACTCTTCAACTTCAGGGATCGGGATGCCATCCTACAGGCGGCAAGGAACTCGCCCCCTATCAAGATCCAGAACGCGACGCTGGCATTCTTCCCTGACTACACGGCCGAGGTGGCGCGGAGGAGGCGAACCTTCTTTGAGGTCAAAAAAGAACTCAGGGCTAGGGAAATCCCATACTCGATGCTCTTCCCGGCCAAGCTTCGGGTCGTGGCGGACAACAAGACTTGGTTTTTTGAATCACCGGAGGTGGCGCAGGATTGGCTGGAGGGTTGGAGAGCGGCGGGCCCTCGTCGCTCAAATAGACAGAACAAGCACCGAACAGCTGACCCCCGACAGGGCTCACAAACCAACGACGGAGATCTGGAGGTGCACTCCCCGTTACCCAACCATCAGGAGGACGAGGCAAACGGAGATCTGTGAGACACAGCCATGGCCCGACTGAAAGGAACGTGATTTGAACAGGAAACGCTGCATTGGACACTGGGCGGAGCGGCCTCCGCAGCTGAAGATGGGGGCCGCCGATCACGGAGAAACCTTCACTCCAGCGAGCAAGTACTATGTTAAAGGGTGGGATCAGGCACTCTGCTGAGTTGGGGGGGCGGGCAGTTCTGAGTCCGTTGAGCAGGGGGGCAGGGAGGGGGGGAGTTGGGGGTAGAAGGGGGTTTTGGTTTGTAGTTTCAACACAGGGTCAGGTTAGCTACGAAGGGGTACCCGAATACAAGATGGTATGGTCACAATGCACCACACAGGGGCGCTGCACAGACCTCCTGGCCATCCCCGAGAGTACAGTCACAGGCCGTAATCCAACACAGGATGGGGGAGGACACTAACGTAGGGCAAACACCCCCGCTACTCCTCATGTCCTGGAACGTGAGAGGCCTGGGCGACAAGATTAAACGTGGGCTGGTACTGCAGAGTATAAAGAGGCTGCACCCCGCCCTGGTCCTATTACAAGAAACGCATCTCACCGGCACAGCTACGAAGGCCCTAGACAGGAGAGGATACACCATGATAGCGCACTCTGGGTTCACAAAGGGATCCCGGGGCTCCGGGATATTGATTCATCGCTCATCCAGGTTCATAGCCCAATCAACGGCGACAGACACACAGGGGCGCTTTGCAGCGGTACACGGCCAGTGGGAGGGGAAGCCACTGAACGTGGTCTCGGTCTACATCCCACCAGCACTACACAACATAGCATTCCCGGAACTGGGGAAATTCCTGTTAGATCTTCCTGAAGGGGAGCTTGTCGTGGGGGGAGATTTCAATGCAGTGGCACAAGACTCCCTAGACCGCCACCCAGCGCGCATGCGTACACCAGGGCCCTCCAAACTGCATGATTTCATGGAAGCACAGGGTCTAGTAGATGTGTGGAGGCGACTCCACCCAGATGATAGGCAGTACACTTACTACTCGACAGTCCATGACAGCCTGTCGCGGATAGATTATTTCCTGACATTGGGGGGGGGGCTCCTCGCTTTCGCTGACTCCCAAATTAGGCCGAGAGGGATCTCTGACCACTCCCCACTTACACTGACTCTGCTCAGTCAGAGACAATCCCGCAGGCGACTGTACCCGATTTACCCGGGTTACCTTAAAGAATCGGGCATCACCAGGGCCTTGAAGAGGGGCACTCGGTCCTACCTTGCAGAGAACGTGGGGTCCGTGGAGTCGCCCACGATTCTGTGGGAGGCTTATAAGACTGTCCTCCGAGGACAGGCGATCTCGGTAATCGCACAGCACAGACGCACACAACGTCAGGAGCTAACAGACCTAGAGGAACAACTTGAAAAGGCCGCACGAGACCACGAGGGGAACCCGACTGGAGACACCCAGCACACACTCCGACTAGCCCAGCAGAGCCACACCGAATTTCTGCGCCGCCGAGTGCGAGACAATATGTCCGCCACAGCGAGCAGGATATACGACATAGGCGACAAGGCGGGGAAGCTCCTGGCATGGTTAGAGAGGGCGCGGGGTGGCCAGCGAGCGATACTGCAACTGAGAGACCCTCAGGGTGAGATACGCACCAGTCCGGCGCAAATAGTGGAGCTCCTAGCTGACCATTTCCATTCCGTGTACTCCCCTGAATATGAGGTCACACGGGAAATGGTGGAAAACTCCCTGGCGGGAGTGCCGACCCGCACTCTCTCCCCGGACCAACGGGACGAGCTCGACTCCGATCTGACGGAGGAGGAACTACAGGCAGCCATAGCGGCAATACACCCCGGGAAAGCACTGGGCCCCAATGGTGTGCCAATAGAATGGTACAAACTCGTGTCCGAGACACTGTCCGCACCATTGCTCGATATGTTTCAGGAGTGCCGGGAACGGGGAAGGCTCCCCCCTGATCAGCGCACTGCCACGATAGTCGCAATACCTAAGCCCGGAAAACCCCCGGAGGAGTGCGACTCATATCGCCCGATCTCCCTCCTTAATGCCGAGAGTAAAATCCTGGCGAAACTGTTGGCCACCAGACTACTACCCCATCTGGCGCACCTTATACACCCGGACCAATCGGGCTTTATGCCACACCGCAGCACGGCGCTGAACCTGCGACGGCTGCACGGGGTATTGGCCCGAGCCCCGCAGCTGGAGGAAGCGGCAGCGGTACTGTCGCTTGATGCCAAAATGGCATTTGATATGGTGGAGTGGCGATATCTCTTTGCTGTCCTGGAACACATGGGTATCGGCCCAACGTTCATATCATGGGTCAGACTGCTATACATCGAACCTATGGCTAGGGTAACTGCGAACGGATACATATCGAGAGAGTTCCCGTTGGCAAGGGGTACGAGACAGGGGTGCCCACTCTCGCCACTACTGTTTGCCTTGGTGTTAGAACCCTTGGCCACGATCCTCAGGACTACCCAGTTGCTGAAAGGTATACCCTGGGAAGGTGGAGGCGAGGATAGGGTTTCCCTATACGCTGACGACATGCTCGTCTACCTCACGGACCCCACGACCGGTATCCCGGTCTTGCTGGCACTATGTGAAAGCCACGGCACGGCCTCGGGTTATAAACTCAATTGGTCCAAATCAGTGTTATATATGATAAAAGGCGACCTCCCAATACTACCCGCAGATTGCCAACTACTCGTGGAACACGACACCTTTAAATACCTAGGGATACGGATTACAAGGGAGCACTCGGCCTTCCTCGACCGGAATCTTAAGCCCCAACTGGACAAATTGAAGACTGATGTGCGCCTTTGGAAAAATCTCCCCCTAACACTGTTAGGTAGAGCGGCACTCTTTAAGATGCTGGCTCTCCCCCGCTTCCTATATGTTCTAGAAAACACGCCGGCGGTGGTCCCCGTGTCATTCTTCCGTCAAGTCTCGGCCCAACTGTCCACTCTCCTGTGGGGAGACAAACCGGCCCGGGTCGCACAGTTGAAATTGACCAGGGACTGGTACAGCGGTGGGATAGCCCTCCCCAATCTTGAACTGTACTACTGGGCGGCCCATCTCAAGGTGATTAACCAGTGGATCCACGCACCGCAAGACGACCCAGCGTACAGGGCGGATAGACACCAACTGGGCTTGTCCACTCTGCTAGCCCCGCTCTATAATAAAGGGATGGTGAGGAAGCTAGAAGGGCCTACCAAACACACTGTTGCCCTATGGCACAAGGCTCAGAGACGGCTGGGGTGGGAGGGAGTGATCACCAAGCTCACGCCACTATGGGACGCCAAGGCCCTCGGTAACCTGCGCAGCTCCAAGGGGTTCGACCAGTGGGACACCATTGGGATCTCCACGGTGGGTGATCTATGGACCGGGGAGGGTGTACTCTCCTTCACGACACTAAAAGAACAATACAGCCTTGCAGAGACCGAAATATATAGGTACATACAAATCAGGCACGCACTCCTGTCGGTATTGGACACTGGCGCGGCGCCTCCGGAGTCGGCTCCGTTGGAGGACCGACTGCTTACAGATTACATGGAGGCCGGGGCGACATCCCTCACTTATCGGAAACTCATGAATAACCTGCCGGACCCCCTGGGGAAACTAAAGGGGTATTGGGAGGACGAGGTAGGGGACCTAGATGAGGCAGACTGGAACGCAGCGCTGGCTTCGCCCAGGGAGGCGGGTATTTCCACTCGATTCAGACTGATCCAGTTCAAAGTGCTACACAGGGTCTACTACACCCGCACGACGCTGTACAAAATACATAGAGCAGAACACCCACACTGCCTGAGAAGATGCGGGGAGGAGGGCACACTATACCACACTATTTGGACGTGTCCACATATTCAGGATTACTGGCGGCGCGTCACGCGCACGATAGGTCAGACTCTACAGAACCCATTTACACCAGATCCCAGGATCTGTCTCCTGAATGTCTGGGGCCCAACAGACCTTTCGTTGCAGGCAAAGAGGTGGGTGGTCATAGGGGTTATGCTAGCGAAACGTGACATCGCAAAGAACTGGGGGGCACAGGAAGCACCGACACTGGCGCAATGGTGCAGAAATATGGATGTGCTTATGCTAACTGAGCGGGCTGTGTATCAGCAGAGACATAATCCTCGGAAATGGAACGGGATATGGTCGCCCTGGAACAAATTTAGGGGAGACCTCTGTGAGCCCCTGCCTGAGGAAGAAGAGGGGGACAGCTCAGAGGATGACGAAGGCCCGGATTGAGGAGAGGGAGGGGGGAAGGGACTGTGGGATACTAGGGGGCACAGGACCACGAGCACTTGCCCGCAGATGATCATACTGGATTGTATACATGAACCGCGACCTGATGGATGCATTTAGACATTCTAATGTTGATGTAAAACGTTACTAGTTACTGACTAAACCCTGAAAGTAGCACTTTAAGTTGGGGGGGTAAAATATTAAAAAGTTGCTCTATTGATTAAGGCAGCGGAATGTTGACGCTGCAATACTGATCTAATGTACGTTACTGTATACCATGAGACAGCAACAACAAAAATAAAACTTTAAAAAAAAAAAAATACAGGAAACATTTTCCGCATCATATGACCCAGCATACCCATTTAGAGCATAGCGCACAGCGTGCGCATAATGTCGGAACTTCGAACGCTTTCGAATTGACGAGCGCGGAACACCCGAGACAATTACTACCCGGTAAGTCATGCCAGGACACTTTATCAGCACACAATAGCGAACACGCTGCAGCGTTGATTAGCCATTTGACCGGGTTTTCTTCCTTTTCACAGGCTCGTAATTACGTGTTGAACAAAGTTGATTTACAGCCCCAACAGGTTTGAACGGTTACCGCACCAGCTATTGCATGTCAGTTCACTATCCTGAGCACGCATTTACGAAAAATACCAACACACCGCGCGCACATCTTAATCCCCACGAGTTTTATGACAACACCGTCTTAGACACATCTATCACATTGAAACTTGTTGCATGACACCCTTAGTTTTTTCTCTCAGATATGCATGAAGAACAACGTGTCACATCTCAGGACTTACACTTTGCATGACTACAAATGTTTTGTACTGAATGAATTTGTATACAATATGAAATGTATATGAATATTTCTTTTGAGACTGTTCTTTTCAGAATAGTACACGGCCACTGAGGAAGGGCAAAGCCCGAAATGCATTCGGCCACCGTGCCACTTGCTTAACTACCATGAGAATGATCATGTGATGAACCACATAATAAACAAATAAAAAGAATGAAATCAACTATACAATAGAACTTTGATTACCTTTCATGAATAAATTGATGAACATTGTATTGAGTGCTCTGGAGAGACACTGATCTCGAGGGAAACAGTGCGATCCTTAGTATTGTTCAACCCCAAGTACAGGGGGTGTTATCCACTGGCACCACCTACCTAAATAGACTTTCAACTATACTCAACACTGGTGTGCGCATCCTACTACCCACTTTTGGATATATCATTCACTTAACTGTACTACAGAGGACACAGCACCCAACCGACCATGCAATTTGAAGACATGTTCCACTCAACTGACCAAAGAGCTGAAACTCTGGCGTTCACAGAGGAAGACTCCAAACGAATTTATTCACTCATACAGGAGGATGAAAGTACAAGTACAAGTACAGGTTCAACCCAAGCAAACATTAAGCAACTCATATACATGTCTAAACGTATTGTCAATCAAAGGCTCCACGCTAGTACCTTAATAAAATATCATAAAGCACAGCGAATTCCACGTGGCTTACGGATATAATTAAAATCTACCTTGTGCAAAAATAACGCACAATTTACAGAAAAATGTTTCGCAATACTCAATAAATGCTCTCTCGACTTCATACTGTTAATTATTGAAGAATTAGCCAAACTAATTGAGGATTTGAACAAAGAAACAGCACAATTAAAAGATGAATTGAACTCCACGCTATCTAAGGAAGAATGGGATCAAGTACTGAAGGATATCAATACACAAATGGACATTTACACCAAAGACATAAATGACCGCAAAATCAGGAAGTTTAAGAGGGATACTACTGATTACCGTACAGGAGAAGCTTACAATTGGGCAGACATTTACGCCCGTCGACATCAACAAAAACCACAATACAAATCATCAGATGAAACAGCATCAGACGATTCGCAATCAAACAGGAGAGTTCCCACAACTTCAAGAAATGTCCAAAGATCTCGGGATGAATCTCAAACATCAGACCACAGTAGACAGCAAACTACTACCACTTCAACCGCTTCAACTCCTTTTTTAGAGAGAGGCCATGGACGCCAAAAAGAACCAGGAGGGGGAGAAGCAGAAGCAGGAAGAGGTCAATCCACAGAAAGTGTATCACAAAACACCAGGAGTCACAGAACTTAGTAATCAGTATCTCCGGTCATAATATCTCCAATTTTCAACTACAAACTTTACAAAAGGGTACATCCTTTGACCCGACTTACCATTCCAACATACTCGAAACACAGATCTGTGTTTACAAATTCTTGAGAAGTTTACGCTTAAGACATTTTTTACCAACGTTGTTGAGAGACCAATCACAGGAAGACACAGAACCAGACAAACTCATGGGTCTTAGGAATCCTAGCCGATTCGCACCTCCTGTGAGCCACAAGGTGCTCGACGCCTTTGAAAAAGTTGTGAACCAGGACATCGTCAAGATCTTTAAAGCTCCTAGAACCAAAAAAAACAACTTTACCCAAAAAGAGAGGCAGGCCATCCAAAACTTGGCAGAAAATAAGGACATCACAATACGACAGGCTGATAAGGGAGGCGCCCTTATAATCATGGATACTGATTTCTATAACAAAAATGTCAGTGAACACATCAACGACGTCAATACATACATGAAATTGACGGGAGACCCCACGAAGGAATACACGAAAATTCTTACGACGATTATCAACAAAGCAATAGATACAGGAAACCTTGGCAATAAGGAAAAGGAATATCTCAAACAAAATCCATCCATACCCTACATTTACATGATTCCGAAAATACATAAACATCCTACAGTTTCCCCATTCCGCCCGATCGTTTCTACAGTCAATTCTATTCATGAACCTGTTGGAAAGTTCATTGATAAACATCTGCAACCGCTAGTACAAAAAATTCCCACTTACATAAAAGACACTACCCATTTTTTGAATATCCTGGAAGACCACAAGACATCATTCACATCCAACATCATTTTAACCAGCATTGATGTGAAAGCATTGTACACTTCAATCCCTCATGATTTGGGGCTGGTCGCACTGGAGAACATTCTACTCCACTGTGAAAAGGAGGAGGACCTCAAAGTACTAATCATGGAACTAATGCACTTCACCTTATTCCACAGTTACTTCCAGTGGGAAGATGCATTTTTTGCCCAATGTACCAGGACTTCCATGGGAAATTGTGCGGCACCGGCACATGCCAACATTTTCATACATCATTTTGAAACACAACATATACTGTCCAATCAAACATGGCAAGATCATCTCATACTGTACAAACGATACATCGACAACATCTTCATTCTTTGGAATGGGTCCACTACTCAAATATTGTCAACCATTCAGGAACTTAACAATATCAATGAACGAATTCAATTTACATACAATAACAATGAAAATCAATGGTCATTTTTGGATGTGTTGGTCATCAAGGACCTGGATAAATTACACACCACCGTATTTCAAAAACCCACTGACAGGAACAATTTACTACATCACCAGAGCTTTCATCAACCTTCGTTGAAAAATCACCTTCCATTTTCTCAATTAATACGAGTCAAACGAATTGCCTCCTCTAAGGAAATGTATGAACAACAAAAAGAAAATACCATCAACAAATTTAAAGATCGAGGATATCCAGAAACCACGTTGAAACACGCCGTTGACAGAATAAAAACAATGAACATACAACAACTATTAACGCCAGCTAGCACAAGGGAGGAGCGGAGATCAGTGTTCATCTCCAAATACTCTACAAGAAGTTACAACATCAAAAGAGTCATCCTAAAACATTGGCCATTACTAGCACTAGAAGTTGATTTCCATGGCATCTTTATATTAAATCCAAGGTTTGCATATGAAAACTAGAAATTTAAAATAACTGTTGAAACATATACCCACCGCATTTCCAGAAACATACAAAGGTACTCTCCCCTGTCACATTTGCGGAAATTTCAACTCAATAATCAAAGGAAATGAAATTAATCACCCATTGAGTGGAACCAAAATCAAATTACAAGTCAACGGTACCTGTGATAGTACCAAATTGATCTACATGTTGAAATGTGGACTTCCATATGTGGGTAAAACGTCAAGGAAAATCCAAACTCGACTAACGGAACATCGAAGTAACATCAGAGTAAAATCTGCAAAATCTACAGTCGCAGTACATTTCAACGAACATCAACATAATCCAAGTCAGTTAAAATTTAGCATTCTTGAAATGGTACCCATACTGCCAGGAAGAGACAATGACCAACATCTTCTAAAGAGAGAACTCTATTGGATACACCGACTTTCATCGACTGTGCCAAGAGGATTGAATGAACGGCTGGAATTCAGTTGTCATTTATAAACCAACTGCACTAACTCATTAGTTAGGGTCGTAAACGAATGGTTAATGTACAGAGTTTATTTACTTTTTCTCTATTTGTTCACTGATCTTTAAATACAGTGCTTAAGAAATTATCACCTGTTTTGTGACAGTAATATCTAAATAGTAACTCCATCGTTTATTTTTACCACGAATACACACTTCACACGCACTCTTGTTATCTTTTGTCCATTTGACAGTTTCTACATACACAAAGCTTTAGCACCTTGACAACATCGTGATGTCACGTGATTATCTCGTACAGTTTATTTTGGGCGAAACATCGTCCACACAAGAACATTTCTACATTATTCTTCATTAATGCCAACATTGTTTGGATCAAACTTATTTAGACTGCCCAAACCGTTCGATTATACCGATCGAAAGTGTGTTATTTCACGTGAACATTTTTCAGCCAATCAAAATACAGGAAACATTTTCTGCATCACATGACCCAGCATACCCATTTAGAGCACAGCACACAGCGTGCGCACAATGTCGGAACTTCGAACGCTTTCGAATTGACGAGCGCGGAACACCCAAGACAATTACTACCCGGTAAGTCATTACATTTTAAATGGAGGACCAGGACACTTTATCAGCACACAACAGCGAACACGCTACAGCGTTGATTCGCCATTTGACCGGGTTTACTTTCTTTTTACAGGCTCCTAATTACCTGTTGAACATACGTTGATTTACAGCCCCAACAGGTTTGAACGGTTACCGCACCAGCTATTGCATGTCAGTTCACTATCCTGAGCACGCATTTACGAAAAATACAGACACACGGCTTGCACATCTTAATCCCCACGGTTTTGTGACAACACAGTCGTAGACACATCTATCACATTGAAACTTGTTGCATGACACTCTGTTAATTTTTTCTCTCCGATATGCATGAAGAACAACGTGTCACATTTCAGGACTTACACTGTAATCTCCTCTTTCCCCTTTTTGCATGACCACAAATGTTTTGTACTGAATGAATTTGTATACAATATGAAATGTATATGAATATTTCTTTTGAGACTGTACTTGGTTACTTTTCAGAATACTACACGGCCCCTGAGGAAGGGCAAAGCCCGAGATGCATTGGGCCACCGGGCAACTTGCTTAAATACCATGAGAATGATCATGTGATGAACCAAAAAATAAACAAATAAAAAGAATGAAATCAACTATACCATAGAACTTTGATTACCTCTCTTGAATAAATTGATGAACATTGTATTGAGTGCTCTGGAGAGACCCTAATCTCGAGGGAAACAGTGCGATCCAAGGAAAAGGACCCATAAGATGGGGACAATGAACTCTAGGTACTATTTACCTAGCAGTCATCAGCTTTGCTGAAGCAGTAATCCAAAACAGACTAAAGGTCAGACCTGGGTTGGAAGCCTTCTTACCTTAAACAGCAGAAAATGAAGTCCCACTGCACACCACTATCATCTACCAAATGGCAGTACTTAGGAAGAACTAATCTGCAGCCCCTTGTCTTCCTTGTCTGGATCTCCATCCTCCAGCCCCAGGAATGCATGGGCTACAATTCCACGGTCTAGTGGAGCCATCCTCACACTCCATCCTGTGCAATGCTATAATCAGGACAACCAAACGATGGATCCTATTGTCTTTAGTACTAAGACACAAACACAGTCCATGTGTCACAAGGTCATGGTGATATCAGCTCATGCACACGGGAAGTCTGCACAAGATTCTAGATTTCACAAAATGGCGGCTCTTTACTCCGGATGGGACACTTCAGGCCACACTCCAACTGGCGCAGATAAAAAAAATTCAAAAAATGTCTAGTCACAATAAAGATTCACAAAGGACAGTAGTAAATTGCTGTCATTTTTTTTTATTACACCCAAAGACAGACAGTAGTCACTACTATGAAGGAATGCGGTTATAGGGATTATATTTAGTCTCCAATTTAGTTTTCCTTTTTAACTTAGCATCTTTTTAAGATGGAAGTTTGCACATGTTTTTCAATAACAAGAGAATGCAATGCATACATTTATTTTTAGTAAATGTTGTTTTGTAGCCTGCACTGTTAGTTCTAGGGGCACAAACAAGAACATGTTGTCCTTGCTTTATTATGTGTTTGAGGGGGAAACTGTTTTTTCTCCAGTCTAAGTCAAGTTATTCTGAATTTCTAGCAGAATGCAGTGAAGCCAGTGTTTTATTATATAAACAGCCTCCACTTTGAATTCAGTGAAAGGCACTTCACACTGGCGCTATCATGAATGCTACAGGCAGCTGTGAATGCGATACAGCCCCACAGGCCCTGGCATTTATCCTAAAAGGAAGATAGATGTGCAATCTTGCGCACTGAGACGGGGTGCATTCTTTAATGCAGAGACAGCCTTCAGGAGACATTAAACCATGCTATGGGGTTAGATCATTCCAACACATTACAGGGTCTGGCAGAAGGGTATTTCCATCATGCTCTCGATAGAGAAGGAGTTTAAGCGATAGACAGGAGTAACATTAGTAACAATTAACCAGGTTGAACTGTTTGTGTTGCTCACCATTCTTATCACGCTTATAACAATAGGTTTCATCCGTTTAATAATCACAATGAATGTTTTACTTACAAGGATTCGACATTCAAAATAAACATTTGAAAAAATATTGTTGCTTCTTTTTTTTGTAAAATTTTGTGCGTGTAAAAGTGACAAACGAAAGGGTTAGATCTGTTAACACAAATTCTTTGTGAATAAGAGTGGACATATTTGAGGGTACCATCCAGCATCTACAAATCTGAAGATTTAGATGTGGTACTGTGAAATAGCCCAACAAACCTTCTCTGATGATATGAGTAGACTCAGTGTCTATGTTGTAAAGTTTTCTTATATTATTACACAGTCCTAATAAATTTGTAGGAACCGTATAACATGGCGCTACCAATGATCTGGCTTTGGTACTTATTTAATGGGTCTCCTGAGTAGTTTCCCTAGTGTGGCCAAAGTTACTTCATTGCCTTTATACAGAGAAGTTTGTGGTGATAAGGATTTATTCTAATAGGACGCACCTACTTATCACTCTAGTTTGATCAAGCTTGGTCTTTTAAAAGTAAAATCCCATTTAGTCTTTACTTTCTTTGAATTCCATTTAATTTAGTAATATGGCAGAGCAAGCAGTGGTTATTGCTAATATCTGCAGACAAGCAGTAAAAAATCCTTTAAATAGATATAGGCTCGCCAATGGCAGTGGAGAGGTTACCTTTGGGGTTTGAGGCTCACAAAGCATAAAATGCAGAGAAACAAAATTCCTGGGGTTACTTTTCCTGCAGTTCATGCAGATTCACAAACATTTCTCACATATGATGAGTTTGCTGTTCCGGCAGCATATAGACCTCACAAGTTTGTTTTTTAACTACCATTAACTTATCAGGAACATCACAAGTGGTTCCAAGGAGCCATCCCACATACACCTCAGAATGTAAGACTGGGCCCTCTCAGTAATGAAGGGGCAACTTTGCCAGTCTTAGCAGGCTATACGCCTTTAATGAATGCAAATGCTTCAGCACAGCGAGAGACGTTTGTACTCTTAAACCATCTGGTTAGACTGTATTGACGTCTGATGCAGTAACATTATGCGTACATTTACTACTGCTCCAGCAAGGGCTCCTCGAGCTGGATAGGTGCAGTCAGCTGTGCATGCAATTAGACCATTACCAGTAGTGCTATTGTGGGTAAAATCCCAGTCAAACATGATGAGATTGAATTTTGGGTTGCTCAAAAAATCAGCTTCAAGCAGGTTCTCACTACATAGGACCTAAAGTTATATTTGAATGCACACTATGTCTCTTCCACTGGTATGGTTCACCCAGTTGAGGAGTGTAATATGTGGGAAACTGTATTTGCTTCCTTCTACAGCATTACTCAAGGTACTCCTTCAATTGCTGTTTTTCCTGAGGTGCTTAAACAGATTCAAACTGAACATGGAGCAGCCCCTGCCCTAAATTTGGAGATGAAACTCTTTGGCAACTTTGCCACAGTGCCCTCAATTATTTTAAGTAATATTTGAGGGGAAGCAGCATCTTTGACGAAATGCCAATGGTTCACTTTATTTTCCGCTATAGATCAATAAAAAGCACAGTTTAAAAAGAAGTTAGTCGCATCTTTTTCCACAAATATTGCCACAAATGTTTAGAACTCTTCTTTAGAACAAGACGTGAGTGAGAACTCTACTTGACAATGTGGCAGAGGTCACAAAAGTTAACCAGACTCAAAGAGTTTCTGGTGGCAAGACCGACTGATTATGTACAGGTTGAAACTCCAGATCAGTAGCTTAGTCCCACGGACAGAGGTTCTAGGCTTCACATAACAGCAGACCTTTACACCAGATGGGTCACATAGCAAACTGGCTTAAATATGACCAATATTGTTAGGACTCTGATTAGATTTGTCATGGACACCTCGTTGGTGAGTTCATGAAGCCCTCACCCACCAACCTGGTTGGTGGCATGCTTCATCATCGGGCCCACCCAGTGACACCTAATGTGTCCCGGGTGTGCTGCGACGCCTGATTACAGCGGAGCTGGTATTTTACGGAGAGTGCAGTGTGAGGTGTAAAGTGAAGTGTGAGTTAAAACGGCTTGGCGATGGTCCCAGTACCTACCGGAGTACGAGGACGGTGCAACAGGTACAAGGCAGGCTCTGACCAGAAAAGCTGGTCAACCCCTTACCGCTTCACTCCTCGAAGCATTGGCTTCAAAATCTAAGCGCATATATGAGAAGGGAATCCCCTTTCACACTTAGAGAAACACCTTAGTGAGTGTAACACATAGCCTGGATTACACCCCTTTTTATCCTGCACTACACTATTTTAAAAAGGTCCCGAGGAAAGCCAGATTTAGTTTAAGGCACTGGCTGAAACATGTCGACCAACTGATGGATGTAGGAGGTAGTAACTCGCCTCCCTTAAAAATCCCCAAGCCTTATTTTAACCGCTGACGGGGGCCCAGTTATTATTACCCTCGGGTACTAGGACCCTCGCCAAGCCGTTTTAACTCACACTTTACTTTACACCTCACACTGCACTCTCAGTAAAATACCAGCTCTGCTGTAATCAGGCGTCGCAGCACTCCTGGGACACATTAGGTGTCACTGGGTGGGCCCGATGATGAAGCATGCCACCAACCAGGTTGGTGGGTGAGGGCTTCATGAACTCACCAACGAGGTGCCCATGACAAATCTAATCAGAGTCCTAACAATATTGGTCATATTTAAGCTAGTCTCTTTTTTGATAACACATATAAACTACGGGGACTCTGACTAGCTTTCTGGTCCTCTCCTCCTCTTGATACGCACACACTCACATAGCAAACTGCCACTACCACTTTTTAGGTCTCGCCAAGGCAGCGCACATGCGCTACTCTAGGAGGGCCTTTAGCCATCGGTCTTCACTTTTCAAGAACTGCACTCGTGCTTGTGGAGGCATCCACCTTGGGGGAGTGAGCAGAGGCACGCCACAAGCACGAGTGCGGTACTTGAAAAGTGAAGACTGATTGTTTTTTAATGTGGTGGATTTCCCTTTGATTCACTGCCATCTAGTGGTCACTGCCATGAATAGACGGTGAAGACAGTGAAGACCACTTGTTTTCATCTTCTTGTCACATTTGAGGCTCTCAAGAGCACTTAAACCATCCGAGATGGAGCGAGGTCTTTGAGGGTAATTTGAGGCGCCATTGGTATCTTCTAAATAAGGAGCATTGGGTTCGCTTCGCACAATCCGTGAAACAGAGCACCAGTCAAATAATATCATGACTGAGTTCCCTGCCTTGACCTTTGCACTGTCACTGAGGCACTCTACATTCCAATCAGCACATGTGAATGGGAGAAGCCTGATTGAGCTGCCGCACCGTGGCGTGCATACAGCCTGCCACATCTGATGGCTACCTCATGAATCTGTCAAAATCCTCTGAACTTTCCCGTGGCAATACCAGAAAGGAATTTTCACTCGCAAGTCAGGCCCGAGATAGGAGCATTTATCTAGCATGCTCGTGTATGCCTCACATTTGCTTTTGAGTAACAGGCAGCTCTTATTTGAGCTAAACTGAAAACTTTTCTATCCCTTAGTACCCGACCCAGTGTGGTAGGAACAAACTATTTACCCTTTCCAACTGGCTTGTGGAAGCGTTTCAGCTCTAACTCAGTTATGTCCTGAGCTTTGCTCACATGGTTGTGTACCTTGGGCATTTTAATTCATTATGGTTTAATATTCATACACACGTAGTTCCTCTCTGGTTAGACTCTTACCAGCTGGTGGAGGTCTAATATAATTAAGCATCAGATTTAAACAAGTTAGGATCCCCCTACATCGGTTTTATTTTCGTGTGTACGGTGATATTTCACTACTCTAGAATGACTGGTCCTTATATCTAATTCTAGACTCCTACCAGATGGTGGAGGTCCCTATAATTATTTTTGTTAATTTTGGAAATCTTGAATTACTTGCACCTTTGAGCACTGTGGCAAGTTTACATTGGTAAGTCATATACCGCTTGCTTTTGATACAAAATCGAGTACGTGATCGCCATGAGGTGTTTAATTAAAAAAAAAAAAAAAAAAGAATAAAAGTGTGCTGCATGGCAAAATACTTATAAGGTCCCAAAAGCGAGACTTACTGGCTATGCCAATGCTTGTTTTTATTACAACCAAAGATGAACCGTAGTCACGACTATAAAGGAAAGCTTAGGTGCAGTATTAAAGCTCACATCCAGGACCTCGCACTGTCAGGAACAGGTCTAGGCCTCAGCGCACACCCTAGATTAGTGTGATTACAGCGCGAAAAAAAATAAGAATGCAAGTTTCACACACAGTTGGTAACCTGAAGCCTATGTGCATTCCCCAAATTAGCGTGATGCCAGGATAAAAAAAAATAAAAGAGAATACCAGTTTCACAGCGCATCAGTAGTCGGGGCAGGAGAACACGCCTCTTCACCAAACAGGACACATTTTTCACACAATAGTGGCCATTTACCAATCACAGAGATTATTCCAAAGTTTCAGATAGAGAGCCCTTACAAACTGACGTGAGAACTCAACAAGGAGAAAAAGATCTAAATGAAAAGTAAATGATTACCTGTGGCAAAGACGACTTAGCACTTCATGAAAATAGTCCAACGCACCACCGATTTTTGTGAGCAATGCAGTACTTCGACTAAATGTTGCGATTACGGCACATGTTGTGCTTTACATTGCTCCTCACCTTCTCAAATCTTAGCACTACCCCCAATTTAAAGCATCCCATGCTGCTTAAAGATAATTATGGAACTAAATAGAGAAATGATTATAGAAAATAAGGAAAAATTATTAAATTCCTCAACATGACTGGGCAGTAGGGGGAAACGAAGTGGCATGTCCAAGAGATGCATTCCATAATGGCGCCAACAACCTTTTTGTTACTGAAAATGAACCAAAACTTACTAAAATGAAAAAAGTGTGCTTGTGGTGATGCGCGGCGGGAGATCATTTGCAAAGGGTAACTAGTCCAACATTTCAACAGCTGCCTGTTGTATTGAGGTTTTAAGCAGATACTAATGGAGTGACACGGAAAGTATACATTTATGTTCAAGTAAAAATTAATACAATACTTGGCCAGCAGGGCAGAGTGCAAAGTTCAATGCTTTAAACGAAGATGTCTCTGAAGGAAGAATCGCTATTTGTGATTCCAAACATCGCAAAACTTCAGGAACGGATTTTGTCACAAAGGAGGGTATTGTAAACCTCTCAATTGAAACGAAACCCGAAATGCAGTTGTCTTTAAGATAGACGTTGTTCACACATTTCTCCTTTAGATGAATACTTTTGCAACCTTCTGTTTAAGTTACAATGTCACCTTTATTGCCTGAAAATCTGAAAAGCACTGCAAAGCACCAGCTGCAGCTCTAAATACATTTGTAAAATAAACTATTCTGGTGGAACACACTGTGAGTCATAATAAGATCTTTTGGTTCCTACAGAAGGTCCTTTTGTGGTGGAGGTTCTAAAACCATGTCTTTGTCCTACCCTAGATTTCTATGAAGTACAATTAATTTGTGCATATATTTATTGCAGGTCTATTAAGCTGCCTTTGTCACATAAGTACCTTAAACCAATCATTGCTTTTTAGCCAAATGCTACAAGAGTTGATGGGTTTATAGTTTCACATTTCTCTACACAGGTACAGGGCCGTAAATCCAAGTATGCCAAGCTGAAATAGTTAAAAAGACAATACTAGATGCGGTGTAGTGTTCAGCAAGCGAATGCCAGCTGGCAGACTGGGTAGATCCTAAACACAGAATAAACTCAAATCCTCTGAAAAGCGGCAGAAGAGCATGTGGAGTCAGAAGGCCGCAGTCTAGCTTACCTTTGCAGTTCACCTAGCTCCCCGTTGGGTGAAGAGGTAGTGCTCTGCCGCAGGAAGTTCTGCTTCAGGTTGAGATGAGTGAGATCTTGGCTGTAGAACAGGTTGGCGGGCAGGTGCTCCAGACTGCAGCAAGACAGGTCTACGGAACTAATACGTTGGGAAGCCACCTTAAAAAAAGGAAAAACATTCAATGGTAGGTCACAGCATTAGAAAAATAAACTTTGTTCCACAAAGTAATGCACAACAGTATAATGTTCAATTTTGGGGAAAAGAATCAAGTTTGCAATTACAATGTTCCTAAAACTGCACACCAGGGCCACATAAGATCTCTAGAAAATGTGGTATCAAATGTACAAGTCTGTTATTTATATAACGTAGGTCTACTTTATACCTTGTTTTTATTAGAACTCAAAAGTCATTCAAAATTGTAGATTAACATTACAGTTTAAAAAAGATATCCCACACATTAAAAATCACTATGTACACGGTCGATGAAGTTGCAACAGCAACAAGCATCAATTACTCTTTTTAGCAATCCATTATCATTGCAGAGCAGGGGTGAGGCCAACTAAATATGTAAAACTGCTCATGGTGGGGAAAGGGGAGACTGTAAAGCAAAATAACAAAAACGCATTTATTCAACATAGGAGGATACAAAATAAAAGGAACAGTTAACTCAAAAGACGTTCAGCTAATCAATAATCTGTTTCACTGTGACTATTTATCACCAAAAATTACTAGATCCATAATGCACTGGGGCTCGATTCAAATAAATCCAGCCCACAAACGAACGGCCATTTTGATTGAGACCTCGAGAAACACAGTTGCTGAGAAAGCGCTTTTGGAGAAGGTAATTCTCTACTCTAAAGGTGCCACTTTTGAGACAAAACTTGAATTTAGTTTGAATTTCCAATAAGCGTCCCTTTCACTTGACAGGACCGCGAGTGCTGGGAACACATTGAATTCAAGAATAAGGAAGCATTTACAAGGTAGGCTCTTGCTGTCACTCCATAGTGTTCACTAATGTAGATGAGGACCCACCCCCTCCCCTTTTTTCAAATTTACTTACATGCGCTTACTTTGCCCTTGCTAGGAAATAACGCGGATGGTCATATTTCACAAGCCACCTCGCCGGTTGGTGGCAGACACAAGGTCAGTGTTGGTTATGAGTTATACCGCCTATTCACTTATTCATTAGGCAACAATGTAAACTCTCAGCCTTATTCAATCAAACCCTGATTTTTCAGATAAAATCGCCTGCCTACAGAAAACGATTGATCCCTTTGGTTCCCCGCACTCTGACAACAAGTCCTACAAGCCTTCTCCACCCCATAAAAAGAGCCTGGTATGTAGAGTCTATCCATGCACAAACTAGTAGTATATGTAGCAACTTTAGAATAGAGGCTTTCATTTAATCAAAATAGTAAAACGCTTTTTTCTTTGCATCTTTCAGACACAAAGAATAAAAGCCCTGATGAGAGCCCAGGGACGTTTGTCCTGGTCTCGAAACGCGTCAGCAGCTTTGGTGGAATAGAGCATTATTAACAAACAATACTAGGATTAGCCAGTCAAGACATTATCAATTTCGAGTCATTGAGTTGACCATATTCCCCATTCTTTCGATTTGTTTCATTCATTGATTCTATATGTATATGATATTGGTGTTTTGTTATGTATTAATTTCTTTGTAGGATGTTTGATGTTTTATATATTATTTTGACATTGTTTCTATGTGTATCAAACCAATTGTACAGTGATGTAAATATTGAATGCACAGTCCGTTTCATTTCTGCCTATTAATGTTAAAAAAAGATACGTTAAAAGTCAATATAATTGGCATTGAATAAGCATGCCTGGTTGGAATGTAATAAATATTTTTCTAACCTAAAAACGTCTTTTCGTTTATGTAAGTGTGGTTTAGGCAATTTGTGTGCTTTATTCTCTTGTAAGAACAGCTTTTTTAAGAAGCCATTATGAGTTCCACTCCATGGACATGACGTCAGACTGCAGCAGTGCTTGAAATGAAAAATGAGGACGTGTAAGTACCCTATACCAGAGTACCTGCTTGTTTCTGAGAAGTTCTGACACTTTCCAATTAAAAGTATTGCACCTCTGCTGAGAAGTACAGGTACTCTCCCTCTCAAAATGAGGTGCAGGTAAATCAGTACCAGACAGTACCGGCCCATTTAAAGAACTGGACTGTACTAAACCAAGCAACCGCATGCATTCCAGTAATGTCAATTCAAACTATGCAATGATTACTGCTTATGCACAACAGAAAGCAAATAGTGGCATGTGACCAAGGAAGGCGGGGTGCAGGGAAGCTAGAGGCTTGGCTTTTAAGTTGGAACCACATGTAGGCCACACCGAGCTCAACAAATTGACGGGGGTATTCTGTGAAGTGGCTTTCAACAAATACGAGTTCTTAAGAAATATTCTCACTGAAAATGAATGAGCAAAAATGATCAACAAATAGCAGTAGGAAATGTATGAATGGGAGCAGGATGCAACATGCTGTACAGGTCGTAATGTAAGATTGAAGGCAGGTGAGACCACGAGCATGGTTGTGCAGGAGTCTGAATGGATGCCAAGAGTATGGTGACTATGGACAAGCTAGTAAACACTCCGTGGTGAAGGGTATACAGCTAAAAGTGGAATAATGGTGTTTCTAGATGGGGGCAATAGAGAGTTACAATGGTTCTAGCAAATACAATTTCCTAGCAAATGCTTCATCTTTAATGCAGGAAAGCACTTGTGTTCAATGCTCTTTCCCGCAGTGAAAAAGTAAGGAAAAGATTTTAGTACAATAATATTTTCAAGTACTTAATTATAAGATCAATCACAACGTTAAAACCTGAAAGCAATGAGCAGGGATCAAACAGTCCAAGAGATGGTGTCGGAGACAACATCATAACTTTCTGGATGAAAAGAGGACATAGGACAGGCTTTAGAAGATATGGAATGGGAGATAATCATAGAGCACCCTAGGAAAACCTTGAGAAACGCCAAATTCAAGTTTATTCAAACCATGATATTACACAGGGCTCATCTTACCCCACACAGATTAGACAAAATGTTCCCACAGACCCAACACCATTGCCCAAGATGCCCCTGCGAGGGAGCTGACCTAGCCCACATGGTGTGATCTTGCCCGCGCAGTTAGAGGCTACACGCAGGCAGTCACGCACAGGAACATACCTAATACTATGGACGAGTGTCTCCTGGGTCTCCATAAATCTTATTATAAGCACAAAGTACAATACAAATTTGTGAACCTGTCATTGCCCCTGGCAACACGGGCAATTACCATGCGTTGGAAATCCAAGAATCCCCCCCTCAGCAAATGTGTGGCACAGTGACCTGATCCGCTTGTGTAGTGCAGAAAGTGCGAACATACAGAGGAAGAAGGCCAAGGGTCTGCATAAAAATCTGATAGCATTGGAGTGGGACGTCATGTTGGAGGCCCTTAAAGAGCAAGACTTAGACTCTAATACCACCCCTCCTGGCTCGCAATAAAGAATAATGAGCAAAATTACTGTACCACCCTGAACGAAGTAATTGCAAATGTATGATTATGTACCACAAGTAAGTTAGAACTGTATGTGTAAGTTACATGTGAAAGGGCTGTTCAAAAAGTGCTGTTGGATCCTAAAACATGGTTGATATGTATATTCGGAAGCACTAAATGTAAACAGACGGACTGCAGGGAGTGGGGGTGGAGGGTTTTGTTGGGGTTTCCTGGTTTCATAGCAAATAGAAGCGCGTGGAGCTGTGCATTTATCAATGGATTTGATGATGGGAGGTATAAAAACCGAGACACGATAGTTACCATTGGGTGTGTAGATCACTTATAAAGAGCATATACTGACTGCACTGAAGTCACCTGTCTTCCTCTGTCATATTTAGCAGTAATCCATCGTGGCTTTGGGAAAATATGTATCATTTCACATAATTCATGTATTGCAACAGTTTTATTGTGGAAAAAGAAACATTGTTTAAAAAAATAACAACTTTCTGGATAAAAACGTAAAACTAAAGGGTCTGAATTGGAAGAGTATGTTTCTTTTCCGTTATATACTCACTACCAATATTATCAATAAAAACTGTTTCAATTCTTCCATATTCCTGTGGTTCTCAAAATTTCTGCCTTTGTTTATTTTTTTTATCAATATTTTTATTACCACTTTTTCCTCACCTGCTAACATATTCGATTTTTTAATTTTTTGCTACTGTAGTGGTACCTACCCCTGTCCACTTTGTCTACATCTTCTAAATATAGCAATTCCCCAATGGCCACAGGAGAAAGCCGGATCACCCCCATCACAGACCGCAACATGTTTAATAAGATTCATCAGATTTGTGCAACATTGAAAGGGCATGTTGAGTTTGTGCACGGAGTATTATATCTCACTCCATTCCATAGCGGAAGTACAGATTTACATCAGCTGTGAAGAATTCCCTTACTTTAGGTTCATAATTATAAATCATTAGATACCCTCTGGCTACAACCATGCCTATGCTAAAGAGCATATGGCCCAAGAAGACAGATGCTGCTAGGCAGCCTATGATGAAAAAAGTAGGACTACACCAAACCTAGGACAGTGGCGTAAGCCAGCACAGTAACTTTCGTGGTTCATAAAACTCGAGTTGAACCTAGAATTATTTTTACAAGAGAGCAGAGATATGTGATTCACCTGGAAAGGGACCCAAATACCCAAAGGGACGAGCAAATATGAATAGTCCCTCTCTTTGTGGGTGTACTGAATGAGCAGCAAGCAGGGTGAAAGGTATCAATGATTCAATTTAAATGTGTCTGTACTTTAGTTGCAAAAGATATGGCTGCAGAGGTAATGTACCCCTGATTTGTTTAAGCTATGTTTTTAGGCCAAGCCTGGGCAGCACATGAGCTGCTCTGCTAGGTAGGCTGTATTCAGGTAGGGACTTGAAGCTCCGCCCACTCTCCACCCATAATTTTCATTGGCTTGTGTCACTGTCCGCAGTGAACTGTGGCTGTTCGTTGGTAAATAGGCTAAGTAGTGCCTCCTTAGTACCGCCTTGTCTCATTTTGTTACCTCCCATGGCAATACCCCGTTACATGTGTTGTTACTTGGTGGGCTTTAATTACAGCATCCGAGCACTATTTTCTCAAATAGCTTTGTCATGCCTGCTGTTGCAGGCAGGACACGCTCTCTCCGAACTCTTTAAATACATTATAGAAGGGGCACTGAACGCATTTGCAATGCAATAGGTCTCACTTTTGCAAGAGTTTAAGCTATTCGCATTGTAAATGACAATGTCTTTTATTTATCAGTTTTAAAAATAACACATCAATAAAAGGCAGTTAGCGCAAACTCTCGTAAATGCGAGACCTTTTGCATTGCAAATGCTTGTTTTATTTGTTTGAGCATGACACGAAAAACCCACCAGTTTCAGCATACAAATGTAAAACAGACAATACTCAACTTCGGGTTCACTGGTATCTTTGTCTAGAAACCAGAATTTTAATTTAACCTGGCACCACTAAATTCCCTAAATCACATGTCGACCACTAAATCCACCCAATAATGTCTTTGTGGAAAGTAAAAAAAGTAAATCTGCACCCTCAAAAAAAAGAGGGCTGCATAAATGTCATGACAGTGGATAACCCAGTCTCCCACAATATCCTGATTAAGGACTCTAAATGGTTCAGAAGGTCAAAGCTCGTTGACCACTGGTGCCGGGCACGTTAATTCACAACCACCAGGCTGGCTCTCTTCACTGGCTCCCAGTCATGGATACGGAAACCTTCAGAGTCCTGTGCATTCCCTGCAGAGAAAGCTTAAGCTTTCCCTCAGTTTCACAGAGAAACTGTGCAGAAATAAATATGAACTAGAGGAGCAAGAAGGTCAATTTATTTATTTATTTATTTAAGAAGCTTATAGAGCGCAGAGCTACCCCCAGAGGGGGTGTCCCGGCGCTACAGATTACATACCAACAGAGAAAAGAAAGCTGCTTTATGAGGTAGTAAACAGCCAGGTCTTGAGTTTGCGGCGGAACACTAGCTCTGACTCAATGAACCTAAGATCCAGTGGGAGGCTGTTCCAAAGCTTGGCAGCAACAACTCCAAACGTTCTGCCCCCGCTCCTGACACGGCGAAATCTAGGTACCACCAGGAGACGTAGGCTGTTTGATCTCAACGATCTGACAGATAAAGATAGTTTGAGGCTCTTACTCAAGTAGACCGGGCCTAGTTCGATGAGAGCACGGAAGGTAAGGATCAAAGCTTTGAACTGGATGCGGCGGGAGATGGGAAGCCAGTGCAATTCTTTCCGGTAGGCTGCTACCGAGTGGTGGAAAGGGATATTTCCGATCAGTCTTGCAGCTGCGTTTTGCACAACTTGTAACCTTTCAATAAGGTAAAGGGGGGCGCCAGCATAAAGACTGTTGGCATAATCTAAATGCGACGTGATCAGGGCATGGACAATAGTCTTACGGGAGTCCAAAGGGAGATAAGGAAAAATCTTCCTGATCATGGAGATGTAACCTTATTGATCTGGGCCTTACTCAATGCACTTAATTGTATCTCGGAGTAATCCATTAGCATAAAGGTTGCAAAACTTTCACACTGTGGCAAAAAATTCCTCTTCATGTTATCAGACATCTAACCAGGTCTGCTCTAGAACTTTGTTTTCCCCAACAGACTGACACATTCGACAACTTCTTTAATTTCACAATATTTTATTGGTTTTCACAACTTCAATTTAGCACCATGGGTGTTTGCAGTGACAACATACCTTAATGGGTAAATGTGTGGTCTATCGCATAAAATCATCATTAGGTGTTTAAATGAATATTGGCAGTCAGGAGTCTGAGAACGAACGAGCTCTTTCACAGAAGAATGAATGTAACTAACGAGCATTAGCTGGTTTTGAATAATCAAAGAATGAAGAAAACCTGATCAATTCCTCTCCAGAGACACAGGATTCCATTGGAGTCTTGACTTGCACTGTATTTCTCACTCTTCACTGCCTGATCGTGACCAATTTCAAAGCTCATCATCCGTAACGCATTGCAGAGTTCAATACACACCAGCTTTTCCTAGACCCATACATTGTCATTGTGCCCCCCTCGCCGACTCCTACCGATAATCAAGGTCAGGTTTCCGAAACAGAACGTTACAGCTATATATGAAAATGTCAAATTAAGAGGTAAAAGCATCTGGAGTATGGATGCACTCCCCGCCCCACAAACACTGTAAATTCGTGAGGAGCACTAGTTTGTTCTGCAGAGCCTCTTTCACCATGACCTGTTTGCTAAGGGGGTATTTCATGGAAAAAAAAGCGGTCAGATTACTGAGGAGGAATACATAGACTGACTGTGGCATAAAGAACTCTAATCACCTGTCCCGATCATTTTAAACTAAGCTCTTTCCAAGCAAAAAATCTTCTATCAAATCAATTTTATTTTTAAAATAGTAAATATGAATATATTTCAAAATATTTAAGCACTCTAGCTGTAGGTAAAAAAATGTATCTTGGCCTTCAAGTCAATGGGAGATACAAAACTTACTTCTTGACCCAATCAACCCCCTGGCAGCTCCTAATGGACATTGTCTTATCTGTGATCAAGTATCCTTTTTGTAGTTAGAGCAAGATTAGCCAATGCTGCAACCCAACTTAAATAAAGGACCTAACTTTCATTCCTTTTAAGTCTTGCAAAATTATGCAAACTTCAGGGGAAAAAATGACTGCTGGAGCTCTTTGGCCTGCAGCAACTACTTTAGCCTTTACGAAGATATTTCTGGTCAAGGCATAACATGGCTTGATGCATGGAACAATGCATCTCAATAAGTTCTTTGGACAGCCTTTCGTTTCCCCTTATTACAGTTCCAATGCAGGCGAATAGTCATACAAAGTATTTGGATTGAAACGATCTGCACAGCTCTCGGAGCTACTTGGGCTTGCAAGTCCCCAATAATCTTTGGGAAATAATGCAAAATCATCATACAAAGTTTCAAGATCACATGTTCCAGTCTTTGATGCCATATGGGACACTCACAAGTCCCTGAATGTTCCAGTACTATGAGACTAGTGGATGTATCTAAGCTCCCCACTGTGCTAATAACACATGCTTAGCACAATGCAGCACTCTACTGAGCAACTAAAAGGATTATTTTGTACAACCCCATACAGTCTCCCGTATCCTCTCCACTAAGATGCCACAGTGATCAGGAGGTATCTGCAGAACTTTCTCTTACTCCGCTGCCCCCTATATTTCCACCCAATACTCTAAAATGTGGAGGCAGCTCAGGAACATTGGAGCAATTTATCCCACTTTGTTAAATGGAAACAGAAGTGCTAATGTACAAACAAAATCCAGGTTGCTAGATCGGTCAAGAGAGTCGTCCTATGTTCTGGGTAAAGTGGGGCGTGACATATCCAAAACTGCTTATGCCTTCCTACCCACAAGTGTGAAAAAGGCACTTTAATCTTTTGCGGCCCCAACGAAGAATCCATGATGTACTCTGGGAAATGATCCAGGTCACTGGCATATTACAAGTCAAAATATAAACCAGCACCAGCAAGTCATCTGCACCCTCATCACTATGCTATACAGGTAGAAGCCCTTGTATAGAAGAGTCTGACCTAAAGATACCATCTATCTTCCAGATGTACAGATGGCAGAGGAGCTAGAACAAAGACAGGGGATGTCCTCCCCAATTGAAAGTGCATTCATTTGTAATGATATATCACAACACAGGGTGAACGCTAGCCAAAGATAGGTCTGAATTTGAGGCCAAAGCCAGATTCACCAGAGGTGATCAATGGAAGGACATCTGGTAATGCCTGCAGAACAGCAGTAAAGGCAGAGCTAGGGGTTCTTGTTGGAGCGGGCTGAGTTAATTCAGGATCAGCTAGAGTCAAAGACCTACCAACGTAAGTTCAATAGAAGACCCCACCAGCTTAATGGGGCCAGAAGGCATGAAAGAGGGAGGCAGGGCGAATTTGAAGATTTGCAGCAAGCCCTCCTTAAACAACGCACCCTACTGAGGAGCTGATGGATGACCCCAGAACCCAGAATAGGAACTATACTCCATATTCAACATCGGATCTGAAGAGGAAGGCAAGGTCAGTATCAGATCTCTGGAACGCAGAAAACCCGACCTTTCTCTAGTGTGAGACTAGATGTCAAAGACTAATTTACCTTTCCTATGCTTCTTTTTTTACTCTTCTTTTGACTTACCTTATGAGGGTGATCTAGGTCGGGATTGACCCCGCTTCTTATGTTCGATTTCATGAAGTTTTGCTTTCAATAAATAGGGGCGTAATTCTCATAACACTTGGAGAAATGTTTGGTGTCAAGACACCACAGGCAGACAGGGTGCGGGTCTGTGATTGTATTTTCAGCACACACAATAGGATTTAAAATATGGCTTCTTCAGAAGCAAAATCATTGCAAAGTGCTAAAATCTGAACCCAAACAACTTTGGACCCACTTTGAAGTACATTTAAAAAGAGGAACTGGCGCCCGTGCACAGAGGCGTTGCCTAATTATGACTCTGTCTCATGAACGGAAGCAACACTCAGTTTGACAGAGCTACCTGCTGGCACCTGGAGCTACTTCAAGACCTTCCAGATCTCAGGTGATTCATAACATGTGGAAATCTCTGCTTGGAAGTATCTGCAAAAGAACAGCGTTTTTAAATAACAGTGCATCCTTCACCTGAAATCTCTTAAGTTGCAGTGAAATCAAACAATCAAAAGACGTGTTCTGAGCCAAGCTTACTTTGACCACTTGATACTTCATGACTAGCACCTCATGTAGAAAGTGCACACCATTCTTTCATGCGTAGCATGTCACGTGAGCACTACTCATTCTCTTTCAAGAGATCTGCAAAAGGGCTTGAAATTAGAAATGGACAGTTTTAAAATTGTACAATTCATCTAAAAAAATATCTTCAATCCTACAGTGATAGGGCTGCTCAAATGCTAAGCTTCAGTCCCTCTCACTGTTGCAAATCAGAACGGTCTCGCAAGCCATGCAGCCTTTTAATTCTCGAGCCAGCTCTTCCATGACCCTGGGTGTGCCGGCTTTCCCCAGGGAGGATAGGGCGTGGATCTCCACAGGGAGACAAGTAATCAGCAAATCTGTGCCTGCTCATCCACTCCACCCTCCTGCTGGAACAGCAAACTAGCTGTAAACAACTTCCACGTACAGTGCACCGTTAACTGGCCTACTTCACGTTCTCCGTAAACAATAGTGTCCCATGTTCCACTGTGAAAGGTAGTGTGTGGGTTTAGTTTTTCAATAGGCATAGTCTCTAAACAGATTTCCACAACTGGCGTATCTCACAGTTCTTTTGTTACACAGGATGAATGACCTGGTGATTACTGCCTAAAGTGCCACAAGACCATACCATAGCAGAATGGGTGCTACACAAACATTACGCAGCACAGATACCCAGCTCTTCCATGTTCTTAAGATGGAGTGCTATATTAGGTTGGCGCACACAACACACCATTGATTTAACAGAATTTGGGCATGAACCTGCTCCGATTCATAGCCTAGATCCTAGTGATGGTATAAGTTGCTACCAAAGCTATTCTGAGCTCTCCAAATTTGAACAAAATACATGTTTATTGCCCAACTCTTGTTACATTGCTGTCATTTATTTGCATACAGCGTGTAGGTGGCATCTCAATAACATGCAAATAGCAGGACTTTGCTGAACACAAATAAAGCAGTGTCAGAATATACAAACATTTCAGGTCACTTTTCTGCCTTAGGGTCTTCGAGATTCGAAGAGGATGCACAAAAGACAGGGTATTCATCAACTAATTCATTTTGATCCTTCAGTGCTAAGCTTTCAGAAGTGATCAGTATTACCTATTGCTTCTACCTGCGAAACTATCTTGAGTAGTCTAAAAAGCACTCAAAAGATGCTGTGCCAAATACTGTTTCCACAGCTAGGACGAAACATTAAACCCTGCTAGCGCAAACATGTTACTCTACCTTCTCTTTCCATGCAGGTGGTGTCCAGTCAGCAAATGCTGCCCAGCCTCCAGCAGCTACTTTTAGCCCAAGCTCATCAATTTTTCATTTTAATCTTTATCGTCATGGAAGAAAAATATTCCATACATTGAAATACAGCATCATGAACTTATTTTACCAACTCACATTAGCTGCTAATTGCTAGAAACTAAATTCGTAGAAACTAAATTTGTACACACTGTATTGAGGGTGAGAGATTACCATAAAGGGAACAAAGCCAGACTCAGATCGAGCCTTCTAATTTTTCGAAGAGCAGCTCTTCACTACAATGGTAACTGCAGCTCCTTTCAGCGACCCTCAGATTTGTTTTCGTTCTATGCCATTTGATATTCTTTGTACTCTGACGTGGCCAGTGTAGAATGATACAATGCCTCTTCAGTTGACGGGTCATCTGCAAGAGCTTTCTCTATAGGACACAGCGGGCATTCTTCATCAAGTACAGATGGGTTCTACTTCAAGTTCTTCACAAACCGGGTGAGCAAACAAACTGTGATAATAGCAGAATGTGACTGCTATGCTGTAAATGTGTTTAACCGAAGACTTGTCATTCCACTGAAAAGAAGCATCTCTCAGACATGCTCAAATAACACTGGTCTTGGGGGACTTCTCACACCGGAGTTAGAAAGCAACCTTGACTGCAACAGGTTTGAGCATTAGCAACGCTCATGTCAGTTCTGTGGTCTCATACAACACGAAAAGTCCATTAAGGTTTGGGTTATGCCAGCATCATATCAGAGGGAAAAAGGCACAAACTGATGAGATCTGGATGTAATCTGCATGTAACATTTTGTTATCCCAGCGAAATGAATTCTACTCATCATTCAGGTGATCGAAAAAAGATGGTGGAAGTTTCACACCTCAGAAGTACACAAGACTCCAGTGAAGAGAACTGCTTTTTGAAACAGAAGTACAAGGATCTAGAAATACTTTTTATTGGAGTGTTTTAATTCCAGGTCACTTGGTAGCTCATCAGTCCCGAAGAGATGTTGTGTTCCATCTATGGGCTTATCTCCTACCATTGGTAAACTTCAGCATCACTCTCATTTTCTTTGATGCTATTAGTCGTGTTATGCGGGTGTCATTCCCTTTCTTGTGTTCAAGTCCATGTCTCCTTACACTGCTCCCAGTTTGCGGAGCAATTTTCTTTTCTTTGTTTTGAACATTCCATAGGAGTACGTGTGCTGTCCAGCCGCCCACCTTGGACCAACACTAAAATGCATGTACATAAATTAATGCATTTCTTGAAAAGTTGCTAAAACACGAAAAGTGCTTTTATTTTTACACAATCTAATGGTATTGGAATGCTCGCTCCATCGTCCCTCTTGCCGTATCGCGAATACAACCCAATGGTATTGGAGCGCTTTAAGTGCTCACCAGTTACACTGCACAATGACATTTGTTTTTGTCGTTGATCTTGCTTCGATTAAGATTTCTTTTTTCCCCGTTGTTGCTTGACCATTCCCCTTATCAACGCCTGCTTGACTGCATGGCCTGTCTCCCACTACCAACCTCATCCACGCTTTTTTCTTTTCACAATCAGATGGTATTGAAGCACTTGTTCTGCCATCCATCTTGCCATAGTGCTAACTCCAGCCAATGGTATTGAAGCACTTTCAATGCTAAACAGTTACATTACACAATGACACATTCATTGTCATAGGCAGGGGGAAGCGCAAGTGATTTGCCCAGAATCCCAATTTATTCAGCCGACCCAGAGATTCGAACTTGGTTCCAATGTCGGTAGCTCCAGCAGTTGCACCATATCCTCACTTCACTACAAAGCTCTTCAACTGTTTCTCACTATCACGTCCGCATTTGTTTAGCAAGACCACATCAACGCTGAACCACCACTGGCAAAGTCAACAGATCTAAGCAACGCCCGAGCTACTGGCCTAGTCAATTTGCTTGTTTTTAGCCATGCTGTCAAGCAGCACATCTGCTGGTCACCATGGCTGAAAGTCACTGAAACATACTATGATGCAGCCAGCTCAGGCCACGTCAGTGTTTTTTAATGTGTTAGGAGGGGCAGGACAATAAACTCAACATGAGGGGCAAAGAAACTCTGCATCAGCTCAACATCCTGTGATTTTGGGCTTTCAGTAATTTTCAGCCATGCTGAACAGCAGATGCGCCGCTAGACAATATGGCTAAAAGACATTCACATTGACAATGCTAATATCTTGGACATAGCCAAGACCTATTGGTTTTGCCAATGCTCGTTTAATACAGTGGCGTTCTATGCATCTGAGGACTGCAGCCTGGCTCAGGTTGTGGCTCGTATTTCATCTAGCAAAACTAAAGCATCTCCTGGAGCCTCTGAACTTGGCCAGTAGAGGTAGATTACAAAACATGGATAGGAGTATGTAGGTTACGTGTGACGCTGATTGACAAGGTGTGAGACTGGGTTAGATAGAAATGTCAGAAGGCAAAAGATGGACATTAAGCAAATAAACACGAAAACAGCATCAAGTGCAATTTTCCTTGAGGCCAATTTATTTAGCCAAACTGTGTAAGCCCTATGCAACAGAACTTATCTATTGGTGCATGCTGCCCAGTGCAAGTTGGTTTAGCCTCAAATTTACAATATGAAAAAGCACTGGGGGTCAAGTCATTAGGACTTTCTACTTCCTATTATGTTGAATGATATTAAACAGCAGCAAATACCAAACGGCAAAATGCCACTGAGGTGTCTTTTGATTTGCTTGTAAGGAAGCACTTGTTTGACTGAAATTGACAAACAATAGGTTTCTGCAATTCAGATCCTTCAAAGAACAGCAAAGAAGACTACTCAAGACCAGACTGAAGGAGTATTAGCTAGAACTTCCAAAGACATAGCGGGGGAGAATTGGTGGATTGCAGACTTCATGAAGGGTAAGGTTCCAACACCTGACACTGCGTCCACCTCAAAACCAAGGTGCTAGTAAAATCTGAATGCAAGCTCAGTAAGACTGCCATCTGTAGGCTTTGTTGTACAATGTGCCAGCCAAGAGATGTCTCAATTTTAAGAAGTGCATGTGGACTACAGCAGCATCTACACAACACAAGGGCGGTATGCCAAACGGATGGGCAATCCTGTACACATAAGAGGCAGTGCCATTAAGAATCTGAATAACTGCAAATTAACCAAAAAGGGTTAGTAAGCTGAACCAACAATAATTGGCAAAGCATTGGTCTTGCCTTCGGGATCCATTGGCTTTTGCAGAGACCAGCTGCATCATTTTGTAGACAGACGCGCACACACACACCACACATGCTCGCCTACAAAACGGCACAGCCACTTATTTTCCCTTTCTAGCTTTGATCCGAGTTGGATCAGTAAAGTGAAAAAAAACTACCAAAATATATATAGATAGTGTGGGCTGGTACAAAATATTCAAAGATGACCGCCCAGGTGTACACATGTGCACGCACAGACAGCTCTCTGAATGGTTTTAAAGTGCACTTAAAGATGGGCGTGGCTTGCAGTGCCCTTGCAAGATGTGGCACATTGCAAGATCTAGCACGCGGCAGTGTCCAGGGAGCTGCCAAGCACTCACAAAATCAAATAGTTTAAAAAGGAAAAAGTTATGTTAAAACAATATAGACATTGACCCACTAGAAGCTTGCACTGAAGGAGTCTACTATTGACTTTGATGCACACAGATAAGATAATAGCTTAGGTGCGCTGACCTACTGCCCTATGCTATGGTGGGCGGAAGCAGAATGTGAACACTAAAACAGACCATCGGATGAAGAAGGCAGACTACAAGACCCATGTAGGAATTTTATTTTGGTGTATTTTTTTATTTTTGATAAAACATGTCTCTGCTAACATCAGACCTCAAAGGCAGTTTGAGACATATAAATACTACTAAGTTCGAAGTTGCAATTAAGGAGAAAATAAAAAAATCCACTTAACATCAACGGTCTGCTTTGTCTATGTGTACAAAGCAGTCGGTGGTTCATTTCACAACATTGCCAGGCTAATCTGATTTGTTAGCCTAGTGTGCACCTATGCCCTTCGGTTTACCAACTTAGTGATTTAACAAGCATTTGAAGAGACCGTTCCACTTGTTAATCAAAGACTAACATATTAACCCTAATCAATTTATTTCGGAAGCAATGCAAGGTCATGCACTGCATGGGTGTACTAAAAACAAGTGTTACATAAGCAAAGCAACATGATTTCGCAGTCTCTAGATTACATGAGAGCATGAGTTAGTGTTTTTTATTACAAGTTTTACGGCAGAGGCCCATCTGATTAACTTGTAGCCGATTGGCTAACGTTTTTGTTTCAGAAATTAGATATACAAAAAGGTAGTGTGTGAAAGGGCCTTAAATACCAACAAAGAAGCACTTCAGCAACCGAGTGTCTTGACTTTGAAACCCTGTGTGGTAAAAGCCGTCATGGAATTAGCTTCTAACCACCAAGTCTCATGATCTGGCTGCCCCAGTAATGTAAGGTGTGAATACGCCTGTGGATGGCAATCGTGCTTCTGCAATACTTCAGCCTCACCCTTCCCACCTCCCGCTGCCATTTCAGTAAGAAAAGAAATAAAAATATAAGCGTTTTGAGGAGATGGGGGAAGGAGCCTCGGTCAAGCGAGTTGTCGGACTTTTAGAGCTTTGCTAAATTCCACAGCTGGTTAAGAGGGTCTCTTTACAGGCGGCAAAGGGAACAAGCCTACAACATTCCCCGTTTTCCCCCAGTCAAAGAAAATTGCTAACTTGAGCACTACCACCTGTTCTTGAGCTGGAAAAACAGGAAACAAGCACTTGCAATGCAATAGGTCTCGCATTTTTTAAAGTTTAAGCTATTGGCATTGTAAATGACAATGCCTTCTATGTATCGGTTTTGCTAATTAACATATAAATAAAAGGCATTGTCATTTACAATGCCAACAGCTCAAACTCTTGTAAATGCGAGAACTATTCAAAGAAGGGGCTGCCAATGTCCCCGCTGCTCGGAAAGTGAAAGCGCGCATGGCGAGCTGAATGTTGAAGGAAAGCATGTCGTGTCTACAGTAGTAGACACTCATTAAAGAAAATAGTACTTACAGACTAAAAAAGCCGTACCATGTAACAACCAAAGTAAAAGGGCCAGTCCTCATGGGAGGTTACAATTGAAGACAAGGAGGGACTAACAAGCCTTTTTTTTTTTTTTTTTTTTTTTAAGAGCACTAAGTTTATTGACCGTTCATCTCCACAGCTTTCAGAGAATACCAGCAACAGTCCCTGGTGTTCAAACTCTAACATTCTGTAACGAAGGGACTGACATCATAGTAGGACATAGCATGGCAATATGTTAATTACTACAACATCTCCTTCCTTTAGTACTTACAGACTAAAAAAGCCGTACCATGTAACAACCAAAGTAAAAGGGCCAGTCCTCATGGGAGGTTACAATTGAAGACAAGGCGGTACTAAGGAGGGACTAACAAGCCTGTTAATGAATTGGAAGCCAGCATTTATGAAGGACAATGGCACAAGACAATAACAAATATGGGGGGCGATTCTATTCCATACTCCAATACAGCATGCTGCAGAGCATTTGCTGCCTAGGCTCATCCTAAAAACACTCCCTTAGAATTGGTGGGCTGAAAAAAGTCCCAAGTAGCCTTGCAAAAGTTCTGGGGAGTGCCTGGAAGACTGGGAAAAACTGCAAGCTGAATGGGGGTGGAAGACGCCAGGGCAAATGCCCCATGGGTCGAATTTGACTCCCCGCCTATAACCCTTTTCATGAAATGGACAATTGCTATGATGAGCACCGAAATGGTGATGCACAAGTCTTCTAGTAGAACCGCAATAAACTCTAGTGCTTAATTAAAACAAGAAAACAGCTTGAGCCACAACATTAACATTAAAATACCAGGCCTATCTTCGGCCAATTTTTTGCAGTAGATAAAGAGCAAAACAATGTTTTGGTCTCAGTGTGTCAGCATTTGCAAATACTTAAGCATAAACACACATAGACCTGCTTGGGCAGAACAGTAGAATGCTTTCCCAAATGTATTAAAACATAAACAAGAGGAATTGAAAGTGTGGCAGGACAGTAGATGGACTTAAACACAGTAAACCCCCAACATTGAAAAAAAATGTAAATCTAGTCATGTTAGGCGAGCATTTTCGAATTATGTTTTTTTTTTATTCGTGCCAGCACTATAACTTAAGTGCACTACTTTTCAGGTGGCTGTTCACATGTTATTTGACAGCCACTGTCAAGCATAATTCAAGACAGCCATTGGACGATGTGGGTTGACTTACTGACCCATGCTGTAGTGGTCAGAAGCCAAATGTAAATATTGATTATATGCATGTATTTAGATTATGAATTTACTGTAACACATTAAGCCAACATGAATTAAGTCTGCCCACTGGTTCAAAGCAGCTCGTCTTAACCTCCGTGCACACACACTATTGCCTTAACTGCTCAACATTTGAGCCTTAAGGATAATCATTAAAAATTCCATCTTCATCAATACCTTAATACGAAGACAATTTTTAGACTCGGGCAACATTTTTCTTGTAAACACACAATACAGATTTGAGTCGTTTTCGATAAGTTTCACATGGGTCTTTTAGAGAGTAATGCCACTGCTGGTTTTAAGTGCTATGAAACCCGGACTGATACTTTACACGCTAAAAGCCCACATAACAAAGGTAGCCTACCAGGCTTTGCCTGTGATGGAATATATTACAATCTACTACCAGATTTCACCCATCATACTCCAAATGGAGCCACAAAAATGATACCTCACAGAGCATTAAAATGACAGTACTTAATATCTAAACAATCTCCATCGTCTTTGTTTCACTGCACTACCCTGGTTTATTTTGTACTATGATTATTCCACTAGGTCATGCAATATTTGAAATCTCGATGAAGATTTTGGTGGGAACCAATATTATCACATGTCAAGTACTACAAATAAGATGATATTGCTTGGAGTGAGTCCACAGCCAGACAAACAGCTGTGCACAAGACCGAAGAAGAAGACATCGAAAAGTGCTACCAGACTATGGTGGACAATGCTAAAGTCAAAACAACTGCACATGCGAAATAAGAACAATCTTCCAAGTGGCTGGATTTTAAAACATTTTTGGGAAGAAGGTAAAATGGTCGCTTGGTGCCAATAGAAAACTACAAAAATATATTTATCATGTGCAATGCTTTAATGTTGAACAACTATTGATATACAACACTTTTTCAATACAGAAACGTTTGAAAATCTCAATGGACAACTTTAAGGTAAAATTAAACTCTGGACATCGTGAAATTACGGGAGAGCGATTAAAAGAAAATGAGACCGCTTGAAGACGTTAATGCGCACATGTTCAACACAAAACCGACAACGGTAAGTAGATGCATTTAAAGCAGCGTCTTAGATGCAGGAGAGAAGTTATGATTAGCACTATGAGGTATGCAGGTCACCATCATACGGTTCTGATCAAACAGCAGGGCCACAAGAGGCTGTCTATTGAGAAGGATTATCAAGGGGACAGGAAAGAAAACCTAGGAACTCTACTTGATAGGGAAAAGACATTTGAATTAAATAATCAGAAAATACTGCTTTGTTGGCTAGTAGTGCTGAGGAAATATAAATTTTTATGGTCAAGTAATGTTCCCTAACGTGTACCCCACCGTCTCCATGTACCAGCTTAAAGTGCATGTAACTTCCCTCCTGTGCCAGTTATGAAGACGCAAATACATTTGCGTCCAACGTTAACATGTCCTCTTTCAGACCCACCCTGAATGGGTTGAATATTCCGTTTCTAAGTATGCCATGCCAACGTCTTTTTGTGGTGCACTTTACACGTTTTTCAGCTCTGGCAAAGTAGGCCCTGAATTCTGCCATCGAGCCTTTTCCTGCCTTCTGACTCTGGAAGCCTCAGCCCAGGCTGTCTCTGTACCCGTGACCTCTGCCTTACTCCCTGTGCGGCTAACGGCGCTTAGCTCAGCCTGCTGCCTGCCAAGACTGTATTCAACCTTCAAATTATCTGTTCCGCTCCTCGAAAATGCATTCCTACCTACTAGTTTAAGTAAACATTCCCCCAGCTGCAGAGCAAAGGGCCCGGCCTCACTGTCTCCGTGCAAGTAATTCATAGCCTCTGTTACCATGGTAGGCCCATGCCCCTCGCATTTTCATGCAGACACTTAGGCGCTTATACACGCACTCGCAGTCAGTATAGAATAGCTTATGCCCCAGAGACCTTTTCCTTCTAGATAATATGGTTCCCAAACATCAGATATCAGATATGATAGAGGTACGAGTTGATCTGACATGCCAGACTTCTGTCTCTTTCCGCCAGTGTAAATGTCAAGTCCCCTGCACCCTCCGGTTTCACGTCAATCACACGTCATGCAGCTGCGCGCGCATCCAGGCCTTAGATTTCTGCTGACATTACAAGATTTTGCTTTGTTGCCACCCACTTGTGACACCTACCTATGACGTTTCTAGCAAACACCTCTATGTTCACGCCCAGTTCACGCCTTCTGATTACGTATTACTAACACGTGGATGCTGTTATCTTGTTTCTCTCAGCTGTTACGCCTACTGTATTGGTTTCTATAATGTGACTTAAGTATATAAGCTATGTATTGTCAATAAAATATTGCTCTATCCCTTCCTACACCCCAGTGGTGGTAGGAACATGATATCCGGTCTGACCATTCCTTTTTAAGGAATAAAACCCCTAAGAACTCTAACACCACGGACTCTGCCTCTTTCTTTCCGATTGAGTTATTATTGACTAAGTACTTACCTGCATAGAAATTAGGACGGTAAATCAAATATTTACCACATTATTCTGGCGCCCGAACAGGGACCCCTCCCCCACCCCACGCGCCGGTTGGTGCGTTGCAAGCTCTGTCCCCTGCCATCAGTTAGACGGAACTACGCGTACTGGCAGGATTTCCTGTATCTCCCTCTGGCCCACGGAGGTGACGAAGACTGCGATCAGCACCCAGACGAGGCGGTGAGGAGTGCGGAGGATCCCGACCAGAGCCTAGCCGAAAGAAGCAAGGTCCGAGGTGTCAAGAGGCCCACCAGTTTCCGAAGTATCCACGTGTCGAGTCGAGTCCAGTTCGGTCCAAGTCCAGTCGAGTTTTCCGAGGCCTTCTGATTCCGTGCTTCCCGGTGAGTACCATTGCTGGGACGTATCTAGACGGGTGCATTATTATGTATCCGGTAAAGACGGGTTTGGGTACACAAATTCGGTCTGCACTGTTTTAGACAGTGTATCTGTACTGTTTAGCAGTATATCCGTTATTCCAGTTCTTGCGCTGTTTTTAGCAGTGTATCTGTGCTGTTTAGCAGTACATCCAGTATAGGGGGGTAGTCATATATGTCTCAAATGTCTTTCATGTGATTAATGTCGTGGTATGAGTGACTGTTTTTAATGTGCATTATTGTGTTCTTGTGTAACTAGCTGTGTTCAGAGTTAAGTAGCAAGATGCCGTTTTTCAATAAGTTAAAGCAGATAGGAACTAGGAAAGGGATACTAGAGGAAGAAATTCCTATCCCCCCTAGGGACACTCCTGGAAATTTCATGTATCATAAGCATGGCTTAGATGCCATATTGTATCTAGATTTATGGGCCGATTATACTAAGCATCTAGACGAGAGACACAGATGGCCTGTTACCGGAACATGGGATGCTGAGTGCATCATGAAGGTAGAAGAAGCACTATGGAAAAAGAAAGCCAGACAATCTCAGAAAGACGCCATAGAATTTTGGCGTAAAGAATCACATAAACGTACTGAAAAAGCACTCCGTAGAGAAGACAGACATAGAGAAGAGTCAGATAAAGCCCGAGAAAACGAATTAGTTACTGAAGGGATCCGAGTAAAAGCAGAACAAGTAGACCGCGCACGAAACAATCTCGTAAATGGCATGTATCTTGTGGCAGAGGGTTCGCCTGAAGCCACTTCAGAAATACCGAAAGATCTGCCGCCACCATTGGTTCCAACTAAAGTAAATCACAGGACTACTAAGGACATATTTCTGAATTCCTATCTAAACGATGTAGCACCCGCTTACACCAATCCACGTGCCCACGTCCCGCCTACTGACGGTGACGGAGATGGCAATCCGCCTCCAGACCATATCCCGCCATTACCGCAACAAGGTTTCCCCGTCCGACAACCTGTCGTTCCTCCACCTCCACCACTTCCCGCACCTAAAATTAATATACCAAATCCGTTTCTACCTGATCCTACTAAAAGACAAGTTCAAGTACACATACAGACTCCACAGAAGGAAAATGCCCAAGCCTCCGCCTCAGGAGGTGCAACCGGGGGTTACCAGACCCCGCCAGCAACACACAGATTACACCTTAGGGACATGCAGAACCACCTTACGCTCCAATCACCCCGTCTCGACAGACTCAAAGCACCGCTTTCAGTTTGCAGATATGATCCAGTACCCGGCAAAGACGATAGAATGTTGATAGCATCACTACGCTTGCGACAAGCTACAGATTATCTAATGTTATTCTCAGGGATGACCGATCACCTAGATAAAATATATCATTTTGTCCAGACTGGGGAAAATCCTGAAAGTATTAAGGAGGCCCTGGCACATCAGAAAGTTGACACTCAAGCATATATATTACGTTTTTTCATAAATTGCTTAATAAGAGAACGAGATAGACCTGAGACAGAACAGGATGAAATGGAAGCACTAAACAAGTGGGGCCAAAATATATCCGAGGGAAAGCATGATAGACAGAATTGTATATCAAGCATGTACAAGAAAATAAGAAAAGCAGTAATAGACATACACGAAAAAGAAAAAGAGAATGACTGACTCCTCAGAGGAGGAGGAAGGACCTGAAGAACCAGAAAAGACTACAGATACGATAGCGTATGTAGGTAAGGGAACTTACCTTAGGAAAGGCATTCGTCCAGAAAGCAAGAGAGTTTTTCTCTCTGGCATAACAAAACCGAATTCTCCTGAACATCAGTTTCAAGACACTGATAAAATGCTTCGAGAACGAATGGGGTACCATGTACTCAATTCTATGGATGAACAAGAACTAGCACGATCAGCAGTACTATGGGCTGACAATCCTAACATATACAATGATGAAACAGTAGCGCAGACATTCCTGAACCTATCCCCAGACGAGCAGAAATTAGCAGGTACCTATATGATTCAGCACCTCCTCAGGTTATACAGAAATCAACATTCTGATCCAGGTCCCTTACACGATACATTAGAAGCACTACTCATGGATAGATGGAGAGGCCTAAGTACCAAGTTAATACAAATAATTCTAGAACAACGGCACAGATATAACACTTTCTTAAGCTCCGAATATGTTCCCGCTCCGCCCCCAGAAAGAAAAATGTATCATATGGAGCGTCTTGAAAGACAGAACCCTTTACGAGAAGTACATCCAGTTATGGGTACCGATAATACCTTGAAACGTGTGTATGTACACACACCTCTGACCAAGTTAGAACTATTGGAAATGAAGAAACTAGTACCCTGTCATGATAAAGACCCTGCAGGTTTTCACAGAGAACTTAAAGACATGTTACTGATGGGAGATTACACATATGCAGATATCATGAAAATGTTAAAGGTACTGCTGCCCACAGGCATCTACGAGAAACTCAAGGAAAGAGAATGGGAGGTGGGAGACAAAAAGATTATATGGACAGAAATAGAAGACGAGGAGAAACTTCGTACCCCAGGACTAGGCCTTGGGGAGAAAACTAAAGCATTACCAGGTTTGATAGTACAGGTTCTGCCAAGATTACTGACAACTAGAAAGGAAGACTGGGACGCAATTTCGGCCTGTAAACAGAAACACGATGAAGATACTAGTGACTTCTATTCAAGATTCGAGAAATGTTTCATTATTAATAGTGGCCTTAAACCAAGTAGCGAGTCGTACCCGCATCTTTTTGTATCAAAGTTAGTCGAGAATTCCCTGACAGCAGTTAAAACACGTGTATATAAGGTTGAGAGTACATGGCAAGCAAATACGCCATCCCAGATGTTACAGATGTTACAATACCATCAGAACAGAATTAGAGAAGAACAGGATCATGAACAGAAACGCATGAAAGACACGAAAATGAAAATGTTAGTGGCCCAGTCGGTTCCAGCCGACGGCCAGAGAAAGGGTACGACCCAGACAGGTAACGCCGCAGCTCCCGTTAAAGGGACATGCAACTATTGCAAGCAGCCAGGTCACTACGTACATGAATGCCCAGTCCTGAAACATAATATATCAACAGGTAAAACTAAAGAAAGACCGCGTCCGCCTAGACAAGACCAGGTCCAGCAACAGACTTCACAGAATATACAGCCCATGCAGAATACACAGCCTATGCATGTTTCACCACATACAGCACAGACAGTAGCGGTACCACAGTCACAGCCACAGCCCATTGCCGCGACTCAGCAAGTTTCACAACAGATGTACCAGTATGCTCAATCTGATTACCCCGATTATCCACGATACACATGAAACAGCCTAGAGAGGGAGGGTGGCTTGCCTCTTATTGAGATTCCTGTAGATCAAGAGGGTCCTTATGTACACAGTCAAGTATTGGGAAAAGACAGAAAGTTTTTAATTGACACAGGGGCAAGTCGCACAACAATCAGCCATGATGAAGTCCCAGGGGCACCCCTCTCAGGCTCACAGAATGTTTCCCTTGGTTTTTCAGGACAACCTATTGTAAATGAGGTATCGAAACCCGTCCCCCTGGCTGTGGGTCCATTATCACGTGTTACAGACCTGTTACTTACGAAATCATGTCCAGAAAATCTGTTAGGAATAAAGACATTGAAGGCTCTAGGAGCAGTGATATGTTGTTCTCCGGAAGGAGTTAGACTTTTCTTGCGAGATTTTAAGGGTCACTATGTATTACGAGAGTTTGATGTCAGATTGAAAAATGTACCGGATCACTTGTGGGCACAAGGCCCAACCGATGTAGGCTGCATGCACATTACACCATACCGTGTTACACTGAAGCCAGGTGTTGTTTTACCCCGAATCAGACAATACAAGTTACCACCCGATGCTGTAGTGGCTTTACTGGAAATCATTGAAGAGCTCATTGCCCAAGGAGTGGTCGTAGAGACCGACTCCAATATCTGTAATTCCCCTATCATTCCGATTCTTAAACGTACTGATCCCAATGCACCGCCAGTATATCGGCTGGTGATTGATTTACGAGAACTGAATAAATGCATCGTTCCACAGTACCCTGTGGTTCCCGACATCTCTTCCCTATTGACTGCTATTGATTCAGAAGCAATGTTCTTTACTGTAATTGATCTCAAGAACGCCTTCTTTAGTGTACCTATTGATCCAGAGAGCCAATATCTCTTCGGATTCAGTTTAAATGGACGAAGTTTCAAATTCTCACGCGCACCTCAAGGATTCACAGAAAGCCCCAGCATCTATAGTCAAGCACTGAAGAGACAACTTGATTGTATTCAAATGCCAGTTAACACCGCTTTACTGCAATACGTCGATGATCTGTTGATCACCGCACGAAGTGAACCCGAATGTGAACAAGCATCACTGACAGTTTTACATTTTCTGGCCGACAAGGGACACAAGGTGTCCCCTTCGAAGCTACAATTCTGTGTTCAGCAAGTTGTGTACTTGGGTCACTTGCTGTCCAAAGTGGGGAGACAGCTCACTCCTGACCGTATCCAGTTAATTGTAAATATGCCACAACCCCAGACGCAAAAGGAAGTGCGGGCTTTTATAGGCCTCAGCTCGTACTGCAGACAATGGATTCCTCAGTATGCATTTCTAGCCAAACCACTCATTCAGTTGACAACACAGGAGGCAGCGACTTCGACTGTCCTTCCTTGGACTCAGGAACATACACAGGCCTTTGAGGAATTAAAGAAAGCTTTATGCCAAGCACCAGTTTTAGCGACACCATGCTACAGCAAACCTTTTACACTTTTTGTTACAGAACGTGATGGTACAGCGTTGTCTGTCCTCACTCAAGACCAAGCAGGTTCACATAAGCCTTGTGCTTATTTTTCAAGTACATTGGATTCAGTAGCCCAGGCACTCCCTGCGTGCTTGAAGTCAGTAGCAGCAACAGCACTAGCAATCAGACAGAGCGACTCAATTGTTTTAGGACATCCATTAACAGTTCAAGTTCCACATTCTGTAGAGGTTCTTTTAAACAGAACTCAGACTCAACACTTGACTATAGCACGGTTGACAGGTTATGAATTGACGCTATTCCAGCCACACATAGAAATCAGACGCTGCAGCATTCTAAACCCCGCAACATTGTTACCTTCGATTATGACAGATCCAGCCCCGCATGATTGTATAGAGATCATTAATGCAGTAACAAAGCCCCGACGAGACTTAACAGATGTTCCATTGACAAATCCAGACCGGACACTTTACGTGGATGGTTCATGTATGAGAACAAGTACAGGAGAATTAGTGGCCGCGTATGCAGGGACCACTGAAACTGAAGTAAAAGAAACATATCGTATTGATACACTGTCCGCTCAAGCGGCAGAGCTCATTGCTCTGACCCGAGCCTGTATACTAGCCAAGAACAGAAATGTTAACATATACACTGATTCCCGTTATGCTTTCGGAGTCGTACACGACTTCGGAGTGTTATGGCAAGAACGAGGTTTTTTGACCTCTCACGGTGCCAAGATCCAACACGGTCCCCTCATTCAAGCACTGTTAGAAGCAATACATCTGCCTTCAGGCATATCCATCATGAAGTGTAAAGCACATACTAAAGTTACAGACTCTGTTTCCCAGGGTAACGACCTGGCAGACCAGACAGCAAAACATACAGCATTGACTCACATCCAGACAACTGACGTGACAAAGACAATAGTACCGACACATTGTATGACAGTCAGGGATCCCACACTAGATGTAATCGATATTCAGACACATGCTACGGCAGACGAAATAAAGAAATGGACTGAACTAGGAGGGATTCAGACAGATCAAGGTTGGATGACGAAGGGAAAATCTACATGGTTTCTCACCGACTCTATGGTTCAAGTCATAATAAATACAGCACATAGTCCAGCACATCTAGGAGAAAAAGCGATGTTAGACAGTTTACAGAATCTCTGGTACAACAAACACTTACGAGCAGCAGCAAAACAGAAAGTGCGTACTTGCATGATCTGTTGTCAGTTCAATCCAGGTAAAAGCGTCCCTGTAGAGCAAGGTGGATTTCATCCTCCCGATCACCCTTTTGAAGTCCTCCAGATGGATTATATCCAGATGGACCGTTGTCGAGGATTCAAATATGTCCTCGTAATTGTTTGTGCACTTTCCCGTTGGACCGAAGCATATCCAGTCCCAGATTACACTGCTCCGACCACTGCCAGGCAGCTGGTTCGAGAATTCTTCCCACGATACGGCTTGCCTCGTGTCGTGTACTCAGACAACGGACAGCCATTCTCATCCGAGCTCATGAAACAGGTTTCCCTGCTGCTAGGATATCAGTGGAAATTCCATTGTGTCCGACATCCCGAAGCCGCTGGCCTTGTAGAAAGGCATAACCAGACACTAAAAACCCGCCTTGCTAAAATCTGTAAAGAGAAAGGGGTCGACTGGATAGTCGCCCTGCCAGTTGCATTGTTCTATATGAGAATGGTCGCCCATTCGAGATCAGGACTATCCCCGTACGAAGTGGTCTTTGGCAGACCACCGAATATGTGGGGGACGCCCATGCCTAAGAAAATTACCGATGTTGATTGTAATATGCTGACAGATTACCTTGCCTCCTTGATGTCTGCACTCCAATCATGTCGTTCACAGGTTGCCGCAGCCTTTCCCGACAACACTGATGTAAAGCCGCACGATGTCCGTCCTGGCGATACGGTGCTAATTAGGAACTTCGACAGGAAAAGTCCGCTGGAGCCCCGCTGGAAAGAGCCGAAGACCGTCCTTCTTACCACGAGGACCGCTATCAAGGTGGAAGGCCGAAAGGGGTGGATCCACACGAGTCATATTAAAAAATGTAATGAACTGTTGCCAGAAACTGACTCGTCCACCCCCTCCAAGGACTGCCTCGATACTAAAGACTTTAAAGTTACCAAACAAGAGAAAACTCCCCAAGAGGAGTACCGAATGAAACTTCGATCTAGCAAGTCAGACAGTTTAATTGTTTAAGTCCTCCCCTAGGTGAATCGGTTAAATAGTTTCTGACATGTATCCCCTAGATCGAGATAGAGAGAGAGAGAGACAACTCAAGAAACGTACATATTGTAAATCACTCCGCAGTCACTGTATAGTGACATTATTGATTATGTTTTTTCTAAGTTTTCTGATTATTGTTGCAAGTATATTGCTTCCCATATATTACCCTATCTTCAAGCGTGAACAATCTGCTTACAATGTCACTGCCGAACATTCTTTTAGTGAATTACCTCCCCACGAACTATCTTACAGACTCGCACTGCGCAACAACACATTCATTAGTATGTTACATCACTCCCATCAGACTAACAATGCTACAAACTGTTGGATATGTGGCCGACTCCCTCCCTACCAGAAATACAAGGGAGTTCTGCCCCTCTTTCCGTACCCGTTCACTCACAATGGCTCCTGTGGTGCATGGTTTAGAATAATTAATTCCTTAGATCCTGATGTTGCTGTTTTTAAAGGGAGCTGGGTTTGGGGAAACTTGAACTTAGTTCTGCTTAATGCCTGTTACCCTGACAAAAAGGGACTTCCCATTAGAATAGGAACTGATCTAGAAAATGAAGTATATGGATTAGGTAATTATACAATTAACCTTATGATTCTTACTGTCGAATCCGAAGCTGCACCAGTTCTCCCTGCTATGTCAGTATTACCAGTTACTGGTGAATTATGTGTCAGTAAGAAGGGTTCAGTACACTTAGGTCATAGCAAATGTACTACTGTGGTTGAATTCAGTGATCAAGGCAAGTCTTCCTTTAGAGCTACCCGTCATTCCTACTTTGTTTGTGGCCATACCGCATACATACGCTTACCTCCAGATTGGGATGGTACCTGTTACATTGCATTCCTTCTGCCACCCGTTTTTCTAGCTCCTCCTGATTATCACAGAAATACAAATCTAGTAAAGAATAGACTCCGAAGAGATCTCCCGATTGTCGACTATACTGAAACGGCATGGGAGCAATACACAGATTTCAATAAAGGATTCTTCTTCTTCACAGGCCCCGTCCAAAATAGTAAACTAATCCGCAGATTAACTAGAACACTTGAAGCAGTAGTGAATGAAACTGCCTCCGCTCTAGGCAACTTAACAGAGGAGCAGTCCACCATGCGGGTTGTTGTTCTTCAGAATCGTCTTGTTATTGACGTCATCTTGGCAGATAGAGGCGGAGCTTGTAAGGTCATCGGGTCAAGTTGCTGTGTTTTCATTCCAGAAAACGCGCCAACGGTATACCAAGCTATTACACGTCTTCACAAAATTGCAAACCTGATACATCAGAATCCAGGCACCTGGACTTGGTCCGGTTGGTTCTGGACAACGTTGACCGCTTGGGGATGGAAGATCCTATCCTTCCTAGGCATAGCCCTTGTTATAGTATTCAGTTGCTGCCTGTGCCTACAGTGTGGGCCAGCGATATGTGGACTGTGTGCCACATTGTGTATTGAACATTCCAGTTTTCTCTCAAAACGTGAGAGGAAGAAAGAAGAGCAAATGATGTTACAAGAACAGACTGATCGATTCATGAGGATCGATATATCATGAAGGGTCCGTAGGGAACAAGGAGGGAATGAGGAAATATAAATTTTTATGGTCAAGTAATGTTCCCTAACGTGTACCCCACCGTCTCCATGTACCAGCTTAGAGTGCATGTAACTTCCCTCCTGTGCCAGTTATGAAGACGCAAATACATTTGCGTCCAACGTTAACATGTCCTCTTTCAGACCCACCCTGAATGGGTTGAATATTCCGTTTCTAAGTATGCCATGCCAACGTCTTTTTGTGGTGCACTTTACACGTTTTTCAGCTCTGGCAAAGTAGGCCCTGAATTCTGCCATCGAGCCTTTTCCTGCCTTCTGACTCTGGAAGCATCAGCCCAGGCTGTCTCTGTACCCGTGACCTCTGCCTTACTCCCTGTGCGGCTAACGGCGCTTAGCTCAGCCTGCTGCCTGCCAAGACTGTATTCAACCTTCAAATTATCTGTTCCGCTCCTCGAAAATGCATTCCTACCTACTAGTTTAAGTAAACATTCCCCCAGCTGCAGAGCAAAGGGCCCGGCCTCACTGTCTCCGTGCAAGTAATTCATAGCCTCTGTTACCATGGTAGGCCCATGCCCCTCGCATTTTCATGCAGACACTTAGGCGCTTATACACGCACTCGCAGTCAGTATAGAATAGCTTATGCCCCAGAGACCTTTTCCTTCTAGATAATATGGTTCCCAAACATCAGATATCAGATATGATAGAGGTACGAGTTGATCTGACATGCCAGACTTCTGTCTCTTTCCGCCAGTGTAAATGTCAAGTCCCCTGCACCCTCCGGTTTCACGTCAATCACACGTCATGCAGCTGCGCGCGCATCCAGGCCTTAGATTTCTGCTGACATTACAAGATTTTGCTTTGTTGCCACCCACTTGTGACACCTACCTATGACGTTTCTAGCACACACCTCTATGTTCACGCCCAGTTCACGCCTTCTGATTACGTATTACTAACACGTGGATGCTGTTATCTTGTTTCTCTCAGCTGTTACGCCTACTGTATTGGTTTCTATAATGTGACTTAAGTATATAAGCTATGTATTGTCAATAAAATATTGCTCTATCCCTTCCTACACCCCAGTGGTGGTAGGAACATGATATCCGGTCTGACCATTCCTTTTTAAGGAATAAAACCCCTAAGAACTCTAACACCACGGACTCTGCCTCTTTCTTTCCGATTGAGTTATTATTGACTAAGTACTTACCTGCATAGAAATTAGGACGGTAAATCAAATATAGAGTTACGGTCTGCTTTAATTAGGCCTATGCAGGCTTTGAAAAGAGTCCAAAGACTGACCGTAAAATGTAGTTGACAGTTCAAGGACACCGAGGAAGTGGGGGACATAGTCATCCGAGATTATCTGCCTGGCCAGAGGCCCGACTGGTCGGTCTGTGGAAGGCTGTGGGCTGATTAATGTAATAAAAATGCAATATTTCGATGACTGCCTTTAAAAACATGCTTAATTAAACAGGCCACTGTATTATGCTAGGAGAGCGTACAACTAAGTTTACATGCAATTAAGAGGGAAATAAGCTAAAGAATAACTTTAGAAAACAGACAAGGTATGTCACAACCAGAACCTTTAATTGCCAGCACACGCACGCACCCACTATTTCTGTAGCGTTATTTAGGTCAAGACTATCTCCCACACTATTTGCACTTCCTGAGACAGCGCCTTGCATAAAATGGTGCAAACTTTCTAAACATCGGTATACAAACCTGTATGTAGCCAGTTAGGCCCCCTTCAAGAGGTTTCACGTGTTTTGGAAAGGTATTGCAATCCCCATTTGTTTATTCATCCATTCACTTTTTTGCTACTGTAAAAAAGGTTGGCAACCGTGCAAACTTTACAATATCTGAACCTCGATACTGGATGCTAAGACGAGCCAGAAAAGGTGGTTTCACGAACTCTCACTCTAAAACTTTGCACTGCTGGAGGACTGAGATGCAATGGAGGGCTGGCTACGTGGCTCCAGCGGTTTATTTTGACTTCCAGGGCACACGTCTTGTAAAAGAAAGAGGTGGGACTAACCAATTTGGTCAGCATGCAAGTGACATGGTGCTTGCCATCACAGCGCATGACGTCACAAAATGTGACATCGCATGTGGATGCACTGTTTATCAGCTATATCATAAGTACATTTAAGAGCGTTGTGCGATTTAACAAATGAGATTTTGCGCCGGAGTTAGGCTAAAAAAAAGTGTTGCGCCAAAAAAGTACTGCAACCCTGACACAAATATGGGACTCAACTAATACTTTTTATTTTATTTAAACCCTGCCACAAAAATGGATTAGTAATAATGGCAAGATAAGTTTGGACCGTAATGCTTTTGCTGGAGAGATCTGTAGTTTGTGCTGTGCTAGAAATTAATCAAAGTATATAGCAGGTTGATGTGTCTCCTGCAAAGCACATCATGTAACATTCAGATGACAGATTTTTATTTTATGAATATGGGTAAGTTGGTTACTGCTTTCAACACAAAGATCCCTTTGTTACATGCAGGTCAAAAAATGTAATCCTTCTAATATAACAGTGGTCTACGAAGGACACGTACCTTCTACACCTGGTAACCCTCACTGTGTTATGTAACACATACTGCACGTTTATTTACATAGTTATATGATTTATTGTCAATGTATAATGTGTATATTGCGTAAAGCGCTCTGGCATCCTGCATTGGGATGAGTAATATTAAAAGAGAAATAAAATAGTGCTATTTACATTGTTTTTGTGTACATTCCAGTACAGATCAACACATTTGACATTCTTACAGCGCATGCAGTCCAGGGACTGAACCAAGTCTAAAGCATACCTCTGCTGGAAGCGGTAAGCTGTGTGCTTTTGTTTCTTCTTTGTTGCATGTGCATTTTAGAGTGAGGTTCCAGGCCGCGTCCAGTCAGGATACTGCTCAAAAGGAGGCCTGAAGGCCCCTTAACCTCGGCCTTTCTTTGGCCCAGCTGGAGGTGGAAAGAAAAAAAAAAGTCCCCCTCCCAGCCTGCTGTTGCTGCGGGGAGTGGAAAGCAGACAAAGTGCAGACACTGCTGAACGTGTGCGGTGTCTGGAAATTACAACAGGACAAGTTCAACATATTTCTGTGGGGCTCACCTGTTTAGCAGGATGGACGGTGTACACCCTGTAAAAATACGGGCAGACGCATTGTGCCCGCGTGTACCCTCGACTTGTGCTTGGTCGACTTCATCCACACAAGATGAAGCTCCAGCTCTGAAGCTTACTAGATTTTACTTTGAAAGATTTTAGGAAGTTGTACAGTGTGATATTTAAACGTTCTTGCTATACCAAGCTCTAATTCATGCAAATGTACCTAATGTCTACTGCTGCTACAAAGAAGAAATATATCTACATTGGAATTAAGGTCTACCCCCCCGCACGTGTTCTCCTCGCACCTAGCCAGCCCAAAAAAAAAAAAAACGAATAGCAGGTCATCTCCATAATTCCTTAAAGAAACATCGAAATACTGAATTAAGAGTGAAACGGGTACCTGTGTTAATGTGTTTAAAGTTCAGTGGGCAAGCAAGCCTGTGCAGAGGAAGCATGCCGATGAATATCACCCACCCTGCACTATACCTTCTGAGCACGTATGATTCACAAGTGCAAAGCGTTGAAAGCGACCAGCAGTGCTTTACTTTTAATGGTAAAAGGAAATCGGTTTGCCATACAAGCAGTAGCAGAGCATTACCACGTATTAGCCATCTCAACAAAGGAGTCCGTGCTTGAAATGGAATGGAATAAAATACCCCCTTTTGGCATGCACTCGTCCGGGGTACATATGACACCTTCCAGTATCTCTTGATCACAGGTGGTCAGAAGTAGTACACACATTCCCCCATGTGAAGATTACAATAGTTTCTTAGGTTTTACTGCTTCTCTAGCCGCTCCAAAAGCTGTTCCTGAAGGAAAGTAAATGCTATGGGCTTAGCAGATCACCAACCGTGCTCCACTTTGACCACACTGTATGCTGTGATAGAAACTGGTGTAGAGTAGTTAACTGTAAACCAAAATTTAAAAATAATCATCTTTATGAAGGCATGGATTTATGATAACCTCAAAACACACAGGTTCCAAGACCAGAACTACTGATCTGCTGTTCATCATCCACTTACCCTTGTGAGCGGCAATCAAAGTTCAATATCCTCCAACAGTATTTTCTTGGTACATCAGCACCTCACTATACAGCACTAGTGAAACCATAACCAAGCTTCAACAAATAAATGCTTGGGGGCACCAAATGGAGGTACGTCAATGCCCACCAACAACAAAACACAATAATAGTAGTAGGACAAATGTTTTTAGGAGAAGATTCCGGACCCAATCACTAGGCAACTACCCTTGTCCTCTCCGCCCTTAACAGGCTCAAACAGGCAACTACCCTTGTCCTCTCCGCCCTTAGCCTCGACGCAAGGGCTGAGACGCCCTAACCCTGGCCGTTTATAGCCCTAGTAATCAGGTGACCCTTTCAGCCACTGGGAACCCTAGCCCTAACACTATCCAATCACAACATTAGCCCTAAAATCTAAAACCAATAGGAGACCAGGACCTTACAGCCAATTTAAGCCCTATTCGAAGCACCCAATCAGTTCAAAACCCTGATCTCTACATCCAATAAAGGCCTTAGCCCTACCAGTAGTCCCAACCAAAGTACAAGCAGCCAATGGTACAGGTAGCCCTAGTCCCAGAGCTCCCTTGTATTTGAGGAAGACGAGTAATCGGATCAATCACTTGACCTATGACTCACTTCACCAAATCTCATTTTAAAAAGTTTATTGGAAGCGCTGCGAGGGCATTTGTCCTATGCATCCGCTGCAGTACTCCCGCCCCCCCCCCCCCCGACCTCAGCAGGCATTGAGTCACTGTTGCAGCGCCGGACTCTTGCTTCAGTTGATATCACCAGTAATGGAAGCTTTTTGGTGCCAGACTCTAGGCAGATGGATAGAAACACATTAGCATTCATTCATCTGGACAGACATTAAAGACCCCCAAGCCACTGGGGCTGGATTAAGATGTACGAGCCAAGCCTTGCAGTGAGCTCTGGATAAAAACACGAGGAGCCTCGCTTGGTCACCAGAGAGATGGTCAAAAGTCTTCAGATTGGGTCTATAAATTCATGCTAGCGATGAGCTCTGCCCCCCACCCTCCACGTGGGTCAGTTTGCGCAGGTTGTGGGCTATGTGCACTGTTTGGGCGGCCAAGAACAATGACAGGCGTTATTCGCTCTGAAGAAATGCTGGAAGAAGCTTTTTGGTTACTTGCACATTTCACACTCTGTATACTTAATGACCGAGACCAGACCCTTTCCTGCCAAGAATAGTCATAATGAACACTTCCACACTATATGAACGGATGTCCCAACCCTCAGTATTGATCCAGGACGACACGGGGAATGACAGTCACGTACGAGGACGCGCAGATATTTAAACTGAATCACACATGGCAGGGCAATAATCACTGCATGCATCCAAGTGAACGCGGACACCGTCTGCTGTCTGAGGGAGTCTTTCTGGGGTATTTTAAACACTGAGCGGGTCTGCGTTTTACACCGAGGAAGAAGAATTTCTGGGAACAGCTGCGACCCTGATGTACTATCGCTCAGAGTAATTATAATTAGCTCTTCATTCCAGCAGAGACACTTAAAAAGTAAAACAGCAAGTTGATTTAATGGAGGAGCTCGTAGCCCGAAGCCTTCTAAACCCCGAAAATTGTGTAAATACGTGAGTAGCAATAACATTTTCTTTAACTGCATTTGAAAGCATTTTCAATAAATAGGAAACTTCAGCAGCCGAACACTTTACATGCCATCTAAGGTAATACCTTTAAGTAAACATAGCTTGAATTCCTAGACTGTAAAAAGCGTAATGTAGCTAGAGATACTGGAGGTGGATAACTGCAGGCATCCACTATTTATTTTTGCATGGTGCTTTCAAAAGTGAAAGCGCGATGCAAAAATAAACACGCGGCGCCATGTCTTTTTTGTCCACCCCAATCAGAGAGCCGGACTGGGGCGTGCAAGGCAGCGTGACGAAGTTTCTGATAAGAAACTTCGTCACGACAGCGTAATGCAGGCAACCGAGTCCTTGGGGGCCGTCCAAAAAAGCCAAAGGGAGGCAACCAAAAACCCTCCTTTTCAATGGGAAACCAGCGTTCAACATAAACGCTGACCCTACCCAATGAAAATGAGGGGCGGGGCTCGAGTCCCCTTCTTGAAACTGACTTGTTGACTATAGCTATCGCAGGCAAGGAGCGCATGCGCGCTCCAATGCCAGGCGAGACCTAAACATAGTAGAGGGACAAAAGTTTTGGGGTGAAGATTCCAGACCTAACCACTAGAAGGTGGAATAATGTACAGCATGTGAATCCAGCAACGATTCATGCTGCAAAACAAGTGGATGACCAGTAAGTTTTGAATAGTTGTCTATCTTCACAATCACTGCTAAAACCAAGGCCTGCTAACTATTGGTTGTGTTTCGTGTAACAGAGATTGGCTAGTCTGCTGCCAAAGAGTTTGCCCTCCCCCCACCGTCCCCCATGTCAGCATCAGTAATAAAGGACAGGCATAGGGATTAAAGTTGCCCATAATCAGCCTGTGGCAAAGCCACTTTGAAATGGAAATGTCAACTTGACATTGATCAGGCACTGAAATACCCATCTGAGGGATGAGTATTAGAGAAGCATCCAAGCCCCGGGCAAGAACACAAAAGGGCCCTGGGATGCAAACACTGATGTGTCCAAGGCTTTTTCAATTTTTTTAATTTTACAGAAAGGGCAAAAGACAAGCAGTTTCTTTTAACTATAATATCCTGAAATCTTAATGCACTGAAATGTCACAGATTAGCTAATAAACTACGATCACAGCCAACACCAGGTTTGCTTTGTTTCCAAACGGGAAATCTGCTAGGTTAACACACTGCTGCAGGTGAAACATCCAGAGTGAGTGACAAAATGTGGTCTCTCAAATCTTTGCTCATAAAGAAGTTACACAAATGAACCGCAGTAATAGCTTTTCAAAGACCACTGAGGGGGCGAGTCAGTTAAGACTTGTTTAATTGATTCACATTAGAGATCACTCAGGCAAATCCAACCAAGTCTAGCCAGATTACCAATTTAACATACATGATAATAAAGATGCTGATAAATGATATTAAAACTTCCTCAGGGCCATACCAAACTGGGCTCTCTTTGCCACTAGAATTTTCAATACATCTAAAGGAACCAGTGGCTCCTTCAGTAACCATCACATGCTGATCTGATGGGCTGAGATGACCAACTGTGGATCACGTTTCTAAGCCCAGGGAAAAAAACTAGCTGATACAGAGGCAATGGCAAAAAGAAAACAATGCACATTAATGCTGAAAATGGCATTTAGGCACCCATTATGAGTCATTTGTAAAATCCACTTTTTAAAAATATGTATAGGACAATGCATAGATCTAGATGATCCTTTTAATCAAGAGTTACATTCTTGTCAGTCCTGCAGGAAAGATTAATCCACACATGTAAACGTTCTACTTCTGTCAGTTTTGAAACTCTAAATGTTCGTCATTTTATTTGGTCAATCAGAGTTTCATCCTCACTGCAAGCCCTTACCTTTGACGTTTGTCGGAGCCACCTCAAGTATTCCGTGAAGGTGTCAAAGCAAATGTAATACGTCTGGCTCTGAGGTCCTGAAGAGCTGAAAGCTAAACAGTGCTGGTGCTTTTTCACTTCCTCTACCTACAAGACAACAAAAATTAATAATTTTGAACCTCATCAGTAGAAAAAGCTTGGTCATATGAGTGACTGCAATCTTGTAATACAACCCTGCAAATTAAAAAGAAATACAATTAAGTAGCTTCACATTTATTAGTCTTCGAAATTTTGAAAGACTTGCTTAAGCCATCAGAATTCAAACCAGGACTACAGCTCACATACAGACTGTAGGAAGCCAATGTTACAAGAGATGGTAATATGACAGCAAAAAGGAAAACAGAACTGTGTTGACTATACCAGAGACAATAACCATTAGTACTCAATCAGGATGAAAAAGTGAGTATTTATATTGAAATTGCATGTTAAGTTAGTATTGAGGAAAGTCTTACATTAGGGCTGTGATTAGTCTACTTACTGAGGAAGAGCTAGTATGGTCAGTTCAAATACAATCTATTTAACCCCATGGCTGCTAGGCGTTTTCCCGTCCTGCGCTGGGTTTTATTCTTTTTCATTGTTTTATGACGAGCTGGCCTTGTCATCCGCGCACGGCAGGTAAGCGCCATGACGAGGCCAGCTCGTCATTAGCCTCGAAGGGGTTAAGTCAAAATCTTGCGCTGAGATTGTACAAACCATCCACGTGACAAGGAACTATTTTAAGAATTGGGTGTTCCAGCCTTTAATATCAGTACTAGTTTTACATCTATTCTTTCAGAGAGGTCATTTGATTTTTAAGCCCCAAAGAGACATCAACAAGCACAGAGATAATCATTAGACTAACCTAGTGATGGAGCTGATCTTGCCCTTCCCAGACCTCATCAGGTGGATATATGATGGTACGGTAACATCATATATGTCCCGGCACTGTGTGGCAAATCTCAATCCAGACAGAGGGAGTAATTCCTCAAAACAGCATCAAAAGGACAACAAGACCCCCTACTATGAAAAAGGAATTTGGGGTCTTCGTAATGTTAACAACAAAAATTGGCCATTTACAGCCACAGAACGAGCATCATCCGGATGTTCCAATGCTACATTTAAGCTAGATAGCCATCTCATACCTAAAATAATGCAATAAGGAAAACCAGAAGCAAGATCATAGGTTTCATGCATCCCAACTGTCTCATCACAAGATACTGCCAACACTCACTCAGAAGAGTGTGTGGGAGAGAATATATGCAACTTGGAAAACACAGGATCTTCATTACAGACCAATCAAATTGATGATCAATGTATTGGATACACAAAGCACACAAGGCAGTCTCAAGAATTAATGAAGGATCTTAAAGGAAGAAGCACATGATGGCCTACAGGTGCCTTCTAACTGACTGGGAAAATGCTGTGTGGCGGCTAACATCAGGTTCTAGTTAAGCAGGTTTCCCATCCTAGGAAGAAGGTTCACTTTAGAGCAACAAGCTTGAAATTTGACCAGCAGGATGTGGTTGATTCCTTGCAAGTTCAGGAAGGAATATAAATACACATGGCATTTAAAGATGCACCAGCCTATGAATATCACAAGCTTAGCTTGATTATCACCAAGTTTCATATATAACGGGTAATTGAAACTTTAAGAGATTAGAAAAACAACAAGGAAACAACATTATTTGGTGCTTTAACTTAAAGACAAGACACCTAAAATAAGGAGGGTAAGTGACACCATCACAGTACTCACTTCGTTTAAAACGGGTGGGGCTAAAATGGTGCAGGACAATTATACATTATATTACATGCCCCAATCATTTCACATCAAATAGTTGTCCCTTTTATTTGTATAGTGCCCTTACACCTGAGGAGTGGCCTCTCTGAGCCATTATCTTATCCAAGGATTGCGGACTAGAGCTTCTACTTTACTAGTGTGTTACATTTCAATGCAAAAAGTTGGGTGTTATGAATGAGGGCCAGACATGTAATCCGATCTTGCCACTGTAAATTGGCATGATTGTTTTAGGTAACAGTGGAAAAAATGTTTTTAGTTAATATCAAAAGCAGATGGTTTAAAATATTTATAAAATAATTTAAACAGTCATTTCAGGAACAAGCTGGTAGAACTAATCCCAAACGCAGAAAATGTACATTTACAATGTCTTGAAGCTGCGTCACATTGTGACTCTGCTCAATCCAAGTGTCACCTATAGGCTCCATGACACGGGAGTCAAATCCTTAGCTGTAGACTGGATCCAGGTCTGATGAGGAAGTGCCCGAGCAGTAGTTCTATCCCCTTTCCATTCCCAAAACAGGAACGAGTATTGCAAAGACCCCAGAGGATCGCCCCTCGGTCCCAAACTCTTGGATGCTTATGCTGGTCCTTGGACAGCTCTTTTCATAAACCATGGAAATACGCTCTTTAAGAAAACCAAGGATAACAAAACCTGTCAACCGCTTGATGGCACTAGAGCGGACTCTATAACTATATTTGAAAGTGGTTTGACATTGGGGAGCAACGTAGAAATCGCCCTTATACCTAAACTCTGATAAAACAGGTTTGTGTTTTAGATGGCTAGCATTCCATTTGGTCATCCACCAGGTGGTCATTTATATCAGGATCACCTCCCATTTAGGCCATTAAGGTTTGCAATTTATGGGAGTTGCACGATTAAGACCAGTCCATTGATACTCAGATGCATCAGTTTTCTGAGAAATACCCTGCCATTCCTCAATACAAAAGGCAAGTGCATGTTTATTCAGGGAGCAATATTCTCAAGGGGGAGCTTTAGTAATGAGTTGTACCTGAACTTTAGCAAGTTTCTCCTAAGCTCCAGATTGAAGAGAACACTGCAACACGTCACTCACCTGCGAACACAGGCTTTACTAGATGTGTACTACTTAAAGCTTTTTTTAAGCAAAGTTAAATTCTACTGCGGGACTGCTGAAAATAAATATCCATCCTTGCAGAACTCTTGTCATTTACAGCATTCTGTCTTGCTCGACTGGAAATTTTATTAAACCAAAAGGTGACAAAGACTGAACAAGAAGCTTGGGACCAGGACAAGGCAGCAAAGTCACCCCAGCATTAGAGTGACCTCAGTAGGTATGGAATCCAGCTTTGTCCAACTTGGAGCTTTTAGCAACATACTTCAAGGCTTCACCTAGTGCCCAGACTCTACGCATATGTCGTCGAGGAACCCTCACTAACTCCAGATCTTACCATGGCCTGCTGGAGAAGTTCAACTTCCAGAAAAAGACCAAGCCCCAAGGAACCCCAATGGCCTCACTTTACCCCTAACCAGACCTATATAGATAAACCTGAAATTATGTCTGGTTCTTGGTCAAACACAACCATCAACTTTCATTGGCAAATAGCTTTTCCTGGTGCTTTTGTCATAAAACTTCAAAAATTCATGTCTCCCTTTCCCTCAATTAGATTTTCTTAATTTTGTGGTCATGTTGCCCATTTACATTTGATTTGATTAGTAGATGTGTAATGTGCACGAATGCGCAGGGGCGTCTTGGCGCTAGAGACAGGTGGGTCAAGTAAGGTTGCCGGAATGGTGTAAAAGTCATGTTAATTGGAAAAGAGCAAAGTTTTCAGTGCATTTCTATTAAAAAAAAGCGTAGGGATGTAGTGTAGTTCCTATATTCCCAACAGGCTCTGTGCATTGGAATTACAAACAGCGTGAAGACGTAGGACTGAGGTCATCTAGGTCTCTACTGACTATGTTAGACTTCATTAGTTTTGCCAGCTAGCTCAGATCACTAGAAGCTTTCTCGAATGTTGAGGAAAGAGTTAACCATCCCCTTTAGACAAGAAGGGATTCGTTCTGACAACCGCATAAGCATGACAACTTTGTTCCCTCAGAATAAAGAGTGTATCTCTAGAGTTGTGTGAAAACAATAGACAGCTATTTCACTCAGTCAATCGTGCATGCTTAGTTCCACCAGAATGCAGAGAAATAGAGAGACAGGCGTTTTCAATAAAAAGGTGTTATTTTATTGAGCAGTCTTCTTTCTCATGCAAGAGAAATGAATTGCCACAATTGCAATACTCATTATAAAGTAAAATGCGTACAGTAAAAGTAGTATTATGAAATAATACTGTAAAAGCATTGATATGGTTTCTTAGCCATATGATACTTTAAAATGGATAAAATATATACATACATAAAAACATTGACTAACGAACTCAACTGGTGCTTCTAAGATACGCCTACCCCAGTGTACCTGACCTAAGCCTAATACGTGGGAAGGAGTAAGTAAGTTGCAGTTTTTAAGTTAAGTTAGGTTTTTGCCAAGTATCGGAATCAAGAATTCTCTCCAAGGTTTTAATCAGCTCTGTACCTTGGTTATAGAATGAAGGAGGTCTTGTATCTCGCTTCTCAGGACTCAATCTCCCAGCAACCCGCGAGGGTAACTTGGGAACACCGGAGCTGGATTTCTCGGCGTGAAAAAAGGCAGCTTCTCCAGCGCGTCAAAAAGGGAGGGGCGGCTTCCTTCGGCTCTGGCAACAGCTGGGCTATCGGACAAATAGAACGTCGCTCTGCTCCCCACAACAGTGTGTTTGTTTAAGGCAACGTTGGTATATTTATACCTGAAAGGTGCCGGGTTTGACGTAAGGTTGGACATAAGACGTCACTAAGAACTAACAGTTCTTTCTGGACTCCAGGAGTTCTTGTGCAAATCAAAACAAAAGCAGGGGGATTTCCCGGGCTGCTGGAGGCTTGGTTTGTTTAAAGAACGCGTTGTGCTTTCTAGGAGTCTATGGGAGTAGCCATGCCGTGCTTTGGACTGCATGGGCTATTACTAAATATGGATATGATTCTTATGCATTTAAAAGGATATTATTTATTATAACCACATGAGGGCATGAATCGGGAATATCGAATTAGGGTCCTAGATAGAAATACAACAGGGCAGCTCTTTATGGCGACCGGCAGTAGGTTCCATGTCCCTAACAAAAAGCTTCTTCAGCCCCAGAGTGCTTTCTTGAACCTGGGTGTGAGCAGAAGTTTGCTGTGTGCCGATCTTAGACGTCTAGACGATGCATACCATTTCAAATGAGTCCTCAAAAATTGAGGCCTGGCGTCATGTAGTGCTTTAAAGGCTAGGCGCTGGGATTTAAACTTAATCCTCAGGTCCACAGGGAGCCAGTGGAGGGCTCTTAAAATGTGGGAGACTGACTCAAACCGGGGGATATCCAATACTGATCTGGCCGCTGCATTTTGAGGGCCCTGCAACCTTAGTAGATATGGAGATTGGATCCCCATGTACAGGGCGTTGCCGTAGTCCAACCTGGATGAAGCTAAAACTGTAACCACTGTTTTTAGGGAATCCGTGCGATGAACGGATGGATTTTCCTGATAATTTTTAGGCTGAACCAAATGGTTGAAGAGAGGATATAGATCTGACTATTGAATGTCAGTTTATAATCAAAGATGAAACCTAGATTTTTAACCTGAGGCACTGGGGTTGGGCAGTCACCCAGACTAGCGGGCCACCATCTAGGTGACCAAAAAGATGAATCGGAGCCCAACCTCTTAATCATCGATCTAAACAGGTTTGGGAAGTTTGTGTTTTTCTCAACATTAATGTTGTTTGGTACTGCTAGAAACAAACAACTTCTATGGAGAAAGGCCTGCTGCTTGTGCAGGAATAACCAAGTTCTCAGGGAGCTGGGTTTTGACCTAGAAAGAGGTCATATTACTTTGGTGGGCTAACCTACTCCCAAATCAATATTTCATAATGTCACACTAGAACAGTTTTTTCAAACTTCATAAAAAGGTGTTGGGCCAGGCACCTAGAAGGTTAGGTAATGCCCAAGTTGAATTTGTTCACAGTAGTGTAGACTTGGGAACTATATGGCAACATTGACAAGTTTTAACCCAACTAACTGCAACATTTCATGAATGGGCAGACCGAAGTGCACAACACTCACACTACATTGTTATGGAGGGCATTCTCCTCTCCTAAATCATCTAAAAGTCTCTAGATGGCAACTACTGTCCTGTCTGTCCCGTCTAGTCATAAAATGGGGTTGCATGAGCTGTGGAGTGCTGGGTCTAGCAAATGCTGCAGACTTTTGTACCACTCCAGAGGATTGGAGTGCTGATGGTCTCCTGTGAACAGCAATTTATGTTGAAAGAGATGAGGCACTCAGAAATTCATTGGAACAACTACGTCCAGTGCAAGAGACTCTGATGGTGACCACAATGTTGTTTTGAAAGTGAAGATACACGGCAGTTCCGTGATAAAGCTTACCCGAGATAGATGGCGTCATCCACCACTGAAACTGCAGAGGTGCAGTACCATTTTGTGAGTGGCTGAAGACCTGAGACCTGTTGAAGGGGCCTTCCATCTCCCCTCTGGCAGGTACGCATTAGGCCACCGCAGCAGCCAATGTGGGTTGTAAGCAGGTTCATGTTATCTAGGCACCACTTTACTGACTGGAAGAGTTTTCCAGTGCCAAAGTCATTCAGTGCCTTAAAACACCTAATAAACATTTTCGAATTGAAAAAGACTCCAAAATAGATGGAAGTAGAGGCATAGCAAACAAATACATCATAGGAGTGAGCTTCTAAGTGGAGGATCTTGGGGTGGTGAGGGCGAAGGATTACTGGGGGTGAACAGCTGATCAAGTCATTCTTACAGAAGGACAGGAACCTCATGCGTGCATCCTGTTCCATCTAATGTAGAAAGTATGAAATTACCCAGGCAATGAACTCACCCTTTCCCAGGACACTAACATGGTCTTTGACAGCACTGAGCATCCATATTTGTTTCAGAAGCTGAGAAGTGTGGCTTACAGGAGAAGTTTAAGCAAAAACTTCAGTGACTGTACTAGTGTTGGTTACTGCTAATAGCTTCAAATCAGAGTCCTTTTCCATACATGGAGGTACTGGTCAAGAATGCATCGTATTACCTTTGTTGTTTCTATTAGCCAATGAACCCTTGGCAGCAAACATCCAGCTGTCAGCAGATGTCCTTAGAATCCTCTATGATGTAGGGAACATAAATGACTCCTCTATGAGGGTATAATCTTGCTGCTGCTCCGCGAACTGGAAACCTCAATCCCAAAGGTCTTGGATCTGACATCTGAATTTAGTAGGTTTCACAGATTTGACACTTAGTCGAAAAATTAAGCTCTTCCACTGAACAAATGCCTCTTCTATGGCATAGCACCCCTTCTGGTGGTCTCCAACTACAATAAAAAATGTGGGAATTCTACTGTTGTAAATACCACACTTCTACTAGACAAAACAGTCAGAAACTTCTCAAAGTGGTCCACATTACATCTTTCCCTTTGTGGTAAAGTGTAAACAGTTAGGATGGTGGTGGTGCTTCTTTTTATATATTCGGTTTGTTCCCCTTAACTTTTCCAAAATCAATAATTCTACAAATGAACCAACTAATTTAGACATATGTCTGAACATCTCATCACCCCTTCTTAAAATGTGAAAACTGCAGCTGCCACTATCTGATGGATTTGGACTTCACCACATAGATTTAGCACAACACCTAGTGCGCCTTGCATATTTTTTCTCTTCTGAGCTAGAAACCACAGACTTGCTTCTCACAGAAAAGCATCTGAGAGGAAACATCTCTGATGCAAGCTAGATTTATTCTACAACACCCTTCTCCTCAAAACCTATGAATCCTCTGTTCAGGTAAACTGATCATGTGTGGCCTACTACACACAAAACTCTTCAATGCTTAGGCCGTTAAAAGGACTGGCACCAATTTGGAACAATTCTGGGTTTCAGATTGGTGGTCAACCCATATTCTTGATACCCTTGAACACCAAAGGCATTATTCACTTCAGACCATTATTTGAGGGCAATACAGTCAAATCTTTTTAAACATTACAAATTGAATTCCAACGTGATGATGCACACCTGTAGGGAATCTTAAATTAGAACTACCCTCACTTACTGTTCGGTTATTAGAATCTTCTATCCATCTCTACTTAAAACACTGGAGCACTTTCAGGGGTGTGATTTCAGGGCTATGCTCCGCATTCCTAGAAGAAATTCATTCAAAACCTCCGAAGTGCACTATAAAGGATAGGCTGCAAAAAACCTTGGTGAATACATGGACGACAACTGGTATTCCCTCCTAGCTGAGCATGATCGTGGCCTTCGTGGATATTATGCTGCAATTCTAGCTTATCCAACACTGTTTCTGCTAGGCATTTTCCCCCAAGAATGCAACGCCTTTTTTGGGGAATTTGGGGTAGTTCGCGCTTAGTGATCGATAGCTTATTTGTTACCCACATAAGGTATCCACGCCAAATACACCTCCTTTGTCCAACATTTTTGGGATTCTCAAAGTACTTAAGGTTTGCAGATTCCCCTGGCGAGAACCGTGAAAATAGGCAAAATAGAGCTGAAATTAGTTTTTTGCGGGAAAAATAGACAAAAAGAGCTCTGTACAAATTGTCTTAATTGTTTTTTTCCCCTAAAAATGGCATCAGCCAGTGGCGCGTTGATCACGGACCCCCAGAGGAATGCTGAAACGTTTAAGTCTTACTTCGAAGAGCTGTATAGGGTCCCGCAGAATTCGCAAGCCTCGATGGCGGTGGACCTGCTGCCCACCATAAATATGGTGAAGCTCTCGCCTCTGAATAGAGAGGCACTTGACGCAGATCTCTCGGTGGAAGAGGACCAAAAAGCAATATCGAACGTTTGGTTGGGTAAAGCGATGGGTCCTAATGGCATACTCATCGAGGTTCTTAAACCCATGGCTACGAAGCTAGTGCCCTACTTGTTAAACTTATACAACGAATGCTAGGACTCAGGGCTGCTGCCAGCCAATATCCGAAATGCTGCCATTGTGGTGATTCATAAACCCGGCGGAGGAGTGCAAATCATATCGCCCTATCTCGCTGCTTACGGTGGAAGCGAAAATCCTTGTCAAGCAAATAGCTAATAGTTTGGTCCCGTATCTGACTGACTTGATCCATCCAGATCAGTCAGGCTTTATGCCCGGTAGGAATATGGCTAGAAATCTCAGTTGCGTTCACGGGGTGCTGAGGAGGATAGATACGATTGAGGAGGAAGCGATCTTATTGTCACTGGATGCCACGATGGCGTTCGACACGGTTGAGTGGGATTATCTCTTTGCTGTCCTCGATCGTATGGGGTTTGGTCCCAAATTGATTGGATGGATCAGGTTGTTATATGAGCGATCCACGGCACATGTCTTGGTTAAAAATCATTGCTCCGCCTCTTTTCCCTTTCAGCGGGGCACGAGACAGCTCCTCTTTGCCACTGTGTTGGAACCGTTAGCAGTCTGGGTGGGGGGGGCCACCCGGGAATCAGGGGCCTTAAATGGACCAGAGAGCACGAGGACCGAATATCGCTCTACGCAGACGGTATTCGGTTATATTTGGCCTCACCAGCACGATCTCTACCTCGGGTCCTGCATATTTTTCATATCTTTGGGGCACACTCGGGGTATCGGATAAACTGGTCAAAATCCCAAATGTATGCACTTTGGGGCGAACCCCCATATAGCCCTAGAGGCTATAACATCCCAGTGGTAGTACAGGGCTTTCGTTATTTGGGCATTTTTATCACACCCAACGTTAATCTTTTCTATGAATGGAATCTTAAGAAGCCCCTGCAATGCTTGAAGTCGGATGTGACGCATTGGAGGTAGTTGCCCCTTTCTCTTACTCTTTTGGGACGAGCCTCCCTGTTTAAAAGACGGATTGCCATAAAGAAACTCACCATGGGGTGGTATGACGGGGGTATAGGGCTGCCGGATTTACGTCTTTACTATCAGGAGTCGCAGTTGACAGCCATCAACAGATGGGTGTTTGGACCGCACGATGATCCCAATTTCAGGACAGACCATTGGCTGATGGGGAAGGGGAAATACAACAGGGCACTTTACACGTACAGTTGTAAATTACGGCTGACCGACCCCACGGCTCGCAAAGTGGAAGTGTGGCTGGCAGTCCAGCGTAAGCTGGGGTGGCTAATCGTCTTACTAAGGTGACTCCGTTGTGGGAACCAGATATCTTGGGTCACCTTAGCGCATGTCCAGGGTTTGACAAGTGGGACTTGATTGGGATTTCTAGGGTGGGGAACTTGTGGGTGAAAGGAAAAAGGCCACTTTTGCGGACCTTCAAATGAAATACCACCTTGCGCTCTGAGATTTTAGGTATATACAAATTAGCCACGCCATTGACTCAGCCCTCCCCGGGGGTACCCCCCTTCCAGACTCCTCCCCGCTGGAAGACAGACTATTGTTAGACCCAATGGACCGTAACGCCATCTCCCTCACGTACATAAAATGTGTGAATAATCGGCCGGACCCAATGTTGAAATTACAGGAGAGCTGGGAGCGCGACCTGGGGAGATGGAGGATGTGGACTGGAGGGAGGCACTTCGCTTCTCCCAGGGAGGTGGCGATACCTATGCAACTCAGACTGATCCAGCTTAAGATGCTCCACAGGGTCTATTTTGATGCCAAATTGTGGTTTAGGTTGGGTAGGAGGCTGGACCTACTCTGTCTACGACGATGAAACCAGACTGGTACATTCACACACAATCTGGGACTGCCCCCACATCCAACAATATTGGACGGATGTCACCCGGCAACTAACCAGGGCTTGTGGCAAACATTCAACCTTCTCTCAAACTATGCCTCCTCAATATTTGGGAGGCAACTGATCTTACATAGACAGAGCAATCATGGGCAACCATGGGGTGGACCATAGCCAAACGGAACAATGCCCAGAAGTGGGGGGCCGACGTGCTGCCATGGGTAAGGGACTGGGCAACCGACATGGACTTTGCCATGGTAGCCGAAAAAACTGTGTTTAAGGGACGAGGCTGCCCCAAGAAGTGGGACCACAAATGGGAAAAGTGGAATAAATATAAGGGTGATATTTGCATTTCTTCCACGGTGGAACCGAGGAGGGAGAGGCAAACATTGATGAATATGCTGGATGAGACTGTGGGGACCCCTGCATCAGGTAGCCAACACTAGTGTAACTTAGTACTTGTACCGCATATCTGTTTTCGAATGTTTTTTGGACCATGTAAAGATGTAGTCACTGTAATAGCGGTTGTGGTATCCGGTGAGAGAAGTTCTATATATCCTTGATCCTGCATATGTTGTGAAGCAATGTATTGATTTTGTTTTGCCTTGCCACCGACTTCTGTACAATGCCTGAACTGAAGCTTTGTTATTAATAAAAATTGTTTTGTTTTTTTTAAATCGGCATCAACCATAGTTTTGCTGTGCTAATGTCAGCATTTTCCACTTTTTCAGTAACAAGCAGAACTGAATCAAAAAAACTATTTTTTTAAACCACAGTTTTCGCATTTTTCAAAGAAATAGTCAAATTTTCCCGATTGTTGTGCTTTCAACCTACTTCCATTTTGTGGTGGACAACAGGGTGAAACCCATGAGTGATCCTAGAAATCTATAGATTTCTGAAAAGAAGGCAGAATTCTGAATTTAAGAAAGGGTCATTTGTGTAGATCCCTTGTGGGTTTCCCCCCAAAAAATAAGTGTTGAAATAAAAGTAAATATTCAAAAGCAGTAGGAAAAACAGCCATTTGTGACTATGTTTTCATTTGTAACTTCTTGTCATGATGGCTGATTAACAAAAGCAATATACCATTCAGTCTGTTAGACCCTTCTGGTTGCGGGTTTGCAGATTCTCCAAGAACCCAGGGTACCCAGATCCAACAACCTAACTGCATCTTACAATGGTTCTTCTTTGTGTACCGGGTATAGAGCAATTCATATGGTAAAATATAAAGAGTGAAAATGAGTATCAATGAAACCTATGAGTTATCAGCTACAGAGTTGAGGAGCAGTGGTTATTTGTACATCTCTGAATTTGTGTGTACCCATACCAGCAGGTGATTCAGAGGGCATTTGTCAAAATGCTTATTTCCTTATACACTGGCTTACATTTGAAAGCCACAAATGCAGAGAAATGCAATTGGTATTAACAAATGATCTATTATTGTGGATTCCCAGAGGCTTTCCGGAAAAAAAAGGTACCTTTAATTGTGCGGCTAAGGCCAATGACAGGAAAGACCCAAAATGCAACATGGACACATCAAATTTTTCCACTAAATTGCCTCTTGAGATTTGGGTAGCTGTGGATTATGGGCCCTAGTTCAGCCAGTAACTAGGGAAATTAGTAAAATTTTACATTTTTTAAAACTAGACATGTAACGGAATACACCATTGGTGGACTTCTGTGGCTTCCACCAGGTTTTCCTACCCAGATGCCTTTGCAAACATCAAAGCTGGACTAAAAACACATTTTTCTCACATAACTAAGAAAATTTCCTGGTCTGTCAGAAGCTACACATTTCCTACCACTCTCCCAAGTCTACTGATAAATATGGTACCTTACTTGTGTAGATAAGCCTGGTGCCCGAGACAGGAAAGGCCTCAAAACACAACATAGACATCAAATTTTTCCACTGAAAACAGACTATTTTTTTGCAATGCATCTTACTGTGAATTTTGGGACCTATTTCAGCCGGCACCTAGGGAAACCTAGCAAACCTGCACATATTTGAAAATTATAAACTTGGGGGAATCCAGGGTGGAGTGACTTGCATGGCTCTCACCAGGGTTACTAAACAAAAAGCACTTGCAAACCTCATACTTCGATTTAAAATAAAACACATTTCCTCGCATTTCTGTGATGTAAAGTACTGGAATCTGCAGAGAGAGAGACACATTTCCTACCGCCTACCATTCCCCCAAGTCTCCCAATAGAAACGGTACCTCTCTTGTGTGGGTAGGCCTAGTGCCCGCAATGGGAAAGGCCCCAAAACACAATATGGAGACATCAAAATTTCCTGTCACAAAAGTTACCTTATTTGGCAATTGGGTAGCAGCATTTTTTTTGCCAGGGTAGCAATGTTTATTTAACCAAGGATCGATGACCATCCAGGAAACCTACCACACAGACATTTCTGAAAACTAGACATTCAGTGAAGTCCAAAATGGTGTTCACTGCAAGGTTTTCTTACCCACAATGCCCTGCAACCTTCAGACTTTGCCTAAAATTGCACATTTTCATGCATTTCTGTGACAAACTTTGGGAATCAGCAGGATTCCACAAAATTCCTCTGGAATCCACAAAATTCCTACCAGGCAGTGTTCACTCGCTTGTATTGATGAAATGCTACCTCACTTGAGTGGCTGGGCCTAGTGCCCACAACAGGTACAGGAAGGTTACGAACAAGAGGCCTCCTCAGGGACCTAAAAGATGAGTACCTTGTTGTTGGAATTTAGCGGTGTCTCCTAGTTGTGGTTCTGGACACTGATGAGAAAAAATGTGTTGTACCACAAGAAGACAATGATGCTATTATTTCACAATTGAAGAGGTTACGTATAAGAGAATCTTTTTGCTAACTGAGAGTAAGGCCTCAATCTGTCATCTGGTCCATTTGAAAATGGAACTGAATAGTACAACAATTGTGTTAACAGTCTCTTTCGCACACAGGTATTATCTGGAGAAAATTAAAATAAACGCACCCTAAAGATACTGCAGGTGGTACTCCTTATCCTACCTCTTTTTGCTTGGCTTTAGGAATGTTATAATACTTACTAATAAATGTTTTCAGCATACTTGTCTATTGTGGACTTTGTGGTGTCCTACTTTCCACCCCATTTTGACATAACTGGTTGATCTGATGCCCAGATTTGGAATAGTTATGCTTGAGGCATTGTGAACAGATGCAACTGCTGGATTTAAATCTTAACTTCTTTATTCACTTGGGTTCTAGGGAAGATACGTTTATTTATTATGTTGTCTGGTAACTCTGATCTCAGGCTTTTTTAACTTTCCAAATAAAACAAGATTTTAATTGCATTCTACAACTGCATGACTAGATTCACAATAGAAGCTGATAAAAGCTATAAGGAAGCATTGGAGCTCAAGGTCTGACATGCTGTAAAGAGTTTTCCAAAACCATTACAAATCAATGAAGATTAAAAATGAGCAAGAGAGGAATCCCAGGAAGGAATATGCTACTTACCAGTATGCATCTGTTCTTGGCATAGAGGGCTGCAGAGTAGTACATCATGAATAGATCGCCATCTGGTGTTGGGCTCGGATGATTGCACTTGTTTTTCTCTTGGAGAAGTCTTTTGTCGTCACGAGACTGGTGACTCCTCCTTTGTGTGCTAGTGTGCATGGGCATCGGCTCCATCCTTAGATTGTTTTGCCATAGTAGGGTTAGATGGAGTAGTATGATAAAATACAGAGAGAAATGCCCATGTAAGTGTATCTAAATAAGATAGTGTTGGAACAGACACAGGTTTCCGGGGAGGCTGGGAGGGCATGTACCACTCTGCAGCCCTCTATGCCAAGAACAGATGCATACTGGTAAGTAGCATATTCCGTTCGAGGCATATGGGCTGCAATGGTACATTATGAATAGACTATACAGCAGTTATCTCCCTAGCGGTGGCCACCAGTGTCTGTTGCAACAGTCTGAAATAAAGTCTTTAGTACAGCTTGTCCCACTCTAGCCTGTTGTGTTGCCTGCACATCTACACAGTAGTGTTTTGTGAAAGTATGCGGTGTAACCCAGGTAGCTGCTTTGCATATGTCATCTAGGGGAATGTTTCCTAAGAATACCATAGATGCTCCTAGTTTACGTGTAGAGTGAGCTCTAGGAGGAACAGTGAATGTCCTCTTTGCTTTTAAGTAGCATATTTGTATACATTTTACAATCCACCTGGCAATGCCTGCTTTAGAGAGAGGATGGCCCTTATGTGTAGGAGAAAACGCTACAAATAGTTGTTTTGTCTTTCTGAAAGTTTGTGTTCTTTCTATGTAGTACAATATTGCCCTTCTGACATCTAATGTATGTAGGGCTCTTTCTGCTACCGTCTGTGGTTTTGGAAAGAATACTGGTAGTTCCACTGGCTGGTTGATGTGGAATGCTGAAGTTACTTTAGGCAAGAATTTTGGGTTTGTTTTAAGAACCACTTTATTTTGGTGTAGCTGCATAAATGGTTCTTGTATTGTAAATGCTTGCAACTCACTTACTCTTCTGAGTGAAGTAATAGCTATAAGAAAGGACACCTTCCATGTGAGGAATTGTATTTCACACCTATGCATAGGTTCAAAAGGTGGTCCCATTAGTCTGGTAAGTACTATGTTGAGATTCCAGACTGGGGCAGGTGGTAGTCTTGGTGGAATGACTCTTTTGAGGCCTTCCATGGAAGCTTTTATTGCTGGTACTTTAAACAGGGAAAGATGTTGTCTGTTTTGTAGGTACGCCGCTATAGCTGCAAGATGTACTCTAATAGAGGTTTAGGCAAGGTTACATTGCTGCAAGTGTAGTAAATAGCAAATAATCTGTTTAGTGGATGCGTACAGAGGGTTGATGTTATTACTGTTACAGTATACAGCAAACCTTTTCCACTTTGCTGCATAGCATGCTCTGGTGGTAGGAAGTCTTGCTTGCTTAATGATTTCCATACAGCCTGGAGGTAAATCTAAGTATCCAAATTCTATGACCTCAGGAGCCAGATCGCTAGGTTCAATTGTTTGGGATCTGGGTGCATTATTTCTCCATGGTTCTGTGTAAGGTGCATGGGTAATAATCTCAGCTTTTGATGTGGCACCTGTGAGAGTTGCAGTAGCGTGGTGAACCACGGCTGTCTTGCCCACGTGGGTGCTACTAGTATCATTGTCATTGAATGTTGTTGCAGTTTCCGAACCACTAATGGAATTAGTGGGAGAGGGGGAAAAGCGTAAGCAAATTTGTTGGACCAATTTATCCATAGCGCATTGCCCTGGGACAGGTGGTGTGGGTACCTGGATGCGAAGTTTTGGCATTTTGCGTTCTGATGAGTGGCAAAGAGATCTATCTCTGGTTGTCCCCATCTTTGGAAGAATCGCTGCAGTATTTGGTTGTGCAGTTCCCATTCGTGTATTTGTTCTGACTCTCTGCTTAGGATGTCTGCTATCTGATTTTGAACTCCTGGTAGGTGTTCGGCTAACAGATAGATCTTCTGAGGAATGGCCCATCTCCAAATGTCCTGTGCTAGTCTGGATAGTTGGAGAGTGTGTGTCCCCCCCGTTTTGAATATAATACATTGCAGTCATGTTGTCTGTTCTGATCAGGACTGCTTTGTTGAGGATTTGCATCTGGAAAGCTTTTAATGCTAGAAACACTGCTAGTAGTTCCAGATAATTGATGTGCAGTCTGTTTTGCTGTACACTCCATTTTCCCTGTACTGTATATTTCTCCATATGCGCTCCCCATCCGGTGAGCGATGCATCCGCTGTTAGTATCACTTGTGGAATCGGTTCTAGGAACGACCGTCCCTTGGAAATGTTTGTTGTGTTCCACCACTTCAGAGAGCGATGTGTGCGGCCGTCTACCAACACCAGATCTGTAATCTGACCTTGAGCCGGATATCACTGTGTCGCTAGACACTCTTGCAGTGGACACATTTGTAGTCTGGCATATGGTATAAGCAGTATGCATGAGGACATCATCCCTAACAGCTGCATGAACACTCGAGCTGTTAGTGAGTGTTGTGGTTGAAATTTTTGGATCAACGTGATCATTGTTTGGATCCTGACTGGATTGGGGTATACTTTGGCTTTTTCCTGTGTCTATAGTAGCCCCTAGGTATAGTTGAATTTTGTTCGGTTGTAGGTGGGATTTTGTGTAGTTCACCGTAAACCCTAGCTGGTGCAGCAATTGAATGGTCTTTTGTGTGTTCTGAAGACATTCTTCCTGTGACTTGGCTTTTATTAGCCAATCGTCCAAGTAAGGGAAGACATGTATTTCTTGTCTTCTTAGGTGTGCTGCAACTACTGCTAGGCATTTTGTGAACACCCTTGGTGCTGTTGTGATCCCACATGGAAGGACTTTGAACTGATAATGTTGTCCTTCTACTACAAACCTGAGGTATTTTCTGTGGCCTTTGTGAATTGGGATGTGAAAGTAAGCGTCTTTTAGATCTAGTGTAGAAAGAAAGTCCCCTTTCTTCAGTAAAGGAAGTACTTGTTGGAGCGTGCCCATGTGGAAATGTTCAGAGTTTATGTATGCATTGAGTGGTCTGAGGTCTAAGATTGGTCTTGGAGACCCGTCTTTTTTGGGGATTAGGAAGTATTGAGAGTATACTCCTGTCCCTTGCTGATGTTTTGGAACCTTCTCTATGGCATGCTTTTGTAGCAGTGATAGTACTTCTTGTTTTAACAATGTTAGATGATCTCGACTCATTGGACACTGTCTGGGGGGATGTTTGGTGGGGTAGCTGTGAGTTCCAGGCAATAACCATGTTGGATAATCTGTCTCACCCACCTGTCTGATGTGATGTTTTCCCAGACAGGTAGGAACTGTGATAAACGTCCCCCGACCGGTGTTATATGGTCTGGGGGGAGTTGTATTAAGTCACTGTTTTGGGGTTGGGGAGTTGCGGTTGTTATTTCCGCGACCTCTACCCTTGTTGTTGTTACCTCTGTAACTCCCTCTTGAATTACCTCTGGGTGATGTTGGTGTAAAAGCGGTAGATTGTTGGCTTGTGCCTGTATTTTGTGACCCCCCTCTATAGGTGGACCTACGAAAGGTACCTCTTTGAGTTGGCTGTTGTAATGCTCCCATTGATTTAGCCGTTTGTGTCTTTTTTCATCTTTTCTAAAGTCTCATCTGTTCCTGAGCCGAAAAGTGTTTTTTGGTCAAAAGGTTGGTTCAATAAAGAGGTTTGTACTTCTTGTTTGAACCCTGAGACCCTAAGCCATGCATGTCTTCTTAACATGATACTGGTGTTGATGGATCTTGCTGCAGTGTCTGCTGCATCTAATGCGCACTTAATGGAAGTGTCAGTTATTATCTTCCCTTCCTGTATAAGCTGGTCTGCCCTTTTTTGATGTTCCTTAGGGAGATGTGTGATGAGCTTTTCTAACTCATCATAATGCGCTCTATCATAACGTGCCAGTAGCGCTTGTGTATTAGCTATGCGCCAGCTGTTTGCTGCTTGGGATGCTACCCTCTTGCCTGATGCATCTATTAGCTTGGACTCTTTATCAGGAGGAGGAGATTCTCCTGTGGATAATGAATTTGCTTTTTTACGAGCGTTTGTAACTACAAGCGAGTCCAGAGGTACTTGTCCTTTGATAAATATTGGGTCCTTTGGGGCTGCCTTATATTTTTGATCAATTCTTGGGTTTAATACCCTAGCCCTCACAGGGTCTTTGAATACGTCTGCTGTGTGATTGAGAAGACCCTTTAGCACAGGTAGTGTGCCTGATGTTCTTTGTGCAGCAGGTAGCGTTTCTAAAAGGAAATCCTCTATTTGAGGTTCTGTATGTAAATCTACTTTATGGTATATAGCTGCCCTATTAATTAACTGCACAAAACCTATATTATCATCAGTTGGTGAAGGTTTTGAGGGGTATAATTGTGGGTCGTTATCGTCTGACCCTGCATCATAATTTTCCCATGGGTCTTCCTCATCTGGGATAGTGTTGTCATCTCCATGAGGTTCTCCCTCCCCTGCATCACTGTCTACATCTGTTTGAGGTGTAGATGGTCTTGGTGTAGAAGGGGGGGGGAATAGCTGGCCTAGTGTGAGGAATAGGAGAAGAGGGTGAGTCTCTAGGCTGAGGAGAAAGGGGAGGAGTTGTATTTGTCCCCATTGTTCTCTTTTTAGGAGGAGGAGCTTTGTCATCTAGTTCATTCTTCCTCTTTTTCGGTGATTTTGTCACCACTTTGCCAGTTTGCGGATCGATAAACAAAGTCTTTTGTTTAAAATCTGTCTGCTGCTCCTGTGTCGGTACCGAAGTTTTTGGTTCCGAAAGGTGCCTTTGCTTCTGACTGTCAATGTTCTGTGTTTTTGGCACCGAGAATTTGCTCGATTCCGATTTTTTCAGTGTCGAGTAAGTCTTCGACGTCGAAGCATGTTTCGGTTTCGACATGGAATGTTTCGATGTCGAGCTTTCCTTTGTATGGAGCTTCGGTGTCGATGTCGATGTCGACCGTTTCTCGGATCCGACATGGTGGGAGGCCGAGAGTTTCGGTTTCTGTTTTGGTTTCGTTGCCGGGCCCGAAGGCGGGGCGTCAGAAACTTTCTTCGGTGTTCTGACCGGGCTCGAAGGCGGGGTCGGTACCACACGGGGTCGGTTTTTTGGTAAGGGGACGTCGTCACTCACGGTTTGTTGAACGTCGATTTCCTCGACATCAGACTCGTCCCCTTCCGACCCGACTCGTCTTCATGTTCCTTTTCTTCTTCTTCGAGGTGTTGGTCTTCGAACAGCTCCGGGATTGCCTCCGATTGCATTCTTGAGACCTCGTGTCTTCGGGCTCGACGGTTTCTAATCGTCGACTTGGAGGAGAACGCTGCGCAGGCTTCGCAGTCCCTGGAGTCGTGTTCAGGTGATAGGCAGAGATTGCACACCTTGTGTAGGTCCTTGTGTGGGAACTTAGCACCACACGTTGGACATTTCTTAAATGGAGTCCTTTCCATGGACTCCGGACTGGACTACGTCGAGAAAGGCCTCCCGGTCTTGTCGACGTAGAAGAAAATGTTTATTGTTGGAGTCGAAACGAGTCAGAATGGAAATGAAATCGCGTTCGATAACAATAACGTTGAATTGGAAAGGGAATACGCGCCGAAATATCACTTTTTCTCGAAGTCTATCTGGAGCGCTTCAATCCTCATCCGAACCAGATAGCGGAAAAAAACAATCTAAGGATGGAGCCGATGCCCATGCGCATTAGCACACAAAGCAGGAGTCACCAGTCTTGTGACGACAAAAGACTTCTCCAAGAGAAAAACAAGTGCAATCATCCGAGCCCAACATCAGATGGCGATCTATTCATAATGTACCATCTGCAGCCCATATGCCTCGAACATTTCGTTACCATACAACCACATCAAGGTTTCCAGACTTACGTGAACTACTGAACATCAAAACACACAAAAATTCCAGTAGAAAAAAAATAATGATAATGACTTATTGAACGAATAACATCCAGCGAGCTCAAATGTACCCAAATCAATTAGTCAGATCTTTGCTTAGTTATAGATGGGAAAAACTCATTTTATCGAAGTCTGAAAAAAGGTACATGTACCTTATAATTTCTTATGAGGAATTGCAAAACAAACTTGTCGCCTTACTTCTAAACTGAGCGATTACAACTGGTTACAACACCAATGTTAATTGTAAAAATGCACCCCTTCAAGGTTAAATGGGCTGATTTTGGCAGTAACTTAATAGAAAATGTCAGTTGAAAACCATTTGTATTAAAAGTCCCGGTCAAATTAGAAGCTCTTCTTGTGTAAATCTAGCCAACTCTACATACACATAGCCTTACCATGATAGACGAACTTGAAACCTTTGGAAGTGAACAGTGGCGGTGAGGTACTAGATGCTAAAAGGAGGTCTGCACCATTCTTGGTTGGGTATCTCTAATAGTCTGTGCCAGAACTCAACGATATGACACGCAAATGGAGTATGCTTTGTGGCTTGTTTATGAAACCAAATTGAGTAACTTTATATGTGGACATACAACAGAGTCTTGTTGCTCTTTGTGGAAAAAGCAGGATACCCTTGGGTTTTGCCAAGCCATCAACAAAGTGACAATAAAAGGTAAGCATGGACACCAGTGTACAATTCAACTGCCTGGCACAGACGCACCAATTAGGTTACAGGATGAGTGACCAAACATAGATTTGTTTTGCCAGTACTCTTCAAAAATCATAACTGCTCATTTTAGTCAGAAAGTAGTTGGTTCAGCTTACTTTACCACCGATGAGTGGCAGAACGTGCATCTTCCCCGACTGGCTTTCTTTTACTGATGACACAATTAAGCACGTTCCACAAAGGATAACCTGGCGCCTCGTCCACCGATTGACAGGCAGCTGCATCTTCCCTTTCCGAACGTTGTACATTCCCGAAAGCTGGATGCGCTCAGAGTTGCCAATCCCATGGGGCTTTCCTGTAAAGGGAACAACAGAGGCAAGTGAGATTCAACTTGTACTATTATCCCTTCAGATTCAAAATTTACACTTCAACTTGAAAAAAATCCATGATGGGTCCAAGTGAAATAAAGGGTACACACTTTAAACATTTCTGATGCACAAACGCGAAAAATCACTTGCTTCCTGCTCCCACATCTAAATAAAGCCAGTAGGGTGCCAACAACAAATTTAAGCTTTACAAAAGTACATTCTTACTAAAAAGAGGAGTTGAGAGTTTCTCTCACACAAAAAACAATTTTTCTCCAGGTATTGTAACCTGCATTTTTTTGAATGTCAACAATTCCAAAACAGTTTTATTTTATTTTGTCCATTGAAGACACATGTATAATTAATCACGCAGAGCAGTCTTAACATTTGTCTAAAGAGAACACAATTGCTGGACAATTGTTTAGAACAATAAAGTAAAAGGAATGTCAAACATTTTTAGGTCTTGCATACATGTAAGCATGTCGTCAGCAGAGCGGTTGTATCTCGTACTTTAAATTAACATATACTTACGAGTGGGTATTGGGTAACCTACTTCAAGCTACTTGTCAGTCACAAAGCCAACACAGAAACAATTGATTCTCTGACCATATTCAATTGGCTGTTTATGTCTCCTCCTGTCTCCAAAAGAGTCCTAGCATTCCACCAAATATGGGACAATTTTTTTCTCCTGCCTCTCCCTTACATTAGTGCTGCTCACCCTGCCCCATAACCCCATTCGTTTCTTTTCCTCACTTCTCATTCTCGAATCCCTGCTTGTTAGATGATCTACCAGCAACCCCTGTTCCTTTTTTTATTATTTTATTCTTATGAATTTATTTTACGAGGGTGCAACAGCCGAGGGTGCGACAGCAACGCACTGCTATAAGGCCACTTGCTTCAATCATTCCTATGGCATCCCATGCAGACTTTATATATTAATTTATCACCATTTGAAAATAGCTACTGCTGATTCAGCGGGCAAGTATACTTCTAGACAGCTTTTTCTTTAGGTGAATATCAATTTCAAGTAGGCCACTGGTGCGCGAGTATGCACGCAACTCACAGATGGCCATTCTGGAATTCTATTTTCTCGTACTTTGTAATTTTAACTGTTCGTAAAATGGCAGTTGGACACCTTGGGACAGTAAATTCAGGATAAACACTTTCCAATGCCAACAACTGTCTGCCTAGCTAATAAAGGCAAGATTGATCGGATTTACCAATGCTTGTTTAAACTTGGGACACAGATTGATTCATTTAGACCTGAGGGGACCGACCGCTGCGTTTAACAGACTCTTCAGTGAAATGACCACTCGCAATCATTTTGCGAAGGCAGCCTCTGCATCATGCGGATGTTTACAACCCTGCATTCTTTGCCGACATGCAATGCTGAAAATGTCCCATCATGATTTTCTGTAGTTTTCAATCCCTACCACAGAAACATAGCAAGCAATAATGAAAAGACCAACAAGGTCTCAAAGTCTGCAGTAATGAGTGCGAGGCACACAGAGGAGTGGTGTAGTGAGCGCTTGCCATGGACCAACAGAGCGAAGGATAGCAGCCTTGCAGGGGGTAAGAGATAGGTGAAGGAGGTGGAAGGACAGATGGGATGCACATTCTGCCAGGTACGTAGGTGAATAGATATAGTGGTAAGAGACTTACCACTATTTTCATCAACCTGCTCGATCAGTCACACACTACGTAAATCAGTGGGAACAGGTCGACCGACCTACAGACTTTAGCGCTCAGATTAATTGCATGGACTTGCACTGCATGCAATCAACTTCCTGTCATCTTGGCCAAGACGATTACTAAACTGCTGAATTCCCTATATCAGGTGAACCCCTTTGGCCTATTTCCCTGTTCCATCAATCATCTGTGCTGCCCCTATTTCGGCTATACCTGGTGCAGTGATATCTGCTAGTGGGCTAGAGAAACATACTACAGAAAAACAGGTAGTTTGGAGATAAGATCTGAACACCATATTGCCCCTGGCTATTAAGTACAGAACATTAGTGTCTGGCAATGTTTAACTGTGTGGCGAGTATCGCTGTAACTTTCACCACGTGATTTCTGGGCATTATGGCTTGGCTTGAGTAGGGATCACTAACAGTTACACCTATCAGGAAGAATTTGGTTCAGGGGCAGGGTGAAAGCCTAAAGACTAGCTCAGAGTGAAGGGTAACAAAAATATATTTAAGAATTCGTATTCCAGTAATAATGTTATAATCCAGTTTTGATTAGCGTCTAGCTACTGTGATGTTTACTAAAGATTTCAAATGATGGCATGCCGCGCACTCACTAGAGTCACAATGACTAGGCACCCAGAAGGTCCACATATCGAGAATCTTATAAGGCCATGTTTCACAAATGTTTTAGAAGCACAACCTACTTCATAGTAAAACAGACCTTCGCATGCTACCTTGCTTTAATGGAGGAGATGGCCTTTTCTTAATGTAAGTAAAGTACCGTGTGGTAAGTAGCTCATCATTTACAGAATGCATATTTTCCACTGAAATGGCCACTAGATTTCCACAGGCAAATAGTTTTACTACTAAAACTATACTGCACATAAACTATGTGTAGAAATCGGGTTTCATAGAATATTATTGGTTGATCACCAAGTAAAGTGTCTTAATTTGTTCGGATGCTATTAAATCGTAGTTTACATCACCCTTCACAATTACAAAAAAAAATGTGCTTCATTTTTGCTTTTCTAACTACTGACTGTGAAAGTTAATTTACAGGTATTTACATTGTGTTCTGTTACGAAACAAGTTATATTCAAAACCATTTCCTCTCACATCATGTACCCCAGAAAGATTGCCACATAATTCACTTTACTTTCTCAGACTGTAAAGTGTGAAGAGTTTATAAACACTAATCCCCATGTTAAAAAAATAAGCAGCAGAAGACAAGGCCTGACATTTGACTTATGTGCATCTTTATTCATTGCACTTAAGCGTCCGCCAATTGGCTCGGGTGGGAAACAAAGTACTTGGATCACTAATTAGTGGCGAAAAGTTTGGAACAATGTCACTTCCAAGGCGGGAAGTTAGGCTGGTGTAAGAACATTTACAATCTTCTGCAGGCGCCTAGTTGTCTTTCCCAGCTGCTGATTGAAGCTCAGGAGCAAAGCTGCAGTCACGCCAGATGAACGCCCTCAGTTTACTGCGCACTCCAGGCCTATAGTGAACAAAGTTTGCAAAACAACACATAGAAGGACAGGTGACCCCCCTACTCCTTCCTGCCCAAGTGCAGAAATCAGGTCAATTGATGTAGTACAACCGAACATGGATGCATGAGCTGAAATGTTGGCAATTCAAAACCACCCAAACCACACCACCACCAGGTCAATAAGAAAAATGCCTATTTGAGGAGCACACAACAACAAGCATATTTGTACCAACTAGCAAAATCCAATTAGAAGAATCCAAAACCTGGAACGAGTTCTGGTGTTCGTGTCTTGCTCTGATAAACATTAGCCAGGCTATGTGATCAACGCTTGCCAGGACTGAAACCCTGCACAGAGAAAGGTTTTTCCATTGCCTACAGGTTTATTGGCTTTTCTCTACTGGGGAGGACCGGTTCTGCAATGGCAAGGAAGCAATGCCAAGTCTAGCGGAACCAATGACAGAGAAAGTCGACAAACTCATTAAACCGTAAGTTCGCAGGGCGTAGCTTCATGGTGCTGGTGGCTTGCAGCATAGCTTCATGGTACTCGTGAATAGCCTTGTCACAAATGAGGAAAGGCTACACCCAAAGCCTGCTGTTGCAGGAAGGGCTGGGAAGAGCAATCAAGCGACTATGCCCCAAAACATTACTTAACCTGCACATTAGATACTTCAGACTTTTTTCATGTCTTAAAAGCAGAACCTGACTAGGGTTCTACACATGCTAAGGAGCACCTACCTGCAAAGCCAATAGGTCTGGCCTTGGCAAGCTGAAGCAAAGTTTTTATTTATAGCAACCAGATGTCAGAAATAAAATGAGTAAACAAGAAAACACGCCACTGCCTAAACGTGGTGTTCATATACTTGCAATAAATGTTTGCATTAAAAAAAAACAATTGCCACCTGAAATTTTAATAGAAAGGTTTATAAGGTTTTTCTATCAGAGAGGCATACTTTGAAAAGACACAGAACTTCTCATTAGTTTCAATGTACATCAATAAATATGACCCAAGGATAGTTCAAATACACAAGAATGACTTAAAAAAGGATAAAGATTGTAAAGTTAAACACTGGCAAAGTAGATAAGAGTAATAGCCCTGGCAATGAAGTGCACTTTATTTCAGGCAAATGTGCACATATAATCAGGCAAAAATGCCATCACTTGCAGTGCATAAAGGCAATTACTGAAGTAAGCTGACCCACTGCCTAATGTAATATGTGTTAGTTAAACAAATGTGAATACAGTTTAGCCCATCAATTGATACAAACGGCAAACCAAAAGCCCCCACCCCCATTTATGCATATAGGAACGTATATTTATTGATTAATTTTGTATTGATTTTTTCAATTACATGAGGCTGGCGAAAAAAATAGCGCTCTCTATACGAGGCTCAAAGAGGAGCATGGGTATGCAAAGAACTACAGAATAATTCTTACAGATTTAAGAGATATGCCAACACTGCTGTGTCAGGTTACACCAAGATTCGGTTTACACACTTCTGAAATGCATACTAGACTATGAAGAAAAAGTGCTGATAATGAAAAAAAATTAAAACTGTCGTACTGCTGGTGGACATTTCATACATGGCCCGTACAAAAATGGGGTTAAAAATGAGCTAACACAAGTAGGTGAAAACTGAATTCTCGGGGAAAAAACAATCACTGCATAAATACCATCAGCTCGTATTTTTAGGCCACTACCTCGTTGACTAGTACCCTAGGCTCTATTCAAGATAATTAATTATACTTAAGGTGCATGTATATGCCACCTCTTGCTATTCCATCTCTCATCCTTTTCTGCTTCTTGCCACACACAGTACCAGGGTGTTTTCTTTTTATTAAAAAAAAAAAAAAGTAAGGAAGCAACAAACCATCCTGAAGACCTAATCAGATTTTTTCCTTTCTTTCCCTACAGCTGGTCTTCAAAGGCCAGTCTTCTAACTTGCAAATGAAACAGAAACTTTGAGATTAGGTAGAGTTTCCTCTCAAATCACTTCCTATTCACTTATTGTCAGGCACATCCATCAACTCCTGTTATTGGCCCCTTCAAATAAGGCACAGCATCTGTGTTTCATGATTGGCAGGCATCTTGATTGATTGGAAAAAACACTAAAATCCTGTTTATCAGCAACCCTCAAACAAACTTCAAAGGCGATAGTTGTTAGAAGCTTTTCCATCTCCAGCACAATTCATTTAGGAGTTTGGATTGATGCAGAGCGGTTTCTCACAGCAAGCCATAGTTAGTTGTCAAAAACACCATTAGGTAGGGTAGTAAGTTATCTGTATAGATTAAATCATTTATAATAAAATAATTGAGACTCTAGTCCTGTGTAGATTACATAACTGCAACATAATTTACTCACTGGAGTACATGAGATAAACTACTTAAACTTATGTGAAAGCAAAACCACTATCTAAACCTAAATATAAGTGCAAACTCTCTCAGAGCAATTTCAGTGTCCAGAGAACTGGTTAAGATATGCTGTATCTCACTCGCAATTTAATCCAACTGCTAACTAGTTGGTTTGACTGCACAAAACTATATCGGTGACAGTCCTCCTGTCATTAATATTATCTATAGCTTACATCGGTCTATATAGGAAAGATGCTGTAAGAAGGACATTGTTTCTACGTTTTTAAATTATCATGCTTATTCGATCTGTAAATGATTATTCTCCTTCTTTTATCCCTTCTTACTAGAAGGAGAACAAGATCTGAATCTTGGTACAGAGGACCCAGACTCTTGTTTAAATAATTATCACTTGCAGAGCCTCTCTACCACTTCAGCATGCTCCTATTAACACCTAAAAGACCATTCTGGAGCTCTCAATCCAAAGCAGAACCATGCGCAAACGACCCACATCGAGCACATCGATTGTACACGTATCAAACAATAATGCTCGTTGTGACTCAAAATTCATTCCCATGTTGCAACTGCCTCTTCAAAAAGAAAGGTAGGATCCTTTTATTTTACAAAGCGATAAAGTTGCAAGTCTACCTTCAATTATTGTACTCATTATCAATTCTCAGGCACAAGCAAATAGAGGATTCCTCCAAAGACCATCTCTGAATGTCTTGGAAGCCATTATTTCTCTCATCAAGTGTGTTTCTGACCTTCCTGTGCCCAGTACAGGAAGGATAACTGGCACGCAGTCAGAGATTCAAGGACAGCAGGGATACCAAAAGAATACTCCTCATTCCAGTCATGTAAAGAGGAAAAAACAGGAAAACCTCCGATAAGACTATGCCTTCGGGCTTTCAGCAGACTTACTTGTTAACTTTTCTCGGTCTTCAGGCGAGAGCCACCTCAAAAGTAATAACTGGTATGAGGACGGTGGAAACCGAGATAATGTCCGTCAGTGGAGAGATACTGCTTCTTCCCTATCAACAGTACATGCCTGAGAGGTTCTAGAGAGGCAACAGAGCAGTTACTCGCTATGTTCCTGTACTTGCATTTTAGTTTGGCCAGTAGACTTACTGATAATTATTGATACAGCTATGCATCGTATTACTTCCTGCATGTTTTGTTTCGCCCTTTTCAGGTTTCGTTTGCACTGTGTTTGCAAAGCCTCTTGAAAGAACAAAAAAAATCTTAACGGGTTTAGAGCCTGCCCTTTACTTACCATTGGTTGGCTCCCACATCACTCGCTTCCTTGCTTCCTATTGGTCAGAACTGCCACCGGACTCGTTCCAGGCTTTTTCCAAGCTCCACGGGTGAAGACTAGGTACTCTTTCCTGTAGCCAGTGTCCTTCCACTGGACACAGGCTCCTGAAGGTACTCTTGTGGTTTTATTTTTTATTTTTCAACATGCATTAGCATATTTTAACCCACCCTCTTTGTTTAACTCACAATCCGCTGCTGTTTTTAACCAAGCCCACATGCTTTTAACCCACCACCTCCCCCCTCCTCGTCATCCCAATCTCCGTTGCTTCATACACCCCCCTTTCCGCCGCCACCTCGCCATCTCTCGTTTTCCCCATCTTCAACTCTCATGTCCATTCAATAGGCACAGGGAGATATAATGATTTTTGCCCTGAATCACAGGATGTTGAGGACATGCAGAGACTGAACCTGGATCCACAGGTCAAAAGTCAGCAGCTCTGGTCATACTGCCACATCCTTGCCACTCTAGGGATACTTTCTGGGGTGGGACTTTAACCCTTTCACGTTCGGTCCTTCTCATCCCCCGGAGCATTCTCTCCAGTTCCTTGCCTCGCTTTGCAACCTCATTACTAAGAAAGGGGGGGTTATTCGGAGTGCTAAAGGAAGTGCTGCACTTCATAAAGGGCAGTCGGCGCGCAGACAAACTAATATTTATCACCTCGGTTCATGTTTTGCAGGTCCTGCTGTAGGCATTAATCCCACCCCATCCTGCACACAAAGATACACATGTACAACATCCCATTTTCAAGTTGCAGCGGCAATAACACTTAACAAGCATTTGAAAAGCAATTTGTCTAATTTTTGCGAAAGTTTAAGCTATTGGCATTGTAAATGACAATGCCTTTTATTTATCTGTTTTGATAATTAAAACGTAATTAAAGGCATGGTCATTTACAATGCGATTAGCTTATACTTTTGTAAATGCGAGACCTATTTCATTTCAAAGTAGCAGCCACCATTGTTCCGGGCTGCTTGGAAAGTGAAAGAGCACATGGCTAGCAGAAAGTTGCAGGAAACTAGTCATGCCTGCAGTAGGAAAACTCATTAAAGAAAATAGTGCTCACAGACTAAATGTGACATACTGTGTAACAGAAGTAAAAGGGCCAGCTTCATGGGATGGGACAAATGAAGACGAGGAGGTAATAAGGAGGGACTAACAAGCCTATTAACGAATCAGAAACCAGCATTTACAAAGGATAATGACACAAGCCAATGAAAAATCTGGGCAGAGAGTGATGGAGCTTCAAGTCCACACTCTAATACAGCGTGCCTCGCAGACCAGTGCATGCGCTGCCCATGCTCAACCTAAAAAGGGCCACTTGAGACTGCTCCTCTCAAAAATACCCCCCAAGACGATGCTTTGAGAGCATTCCATCCTACACTCGCTTCGTGGTTTCCCTCCTTTCAACCACTTGTGCCCTTTTTTGACCCAATTTCCCAGCCACCACACCAGATCAAAAGCGCAATGGCACTTTGTTTTATTTACTGTATGCAATTTTTAACAACATTAACAACCAAATAGCTCGCACAGAGCTATTTGGCTTTGTTAATTTTTGTATTAAATATTGCACTGCTGGGCGGACTGATGTCCAACATGGATTAAAGTTAATATAAAAGTGCTATGGCGGCCAGCTCTGGCCACGCCATAGTGCAATGTTTTAATTACTTTGTGTGCCATTTACAATGCCAACATGCCTCGCAGAGGCGACATCTATAGGCTTTGCCAGTGCTTGGTAAATCTTGTTTGAGAGTGCAGTCACCAGCCATCATGTGAACAACCTTGCGAGGCCAATGTGAGCACCCTGAGTGAGTGTAGGACAACTTTGTCCTGCGCTTGTGGCACGTGACTGTAGAATGAGTCCTGTGTCCGCTGTATGTAAGCGTAGGGTGACCGCAGTGGCTCTGTGCGTTTTAGGATTCTAAATTAAGTAACGTGAAAGAGGACTCAATCCTTTTTTTTTAAACTGCATACTCTTATTCTTTTCACATGGAATTAGCCGTCAAACACTGTTTAAGCTTCACATTTTCATTACTTTGCGGAAAGATTCATTACTGTGGCTTAATGGATGAGAACATGGATTTTTTTCCTGAACTAAGAGTGTGGTTGATTAGTTCAGGATCTGGTTGGGCTGGGTTATAATCAACCAAGAATACAGGTGTAGAAATGGAGTGACGATGTCTGGTTAAAAAAAAAAGGGTAAACAGGACAACAGTAGCATTTGTAGGCAACTTTCAAAGTATTCTTTGCTTATTTTGACGGTTTCTGGTTTTTTTTGGATAAACAAATGTTATTGGTTTTGATGACTGAAGGTCAAAATACAACAGAAATTACTGCACCACTTTCTCGCCCCTGTCCACCCGCACCCAAGCACAGTTTTCTAACAATCAAGACATGATTCCCAATGTGAAACTTGATAGTCCATAGTACTCCCACAACTTCCCCCAAAACGTAGTGAATTTCTGCATGCACCCTCAGGTAACAGACCGATTCTTCCTGCTTAGCACACCAGTCCATGCCCTTACGTTACACTTTCAGCATCAGTACATGTGGCTGGTTTCAAGATCTCGTAATGTCCCTCTTAGCTATCAGGGTCACCAATCCAACAAAAGCTCTGTCTCCCCTAGTATTCCCTAAGTCATCTAGTACCCTAGGGCGAGCTTCAGGATCAATGCGAGCTTCAGGGTCAATGCAACCGAGACACCCAGAACCACCAAGCAGGCAGTACCTATACACAATATTGGGCAATCACAGGACACAGCCAGATCATGTGATAAAAATCTGCCTCTGAGGAGTAAGATCGAGCACATCTAGGGTGAAAGAGGATACCAGCTCGTCCCAATTGCTAGGAAGTCATGTAAGTTTGGTGGAGATAGTGTAACTGGCTAAAGTGGAGCTGTGCCAAGATCGCCAGCTCACTAAGGGTCATGCAGGCCTCCTGCCATTCAACCTCCTCAAACTCTCCCAACCCTCCCATTTCTGTTTTAATAGGTATAGTCTCTCCAGGGCATTGCATAAAAGGCTCGGTATAACTGATATTAGCCTACCCCCACCCTCCCACCCCAAACTCCAGCACCTCATGCAGGCGGGCGCTGTAATAGCCCAGGGCAAGATGTAGCTGCAGAAACTTGTGGAACTGAGTGCAGGAGAGTGTAAACTGCTCTTGAAGGACAGTGATGGAGTACAGATCGGATCCCCACCTCACATTACCCAGCATGGTGATTCCAAAGTAGTCCCATCAGCGAAATCTTTCCAAGTGGCCCACCTACTCCAGCCCACGTTCCCTCCAAAGGGGAGTTTGCAAGGTTAACTCGTTGGATGCTCTGAACATTCCGCGCCAGTGCGGAACGTTCTATTGAGCGGGCGGGGCCGCGTCAGCCAACGGACGTGCGCAGCACTACAGAGGAAGTGCACACGACGGCCGTTGGCCGACAGCAGCATCCAACGGGTTGAGCATCCTTCCCAGGCCCTAAATTGTAGTGCACCCCTCCATGCCAAAAAGACCACTCTTTTGACTTCCCGGAGAGCAAGTTTAATTGCACAGCCACACAACTGGTACAGGACTCTGTCAAGACCAAGGCCGGAACGTTCCAGTGGGTAAGCTGGGTCATCACGGCCACCAGTCAGCCAATCGTTTAAAACGAGTATTTTAGGGGCCTAGCTGTACAAGCGGATGTCTACAGCTACAATGCTACCATCATACACCTAACTGCAACATTTGGCTCGATTAATTTGGGAGGGGGGAGGCCTTCCGAAGAAAGGACTGAAACAATACTGCATCCTCTGTGAGCCATGCAGCAGGAATTGGTAGTGGATCGAACTGCAAGAAATAGAGGAAACAGGGTAAAATCATCATCTTGATCAACGCTACCCTACCCAGAGCATTAAGGGGGAGACTTTGCCATGCTAGAAGACTAATTCTAATCCCCTTCAAGAGGGTGGTAAGGTTAAGCACCCAAGTGGGGTCCGGAAGTGTGGAGATATATACCCCTAAATACTGAAAACTAATGTAGTGGATGGGGATGTCAAACAGCCAGTCCATTGGTGCCTTGCCCCCTCGCAAAGAGACGAGTAGCAACTTGCTTTTATCGACCCGGGCACCCAAGGTATCTTCAAGAGGCTGAAGATCCTGAGGGCTCGTGGGCTGGAGCTTGCCAGATCTGATAGGAACAGGAGGTCATTGTCTGCATACAAAGCAATCCTACTATCAGTGGCACTGCACCAATTCCAACCTCGCAGATGAGCATCACAGCAGATCAAACAAGCCAAGGCTTTAATAACAAGGGAGAAGAGGAGCAGAGAAAGGAGACAACCCTGGTAGGTATAACGTTTGACCAGGAACTTGGAGGCTAAAACTACACAGACCATAACCTGGGCTTTCGGGAGAGAGTCTAGTAGCACCACCATAGCCCAAAATCAGGAGCCAAAGCCCAACTGGTTACGTACCAATTTAAGATAGCCGCAGATGACTGTGTCAAGTGCTTTTTTTTTAAATCAAGAAGCAACATGTCTGCCGCCTCCTGGAGCACCCCCACATGTTCAAATACTACTTGCAATCGGCGAAGATTGTGTCTGGTGCTACAGCCCGGCATGAAGCCACAGTGATCGGGGTGGATCAATAAACCAAGGATCAGCAAGAATCTGGTTGCCAGAAACGTAGCGTATATTTTAATGTCTGCATTAATTAAAGAAATGGGTTGAAAGGACGGGCAATACGGCAACGGTTGAGAGATCTTGAAGGCGACTACAATAGTGGCCAGGTCTTCTGGCGGGAAGCATCCCCACTGAACGGCCTCCAAGTAGAATTCAAGGAGATAAGGGAGTCATCTGGGCCCAGAGTTTTCCCAGTATTTAAGTCCCAAATAGCTGCTAGAACTCAGTAATAGGCTCTTCCAGGGTTCACTGTAGGTAACGTGTCAGATGAGGGAGAGAAATGTCAGATAAAGGACGGGCAAGCTCGGGGGGAGGCTGGGGGGGCACAGAAACGTTTGTAGTAAACTGCAAATGTGGTTGCAATGTCCTCAACTAAAATAACCAGAGTCCCTGCACTGTGTAAAAGGGTGGGGACCAGCCCTGAACCAATATTTCTTTTGGCCACTATTTTAGTCTCTGTGTTTGTAGACACGTTGACAGGTTGCTCGCCAACACAGACGGGCATCTTGAGACACAAATTGGCAATGGGAGGTCCTGTCAAGATTCAATTATCGGGTAATCGCTTCTATGGCATAAATCGCCTCTACAGTCTCGCACTGCAGTATCCGGGATTCAAGGTTGACAATTTACAGCTGCTTGGCTTGATGTTACGCTTAAGGTAAGCCTTAGCAATCCCTACCTTCAACAGTTTACTGGCCGCGCAGAGCGTGCCAGCCCTCCAAACCGTGCCCAAATTGTTTTTATAATACAATAGTCTGCTGCGCCCAGTTGGCGATACTAGAACAAGACTTAAATATTAAGACAGGATGGCCTCATGAGCCCTGCGTGGTATTGGGGTTTGTCTTCCGGCTCAATGCGGCTACGGTTACAGCAAGCCTCGATGGGCTGTCCTCCCCTCAACGCGGCTCCGACGTTCTGTCAGAACCACGCAGGGCTCATGAGGCCATCCTGTCTTAATATACAATTAGGAACATTACACCTAATTTTTTGTAGATAGTATTTTTGTAAAAATCACTTTGACATCTACACTACATGTGAGTAAGGTGAGGAGGTTTGTGCACTCCCTCGTCCTGAAGGAGGAGTTTTTACACTCCGAAACATGTCTACGCACTTTCTGAGGTTGATGTACCTTATAACACAGTAACAACCTCACCCTGCACCCTTTTAACGATACCAGCCGAGGGCTTAATAAAGTTTATTTTTACCCTACGAGCCAGGTATTTTTTAACTATCACTTTTCACCACCTCACCACTCACACTTAACCCCTCACACACACCAACACATAGTACACTTCAAGTGCTCCTACGTAGTCGTGAGTCGTAGCACGCTGCAACCCGTAGAGGGGTGCGAAGACCCCAATGATGAAGCATGACACCAAGGGGCCTCTTGGTGTGCGAGGGGTATTTTACACAACACTGTGTGCTCCCTACCATTGTAGGGACCAGTACCCCCACTAGAGTGGATTCTATTTTGTTTATGTAAATTGCCAGGGGAGACCGAATCCACTTTCCCTCTCCCTCCCTCCTTTGTTAAGACTGTGTAGTATTAACATTGAAATCCCCACAACTAACACGTGATTCTTACAAGAGTTGGAAATCAACATATTGTGACCACTGGTATTAATATTCTGCCTTTGGGGTATTTCTATCAACCACCTTACATTGGCTATAGCAGAATACAATATAAGGGTCTTCATGCCATTCCATCGCATACCTTTAATGTCCCTGTATATAATCGTTATGACATTTTACCCACACCGGAAGACATAGATTGACTTAACACACCGGACACACCCATTGTCCAAACTAGGGGACAGGATGCATCACCATGTTCATCCCGAATTCAAACATAGCAGCTCTTACAGATAAAGGTCCCATCCTCTCTACTGCCTGTAGCCAGGCTATATTGACTTCGCAAGACCAGACCATCCAAATATAATAAGGCATAGCAATAAATGAACAGTGCGAAGGATACGATGGCAGGACACCGACCTGCAATACATTATTTTGGAACGTAGCGGGTTTCGAGATCTAAAGCTAGTAATCCCCAATGGGTCGACTTTGTAGATGACTTCACCATACTATGTATCCAAGAAACCTGGCTCGAGAATGCCCTACATATCAATGGTTATAAAACATTTTACTCCACAGGACTGTATCAGCACACAGGAGGAATAAGGGAGGCTTGTGTATATAAGTGTCTAAACGAGTGAACGTTAAAAGGATTACATTTGCAATATATCGGACACTTATTACCAGATTGTATTGTTCTTTGTTGACAAAGCATAGCATTGCCCATATGAATTTTTACAATATTACCAAAGACCAGGCCGTAGGTGCGCTGACCATATTACAAAATGACCAGTGTAAAATTCAGAACACAACAAGATTTCTGGGGAGGGGACCTCAATACGGTCTTGGGGCTCAAACAACAAGGGTGGTACATGTGGTCTAGCTTATAATGATGGTGATGGCTATTTTGTGAATTTTATACATTCAACACTTGGGGATCATATAAATGTGATCATGTTTTCACTTGGTATCGGATTTGCTAATGAACTTTGTTCCCCTACAGTTCCATTTAAACGTAATTTTAATGGCAGAGGGCTGTGCTCAATTATTGATTATATTTGTATTTCAAATCGATATTCAAGCAAGCTGAACAATTTTGTGACACATACCAACGCTATGAGCGATAATTTCCTAATAAGTATCACTTCACATTTCCAAGCAACGTGTTAAACGAAAGCACATTTCGAACATTTCGTACAGAATATTGCCCTAAATAAAAATAACGCCCTTGGCAAAGTTTTAATTAATCAATGCCAGGATCTGCCATACATCGAAAAGCACCATATTTCAGCATTACTGTATGCAGACTATGCGTTTTAATGTCTCGTACCCAATTAGGACTACAACGAGTAGTGACCAGTTTCGCAGCATTAACGCTCAATTTGGGTCGGCACGTAAACACAACAAAAAGGTTCATTAAATGTAGACCGAAAAGTGCTAAATGCCGAGAGATTTTTATTAATAACACTAAAGTGGAGTTTACTAACCAATTTTCCTACCTAGTCATCCATTTTGATTAAAGGAGGAGCTGGTCACACGCTATTTTAACTAGAAAAATGTTATTCTCTAAGGCAACATCCGCCATAGCTAATTTTGCCAGGAAACTGGGCAGAAGGCCTGTAGCAGAATTATTGCAAATATATAAAGCCAAATGTGTCACACTGCCATGTATGGTGCAGGCATAGGGGGCAATGCGGATTCCCAGCCCCTGCAATTAATCGAGAATTCTTTCGTTAGATATTTATTGGCAGTCCCCAAGAGTACTGCTACATGTATTTGCAATGCAGAACTAGGGATCCCATACATATCTGACCTAATTAAGATTCAACCGATATTACTATGGCATAAGGTATGGTCACCAACAAATACTGGCCTTAATCAGGACATCATAAACAATTGTCTAAAACTGCAAAATGTGTTGAGTATTCCCTGGCTAAGTTATATAAAAAAATGTATGTTAGACATTGGGTATCACAAATATTTTGTTAACCCAGGAAGTATTAGATCAATCCCAAGAAAAACTCTGAAAGCAGAGTGCATGATGCATCTAGAGACAATCAGACTTTCTAAAGAAATTGTCAAACACACAGTTCGGGATAACCAAATGTTTTGTTTTGGTATTCAACCATATTTGGTATGTGTAACTGGGGGTACGACAGGATGCTGATGACCCGCTTTCGCCTGGGGAATTTTCACAGACTTCCAAGTTTTCCAGATACAAATGATTGGTCCAGAAGCCTGCGCACTTATCCATGTGATGATATGTACCAACAGTCTACAATGCATATCCTTCAATTTTGTAAATTTTATACTGCTCCAAGGAAAAGATTGATTGTACCGATTTTAAAGATTTTAGGTCTGAGACAATGCCACCCTGCCTTTTTAACATTACAACTTTTAAAGCATGAATGTTTACTAGCTCCTTAGTAAAGTATTTGAAACGTGTAATCAGATTTAGGAAATCAATGTAGAATATGAACCTGTTTATCATATGACACGTCACTTTTAAATTGAATTTTATCTATTTTTTTTAGTGATCATAAACATTTTAAAAATGTGCTTTTATGGTTTATATTTTAAATCGAATAAAGACTGTATTGATTGATTGACTACATGTATCTGAAAATGTAATGGTAATTTCTATTGAAAATGTATTGTTTGTAATGGCAGTGCACTACCACACGATAATCTAGGCTACTCCTCGCCATTCTACACCACTAACTTTTAGCTGTGCTGATCATGGCTGCTGTACAACATGGCTAAAACAGATTGGCTAAGCCAATATCTCTTGCACAGGGAAGACCTATGGGCTTGGCCAATGCTTGTTTCCTCACTTTGCCTTCCACCTCGCACTCCCAGCAGTCATTGATGCTTTGATCCACTCCATTTCTCTGTGTGCTTCCCTGTACCCACTTGTTTGCAGGCGCTCAGGCCACCAGCAGTGCAGTGGACAGCTGTTCTTTGAATGTTGATAAGTAGAGGAAAAAAAACACACTCAGACAGCCGTCCAAGCGTACACATTTTTGCACACATGAACAACTATGAGTGCTTTTCATTATTATTTTTTTTATACCATACCGGCACTTGCAACCATGCGAGAACGTTTTTGACCTAAACAATGGCAAAAACAAACCATTGGCAAAGCTAATATCTCTGCACTACGGTCTCGCAGACTAGACCTAAATGGCTTTGCCAATTCTACTAATCAACTAAAATATCAACATTTTACTTTTGCCCAAGTTCCAGAAAAGCTGCACATTTATTTTTGCTTCTTTGATTACATATTTTTGAGGAGACAGTTTATTTATTTAGAAAGTTTTATATAGTGTGAACATGAGGGTATCAGAGCGCTTTAAAGTTTATACATCAAGCAGGGTACAAGCAAACAAAACAGAATGAACAAAGCGAAGAAAATAAATATTCACAGTCTAATAAAGTCCGAAGTTCTCGTGAACCAGGCAGCTGGGGCACAAATCAATGGCAAATTCCCAATATCAAATGGAGTAACCCGACTGAGGCGGAAATGTCTTCATTAGGAGCCCTTTGACTTTTTTTTTTTTTTGGACAGTGGAAGGTTCACCCGGACTTGGGGGGGAAGGGAGTTCCAGATCCTCCGAACCATACCTGAGAAAGCTCGATTGTAGGTCTTATTTACTTGAATTTGTGTGGTTTGAGCAATAGGGTGCTGGCGCTTCTGGAGGCTCTCTAACCACAGGAGAGCTCCAGTTTCTGAGCGAGGTACAGCAGGGTATTGAAGTGGGTGGCTTTGTGTGCCATGCATGCAATTTGTAACTGTATCCGAGCTTCATAAGGCAGCCAGTTCAGGGCCAGCAGGTCCGGAGAAATATGGTTGTATTTTTTAGTGCCAGTTATGAGCCTAGCAGCAGCATTGAGGGCAACCCTAAGAGGAGCCATCTTCACTCTGGGCAAGCTTCAAAGCGTTGCGCTACCATAGTTCAGCTTTGAGATCACTATTGCTTGTACTGCAACCTTTAGGTCATGAGCAGGGAGATAGGGTTTGAGTTTCCTTAGGATGCAGAGATGGAAGTTTGCTCCTTTGGTGAGAGTACTGGTGTGCTTCTGCATATTCAAGCTTTTGTCTAACATAATACCCAGCGAGGTTGCCGAATCAACAAGGTGAGGTCTACAGTTAAGAGCAGTAAGCTGAATCAACCATTGTTCCATGACAGAAGATTGCTTGTGGGGCGCGAAAAGGAGGAATTCCATTTTTAGAGCATTTAGCTTCAGGTGGTTACGTGTCAGCCAGCTTTGTGTTTTCAGAAGGACTGAGTAGAGGGGCTGAATGTCCTCAGGGGAAGCGATCTTCAGGTATAGTTGGGTATCATCCGCATACATGGGATAGTGAATGCTGGATGATTTCAGAATTTCTGTCTGAGGCTACATAAACCGGTTAAAGAGCGTGGGAGAAAGAGCTAAACCCTGGGAAACCCCCACAGTGACCCATGTAGGATGGGACAGCGATTGGTTCACCTTGAAGCTTTGGGATCTGTTATGCAGGAATGAAGAGAACCAGGCCCAGACTGCCCCATCCTGTGTTCTAGGAGGTCAATTAGGTTATCGTGTTTGATAGTATTGAATGCTGATGAAAGGTCAAGAAGGATCAGTAGGCACGACTCATTATGGTCCAACATTCTTAGCGCATCATCCACAATGTGCGTTAGCGCAGACTCTGTACTTTGGCCCGGGCGGAAACCAGATTGGCATGGGTCCAAGAGTTGGAAATGGTCGATGCGGTTACAGAGTTGGGTGAGCACACATTTCTCAAGGAGCTTTGCCAAGGTGGGGATGTTGGAGCTTGGCCGAAAGTTATGATGGTCCGTGGGATCAGCAGATGGTTTCTTTAGAATCGGCGTAACTTGACCAGATTTTAGGAAATCTGGAACAGCACCTTGCCGAAGTAATGCATTGACGATCGTAGTCCAAAGTGTTAGTAAAGAGGTTCTAACTTCCGGGAAAAGGTTTGATGACAATAACCACGATGATTCTGATACATGGTGTCTCGTTTCATTAGTGCCTCATGTCAAGATTTAATATGCACTGGTAAAGCCAATACGCCTATAGTTGTTGTGCTAAGGTATACACCTCAAGTACACTTCAGACAGACCAATGTTGGAAATAAAATCACAACCTATATAGATGGCTCCCTTGCCTTCAGTACAGCCCTGTTTGTTTATCTGTCCAATGAAGCTTGCAGAGCAAGGGAGCTTTAGTTATGGCATTTGCTTAGTTTCTAGAACTAAGAACGAAAGGATAACAGACACGGTCACCATACTTTGACATACATAGAGAACCGTATTGAAGGAAAGCGAATCAATATACAGATCCTCTTGCTTCTATGTAGAGAGAAAAAAGAAAGAAAAGAACAGACGATGCAGGGAGCGAAGAGCGGGCCGTGTTTGAATACACATGAGGGGGGAAAGAAGGTCCTAAAATGAGGTGCACAAAGGAGAAAGAATGAGGAATGAGAAGGGTGGCAAGATAGAAATACAAAAAGTTAAGTACACAGGAATGAGGGGATGGACAATGCTAGTAAGAGCAAAACATGAGCTTTTAGTTTTAAAGTAGTTCCTCGTGTAGTTCAATTCTACCACTAAAATGGTGTTGGAAAGACGCACCTTAACTGTCAAAAGCATGGATGAAAGAAATGCTACGGACAGTGAACCAAGGTGCAACTGACATTGCCTTAGGGCTTAGGCCAAAGACTGGATAGAGCTAGTAAACAAAAACAAAACGGTTGAAATTGGAAGTGCCTTTCAAAGCTGAATCCAAATATATATTGTAAGGAAACCATTTGGTTGACAGCTGGCTGTCAACCCAGGCCAAAATAGGACCACAAGTGTTTACATATGACGCAGGTACTTACAAAATATCCTTTAGTATGCTCGACTAAAAAAAAAATCCAACATCGATAAATGGCAATAAATTAGCTAAATGCAAATAAGAAACAGTAGCATCATGTTTGCGCTAATATTATGCTAATAGTTTAGAAAAAAAAGAAAATGAATTGGAGTATTTCAAATTGGGAGAACTGCTAATTCAGCAAATTGTTCTGATCTTAGTGAAATGTTAATAATTTAGCATATAATCTTTCAAAAAGTAGGGCACATAAGAATAAACGATATTACATCAATAAAAACCTTTGGCTTTTCACAGTTACGATGCATCAAAATCGTTTTCAAAACAGGCTATAAAGGCATTTATCAGAAAAACTTATGGAAAAAGAAGCATTGGCAATATCATACAATCTAGTTTATGAATGAAAGTTCCTTTTGAGTCATTGATTGGTTTAGGCATTCAACAAGTCATGATACATGAGGGGTCACTCATTGTACTCATGCATTTATTCATCCATCCACTGACTCATTCTTGCATTGACCCTCTGGCACAACTGCAATAAAACACAAACTGAACCTATGCAAGACAAATTAAAAGAACACAAGTAGAAAAAATAAAACATACTGCTATCTAGAAGCGGTGGGCATACACATGCAATTACAAAATTAACATAGCAGAGGGTGTCAGTCTTGCAGAGGCTGTGATTTAAAAAAGAAAACATGTTACTGTCCACAGAGAGGCTGTTAAAGTAAAGCGGTCCATGCAGCCTGGACAACGTTGCAAACTTAGTCACGTGGCTGCTAAGAGGCCAGGCTGAGACGTGGGCAACGTCATCGACCTCGACTTTATACAGAACAGCTGCTGCCGATAGCGCAATACAAGCAACTATGACGCGCTGAACTCCCTGTCATTCCAAAAAGACCCAGCTCCGAGAAGGCCATTTTAAATCTATTCATTCAGCCAGCCTGTGAAATGGACTCGTCAGCTTGTAACGGGTTGGTAATTGTAGTCTGTTTATCACCTAAAACAACCTTAAGGAAGGAGCTTCCGGGGCTGGTACGATGGACTACAAGATCCAAGAATAGCAGAAATTGCACTGCTCTCTCAGTTAAGAACCTTTACAGTGCCAGCAGCGGGGCTGAAGTCCTAAAAAAAGAAGTGTGGGGGGGGGGGGGGGGGTTTGGGGGGGACGCTGTCATCGGAAGTGACGTCACGAAAGGAAGTGAAGTCACGAAAGGTGGCTTGCACTATCGGGCTCATTGCCTCCTCTCGCTCACTCCTTAGATGCGATGGCATCTGCGAAACCAGCGCGTGTGCAGTGTCCTGTAAGCACCGATCTCACCCCAGAGAGGGCAAAGAGTGAAGTCCAGCTGTTCGGCTGGGGGGACGCCGTCCACCCGTGTGGTACCCCGACTGGAGCCCTGGCCAGCAGTAGTGCTAGACGTATCTACCATCTAAAATTAGCACGCGATATTGGTTTGGAAAACCATCCAGGGAATAGTAATAAAAATACAAAAGCAATTGATAGCGCAAACGCCTTATCTTTACAAGGACTCGACCGAATCCCAATATCGAATTAAATGAAACCCCGATCGCCACACTTTGTCCGATTACTTGTTGAACAGTACCAAATTCCTCAAAGGGTGGCACAGTAGCGTCCACTCATAAAACGAGCACTGGCTTTATTCCAGAGTTATTGTTTCATAACACTACTTGAGTTAATGGTAACATTTTCTGACGCCTTTCAGTCTCTTCTGAACAACTATGTTTATCAGCATTGCATTATCAGATTCCCAAAGAACAACCATGATTCATCTGGAACAACATTGCACTGTGCCCATGTAAGCATATGCAGAGTTCAGGGATTGTTTCACTGCATTAGATTTAGTGAACTGTAGAATGCAGGTCAAATGACGCCTAAGGGGTTTCCGAATATGCGGACTGATGCTATTAACTTTATAATTTCAGATACCTTGTCAAATAGGTCATGGATGCTGCCGAATATTCCTTTAGAGAGTGCCAGCTAGTAGAATTGTCTTTGTGTGCAGTTTTCTGCAAATATATCTTGCTATTTACAGACTATTAACATTACAAAGGTTTTAAAAGCGTAGCTGGGAAGCCTTCAGAAATGTGTGTTCCCCACACGAGAGAACGGGACATTGGATCATTTAATAAGGCATATGCAAGTAAAATTTCAGCAATTTTCCTTCATGGAGCAGCCTGCCTGCCAATGAAATTCTAGCAAACAGAGCACATAGACAGTCATTTGGAAAAAGTTATTTTATCTGAGGCGCTCGGCGTATCCTGAACTATTAAGATGTGAACCTGCCCTGAAAAGAACACAATTTAAAGTTTCTACTAATGTGCTGACAGAAAGGATGAGAAAACAAGGTTAATATATTGCTTGCATAAGGACGTTTTTTCCAACATCTTATGCTGCACATTATGCAGTGAATGTGCATAATGACCCTTGAACTGGTCAGAGAAAATGTCTATTTGGCTGACTCTGAGGCTTGCAAAAGCAACGGCCTGGAACTGGTGGTAACATCTGCAAAACATACCCTTTTGCAGCCTTGCTTTAAGCTTTAACACGATTAAATATAACGGACAGGTGCGTCACACCTATCATCCTTTCCAATTAGGGGGGTTCCCGGAGCTGAAAATAGCTATTTATTTCACAGATATTTTGTCTCTACCTGAAAGACTTACATTTGCTACGATTTTTTTTTCTAAAAAATGTATTTCTAATGTAACAGATTTTTTTTTGACTTCCACAGAAGGTCATAATGTTTCATATAGATTGCACCCAACACATAAAAGGTGAGGGGAAGAAATCTTGTAAATAATCGAAAGCATTGGCATTTGAGCTGGGTGGCATTCCAGCACATCATTTCCCACCCTCTGTGTCTTATGCAAATGAGTACTGACCCAGCCTGCTTATGGGAGCAGTCATTCCAAACTGCCATGCCTGGCAGTTCAGGATGGACTGTCCCGTGAGGAGCACGGTCAGCAATGATTTGCATACACGGGGCCTTGCCTAGAATAGTAGTGAGCTAAAAGTAATGGCTTGAAATGCTACCTTGAGCAATTATTAGTGGTTAAGACAGATTGCAAGAATTCTTCCCATCACCATTTGTGTGTTTACTATAGATTGCACACATCTGTATGACGTTTATAAAATAATACAATGTAATTCTGTAGGTTTGAAAGTGCTTAATTTAAGGGCTGCTAACAAAAAATACCTTTTATTCGAAGTTCCTGGTCATCAGCCTACTGAAAGAAGCACGTGCACCCTCTTGCAGTCCAACTATATGGGTGGTTTTTAAAGGATGAGCACACCCAGATATTTTGTTGCAAAATACATAATCTGAAAGGTCTTTTCAATCAAACAAAACAAACCGGCATTGGAAAGGCCAAGAGGTCTGGCTTGAATTTCGAGTTTTGATTGCACCATAAAAAAAGCTGTATGCTGTGGAAAAATTATAAAACAAAAGCCTGTATCAAATTAATCTTTGACGTAATTAGTTTATTATGATTCTGAGATCTTTGGAGGTCGAAATTACTTCCTTTTGGATTGCAATCTAAGCACTACATAAGAACTAGAATGATACACCAAACAACCTGGCAGAAAGTAAGGGAGATATACTACTGTTGGCAGATCCAAAATCCACACTACATATTTTAAAGAACAGGTAACAATATGTCAGGTAAAAGCAGTGCTGTTATGCCAGACCTAAAACTGCGATTCTACGCAGACACATGGGTAACTTGACAGATTGCCTGCCACAAGTTTCTCAGCCATGACACAAACAAAGTGCCTTTGCCCACTGTCACAAAGATGGATACTTTGCGCAGACTTTCCAAGCTGTAACCCACAGGCTCTGTAACGCACTGCTCATCGCATTCAGAAGGGCCCGATTTTTCCTGAAATTTAGAAGAACAGAAAATATTTATGTCCAAGGCACATCACAGGGAACATCAGCTGCAGCCTAAAGAAAACAACAATCAACCCAAAGAGACGTCAACACTGTAAAACTTACAAACAAGTTATAGCCTTACTACCTTACCTGCATCTCCCCACAATACCTGTCCTACCTTGTAGCTCCTCACGGTCATAACATGTTAATCCATTCTGCTCTAAGGCTACCACTACACCTGTAAAGTACTTTGCTGCCTCCCATGCTACATTATGGGCTCAAAAATAGCATACAATAACATTTATCAGGAATTAAATATAAACAAACTGGCTATGATGCATTTCCGTTGTTGAGGAGCGTTCTTCACTAGATGAGTGTTCTGTAGAAGAGTTGTCTTAGCGTGATGCAAACAACAATCAACAGACAGGTCATCCACTTGATACAGATTTGCTATTGCTCACTAAACACTGAATTGCAGACTCTCCTTCTTGGGTCTTGTAGGATAAATCCTTCTTTTATCCTCAAACTGGTTTCAATTAAGGGATATTCCAACAATCATTAATACATGAGCAGACAGGACTTATAAAAACGTACTTTATCCACACTAAAGACCGCAAATAAAGTCAATCTCTTTTAGATTGTAGCATGCGTGTCAAAAAGTCCCTTAGTGGCCAGCAGCGAAAGGTGCTCTAAGTTAAGAAGTTCACAGGACAGCAGCCAAATGTACTGCATCCAGTGCCTAACCCCCTCCATTCTATGTAGATATCTGTAACTGGTCATACGCGTTAGTACAAATACAGCTATTTGCATTCCTGCCCCATTCTTCAAGAAAAAACTTAACAGATTGCATATTTTCTTAGGAGAAAATAATTTTTAATAACCTAAAAAAAAAAGTTAGCGTAAAACTAGGTACAAAGGCATTTCTTAAAGCTTTCATGGACCGTGTACTTGGAAGTGAACCCAGGAGGCTGCAGGGTGCCTTAAGACCACAGAACACAGCAGACTGCCAACTGCAGGGATCAGTTCGAGAACGCAGAGGCAAAAAGCAAAAACACATCCAATAAATAATATGTTTACTAGAATCCTACCATCAAACTGAAATAATCCACTGCATAAAGGAACTCCTGAGTTCCTGGCTAAATCTCAGAGATGTATACATGTATTGAGCGGACAACTAAACTCATCAGGCGGGAGGCTGCCTGCTGCCACAGTGTTCTGAACGTGAAGTTCTTACGACTTGACCCGAACATGGAAGAAAGGTCCCTCGCAGCATGATGGCTCTTCTGAGCTGCACTTTGGCAAGAGTCTTTTTCTTGGAAAATTGAAGGAAAAGTCACTCAAACCAGCGTGCACAGAGAACTTGCTATGGAGTTGTATGTCAAGGTCATGGAGGCGGGGCAGGCATGGCTGTCGCTGTAAAACTGTGGTGGATAGGAAACGATCCAAATACATTCAAACGTGCCATATTTTAATTCGTCCTACCCACAAACAAGATCCAAAAAGGTACTCCTGAAAGCAGTTCTAAAAAATATTTGGGTGACTGCTGAGTATTTGAACATTTTCCAGCAATGCCCCAGTAATGGAGGACCACCTGTCCCTGGCTTAAGGTGCAGTAGGCACACATCTCCTCCCCTCTACGCGACATTACAACACATCCCACTAACTGCAAAGATACTCGGGGACTGCAGCTCAGCACACAGCACTATTGTTCTCGCCTCCTCTCGCGCCACCCTCCCCCGCTCCCAGTCTCCTCTGTACCGTTCGTGACTGTCCTCTAACAAAACAATGTGCACTTGAGCGAAATCTGGCCACTCACTGCAGTATGTGGAGCACCCTGTTAAGCCACAACAAAGGATGTGGTTTCTACCCGAGCGAATTACTCAAGCGTCCTGTAATGAGCCATTCACAAGTTCAACGCTACTTGTCCGACTGAATTAATCACGCTAGCGTCGCAGCGCCGGCTTTCTGTAAATGGCGGCAGTGTGCTGTGCTTCGTTAGCTTTCGATCAAATTGTTCAAAATATAACACGCTGCTTCCAACAGAACCGCGGGAAACCGGCCATCCAGACGTTGCTCTGTTGGCGGTACCTGCAAACGTCCCGGCACACTGCTGAAGGGGGGGGGGGGGGGGGGGGTGCTTTTTTGTTGTTGTAACATATTACATTTTAATTTGAAAATACAATGATAACACAATAAGAGCATCAGGGGACCAAGTTTCTGAGGAGGCCGACATCGGGACAGACCTCTGACGGCGGTAATTAACTCCAATAACGGACCCATGTGGACACAAAATTCATGTAGCAATAGAGTTATTAAATCGAAAAACGCCTACACTATCGCCAACCTTGTGCTGGAACCATACTTTAATTCACAAACTCAGAATCGGATGCAAAACCTTAAGATCAATTGAGTCTCCGGACCCTTCCCCTACAAAGTCTGGGATGACCGGAAATCTACTGTTAAGAGAACCACTGTAACTTATCAGGTTGAATAACTGGGTTGGGGTACTACACAGTAAGAGGCAATACTGGACAACAACGTGGACCTTATCAGTGACCTTGATTTTACTACAGACAAAAAGTAGAAAAGCGAAAAGTGGACTGGAGGCACCCCGCATCCCACTCTTATTTTCTCCCTTTGTATGATTCCTTTCCCATTTAACACACAATATATTTGAAATCAACCACTAAACCAAAATACAGGAATGGCCCTTTAACAAAGTGATCCTCTGGAATGAATGACAATGTCCAGTGTAACCCAGTATCTGGTCTGTCTTAGCAGCGGCTCAGGTTGGCCTTCAAGGAAACATCTTTTAATGAGGGGTGAACCAGATGCAGAAAATTATTTTTATCTGCACAATCAGTAAGTAGCAGTCGATAATGCGAGATGTATTTGGGGCCCATTGGGGAAAGGGGGGGGGGGGGAGAAAGCACCGACCCGGGACTCAATGTAAGTGTGATAAAGGCCGCTTTATTGGAAGCAGGTGCATCCTACACAATAACATCCTCGGCCTGCGCCGCACAATCTAAACCTCATAAATATGTAATTTCCTGCCTCACCCCCACCCCCTCCCCTAACTGATTCCCACAATCCACAAACATTAACAATTAGCATAACGTCAATTTGCCTCTCCACCTGGCTAAATACTTTATTGTGCTAGACCTACCCCCCGATACTCCAAACAGTTCTCCACTCTTCCCCCATATATTAGGAAGAACCGCCCTACACACATAATGCACCCCACACCTGCTCCAGCGACATGCGAAAACCCCCCACCCAATCCAAAAAATTAAAACCCCTTTTTGCACAGAATACAAAACATTGTAAATAGCCTTGAAAAGCCCTGGCGCAATTCGCCACAGAGTCGAAGCACCTGTCGGCTACCACATTTTCATCTATACAATAAAGAGCAATGATCCACAAAGCAAGAACTCTTTTGCTTCTATTGAGCCTAAGGACACCAAGATGCGCCGTCCACCAAACTTATCACCCCGGTCACCCCTTCATGCACCAGCCTCCAACAAAAATTGCCCAAAATCCCCAGTGCCCCCAAACTCCCCCGCAAAGGAAAATCCCCCGTAAAGATTATCGCCTGCCCGCGGGCACCCCCCCCCCCGAATCATGGCCCAGGGAGGGAGGGAGGGAAAAAATTGTCCACCCGCCACCCCCCGCCCGGCGGCCGAGACACCTCACTTAAAATGGTGTCTCTGCCGCGTGGCCGGGCGGATCCTAAAGCCCCGCCCAAAAGGAAGCCCAACCCAGCCCCGCCCCCCAGCCCAAAAGCTACCGAACACCTAACCCCGGCCCCGTGACGGCGCCATCTCTACCCCCCCCCCCTCCCCCCGGCCCCAAATTCCCCCGGGCGGGGCAGGCCTCCCTACGGTCGGCCCCCCCCCCCAGGACCCCATTGGGGCCCATTGGGGAAAGGGGGGGGGGGGAGAAAGCACCGACCCGGGACTCAATGTAAGTGTGATAAAGGCCGCTTTATTGGAAGCAGGTGCATCCTACACAATAACATCCTCGGCCTGCGCCGCACAATCTAAACCTCATAAATATGTAATTTCCTGCCTCACCCCCACCCCCTCCCCTAACTGATTCCCACAATCCACAAACATTAACAATTAGCATAACGTCAATTTGCCTCTCCACCTGGCTAAATACTTTATTGTGCTAGACCTACCCCCCGATACTCCAAACAGTTCTCCACTCTTCCCCCATATATTAGGAAGAACCGCCACTCGAGGGACGAGCTAACGGTCCTCGACCCCCCCCTAGGACTCCCCCTCCTTAAACCCGGGGCGCGCCACCTGGCCCATTCGGCAGGCCCACCCCCTAACGATATGGCCGCCGCGGAATCCCCCAAACCCTGTGCTCCTATCCACGCGTCCAAACCGCCGGCAGGTCCTCCCCCCAACCACAGGGCCATGCCCTCCGTCCCAATGAATAGGGCCATGCCCTCCGACACCACGTACAGGGCCATGCCCTCAGTCACCACGTATAGGGCCATGCCCTCCGTCACCAATGTATAGGGCCATGCCCTCCGTCCCCAATGTATAGGGCCATGCCCTCCGTCACCAATGCATAGGGCCATGCCCTCCGTCACCAATGTATAGGGCCATGCCCTCTGTCACCAATGTTTAGGGCCATGCCTTTCGTCTCCAATGTGTAGGGCCATGCCCTCCGACACCCATGCCCTCCGTCACCACGTATAGGGCCATGCCCTCCGTCACCAATGTATAGGGCCATGCCCTCCGTCACCAATGTCTAGGGCCATGCCCTCCGTCACCAATGTTTAGGGCCATGCCCTTCGTCTCCAATGTGTAGGGCCATGCCCTCCGACACCCATGCCCTCCATCACCACGTATAGGGCCATGCCCTCCGTCACCAATGTATAGGGCCATGCCCTCCGTCACCAATGTATAGGGCCATGCCCTCCGCACCACGTATAGGGCCATGCCCTCCGTCACCAATGTATAGGGCCATGCCCTCCGTCCCCCATATATAGGGCCATGCCCTCCGTCACCAACGTATAGGGCCATGCCCTCCGTCACCAATGTATAGGGCCATGCCCTCCGTCACCAACGTATCGGGTCATGCCCTCCGTCACCAATGTTTAGGGGCCATGCCCTTCGTCTCCAATGCGTAGGGCCATGCCCTCCGACACCCATGCATAGGGCCATGCCCTCCGCCACTAACCGTATAGGGCCATGCCCTCAGTCGACGTCACCCCCCGGGGCGTGCTTCCTGGCCGCGGAATCGAGCTCCCTAACAGGTATGCCGCACTAACACGGGGCCGTGCCCCCTCTCTGGCGCAGAGGCCCACCCCTGTGAACACCAGGCCTGAGAGCCGCTCCGCCCCACCAGAGAGAGAAGCCCTCCGGGTGCGTGTCCCCACACCTGCGCCCGTCCGCCAGGAAGAAACCCCTGCCGTTCGGCGTCAGACCCCCAGTCCCCCGGCGGGCGTGCTCCCTGGCCACGGAGTCGAGCTCACCACGTAGACGACCACACTGCCATGGGACCGTGCTTCCTCTCTGGCGCCCCGGAAGAAGTCCTCCACACAGTGCGTCACCCCCAGAGCCTGTCCGCCAGGAAGAAACCCACTGCCTCACGTACCCCGCACGCGCGACCGTGACCTCGTCGCGACCCCCCCCCCCCCCCCCTGTCCTCCACACAGTGCCTGTCTAAACGGCTTTAATGGGGCTCAAAAAAGGATGTTTGTAGCTCGAGGGAAAAGTAATTTTCATGATGAAGGGCTCCCCATACGGTAATAAAAAAGGCTCTGCTCCTTTTTCTTTTTATTTTCCCTGACCAGCTGGTGTATTGAAAGACTACTACCGTACCTCACATTTAGAAGTTTGACTGGACAATTATGTAAACTATGGTTGTTCTGGTCATAAAAAGTCCTGAAATCTCCCCACAGGCTGGCAGAAAATACCCAGGGGGATATTCTCAAGAAATTGCGAAACGTCAGTTAGCGATAAATATTTTAAATACCGCGGTAAACTATCGCCTTGTTAGCTTAGTATTCACAACATGTCACTATATGGCACTAGCTACAGGGATCACGGGGAAAACTGCTGCTAACATTAACGTTATGGCATTTTTTTTTTTTTTTTTATTTTTTATTTATTTTTTTTTTTTGTATCTATTAAAAACAAGCATTTGCAATGCAATAGGCCCCGCCCCTGCGAGCCTAAGCCATCAGCACCGCAAACGACAATGCCCTTCATCCATGCCCTAAAACCAAAACATAAATAAAAGACAGCCATCCACAATGCCAACCGCTCAAACCCGCGTAAATGTGATACCTATTGCACCGCAAATGCCCGGTCTCAACAGATTCCATTGTAGAAAATAAAGAATCCCTCTCAGGTAAATAAGCTGGCATTCCTCACAAACGAAATAAGCTGTTGTCCCTAGGACAGTTCAGGGGCACACACCTCACCTAGATGTTCACTCTCTATTGGTGTGGAGGCCACGCCCAGCTTAGGAGGCATGTCCAGTGAAGGTGTAGAAATGTCATGTTTTTGTTTATCTTTATTAGCATTTCCATTAATAACAAACATTTCCAACCAACAGCCATTTACGTACTATGTATCAGCGTCTAGCCATTTTTATGTTATTGTATTGCTTAAATACAAATCGAGTGTACAGTTCCATCCGTACTGAATAAAGAGAATATACATATTTGTTAACGTAGGGAGTGCACGCCACCAAAAATACCATCTAACACCATAAATAACGCATTTTTACCACTCCTACACATTCAGCCTCTAGCCTGCCACCTCCACAACTATGAAGACATATCTAGTGTATATCATACAACACAGTCCCGCATTTTCTAACCTCAGAAGACTGACAGGAGTTCCCCTCGAGGCCTCTCGGGCACCAGAAGTGCCCCCATCCTCCTCCCGATGAGCGCGTGCCCATTCCACAAAGGGGGCACCATATGTCCCTAGGCCTGGATGCCGACGGCATCAGCTCCCAATAAGTTGTTAATTGTGTTTGACCAAATGTGACATCCCGAACCCAGTCCTCCAGAGCGGGCGCCTTCTTTCTTCCCCAGTGCATGGCTATACTGCGCTTGGCCATCAGTAAAAACTGGCACCCCTTACGACCAGACGACAAGTTATCTGAACGTGCATTCGAAAATTTACAAACTACCAAATAGGTAACCAACCACCTTTTTCATTTCTCATTAAACACCCATAGTCACTGGCACCCACTTAGAAGATGGAGACAATACCCGCGAAGAGGAAGGGGACTTTCAATAAGAAGGCAGACTTCGTGGTCATCTACTTTGCTAGCCACATATTTAGCTCCAGCCTGCCTCCACCCCCCCTCTGTGGGGAAAGACAACAGCCCCTGTAAACAATATCCGGACAATAAACCACGTTTTGAACCAACACTCAAGGTCTTCACCCCCCGCCCCCGCCCCCAATACAACAGTCTAGGAGCCCATCTGTAGCAGTCTAAAAACACATGCATAAATACATTTAACAGTATTGGTTGCCTTTTTTAAGTAAGAGGGCTTGTTTAAATATTTTACACAGATGCCTGAAAAAGAGCGTAGTTGATAATTATCAAGTGCGAATGCTCAACTCGGCACGTTATCCTACTTCAGCACAGCGAGCATTGGAACAGAAATCAAACAGCAACATTTCCAGTGATGCATTCGAGGAGCAATCCGCTTTTTAACCTTTGACTCGCCACTCTCGGAAATCCGCCCCCAACGGGGGCCTTTGGCACTCCAATGAAACTTTTATCGTCCGAGCTGTACTGTTTGGGGCACCCCGGCGGCCGCACGGACCCTTCGGGTAGGGGGCAGAAGTGACTCACCTAGTCCCACGTGGGAGCCTGACCGCCCGCACTAGCCAGAACAGGCCCATCCGCTCGGTCACGTGGAGCCGCAAGCTGCTCTCGCCGAGCTCCTCCCACGTCCAGCGATGTGTCCAGCGATGTGTCCCGCGCCTTGAAAAGTCTCCTCACAAGCCCGACCTGACCCATCGGAAAGCCCGCAAAGTCCCGTCACCCACTATCGTGAAGTCCCCTCCGCTGCAGGCCCTCCGCTCGTGCCGCAACCATGGGGACTTGAGGAGATTGTCCAAAATTTGCCCCCCGCCACTCAAAAATTGTCCACCCGCCACCCCCCGCCCGGCGGCCGAGACACCTCACTTAAAATGGTGTCTCTGCCGCGTGGCCGGGCGGATCCTAAAGCCCCGCCCAAAAGGAAGCCCAACCCAGCCCCGCCCCCCAGCCCAAAAGCTACCGAACACCTAACCCCGGCCCCGTGACGGCGCCATCTCTACCCCCCCCCCCTCCCCCCGGCCCCAAATTCCCCCGGGCGGGGCAGGCCTCCCTACGGTCGGCCCCCCCCCCCAGGACCCCATTACCCTGCAACAACTCTCCTCATTCTAGAGAGGTCACAGGGTCGCAGAGAGCAAGATTTTCTTGTAATAGAGATGGGTCTCTGCAGCACAAGCTACATCATCTTGTAGGCCGTTATTGGTTTTTCATGCGAGTTTCGCTGCATAACATGCAGTTTGCAAGCAATAACCTTTCAGCTGGAATAGAGTAGAGATCCGCTTCAATAGCAAAACTGAATAAAGTGGACCTTCAGGAAGCTAACTCTGCCCTTCTCATCAGTGCTTGAAATGAAAAAAATAGAAGTGTAGGTACTCTGTGCCAGAGTACCTGCTTGCCTCCGAGAAGTGCTGGTACTCTCCAATTAAAAGTATTACGACTTTCTTGAGAAGTGCCAGTACTCTCCCTTTCAAAATAAAAAAAGTGCTGGTTCTCCGTACCGGGCAGTACCAGCCCATTTAAAGCACTGCTTCATTTCCGTGGGCAAAAGAGGAGCTTGGTGCAAAAACCTGCTTGGCTCAAGCTTTATAGAGAGTTAATCTGCCTGCAATGACGCTACAAATGCCAGCTCTCCTTGAAGAGCAACATATGTAAATGTGGAGTACAGCTAGAGTCGCAAATTAAAATATATATATATATATAGGTGACTCTAAAGAATGATGTACAATGGATACAAACCAACACATTTTCTGGATGGGGTGTTTGAAGTTGCAACTTTTTTGGGAAGCTGTACAAATGTTCGGGAACAATGCCACTGTTCCTCACTTCACTTGCCTGTGAGAATCAGGACTTTAGCAACACATTTACTTATACTCATGCAAAACTAAGCAAATGGTTCAATGCAAGGTATACTTAACAGATGTTGCTTACTTTTCTTCATTGCACAGTGAAAAGCTCTAATAGGTTATCATGTGGGAAAATATTTTTTCTTACACTTTGCAACCTGGCTGGATTTAATTAACATCAACATTCTTTCAAAATGCAGAGAAATGCTTAGCTTCTGCATCAGTACACTGGGTACATTTTTCAAAGGTTCCATTCCACTACCATGAGCCTCATTCTAGAGAAATCGTGAATTGCAAGCTAACTGTACAACAATGCACTAGGGCAGCAGTTCTTAACTTTTCGACTTCTGTGTACCCCCACTGAATCATTATTGTAACCCAGAGACCCCCACTGAGTAATTACTAGAATCCAAGGACCCCCACAGAGTCATTATTGGAAGCCACGGACCCAGGCCAGAGTTGCTTTCAAAGATATAAACCTCAAAATAATACACCCCCCCCCCCCAAAAAAAAACAAGCATTCATCAAACAAACAATGACATATTTTATTTAAGTTATAAGCAAATAGAAAAATAAAATCAACATTTCAATTTTACAATTTTACATTTTGCTACTGTATTTATATATACTTTTTAGGTCTCAGCTCAAAGATGGCGCGCATATGCAGTCTCAAACCGAGACATGGTGTATCTACATCGTTGGCTTCAGACAGCCCATAGGCTGCAATCCTCGTCGCTCCATTTTACGGTCTCCTCTTTTGCCAAGGGCATACATAGGTCCGGTTTATAGCCCTGCCTGAGAGACTGTCCCAACTGCTGTCGAACAAAGCCAATGGTCATTGTAGGGCATTCTTTCTGAACTACTTTTTAGAATCAGCAGCCCGAATGCAAAAGACACAAGAAGCAACCCCCTCTTCTACTAGTCTCCAGTCCTAATGGGGCATCTGTTTTACACTTGATTTTTTTGTTTGTTTGGCTCTTGTACGTACTTTACCAGAGCTATTGGAGGTTCCTATCCGAAGACCGCCTTGTGGAGACCCTGCTGGTGGCCAATGCCTCCATGGTCTGCTTCACAGAAAAGACCTACATGCTAAGGAGAACTGGAAATGCCACTGTTTCATAGATGAGGTCAAGGTTACTTCAGAGATTGATATACAGTTCTTGCGGTTGCCTTTCTTTTCCGCGTGGGCTTCTGTGTGGTATGGTCCTTTTTATTTCTCAATTATGTGGCATTGCAAGGGGAGGGCTGGTGTTCATTGGTGCAGCAGCATCTGTGCAAAATCCGGGCATACATGAGTCACAGACTCCGCAACTCTGCTAGGTGTTGACGCATGAGAGGTACGAATAGACTACGAGAGCAGTTCAGCCCAAAAGTACAGGAGCACATTCTCTGCTATAAATGAAAACTAGGCGTCCACTCTGAATAGTAAACTTCACAGTTGAAAAATGAGACAGTGGTATTCTAATTGAAATACACTAAGTTGTATTATCCAATCGATTTATTCATGTTCAAGGGAATATATAAGTGTAGTAGTGGTGGACACAAAAAATAAATGCACCTTTGGAAGAAAAAAACTCAGAAAGTAACATAGTATATTATTATTCAGCTTATAAAGCGCCTGGTTACTCCAACGGAGTGTCCTCGCGCTAAGACACCGTAGACCACAGCAACTGGCCCAGACCCCCCTCCCCAAGTTCTCCTAGTGCCTAAAATGTGAGAGGCCTGCTACCAGCCCACCCCCCCCCCCCCAGGGGAGATTGAAAGCCATGTTTTCAGTTTTTTTCGCAATATTGTCTCCGATGGACAGGTCCTCAGTTCCATAGGTAGGTCATTCCAGGCCTTAGCGGCAAGAAAACCGAATTCTTATAAATGATATTGTAAAAAACCAAACGGATAAGCTAATGATTTATTAAGAGACAAGGATGTAACTGCTATTCTAAAAGGGCGGCCGCTTCTTCGCAAGCCAATGCTGCCCTGTTGTCCTCTTTCTAACTCTACGCAATAGCAGGCAGGTTTTGGTATTTCATAGTTACTGCTGCTGAGAAGACTGTGGGAGAGCGCAGTTACAGTTCCTCTCTTACCACTTTTAGGTGGGCCCACTGAGGCTGTAGCTGGTGGCCAAAGTGTTAAAAGCAAAACGACAATCATAAACATTACCTGCGCCATCTTGTCTGGTGGAAGTTCCTACATGCACATAAACTGCAGTCACTCTGACCGATCGCAGCCATTTTGTATTCTGTTGGTCACCTTTGTTTCACCCTGCCCTTACTAGCATGCCTCTGACCAACCTGGTATGTGAGCTGGGGGCTATAAACTCTATTGCCACGACGAACATCAACACTACTTGCTGCCACAAACTCGTTTTTCCTCTCATCTCTGTTTACAGGCAAACCCTTGGACATTCATACACAATCCAAATACCAAACAGACTCTTGCAAACATGGTTTATTGCACTGCAAACAGGAAGACTTGTTTTTTCCAACAATGGGACCCGTTTTATTCAACAGAACAGACTCTTCGATCTGGCCGGTCTCACATGTTTTAGACCCTGAAGCAAGGTCCAGCTGCTAGATAAAATGTTCTATTTGGCCCGGGTGGGATGATGAAACAATGTTGGGCTTGTGTGACAACCTGCACGGGGCAGGGACTCAAGCTTGTGTAACCATGTTGATGAAACAATGTTGGGCTTGTGTGATAACCTGCCCGGGGCGGGGACTCAAGCTTGTGAAACCATGTTGATGAAAACAAATGCATTGTGTCAAACCTGTATAAAAGGAAGAGCCAAAAGGTGGTTGCTGGCAGAACACCTCCCTCAGACATCCCGGTGTCTGCAGTTGACGTGCTCTCCTCATGAGAAATAACACTTTTTCTTGTCTTCCAGTTTCCAGCGCTTGCCTCCTTATTTTGGTAACAAACCCAAGGTGAATTAGAGGCGGAACCCTGCGCCGGGCAGCATTGGGGGTCTTGGAAGACTTGCTGCCTTTCACAAAAGGGCAAGGAAGTGGGTATTTGCCTGCGCCTGATCTATACCTCGAAGACTATTGCCCTAAGACATATACTAGCAGTTTGCAGCCTCGTCAGGAACCACCACTCATTCTGACCTTCTGGCCATCACCAACCCTCGGAGGATAATAGAAACTTTCTACATGCTGCGACAGAGGAGCCACTGATAAAAATACCAGGTCACATCCCCGCTCACAACTGTACTTCGGCAAGTGGAGCTTCATATCTCCCAATAGCAGTGTCACCATCTGTCAACTGGGGCGCCATGTTTCCAATCGGGCTGTTCGTTTATAAATGTTAGTGTACTAACGTTAAGCCATTTAAGTCAGCAGCAAATTAATGTATTGAATTAAACACTATTTGCATTTCTGTAGGGACTTAATTTAAAACATGAAGCCAACTGCAATTTAGCAGTACCTCTATAAATGATATGAATTCAGGTGCCCAAAAGGAAATAAAAGCCTCCTCTGATAACATAATTGAGTGAAATTCCTCATCATCCAAGAACTTAAATTTTTTTTTTCTTTCCTCTTGAAACTAAAAAAATAAAGAACCTTTAAATCAAGTCACATCCAGTGACGCCGTCTTCTAGGTGCCCAGATTATTAACCATTATGAGGTATAGCAGGTAAAAGTGCTGGCTGTGAAGTACATCATGAGGCCTTTGAGTGCACCCTCAGCTCTCAGGTGTTTACTGTCGCGGCACCCGCATGCAAAGCTCTTTGCTGGCTAGCGTGTTAGGGTTTTATTTCTTTCTCGACTTCAGATTATGACCTAAATGATTCGAATAATGGTCTCCTAAACGCTGCTGACAGATAGCCTGGCTATAGATATTCCTGCCAGTTTGTCCGGCAACTTGGCTTCGAGTGATCGAAAGGAGTGAACATTGACAACGCCAATAACTCTTGCATTGCCAGATCATCTGGCTATGAAAATGCTTGTTTTATCAGGGATTATGTCTTTTTCTAAGCAGTTGCGTACCCCATAAGTAAGACTTGTGTGCCCCAGGGATCCTCAGACCACAGGGTAAGAATCACTGCTCTAGGGCAAGCCAAGATGCAAGCTATACACTTAAATGGCAAACAGCACGTGACCAGAATACATTTGCATGTAGTGTGAATAAAAGTTAGATAGTTTTCATGGTACTAGATAAACTCTGAACTAACCCTACAATGGGTTTAGGTCACATCCTTCCTTACAAATAAATAAAATGACAGACATGTAATGGACGATTGAGAACACAAACTCACGGTAGAGAGTGAGCACCGACTGAAGTGGGCAAAATGGGGGCACAGATAGATACAGGTCTTTCAGAGTCAGGTGGAGGTAGAAACAGGTGGATCACAAGCAGATACTGGTGGGAGGGGCACTGATCAAAGCAGGTATGGGCACAGAATAGTAGAACGGGCCATAAACAGAAGAGTAGGGAGAACAGAAAAGGGGGGGGGGGGGGGGTAGAGGCACGCACTGGTAGCCACTTAACAGTTCACATAGATGGGGCAGCTGGAGACGGATATTGAGACAAGATGTAAGGAAAGTCATATGCAGATGTAGCAACAGCATGACACAAATCAGTTCTAAGAGCTTTCCTTTGTGGGCACCAATGCATGATCAATCATGTCTTCTGCTGATAATGCGGTGGGTTAAATGTCAGCAGAAATGTCATCCAAATGAGTCTAAACTTCGCCAAGACCAGTATACCTAGCCTGATTTCTTAAAGAACACGAATGATTTGACGCTGCTGTCCTTAAAGCCGACAAACCACTTGCCTGGACATCTGAAAAAGACTAAGAATTACACCTCTTTGATTCAATATGGCAAATCACGCCAAATGGCCAAATGAAATCTGCAGGTTTGGTTCCCCAATGTACCACTGGCACAAATCTGTACATATTGCAATCCAAAGTTTAAAAAAAAGCGTCATTAGGTATGGAATGTGGTACAAGAATGTTTCCAATCCAAACCAGCGTTCAATGAGAAAAGCATAGATGCAAGTTAAGTCTTTTCATGTTTACAAGGACACAAGATTTATAGAGGTAACATAGCCTTCACTGCTCAAAGTTATCTATAGACTTCCTGGCCCACTCTGCTTTTCCACAGTCTTGAGATACTACACTATGCTATACACTTACTAATTATTACTGTAAAAGCATTTGATGTACTTAAATTCCCAACTTTCTTTATTGGAATGGAGACAGTTGCACACAGTAGACAGAGTGGTACCAATGGCTCCGCTAACCATGGCAAACACACAGACACTCTTTAGGCTGGCATTCCATTAAGACACTGGGTAATACAAGTTGAACGCTTATTCACAAAGTTCAACCTTTCAAATCTAGACATGAAGGAGGTAGTAGACGTTTCTAAACGGTGTCCGGCTGTCTGGTTGTACTTCAGATGAGGTTCAGTTATATTTTTGTGCTCTAACTCCCATGATTACAAGTCAACAAGAAGTCAAAGATGGACAGAAAGGAGACAAAAGTAGACATTCAATACTGGATGTGTACAGACCACCCAAGGCAGGCATTGTGGACAAGACGTCCAATTTGGGATAAAAGGGTTGCAATTACTTTGGGAAGAAATCTAGAAAAAGTTAATCATTCCCCAAATACTCCATAAACTACATCTAAAAGACAAAAATCATTGCGAGAGATGCAATAATGTTAATGCTAGAAATGTGCATATATGTATCCTATGTTAATGTGTTCTGTCTTGGTGGAAAAAGGTTCTGCCAAAATGAACACATCAACAAAAGTAGACCTTTTTTGATTGCACTTATTGCTCCCCAGTTGAACCCCCAAATGTTGCACTCTGACAAACGAGAAATCTGGTGAATGCTAAACAAATTTTCCTCCAAAATTGGAAATTACCCAGGAGGTTGTGTGTAACCAACTGCAACACAGAGAAAGCAGGCAAAACCCATTAAGATTAAAGTATAGACTCTGGAGGATGCATGCCTTTAAATCAGGACCAAAAACTAGCATACCTGCCTCTAAGCAAATGCACGCTATCAATTAACTGAACACTCATATTCTACATGTCATACTTTCACCAAACAAGACCTGGTCTTAACTTTTCATTTTGTTAAAGTTGCGTGTGTCGACTTAACGCCCTTTAATAGCATGGGCTGAGGCTGAACTACAAACTGACAAATATCTTAAGTTATGAACTTAGAGATACACTGCATAGGCTGTACCAACAATGGTGAATGTTAAAACACAACAGCCTTAGCGCGGTCTTCCAACTTTTTGCCTGCCTCCCTTCCTTTTCTGACCTCGTTTTTGCTGGTTTTAATACTGCACACTTAAGCACTGGTCTGCAGTGTTAAAGTGCTTGAGCTCTTTCTCCTGAACATGGCAACATTGGCTTTACCCCCAACGTGCATAATTAATTTACTTATAAAACCCAAGTAAAATTCAGTACATGTGCCCCAGGCATGTAAATTAAATACTATTAAATGCAGGGCCTGCTGCACTCCTTGTGCCATCCACTTAAGTAGCCCTCTAACAAGACTCAAGCCTGTCACTGCAGGGTCTGTATGTGCAGCTTTAAACTGACACTTCGACCTGGCAAGATAAACCTCTGGCCAGGCCTAAAACCTCCCTTTTTAGGTCTCGCCTGTTGCCAATGCGCATGCGCATCGAGCAAAGCGAGACTATTGCGAGTTATCCACACTTTATCTGCACTGCAAGGAATCGTGGCGATTCCTTGCAGTGCCCGTGAGTTTTAAGGTCAATGCGCATGCGCATTAAGCTTATGCGCATGCGCATTGACCTTAAAAGTCACGGGCGCGTGCACGTCCGTCTTTGTTTACCCCTCCGCCCCCTCCCGCCGTGTCGCATTTCTCCTCCCCCTCCCCTCTCTTCCTTCCGTCGTGTCGCACCTCTCCCCTCTCCGCCCCCTCCCCTGCCCGCCCCCTCCCGCCGTGTCGCATTTCTCCTCCCCCTCCCCTCTCTTCCTTCCGTCCTGCCGTGTCGCACCTCGCCTGCACGTTTTCGGCAAGGAACTTTGCCAGCGCTTGTTGTCTGTGCAGTGCCTCAAGATGCAAATGTGTGACGCTGTCTCACCATATGAAGGGTGCTGCTGATGGGCACCTAGTCTGAAGCGTTAGGATTTTAACAATTCACCCTTGCCGCATTAAACTACCTGCTGCCACCCGCTTTTCAGCGCCGCCTGACGGAATCGGCTGCCTCAGGGCGCGCATACACGAGAGATGCCAGTACAGCTGCTGCCTAGCGTGACCTATGTATTTGCACAACTACATAACTCTAAAATGTAAGATGCCTATGGGGGTGGCGCTCTACTTCATCAATTCTGCTATCCGCATTGCAAAGCGTATGTGTGCACATCACCTGCCCGTCTTTAGGGTAAAAATGGTCAAGAGTGTTCGTACCTCAGTCCCTGTCAGCCACTGCGTCCTCGCCGACACTGTCACCCTTTCTCTCCACGCCGGCACTGTCACCCTTCCCCGTCCACGCCTGTCCGGTCAGCCTCCCCCTTCACGCCTGGTCCCAAGTCTGCTCCTGAATGTGGCACAGTGCATGCGCTCGCGCCCGGCCGGGACCAGGGGGCTGCGGCCACCTACCTGCCTCTGCGAAGGTGATGATCTCCGAGGTCTGCTCCAGCAGCTCGCTCCTCTCCGCCCGGCGCCCGACGTCGTCCTCTATCTCCACATAGCCGTCCTGGCCCACCTTGCCCACGTGCAGCTTCTTGATGGCGTTGAGCAGGGCCGCCTTGGGCACGGGCTGGGTGATGTTGGGCCGGCTCCGCATGTGCAGCATGCTCAGGATGTGCTTCTTGACAGCCTCCACCATGTCCGCCTGTGAGGAGGGAGCCGCCTTCTCCAGCCTGCCCAGGGCGCAGGACGGGCAGTCGGTGACCGAGCCCTGCCCCTCAGTCCCCGGGGTGGGGGAAGCCCTCGTCGCAATCCAGCAGAGCCCCAGCAGCAATCCTCTCAGCAGAAGCACGCGCAGCATCCTGGCAGCAGCCTGTGGTGAACCTCTGGCTAAAAAGTGCCTCGCTTTTTGGTGTAACTCCTCGCCCCACAAACACGCACAGGTTTCTCGTTTTCCTTCCTCTCCGGCTAAAGGCGGATTATGATGAAAAGTTTGCAGTGAAGTTTCTGCAGAGCAGGCTCTCTCCCTCTCAGAAAGAAATAAGTGCTCTTCGGATACGTTGCTGTCAGAGGAGTGAGATCTGACTCTGTCTCGGGGACTTCAGAGAGAGGGAGAGAGCGAGGGGACGACTTGGCCTGAAGTGAGTGAGTGAATGGGAGAGGGAAGGAGTTTTGTCTATGAGTAAACCTATGATTAGGGAGGGGGAGGTACAGCCCATATTCTGACAGGCTGCTCTCCTTACTGTCTTCACACACAGACTCGCGCTCTCTCCCCCCACCCCTCCCCGCGTCCCTCCTTTCCCTGCTAACCCCTCGCTCCTTCCCTCCTAATCTTTTACTGAGCACTTTGTTACTAGTTCATACTGACTGCCGCCTTGTCTGTCTGCTCGCCCTGTGCGTGTGCTCACTAATTCCACTTCAGCAACTGAGTAAAACAATTATTCACGTTAGGTCTCTGTACATAGAACGCTTCTGCACTCGGAGTCGCATGCTGCTATCAGTTTAATTTTATTCTTAGTTGAATTATGATGAAACATCTCCCCTTTTACGTATACACGTTGTCTCTGTTTTTTTTCTTTCTCTTTTGCTTCACTCTACATGTATTTCTCCCAATGTCCTCTCTCTTTGGCTTCTCATTCCTCCACCCTCTCTCGCACCTTTTTTTACGCCTTTCCTTTCTTTTTGCCGTCTCTTTCTCCATCTCTGTTTCACTCCACCTCACTGACTCTTTCTTTACCCCCTCTTCTCTCTATACCCCGTCCTATCCACTCCATTCAGTTTCTGTGCCCCTCCCTCTCAGTCGTCCACTCTCCTTTCGCCTCTCCCTGTTTAACCTTTTCTCTATAGCTTCCTCTTCTTTTATTACTCTCTCTCTTTTCTCTAGATCTTTCACATACTCCTTCCCTCGACATTCCGTCTCTCTAGTTCCATTTGCCTCTTCCCAATGCTCTCCCCTTCTCCCTTTCCCTCTGCCAACTGTCTGCACATCTCTATAAGCGTCCCTCTCTGTGTGTTACACTCTCTTTTTCCTTCTTTTGGTCTCTCTCCTTCCAGCCTAACTCCACCTGAGAAAACTCATTCTTTCATTCTTTCTCCTCCACTCTCTCTCACGCCTCTTTATTATTCATTAACTTGCATCCTCTCATCTCTTAGACCTTCTCCCTGTATTTCTTCCTCCCTAAGTCCCCACTTCCTCTTCTACTCCCTCCTCCTCTCTTTACCTGTTTCTCCTTCCCTTCTCTCTCTGTCACTCTCTTCCCTCCACCTCCAGGTTTCCTAATTTGACTTCCCTCCCCACTGATCTCTCCTTCTTCTACTACTTCCATATCTCCTTATTCCTCTCTAGATGACATCTCTCTCCAAGCTCTACTTTCCCCTGACGTACCTTTCTCTCTTTTTCCCCTCGTTTGATCTCTCCCCTTCGACCCTCCCTCCTCACTGTCCCTGCTTCTCTATCCAAATCCCCATTTGTTTTATCACTGTCTTCTCCACTATCGGTTTGGTTCACTTTTCTGCACTCTCTTGGTCTCTCTCTCTCTCGCAGCATTACTTCTTCTATATTTCCACACCTCTGTCTCCTATATGGTTTTCTCTCGCTGTTCCTCCTTCCCATATTTTCCTCTTTGCCCCGCCGTTTTCCTTTCTCTCCCTCCTACCCTCTAATGTTATCGTAATTCCGATATTCCGGCATCTTTATATTTGTGTTTCAGTTTATTTGTCATTCATTTTATAACGCCCTCTGTCTTTCTCTCCCTCTCACTCATGTTCTTACTCCCAATTTTTGTCTTTCTGCCTTTCTCATTCCAATATTTATTTGGATGCTTTCCACACACACTGACTGCGCCCCAGCAGCAGTCCAGCTCATGCACCAGGATTTCCGCAACCAGTTTTGCAGTAAGGGGCCACCTTAGAATCGCCAACCCCTCACCCTCAACCCCTCACCCTCACTCACTCACCCTCAACCCCTCACCCTCAAACCCTCACCCTCACTCACCCACCCTCAACCCCTCACCCTCACTCACTCACCCTCAACCCCTCACTCTCACTCACTCACCCTCACTCACCCTCAACCCCTCCCCCTCGACCCCTCCCCCTCAACCCCTCACCCTCACCCACCCTCACTCACCCTCAACCCCTCACTCACCCTCAACCCCTCACCCTCAACCCCTCACTCACCCTCACTCTCACTCATCCTCACTCACCCTCAACCCCTCACCCTCACTCACCCTCACCCTCACTCACCCTCAACCCCTCACCCTCACTCACTCACCCTCAACCCCTCACTCACCCTCACTCTCACTCAGCCTCAACTACTCCCCCTCACCCTCACTCACCCAAAACCCCTCACTCACCCTCACCCTCACTCACCCTCAACACCTCACTCACCCTCACTCACCCTCACTCACCCTCAACACCTCACCCCCTCACCCTCACTCACCCTCACTCACCCTCACTCACCCTCACCCTCAACCCCTCACCCTCACTCACACTCACCCTCACTCACACTCACCCTCACTCACCCTCACTCACCCTCACCCTCACCCTCACACAGTGCAATAGTTCTCAGACCATTTCAGTTAGAGCTTTTAGAAATGTTTATGGCTTTTTTTATTTGTAATACTTTAGCATTGGCTACAGGAAACAAAAATGCTAAACATTTACAAAAAAAACCCATAAACAATTCTAAAAGCACTAACTCTAATGGTGCGAGACCTATTGCATTTCCAATGCTTGTTAGATCGAGCCTAGTGTTAGCACGCATGTGCTGCTCAGTGAGGCATGCTGTATTCCGTATGAGGAGTTTGGCATGCCCACCACTTCTAATTGGTTCCTTCCTGTGCCTTTGCAACTACTTTTCTTTTGTGTCGTGAATGGTGCCATTTGTCCCTCCTTCAGGTGTGTCTGTCATGCCCATGGCAACTGACCATCTTACATGGGTCATTTCACTTCAGGCCATTTCATACTTGTGCCGCACTCTTTTTAACATGCGTTTTTGGCTGGAACACTAGCACTCGTGTTTTCAGTTGCTGTGCGCATGTGTTTTGCTTAACATCTGTTTTTTGGCTGGAACACTAGTGTTCGCTCCTCCTTTACTTTAGTTTGCGATGTCGCTCCCAAACGATGGCAGAATTTGCTTTATTAAAGGGACACTTTACTGCCCAGCCCCACTTTGCCTTGTTCCAGGTTACTTCCCTTTGCCACTTTTCTAGATACCTATTGCTTTCTGTACGGTGTCCTACTATTTCCTATAGTGCTGCAGTCGTCCATCTCTGTCTTGTAATGAGTGTTAGTCAGTTGTCGTACAAACAGAAAATGACTGCCAAACTTTCACTTTCGTTCTGATCCTCCCTAATGGTTCAGTGCAGTCTGGCATGACTGATATAGATCGGTAATTAGTAAGTGGCAGTATTGTCAAAGTACGACAGATTATAGTGACGCGTTTTGGTGTGTTTTGGCAGAAACCACGATGAAGTTGGAAACCAAAAACGAAATTAGTTACCTCAAATTTTTGGTACAGGATTTGAAAACTAGGACAAGATGTTTCAGCACGATGGTAAAACTCTTTAGTACTCAGTGCTGGCTTTAGGTTAGGTCGATGCGACCTGTGCTGTCACACCTGGAGCCAAGCTGGTATGGGCGGTCTTTGAATGACAGGCTGAGGTGAAAACAGAATAGCTTGGTTACAGAAATCTTTGTATGGATGATTTTTTTGGGCAATAATTACAAGAACGTTATTAATAACTGGTGGTAATGCACTCGATGGAGAGGCTGCGATTTGTCTAGACAGTTTTGGCTCACAAAAAAATTGGTATACAGGTTTGTTTTTTGGCCAGCATGACTAGAAATAATAATCAAAAAAAGGATTCTAATGCATAAAGTGCTAATGCACTTTAAAAAAAGTGCATTAGCCCTGGCTGCTTCATGTGTCCATAAATGTTTCCGGAAGCAAGCATGTGTTCCTGAATCACACTGAATGACAAATTGGTAGTAACTGTACAGCTCTTCAATCCCTGGCAGCACAGCACCCAGGATGATGTGCTACATGGCTAAAGGCTTAGAAGGTACCAAAGGCAAGACATATTGGCTATCCCAATACTTGTTATACTAAGGTATGCCCTGTATGACCCACAGGGCAGGGTGCAATGTATGGAAAAGGCAGGACATGTACTTTCAAGTTTTGCATGTCACGGTAGGGAAAAACTCCAAATGTTGCTATTTCACTACTGGAAGGCCGGTCTCTCCCATAGGGTAGCATTGGGATTAACTTAGTACATCTTTTGTGTGTTATTCACACTTGTGAAGAGATAGACTTTAAGTTTAGTGTTAATTGACTCAATTTAAATTCACAACTTACGGTGAAGTTGAATTTTAAATTACAGTTTAGCAAATGCACTTTTAGAAAGTTGGCATTTTCTTACTTTAACCATTCTGTGCCTGCTGCCTGTCTCTGAATACACATCTGTTGTGGGTGACAGCTGGGCTTTGTGCATTCCCTCTAGAATGCCAGACATAAACAGAGCTTTGGTGTTACTGATGGGCCTTCCTGGGCAGGATGAGAGGGGCTAACGCACGCGAATAGGATTTGTTCTGTCCACACACAAAGGTCTGCAAACCGCCCCTGTCCACCGCAGAGCTGGACACAGACTCAATGGTCCCTGTATCTGGCCTGTGCGCCATCGGCGCTGACCTGAACGTTTGATTTTGCCCTGTATAACCAGATAACCCATTTAAGCGCTTATTGCCTCCAAGCGCCATTTTGCATTTATTATTTCAAAATTCATATCTTGACTTCTACTAGTTGGATTTTTGTTGTTTTGGTCTTGTTTCTGTTAGAAAATTAATCTCTAGTTATATAACATGGTGTAGAGACATTTTTGTGGTGTTTTCAATATGTTTGTTTGAAGTGTTGCATAAATACTTCACACTTTCGTTGCCTCTTAAGTTAAGCCTGCCTGCTCTGTGCCAAGTCACCAGAGGGTGTGCAAAGGATAATTCAGGGTCTATTGTGACTTCCCCTGACTAGGATTGTGGTTCCTGCTTGGACACAGAGCATACCTATGCCAACCAGAGACCCAATTTTAAACAGTGAAAACTAAAGTTCCTCAACTAAAGTGAGTGTTATCATGCACTTCATTTAGCACAGTGCACTAGAGAATTGTGTGCTGGCATGCCATGGAGTGAGCTCCCTCCCCAGTTTGGGCGTATGTCAAGGAAAGTAAGGCAATTCAGGGTTTGGCCAAGATACTGGGGTGTGAGGAAATCATTTTTTTAAATTACCCTTTAATAGACTATTTTTACGCTATAAAGGCATCTATTGCCGACAAAAGATTTGCAACCAATATAGTTTTGTCGCACTACCAGAATGACATTCAATGACATTAAGAGGCAACATTCAGGATGATTAACATGGCGCAGCCAGCGTCCTAGTTTTAAAGGCCTTTGTGGCTGTGGAACAGCCAAGCGATAAATGTTCCACATCAAAATTATTCACACCCTCCTACTGACCTACAAAGGCTTGAACATGCAAAGGTGTTCCCGGGAGCCTTGGTTAACAAGAAGCACAGGGCTGAGACCTTGGTTTGCCTACTTAAAAGCAGACAATGCAGCCTAAGTAAAAATCTAATTAAGCATTGTCACCAGAGTGCATCTTTATTGCTGCCTGGATCTCTCTTTAAGTGAACATGCAATCATGCGCATCCTGCCGTAAAGGTATAAGCAAACGCCTAAAAAAGTGCATTTATTGACCCTATTGTGATAACCCTCCCGGTAACAAGGGCCAAAGCCTCTGCGGTGACCTTTTTAGTGGCGAATGTTAAAAGAAGAAAGAGACGGGACTCATCATGCGAGCGCATTGGTGGAGGGTGCCATGTGTCAAAAATGCAGCTGTGCAATATGGGACCACCGTGGCTGGATTGCAAAAGGCAGTCAAAACGGTGGTGCATTAGGGCTCTCAAGAGCACTGGTCCTGAGGTCACTGCACCTGCTGCAGTGTTTCTGCCGGCGTCCCTCCAGAGCAAAGAGGAGCAACATGCAAGCTCCATGCGTGCTAACTTTCACAAGTGCTATGAAAGTACGGCAAGGCAGCCGAGCCAGCACAGAAGCCCACGACCCACGCAGAACGTGCTCTATTTATAGACCTGGAGCTGGCAAGAAACGTGCCAACGGCGCTGTCACTTGATTCAACGGAGCCAAAAATAGCAGGTTACATTTGAGCACGGGAGCGGGCATTCCACCTCAGGCAGCCATTAAGCTTCGAATTTCCTACAACACTGGTAGCTTCCCCTGAGCAACGATGTCAAGTATAAGATGCGCTTTGCCCACAAAAACGTCCCCTAAATGCAGTCGGACAGCCTCTCATATCAAATCTCAGGGGTACACAGACACTGGTCAGAGCGGATTCGTTTCACTGGCAAACATGCCCGCCTTGACATTTTACATTATGCACCAAAGTAGCAAGAAAAAGGTAACATAATATGAAAAGATGTATGCACATTAAAAAATCTTAACACTAGCTCAGGGTCTGTTGACTTGTTGCTAAAGGTGGATATAAGTGGAAGACGCACCATTTTTTCAGTTCAACATAAAAGGACCTCGGTGTACATATAATGTGTGGAAGGAGACGGACCACTCTTAAACAAGCATTTACAATGCAACAGGTCTTGCAATTGCGAGTTTTTAAGTAAGTGGCAAAGCCTTTTATATTATTAAAAGGAATGGTCATTTACAATACCAATAGTTTAACGTTTTGCAAAAGCAATGCCTATTATATTGCAGAGCGTGGTGTCCATGAAACGGGTGCCGCGCTCAGTATGCAAATTAGAGTGGCATAGCGCTCAATAAGGAAACTGGCCACCATTGTCCCCATCAGTGTCAATAAACAAACTAGAGCTCACCCAGTAGATGAAGCAGACCGTGTAAGAAGCCAAGTAAACGGTCCAGTCGTTACGAGCGTTAACAAATGCAGACATGGCGGTACTGAGGAGGGACTAACCAGCCTATTTAAGAAACAGAAGCCAGCATTTACCTAGGACAATGACGCAAGCCAATGAGCAATATGGGTGGAGAGAAGGCAGGGCTTCCAGTGCATACTCTAATACTGCATGCCTCGCAGAGGGAGCAGGGTATGCGCGCTGCCGCTAGGCTCGACCTAAAAATGTAAGCCATGTTTTAAGTCTGTATACTCAATCAGAACTGTAAGAAACAAGGCCTTTTTTCAAGTTCCTCTAACTTTTTGCCCCCATTTGGACTACTAGATGCTGGATTTTGGCTGGCAGTGCACTGAAGCCTGCTAACCAGGCCCCTAGTGCTCTCTCCCTAAATGGATATGGGTGAATTGGTAACATGAACTGGCAAAGGACTTTAACCCCATTAGAAGTCCCTAGTATATGGCATCAGTGGTACACAGGGCATGTGTGTTAAAGAGGTCACCGGGGCCTGAAGCACTGCTATGGCACCCTGAGTGACCCAAGTAAAATACTGATAGCAGTCCTGCCATTGCAGACTGCAGGGGCAGTGTTAAAGGCTCAAACTCTACTTTGCTTCACTATCTGAGGCAAAATCCATGTACTATTTTTATTATATGCCAGTTATCCCTAGGGAAGGCCTCCTGAGCCCAGGAGGCAGGGTGCATTATATTAATGGTGTGGAAATGTAAGTGCAAGCATATATATCTCTATAGTGGCCTTTACCATTAAAGGACACTAAGTGTAAACTGTCTATAGGATAACATGGGCTGGCACCTGGTTAAACCCGTTGTTGGCAGCTCCAATATGGTACCACCTAAATATGTTGTGTTTGGTGTCAAACAACGTGTCTCGTCACTCCTGACACGAATCCTATGTCAAGGACAATGTGGGATGCACCCAAGTGGCTACCCCCACCCGGCTGCCCCAGCCTTTCCTGTGCTCTGGCTGCCAGCCTGCACTTGCTGCCACCAAGACAGTAATCTTACCCCCAGCCAGGAGGTGTTAACTCACAGAAATCAGAAACAATAGCCTGGATGGTAAGGAGGTCACATCTCCCTCCCTGGCTATCTAGTGAAGTGGCACATCAAGGTGGTGAGCTTCAAATGCTGCACCGCCTGTGATATGCAACCAGGCTGCCTCCCAAAGGAGGAAACGGCCATCCCTGTTTTCCCAGGCACATTTGCACCCAGGTAGAGGGGAAAATTACGTATTCAGGAGATGTATACCCCACAGAAGGCTATCCACGCCTCTAGGTTGGACTACCAGGTCTGTCCAGCTAAGGAAGACTTCCCCTATTTTTAGAAATGGCTGAATAGTGGGTACTGGGTAGAAAAGGAGACCTACAACCCCAGATGTGGTCATCACAGGGGCAGGTTAGCCATTGGGCTTACTAACCCATTGGCAACTTGTACCCACAACCTTAGTGCCCCTAAATCTAGGATTTCAGGGATACCTCTGATACCAGAACCTCAATTCATAGCTAACTTACATGGACAAAAGAAGAGACCGGTGTCCGCAACAACAGGAGCTGCACAAACAAAAGGCGCAATACTGTACACCTGAGACAACCTTTCTTGGATCTGCACCAACACAGCTCGTCCAGTACTAAAGTTCAGTTCCCCCAGACAGAGGGGCCCCTTTGCCCATGGCATCACCAGACTCCCCAGGACTAAGATCACTAGTGTCCTGCAACCACAGGTAAAAACAGCATACCGGATAGGAATAATCGCTGGCCATCAGGCACCCTCTGAGGGAATCTCCCAGAAGTAGATGGTCCAGTGCATTGTGGGAAGCATAGTGCTGACCTCCACTAAGTTTCATGAGGCTACTGTGCTCCTCAGGAGCGCCGGACATTGAAATAACGTTCTACTGTACTGACTGCTGCCAAGGCTTACTGGTCGCCTGTTTGGCAACCACCCTACTTTACTTGACGCTGTACCTCCGGGGAACTCAGTCATACCTTTATTGGACATCTGCAGTGGCTTCGTTGTTGACTTTTTGCACCCTACTAGCGCAGTGTAAGGGGTAGAAACAGCTCCTCCGCTGTGGTCATATTTGACAAGTGAGAGGTGTACTCCCCAATGGGCAGTGCCGCTGGCCGGTCTGGCCACAGATCTAATGTGTCAAACAGGTCTAGAGTTTAGAAGTCAAAAACAAAAAAAAATTCTAATGGTTCCGAAGGGACAATAGCCAGCTTCCCATTGCTCAACAACTGCACTCTATATCAAACCCGTAAAATCAACAGCTCCAACACTGAGAAATTCCTCGCCACAAACAGCATATTACCCAAAATCCCTGTACCTGACCCATTAGGATACCTGAATAGTTCTAAGCGTCTCCTTTCTGACAGTTTCAGTCATCCAATTATACGGTTTCTGATAGATCATGTGATCGTTCAAATTTTGACCAGTGTGCATGAACATTTAGTGCACTCTTTTCTCTTAACTCATAAGTGCCAATTCATTCAAATACGTCCAGGGGGTCTACAAAATCATATGCATTAGGTGACCTCGGAAGGAACTGGCTCACAAGCCTTGTACCACAACTTCTAAGTTTTAGGAAGCAAATGCCATGTTAGACTTGCATTCAGGTAGGTCCGCAGAAGGGAATCTGAAATGTTACAATGACACAAAATAACACAAAAGCATACACGTGGCAGTCAGAAAACTAGAAATATTCTCATTAAAAGGCTACACACCATGCAGCAACCTTTCTCAAAGGCACACAGTGAAGCGAAAGTAAGAAAACATTAGCTTTAATGGTACCACATCCAAGCCACAAAAATACAGTCTAGAAGAGCATGGATACAAAGGTAGGTTTTGTAAAGATGATGCGGACTGATGACAGGATACTTCTGGTTGGTTACAAATAGATTTAATGCAGGACACAGCTGAGTACAATCCTCGCCAGCTGACCAGACCACCAACTGACACTCATGGAATTCTCCAGGTAGAAGTCAGAACATACATAGGCATTGTGGTAGACAGGGAACAAGAAAACACAAAGAAAGGACTAAGACAAAAGACAAGCATATTACATGAAGAATCAATGTACAACACATCTCCCTCCTTTATAGAAAGGAAAAGAAATAAAGGAAAACAAAGATTACAATACAAGAGACTGCAACGACAAACACAAAGACAAAAGAGAATTCAGAGACACAGGATGAAAAGAGAAGAGTGAGATGAAACAAAACACTATCAATCGAACAACACCTACCCCATGTTGTACAATAACAAAACATGAGTACCAATATCATCACACTCCATCCCCCTCCCTTAGAGAAACCAAAACAAGGTTTAGAAGAGAGAAAATCAATCCAACAAGGAAAGATGCTCACGCCCACAACCTCCCCAAACACGAGTACACCATAGGGTAAAAACCCTATTAACCAAAGGTAGACATAAACAAAGACCTTTGGGAGAGACACAACATACCCTAAGAAAGTTAAAGAAACCAAAAGTTCCCCTTTTTACGGACACATTGACAGTGTAAACATGACACCTCAAAATAAGGAACAACATAAGGAATTAAGCCTGGCAAATAACACAACTTTCTTTAAACAGGGTACATCTCAGGATAGATAACCTGGGAACTAACATGGGCAATGACTAATAAGAGCAGCACTAACACTACTACTCATTTCAGAAAAACTAAACCAGTCAACCTGAGAACTAATATAGGTATTGATCACTCACCAACACCACACCCTCCAAAGTAGGCTACACCGCACGACAGCACAGGATGGTTAACCTGGAGATTGACTAACTTCCAACACTATCTCTCCAAAGAAGGGTACAAAACAGAGTTCAAACCCTGAAACCAAACCTACAGCATGCCTTACAAAGGGTATACCATGGGTACCAACAGGCCCCACACCCTCCCCAAAGAAGGGTACACCAATGGGTAAAAACAACGCCATAGGAAAGTACAACAACAACAAATCTCAATACACTTTCCTCACTAACCTCAATAACACACAACAGGTTGCACAGGGTTCACACCCTGGAACTTATACACCAACATGCCCTACATAGGGTATACCATGGGTACAAACTGGCCCACACCCTCCCCAAAGAAGAGTACACCATTGGGTAAAAGACACCGCCATAGGAAAGTAGAGCCACAACAGCTCTCAAAACACTTTGCACACTGACCCCCAAAACGCATGCCCTACATAGGGTATACCATGGGTACCAACTGGCCCCACACCCTCCCCAAAGAAGGGTACACTATTGGGTAAAAGACACCGCCATAGGAAAGTAGAGCCACAACAGCTCTCAAAACACTTTCCACACTGACCCCCAAAACACTCAAAAGGTTAAACACAGCAGGAAAAACATATAAGCCCTCCTAGATAGAGTACATCAGAGGAAATGGCCCTGCAGACTAGAATGGGGCACCAGATGTCAGTGCAACCCAAAATGTTGTAAAGATGATGCGGACAGATGACAGGATACTTCTGGTTGGTTACAAATAGATTTAATGCAGGACACAGCCGAGTACAATCCTCGCCAGCTGACCAGACCACCAACTGACACTCATGGAATTCTCCAGGTAGAAGTCAGAACATACATAGGCATTGTGGTAGACAGGGAACAAGAAAACACAAAGAAAGGACTAAGACAAAAGACAAGCATATTACATGAAGAATCAATGTACAACAGTAGGCCCGCCCTTGCTTGCGGGCATCAATCACCTGAGACGGAAGGAGAATTGACCTTGGACTGGAAGGTTGAAGGTTCAGCCTGGACATGGAGGCCGCCAACTCTACTCTGCTTTTCAAACTGAAACGCAGCATTACTATGCGCCATTAAACTGCATTGCAGTTTTACCTGCCGCTCATAAGCAATCAGTGCTTTACGACTAGAGGAAAACCAGTCCTAGGTATGTGGGCCTGAAAAGGCTGCCAGCCGTATCTTTTGCCCAGGTTTTAATTTATTTTGGAGACGAAGATGATATATTATTTTCAGTTACACATAGAAAAAACACGTTTGGCCTTCAGTGTGTAAAGCACAAAATCAGATAAAAGGCATATCTCCACCCCCAAAAAGATCCTCGGTCGACCGTTTGTGTTCGCCACACAAAAACAGTGAATAACATGGATGCAGATTCTGCAAAAACAAGAAATTAACACAAGGAATGCTTAAATTTCTGTTGCATTTTTTTGCAATCCTCAATCTACACAAATTCAAAAAACTTTAGAAGTAGTGAAAGTGACATCATATACCTTTTGACCTTTAATTAGATTAGGTTCCTCCTTCGTTCAGCCCTAGCTCCTTAATAGTGTCCTTTGAGGTTGCTAACTGAATAGTAGATTGGCCGAGTGGAAACCATAGAAAGTAAAAGGTGTCCCGTTTCTTTTTTGTTCCTAGTGGGGTTTTCATAACCACTAAAAACTGAGATACAGATGGCAGTTGCACTAATAGAAAAGGAGAAGTTATCCTTTAAAGTAGGTATGCAGTCACAGTGGCTGGAGGTACAATCATAAGCGTGTTCTCTTACTACAAGGGCATATAGCTGCGTTGTTTACAGAAAATCGTTCCTCTACATGAGATGAGCAGCAGCAGCGGCTGGCATGGGTCGGGGCAGGAGGGGAAAAATTAAAAAGAGAACGTACTTCCTCACGTCTCTCTGTGTCGTCCCTCGTCATCGTACCTCCGCTCCAGCCGGAAGCAGCAGCAGTCAGGCTACCTTGACCAATCACAACAATGCATTGCAGCATTGTGATTGCTCGGAGCACTGTAGTTAGGCGCTCAGATGGGGAATGAGGGCCTGGACATGTTCTCCAAGCAGACTGTAATGCAGACTCCATGAAGAATATGCAAAATGTGCACAACTGTTTGACCGGCGCAAGAGGGCTGGTCAAACATTCATCCACACTTTACAGAGTGCCGCCACTTATTCCCCTACTCGAAGAGTAGAGCAACCGAGCCTGCAAAGACGCAAGATCAACTAAAATGATAAATTCCAGTTATTATCATTTAATTTTTCCTTCATTTCCTCTGCTAAAAGCAGTGGGGTGGGTCTGCTCTGCTCTCAGTGGAGGAGCCGCCACTGTAGTGCAGAAACCACATTTTGTGGTACTGGGAAGGCATAACTATTTTCAAGTAAACACCAACTTGAAATTCTCCAATTTATGATCTTTGGGCTAGGCTACGGTCTCACTTGCTGACCGTGAGCATGCATAAAGCTCTAATAATGGAAGTAGAGCATTAACTGGTTCTAGGCAACTTGCTAGTAGTTTTCTATAAGACTGTGGCTTTAGTTACAAAAGTACAAAAATGTAAATTTTAAAGTACACGAAAAAGAGGTACATTTACAGAATGGATCACAATTTTCATCTTAATGGAGTGTTTGGCAAAGATTGTACAAATTCATTGTTGCCACAAAACCCACACACTTCTTTACAAAGGCATTTATTACAGCGCAAGGCGAAAGCTCATTTCAAAATGATAATTCAATCGTTCCTCCCACAGGTTGTTACCAAGACAATCTTTGGGTACGCTGCATCCTCCACACAGTTGCTGGTCTTTAGCCTTCCATAAACATACTAATGCTACCACCTCTGGCTTTCAAAGTATCCCTGCTGAAAGCTAGAGCCATTATAATTTCAGGCAGGTTGAACTTGTGAAATCGAAGAATAAGGAAATCCTTCTAGTGCTTAATTTGTTAATAAATAAACATGTGCAGAGGCTTTAAGTTTTTCTAAGGTGTCTGCTGCTGACAGTGCTGAAAGCTGGGATTGCCAAACACAAAGGCTGCCTGGTCCTGATTCTACCTCAAGCCTCTTACTCCTCCTCCCTCAGCCCCACACCACCCACCCCACCACGCTGCCTGTTCCTTAACCTCATTACAGAAGGTTCTTTTTCATCCTTGCTTTCTCCCTTGGCAACTGTTTTCCAGTCTCTCTCTCATTCTGCCTTTTTTAGGTCGAGCCGGGGCAGCGCATGCGCTGCTCTGCAAACCATGCTTCAGACCACAGAGATTACCAAACATACAGAAGACGCTACTTTTTGCCAGTACGGGTGTTTACCCAATTAGAATACAACCAACTAACAGATCTTTCTGGCTTCAGAAAGCCCCAGCCTGCAGGCCCCTGGGCGAAACACATGTCCGCGTTTTCATATGTTTGCACAAGTCTTCAAATAAAGAAGAAAAGACTACCGCAAACGAGTACTCCACTCTTTCTGCAGTATACCTGTCGTTCAAAAGAAAAATTGGGGGTGTACTCACCCTATGAATCTCTATGAACAAAAAAAAAAAATCACAAACACATGGTAATACCTACCTTGAAACAGATGGTAACTGGGTGAAACCACCGTTTTGGTAAGTGCCACCGCCCAAATTGGGTCACGACAAATTGTGTGTGAACCCTGGTAACACCCACCAGCTACGACGACTACCTGTATTGTGGTATGGACTAGAAGCTCCGCCCATATTTTCATTGGCCTGTGATTGTCCTTTGGAAACTACAGCTTTTCATTGGTCAGTAGGTTTAGTACCGCTTTGTCTCAATTTGTAACCTCCCATGATGACACGCCAGATTACAAGTGTCGTTACTCAGTAAGCTTTAATTATGGCCTACCAGCACTATTTTGCTAAATAGGCAGGCAGGACAAGCTCTCTTGCAACATTTGATTTTTTAAACTTTAAAATGGGGGCCGCACCCTTCCTCTAAACGCGGCTCATGTAAAGAACGGAGCGCAGCCGACATTATCGCGAAAACGCGGCGTGGGGCACTTTTACAAACAAAAGCATTTCTTTGTCAACTTAACACATGCTTTTTAGTGCGCCCATTTAAAAAAGTGAAAATAGCCACTAGTGACTTTCAGATTTTTATCATGCAACTCATGCATTTTACATTATACCAAAGCTATTTCTCTTGGGAAGATCAACTTTATGCACAGTTGTCCGGGACAATTATGGGCAATTGTGCAGCACCGGTCTATGCCAATGCATTCATGAAATACTTTGAAGAGAACAATATCTTGAACCAGACTCCTTGGAATGTGCATGCCAGGATGTTCCTGAGATATATAGATGACATTTTTGTTTTATGGCAAGGAGACCAGGAATCTCTAACAATGGCATTAACAGGTCTCAATAACATCAATGATCGAATTCAATTCACCTCTGAAATCAGCCAACAGACAATTACATTCTTGGATGTCAGAATAACAAGAGTCAGTGATCATCTAGAAACCAATTTATACAGAAAAGCAACAGACAAAAACAACACCCTTCATTACAGTTCCTACCATCAGAGATCATTGAAGAATCATCTTCCATTCTCGCAACTCCTCCGGGTAAAACGAATTGTATCTGACACCTCCGAGTATGAAGAGCAAGCATCTAACATGTTAAAACGTTTTGAGCAAAGAGGGTATCCTAAGACCATTTTGGCCAATGCCAAAGAACGCTGTGATAAATTGAAACGTCAAGATGTGTTGACGACAAAACAAAAGGGCAATGTCAGAAGACCTGTGGTCGTATCAAAATACTCAGAGGCATCAAAGGCATACAAGAGTTCAATATTAAGACACTGGCCGATTATCAGCAAAGAACAGGATTTCAATGATATCTTTTGTGACCAGCCGCTATTTGCATACAAAAGAGGCAACAACTTGAAGGAAATCATAAAAAACCCTAAACACATTTCCTCCATCACGTACAAAGGGAATCAACCTTGTCTCAATTGCAAAAACTGTAATCACCTCAAAGGTCCTGTTATTAAACACCCAATCAAGGGCACCAACATAACATTGAGATTTAATGCAACATGTGACACTGAGAATGTAATATACATCATTAAATGTCCGTGTGGATTGGTATACACTGGAAAGACTTCACGCAAATTGAAATTGAGAATTAACGAACACAAAAGCAATATAAGAACTGTGAAAGTAAAATCTAATTTGGCTTTACACTTTAAAGACAGCAGACACAACATTAGCCAACTCAGGTTCGCTGCTGTGGAAGTGGTTACTAAGCGTGATGACAGAGACAATAACAATTTCTTGTTGCAGCGTGAAAACCACTGGATAAAATATCTTCAATCAATGAAACTATCCGGTCTTAATGACCGGCTGGAATTTACATGTTATCTGTAGAGAACTATGTTCAGAACGGCATTTTTTTGTTTCATTGGTTCCGCTATTTTGAGTAACTAACTGAAATGTTTTATCTCCCTTTAAGTTCACACTGTATGCAGAACTGTTATTTTATATAAGAATTCTGATTATTTGTTGTTTATGCACTATTTTCTAAGCGGGTTTACGGTTTTTTTTCACCATTCTTCGGAACTACTGTAAGATGGCCGCCACTTTCTATGCTATCGGTTTCATTCACTTTACTTCCGTATATAGGGCACACGTCGTTCACATTTACCAGCGAAGGGCGCACGAGTGAGACGCGGGATCTTGCTCAACTTTATCTGTAAGTTCTATTCACAGACACGAGGCTCGCACGATCTTGTTTGGCTTTGGATATCATTTGTGGTTATACTTTGCACGTGGTTTTCGCACGAACAATCACCATTGAGTTTTTGGGCACTTTTCTTCTTAGCACTGGGTTCGCTTTACCTTTCATTCAACCTAAAATTCATTTATCTTATAACACAACTTCGGGATAACACGCATTCGGGAACAATACTACTGTATGATTTATCACTTTGGTTCTGTGTTTTAGAAGTGATTGATATATTGCTCAACTTAGTAATGGATATGACTGAATGCATTTATATGTTTGGTTTTGTCTCGGTCGATCATACTTAGATTGGATTATTGTCTTTCAGATTCCCCTGATGAAGGACTGTTGTCCGAAATGCATTGGGAAATGATGTTATAATGCATATACTAAAGTGGATTTCAGATATGAGTTATGGAAATGAAACTTTGTGACCAATAATGAGAAACCCATGTGAATAAAACATGAAGAAGTTTGATACAATTTTGGTTTAAACTTTATTTTGGCATTCTACGCATTGAACATAGAAACGGATTTCGTTTCACAGAGGTTGTGCTCAGAGAGTTGGCGCTTATCCTAGGCGCCACAGACCACGTTTTAAAATAGCCACTAGGCCACAGAAAAAAATAAAACAAAAGGAAATTGTTACTGCACCTCTCTCAGCAGGGGAGCAGATACTATAAGATTCACTGCACTAGGGAATCTCGTACTATATTGCTTTGCTGGGCCCTTTATCCAAAACGCATTTTTGCCCATAACTCAGCATGTGGTGGTCCTTGTACGAAGGAACCACCACAAAATAATTCTGTACAGCATGCTTTTCCTTTCCAGGTCAACATCTGGGTCCTCACCTGAAGTTGGGGGGGGGGACTCAAAATAATTACCTTTCCCACTGTGGGATGAATTTTAAATTCACTCTCCCATAGTTGGAGCGAATGCTCTACAGCTGGGAGGATGTGTTTACGGTAACGTCTTACAAGGCCTAAGGAAGTGTAACGCCATATCAGTGAAATGTTTAAGGGGTAATTGTATGGTTATGGTGTATTGCTTTTCATTATGCTGGTGAAATAAAAGGTTTGCGTTCAGTTGCCTACTTTGCCATTTACAATGCCAATAGCTGTAAAACTCGAATATGAGATTGATTTAATTTCCAATGCTTGTTTGATGTTAAAAAATCCTCGTCCCAAAAACGAGTGCCGCTGCCCACCAAATGCGACTAAAAAAAAATAACCAGGACTTCCATTATTATAATAAAAGTAAAATCATATTTAAATCAAATCTAGTACAAATAATGCATGTACGGGAAGTGATTATGCAAACTAATTTATCATGAGCACTCCTATAGAAGTAGTATGCACATTACAGATTTTTGCACCTCATGCTTGGAATTCTTTGTTCTGTGCTCAGTGTCAACATAGAGCAGCGCCCTCATTGGAGGCGAGCGAAGGAAGCCTGGAGAAGCTCAGTCGAGTTGTGTTTGATGTAGAAGACTCACCTGATCTCAGCTGCTCCTTGGTGCGAGAGGCTGCCGGTGCGGTTCCCGAGTGCGGCTCCCGAGTGCGTTTTTTAGCTCTCCTCACAGCCGTAGGAGGGTTGAGAAGGGCTGCCCGTGGCTGCCAAAAGCTGCAGAGGTACAGCAGGGCAGCAACAGCGTCGCAGAAGACGTGGAAACTCGATAGTGGTAGTGGCAGGAATCGCGGAAAACACAGCGAAAACGCCTTTAAAAAAAAAAGCTGAACAGCTGATTCCAGTCCTTTGCGAGCCTGTGTCAGTCTCGGATCGGGTTTCATGTCGGGACGTCCCGGAGCACCAGAACTTCTGCGGGTGAAGGCGGTGGTTGCAGAGTGAGGTTTGGACTGCTGAAACAGAGCCTTGCTCCTGATTGCTCCAGACAGCCCCTGCCTGTAAAATCTGCAAACCTGAAAAAAACAGTGAGTTCGGGTTGAGTTGGAGTTGGAGCGGGGGAAGAGCAGGGAAAAGCTCTTTTGGGTTGAAAACTGGAGCTGGAGTGGAGCAGGAGTAGCATGGCAAGAGGAAAGCTGGTACCAGTTTATGTGGGTAAAGCTTCCATACAACTATAGTTAGTTGCTATTATTATTAAGATCTACCAGCAGTGCAGAGGCAGCACGCCGTGAGGGGAACGGCTCCTCCTGTGCATAACCCATTTCCCATCTGCCACCTGAGCTCCGCCGAGCGCCGTGAGGGAAACGGCTCCTGCTGCCTCCTGCTGCCTGCTGCAACCATTACCCGTGGGCTCCGCCGAGCGCCGTGAGGGCAACGGCTGGGTTAGACTACCACTACCAGCTGCCCCAGCTTTTGGCACGGGAGTGAGGTCAGCGGTGCACCCGGAGGCGCCTTAAGGATAGGGAGCTCCTCCCGCCCCGCGGGACGCGCGCTGGGTCGCGCCCGGAGAAAGGCGGGGCCATATGTTGCCATCAGGGGCCAGAAGAGGCCGGGCAGGGCCACCCCCTAAGCTGCGACAAAGGTGAGCCTATCATTGAATATGGGAAAACGTAACATTAATCCCGCTTCCCAGCCTACTAAAGCCCCCTCTGTTATACCTGCCTCTATTGAAAGCATGCTGGAAGATGCCTTTAACTTAGTCTCTACAGAGATAGCTAACACTGAAATAAGAATGTCCATGGGATTGTCAAACTCGCATAGAGAATTACCAGAACCTCAGTCTATTCGTACAAATGATGTCTTGCCGCTCTCCCTAGTGGTTACAATTACAAAAACAGTTTTGCCGGCCATGCCATCCGCTGTTTTACCAGTGGACTGTAATACTATCACCATCATAGACTCACAGCAAGATCTTACGGCCCTAACTGCTATTCCCACCCCGACTTCTAGTGATAATACTGCTGGAGGGAAACGGAAGAGAGGTCCCACTAAACCAACATTAAATAAAAGAAAACAACCACCTCGTAACAAAGGGCAACCAACTCCACTGAGTATGTGGTCCCGAAGGAAAACCACATCCAGCAGGGGACCTGACAGAGATTGTACCATCATGTGACAGCAACACTGTCGCTATCTCTACAGGGAGAGGGAAAAACTTTGCCTGTACACAGACTGAGCCTACAATGGGGAGCGTTTTACAGGACAAATTAAACTGGAACTTTATTGAGACCATAATTGATTCCGTTTTTAAATAAATGAAAAGTCAAATGGACAAACAGTTTAATATGATTTTTAAAAGACTGGATAGATTAGAAAGCTTGGTAAAAAAGGAAGATGTGAAAAGGAAAGGTGCCATTAGTATTGATCAGCTAAGGGGAGACCGATTCCTGAAAGACATGGAGGCAGTCAACAGGGGCATTATGGGGGGGGAAGACCCACCTGTGGCGCATTAGGCACTAAGAGTGTAACCAGGGATAATGATACAGGGAAAAACCAGCTTCTGCCATCACATAGTTTTACTGCAGCTACACCATCCCAGATTGCGTTGCAGGTACCAGATGGTGGGGTGGTGGGAGCCCCAACGGGGGACTCCCAACCGGCCTCTGCGAAACCGGGGAAACCGGAAAAAGCAGCTTCCAACAACGGTTCTACAGACGTTATACGGCCCAAAAAACAACTAGGGCCAGTCCTCCATTTGCCCCCCGAAGCTTGCCCGTACGTCCTAATCCTAGCAGGTGTCCCCCCATTGAAAGATGATCAAAGTGAGTCTTGGGTTCGGCTAAAGAATAAGTGCATTGATTGGCTGTCCAGGCACAAAGGTGTCGGGATGCAGATCTCTAGGGAAATTCTGACAGTACGACGGGTAGGTTGGGTTGGTCCCACACCCAAGAATATTAATGGTGACTGTATAGTCATGAACTTTAGGAATCCCTTAACTGTAAAATATATATTAAATAGCAACAATACCCACTTTAGTCCTTCAACTGCTGTGACTCCATTACCTTTGGGTTATTTTTACAGACCTCCACAGAGATTATATAACCCAGTTACACCAATTTACCCATTATCTAACAGGTTTAGTGCCCTATCTGACCTAGAGAGTCAGGGTTGACCATCAACGGGTGCCCTTGACGCTATAGAAATATGTACGATCAATGACAATGGCCCCCTTGATAAAAATAATCCAAGCACCACTATTATAGCTCCCATGGACTGTGCGGCGGCAGCATCACCACGGGAATTAAATATAACTGATCCTGTTACTGTTGAGGCTACCTCCACCGATAGGCTAACCATATTATGCTGGAACATTGCCGGTCTAAAAGCAAAAATGGAATCTATAGACTGGACTGAATGGATTAATAATTTCGACATCCTAATGCTCCAGGAAACATGGTGCACCAGTAGTCTGCTTCTTGAAGGCTATATTTGCCATAATTCCATTGTACCATGTCCGGCTGTGGGACGACCTAGTGGAGTTCTATCAATATGGGTAAAGATCACAGCAGTATGTCACACTAAAATCCTGGAGACTAATGATGAGAATTTCCAGGCCTTAATCTATTCAAGCAGGATAAAGTTGTGTCTAATTAATTTTAAAAATAATGATTTTATATCACAACCGAATATTAATTTTATACGGCTGTTCGATTTTATAGACAATATAGTGGTCGGACAAAGCTACGGTAAATTAGATGGAATCATCTTGGGAGGGGACTTTAATGCCCATATTCACAAGGGTAACGCCAACTCAGTTGCTCCTCTTGGCCGGGTGTTACCCTGCATAAGAGGGGAGGAACTACTCAATCACCTAGCCATTCGTGATTTAATCAATGTTATGGAGATAGCTAGTCGCATTACAGGCGAAGGCCCCTTGGCCACTTATATAGGGCGCGGCTGTTCTTCCACAATTGATTACGTATTTATATCCTCCTTACTTGTGGACTGTTTAATAAAGGCTGACGTCCCTAGTACTGCATATAGTGACCATAATCCCATTCTGACTACCTTTAAATCCATTAAAAGCGACTGGAAATAGGGGCAACTAACCTGGTGGCATCAACTGATAAACTAAGGGTAATTTGGAAGGGGATTGACAATAAGGGGCTTTTAGCGTGTATTATTATTAAGCACCTCAATTTGTTAAAATCTGTTAATCCAGCGAACACCAAGGTCCTGAAATTATTGAGGCTTTTGCACGGCTATGTGTAGCTTTTAAAAAGGAGATTTTCAAACCAGTTATACGTCCTAAACAAGATCCTAGGTGGTTTGATAGCTCTTGCTCTAAAGCAAACCGGGAATTACGAGCAGCACTCTCAGCAGAAACACGGGATCAGCCCCTGGTAAGACTGAGGATACACTATAAGCGTGCCACAAAAACTCGGGCTGAAGAGCTATTGAAGGACCAGTGGGAATCCCTTGCCCGCACAGCCGCACTGAAAGATGTTGCCGGGTTTTGGGGTGAGGTTAAATCTTTGAGGTCCATAGGATCAAATATCACCCCCATTAATTGTAACATAACAGGCAAAACGTGGGAAGATCATTTCACAAACATGCGCATCAGCCATCATCATCTATCTAGTCATGGCACCTAACATTACGATAACGGAGGTAGAAGATGCCATAAATAAAAGCGCAGGCAACAAAGCACCCAGTCCTGACGGACTATCCATTGATCAAATTAAATCAGAGCCTGAATTTTGGTCACCTCTACTGTGCAACGTTTTTAATAACCTGTCCCATACCCCATACCCCTGCCTCGGAAACCTGGTCCAATAGCATCATTGTCCCCATCTTTAAGAAGGGTGACAGACTCAATCCTAGCTGCTATCGTCCTAGATCTTTAATCGACAACACCTTAAAGATTCTAGGAAGAGTAATTTTTAACAAGCTTAGGGCTTGGGGGGAGGACAATTAGATTTTACATTCATGTCAGTTGGGTTTTAGGAGCAATGTGGGGACTGTGAAGCAATGTCTGAATTTAAACCTAATAATGGGCAAATATACTATAGCTAAAAAAGTTCCATTGTATTTGGGTTTTATGGATTTAAGTTCTGCTTTTGATTTTGTTAACCGTTATCGATTATGGGTAATTCTTTTAAATTATGGATTGGATAAAGCACGTGTATATTTCCTGGCCCATTTGCACAGTGACTTGAAAGCCCGTGTTAGGACAAACAATGAAGGGGAGGTTTCAGGGGACATTTTAATAGGCAGGGGGGTTAGGCAAGGTTGTGTCTTGGCCCCCCTGCTTATTATCTTGTATATAAATGAATTAAGTAACTCATTGTCCAAATTAACAAGTGATGTCCCCAGCATCAATGGTACACTACTCCCCGTCCTTTTATACGCAGATGACGCGGTTCTTATGGGCCGCACACCCAATGCACTGCGCACTTTAATAACTGGCTTTGTCTCGTATATGGCGGATCTTGGCCTGTGCACCAATTTTAATAAATCATACATAATGTCGTGCGGGCCTAAGAAACATAGCATCCAGCACATTGCGTCAGAGAACGATACCCTAAAAAGCACTAGCACTTTCCCCTACCTAGGCCTGATGTTCTCAAATACAGGATCTTGGCAGCCCCATGTGGCGCATGGGAGGAATAAACTGGGTAAGGCAATAAATTCTATAATCAGCCTTCAACAGCCTAAACGTGCTGAGGTAGTAATTCCGCTACTACAAATCTATAGAACTCGATGCCTACCTACAGCAACCTATGGTGCAGAGGTGTGGGGGTACTCAAATAGCTTCAATATACAGATTGAAGAGAATAGATTTTGTAGAAAGACCTTGGGGGCGTGTATCTCAGCACCCACTTACGTTTGTCATTGGGAGCAGAATCTTTTTTATGTGGAGGATTTCATCAGGTCAAGGCCGGCATTATTTTGGTTAAAAATATGGCGGAACCCGGCCGCTCATTTGACCCAAGAAATAATTACGGATTGTTTAAGGTGCGATAGGGCAAATCGCATACCTTGGCTAGGGGCAGTAAAAAGAAGCCTGGCAAGTGTGGATATGGAGTATTTATTTTCCCTCGCCATAGCTACTGATCAATCACAACATAAGCTAGTAAGAGGGGCATTGTATAATTTATATCAGAAAGAAAGAGAAAGGTCTGAGCATCAAAAACCGGCCTTTATAAGGTATATCCCCCTTTTGGCACAGTGTGGCAGGCATAACATGCCGCAGGGATACCTCAGAAAAAACCTGGGGAGGTGGAACAGAAGTTTGCTCTTTCGTCTTAGGGATGGAAGTATTAAATATTCCTTATCATTCCCATTGGGCTTTAATAAAAATCTGGGAAATTTGCAATGCCCCTGTAACTTAGGGTGTAAACAAACTTTGTTACACTTTTTGTTCTTTTGCGGTTTTTATGCTAGATACACAAAACATTATCTAATTCCTTACTTTAAAGAGCATGCTGTGGTGGACTTTAATCTAGCATTTAATGAATTATTGTTGTTGAATTGTGATGAAATCATCTTTAGAGTAAGTTGCTTTCTTCAATCTGCGATATGTTCTCGAGCAACTATGGACATGCCCTGATAAATTGGATCATTTGCACATTACTGCGGTTTTAAATAAGAGCTTGTACGTTTATTTATTGCATATTTACCCTACGCAGCAGCCCCCACTGTTGATTTGATGATACGTATCAAAATGTTTCTGTTATATAAAGTTTGCAACAAAGTAATTAGTTTACACTGTGCTTACATCTAATGAACGCCAGCTTAGATTATAAAGTATGATGTATTTTTATACATGTTTTTATCGGATTGCTCCCATCTAATATAGACTGTTAGGCTATCATTGCACTGTGTTTTTAAATTGCTCTTAAAATGTTTTAAACTGTTTATAATGAAATTATCGTGATGAACATGTACTTTTATGGATGCTTTTATATCCGAATAAAGATCCCCTTTGACTTTGACTTTTGACTCTTTGTTCTGTAATGGTTTGGTGTGAAATCTCAGAAAGCCAAAATGCCTCTGTGGTTTACATCAAGACTCTGCTATTGGCACCTTCACATTCATGTCATGGAGTATCAGGGACCTCAATAACCCCCACAAGGGTAAACAAGTATTGTAATATTTGACCCAACAGCACACAGATTGCAATTTGCAAAGATGAACACCTTCTTCCTGGGAATTCAAGCTCCTTTGCTTCCTCATGGGGCCCACAGCAATATTTTTCGAGCTACAGCTCATACTTGTGTGGAGTATCCACGTTAATGCACAAAAAAACTTCCTTTACATCCCTCTAACTTCCTTGATGAGAACCGTATATATGTATTGGTTGCTGGGCTACGAGTATTGTTGGTTAATGTATACTCCCCGAATGTTGATACTCCTGATTTCTTTGAGACAATCATGGCCCTAATAAGGTAAATAGATAGACCATATCATTCTGGCTTCCCACCTGCTAGCCATGTAACCAGAGTTCTCGAAGCTGGGGTGCTCACACTAACATTGAGGAAAGAAATGATTACCTTGTACGGAAACCTGGCAAGGACCTGGCGTATTGCCGCTCCTACAGTCCTTCGTCATTGCTCAGTTTTGATAATAACATATTAGCTAAGGTTACTGTTAATCCCGTATCCCTCCTGATGGACCAGATTATTTCCCCCATTCAGTTGGGTTTTCTTCCCCACCGCTCCACATCCTTGAACTTCTGCAGTGTCTTCTCGGTCCTTAATAGAAATTCCCCCAATGTTCCAGCCACCGTAGCCCTGTTGGACGCAGAGACGGCCTTTGTAGGAAGGGCCACTCCAGAGAATAAATCGAAACTCTTGAAACTGGGTATGCCACACGGTTTCATTTCATTGATCATGCTCATGTATTACAAACCGGTGGCCAGATTTGGGCCAATGGCTCGCTCACGGTCCCGCAGACTCGTAACTGTGACTGTGACTGCCTGAAGCGGCCTACTCTGTGGCTACACTGGGTTGTTTGCATCTCCCTTCCGTGTACCACGGTTTGTGGTTATTCATATACCTCCTGCTGTCACCTGTAGTCTCTACGATGCACTGCTTGCTATATTGTTCACACTTGAGTGCTTCCCATACTTTGGGACTGTTCTTTGTCTAGTTTTATATGCCATGAGAAAATGTTAAGAAAAAAACATTAAGGAATTAGAGCCCCTATTTTCTGTTCAGCACATTACCTCAAACAAATGACTGCTCCACACTCCGCAAGTTCCCAACAATTATTTTCTAAGCACATCTCGTCAGGTTCATTATACCGGTAAACCTTGGTGTTTCTGCGCAATGCTAGTACGGGTAGCAGAAAACAAAATATTCAATGTGCAGCAATCCTATCTACCTACTGCCCGCAAGCTGTAAATGATTCCCTTTTTAACAGATTTGTGACATAGCAAGTAAATACCTATAACCTAACACATGATCTATAGATCAAGTGTTACATTTTGATAGTGTCAATAGCCTATTCAAAAAAGTAGCAATTCTAACAGAGCACATAAATAACGGATGCAAGCAGGTTTTAAAACCGAGGATGAAAAATACCAGTGCATTCAATTTTGGGGGAAGAGGGGAGCAAAGGCTTTACAAGGAACGAGGTGGCCCGGACCATGAGGAAACTAACTGAAATGCCAAATGTCGCTCAGCTGCAAGCATTTTTTGCTGCCCTTGCCCGGCCTGCTTGTCAAATAAGGAGGCACCAGCCCAGAAACAACTGCGGTTCAGCACAGGCGCACGGGCACAAGTCGCCGACAACCTTGAAACAAAGGCTGGCGGTGACAAATGGGAAACGGGGTCATCACAACTGACCGCAGCAGTAAAGCCGGTCCTCAGGGGAGGACTCCACCAGACCGAGCGCTTGGACACACCGTGCGACGGCACAAGGCGAGGGGCTAGAGGTCAAGAGAGCAATTATAAAATTCAGCGCTCTCCTAGCTCAGGGAGCAAGAATGAGACAACTAGGCCACCCAAAAAGGGAAACTAAAGTACCAAAGGAAGCCGTAGTGGCTGTTTGACAAGGTCCTCGAATTAAGATACTCTGTAATTTATGGGCCCTTGAGAACTAGAAAACATTGGTCTTCGTTTGAGGCCTCGAAACACGAAAGCTGTCCGGTCCTCCCTCCACTTCTAATATGCCTGGATACAAGCGGTAACTGCAGTACTTCATTCTTTACAGTCGGCCAGGGTGTTGTGTTGGCTTCAATGTTTTTTTTCATGCTCCTTGAAGAACTGGAGCCTAACGCCAGCTTATTCATGCCGCTCATGTGTACCTCGCCAAGATGTGCCTAAAGTGCACGTACTGTCTTCGAGCAGCTGCTAGGAAGAATTATGAAAACATCAAAATGTTAACCGGTGGTTAAAAAAACGTAAAGAAAATATCATGCTCTCCACATTCACTAAAAAAAGGAATCGCGTATTTCCCCACAAATCACGATCATGCCAAAACCCTTAAATGGAACATATAAAGTGTCACTGATTCACTGCAACTGGCCTCTCAGAATATCTTAACAGCACCCTCTTCTCAGTACCACCCACTCAAAAACCACCCTCCATCTCTTCCTGCTCACCTACAATTTACCATTTAAAAAAACCCGCAGGCATCTTGGGGCCGAAATTCTGGGGAGCCGGGAGAGGGTAGTTATTCACTGTCAGTTAATATCTTCTCCTATACACAGTAAATTAGCAACTTGCACTCACCTCACAGGTAGCCAAACCTCACATTACCTATACCACTTTACGACAGTCTCAGCTTACAATTCAAATCAACAGCTTCCAGTGCAGGCTTTTGTAAACTCACCCAGTTCCAAGTTCGGGTCTGCCAGCCACTCGCTACTAACTCGGAGCTTTAGACATTCCTGAAACTAAGAAGGGAGACCCTCCCGAATTAGAAACAAAAACAAACACGTTCGAGGCACAGCAGCCATGACAGGAACCCCTGTCGCCAAAGCCAGAGAGCAACGAAATCACTGTGAACATTTGCTTCTGGCTGTGACAAGTAAATCAGCATAGCTTCAAAAAGAAAACATTTAGTGGGAAGATTACCCCAGAAGCACTGATGATTAGGTACCAGGCACGCAGCGAAGGGTTTTCTGCAGTGATTCATCTTCTCATTAAAGAGAACAGCGTGATTTCATGTAGACCTTTCTCCTCTGTCATTAGCCAAGTTACAATGATTCAGAATGATTCACTGTCACCCCAGAAGCCCACAGAGGAGGCACCGACTGGGATTTAGGCGTAGGCCCTGCGGCGCTGGCCGCGTAGGGGCCTGCCGCCTTCACGTAGGTACGAGGCCCTGAACGTACTTGTCGTTATCTCCACTCGGCGCGTGGCAGCAGGCACCATCAGAGTGTTCTGGGACTGCTGCGTGACTCCCATACACCCAATGAATGCATCGATCGGCTCCGCAGGGACTGCTGGGAGTCTGCGCTCTTGTAGAGAGTACTGATGGACGCACGTAGAGCAGGTGCCATTGGTTCACCTCAGATCAGGAGACTAATACGGTCTTGCCTGTGGGCATTTTGCAGATTGAGGCCCCTCATTTTACTCCAAGGAAGGGCAGGTAAGCAATCTCATCCCAAGGACAGATATGGGAGGAAGAGTTGCTGATTTCCATCGAACTACACTGGGGGATTCGTGGACGTATAACAGTTTGTGCAGGGTCCTGCAAGTGCGGAATACCTGCAGTTTTTAAAAGGGACCTCTAAAAGGGTTCCTATCGGGTTCAGTTTTGTACCCTGTCACAGGTGGTCTATTTTTCGCACTGCAGTGACAGCAGGAATGTTGTGTTCAATACATACCGTTTATGTTAAACTACTTACTGTCCAACGGGTGTCCAAGTTCACCCGACCCGCTAAAGCACCACTCCAGAACGTAGGGAAGGCTTTGTCACTCATGTACACATTACACAATACACAATACACATCTTGACTACAAGGTCTTTAGCTGCCATGCACCAAAATAAGTTTAATTAAGAACTCCTCGGAAAAGGCCTTAAATGGATCGTTCTGCAAGTCAAAAAATGCCATGTCCAGTGCAGAGCTCAGCTTTGATCATTGTTCTGCTCCGAAACACAACTTGCACACATTTCCTAATTGTGACCAGCACAATAGCGGAGGCTTCCCTCTCCACACTCCCTGGGCAGAGTAACCTTGTCAAAATCTTTCCAAGACTGCTTCAGAAATGCGACACGGTCAGCCAACAACTATTTCACAGTAGGAACAATCACCCACAAGGACATAGACCAGGTTAACAGTGCCAATAAACATATTGATCTCTCACTACCACAATGAACATCAAGAGATAGTGTTGAACCTTTTGTTTCAAGAGGAAGTGGCCTAGGTTGCCTGTGCTGGCCCTTTAATAAGCATCACTCAAACAATAGTACAAGTTACACAAACGTTTAAACATTTCACAGCTCACACATCTATCTTTGCACCAAGAAGTTAATTAATACCTGTTCTTCTCTATCCACCCTTAGTTTCTATGTTTAAAGTGTGCATGAAACTATGCCTGCTTGGCAGTCAAATATGTCTGCCCATCAGTCCAAGGCTTTTGTCACGTTTTAACTCCTTGCGAATCGAGCAACACAGTACAATTTATGCATGAACTAGTAAAAGAAAGCACAAGTGAAAAGGGAATATTAATATTAAAATGACCATGTCTATCTATACTGAAATGAAAGAACCAACATATTCGGTGTGCACTCCGTCACTTCTCTTTTTTGTGACTAACAATTTGCTGCCTACTCGACGAGTTGCACCCATGGATGATCGAAGTAAAATAGATAAAAATGATTTCGTCACACATTGGACTATTGGAACAGCTAGTTCTCTAAAGTGAAGCGTATATGAACTACTTTTTTTAAAAATGTAGAAAATGGTTAATGATTAGTTGCACTCATTGTTTATTGTATGTTATACTGTGGAGTCACATGTATACAAATTAGACATGCAGTTTAATCTACGTGGAAAATTACATCAGCGGGTGGGCGGGGAATTCTGTTTGTCAACATTAACCCCTTCGCTGCTGATGACGAGCTCAGCTCGTCATCAGCCACGGATGGCGTGTGCTGATGACGAGCTGAGCTCGTCATGTAACGCGGTATTTTTAAAAATGCCGCACAGCGCGAAAATCCCCGCAGCAGCGATGCGGTTAAGGGAGATGCCAGAAATACGAGTGGTTAAAAGTTTCACGCAATTGATAGGTTTAATAACTGGGCAATGTATTGAGGGATTTACAACTGATAGGAGTATCACCACATTAATCGAAAAGAGAGGGAGAAGAGTCACCGTCTAAATTTACACTATATACGTATCTACTGGGGTATGGAACATTGCAGTTAGAGATGGAAAGAAAACTTTTGAAACACATACGATGTAGAAGTAATTCTGTTATGCGAGATCATACATCAAGGCAATGTGAAAGCATTTACAAGTAGATATTTTGTAACAATGCAAGCAGTGCAGTATGGGCCCTGGAGTTTGATGAATCAGCGAACGGCAATTGGAGGGTTTTGAATGAGCGGGGACACGTCACAGGTGTTTGAAATAGAGCAGGAGAGTGAATTGTTGTAGATCGTTTTTGAATGGGAGAGAAAGCAGTCACTAAAAACGCTCGAGGTAAGAGCGGGCTTTGTGCAATAAACGGGGGACTTCTTTGATTATGTGGTATTGCGTACGTGTGGGAATAGGTTAACCATAGTTTTGAGGGATTGATCGGATTATAGTATAGACATGGGAAAGATCGGACATGCATTTAAGAGTTCAGCGGGCAATACGTTTGATTATGGGGTTCATTTAAATCATCAGCATGTATGTTTTACATTTTCAACATAATGTGGCTAAACATGAGTTGTCAATACAAAAATCTAATTACTATGTTTTACATTTTGTAGATAACCCCTGACGAAGGGCTGAAAAAGGGCCCGAAATGCATTGGGTATTGAAAATCATTCATGAAAGAGGATTTATGTAACATGCCATGCACTAGAGTAAGGCCCTTATCGGCATTTCTACTGCACTAAGACTTATGTAAACATAAGAGTCCTTCGTGTGACTGGATGAAACTAGGTTAACACAAGAGAACCTGTGGATTAAAGGAATAAAAATATTTTGGACAAGATTGGAACAATTGGTGCATCTTCGTTATGCCTAAATGATGGCTGTGCGTCTGGAGTGGGGTGCATTTCGCCCCACATTCTTGAAGTGAGAACCAACATTACCACAGAACACATTTATTTAATTTGGCAGCGCTATACTTCAAGCCAACATTTTACAAGAGAACCAACCGTAAAATATACTTAGTAGCTCCGAAGGATGCCTGGTTAACACATTCCAGGTTGAGAATTTAAAATAAAAAGTGATACGATAGTAACCATTAAAAAGATGCACACGGGGGGCGTGGCCAAGATGGCGGGGTGAGCGGACGCTTCCTCCCGTAGCTCCTCCGGCCCGGCTCAGCTCGAGCCCCGATTTCAGCGCTTCTCTCCCCCCGCGGCTGCTTTGCGGGTGAGAGGAATGTGTCGGAGTTCCTGGCGCACCTATTGATACTACTTTGACTCCTATCGCCCCGGGGGAAGTACCCCGAAAGTTTGCTTAAAGTTCGGAGCACGGAGGAGAGCCTGGGAGGCGGAGCGTATTGCAGTGCTGTCCAGACGCCTCGGCTGGGCCTGGTGCTGAAAGCTGGTGATCCCGAGTGTTCGGTCCCGACGTGCTCCGGAGGAAAACAGCACTCCCCGGCCGAAGCCTACGTGACCGGTACCATCGACGCGCAGCAGACCCTGGACCTTAGCTGGCACTTTGGCCCCTCGCTACCGACAACGGTGCATGGCGCGGCGTGGGCCCCGGACCTGGCGGAGAGGGACGGAGGCTTCTACACGGCAGCCGACCTGGGCGAACCCACTGGCGGAACTGTGAGACATTAGCTGTGTACTTTCCTTGCTTATTGTGCCCCGGGGGTCGCCGACTGTCTCGCCAGCACGGGCCGCTCTATTGGGCCCCGCCCTGCCGCCATCTTCTCCCTGAGGAGCTGGAGCTGGCGACCTCCACCCGTGCCTTTGGCCGGCGGGTGCCCACTTTCGCATTGGCTCATGTCCTGATCGCCCAAGGGGTGCGCTTCTGAAAGGCCCTGACTTTGGCCCCCCTGATTGCCACTTTGGTCGGTACAACGATACAACGGTACAACGATTGTCTCGCCCCGGCCTGAGCCGCCATTTTGTCGCTTGTGACGCAGCACCCCTGTCCTCGGCGGGGTCTCACATCTGGTGCCCGCAGGCGACTGAACGCATCTACAGCGGCCGGCCCTGAACCTTGCCCATTGCAGTGGCCACGATGACTGGGAGAGGAGGCTCGAGAAGGGGCGATCGCACTCTGCCGGACATGCTCAGCAGGGCCCAGCAGCTAAGGGACAGGACGCAGCCGTCGCCGGGGTCCTCCCGGGCCTCGGCAGACGCAACTGGAGGCGAACCACCGGTCACGAGGTCCTTTATGGAGGACTTATTTAGCTCCCTCAAGGACGACTTCCAAACGCTAAAGAAGGAGGTGGCCAGCGAGGTGCGAGAAGTGCGCAAGGAGGTGGAGGGCCTTGGTGAGCGTGTTGACACGGTGGAAACGGCGGCCCAGCGCCGTGACGAGGAGATAGTCCATCTCCAGCAGGACGTTCTCCGTCTCCGAGAGCAGTGTGTCGAGCTCCAGGCCCACTCTGAAGACCTCGAGAACAGGTCCAGACGGAACAACATCCGGGTGCGGGGTGTCCCATCAGCGGACGAGGGGACGGATCTGGTGGCCTATCTACAGGACTTGTTCCGGGAGATTCTGGGAGAGGACGCAGAATTCCCGATCCGCATAGACAGAGCGCACAGAGTGGGCCGACAGCGCCAGTCTTCAGCACCCCCACCGGACATCCTGGCGTTCCTGCCTGATTTCCCCTTGAAGGAGCGCATCATGGCGGAGGCCCGCAGGAAGCAGCCTTTCACTTTCAGAGAGCGGCCTGTGGCGCTCTATCAGGACCTGTCCGCCATCACGCTGCAGAAGCGCAGGTCCTTCCGGATTGCTACAGACTTTCTGCGGGAGCACGAGACGCCCTACTCCTGGGGTCACCCCTTCCGCCTCATCTTTCGATGGAACGGTGTGCTACACCAGCTGCGCTCCCTCCAGGACATCTGTGGGGTGTTGGGACTCACGGCCACGGAGGAAGACGGAGCGACGCCCACGTGGAGGCGCTCGGAGAGACGGAATCGGCGGAGATCGACGAGGAGAAGATCGTCAGCGACTGTGAGTCGCCCTGATTCCCCCACCATCAGGGCAGATATGGAAGAAGCCCTGAGAACGGCGGCCAGAAACTTGCCTGACTCCGACAGCGTGGCCTTGACGGCCTGATTTCACTCCGGGGGGAGAGATGCTTAGCTTCTACGATGCTGGGTTGGGGCTGGGGGTTGGGAGGGAACGGTTGGAGGTGAGTGGCTGAACGTCCACTTGATTGTTTTCTACAGACTTGCCCGTCCGGGCTGGACTGAGACAATGGGGTGTTTTTATTTGTTTGTGGTTTTGGCTAGTTGCCATGGGTTGGTTTTGGGAGGGCGTAAGAGTTGTTTTGTTGTTGGTGGGGTCCCGTCTGATAATGCCCAAGCACACGTGAGGCCGGTCCTGGCCTTCCCTGCGCTCCTGCCCCGCGCGCCCCCTCCACTGATCCCTCGCTTGCTGCATAGCGCTTCGATCCCCTGGGAGCGATGCCGTCCTTGAAGGTGGTGACCCTTAATGTTAAGGGTCTGAACAACCCTGTAAAGCATAGGGCGATCCTTTCCCTGCTAGAGGGGACGCAAGCGGACATTTGCCTTTTGCAGGAAACTCATTTACTTTCCAAAGATTGTCACAGGCTGCGCTCCGCCAAGTTCCCCACCCAATTCTTCACTTCGGCGGCGACCAAGACTGCGGGTGTAGCCATTCTCTTAGCCAGCTCCTTCAGGGGCGAGGTATTGTACAAATATGCCGAGCAGAAGGGGAGGCTCCTGGTGTATCGCATGCGGCTTGGGGGTATCGCCTTCACGGTTGGCTCCGTTTACAGCCCGAATGACCACCAGGATCGTTTCCTGGAATCAGTGTTGGTGGACGTCACTGCCTCGCCCGATCGCCATGTTGTCTTGGGGGGAGACCTAAATATGGTCTTCGACTCAGCTATGGATAGGTCTGCCCAACACTTCCCGCAGACGGGGGAGCTTTCCCGAGCGGTGCAGGACCGGATTGCAGAGATGGATCTGCACGACCTCTGGCGCACTATGCACCCCACCGATCGGGACTATTCATACTTCTCCCACGCGCACCGCACTTATTCGCGGTTGGACTACCTCTTGGTGAGCGGACCGCTTCGCTCGGCCGCCACGGCAGCAGACATCGGGGTTTTGTCCCTGTCCGATCATGCACCGGTGTCCGGAGTCTTTGCTTGGCCGGCAGCCCCCCCCTCCAGAGGGATGTGGCGGCTTCGGGATACTCTTCTACATAAGAAGTCGGTGGTGAAGCGCGTGGGGGAAGTCATTCAGGAGTATCTGGTCCACAATAGCAACTCCGACACGTCTCTAGCGACGCAGTGGGCGGCCTTGAAGGCGGTCCTCAGGGGGGAATTTATCTCCATTTCCTCGGCGGAGAACAGAGAGCGGCAATGTAAGAGGGACGAACTGACGGCGCAAGTCAGGGAACTTGAGCAGGTTCACCGCCGAACGGGGGCTCCTCGAGTTTGGAGGCAGCTGAAAGCGGCGAGGAAACTCCTCTCTGCGCTAGATCTAGATCGGGCGGAATACGCAGCGTTGCGTCTGAAGCATGCCTTTTATACGGGCGGGGACAGATGCGGTAAGCTCCTGGCCCATCGGCTCAGGGCTGCGCAGCAACGCAATGTGGTGAAGGAGCTAGTGGGTGCAGATGGGGTTCCGGTTTCCGGTGACGCGGACGTGGCGGATTCCTTCCGTAGCTTTTACGAGGCGCTATACGCCGCGGAACCCTCCCCACCGGGAGAAGCTGAGGCCTATCTGGAGTCTGTGACCCTCCCGGCTCTGGAACCCGCCCAGGCGGACCACCTGGAGAGGGACATCCATGTGGAGGAAGTCATCTCCGCTATCGCACGATTGAAGCACGGTAAGGCCCCGGGCCCGGATGGCTACACGGCCTTGTTCTACAAGACCTTCTGCTCCACTGTGGCGCCTATCCTGGCTCGCCTGTTCAACTCCTTCTCTGAGCCGGGGGCTATCCCGCCGGACCTCCTTTCCGCGACGGTGTCGGTTATTCCGAAGCCCGGGAAGGATCGGACCCTGTGCGGTTCATATCGGCCTATTTCGCTTCTGAATGTGGACCTTAAGCTCTACACGGGGATCCTGGCGGCCAGACTTGGACTGCACCTACCGGGCCTGGTGGAGGCGGACCAGGCTGGTTTTGTGCCCGGTAGGCAGACAGTCGACAACACCAAGAGGGTGACGCACGTGTTAGAAAAGGCCTCACGCGTCCCGGGGGAACGGATGTTACTGTCGGTCGATGCGGAGAAGGCCTTTGATAGGGTTCATTGGCCGTACCTTGAGCTGGTTCTCGGGAAACTGGGGATCGGCGAGAAGTTTCGCACCATGGTCTTCAATTGTTATAAGAGACCGTCAGCATCGGTGCGAGTCAACGGACACAGCTCTAGCAGTTTTGCCATTGAGCGTGGTACGAGACAGGGCTGCCCCCTCTCACCGCTCTTATTCGCCCTCTATATGGAGCCGTTCGCCCAGAGGATTCGCGACAATCCGGACGCTATTGGGGTTAAGATGGGTCAGTATACCCATACTGTTAGCCTATATGCGGACGATGTCCTGCTGACCCTGGATGACCCCAGGCGGTCGCTCCCCGCTTGTGTCCAGGAACTGAACGCCTTTGCACGCGTGGCCGGCTTTAAAATGAACATGTCCAAGTCGGCTGCCCTGGATGTGTCGCTCTCCGCGGACACCAGGCGGGACCTCCAGCGTCTTTTCCCTATGCAGTGGTCCTCTTCCACGGTGCCGTACCTGGGGATCCTGCTTACACCTTCGCTGCCTGAAATGGTCAAAGCCAACTATTCTTCCCTTAGCAAGAAGATTAAGGAGGAACTCGGCCGATGGGGCAAGGGCCTGCTCTCGTGGCTGGGCCGTATCGCAGCGGTGAAGATGACGGTACTGCCTCAGATCTTGTATCTTTTTCGCGCTCTACCTCTCCAGCCCCCTGTGGGTTGGATACAGCAAGCGCAGGCTGACATCTCCCGTTTCGTGTGGCAGGGCCGCAAGCCTCGGATGAAGCGGGTTCTTTCCACGCTTGCCCCGGAGGCGGGGGGTCTCGGTGTTCCGGACCTCCGGAAGTATTTTCAAGCGGCGCAACTCCGGTATTTGGTGGAGTGGAGCAGGTGGGAGTCGGACAAGCACTGGCTCTTTCAAGATCAGGCGGTTGCAGGTCGCACCCTTCAAGAGGTTCCATTCCTGCGGCGCGCACATCGCCCGGCTAATCTCTACGCCTCCTTTGTCACCCAGGTTCCACTGCGAGTGTGGGATGCGGTTTGTGAGCTCCGCGAGCTAACTACTTTCCCATCACCGTTTACACCCATAGTTGGTAACCCAGACTTTACTCCGGGCCTAGAACCAGGAGCTTTTTCTCACTGGGTGAGTGCGGGTTGCAGGGTGCTCTTTCAGATGTACGGGCCAGAGGGCGTGCTCCCTTTCCAACAAATCCGACAGGAATTTGGTCTGACTGAGGTGGACAGACTGCGTTATATGCAGGTCCGTCACTGGGCTCTCCAGCCCCAAGTGCGCGACGTCGCAGCCCGTCAAATCACACCTTACAAGTGGTGGCTGGTGACCCGGACCTCGGATGCCAAGCTTATCACCGATCTGTATAAATTTCTCCAACCCCCGCCGTTTCATTACCACAACCCGGGGAGGGAGCGCTGGCACAGGGAGCTGGGCAGAACCCTGAGCCACAAGGAGTGGGACAAGATCTCATATCGGGCGAGGCACTCTGCGTATCACACTGGGCTGACGGAGACCTTTACCAAGGTGTCCACCTACTGGTATTACACCCCGGAGAGGCTCTACGAGATGCACAAACTCACCGACAAGGGCTGCTGGCGAGGCTGCGGGCAGGAGGGTACTCTATCGCACATTCTCTGGGGGTGCCCGGTGCTGTCTGCTTATTGGAAGGAGGTCTTAGATGAGGTGGACAGGCACTTTGAGGTTGAACTCCCGCGCTTCCCAGCATACGTCCTGCTAGGCCTTCCCAACGACTTGATGTACCCGCTGAAGTCCCGCAGGGGTAGGCAGATTGCTATTGCGCTAGGCTCAGCGGTTCAAAATATCCTTGTACACTGGCGCACCCCCACTGCCCCCTCTATCACTGGCTGGTTACATAGACTCTGGCAGGTACTGGGTATGGAGAAGATGTCGCTCACTGTGGCTGGAAATGTAGACCAGTTCGAGGAGCTCTGGCACCCTTTCTTGGCACTGCTGTCCACGGAATTTCGCGAGCTCACATGTCCGAGGTACCTACGCCTTCTTAGGCTGACGCCGCCGGAGGCTCCAGCGGATTAAGAGGGATGGGATCAGGGGGACTGGGGGTTGGGGGTAGGCGGCTTGGGGTGAATGTTTCTACAACGGGCTATTGGACGGGGATGTTGGGGTATTGTTTTCCTTTTTTTTCCTTTTCTGGGGACGGGGGGCTTAGAGGGACTGTGTTGTTTTCGCTGTGTTGCGAGACGCTGCTCGTGCTTAGCTTTGATTGGGAGGTTGGGGACGTTTGGAGGGTTTTTCGCACTGCCTTATTGCCTTATAGCATATGCCTTTTTTCCCCTCCGGGACTACCGACCTCCCCACTTTCCACCAGAATTGCTGCAGCGTGTCTCTTTTTGCACTGTATGTAAACTTGACCTCCTACTTCCCTTCCCCATGTTTTTTTATGTTTTAATAAAATGCTTTAAACCCAAAAAGATGCACACACATATATTGTATGTGGGATATGTGAGGCAGATCTCACCATTTCCTTCTGGTGCCAGAAGATTATTCGGGCCAATTTACAATCGTGAATGGAGGGGCAGGCCTGGGTAACTGGAGGAATGGCTTATGAGTGATGGGGGCTTTGAAGATAGACGTACTGGAATCTGCATGAAGCACAGGGCGGTTTAGGTCATACCAGATTCTTCGGACAGGCAGTCTCTAGACAATGGGTTGGGTTGGATGGGGGGGGGGTAGGTAAAGCAGATCAGTGTGGTCGAAAGGTTCTGGAGATAACCCATGGATAGCTTTGAAAATGAAGATCAAGGATTTATAAAGGTCCCTGTTTTTGCGGGTAGCAGAGGGTGGTGAATAGATGAGGTGAGATCATAGCCAGGGAGATCATAAAGTGTTCTTATTGCAAAGTGCAAGTCTTTGTCCAAAGATGCAAAGGAGCTTTGGGGAGAGGATGTAGCAATACGGCTAGAGCAGTCGACCTCGAAGATGGGGAACCGTGTTCGCGTCACGCCAACGACACTCAACATCCTGTGATTCTGGGCAAATCACTTAATCTCCCTGTGCCAAACAAAAATGAATGTGTCCATCTATATTGAAGCTGGTGCTCATGTAAAGTGCTCTGATACCAGATTTCTCGGTCTAGTTCGCGCTACATAAAACTCTACAAAAAGAAAAAAAAAAAAAAAAGGTCGACTAGCAGAGTGTTATTGTAACAAAGTTTTTGTACGACCAAGGAAATTAGTGTTAACTGCATAAAAAGGAATGATAGAGCGTCTTTGCTATATGTTTTGAACTCAATGCCAAGTTTTATTCAGTGATTAACGATTCTATTTGTATAGAAGGATTGGAAAAAAGATAGATTATTTTCAAGGGAGGCAAATGTGAGCGGCAGGAGAGAGGTGTGTATTGAAGCATTTTTTTTTTTTTTAAACAGGTTTTATTTGTCATGGTTCACATAAACTGCATTGCTCCGCATCCCAGAGACTACTGCACACATCAATAATGCAAAAAGAATGACATTGGCATTTCTGAAAATGAATGAACCACATTAGAACAAACACCCCCTCCCCAAAGATATTTGAATTGTATCAACCGCAGGCGCGCAGCTTTTGCCACCCCCGCGGACTTGCTAAAGCCTCTGCTCAGTCCTCCTCCAGTTCACCTACATCCTCCTTCCATGCTGTCTTTAGCCTCTGCAGATTCATGGAACAGTGATTTACCAATGCCTGGTATATGCAAGATATCTTGCGGTCCGGTAGTTCCCCCATAAAGACCTTCGCTTCTATGGGGCTATAATCGAGGAGAGACTCCAGACCCTCCAGTCTACGTGCCAGAGCATGTCGGAACTGTAAGTATCCGAAGAACTGGGAACGTGGCATCACATATTCGTCCTGTAACTCCTGGAACGATTTAAGTGTCAGGTCTGACTTAACGTCCCCCAGGGCCGAAATACCTACAGAGTCCCAGCCCCGGAAACCCTGCAAGGTCGCCAGCTGAGGTAAATGCCTGTTGCCCCAAAGAGGAGTCTCCTGGGTCAAGACATTCCACCACCCCATCCTTCCCTGGACCTGCCTCCAGAAATGGAACACCATCGAGTGGCCGGGGGCAGAAGCTTCCGAAGCGCTGCTGAATATAATAACGTGTGCAGAGAGGTCACGCCCATAAGCTGCTGCTCAACCGCGTAGGCTGGGTCTCCCCCAGTCCCCGTACAACCACTCATTGAGGACCAACAGATGTGCAGCTTGGTAATAGGAGAGAACATCCGAGGTAGCAGGACCACCGGTGTAGGTAGATAAAAAACAGGTACGCAGGGCCACCCTAACTGCGCCCCCTTCCCACAAGAACCCACCCAGTGCTGAGTTCACCTGCCGGAACCATCGAGGTGAAATCTAGTAGGGATGGTTCGGTAATTGATATAGGAGATGGGGAAGCGCCACCATCTTTAAGATGGCCGATCTACCATGTATGGTCAAGGGCATGCAGGACCACACCTTGAGGTCTTCCCATGTTCGATCCCACACCGGGATCAGATTGCGTTCCCTGGACACTGCCGGTATATCTGACAAAAAGACCCCCAAATACTTCAGCCCCCCCGTCGCCAGTTGAAGGGATGAGGCCCATGCTCCCACCCTCGACGCACCCCCCAGGACCCAAAGCGTGGACATACATGGATTCATGTACAATCCTGAGGTCTCCCCGAAGATCTGTAGGATACACAGCCGCCGTGGCCCGACCTGTCCAGAGCAGTAAGAAAGAACAAGACATCATCTGCATAAAGTGCTATTTTGTCTGTGACGCTCGGTGCCCACTCAAACCCCCGAAGTTCGGCATCAATGCGCACACATATGCCGCCAGCAGCTCCATGGCTAGCGCAAAAAGATAAGGGGAAAGGGGGCAACCCTGGCAAGTGCCCTGCTGGATGGAGAACGAGCGAGAAACCGCCCCTCCTACACGCACCGAAGCCGTGAGATCAGTGTAGAGCAGCTGCAAATAGGCCAAAAAGCGCGGGCCAAAATTAGGTTTCTTCAGCAAAGCAAACAAGTACACCAGGCTCAGGGAATCGAAGGCTATCCATGTCGGCCAGCAGTAACCCTGCTGGCTCCCCAAGCCGCCCACTGGCTGATACAGCAACATGCGCATGCCAGATATGACGAGTCGCAGTCTGAGGCATAAATCCGGCCTGGTCTGGGTGTACCAGTGCAGTGATGTTTGGCTTGAGCCAATGGCCAATGCCTTGGCCAAAACCTTTGCCTCTACGTTGAGGAGGGAGATCAGGCGGTACGACGTGTGCTGCTCTGGAGGTCTACCTGGCTTGAGGAATACCATCACCTCCGCGTGTCTCCAGTCCGGTGGAAGCAAGCCGCGCTCCAGCGCCTCCTCCACCACCAGCCGAAAATGTGGGGCCAGCTGTACAAAAAAACGTTTGAAAAAGTCACTGGGAAAGCCGTTCGGGCCCAGGGCCTTCCCGGGATTCAACTCCCCCAGAGCCAAACCAAACTCGTCGTCCGACAGGGGCCTATCAAGTTGGTCCCGCACATCATCCGAGACGGTCTGAGGGGGGAAAGGTCATCTATAAATTTCGTAATGACTGCCGCTGCAAGACATTCTTTTGGCGCGTACAGGTCCTCATAATATGCCGCAAAGCTTTCTACAATAGCTGGGGGCTCGTGAATCGGCACTCCCATAGGATTAACGACACGCAGCAGGGGCTGGGCGTGCAGGGTGCCCTGACAGAGGCGGTGGATCATCTTGCTTGATTGATCCCCCCGCCCCATTGATAGACCCTACTAAGCGTTGCCAGCCAAGCCGGACGGGCCTCATCCATCAGTAGGGCTGCATATTGTTGCTGGGCTAACACTGGTTGCCGTCTGCCTCTTTACCCCTACGTTCCAGTGCCTCCACTTCCGCCTCTCGACGCACCAGTTGCAGCTGTCGCTCCCGCCGCACCACCACACACCATGAGATATCTACCCCCTGCAGCGTGGGTTTCAATGTCTCCCAAAACACTGCTGGCGATTCGACGACCCCACTTTCGCCACCAGATAATTATCTATCTCCTTGGTCAAATGTTCCCTGTATTCCTCCTTCTGCAGCTGCCACCCCAACATACGCCATCGGAGTGGCTGCCTCCCCGGGCCAATTTGGATTGTAAGGGCAACGGGTAAGTGGTCTGACAGGCCTCTGGGCAAATTATATCAGCTGACAACACTTTACATATTTGTCCCCAGAGGGCTTGTATACAATCTAACCTCAAGATGGAATCATGTGTTGTAGATAAACATGTGTAGGCCCGGCTAAGGCCATGTAGAGGTCTCCATGCATCCACCTAATCTAGCCCAGTCACCAGGGAGTGTAATTTGGTGGGGGGTCCCCCCTCGTCGGCATTCCCACTCCTCCATCTAGCCCGACCCAGCTCCTTCACATCATTCCAGTCTCCCCCCACAACAGAAATTGTATCTGGCATATCCCCACACAGAGCCAGAAGTCGTTCCACTAAGGACCACATTAACGGTGGTGTAGCATACACGCTACCCAGCATCAAAGTATCCTCCGCAATTCTACCCTGTATGAAGACATACCTTCTCTGTGAGTCCGACCAAATTCTCTCATGTGCATAGGGGACCCTGCAATGGATTAATATCGCCACACCCCTTGAGCCCCGTGTGAAGCCTGAATGAAAGACATAATATCCGTACCGCTGTAGACATAGGGCTTTTGTACCAAGTAAGTGTGTTTCCTGTAGCAGGAGCACATCAGCCTTAGCTCGTTTAACATAGGGAAGAACGGCCCCTCGCTTTACCTAGTCCAGCTCCCCACGAACATTCCAGCTAACTATGCGCAGGGAACCAGGGACTATCTGCCTTCCCTTCTGTGTGCCAGACATTCCAAGTGACTTGTACCCTTGTGGCCGGTGTATGTGTACCCCGGTGCATGAGATGAGCTGCAAGCTAACAACCTGGGCGCGCAATCAAACAAGTAAAACAAATCCCCTACCGCCCCAACTAACCCCTCACCCCATACCTCAAGAAAATGGAAGTATCTGTCGTGGTCGGATAGGAACCAAGTCACCAACCGGGGGGACATGAGCAATACCTCCCAATGGATCCACAACTGGCCACCCATAAACAGTGGTCCTCACCACGTCCCGCCCACCACTGCGTGACCAGGTGCCCAGCCCAAAACAGTGTGCCTATCTGAACATAAAACCAGTGTCTCCAGATTCTCAGCACCCACCAGATCCCCGGATCAGTCCGCCATGGCCTGTCTCTCAGGTGTCAAATCCCTCTGCCTGAGGGCGGCACGGGACAGCAAACGACGCCTGGACCTCGATCTCCGATTGCCCCTCCGCGGACCTCGGGGGCACCCCGGGCCGCTTTGCTCAACAATGAATCAGATTCCCTGCCTGGTGACGTATGAACTAGCACCCTCAGTATCATCCGTCCATTTAAAGACTTCCTCCGGAGAGTCAAAGAAATGTGTGCAGGACTGGTAAATTACTATTAGGCGGCCCGGAAACAAAAGTGCGTACTGTAGCTTAAGGTTTTCGAGGCGAGCTTTAGCCGCCAGGAAGGATTGTCGCTGCTGCTGCACTGGACGCGTGTAGTCAGGGAATATGAGGATACATGCGTTCTCACAGGTGAGGGATTCCTTAACTCTGGCCTGCTTCAGAATAGTGTCCCGGTCCATATAATTTAGGAACTTGGCAATAATTGGCCGCGGGCGGGCCCCTTGCGGAAGTTTCTGTATTAGAGCCCTATGAGCCCGCTCCACCACGAAGCAGCGTGAGAAGACATCTGGGGGGAGCCAGCCCTCCAGCCACTGTGTTAGAAATCGCTCCACGCTATCTCCCTCGCAGCCCTCCGGAAATCCCACGAACCGGACATTGTTTCCCCGGGCCCGCTCTTCAGCATCCTCAGCCCGGATCGCCAGACCTTTCTGGACCTTCTCCATGACTGGCACTTTTTTCTTTAGGATCGTGACGTCGTCCTCCACCTCCGATACGCGGGTCTCGGTCGCCATAATGCACTCCACTGTGTTCCGCATGTCCTGCCTCAGAAGCATTACATCCCAGCCCACGGCCCCGATCTTAGCGTCAAGCATTTCCCTGGACTGGGTAATGGCCGCCTGGAGTGCCGCATTGTCTGGTAACTGGCCCTGAATACCCGCAGTCCCTGCCGCTGCACCCCCCCCAGTGAATTTGTCAATGGTGCCCTGCTTGGTGTGGCCCCCTCCGCCCTTATCGCGTGTCATGGCAGTAGATCAGGTGCTTCTCCTAAGCAAACAAGGGCGATCACTCTGAGGGCAGACCGTGGGAGCAGCCTGACATCCAGGAATCGTGACCCCAAGACAATCGTCGCCTCCTCCAGGCCACTCGGCAAGTTAGGACCGCCACAAGGCCGCACAAAATGGCCACCGGATCACCCTCGCCCCACCACAGAGGGCTTCACGGCTATGGCCCGATCCAACCACCAACTGCTGCCACTAACCACAGCAATGCCCGGGGGGCCGCTGAAGCCACTTTCCAGGCTTTGCCCAAGCGTACCTCCACCCGGGGCCGCACCACGGCATCCTCTGCTGCCTCAGGGCTCCACTGAGCGGCTTGTTCGGGGGAGCACGCACCCCTGTCACCAGGCGGCACTCTGACTCCCGGTGTACAAAGGCAAGCGCCAGAGCACACAAGGGCCTCGGGGCGCTGTCCTTCTCCCACCACCACCCGGTGCGGCCGCCGAACACAGGATGTTCACTGGTGCCTGAAAGCCTTTCTTTATCCCTTTCTTTCTCCTTGACAAAGTCCGTAAAAACCTTCAGGCTGGTAGAGCCAGAAGCTACTCAGTTTGTTATACAGGTTTGAAGAAAAGGGTGTTGGGTAGGTTAACACTTATGGATAGGGTTTTCAGGCTGCAGCTACTCTCCAGATTAGGTGTGGAAATACAGCAGCAATATATACCTGGTGCAGTATACAAAGGCAGGGTGAGGCACAGTTTTGCAGGCTGTGTTAAGAAATTACTAGAATTTGTAGTCGGGGTTTTGGAAGTGGCAGGTCTGAACTGCATTCCTAAATTCTAAGCAGCTGTAGAGGATTCTTACTCTTTGGGAGAGTTCCAAGCCTTGAGTATCTGGCCTGAGGAGGAGTTCCACCACTGACTTTCTGTAAAAGCACACCCAGGGGTTAGAAAAGCCTTTTTGTCGATGTACTGTTAAGCAATCCAAAAGTCAATCTATCACATCCACTTTATTCGATTTTAACAGAAATAATAAAATCATACATTTATCATAAAAGCAACGATATGCAGTTTTAGCCATCATAAAATCAATCTATAAAACCAATCTTTCCTGAGTGGAGTTAAAACTTTACACATGTATATTACGACAAAAATAGCAGGTAAAATAAACCATCGAAAAAAATCTATAAAACGAATTTTTTCATGGATTACAAAACTCTACACAAATTGCAACAGAATAGCAAATCGATAAAGATGGTAACTTTTGCAAATACAAAAAATCTGGGGGACATTGATTAAAAATTCAGGTTGCGCAAAATTGGTATAATTTAACGTTTCCTCAGGTCCTTAAAAAATGTACAGAAGCCCTGAAAATCATACTCTGGGTACAATCCAGAACACAAGGCCATCACTAGATGAATTGTTAAGCCCCTTCCGATCAATGTACGCCCAACCCTTAGAGACACTGTTAGGCCACCTATACATTTTTAAGTACATACTATAGTGTAGTCCTTCGCTTTTAGCCAACTATAAGTTCACAAGAGCACCTATGAAAGGTAAAGTATGAAATAGAGGCGGGACAGAGAAGACAAAAATATTAAATTAAATAAAAGACAATGGTCAAGGCAAAGAGACAGGGCCTCTGGCACCAAGCAGGACCCAGCTTTAAGAAGCTCTAACAGGAAATGACCATAGGTAGACACCCCTTATCACTCTACCCTTCTCCTGGATGCACAAACTAGGTGCACAGGGAGAAAACATTTCGCAGGAAGGGGAAAATACAGTTGCCACTGGTCTGAATAAGGTAGAAACAGGTGCAGTAGAACAAGGAAAAATGAAACTTTGGTCTTTGATGAGTTTAGCACGAGAGAGCGTAACTCCATTCAATGGCAGATCACGGTTAGGCAAAGGGGGTGAGAATTCAAGAAAGGAGGGGCAAAGGATATATGGCTCAATGAAAAGGTTGAAATAAAAAGCAAAAAATAAAGAAAGAAAATTAAGACACTGAGTGAGTTAGGGGGATATAACAGTGGACCCAGGAGTAAACCTTCAGGGAAGCCAATTGGTACTGCCCTGGATGTAAATAGTTTTTTGTCCCAGGAGACTGACCATCACTGGTCAGAGAAATAGGAGAGCCTTTTCCAGGCTAAACCAGTGATACTTAAGAGTTCAGAAAGCTTAGACTAGTGAGTTGATTAAACATGCTGAGATTGCAAGGTGTAGAAGAATACATTATTATAATCAGCCTATGTGATGAGATAATGTGATGAACATATGGAAAGCAAATTCTGCAGTCTAGGGGCAGAAAGTTGATTGGAGGGGTAAAGCATGTCATAGGCGGAGTGGTATAGTGTAAACAAGTTAAAAACTAGGCATTCAGGGTTTTTTTTTTTTTTTTTTTTTAAGAAAGGTGGCACTGGTACTCTATGACAGAAGGCAAGAGAGGATGAGTAAGTAGACGGGTTACTCTTGAAGATTTGAAGCACTGGGTGTTAGTGCTGAATACGAGGTAATGATTGAAAAGAAGAGTAAGGCAGATGAGAACCTTTGCAGAGTGTGCGCTGTTTAATGCTTGGGAGCTACATGGATCATAAGAAGTACACAGTCACAGAGAAAAGCAGAGCCATTAAAAAGGAGGTGCCGACAAACCGTTCAAAATGTAAACTTAAACACAATTGTGCATTCTCAGTATGGACCACCAGCAATTGATGTGACTGCACAAAAGATTTCAAAGATCAAGACATCTTTCCATGGAAAGTCTTCTTCGGGTTACATGGACGATTTATGCGCCCTTTCACTCTCAGTGCTACATTTTTTAACTGGTGCTTAACAATAACATTGGACAAGTATAAGCTCAGATGTAGATAACCGAATTCTAACCTGGACAATGCAGCTGAAAACAATAACACTCCTTCATTCTAGGTAACACCTATGTGTGCACACGTTATTATCCCCCCATTCTAAATGCACATCTGTTCACTCAGACAGTCAGCATGTAAAGCATGAGGAAAAAAACAGACTTGGTGGTGCTCGGCCCAGAAGGAACCTCTTTGAGGCCCGGGGATGTCCTGGGAAGTTCCACAAGGTCTGGGGCAAGTGGCTGAACCTACTGTTTTAAATTATTCGCTCTGTTTTTCTCATGCACCAATGTATTGCCTTTCAGCCGGGGTGGCTTACTTGAATATTCCTATTGTGGCTTTGGTTTTCGCTGTCCGTTGATGATGGATTTTGATTCACCATGCAAACTGTGTGCTGTCAATTTGTTTGTTATTTTTTCGAAATGCTAATAAACTTGATCAAAAAAATAAAAAAACAGATTTGGAAATCCAAATTGTAACTAAATTTTGCTGCCAATTAAAATTTCCAACCAGTTGAACAGAACGAAATTCAAAGCATGATGTCCTCCAAATCAGAAAACCATCTTAAAAACTGAAATTCACTCTAGATGAATGATTTAAACGGCAACAAAATTATTTACAAGCTGTCTGTCATTTGGTCACTGTATCTTTAGTTTCATACAAAAACGACCGATGTCGTCGTACCTGCTAAAATCTGCATTTCTGTATTGAAAAAAGAACACTATACGGAATGAATGTGACGAATTGTAATACACCATTAGCGGTTTGTGTTGCCACTCCGTAACCCTGCCAGATCTTGGTGTAGCAGCGGTCTATGCTTGAGAAGCAATGTGCAGAACTTAATTATCTGTACAAGGACCACTGGCTTCGACTTGAATCTTGCCCAAGACAGAAGCCATAGACCACGCAGAAAGAGTTCCCTCTGAAGTCTTTTCCAGGGAGTCTACACATTGACACGATCATAAAGATTCTAAAAATAAAATCCCTAACAATCAACATTTTTACTGCTAGTCAGCCATTTAAAATCACCTTTAATTCAAAGCTTTGGACAAAAACTTGGTGGTGGATCTTCTTTGCCAAGTGCAATAAACAACACTGCCTGCATGAAATTTTAAAAAAAAGCTTCATTACATAGGAATGAAACTGCACCAGACCACGTGGGATAACCTGCTTAGGATAGCAGATGAAGAGCACAAAGCTACAGGCGTCCTTCTATGCAATTCTGCACATGCGGTCTAACTGGGATACTACATCAGCATTCATCAAACTAGCCCACAAGAGTAGGTTGCCCAGAGACCTTCAAGGTTTATATAATCTTATTAATTTATACGTCACTAGCAATAGAGATTAGAATTGCACTCCAAGTAACTGCTCAGCATCATCCAAACAATGTATGTATGCTCCTGGCTAACTTAAATACCTCCACGGCATCAAGACATATGCCGAAGGCAAGAGATACCATCAGAGCACATAGTATACTCCTGATGTCGAAAGAAAGCACTAAACAGACACATTTTACTAGCTTAGATTCATTTAGTTGTGCCCCCTACAGTGCACTATATTCAGTTTCCGAAAACGGAGTATTAACATTGATAACAGTACCCCTTTGTCTTATGTAAAAGCAAAACAATTCATTACAGTGTGTGTTGCAAAAACTATCCAAGAGCATAATATAAAATAATCCCAGAATGGCCCTTTGTAAGGATACGGGCCATCAAAATGTCGTCACAGGGGTGTGAACTCAGACCCTGGGGCCATAAAAAGCTAAAGAGGCAAAGAAGAATTTAGAAGCAACTGAGCACGCTTCCCGCATGACCATAAAAGCAAAGCAGAACATCTCCCAGTGAGAGCTCTGGCACAGTCTGTCTGACAGAATTGCACAGTGAGATAACAAGGCGAGTTCAAATGAAACATGCCATTCCCTAAAGCAAGCAAGCGTGCCAAAAACGTGTTTGTTTTGCAATTCCATTTCCAAGAACGTACTATTTCATTTTCAGCGAAAGCAGCAGGAATTTACAGGCTAAAGCTGCAAAATGTTGTTCAGGAGTAGAGTGCCGCCTCTAACTAGCATGCATCGCTGCACTAACGCCACTGTCCAATGTAACTTAGATGTACATGCATCATTATTCATTACCATCTGCAGACCATCAACGCTTTCTGTAAATGGTTCTCACTGCGGGCTTAATTTTATTTCCCATTGTTTGTTAATATCCAGGGGCCGGGGCCGTATTACAAACGTAATATAACCTAACTTGGCGCACGCTGAATTCGATCCCACCTTCAGACTGCATAAAACTGGCTGCTTCGATCAGATCCTAGGGCGTGCTGTTTCCACTATCTATTCAAAGTAAGCTCCCTTTAAGGGCAGGCTTTCGGAACGGATTGAGCATTCAGTGTAGTGATGGGAACGGCGCAGCTCTTAAACAAATGGCAGGCTCGCTCTTACTGTAGTGTAGGTACACCCGAGGAAAGCCCGGGCCGTTTTAAGGTAAGGGCGCACTCCCACGGTCTGCGTCAGGCGAACCTTTAGCAGGCGACCCCCCAGATCCAAAAAGTATTTAAAAGCAGTATTCTGCTACAGAAAAGGCAGAACAGCGTTAAAACTAGAAAACCTGTATGTAAAATGACGATTGGTGGAGTTGAAATAAGCATTGTAGCGGATTCAGGTTCACCATACACCATTGTGAAAGAGAAAGTCTGGAGTGCAAAATTCAAAGAAAGGATTGGTGAAAGACTTAATAAACCGGACATTGTGATAAAATCATTCAATGGTCAACCCATTGAAATGTGTGGGTACAAAAGTCTAAAATTCATATACAAAGGCAGAGAATCAGATTGTAAGCTTTACGTTTCCAAGGTGGGACCATCCGTTCCAGAGTGGATGGACTAGGGGAGCCTGGGGATCATGCTTGATCTGAACAGTAGTTAGCCAGTACTAAGTATATCAGACGCCAGCGACTATGCTAGCCAAATACTAGCAAAATATCCATGAGTGTTCAGTGGAACCGTGGGCGTGCTGAAGGGATACCAACACAAAATAAAATTGAAACCAATCTCCACACCTACAGTGCACAAGGCAAGAAACATACCATTTGCAATAAAGGACGAAGTCAGAAACCAACTTGACAAACTACTCATTGATGGTATAATAGAAAGAGTGGAAGCGTCAGAGTGGGTCGCACCGCTTGTCGTTGCTAAACGGCCTAATGGCAAGCTGAGACTTTGCATAGACCTTCGTGATTTAAATCAAAACATCATTGTGGAACAATACCTACTCCCAAAAATAAATGAGATGTTGTCCACAACCAAGGGAGTCAAGAGGTTTACCACCATCGATCTAAAATCAGCATACCATCAGGTACAGCTACATCGAGAAAGTAAATCACGGACCACATTCGTGACGCCGTTTGGGTGCTTTAGATTCACCAGAGTACCTTTCGGTTTGGCTACTGCGGCCGCGATGTTTCAACGATTAATGAACAATTTATTTGATGGTGTCACCGGAATATTATTGTTCCAAGATGACTTCCTAGTGATGGGTAAGACGAGAGAGGAACACGGCAGCTGAGTGGAGCAAGTTCTTGAAATATTGAACGGAAAAGGATTACCAGCTGATCACTCAAAGTGCAAATTCGCTAGCAATTCAGTCAACTATCTGGGCCATCGAATAACTGGTGATGGCATCAGTCCAAAGAACAAACTGATCCAAGCCATAAAGGACTCGCCTGTGCCCGTCACCAGAGATGAGCTTAGATCATTTCTCGGGTTAGTGGACTACTACTGGAAGTTAATCAGGAATTTTTCGACAAATACACATTAAGACAACAATTAAAACTCAGGAACAAATTTGAGTGGACTGAAGAATGTGAACAAACCTTTCAAGACCTCAAAAGTGACAGTGCAAAGCACTACCTTTACAAGGATTTGACCCCAATCTCCAAAAGTACGTAACAACGGACGCCAGTAACAAGGGCATTGGAGCCGTACTTACACAGAAAGATACTAAAGGAGTGAGATACACAATTGCATTTGCATCACGATCCCCAACGAAAGCAGAAGAAACATTTTCCGTGATAGAACGGGAAGCATTGGCCAGAGTCTGCGCATTCGAGCACTTCCGACAGTACATCTGGGGTAGGAAAGTAAATCTTTGCACGGACCATAAACCCTTAACGAAGGTGCTCACTACCAACGGTTTGTACACAGCATCACCAAGGTTGGCAAGAATTTCAATGCGCCTGTTCGACTACATGTATGACATAAAATATGTCTCAGGCATAAAGAACGTGGTAGCGGACTTCTTAAGCAGAATGCCACTTGAATCAAACACCAACATGGAGATTAATGAGGTGGATGATTTATGTATAGCAAATTTATGGGAGTGTTCCAGTGGGACAACGAAGAAGAAGTGGTTAATAGAACAAAGTAAAGACAAAGACATTGAAATTGTAATTCAAATGATCAAAGAAGGTTGGACAAACAAAAATAAATTAAATGAACAATTAAAGCCCTTCTGGGAAGTGAAAAACGAATTATCTATGGAAGATGGACTACTGGTGAGAAGGGGAAGATCTGTACCACCCACTGTTATTAGAAAATAAATACTGGAAATATGCCATGAAGGACACTTGGGCATCGCAAAAACCAAAGACAGGGTAAAGAACATGTATTGGTGGCCAGGTGTTAGCCTTGATGTGGAAAGGAAAGTAAGAGACTAAGTTATGCATGGATTCTGACAAAACACAAGTAACTTTCAAGCCACCACTTCATCCCATATAATGTCCATCCATGGCGTGGGAAAGGATAGGCATTGACATAATGGGACCTGTACTCAGTGACAATGAACAACAATACGTAATTGTCATTATTAACCATTACACCAAGTGGCCCGAAATAAGGATTACAAAGAAAGCAGACACACAGCATGTAGTCCAATTCCTGGAAGACACCTTTACACGCGAGGGACTGCCCAAACAGGTAGTGAGTAACAATGGAGTGCAATTCACATCTGAATTCTTCAAAAAATACATGTCGAAGCACAACATTGAGCACAAGACAACTTCACTCTACCATCCCGCTGGTAACGGGGCAGTGGAAAGATTTAATAGAGTCATCAAAGGCATCATTCAAATAGCCAATTCCAACCAGCTGGACTGGAAGAAGGAAATACTGAAGACGGTGTGGGCCTACAGATAACGCCATGTGAGGCCACAGTCCGTTTGAACTCATGCGGGGACGGACTCCGCTCACCAAGGACAATGTGGGCTGGGTAAAAGCTGCCCGCAGAGTACACTGGTCATCAAGGATAGTGAAGGAAAAGCTAACCCAAGCGCAATCCAAGGGCAAGAGCATCTACGATAACAAACATGGATGCAAGGATGTGGTAATCAAGGCAGGAGATGTTGTAAAAGTGAAAAAGAGCTCTTTCTGCATACAAACATCCTGTGGATGAGACGGAGGACAATTCACCCATTGAATCTACTGAAGGGCAACCTGGAGCACAGGAAGGTTGTGTTGCCAGACAATACTTTTCAGACACTGAATCAGACGATGTATGGCCAGCACCTTCAGAAGAGAGGAGTGGAAGCTGTATGCACAAAGATACCATGCCGGAGAACTGTTCAACGGATCAGACCAGACCTGAAGGTGCCAGACGCAAGTTGCCTACCATTCCAGTGTGTGAACCTGCACAATCAATTGACAGAAGCAGGGCAGGGAGACTGTTGGACCGCCTGCTAAACGTAAGGACTATGTTTGTGTTGTGAGTAGTGGAGCCTTATGCTCCTTCTTGTTTCCTGTTTGGTTCACTTCTCCCTAAAGGGGGAAGATGTGTTGTGTTTGTAATACTTGTGTCCTCCTCTGGACACAGTACCAAGTGCGCATTCTAGTGTCCCTGTGCGGACACCATACTGGCAGTGAGATCATCAGCTGGAACTGTCACATTTGACAGTTATCAGCTGATCACCGGGCTGACTGGTAGTTCGCTCCGACATCTGTAGGAGCATTCGTGTTGGCATTAATAAATACAGAACTTACTTTAAATCTGTGTATGCGGATTCTTAACACAGCGGGCAAAAGGCAGCGTCAGAAAGATTACTTTCTCTGCTGCGGGGCTTTTTAGCATGCCGACCTTACCTCCAATTGTCAATTTTAACTACAGTCAGACCACCCTCTTCAGCAAATGAGAATTTGCAATCATTAAAGAAATGTAGAAAAAGAGTATGAGATTGATTTTTGTTTCAATACCCGAGGAGTCGAAGGTCACTTGCAGCAGCAGGCAAATATAAAATTTAAATGTCTATATTTAATGGAATCAAAACAGTTCTGTAATACAAGAAATAATCTCTGCGAGAACGACTAACTTCTAACAAACTAGAAAAGGTCAACAATGCCAATAGGGTAAGGCCAGAAGAGGCGGGAACAGATAGTACATAATAAGACAGCTTGCTGAAAATCTTGTGGCGACCTCGATAACCGTATGTCATACAGGTGGGAACAAATCAACGAAAATAACCAGTAATGGTAATACAGGCAATTTATTTAGCTCTTCCTTATAAAGCCATCTAAGCAATTTGTTTGAAGTTGTTTTCGAGGAGGTCTTGTATGGTTCAAGACCAGTCAAGATTCAGGACGGTTGAAATTCATTCTCTCCAAAATGTCGGAATAGATCTTATTTGCTTATCTGAATCTTTACACACAGTACACCAAATATTACTACGCGACGTGGGAAGTCTAGGGACACTCAGAAACATACTGAATTTAATCATCTACCTCAAAGAGACAGACAATGGGTGGAAACCACTGCCCATCCACCTCCCCACCCCCTTACAGTCCAAGCTGCAACATTCCACAGGGATCACTCATCTTCCCTCTTCTATTCGACAATTACCAAACACCATTACCGAATCAGAAGGAATCTTTTATAACATGCTACAGTTACAAGGATGGCCAGTTCTGGGGATCTTCATTCCAGAGATTCAGTTACTACCTCTGTACCACTTTCTAATGGACGATGACGAACAACCTCAAACTGAAATGCACAAAAACATAGATCGTGACCTGTGGGCAATGGCACAACCTCCAGCTCACACCTTTACAGCTTAAGTTTCATCAGCAATATCAGGGAAGTGAGGAATCTCAGAGTGACAACGGTTTCAAATGTATTAATCCCACATATCGTGATACCACAAGGAGAAAACTTTTCATTCGCATATTTCGATTCCATCACTGGTTAAAAGCCATCCTCACCCGTGCTAATTCTAACAGGAAAACTTCAAAGGAGTCAGAACACTGCTGCAAGACTAATACTTCACCTATATCCAAGGACGCGCAACGCTAACCTTGCAAGATTTCCACTGGCTGTTTATAATTAAACTATTTAGAGGCTACTCTGCTTTGTTTGGCTTTCTCAAAGTCTTTTAGTAATATTGTACAGCTGCATGGCTGATGTTCAGCATGGGGAAAAACAGTGGCGTGGTGTACAATAGGGATGGGTAAATGTGCCTTCAAGGGATTTATTCAATTGAATGTTATTTTAAGCTAACATTTGGGAGCAAGATGGAAAACATGCTTGCTAATTGATTTCTTTCAACTCGTCAATTCTTTTAGGCAATTTCTTGTAAACGGGTGCAACTCCGTTCAAGAGCGAACAATCATATGGAGTAAATCTCAGAGGTGTATAGAACAGACAAAAACGGGTGAATATATGAAAGTATTACATTTTATATTAGAATTTTTCAGGGTACTTGTATACAATACATACAATGAAACAAGAAGGTAATTATTATACACTTGAAAACCTTGACTGTAAGAATTACAAAACTTTTTCTTAAAATAAACCACAAATCAATATTAAAGAAAAAAAGTGTATAAGTCAACGTTTCGGTCTCTAGTTTTGCATTAGTGAAACCATCTTCAGGACTGGATAGTATTGAGGTTATAGACCCCTGTTATAATGTAGAACAAAAGAAAATTACTGTTTGTTCTAATATATACATATAAAAGACAATATTATCATAACACCCGTGTAAATGTAACACCATTATACAATTATTCCATTGGAATAAACAAACATACTTGAATATACAATATGCATTAGAAAGCATTTGCAATTCGTGGGATATCTTCATGTCCCTTTGTTCGCAATGTAAATGCACATATCTAAGGGAGATACAAATAATCATACATGTTTGAGGTAGCCATTCATGTCCTGGTGGATGTGTATCATACCAGCTGAACGCCTGTCCTAGCATCATAGTTCATCGTTTGTTATTATTATAAGAAATTAAAGATTTTTTGGGAGAGATTTTTTAACTAGATAACCTCCATAAAGTGATGCCACAATGGCTTTTGAATCTAAACATTGATGGTATTTAATCAGAGTTTATTGCACATATCATACATTAGCCTATCTAATTGGGTCACTATATCTGTACTTGCATGGTATTCAAGAACGTGATACTAAAACTTCAAACATACCTAGAGACAATCAGACCAACTTGACTCAATTTCTTCAAAATCATGGCGCAGGAGATGTGCAACTCTAGCTCATAAAAAGCAAAATTGAATGAATTACAAAGCCTCCCTCTTTCACTTCACAATAGATTGATAAGTCCATCTCTAGTTCTACACTCTTATGAATCCCGAGACTTCCCTCCATTCTGAGGAAGTTTTTATCGACATGCAATAAAATTGTCAGGGACTCGCCGGGACTATGTGGGAAACACAGTCAGGGACTTGGGCAAGGACCGGCCACTGGGTAGAAAACTTACACAGGAAGAGGAGTACAGCGCTGCCCAGGATCATACAGGGAGTAAGAGGGATCTAAAGGGGAAGCTTGTACAAGTGAACAAGATGGGTAAGACTTAGAAAGGAAAGATACTCACAAAGCAATTTAGCATTCAGAATAACTACACCCAGGACAAATGTGCAAGACATATATGAAACAACATTAACAATAAAGGGAGGTGTGGCGTAAAGCACTCAGGAGCTCCACACGGGAAGACGGACGCTCAGTGAGTTTCTTACCCACAATTGCTGCAACAGATACTGACTGCAAATACCCACATGTAGGATATGGATGCAAAGGCAGGGTCTGTGGAGCTTATACCTATGGTGATGTTATAATGGTAACTCAAAGACAATACTCACAGTGAACAAGAAACACCACCTAGGTAGACAGCTATACCCACTGATCCTGGCGATCAAACCGGAACACATAAGGCACAAACAGCAAAGGAGTAGAACTAAACGCAGGCACAATAGACAAGGAACTAGCAAGGAGGAGTGCTTAACAGGAAAGCAAGGAAATGACAGGGCACACTTGACAGAAAGCAGGTAACACATACAAGGCAACAGAAGCAAGACATCAGAATAGAAAGACAGCAAACTGGAACTGGAACTGGAACTGGAACTGGAACCAAGAAAAAGGGAAGAAGGGCAGGGACTGGAAAAGGATATACAGAAGGGGAGGCTACAAGGGTATACTAGAATAGTGCAGGTTAAGAAATCAAGAAAACAAAGTAGAATATAAGGCAGTGCTAGGGCAAGAACAAGAAGTGAGCTAATGCTCCGGAGACAAGGTAGCACTACAGGCAGTGCTGGTTCAGGAACAGGGAATTACTAAAGCTTGAGGAGTCAAGGTAGCACTACAGGCAGTGCTGGTTCAGGAACAGGAAATTACTAAAGCTTGAGGAGTCAAGGTAGCACTGCAAACAGTGCTGGTTCAGGAACAGGGAAATTACTTTAGCTCAGGAGACAAGGTAGCACTACACTACAGGCAGTGCTAGTTCAAGAAACATGACATAGCTACAGCTCAGGAAACAAGGAGTCAAGAGAGCACTGCAAGCAGTGCAATTCAGAAACAAGAACTAGCTGAAGCCCAGGAACAAAGAATAACTATAGCTCAGGAACTCAGGAAACAAGGTAGCACTGCAGGCAGTGCTAATTCAGGAACAAGGAAAACAGCAGCAGGTCCGGAACAAGGCATAACTAATGCTCGGGAAACAGGGATAGCAAAAGCTCAGGGAGCACTGGAACCAAGGATCGGTCTCACCAGTAAACAGCTACAATGCCCAACCTTGGCCTGAAGGTAGCTGGGGCTTAAAATAGCTCACAGTAATCACATGCATCAGGTGTGAGCAGGCTAGCAGAAGCCAGCCACAGGTGAGCTCAATTCCTCCAACCATCCTTGGCCTGCAGGGGTGGAGACAAAGCAGTGAGCAGGGAATTCTGGGTAATGGAGTTTTAGGCATGAGCAGGCTGGCTTTCACAAAACCCGGCATGGATTGGGAATGGATGTCAGGTCCCAATAACTGTCCAAATGGCTGGAAGTCAGGATATTCATGCAGGGGAGGGTCTGGAAGCTTATTAGAACACTGGAGAGTCCCACATTTCAGACCCATGGTGGTGGACACGAGAATACAGGGAGCGAATCGTGACAAAAATCTAAACACACTGCCACAAGGGCAACTAAGGTAACAATGCGTGCTTCAGGCGCTTACGTTTATTTGATTCCTGGGAATATATAATAATTTGAAAAATATTCTTCTTCCGTTGCTTTTTATGAGATCGAGTTGCACATCTCCTGCACCATGATTTTTAAAAAATTGAGTCAAGTTGGTCTGATGGTCTCTAGGTATGTTTGAAGTTTTAGTATCAAGTTCTTGATTAACATGCAAGTACAGATATAGTGACCCAATTAGATAGGCTAATGTATGATATGTGCAATAAACTGATTAAATACCATCAATGTTTAGATTCAAAAGCCATTATGGCATCACTTTATGGAGGTTATGAAGTTAAAAAAATCTCCCAAAAAAAAACTCTCATTTCTTATAATAATAGCAAACGAACTATGATGCTAGGACAGGCGTTCAGCTGGTATAATACACATCCACCAGGACACGAACGGCTACCGCAATCTTGTATGATTATTTGTATCTGCCTTAGATATGTGCATTTACATTACAAATTAAGGACATGAAGATATCCCACGAATTGCAAATGCTTTCTAATGCATATTGTATATTCAAGTATGTTTGTTTTTTCCAATGAAATAATTGTATAATGGTGTTACACTTACACAGGTGTTATGACAAGATTGTCTTTTATATGTATATATTAGAACAAACAGTAATTTTATTTTGTTCTACATTATAACAGGGGTCTACAACCTCAATCCTATACAGTCCTGAAGATGGTCTCACTAATGCAAAACTAGGGACCGAAACGTCGACTCATACACTTTTTTCTTTGATATTGATTTGTGGTTTATTTTAAGAAAAAGTGTTGCAATTGTTACAGTGAAGATTTTCAAGTGCATAATAATTACCCTCTTGTTTCATTTTATGTATTGTATATAAGTACCCTGAAAAATTCGAATATAAAATTGAATACTTTCATATATACACCCGTTTTTATCTGTTCTACACACCTCTGAGATTTACTCCATATGATTGTTTGCGCTTGAACGGAGTTGCACCCGTTTACAAGAAATTGCCTAAAAGAATTGACATGTTGAAAGAAATCAATTAGCAAGCATATCTTCCATCTTGCTCCCAAATGTTAGCTTAAAATAAACTAATCATTCAATTGAATAAATCCCTGGAAGGCACATTTACCCATCCCTCTCACTTTGCCCGAGCCCTCAAGGGTAGTTTGGGTTGCCCATTTCTCTCACCATTGGTGTACAATAGAGCGCTGTAGAGTGGAGCGTAGAGCGTGGAAAGTAGAGAGTTGAGGGCCAATGACCACTATTATTGAATGCGCATGCTGTTAACAGAGACCACACTAGGCGCTAAAAATGCTTCCAAGATTTCTCTGCTTACCTCCACATAGAGCATCCTAAAGAGGAGTAATTGTAATTGTATAGCACTTACTACCCCTGATGATGCAAAGCGTTTTTTCAGCGTGCATGTTATACATCTCAACACAATTCATTCAAATGAATTCCAACCTAATATCCACTGACTGACAGTTCCACCAAATGCATTAGGAGGCCAATTCAACATAAGCATCCAATGCCAGATAGGTAGAAAACCTTTAATAAATCCATCTGCTATACACAGCGGGTGACCTGGAGGACTCTAGCAAAGATAATTCCTACAGGCCCGTATCAATCTAATCAGCCTTCAGCTTTTATACCAATCACAAGAAGAATGACTAGGACAAGCCCTTCAGGTGGATATCTGTCTCAGCCCATTCCAACCCAACCCAACCTTCACCCATTCCTGAAAGACTGATTTCACAATCAGGCATCTGGAGAGCTATCTCATACCCACGAGGTACTACAAGTTTCAATTTCAGTCTCAATCTCCTACACTGCTTTCATCCATTACACCTTTGAATACAGTACCATAAGAACATTTAAGAGCTACTCTTTGGTCACTGACGCAACACCAAAACCCTTTCCACAGCGGCATACTTTTATTGACAACACCCTTTTAATCACAGCCCATATTGGTGTGGCTTGATACCTACACAGGAACGCTCTCCGATGTTCCAAATTGGGTTACGAAGCCCAATAAAAATGTTGCAATACAATAATCTTCCCATTAGAATTAGCTACATGCCACCTACAGCTTTTTTTATCCTCCTAGTAGTTGCTTGGTACCTTTCCTCTAGCCAGTTTATAATCTTCATCCTGTAGGCAGCGTCGCACTTACACCCTCCTCCTATGGTTCAGGTGGACCACTTCCACCCCGTGGAGGGAAACACTGAATTGCAGGAGCCATTCAAGTCCACAGAACTACCCAAGAGCAATGCACCCTTCTACCTTGAGCCCAGCATCTGCAATGCAATGGTGAGGTCTTCCACATGCACAGAGGGCCTAGCCAAGACCACAATACCAAATGCTTGCTGAGGAAACTAGCTTTCACACTACAGAGCTTCCACCAGTCCCCCAAGCTGGCTGCAAAAGCCCCAGTAACCCACCTACTCCGAAGACTGGCACCTCATTCTCAGATGACCTTCATAACTGCAAGAAACCAGAGACTGCCTCCTATAAACCCACAAACATGAAGCAGGCCTTTTTGCAACAGAAACGTCACATTTTACAGCACAGCAGTCAACACACAAGATAACAATTACCAGATGGATTCCCAAGTAACTTTCCAAAGACATTTTTTGCAGCAGGCAGACAAGCTTTGCTTTAACATAACTGAGCCTCAAACGTATATCTAGAAGTCCAGACGAAGAACAAAATAACCACCACCAACAAATGGCCAAATGTAATCGAATATATTCCTTCACGTTAGAACGTTGTCACTGAATAATGGGATTAACAGAAGAGCTGGCACCAGTTCAGACTTTCAGGTTGGTCTGTGTTTAAGCTTAATTTGAAAGCCTGCAAAATAATTTACTGTAAAGACCGATTTTCTTCATGTACCTATTTTGGACTTTCTCAACTGAGAAATAGGCATTTGAGAGTGCAGGAGCACATGCAGTTTAGAGCTGTTCTTGCTTTCACAACAAGGGGGTTAGCAAGAAAGAAATGGGTAGGAAATGGCAGCCAGAGGAATCAATAAGCTGGGATGAAGAAGCCATAAGAATGGTAAGCACATGAGGTTGACCGCAAGAAGGGATGGAATAGAGACTGGCTGAAAGGGTAAAAAGACTGACAATTGGACTTAAGTGATGGGTTCTCCCACTGACTTTACCTAGGAAATACCAAAGGAATAGATTGTAATTTAAAAGTGCTATTTCGCAAAATACAATCCTCCTAACCAAGCATTCAGGAAAGCTGACAAATTGAAGATCATGTCCCTACAAATCTGCACCACAAAAGAACAAGGGAAACAGCAGATACTAAATTGTAAAGGCTTAATACATCGGAGAATGAGTAAACCCTGACAGGCTTAGTAATTTTCACACTACAGATGTTTCTAAATCAGAAGATTATGTGGATTAATGTGCTATTTCTGTGATCTGGGCAATCATTCTGCAGGGAAGCCAGCACTCTGAAGCCATTTATCTGTTCCAGAAAGCACAGGCATGCTAAAGGGAGAAAGGAACTTCCCGTTTGCTTCAAGTATCTTACATTTGTGCATTTTACTAGTACTAATTCTTATTCTTTACAGAGCTACCCATCTGAAAGCAAAGTAGCTCTATCATAACATGTTCCAGTGTTCTGTGCTCTGCAGAGCAAGAGCTCTGCTTTCTAGAACTCATACCTTTAATGACAGTGCACGCCTGTGTTTAGAGAAAGCGAGAGAGGGAGCTAACTAGAGAGCTAGACAGATAAAGAGAGAAATAGGTAGCTTAACCCCTTCGCTGCGGCGGCTATTCCGCCGCAGCGCTAAGGGGGCGGGGGGGCCGCGCGGCGGGCGCATGCTGGTGACGGAACTGCTCCGTCACCAGCCGCGGTTGAGCTGTGCTCATGACGGAGCGGTTCCGTCATGGCCCGCCCCGCTCAATAGAACGCGCCGCGCAGGCGCGAAATCAGCGCCGCGCAGGCGCGGTGGCCGGGCCATGACGGAACCGCTCCGTCATCAGCACAGCGCCACCGTGGCTGATGACGGAGCGGTTCCGTCATCAGCATGGAACCAGTTAATAGGTCTTTCATAGTTACCAGTTAATGAGATTTCACGCCTTAGCACATTATTAAAGTCATGCTGACTCATCTAAAATGAAAGCATGGCATTTGGACAACAGGTTATCGACGCAGCCAGCATCTTCCAGCATGATCATCAGACTGGCGTTAACAAATCACCCTCACCCTGCTGATCACCACCAGGACAGAACAGCCACGAGGTCCATCCATGTACGGAAGTCTAGCAAACCACAAAAATCCCTCAGAGACACATTTCCTCCAATACACCGCATACAAAAGGCAGCACTAAATCCACATTACACAGGATCTTTGATGCACAGAACTGCTGATAAGTAGCTCACAACACCAAAGCTGTTTTCTTACAGAGGGGCTCTCAGTTTTATCTTAGAAAAAATACGAATCTAAAGTTGGCCATGATATCAATCAGAACCTAGAAGTGAAAACCTCTCTTAGGCAAGCTACCCATAGAAAAACTTATTGGGGGTTTCTTCCGATGAATTCCATTCAACAGTTGACCCACAGAACAGTAGTGTGGGGTTTGAGATCTAGAGCACAATTTACATAGGAGCCTTCTGTGATATGTTCCTCCCCAAAATAGCTAATCTCTCGCTATTCTAAGCCACTCTGGTCTTCCACCTCCACTGAACGTACAGAATGAATACACAGCATTTGGTGAATGACCACCCCAGCAACTTGCTACATGGTTTCCCATGTTCTCTCCCCCCTTTGTACAGTGCACATAGTCCTCCTCTATTACGAAACGATGAGCAGGCACCATGCACAGCAAAAGCTACTGTATTACTGCTGCAGAGCATGACAGAGATTCTCAGCTGCGGACATGTCTGAAAAGTCCAGCAAACGGCAGGAGATTCAAGCGAGGCAAGGGTGCCACTGCACCCCACCATTCCAACACGGCAACCCAGTCTGCGTAGAGGCAGATTAGGTGATAGCCCCACATCCACCTTTACACCCCTGGCTTAGATCTGGGGAAGGTAAGGAGGTAAGAAAAGGAAGGCAGTCACTACACCAATTCCCAGATGGCAGCAGTGAAAAAACGCAGCTTACATTTGCACTGCCCTGTACTCCCACTGTGAGATAGAGTTGTCATAAAACACACCACTTGGGTGGTGTGGATATGTTTATTAGTTTAAGATGAATTCCATACACTTTCCAAGTAGATCTTCCTATCCAATGGTAGTATCAATAAATAAGTGGCGAGTGTCTATCGACTCTTTCTACAGGTGTAAGTATCAAAAGGTCTAAGCAGGACCTGGTGTATTTAAGGGGGAGGGGGGCGGGGGGAGTCGAGAAGGTATGTTGGATAATCTGTGGAACCGGGAACTCTTCACACCCACCAATGAATTATGAGAACATATTTTTGCTGAAGCTAAAGCTTCCCGTTGAAGCCACTTACTAGTTTACTAGTAATATAAATAGAATGCTTATCACAATCGTTCTAGAACGTCAACCTCATCCAGGTAATTGTGCTGCCAATAGCAATGCAAAGCATCCGTGTTGCAACTGGCAATGGGAAAACTAGATAATTTACATTTTCTCAACATTAAGTCAATGAGAGAGGTTTGGTTTGTTTCCTGCAAGCTCTGTGAACACGCATTTAAGAAGATATTCTTAAATTGGGTTTGGAATTACCCCCTCCAATAACAACAGTTTGTCCCCCCCCCCTCCCCCCCCCCCCCCGTTTTCCCCTTCAAAGTGCGTACTGTAGTCCCACACTGACTGCCTGGTTCTTGCAAAACATTATCTTGTTTATGACTAGTATGCAAATGGCTAGTTTTATTAGAGGTCAACAGAGACTAGCAGACTTGTTTTAACGAGCCCTCCAAATATGTAGTGGTGAAGAAGCCACAATTATTGGGTGGGGGATATTGGAGAAGCCCATTATTACAGAGAGACATAGTAGAAGGAGAATTACTCTAAAGATGAGGTGTGGAAAGTATACTTCAAAATGCTATGGCAGTGGGTCACATCAAGAGGCAAAGGGGAAGAAGTTCAAGCGGGAAATAGGTAGGAATGAAAAAAGAAAATGTGTGAGAAAGGAACACTAGGGCTAAGAGTTTTTTGGGGGGCACAACAAAGGATAGAAGCAGAGCAGAAAGCTGGGCATCGGCAACCTAGAAAACCGAGAGTGAAGGAGTGGATAATGGAAAGGGAAAGGCAAGTGGGTAACAGATAATGAAGTATAATGGAACCGACAATCTGGCAAATGGATGTGCTACAAGGCAGCAATGTCAGAAAGAATAAGTAAATATTTAACATACTTGATATTGATAACAAAACAGTTCTCAAAACTTCCCAAGTTAATAGCCCTCAAACACACTCAAGATCTCAACTACACAACATGATTCGCAAAGCACTATTCAGTAAAAAAAATACCTGGATGGAAAATGCTGAACACTTGTGGATCATCACAGAAAATCCACCTCCATCCTTTTCCTAAGCTCTGGCCCAGCAGGATCACTTCAAATTCAGGAAAGAACTGAAAATCACAATTTACTGCCAAGACTTCCCCGAGAGTCCAAGGCCTTCCTAAATCTTTGCTCAATGCTCTAGTCCTCTCTTCTTGTCCCCTCCCTTGTTCTTTGCTTCCAAGTGTTAATCCCCATCTGGTTCCGGAACGTTCCACTTTTGACTGCAGATCAAACCCAAACCCACTTACAAGGCTGCCTTCATTTAGTTGTGGTTCCTTGCATTCTCCTTCCTGGTTTCCCTCTCAAGTCTAACATCCTCCCCAAGCCTCCTTCACTGTTCTGCGCTCTGAAGCGGCTTAGTGGCATATACTGCTTGATAAATCACCTTTAAATAAATAAATACATTGACAGTTCTGATTCCATCGACACACTCACGGGGCGGGTGGGAGGGGGAGGGAGGGAAGGGACGGCTCTTCCTCATGAAGCTATGGCGGACGGTATGATAGACACACACTCACCTAAGACGCAACATATAGACATCTTATCCTGGAATGTGAATGGCCTACAAAATAAATTCAAACGGACGGTCGTTCTACAATACCTTCGTAGACATGATCCAGACGTCGTCCTTCTATGGGAGACGCATCTGCTTGGGAATCACTGTAAGGCCCTGGATAGATTCGGTTACACACTGCGCGTGCACTCTGGCTTTACGATAGGCTCAAAGGGGGTGGGTATACTTATTAAAAATTCACTACCATTGGCTCTGGGGTGCAGCTGGTCTGATCCCCAGGGTCGTTATGCGGCACTGTCTGCGCAATGGGAGGGTCGCCCTCTGAACTTTTGCTCACTATACATACCTCCGAAGCTGCACGCGTCCACCCTACCAGATGTGGGGAAGTTGTTACTGGAACTGCCTCCGGGGACGTTGGTGATGGGTGGGGACATGAATGATGTGATAGCCAGAGATTTGGATAGGTCGTCGCCCTCACTGGGTGGGGAGAGGGATACACCATCTCAGGGACTTTACGCAGGCTCTGGGTTTACTCGATCTATGGAGGGCATACAACCCGCCCCTCAGACACTACACGCACCTTTCAGCGGCCCTTGGCTCCTCCTCAAGGATCGACTAAATTCTCACACGCACTGACTGCATGAATCTGTTTCAGGGTGGGCCCATTAAGGCTAGAGGAATTTCGGACCATGCGCCGGTGGGGGTCCAGTTGTTGGGTCCCACCCGAGATTGGAGCGTCCCCCCTCGGCTTGACTCCTTTCTTTTTAAAGATAGGGACTTGCAGGAGCGATTCAAGGAGAGAGTAGGTCAATACTTTGACGACAACGTAGGCTCAGTGGATTCCCCAGGGATAGTCTGGGAGGCGTATAAAACTGTGGCCAGGGATTTTGTACAGGCTGAGGTGGGGCGGAGGCGTAAGGAGAAGCATGCACAGGTGGAGCGCCTGGAGGCGGAGCTTCTGGCTCTGGACAGTGAGACGGGGGTCCTCCCAGAACAGGACCGGGTTAGAATGCATAAGGCGCGCCTCCTCAGCAAAGAAATAAGGGATCACCAGACGGAACAAGCACGGGCGCATGCATTGGCTATTCAGCATAGAGTAAACGACCTGGGTGACAAGGCGAACAAAATGATCGCCTGGTTGGAGAGGAGAGATCGGGACCGCAGCTGGGTACCGAGCATAGAGCACCCGGATGGGTCGGTGAATACCACGAGCAGGGCCATAGCGGAGGACTTTGCGCGCTATTATGAGGAGGTCTACCGATCGCATACGTCTCGTGATGACCAGGAATGTTATGACTTCTTGGCCCCCCTGCAGCTTCCGGTGCTTGAGTCGACTGATAGGGATGTGCTGGAGGCGGACATTACGGTCAAGCAGTGGAAGATGCCATAGGGGACCTGCAGACAGGGAAGGCTCCCAGGCCCAACGGGTTTCCGGTGGAAGCATTCGGTTGTGTGGCTAGCCACGTTGCACTGCATATGTGTAATATGTTCCATGAGGCGCGGGAAGGGGGCAACTTCCGAGAGATCTGCGACTGGCCACGATCGTGGTGATCCATAAAGTGGGGAAACCACAGAGTGAATGCAGCTCATACAGGCCTATCTCCCTCCTTAACTATGAGACAAAGGTCCTGGGGAAGACCCTTGCTACACGCCTGGGAGCAGTGATCCAATCACTGGTCCACCCGGACCAGTCGGGCTTCATGCCCCACCGAAGCACGAGACTCAATTTGTGCCGTCTGTTTGGGGTTCTACAGACGGCCGCAGTGCCCGGTGTGGTTCCGGCGTCCCGGCTCTCCCTAGGTGCCCATATGGCCTTTGAGAGTATCGAATGGCGCTATCTCTATGCCGTACTGGAGAAACTTGGTTTTGGGGACAATTTCTGCTCCTGGGTGAAACTGCTGTACGCAGGACCGCTGGCGAGAGTCCGAGTTAATGGGGCCATGTCCAGTGAGTTCCGATTGGGGCGTGGCACGAGACAGGGCTGTCCCTTGTACCCGACCCTCTTTGCCTTGGGACTAGAGCCACTGGCACACTGGGTGAGGACGGACCCTGGGGTGTGGGGGATAAAAATAAAAGGCGGTTGGGAAGAACGTATATCGCTTTATGCCGACGATATACTGCTGTACACCCACAGACCGGCGGAATCGATACAACGACTAATGGCTATGTTAGGCACTTTTGGGGAATACTCCGGGTACCGTGTCAATTGGGGCAAATCCCTAGGCTATGTGTTAACAGGGTCCCAACCGCCCGCAGTGGTCGGCTGCGAGGGCCTGGTTTGGCGGTAGTAGTTTTGCTACTTAGGAATATGGATTACGCCGTCTGACTCAGAGTTTCTCCGCCTCAATGTGCAGATACAACTTGACCGCTTGCACAGTGACGTGCAACACTGGCGGACCCTCCCGGTCTCCCTCATGGGCAGGGCTGTGCTATTTAAAATGATGGCCTATCCACGACTGCTATACATGCTCCAGAGCTCCCCCTTTCTGATCCCGGATCATGTCTTCAAAACGGTGGAGGCAGAGCAGCAGTCCCTTCTGTGGAGCGGTGGGTGTCCGCGGATTGCCCTTCGTAAACTACAGCGCGGTCCATATGAGGGTGGACTGGCAGTACCCGATATCCGCCTGTATTATTGGGCAGCATAGCTGGTTAACGGTAACGGGTGGGTCTTTGCCCCGCAAGAGGAACCGGCGTATCGGGTGGACCGCATGGCCCTGGGCGCGGATCCTTATTTGGCGGCCCTCTACTCCAGGACTCGGCGGGGCCAGCCTCTGCCCCCCAGACCGCGATGGTGGTCCAGATATGGAAGCGGGCAACGAAAATACTTGGTTGGGAAAGGAGGCTCACGGCTCAGACGCCCTTATGGAAGGGCGACTTCCTGAGGAAAGTCGTACAACTCCGAGACCTACGCCAATGGAGCCTGATAGACATAGATCTGTTGGGAGATGTCTGGAAGAGGGGACAAGTGGAGGAATTTACGGTCCTACAGTCGGAATTTCATATGGGGAATGGTGAATTCCTCCATTATCAGCAATTTAAACATGCTATATACTCTCATCTATCACCGGGGGACCAACTACCTGAATATGCCCCGCTCGAAGACAGGCTGCTATTGGATCCAATGATTGATAAGGCTATATCACTCACATATAAGAAACTCGTTAACAATATTCCAGATACACTCGGTCCACTGCGGGAAAAATGGGAATCCGATTTGGGCTTGTTAGAGGACGCTAATTGGAATGAGGCCCTGCAGTGCCCCAGAGAAGTGGCGATTCGAGCGCGATTCCGCTTGGTGCAGCTCCGCATTCGTCACAGGTCCTACACCTCAAGCACGGTGCAGTTCAAAATGGGATTCGCACCATCACACTTCTGCTTGAGAGGGTGCGGGGAGGAAGGCACATTCTTCCACATCCTTTGGGATTGCCCTAAAATTCGTTCATAGTGGGTTAGACTGAAGGACATAATGGAGGAAGTGGTAGGGGCGGAGGTGCCACTGGAGGATAGGTGGCATATTCTGAGAGTCACGGGAGAGGTAACGTGGCCCAAGGGGGATAAGGTATGGTTGGCTTTTGTAAGCATGGTGGCAAAGAGGAATATCGCATGTCTCTGGGGAAGTGATCTGGTACCGACGATAGAGGGATGGGAGCGAGATATGGATTGGTGCCAAAGGGCGGAAAAGGTCATACACAATAGTCGGGCTGCCCCAAAAAATGGGAAAATATCTGGCAGGCCTGGAGGAGGTACAGAGGGGAGTGGCTGGACGACTCAGAGGATGAGTAATGGGGTCTTTTCCTCTGCGGGATGCTGCCCACGGATTGCGAACGCTTCTTCCTTTCAGGGAGGTAGTGGACCTAGGCTCGGATTTGTTCTCCACTTCTAGAGGGGGCGGGGGGGGCAAGAGGGAGGAAGGCGAGGAGGGTGGGGGAAGAGCCGAAGGAGGGGGTCGGGCTATAGGACGCACTGAATGCAAGGTAGACCATCACTTTAACCGCTAATAACTGCATTGATGGGATGTTTCACTAATGTAAGCACTACTGTACTTTCACTGCTCCATGACTTGTCTTATGATGGAACTGTTTCTTTCAATAAAAAGATGTTTACAAAAAAAAATTATTAATTATTGTGGAACTAAAAATGCCTTTTAAAATTAGAGTTCTCGAAACTTGATAACTCAGTAAAGAATTCTTCTCCCAACTTCTTGCAAGAGATAAATCGCTGGCTAGTGATTTAAAACTTTAAGTCAAGACCTGTTTCGTCAACACAGCTTCAATTGCCAGAGAATCCAAAAACCCTGACTAGCACGGATTTTTCAAGACAACGACCACCGTGCAAACTCATAGGCAAAGTTTTCACTCCTTTCATTACTTTGTGGCCCTCAACACTTTTCTAGTTCTCCCAAAACAGCTTTCATGTATACTGCCTAAAAGTGAACGGGAAAATAAATGTGACCCGACTAGGATTTTGTGCAGGTGCAAAATGTCCTTGCTGGTAAAATGGCACAGCAGATATGAATAAAAGAAGATGTAAGATTAAAAGCCCAGCTGGAAGCCAGCTCATGTAATCAAAAAGAAAAAGTTCTACTTAGTTATACAGCAGTCACAACAGCCTTAGGACCAATACACACAAGTGGTCTGTGTGTACAAAAGGAATTGATTGCCCTTGTGTAACAGGACCCTCTCTAAGTTACCCTATAATATATTGGGGATTTAATCTTGGGTACTGATATCCGAATTAATAATAATTAATATTGGCGCAAGCTGTGCAAAATGAATCGCCACATTATTTCAACAGCTATCAAGATATACTCGTCGCAGAAGTTCTAATGCATGATACAAAAGTGTTATAAATTGCAGCATGCAAACGTGCAACCACATTTACCAGGGGGGCTGCAAGCGAATATTCAAAGAATTACTGTGGTTAACCCTGTCACACTATTAAGTTGTGCGCATTATGTTTCCCAAAATGCAAGAAACAGACTTAAGCTCAGACCGTTTCACCAGAGTCCCTTGTGTTTTGGTTCATTCAATCATTCATTCGCAGCCAAGGATCTTTGAGTGAAATCTACATTCAAGATCACAGCTCATAGGACAAGCTCCGATGACACAAAGATCTCACTTCAAGTGACACCTGTATAAAGCTTTCATGGTTCCTGGACTACAGCTGTGGGCGTGGCTGTTGCAAGTTTAAAAAATGAATACAAATTCTGACGTGAATAACCTAGCGTCTCGATTTTAATAAATGGTCAAGCTTCACTGGTGAAATTTAGCATAATTTTTCGGTTTCAAACCTATAAAACCTTAGAAGAACTGTTAGTCAGTCCCATGGACATGTAAATTCGCCTTCAAGCACGTATTGGTTACAAAACTCCCTTTCAATACCAAGCTCCATGGCCGAAAATTTCGAACACGTTTATGGACATAACACCCCAGCTTCTTTGGTGCAGACCAAAGCAGATTCGCACAGACAGTCAACGCTTCCTTTGGGAGTTCCCAGGTCTTTACAGTCACGTTTCCAATCCAAACCACGCGAATCCAATGACGTTATTTACTGGGGCAATATTTTGCCTGCTTGCTGGGAGACTGCGCTCCCTGCCTGCTAACTCTAGCCTGAACCTGGCCAACAGCCTCATCCTTTGACAGAAACTGAAAGGTCATAGCCTCCGCTGAATTGCAAATTGCGACAGACTCTTGTCACCTGGGATCCTGCCAAGGTCTGCTTTCACATCAGCTGCTTGGCACTGCCTCGGATCACGTTCATTTATGTTGATCACCAGACTTTTCTGCCATCTTATGTATGAGAGGTTACAGAAACTTTCAACTGTTGTCACCTACTTTGTTCACGACAACTATTGGCTTTTGATTCAGCCAAACAGGTTTCTGTGAAAGTACTCATGATGAATTGGCCCTTATTTCATCTGAAACCAACCCCCTGGCGTGTAACTCGAAAAGACACGGAATTAAATAGTCTTAAATAAAATAAACAAGGAAATAAAATGGTAGAGACCATCTTTTAATAACAAGCATTTCCAATGCAATAGGTCTCGCATTTCCGAAACTCGTAAATGCAAGATCTATTGCAATGCACATGCTTATTTGTAAAAGCGCGCATGCGTCGATTTCACTTTAATGTAGACTGCCCCTTTGCTTAGAAAAGATTTGGAGGAGTTTTATATAGCGCAAACTAGACCCGCAGGTATCGGAGCGCTTTACATGAGCACCAGAGATTGACACATTCATTTTAGTTAGGCTCAGGGAGATTGAGTGATTTGAATCACAAAATGTGGAGCGTCCCTGCCAAGGCTCGAACCCGGTTCCCCAGCTCAGAGGTCGACCGCCCGAGCCGTTGAGCTACATTCTCTACCCGACAATGGCAATGAAAAATATGTGTGGAGTGGGCGGAGCTTCAAGTCCATACCTGAATACAGCATGACCCGCAGAGCAGCAAATGCGCTGCCCAGGGTTGAAAAAAAGGAGTTTTCATGACTGCAGGTGGCTCAGTAAGTTAAGCATGGACTGATACCTGGTGCGAGCTGCAGGGCACAATTATTATTGTATTGCCATTTTAGCCCTTTATCCTTCCAGGAATAGAATACTGGGAACCTTTAAATTAGGCAACAGTAACAGCACTTACAAAACAGCATAAACTGTGACTAAGTAGAATGTGATTATTACTAGGTTTCAGGATGACCCTTTAATCTTAAGGCATGTTTCAAACCACAGCTACATGACCGGAGGTATTTTTGTCAAATCACCATTGAAGTTTAGGAATTCTGAAGAGGACATAAACATCCAAAAAAGTGTTCCTTAAAGTACTAAACAACGCCTCCTTTGATGGAACATACCCAGGCGGGGTCTCTTTCGCCTACCAACAACCTTTAGGGTGAAGATGCAGAATCAGAACTAACTTCCCCAAAGGCTTTGGCTTTTTCTAAAGCCCCTACTGCACTTTACGTCATTGAGATTGCAAATGTGCTCAAATTACATTCTATACTATATATACTTTTATTACAAAAACGCTTGTCCAAGATTTCTTGAACCTGTATTGAGAAGTGCTAAATGAAGGAGTTTTTTTTAGCCATTTTTAGGTCAAGTGTGTGTCAGCGCATGCTGTATATACACTCTTTCTTGCAAGAGATCTTGTATACAACAAGTATTGGAAATGCAATAGGTCTCGCATTAGGAAAGTTTGAGCTATTGGTCTTATAAATGACTTATTTATGTGTTGTTTTTTAAAATAGCTAAATTAAAAGCTTTGTCATTTACAATGCCAATAGTTATAACTTTCGCAAATGTGACACCTATAGCATTTGTAATGCAACATGTTTTGTATTCACGTGACTTAAGATGTATTGATATTACAAATAACAATGGCTTTTAATTTTTTTAAATAATTAATACTTAAATAATTTATTTAATTTGTAATGTCAATAGCTTAAACTTTTGTAAATAACTTTTGTGAAGATTATGTTCAGTGTTTTTTATTGTGACAAAAATCCAAGAACAGAAGTGAAATATTAACATCGTAATAAAGCTTGAAAGCTTGAAAACAGCTTGAAACATTGAAAGAACATATTTGAACCAGTGATGCTGTGGTGGTGCTGAGTGATGCTGTGGTGGTGCTGAGTGATGCTGTAGTGGTGCTGAGTGGGAGATGGGGAGAGGGAGAAGGAGAGCAGGGAGAGGGAGAGGGTAAAGAGAGGGAGAGAGGAGAGAGAGGAGAGAGAGGGGGAGAGAGGAGAGAGAGAGCGGGAGAGAGGAGAGAGAGAGCGGGAGAGAGGAGAGACGGAGACGGGGAGAGAGGAGAGGGAAGAGAGGGAAAGGGAGAGGGAAGTGAGGGAAAGGAAGAGAGGGAACGGGAGAGAGGGTAGAGGGAGAGTAGAGGGAGAGTGGAAGGGTAAGGAGAGGGAGAGAACGAGAGCGAAGGACGGAGGGGAGAGAGAGGGGAGGGAGGGAGAGAGAGAGGAGAGCAAGCAGAGGGGGAGATGGGGATGGGGAGAAAAAGGAGAGCAGGGGGAAGGTAAAGAGAGGGGTAGAGAGGAGAGAGAGAAGGAGAGGGTGAGAGGAGAGGAAAGTGAGGGAAAGGGAGAGAGGTAGACAGAGAGAGGGAGAGTGAGTGAGGGCAGGGAGAGAGAGGGAGGACGAGAGGGAAGGAGGGAGAGGAGAGGGAGTGGAGTGAGAGAGGGAGAGAGAGGAGAGCAGGGAGAGGGATAGAGGAGAAGAGAGTGAGAACCATGTTATTGACTCCAGCACCATGAAATACCAGGAAGGCACGTTTGGTTTAGGAGCTTGATGCATAATAAAAAGAAAATCACAGACGCATTACTCCACTTTAAGGAGTAACACGCATAATGATTTGGTCTAGTAGTTTGTGAAATATTGCTCTGTGTCACATATACACACACACACGCCTAGTAAATAAGTTGTTTTGATTCATCTCAATGTTCTGCTTTAAACAGTGAATGTAACGGACAGTCTCACAAGATGTCCTCGGCAAAATGAGTATGAGATACTGCATACATTTAAGACCACGTGTGTCCCACAAAAGCCACTTGCCTTGCCACATAGATTTTTTTTTATTGTTCTTTTTATTAAAGACAAATTAATACATAAAATAGCACATTACAGACAATTTAAAAGAAAAGGAGACACGGCCTAGCGGCTGTGAAACTGAAAGCACGGCCGGCCGGCCATGAAAGCCTTTGATGCAGCAGGGGGTGGAGCGGGAAGAGCTGCTGGCGGCACCAAGCTGGGCAACAGAAAAGGAGACACGGCCTGGCGGCCGTGAAACTGAAAGCACGGCCGGCCGTGAAAGCTGAAGAGAGAAAGAAGGAGCTATTGCTTGTGTGAATTATGTGGTGGTTTGGAGCAGTGGCACTGTCACAATCGAGTAGTGGGAGAAAGCTATGGCTAGTGAGGATGTTCTGCCTGAAATAATGTTCTTGGCAAAAAAAAGGTAGTAGGAGAGAGAGTTCTGTAGCTTTATTTTTATTTTTTTATTATGATAAACACAACCAAGAATCAAAGAGGTGGGCTGGTCCACAATGTCAATACCTGATCTGTGTCAGAAAACGGCAAAAGTGCCAGTGGCACTGTATCTGTGAAAGAAACGGAAAAATAATTGGCACAGTCAAATTTCGAGTTTCTCCCAACACTACTCTGTAGAAATATCTAGAATCCTGATAAACTCACCAGTCTTCGGGGAAGGAAACGCCTTACTACCCAAGAGGTGCTTTGTCTGAACAAAACAAAACAAAAGGCCTTACGTCAGTACTGGGTAATAAAAAGAGCGTGTCTGCCGTGGGTTGCTAACTGAAGGGGTGCAAACAAACACTTACCGCTACTCGCTGATTACTCAAGAATAATGCATGAACGTGGGAAACAAGGCAGCATTACAAAAACTATTAAATAGTGCCGCCCGAACTCCCAAGTCCTCCTGTGACGTAGTAGGTAACAGACGCTAGATGCTAACTGCATCGCGTCATCCCGCCTGTATAGACAGGGACAGACTACTACAGACGTGCCAACTACAAAAACTCGATGGTGTTAAGGAAAGATAAACCCATTCTGCATCTGGTTTGATGAAACAATGATTTGAGTTAAGGGAGCACTAAAAGAGCAGGCTTGTGATTTATGTCAAAACAAGAGGCCAAGACGGTCAAAATGTCAAATAGCACATTAATAAGGCTCATTGTGCGTAAAAATATGCCAAATGAACAAAAGGTAACCTAATCCGGTCAGAGTGGCAAGTCCGGGCGTTCCTAGGCATCTTACGGCCTGAAAAACTGTTTAATTGCGTGGCAGAATGACAATGGTAACAGTGGACTGCGTCTTAAGTTAAAGAAGTAAGCATTGCGGTTGTTATATACAGTACAATAATGTATCCGTGAACAAATGATTGGAGGTAGATATAAATACATTTAAGTAAATTGTAAAGACATACTGACGTGCGGCAGCACCGGTAAAATGTACTTTGGTTTAGATGATAGTTGGATAAAGCATATCAATATATCAATGGTCATGCTTAAAACATTCCTTGTACAAAATGGCAATTAATGAAAAAAAAGAAAAGGAGACACGGCCTGGCGGCCGTGAAACTGAAAGCACGGCCGGCCGGCCCGCCGTGAAAGCCTTTGATGCAGCAGGGGGTGGAGCAGGAAGAGCTGCTGGCGGCACCAAGCTGGGCAACAGATGGCTGGCGATTTGATGCTGTGCACGCGCATTTTAACTCATTGCGCTTGCGCATTGAGCTAAAAGCGCACATGCACTTCATCAAATCGCCAGTCTAGTTAAACTCTGTTTAAGCCCCTATAGTCTTGCAAGCTCAATGCGCATGCGCATTGACAGGCGAGACCTAAAAAGGGGCTTGCAGCCCCCACATTGATCAACATTCATTGGCTTCAATGTCACACTTATTTGTTGCCTTTTAATTGACCAGCACATGCTGGTTTCACCTCCTCTTCGTTTGGCTGGAGCATGGACCAAGTACCGATTGCTTCAGTTTGATTGCTGTCCTTCCACTAATCACGCCGTAATTGAGGTACTACTTTTCTTCTTCCATGTCCTTTTTAGGTCGAGCGACCTATCCCAATGCGCATGCGCATTGAGCGGGAGCGAAGATATATAGGGACTTAAGCTTTACCTAGACTGGGCGATTTGGTGCTGTGCCCGCGGCTTTTAGGTCAATGCGCAAACGCATTGACCTAAAATGCGCGTGCACATCATCAAATCGCCGTCTGTTCCCTCAGCCGCACTCCTCCCACACCTTTGAAGTGAAGCTTAGCTTCACTTCAAAGGCCCCTGCTGCTTAACACCCTCTCCCCACTCCGCCCCCTTCCCTGCCCGCCGTGTTGCATTTCTCCTCCCCCCCCTTCTCTGCCTTCAATCCGTCTTGTTTCTTATTGTAATTCCGCACGGCTTGCCCAATTCTGTTAACCAGGCGCCCGGTTGTATATATTTTATTTGCTGCTTAACACCCTCTCCCCACTCCGCCCCCTCCCCTGCACTATCTCCAACACGTCCCTCTTGGCTGCTTTCAAAAGTTGGCAAATATCGAGAGGCAGGCTCAGGCCGAGCAGGAATAAAGCCAACCCCCATCTTTTTTTCCTTCTCTCAAACTCTCTCACTCACTCGCCCTATCTCCGTCTCCCTCCTTCCCAAAATTCACTGAAAACCTGGCTGGGGAAGGCTGCCGAACGCCTGAACGGAGAAAGTGCAAACAGGCAGGAACTTTTTCCAAGTTGTCTACTGAGTAGTAGGGAACGCAGTCTTAAAATTTCATGCGTGAAAAAAACACAACAATGCCCCAAAAGAAACAAACAAAGGAGGACACAAGGGTTTGGCATCATCACTAAAACAAATTTCGCCAGGGCTTCAGCCCAGTCTGGATGTAGCCTTGCCGCACACTAACGCTTCGAGTACCAGCAGTACCAGCAGCCATTTTACTCAGGCTAGGGCCAACTACATCCACCACCACACCCACCATCACCTCCACATCCACCATGACATCCACCGCCACAACCACCACCACATCCACCACCACCACATCCACCACCACCACCACATCCACCACCACGTCCACCACCACCACATCCACCACCACCGCATCATCCACCACCACATCCACCACCTCATCCACCACCACCACATCCACCACCACCACATCCACCACCACCACCTCCACACCCACCACCACATCCACTACAACCACCACCCCATCCACCACCACCCCATCCACCACCACCCCATCCACCACCACCCCATCCACCACCACCCCATCCACCACCACCCCATCCACCACCACCGCATCCACCACCACATCCACCACCACCGCATCCACCACCACATCCACCACCACATCCACCACCACATCCACCACCACATCCACCACCGCATCCACCACCGCATCCACCACCGCATCCACCACCACCACATCCACCACCGCATCCACCACCACCACATCCACCACCACCACATCCACCACCACTTCACCACCGCATCCACCACCACCACATCCACCACCACCACCTCATCCACCACCACCACATCCACCACCACCACATCCACCACCACCACATCCACCACCACCACCACATCCACCACCACATCCACCACCACCACATCCACCACCACCACCTCATCCACCACCTCATCCACCACCACATCCACCATCACATCCACCACCACATCCACCACCACATCCACCACCACATCCACCACCACATCCACCACCACATCCACCACATCCACCACTACCACATCCACCACATCACAACCACCACCCCCACATCCACCATCACATCCACCACCACATCCACATCCACCACCACATCCACCACCGCATCCACCACCACCACATCCACCACCGCATCCACCACCACCACATCCACCACCACTTCACCACCGCATCCACCACCACCACATCCACCACCACTTCACCACCGCATCCACCACCACCACATCCACCATCACATCCACATCCACCGCCACATCCACATCCACCGCCACATCCACATCCACCGCCACATCCACATCCACCGCCACATCCACATCCACCGCATCCACCACCGCCACATCCACCCCCGCCACATCCACCCCCGCCACATCCACCCCCGCCACATCCAGCACCACCACCGCCACATCCAGCACCACCACCGCCACATCCAGCACCACCACCACCGCATCCACCACCGCATCCACCACCGCATCCACCACCGCATCCACCACTGCATCCACCACCGCATCCACCACCACATCCACCACCACATCCACCACCACATCCACCACCACCACATCCACCACCACCACATCCACCACCACCACATCCACCACCACCACATCCACCACCACCACATCCACCACATCACAACCACCACCCCCACATCCACCATCACATCCACCACCACATCCACCACCACATCCACCACCACATCCACCACCACATCCACCACCGCATCCACCACCACCACATCCACCACCACTTCACCACCGCATCCACCACCACCACATCCACCACCACTTCACCACCGCATCCACCACCACCACATCCACCATCACATCCACATCCACCGCCACATCCACATCCACCGCCACATCCACATCCACCGCCACATCCACATCCACCGCCACATCCACATCCACCGCCACATCCACATCCACCGCCACATCCACATCCACCGCCACATCCACATCCACCGCATCCACCCCCGCCACATCCACCCCCGCCACATCCTCCCCCGCCACATCCACCCCCGCCACATCCACCCCCGCCACATCCAGCACCACCACCGCCACATCCAGCACCACCACCGCCACATCCAGCACCACCACCGCCACATCCACCACCGCATCCACCACCGCATCCACCACCACATCCACCACCGCATCCACCACCACATCCACCACCACATCCACCACCACCACCACCACCGCATCCACCACCACCACCACCACCGCATCCACCACCACCACCACCACCACCACCACCACATCCACCACCACCACATCCACCACATCCACCACCACCACATCCACCACCACCACATCCACCACCACCACCTCATCCACCACCTCATCCACCACCACATCCACCACCACAACATCCACCACATCCACCACCACCACATCCACCACCACCACATCCACCACATCACAACCACCACCCCCACCACCACCACATCCACCATCACATCCACCACCACATCCACCACCACATCCACCACCACATCCACCACCACATCCACCACCACATCCACCACCACCGCATCTACCACCACCACCGCATGCACCACCACCACCACCACATCCACCACCACATCCACTACAACCACCACCACCGCATCCACCACCGCATCCACCACCGCATCCACCACCGCATCCACCACCACATCCACCACCACCACATCCACCACCACCACATCCACCACCACCACATCCACCACCACCACTTCCACCACCACCACTTCCACCACCACCACTTCCACCACCACCACTTCCACCACCACCACTTCCACCACCACCACTTCCACCACCACCACTTCCACCACCACCACTTCCACCACCACCACTTCCACCACCACCACTTCCACCACCACCACTTCCACCACCACCACTTCCACCACCACCACTTCCACCACCACCACTTCCACCACCACCACTTCCACCACCACCACTTCCACCACCACCACTTCCACCACCACTTCCACCACCACCACTTCCACCACCACCACTTCCACCACCACCACTTCCACCACCACCACTTCCACCACCACCACTTCCACCACCACCACTTCCACCACCACCACTTCCACCACCACTTCCACCACCACTTCCACCACATCCACCACCACATCCACCACCACCACCACATCCACCACCATATCCACCACCACCACATCCACCAGCACATCCACCACCTCATCCACCACCGCATCCACCACCGCATCCACCACCACCACCACCACATCCACCACACCCACCATCACTTCCACCACCACTTTCACCACATCCACAACCACCACATCCACCACCTCCACCACATCCGCCACCACCACCACATCCACCACCACATCCACCCCACATCCACCACTATCACCACCACATCCACCATTACCACCACCACCACATCCACCACCACCATATCCCCCAGATCCACCACCACCACATCTATATGTGTGTGGCTCTGTGTGTGTGTAGGTGCAAATGCAATGTTCTTGGATTTTCGTCACAATAAAATACACTGAACATAATCTTCACAAAAGTTATTTACAAACGTTTAAGCCATTGCCATTCTAAATTACAATAACTTTTATTTAAGTATTAAATATTTACAAAATTAAAAGCCATTGTTATTTGTAATATCAAGACATCTAAGTCACGTAAATACAACAGACATTGCATTACAAATGCTATAGGTGTCACATTTGCAAAAGTTAAAACTATTGACATTGTAACTGACAAAGCTATTAATTTTGCTACTTTCAAAACCAACACATAAATAAAAAAAGTGTCATTTACAATACCAATAGCTCAAACTTTCCTAATGCGAGACCTATTGCATTTCCAATGCTTGTTTAACCTCTTGCCACTTCTAGGTATCTTTTACTATGCCACACACACTTCAAAGAAGCCCTTCTTTCCTTTGAAATAGATGTTTATTGTTACAACAGATGTTATCTGCTTACAAATGCATTTCTATTAAAACACAGACATGGGAGCAGTTCCAATCTTTAGCAATGATTTGTAGCCATGCTGTATAGCAGGATGATTTCTGTGAATCATTGGCTAAAAATTTTAAAAAACCCTAATGCATCCAGTTCTTATGTACTTTAAAAAAAAATGCCTTAACTAGGCTGTGTCATAGCGCACTTTAAAAAAACTGCAAATCAGCTGCCTTGCTGTACAGAATGATACATATACAAGGGGTCCCAGTACACAAAACTATCAAGCAAACATATAAAGACACAAAAATAATCTGAAAGCTCATCACACTTGTTTTTACTCACAGTGTGAGAAAGAAGCAAAAATTACAAAACGACAGGCATTTTATCATCATCATAGAAAAGTGTGCCCCAGGTGGTGAAAGGAAGGAAGGGTAGTGCAACGTAATGTTAAGTAGTAGCATAATAATGTTATGAACAGTTTGTGTCTTCTTGTGTAGCTGGCTCACGTTTTAAACCAGGGCAAATTATGTACTGTTTTGCAAACTATTACGTTTTTATTGCACCCATGATTGTATAAAGATTTGCTCCTACTTATCCTCACGTTGCACTACCCTTCCTTCCTTTCACCACCTGGGGCACACTTTTCTATGATGATGATAAAATGCCTCTGTTTTGTAATTTTTGCTTCTTTCTCACACTGAGTAAAAACAAGTGTGATGAGATTTCAGATTATTTTTGTGTGTATTTCTTTATATGATCGTATCCTATGCCGACAATACCCAGCTCCTCTTTACGTGCAGGAAAGGAGAAGATTTTGATGGAGAGAGTATCCGTGAGTGCCTTGGGGCTGTTTTTAAATGGTTCCAGCTTAACAGCCTCAAGTGCAACTCAGACAAATCTGAGGTACTCTTCTTTGGCTGTCCATCTGACCCAGACTGGCAGGAATGGTGGCCTGTTAATATGTTTCCTCCAGCGCGCTCGTCCCAGCTTGCAAAGAATTTGGGGATCAAGATTGATAATGGCCTGACGTTAAGATCTCAGATCCTTGGTCTTACGGGAACATGTTTTGGCCTCCTCAGGATGCTCCGTAAGTTCCTTCCTTTGCTCTCAGAAGATCATAGGAAGACGACGGTGCAGGCCTTAATTGGTTCAAGACTGGACTATTCCAACGTCCTATACCTTGGCCTGCCGGAATATCTCCTGCAACGGTTGCAGGTGGTCCAGAATTCGGCAGCGCGGGCCATTTTTGGCCTGTATAGGCGAGCCAGAGTCTCTGGCCTTTTGCAGTCGCTCCATTGGCTGCCTATCCGTAAGCGGATAATTTTTAAGGCCTTGACCTTGGCCCACAAGGCTCTCCACGCCTCGGGAGCAAAATATCTCCAAAGGAGGCTTGCCTTTTACCATCCGGCCCGATCTCTGAGATCTGAATCATTGTTCCTTGCTGTGGTCCCTCGAGTAAAAAGGGCCCGCATTGGTGGTCGCTCTTTTAGGCTGTTGGCGTCACAGCTTTGGAATACTCTGCCTTTGGCATTACGCAGCACCTCTAATTTGCTGACTTTTAGGAAGGGCCTTAAAACTTGGCTTTTTGCCCTTTAGTTCGCTTTTTTCTCTCTCTGCTGGGTCCGTTTTATTTTACTGTGTTGTGTTATTCTGCTACAGGCTTTCAATAAAAGCTCCAGGACACTCTATGGAGTAGCCGCGCGCTATAAAAGACTAAATTAACATAACATAACATATGTTTGCTTGATAGTTTTGTGTACTGGGACCCCCTTGTATATGTATCGTTCAAGTACCCAGGTCCCAGTGACTATAGTGGGTTCACCCAAAAGACTAAATTAACATAACATAACATATGTTTGCTAGATAGTTTTGTGTACTGGGACCCCTTTGTATATGTATCGTCCAAGTACCCAGGTCCCAGTGACTATAGTGGGTTCACCCTTTCTTCTGTACCTTTGCTGTACAGAATGGCTACAAAATATTGCCAAAGTCCATAATTCTCATCTGCAAGACCTTTTGGCTTTGCCAATGTTTGATGATTTAGTTACTCAACCATTTCGTTTGCTATGCAGTAGGTCGTTATGTGTGGGATGCAGTAAAAATAAGAAGCTCCAAATGAATGAATTTTCCCCTCATTTATGTTATGTTATGTTATGTTATGTTATGTTATACTTTATTTTTATAGCGCACGGCTACTCCAACGGAGTGTCCCGGCGCTTTGTTTTGGCAGCTCAGAAAAGAGAAACATAACAGAAGAAAGATTTTCCAGACCAACACAATAACATAACTAAAGAGTAAAAAGCCAGGTTTTTAAATTAAATTAAATTTATGTTTTACCAGATTGTACTAAATGAAAATTAAGCATTACTCGTTGTTTTGAAAAAGTCTACCTCACAGAAAATAGATTAGCAGCCTATCACATCAAATGCACACAATACTAGACTCCGCACACTGTGTCAGATTACTTCACCAGAACAAGAGTGAATTTTGAGTGGCCAATACATGTTACAGGACTAACATGATGATGCTGATTGGTCCTCATTATATACTTATCCTGAAAAATTAGCTGTTAAGCTTTCCTCATCTCTAAAAGAAAGGCTCATGCCATATAAGGAGTAAGCCTCCCATACGCAAAATATATTGAAAGTCTTTCAGACAGAAGGGATACACAACTAGGCCCTCACACTGGATGATACGGTTTGATAGTTGTCAAAATAGTCATATTTTTGTTCCCTAGGTAGTATACGTTATAATGCAATATCCAGCACTGAAAAGAATGTGTGAACATTGCTCACTGCCTGTGATCAAACTGGAAGGAACTACTGCCAGAACCGCGAACGCACCAATGTCATCATGCGGATGCGTGTGGCTTTCTGCCTTAGGACTGCATGGTTTTCTATGATTAACATTTTTGGAGGTTTGGGCTATGTGGCAAATGAATGAATACGAGAAGCTTCACTTGACAGGGCTTTTTTCCATTTGATGAAGTAACAAAGGGACATTTTTGAATGATGCGATGTTTGTATTTTGTTTTTCATTACATGTTAATTCACCAGAGCTAACATTGTAATTATGAGTCTACAAACAGTGAGAAGGTCCGCAGTAGTGACAACGCAGGGATCTATTTTTTTTCCTGTCTTGTCAAATGCCCAAGACCATTGTTAAGCTATGTATCAGAAGGCAGAGACAAGTCAACTCTTAAAAATATCACACGTAGGTTTCTAGTGGACCATTATAGGCCTTCCAAATTTATTTTGTAATCTTTTGATAGCAAGATAAAAAATAAAAAAAATACATCTACTTTCAATGCACGATTTTAACAGGCCACCTCAGAGTGAAGCATCTCTACACATCTACAACTGTTCTAAAACAGAATAGAGAAGCTCTCCTAGGACAATGTGTCCTTGGATAAGGGTGGACTAAAAGATAACCATGCCCCATATAGCTGTGGGCGAGAGTCCAGCGTTCTATTAATAAGAGATCCTCCCTTTATTTAGGAAGGACATTCTGCAAGCTTGCTTAACTGTATTAAACCATAATTTAAATTAACCTTAGTATGGTTCAGTTGGACCTTTGGTATACGGCTCAACTTGTAGGTTTGGAAAGGAACAAATGATAATTCAGCAGTACCAGGATTCAAAGTTGCGACTCGTGGAATACTTGCTAAGTTAGTTATGAGTGCTTAAACCAAGCAGCCATCATAAAAGGTTGCCAAGATATAATCCCACAACACATATCACGGGAGGGAAGCCGTAGAACATCTCTCTCAGTAGCACAGGAACGACAAATGCTAAATGCAAGCAATCGTCTTAAGCAGCAACTGACCCAAAGTCAACTACAATGCCTGAAATTTGTTATACTGGCACAGTAGGCTCATCTTTTGAGAATAGGCGGGGAACAACATGACCTTAACAAATCATTACACACCAAGTCACCTTGAACATAGAGCACATGGGGCGGGCCTGCCCTGTTCTGTTTAAGCAAAAACACAGATGATGGAATTGGTTGCTGCCAAAGAGTCAAATCGCATAGCTGACTAAATAAACCAGTGTGTTATGAGATACTAAACCTGTTACAGGTGTCCAAACACACAAAACAAATACTGCAGAGGACACCAAGACCGAAGTAAAAGCAATACATTTAGGGACAATCCTGGAGATCACAAGAAAAAACAGACTCATACTTTGAGCTTCTGTAGAGTTTACTGAAATACAGTGAACAGAATTCACCCAATCAACACTTTCAGCCCTCAATGATGCAGGAATTAAACCACAAAACGCGAATCCCTTTTCTTTTACACCTGGGGCCCATGTGTGCTACATAAACCCCTTAAGATGCATATCAATATAAGGTTAACAGTGCTTTAAGATTGTTCATAGATAAGCACACCCAAACGCCTAAAATAGAGAGGGTGGATGTCTGTTTACCAACACAAATGACCTTCTCTAGTAGTAACACAGAAACCACAATCCTACAGGCACCATATCTTTAACATCTGTCTTCTACATCAGGCAGTAAAGTGCTACTCAGAATTTGACTAAAGTAGATGCGCTATTTCATATACTTTCATTATTCGGCCAAGATGTACCTAATGCAGTTGACCACGTGGACGATATTTTTCTGCGGTCAACCACGATGATCCATCTGCCACTCAAAATTTTGACACATTTACATTGAATAGTGATTTGGTGCCGTTACAAATGCCATACAGCATCGTGGGCTGTAACCACACCAACTGTGCATAAAGGGGGAGGATTTAATTAACACTACACACAATTAATTATTTTTTAGGTCAAAGCCTACCAGACAGCCCAGTTGTCTGGTTTGTAAACACCTTGGGGACATTCAAAAAGCTTACCTAGTAATACATCCTGCCTGTTGCTTAACATTGGCTTTTTGATTTTAACTCGTTTTCTTGCTTTGTATTTGCTGGCTTTGTTTTAGGTGATCTAACTTGAGTTTCTCCACACCACTGCACTCTACACCACTCCACACAGAGTTAACTGAACTCTACTCTGCACCACTCCAATCTACCCGACTTCAGTATACACCTCTCTACTCTGCGTCATTCTATAGCACTGCACTCTACTACCCCGCACCATTCTACTCTGAAGCAATCTACTCTACATCACTGCAATCTAATCTGCACCACACCACTCTGACCACTGCACTCTATGCCAATGCTCTCAACACCACATTACTATAAAACAATGAGCTCTACGCACCTGCCCTCTATACCACTATACTCTAACATACTACGCCACTGTACTCTACACTATTGTACTTTCCGCCATTCTACCACAAAGCACTCTACCACAAAGCACTCTGCCACAAAGCACGCTACACCACTCTACTATACACCACTACTCTACGACAGCCTACTCTCCAGCCTACACTGTACTTTCCGCCACTAAACTGTATGCCACTGTACTGTACACTAGTGCAGTCTACTCTGCACTAATCTGCTCTACGCCACTCTACGCCACTCCACTCCCTCCCACTCCACTACACTCTACGACAGCCTACTCTCCAACACTGTACTTTCTGCCACTAAACTGTATGCCACTGTACTGTACACTAGTGCAGTATACTCTGCACCAATCTGCTCTACGCCACTCTACCCCCCACTCCACTCCCCCCCACTCCACTCTCCCCCCCACTCCACTCTCCCCCTCCCCACTCCACTCCCCCTCCCCACTCCACTCCACTGCCCCCCCCCCACTCCACTCTACTCTACTTCACTCTATTCTAAAACGCACTACTCCACTCTATGTCACTCCAGTACTTCAAGCCATTCCACTATATGACATTCTACTCTAGCTTTTTAGCTCTTCTCTGCCAATTATGTTTAAACCGCAACACACAGTACTTCAACTGGAACATACAGTAGATCCTTGAAAAAGTCTTTCAGTTTAGTGTTACAGCTTGCCATATTCAATAATTCCACATAACCCCAGTTTCAAGCTGTTTGGCCAATTTTTTTTGTTGGATTATCAGTTTATTCTAAAACTCTCATATTGTACCACCAAGCCCATGAAACATGAGCTTTTGATTTATTGTCTATCATGCTCTTGTGTCAGCATGAAACAATTTGCAGTAAAGGGTGTAAAATCAAAAATTCGGCCTTCATCTTCTTTGGTCTCTGTCAAACAATTGACTGTATCAGTAAATGGCTTCAGAAACCTCTCACTATCAAGTTCAGACTTTGCCACCTACATGAAGAAAGTTTGATTCACATTCAATTGATTTGCCCCATGCTGTTAAGCGAGGCAAGGGTTTGTTGCAGATCTTTTTAACCAGCATGATATTCTATCATGTCGACATGAGCTACTTATTTGATCAAAAAGTAAAACCCCTCAAGCAACTACAGCCTACATAAAATTATCAAAATCAGAAGGGTTATTGGCAGTGAAGGGTTCACCGACTATTCTGCAACAGGCACAATAAATAATACGAGCTGCTGTTAAGGGGCTGTAACATTGTACCCACTATTAAGAACGTATAGACGTGGCTACTTTCTGCACATGTTCACAATTTCATTGTTTTGCACTTTTTGCGAAATTTGCACCAATATTTCCATCTTTATTTTCACAGACTAATGAAACAAGAATGTATGGGGGTGGAGATACTATTTGTACTAAATTTGAACTTAAACGCATTGTACTTTCTAGAAAAATTGCACTAACATCTTTGCACTTAATTTAGAAGCCTTAAAGAAATAATTTAAAACACTGCAAGAAATAATACTAGCTGCACTCGTTTACAATGTTACTGTTTTACACTTTTTTTTACATTTGTATCAATATTTCTATCTTTAACCCCTTCGCTGCGGGGGTTATTTTCCCGCTGTGCTGGGGGGGAGGGGGCGCGCACGGCGCCTGTATGCTCATGACGAGCTGAGCTCCTCATGAGGCACGGCACTCCTGTGCTCATGACGAGCTCAGCTCGTCATGACCACACCCGTTCCCATGGAACGCTCAGCACAGCAGGGGAATTATCCCCGCATGCGAGCGTTCCACGGCTCATGACGAGCTGAGCTCGTCATGAGCACCGGAGCGCCGTGGCTCATGACTAGCTCAGCTCGTCATGAGCATGGAAAGAGTTAATGCTACTGCCTAAGGAAAGAAATAAGAAGGATGTGGAGATACTATTTGTACTAGCTTACAATTTTACTGTTTGGAACTTTTTAGGAAATTTGCACTACCATCTAGCACTTAAACCTTAAGTATTGATGGAATAACATAAGACTGTGAGAAATTATGTTTCGGCTTACCTGCAGAAAATGTTAAGGTTTTAATTAACTGAAACAAATATACTTACTTAATTCGGCCTTCATCTTCAGTGCCAATGCCAATAATTGGTACCCTCTTAAAAACTGCTATGCACGCTGTCTTTTACACAATCATCCAAGGAATTTCAAGGTAGTTTATCTTTTTTTTGGGGGGGGGGGGGGGGGGGGTTAAAGGTTTGGTGTTAGCCAAGAGCTTTTGATTTTAATAAAATGATATGTATAATCTATGTACTTATAGGAGACTTTCAGTTAGCCCTCTACATCCATTGCTCTGCTATAGTGCCATTCACAGTTTTCTTCCACCAACTAGAACATACAGCATGGCACACAGGGTCAGGCAACTTCAGCCTTTGACTGACTTCATTGTGAGTAACTACATTCGTCCCTTTCACAATGAAAACATCCACCCACAAATTATTCCCTTCAGTGTGCTTTCTGACACTACAAAAAAATATATATTTTTTTTCAGAATTTGAATTTTATTAACATTCCTTCACAAATTGTTCATACCAAAAGTACATTCTTGCTTTCGCCCAATGTTTTTTTTGGGGGGCGGGGTTTGGGATTTAGGGCCCGGTAGTTTCCCCAAAAATAAAGATTTTCAAAAAATAAAATGAGCCTGCGCTAAACCAAAAAAACTGCCAGACTACAGCAGAGCTTTGCCAGTATTTGTTTCCCTCTGTGCTCGCACCCTCGCACAGCGTAGCCAGTCCATGCCATTAGTGAGTACTGTCCCCCTTATTTCCCATTTGATAAATGCCCCAGCCGGTAGGGAGCAAAGGTACATTAATCACGCACATACAAGTGAACTACTGAGCTCTTTTCAAAGTGTTGTTCATATCGAAAAAGCATGGCACGCAAACTAAAGTGCAAGGCATGCGATGAACTGTGAATTTAATATTTTAAACACTAAGCCTTTCCATTCTTAGAATGAGGTCGTTGTAAAATACCAATTGTGCAGGTTGAATGCAATCCAGGTCTTGAACTAAAGCTGTGGACAGATTTTCCCGAATCCTCGATGTACCTACCATTCTTTAGCACAAGAAAGGAATCAGTGGAATACCAATCTCCACACAAAAAATGAAATCTATGGAAACCTCATCAGTCAAAGGCAAAAATAGCTCTAATTCGTGTAAGCAGTAAACCGCTGAAATATCCGAAACAACCAGCACACAAAACCATTCAAAACGAAAGGAGGGTACAGAACTTTAAGGAAGCATGCATTCAGGTAACACTAGGGTAACTAAATTTACAGAGTTCCTGAGGTCCTCTCCTGGGCTAATTTTGAGACAGGGCCTAGAAACTTGAGACCATAGTCTGATTCCATGAGCCTAACTCTCTGAATCAGTTTGAACGTTGCTGGATGATAGTTGGACCTCAAGACAGAAAGTGCCCCAGACTAAATAGCATTAACATAACAGAGTATTCACAGATTTAAAGTAGGATAGTAAGGAAGTGAAGGATGACTCTTCTGTGTAGGAGATGGGGGATTAGAGGGGGCAGGAGACCACGGGGAGGTCTCCACCCGGCTGATTGGGAGAGTGGTGTAGTCCACAACTGCCATTTTGGTTTGAGCTACATGTGTAGCCCAATAGCATATATGGAGTCCCTTTGGGCTCCCTACCACCATTTTAGGTTCAGGTGACCGGGTGACAATGAGATATTTTAGGCGTATTTGAACAGTTTGTGGGGATTATAAGACTCTGGTGGGACGACGTGGTTCGCTTCATTGCAGGTTGCAATATATATATATTGGGCAGCATGTCTGAGCATAGCATGTTAGCTGAAGCAATGCGGCTTCCTAAGGAGGCTGGGTGCCTCAACCTCGTGGTCTGAAGCGAGGCAGCAGTGACCACGGCACGCCCGGCTTGACCAGCGTTGCCGCGTGTTGCCACCACGATGGTAGCCTGCTTGCTGCCACACAAGTGGCGGGTATCGTCCAATATGAGGGTAAGTGTGAGGCGCCACTCGGTGTCAAAAAGAGTGGCCCCTTGAGAGGCAGGGAGACGGGGAGTTTTTATGTCAGGGGCAGGCCTTGCGCCCAACCGCACCGTAGCGTTTCCTGGGGAGAGTTAGGAGCGGGGAGAGCTGAGAAAAACTTGCAGTCAAGGATGATGCCGCTGCGCGAGGCACCCAGGAAACAAGAGAACGCATCCTGTGTGTATGGAGCAGTGGGAAGCAGTGCTCTAGGCAAAAAGGCGGCGTTTGCAAAGCCGCCCGCAACAGAATTTGTCAGGCTGTGTCCCTTCAGGCGGAAAAGCAAGTGGCATCCGCAGAGTTTCCCCGCAATGCCCATTAGGCAAAAAACAAAGGAGTGCCCCTGCAAGGAAAGGGGAATTGTAGTCTAATAAGGATGCAGTTATTGGCTGAGCCCCAGGGGTCGGACATGAGGAGCCAGAGAGGGCGGTATATAGGGAACCATCTGATGGAGGCTATGTGGGAAAAAAAGAGGTGTGACGGAGGATAGATAGTTGGATATCACGAAACCTATTACCAAAAGTGGCAGCATAGGGGCGGAAGGGCATATTGGGGGAGGGCCATGAGCTAGAAGGGCTCTCCTGGGATAAGCACGCCTTTTGGGAGGAGGACAGAGGTCAGGACAGAGGCCAGGATATAGAGCAGGAGACGCATTTGGGGAAGTGGGAGTGGCTGCAGAGGGCCCCACAGAGGCTCCAGTCACAAAAATTTGCGGGAGGTTGGACAGGGAGGAGTGGACATTCTTGGGGCAGGGTCATGGGTTGTTCGAAATAGTCATAACAGAGCAGTAGGACATGGCTCAGACAGGCAAAGCCCCGCATCCGCTTTAGTGGTGACCATGTTGGAATGGAGAAAAAGGAAGACACCGGGGATGAGGATGTTGGAGGGGAGGAGGTTTTCAGCGGACGAACAGGTGGTGGAGGCAGGGGTGGCTGGGGGACCGGTGGACAGGGGGGTGAGAGACTAACGGTGGGAAGGTACCAGTGGTCTGAGGGTCCGAGAGCTGAGGTAGAGCTGAATTGACAGGCGAAGGGACCCAGCACACCAACTCTGTCCTCATTCTTGTAGGTAAAGGAGCATCACAGATTTCCGGACTCGGTAGAACTGGGCGGGGGCCGAAGGCACTGAGAGGAAGAGACAACTGTGCCCTGCGTTTACATGGGATGCTATATCTGGGAGTAGTAGGTTTGGCTTACAATTACAACAAATGGCTTTGGTCTGCTTTCTATTAATCTTATAGCCCTCTAACACCTGGTAAAAAGAGAAGATCTCAAAGGGGCATACCCGTCTAGTACCACAGCAGACTGGTAGTCTACCCACCTTAGTGGTATTAACTATAATCTTTGCTTCAGCATTCTCATACATCTTATATATCAACTATGTGATCTGGGTAGGTACCCCAAACTTGACTAAAATACAAAAAAGCACCCCCAGACCACAACGTCAAATGCCTTATCAGTGTACAAGAAAAGAACTATGGCAGGAATATTATTAACGTAGAGATAATTCAGAGTCTCAGCTAAATAATGTGGGTTGGTTCCTAACTGGCGTCGAGCAATGAAACCATTCTGGTACTGGTGTATTAGTTTGCCGCTATGGAATTAAATTTATTGGATAATAGTTGCATTATAATCTTGTCATCTGAATTTAATAATGTAATTAGGCGATATGAACTTGGATCTTCCCCCATCCTTCCCTTTAAAAAAACTAACTGCATTCCCAGTCTCAAACAAAGGTATGGGGCCGCCTTCCAACATGGCATTAGCAACTAGTGGTAAAAAAACACTAACAACTCAAGGAAGGACTTCTAAAATTCGGCTGGAAAACCTTTCAGGCCACATACCTTACAGTTTGGAAGGCTTCTAACCACCTAAACAAACTTCTTTCAATAACGGGCAGGCTATATTTTCTGCAACCTCCTCGGTAAGAGTGGAAATATCTAACCCCGCCAGGAAATTTCCTATGGCTTCCTTATCGATCATTTGATTTGGACAATAAATGTGCCTATAATGTTAAAGCAGAATTTCGCCCAGCCTTTTCTGTACCTTACAACTAACCTCAGAAATTGGGCACTTCAAGGAATGGATAGTGTTACTTTCAGCTTGGTTTCGACCTTCCAAGCTAGATACCACCGCGTAAAATTATTCTCTTTGTGCACTTTCTGCATGTAGGCTAGGTTGGATGCACAGCACGTAGTTAAATAGAAGTCCCTTAGCGCCCGTTTAGCCTTCTCCAGCTCTTTTCTATTTGCAGCGGAAGGTTGTCTTATAGTGCACTTCGTGGGCGGCCTTCTCCAGGGTCTGCTTCTGTGCTCTGGCATTCCTAATATTTGCCACATCCTTTGCTGTCACCACCCTTCTCACAAAAGTCTCTAAAGTGTCCCACACCACATATGCTGGGACGGCTGCATGGTTCCTTTTAAAAAAAAATCCTTAAACTCTTCTTTGCATATCCGAACCCATCCCTCCTCCTGTTACGGTTTCATAAAAACCCACCCCTAACTAGTGTGCTGCCTCACTCCACCAAAATCTACAGCTTAAGAATTGCACGGTAAGAAAAGCCATTAGGGAGGGTCTGCTGACCCGTAAATCAGGGTGTTTGAGATTATGAAAAAAACAAATTTGCTGGGAACTGCCAAACATTTCTGATAGGCATTTGAATTCTTTTTTTTGCTGGAAAGGCCTCCCTCGAGGGGTCAATGAGAGAAAGGGTTTGTTTGTAGTTCTGCATAATGTTGGCGACCTAAGACTTTTGCGGTCTTTTACATTTTACATATAATCAATGCTTAGATTTTGAAGGAAATTAAAATCCCCGTCAATAATAATCTCCATTGGAACTTGGGGTAATAATTGAAATAGCACCTTCCACTATGGCGCAAAACCTCACAAAAGTGAGCTGACAGCTACTTTCATAATGCTGATGGGAGTGAATCCAAATCAGCACACACTGGAAGTGGTATGGCGACATGCGAGGGAATCCTTGGCAAGGGCTGCAGGACGCAGTGTCCGTTCCAAAAGGGAAGGAGCATCAAGGAAAGGAAACGGAGCAGTTATATTTTTAATGCAGAGATGGGCGAGGGGCTTAATTAAGACATTCATGGTCTCGAAAAGCTGTACTTAACAGTACAATTTCAAGACGGTCACCACGCAATACAGAGCAGCAAAACCAAGTTGCTTAGTAGCTGTGTGCTTAGTACATGCACCACCTGTCTTTCTGCTGGAACCAAAGAAACGACTCAATTCAATTTGTTCACAATCCTTGAAAGAATTGTACAAATAGCCTGGCTCGGTGAAAGAAGACTACATTGCAAAGACTATGCAGTAAGTTTCCAAAGAATACAGGAAAAAAAATACAAGTAAATGTAATCGGTTAATGTACTACCTGTCTTTCTGCTGGAACCATAGAAGCGACTCAATTCAATTTGTTCACAATCCTTGAAAGAATTGTACAAATAGCCTGGCTCGGTGAAAGAAGACTACATTGCAAAGACTATGCAGTAAGTTTCTAAAGAATACAGGAAAAAAAATACAAGTAAATGTAATCGGTTACACAGGGGCGTGGCCAACTGCTGGGCATGGAGGACGTGAACTGAAAGAGCTTGGTTCCCTACCCTGACAAATAGCGGAATATCCTGGCATTTACTGGACCTGCATGGCTGGGTCGCCCATCCTGTCGTGGTGGAACACTTCTGGACCCGGCGGCTGTGTTCCTGAACGCCGTACATCAGACAAATCCTGTCAAGGAGTACGAAGATCCTGAACGGCATCGGAGCCGTGGAACGAGGGGCGGAGCCAGGTCCCCAACGAGGCCGTCCCGCTGACCTTCTGCAATCGCTGCGGTGCATATGGAGGCCGTGGGTGGTGTCGCCAAGAAGATTGCGGCCATCGTGCCTGGTCGTCGGGTTTGCGGAGAAAACCTGCAGTGAGAGTTTGATTTTCCGACTCCTGGCGCGAAAACAAAGGCCATGGCAGATGTGGGCGGGACGGACCTTGGCCGGCATTGAGGAAGCTGGAGAAGAGATGCGCCCTGCTGAGTGTGGGAGCGAGTGCAGGGACTGTTGGCAGCACGAAGGGTGGAGTCGGCGGCCGCATTAACCCTCCCCTGCTTGTGGCATATTTTGGCAACTCTGAGGTGAGCCTCGGTCGCGAGGCAGAATTGAGGAACTGCGGGGGGGGGGGGGGGACCCCTGGTACAGCGTCGGACATCGCGGAACCCCGCTGCATACGGGAGACCGCGAACTGCATGCGGCCATATCGCAGTGTATTGCGCGCGCTGCCTCTGTCTGCTGTGGGTACTGACCTTTGCTGCACGGACCAGAGCGCTGCTGCTGGGCCCTCTTGTGACTGCTTGTGCTCCTGCCCACAGGATTAGCGACCACAAATGCAGAGATTGGTGATGCCCTCCCACTGCTGTTTGCTTTGATTGTGGAGGAGTGCACGGGATCAGGCTGTGACTACATTGACACCGTCACTGCTGGGGCGAATTTATTACTCATTGGTGGCACGAGGGGCCTGCATTCTTGACGGTGTGGGCGAGAGGTGCAGGACCAGCGCATGGATGACATTCAGGACCTGTGACCTGAGGGACTTGGGGCTGTGGACGCCGTTTTTGTGAGACGAGGCCCGTAACTTATTTGTGGGTGCCACACTGTGGGATATAGTGCCCTGGTGGCCCATCGGGTGACCATCCTGGAGAGGGGCGGACGCCGAGGCGCGATGGGACGCACCACCAAAAGCAAACAGGCAGATGCAGCCGCTGGCCGTGAAATGCAGTTTTATCAATAAGAGGGGGGAAGTCAGTGGGGGCTTATTAAAGAGGTCCAAGCTTAACCCCTTGCGTGCGGGGCGTATTTTCCGCCTGTGCTGACTCCGCCTTGCGCTGGCGGAGTCATGACGGAATGGTTCCGTCATCAGCACAGCTCAACCAATGCTGATGACGGAACCGTTCTGTCATCAGCACGCAAGGGGTTAATGCCCTCCTTAATCGTATTTTTCAAAGAAAAAGAAAGCTGTTCCTCTGTGTTGCAGAATCGCCTACCAACTAATTAGTAGTGGTGAGTTATGGAAGAGAGTAAGGAGGTAGAGGGAACTAGGGTCCTTACACACACAGCAAGCTAGGTGTCATGCTTCATCATATGGACCTGCTCCTCGTTGAGCCGGCGCTGCAATGCTCAACGGGCACCCGTGAAGGGACTCTTTATCGGAGATCTTTTGTTCCTTTGCCGTATGATGAAGTGGGGGTGTGTGGCCCGTGTGTGTGTGTGTAGATAGTGTGTTGTGCTGTGGGGGGGGGGGGGGGGGGGGGGGGGGGTGTGAGTTAAAAAAGGTTGGATATTCCAAAGCGATACGTTTTATTCTGGTTGGTAATCCACCTTACTAAAAAGAAATATATACAGAAGAGAGGCACCGGCCCTGTCAGGGGATGTTCATTCACTAATGTGCTCTTCTCTTTGGGTTAGTCCATGAAGGGGGCAAAATGTTGCCCCAACCGACCGCACTATTGCAAGGCGCCTCTCTGGCAAACACTTTCTTCGTTTTAATTATTTTGATCCAATATTTCACTTCTTCAACCATTTTTAATCTGTTTCTCTGAAATTATCATCCTTTGCTTCCATCCACAAACTGGATAATCATTCCATTTTCAAGTTTCTAGTGAGAATGCTGTGCCGATCCAGACCTCTTGCACAAACACAACAGATGCAGGGGTTCTTCCAAAACAGCGTTTATTAAAACCAATGCATTTCGAGCATCTAGTGCTCTTCGTCAGGGTACGCTGTAAACAATACAGAAACACATGTATATTAACTTCATTACAATGCTACGTATATAACAAAGTCATACTTTATCACTGCTTGATACCTAATTAAGTAGCTTAACTCACTATCATTGCGTGCTGAAAATGTCGTTTTTCAAGGCAGTCTCTGAAGCCTTTCCAAACTAATCACTTTTTTTATAACATGTTAAGTATAGTACTGTGGCAATTCTTCAGGACCTATATATGTGTAATCTGTGAAAAAGGAGGGGTGTGGTGTTGGGTATCTACACTAAACGGTGCTGTTAAATAAGGAGCTACCATTCAGAGGGGACTACCTATCGGAGTTAGTGTAGTCTGAAAGAAGAGGAGCTGGGGATATAAAAAAACAAAGGAGAACAGTGCGTTAAGAACGTGGTGTCCTGGTCATCTCCAAACAGCTCTATACTCTCATTCCTTATCTATCAGACCTCCTAGCTAAGCAATGTAATTACAGTGCCATTAATTAAAACCAACTAAAACACACATGATACAGTGGTAATTTCTCTCATACAATTTGGACCCATGTTGGTGGCCAGACATTGTCTATGCATTAATTAATGTCATCAGGCGCTGTCATATTGTGATGGATTGGTCACAGGGATGTTGCATTTGGTAAAACGCACGTAAAATAACAGGTTTATATAAACATGTTTAAAGCAACATATTCTCTCACTATGTTTCACTCATTACGGCGTTTGTATAAGTATCAAGCGGTGATAGCATCCGCTTGGAATGGCACCAAGTTATCGCTGGGATGTTCAAAACAACCAGGCTTGGTGTCAGATGTGCCCAAACTCACCTCCCTCAGATGCGAGGTGCTTCAACGTGGGCGGGAGGTTCGTGGGGCGCCTCAATAGCAGGAGCCCTGCTTGGGAAAAAGATATGGTATATTGTGGATAAGTCCCTGTTCTGAGGAGCCGTTTGTTAGTCGTAATGAGTAAAATATAGTGAGAGAATATGTTGCTTTAAACCTGTTTTTATAAACCTGTTATTTTACGTGCGTTTTACCAAATGCAACATACCTGTGACCAATCCATCACAATATGACCGCGCCTGATGACATTAATTAATGCATAGACAATGTCTGGCCACCAACATGGGTCCAAATTGTATGAGCGAAATTACCACTGTATCATGTGTGTTTTAGTTGGTTTTAATTAATGGCACTGTAATTACATTGCTTAGCTAGGAGGTCTGATAGATAAGGAATGAGGGTATAGAGCTGTTTGGAGATAACCAGGACACCACGTTCTTAACGCACTGTTCTCCTTTGTTTTTTTATATCCCCAGCTCCTCTTCTTTCAGACTACACTAACTTAGATAGGTAGTCCCCTCTGAATGGTAGCTCCTTATTTAACAGCACCGTTTAGTGTAGATACCCAACACCACACCCCTCCTTTTTCACAGATTACACATATATAGGTCCTGAAGAATTGCCACGGTACTATCAGACCAACAGGACAAGAAACATGTCGACCCAAAGAGAAGAGCATATTAGTGAATGAACATCCCCGGACAGGGCCGGTGCCTCTTCTGTATATATTTCTTTTTAGTAAGGTGGATTACCAACCAGAATAAAACGTATCGCTTTGGAATATCCAACCTTTTTTAACTCACCCCACAGCACAACACATTATCTACACACACACGGGCCACACACCCCCAATACATCATACGGCAAAGGAACAAAAGATCTCCGATAAAGAGCCCCTTCGCGGGTGCCCGTTGAGCATTGCAGCGCCGGCTCAACGAGGAGCAGGTCCATATGATGAAGCATGACACCCAGCTTGCTGGGTGTGTGAGGACCCTAGTTCCGCAAAAGCGGGATCCCCGATCCCTCTACCTCCTTTCTCTCTTCCATAACTCACCACTACTAATTAGTTGGTAGGCGATTTTGCAACACAGAGGAACAGCTTTCTTTTTCTTTGAAAAATAAGGTGAAATGCAGTTCCCATTTGGCAGTGACACCTCCAATGCCTCCGACAATGACGTGATACCTCCCACTGGAGCAGATCTACACGATGCGAAGCTGGACTTAATCTTGAAAGAAATACGATATTCGCAGATGGCGCTACAGGCGCGCATGGGAACGATGTCCACCAATCTCTGCCTACTGCAGGCAGATGACAAGAAACTGGTCGATAAGGTCAAATCGATTAAATTGGCACTAGAAGATCTCATACCCCAGCAGACCATGCACTCCACTCAACTCAAACAATTCCAACGTCAACTTAAAGGCCTGCAGGACAGAGTGGATGATGCGGAGGGGATGTCCCAAAGCAATAATGTCCGCATACTTGGTATACCAGAACGCAGCGAGGGATCCAACCCCACACAGTTCGTTGAAGGCTGGCTGAGAGATCATGTGGCGACAGAGGGTCTAACGTCCTTGTACAGTGTGGAGAGGGCGCACCGAGTGCCTCCCAGGCCTCCCCAACCGGGTGCACCACCACGCCCGCTGATAGCACGCATACTACATTACAAGGACCTCAACACGATCCTACGAACTGCCAGAGAAAATGCTCCCATACGCTTCGAGAACAAGACTCTCTCTCTCTCTCTCTCTCTCTCTCTCTCTCTATCCGGATTTTACCCCGGCAGTCCAGAAAGCTAGAGCTACTTTTTTGGGAGTCAAGAAGAACCTGCGCGCACGCAACTTGAAATATGCACTGCTCTTTCCTGCTAGACTGAAAGTTGTTCACGGGCAAAAATCATATTTCTTTGAAAACCCAGAGGAAGCAGCAGACAGGCTCGATATAACTTTTACACCGGAGACTTCTCAGACATCACTTCCGTCAGGACAGCTACTTCAGGCCGATACGATCTACCGGACTACCCAGACTACGATCTGGCAGCTCTATGAACACAATGGATGTTGGTCAGACATCGGAACAGATCACGAGCAGCCAGAAAGATGTGCTCCTGACGGCGGCGGCGCTGGCTGCTCACGATGCTCAGACTGCGGCAACCTCGGAGCACTCTTCGGCTGGAGACACGGTGCGCTCCGACTCTGAAACTAGCATAACGCTGCTCCCATCGATTACAGCACAGACTTCTAATGCTGTGGTCCAGGACGGGTAACGTATACAGAGAATGTGCAATATATGCTACTCTTGGTGACTGCTGTAATGGGTCTAGTGTAACTAAGCTGTATAGGGAAATTTGCTAATACAACAAGGACATTTTCAAATGGGCAATTGGTTGCCTCTACGAACTGTCGCAGTTCAGGCCTTTACACCCCAGGCGATTGCGATTAGGCATTTACTGTTTGGAATCCATGTGGATTTTTGTTTCAGGTTTGGTCCTCTGATGTTTCCTGGGGGAACCTAGTATTGGGGAATCTATATGTTAACGCATGCTCGGCGCACAGACAGTTTATTTTTACAGGGATTCTGTATCCACAAACTGCATGGCTACTACACTTTCTGCACTGTGATGGCATTAAATAATAAAAACACTTATTGCACCTGGAACGTGTGAGGCATGGGCTCTGTCCATAAAAGACACCGTATATTGGCGCAACTAAATAGGAGGAAGATTGCTATAGTTAACCTACAAGAAACCCACCTTAATGCTGATGAGGTAGCCAAGCTGCAGAGGAAGGGGAGGGGGCAACTGTTTGCTACCACGTACTCTGCTTTCTCTAGGGGGGTGGCGGTGTGGATGCGAAGCAATATCCCTTCCAGATTCCTAGAGCAGAAAATAGACATCAACGGCAGATATGTGTTACTTCATGGACTGTTGAATGGGGCTCCAGTCGTCATGGGTTGTATATATGCACCAAACATTGATCAAGACAAGTGCCTAGCTACACTAAGCGCAGCCTTGACAGACTGGACTGAGTATCCTTGGGTGATATGATAGGGGGCGACTTTAATGCTGTATTAGATGTCGACTTAGACAGGTCCCACCCGCCATTACACGCTACAGAAAGCAAAAAACAAGCTGAGGAACTTAAGAGGTGGACAGAGGGATGGGAACTTCGAGATGCATGGCGGGCTATACATCCAGAATTCAGGGAGTATTCCTTTTGTTCACCACCACACAGGCTACACACCCGGATAGATCGGTTCCTCTGTTCCGACACCCTGATGGGGTCCATTACTTCTGTGATCCATATGGGTAAAACCCTATCAGACCATAACTCTGTGTTATTAACCTTGCTTTGGGGTAAGGTTCCAACACAAATACCGACTTGGAAGTTGCAGCCCCTAATGCTGGAAGACCCGGTCTTCCGTCATGCCCCATCGGAGGCGATTGATCATTATTTCTTAGAAAATGCAGGATCTGCTACTACTCGCCAGACGGAATGGGATGCCTTTAAAATGGTCATCAGAGGAGTGGCAATAGGCACTAAGACAGGAATTCAAATTGCTCTAATAGAATGGCTCACGAAGCTTGAGGGTACCTTGGCTGCACTAGAAGGGGAGGCATTGGGGACGAATGAACAACTGACAACTAGGGGAAGCCAATATTCAATACGCTGAGCTACTTGAGGAACTACATGTTGTTGATTACCGGTTATATATACACAGAAACAACACACACAGGCAGATAAGTCAGGGCCATTGCTATCACGGTTGGTTCATAATGCCCCTACCCCGATGCCCATATTGGAAATCTGGAACAGTGTGGATGCTGTGGCGAACACGCAATTAGACATCAATAACGCGTTCAGGGACTATTATGAATGACTCTATGGTCCACTTAATGGCGGTACGGACGTTTAATTAGAACCCTTTTTCGACGTACTGCGCCTACCAAAACTCACAACAACAACGTGACTAGCTAAATAACGGGAACGGAAATTCGACAGGCGATTAAGGCTTTACCGCGCAATAAAACCCCAAGGAGTGTTGGCTTACAGGACAAATTTTATGCTGTATATGCTGACCTGCTGATTCCCCGCTTGCAATGCATATATCAAGAGTCGTTGGAGGTGGGTGGGCTCCCTGCTACTGCCCTGCAGGCATTAGTGGTCTCTTTATTAAAACCAGTGAGTAACGGTTTACTTATATCGAGCAACAGACCTCTATCACTTCTGAATACAGACTATAAGATTCTGAGCAAATTGTTGGCCACTTGCCTCGATCAGTTTATTCCTACACTAATACACACTGATCAATGTGGGTTTGTACCGGGTATAAATACAGCACTTAATATCAGACGACTCCCACCAGGTCATGTTGGGCACACTTGGCACAGGTACCAAGGTGGGGTGCATATCAATTGATTTGAGACAAGCATTCAACTCTTTGCGATAGGACTATATGTTCTATGCCCTTGCACGGTTTGGTATACCAGGCGAATATATAGCATGGGTGCGCCTACTATACACAAACCCCACTGAACGGGTGCGCACGGGCCAGCACATCTCAGGACAATATACGGTGGCTCGGGGAACCAGGCAGGACTACCGCTTGTGGCCACTGTTTATCCTGGCTCTTGAACCGCTTCTGCACAGACTCCGTGCCTTTGCAACCTGTAGGCGAATAGCGCGGGTCGCACATCTCACACTGTCTCAGCATACGCAGATGATCTTATTCTTTAGATCAAAGACATGGAGGCTGACCCGCACCCAATGCCTTCCATATTTGAGTTGTTTCAAGACCTTTCTGGACTGGCTATTAATGCTAATAAGTCGTATGCGTATTTCTTTGATGACTCTGCAAGGAACGGTCCCTTTCAATTCGGCCCCTGGACATTCCAAATAGCGCCCAATACATTAAAATATCTCAGAATACAGATATATCGCAATGCCAGGAACCTCTTAGATGGCAACTTATCACGTGCGATCGCTGCGCTCAAATCTCAAATTCAATTCTGGTTTCTCACTGCCCCTTTTGGTAGCGGGCAGAGTGGCCATCACAAAAATGGTGCTGCTACCGCGGCTCCTTTATTATTTCACTAATCTACCCATCCTTGTCCCCTCGAGGATCTTTAAAGTATTGAACTATCTGGTGATAGATCTGGTGTGGGGCAAAGGGCGCAGGCATATTAGCCTAGCGAAATTGCAATTAACTACGAAACAAGGAGGGATGGGAGTGCCGGATTTACGTGCATTTTGCTATGCTAGCTTATTGCAGTGGCTAGCCTATTGGCTTGTAGGACGTAACTTGCATGAATTGGACATGACACCACGAGACAGGGACAAGGGGATTATTCACAGCTTTTACTACCTCAGGCCCCCTTACCGGCATCGATGCCCCACTTATTGAAGTTAGCCATTACTTACTGAACGAGTGTGGTGAGATACACTAGACGGATAGTACTGTATGCCCCCACTATCCCGCTACTGGGTATCCCTACAAGGTTGGGACTGACCACTAACCGAGCTCTGCAGGACTGGACGGATGCGGGCGTAACCACAATAGGAGAGTTCTATTCGCAAGGTGTCCTAATGCCACATGAAACATTTGAGCGTGTACACGGTGCCCCGATACAATGTTCCTATTACACGCACAAATATGCAGATATATATGCATCACATGGCCACTGGGTGATACTGAACCGACCACGAATGCCCTACTTACCATGCAATACCTAATGGGACACGGAGCACGACTGACAAAATGGCTCACCCACAGTATTCGAACTGAGATGGCGATCTCCTTACGACTGGTACGCGACTGATGGGAAGAGGATGTAGGCCGTGAGTTTACAGTTAAGGAATGGGATACTATAGTGGGATACCCCAGGAAGGGGTCTCGTAATCTAGATTTAAATGTATCTAATTGATGTTGCTACACAGAGCTTATTTAACACCACGCAAATTGAGCACTATGTTTCCGGGAGCAAGTGATACCTGCGCGCGCTGTCATGCACCCAATGCGGGATTGATACACATGGTGTGGGATTGCCCCCGACTAGTACTACTAGGCGGCAGTGTGCAAACTACTGGCGAATGTAGCCCCGGTGTGCCATACCATCAGCTTGGAATATTGCATACTGGGACTAGAGCCCTGTGGAAAGAAGGGTAATACCGCCTCTCAATTTGCTAGCCTTACGCTCCTTCTAGCTAAAAGAGCTATAACCACAGGATGGAAAGCCACTAGAGCCCCCTCCATACAGGACTGGCATGCGGAAGTGGGGAGATGGGGAAGGGCTGAGGGGGCTGAAATAAAAAGAGAGGAGTATAGAGGCCCTTTGATAAACACCTATATCGCTGAGCTGGAATGCAATGCTGGAGGAATATGCTGTGATAGATATATTATCCTACTGGGGTGTACTGTTATTGTAGATTGGGGGATTGGACTACTGCTATGTGACGCATGGGCTCCCTACATTATCAATGAGTTTTTACATTGTATGATTCACATGACTGCACAATGTACCCAATTCAGATTGGGGAACTGAGATGCACATGAATCCAGATGTGGAAATGTGAAAATGCTACTATAGATACTTGTTGCCGGGCATGCGAGGAGGGGAGGGAAGGGTTGGTAAGTTTTAGTTGAATTGTTATAAACGTATTGAGCAATGATAGATTTTATTGATCACTGTAAGTTTTATTAGACTCCTGCTATGGGAACAAAAGCTGGAAATTATCCATACTTGTTTGCAATTGGAGCTTCAGTTACTGATTTTAGACTACTAGGCAACAACTTGTGAGGATTCTCATAGTGCTTTGGCACTGTCACTGTGTATTCTTCTATACTGATTTCAAATGTATGTAATTATGTCATGTACCATTATGATACTGTATCACGTTATAAAGCCTAGCTGATTGCTGTGTAAAAATCAATCAAAACAAATAACACAGGAGGGCAACCAAAATGGCAGCTTAAGTACCGGGCTCCCGAGACCCCTGCCGCCCGGGGCATATCCTGAGTAACATCCTGCCATCAGAGCGTCAGAATTACCATCAGAGGTGAAGCGGCGCTGGATCCGACAAACCGTGTCCCAATCGGCCCTCTAGAAAGGGAGAAAAGGGGCTTTGCAGTTTCATGACCGATAGGCCCAAAAGCCGGGGCCTCAGGTGGTGAGAAGACCCGGGCCACAGTGCATCAACATCGGAGTCTACCCCGGAAGTCCCCGGTAGGGCCCCGTGAAAGGGCCAGCAGCGCTACTGGCGCGTGTTTGACTGCGTCCCCCCCACCCCCTCGTTGCCCCCGCAGTACTGCACTGATGGACAAATAGAAGGGTGCACATACGCCTTTGGGGTGCTTTGGGGTGCTGTGGATCGGTGGGAGCCGCAATAGAGAATTGTGAGCTGCTGCTGCACAACTGTGGGACTCGCGCTGCACTGTGAAATGAAGTATATATAACGGCAGACACCCAGAACTATGAGTAACAGACCCACTGGCATTTGAGAGGGCCCCACTGTGAAACGTGCGGACTGTGTGCATGAACTGTGACGCAGCAGGTTGGAGCTACTTTACAGCTGTGGTCAGTGGTGAGAGGGTGGCGAATACCGTATATTGAAATCCGTGTATATACAGTGCGAGGCCATCCGGGTGAGGATGCGCCCTGTAGAGGAGTCATTATCGTGAGCCTTACGGATCACTATGGAGTCCTTGTGCTAGACTGATGGTGAGACTGGGATGATCACAGACCCTACCTCACCCGGAGATCATGCTGGGCCGCAAGTGAGCAATAGTGCTGAATAAACAGGAACATTTCTGGGGCGGTTGGTGTGGCGGAACAAAGTGATTGGCGTGGGAGCTCTACTACCTCTTATTTTGCCCCCCCCTCTCTCTACACAATGGCGACTAAAACTGAAAAGCTGCAGTCCAAGACGACTAGGGGAGCTAGGTTCACCCAAACCAACAAGCTGGATCGTTACACGCAACCAAGAGGGTCGCCAACTGGGTTTGGAAAGTCCCAAGAGGGACATATAGGGGACCCGGCCTCTACAGCGGAGCTTACGCTACAGGATGCGATGACAGCGATAGACGGGGTGAAAACCTCCTTCGGCAAGAAGATGAAATCCCTAGACCATAAACTTGATGCCGTAACTATAGAAGTTAATCTAATTCGAGCTGACCTCAGAAAGACAAGTGAAAAGTTAAATCACTAGACATTAAAACCTCCAGTCTTACAGACGATGTGGCCCTTTTGCAGCAGGAGGTTTGTGAGCTTAAAACTTCCAGTGAAGTCGCAAGTTGGATGAATATGAAGGGAGGGCCCGTATAAACAACGTGCGCATTATAGGAGTGCCTGAAAAGGCAGATGGACAAGCTGCTGACATTTTCGTCGAAGACATCATTCTCAATCACTTAAAACGTAAAGGTCTGGGACATTTCTTCACAATTGAAAGAGCACTTAGGATACAAGGACGAAGACCGCGACCTGGTGCACCACCCCGGCCGATGATCGCGAGGGTGTTCAATTTTAGGGACAGAGACGTTATCCTGCAAGCCTTTCAGGACCGGGGGCCCTCTGCAGTTTGAAAACTCCACCCTAAGTTTTTATCCAGACTTTATGTAGGCGGTGCAGAAACAACGGCAGACTTTCATGGGCGTCAAACAGAAACTTCGAGATAAAGGACTTAAATATGCCATTCTGTACCCCGCCAAGTTGAGAGTTGAAAATGCGGGCAGGGCACTGTTCTTTTGATAATCCTGAAATTGCCTCGGACTAGTTAGAGACCATCTCCTCTCAGAATGATCAGCGACGAATGAGTGGAGACGAAGAGGACGGCGCACAAGAGCAAGAATAAGAACTAAACCTCTTGCTGGTGATGTTTAACTGAATAGAGGGATGGGGACGGTATGATAACATCATGCAGATAAGTCAGTTGTAGACACTTTGTGCCACGTCTGATGGAAGGTATGGGGACGGGTGGGAGCTTGGGGGTCGTACTTCTCCTCAGGGTTACTTTTCGATAGTTTAGTAGTTAGAATATGGGGCGACAGGCACACTGCGAGTTGGGGGCGGAAAAACACTGTAAGCAGGGGTACGGGGAGGGGGGTGGTGCACGGGGTTTGTTTGGGGGTGGGAATGTATTTATCTTGTTTGTATTGTTGCTTGTTGGCATTGCATTTCAAGGCTTTTTTCATAAAGGTGGCATGTTTACTGAGCAGGAACTGGAGAGGGGACTGATCCACTACATGTTTCATGATGGGGGGTAGAGGGCTCACGGTTTTAAGTTGGAATGTAAATGGGTTGGGGGACAAAATCAAACGTAGTGTGGTTCTTCAGTTCCGTAGACGTCAAGCCCCGGATGTGGTACTGCTACAAGAGACGCATTTAGTGGGGGAACACCTGTAGGGCAATGCACAGGTTGGGATACCGTTTAGTGGCACACGCAGGGTTCGCATCAAGATCCAGGGGGTGGGGATTCTCCTTAGGAAGACGCTCCCTATGGTGATTGACTGTTATGGAGGATGATAGGGGCAGATATATAGGGGTGTCGGGTCGCTGGGAGGGGTACACCCTCTCCTTGCTGTCAGTGTACGTCCCCCCGGGTATGCAGGCAACCACATTGGTGGATTTGGGGAAAATCCTTCTGGACCTCCCAAAAGGTCTTCTAATTCTGGGGGGTGACTTTAACGCTGTGGTCTCCGGCACTATGAATAGGCATCCCCCTAGAGACACGGGGCGGGCGCAAAAATGGCTTCCTGAGTTGATGGATGCAGTGAGGCTGATTGATGGTTGGAGATTGCTTCACCCGGACCAGCGACAGTTCACATTCCACTCTGGTGCACATGGTAGTTTATCACGTATTGATGACTGTTTAGTGCCGGCGGCACAGGCACATTGCATTACAGAGTCTACACACCTAGCCAGAGGCATATCGGATAATTCGCCGCTTTGGGTCAGGTTCGATGTGTCCTTGGGGTCGGGCGGTAGGATAGCCCCTATTAATCCCTGGCACTTACGAAATCCTAAAATCCATAAGGATTTGCTGAAGGCGTTGGACCATTATTTTCAGGAGAATGAGGGATCGGTGTCGTCCTCACTTTCGCTATGGGAGGCTTTTAAAGTGGTCATGAGGGGCCAAGCCTCGTCACAGATTGCAGGGGCAAAGAATGACCGGAACGCGGAAACTGTGAAAATAGAATCTGAGATTGCTCGTATTGAGGCAGAATTGGAGCAAGAGGTGACCCGTGCTAGACTGCATGTCCTGAATCTTAAGCAGCTAGAATATAGAGCGTTAGTCACTGAAAGTGCCAGAGCGCTAAGTAGAGAACAGCAGGGCAGCTTATATGATGTAGGAGATAAGGCCGGGAAGCTTATTGCCTGGCTAGATAAGAAAGACAGGGCTGACAGGGTTGTTCTGGAACTAGAGACAGCAGATGGTACACGAATAACAGATCCCCAAGGTATAGTGGATAGATTTGCAGAATATTTTCGTATGGTGTATACCTCAGTAGTGGAGCGTCCAGAGGAGGACTCCCACCTATTATTGCGAGACATCCGACTCCCAGGCATGACTAAGGAAGACCGTGATTTTATGGATAGCGCTCTTACCGTGGATGAAGTGGCTCTTGCGGTGCGTTTTTTGAACTCTGGTAAGGCACTGGGTCCTAATGGGCTACCGATTAAGCTGTATAAGCTCAGACCCAATAGGATTGCCCCTTATCTTAGAGGTATGTTCGTGGAGGCACAGGAACAGGGAGTGTTGCCGTACGATCAGAGAGTGACATCTATTGTAGCTATTCATAAGGAGGGTAAGATAAAAACCAAATGTGCCTCTTATAGGCCTATCTCTTTATTGAATGCGGAGTCCAAGATTCTTGCTAAACTATTATCCAACAGGCTTGTCAAGGTTATCAGCGGTCTGGTACATGCTGATCAATCGGGTTTCATTCCCCGTAGAAATACGGCCTTAGATCTTAGCCGATTGCACAGGGTGTTGGCCAGGGCGCATACCCTGAAGGAACAGGCTATAATAGCCTCGCTTGATGCAACAATGGCCTTCGACGCGTTAGAATGGCCATATTTGTCGGCAGTCTTGACTAAGTTCGTATTTGGACCTGAGTTTATTAGTTGGGTGCATCTGTTGTATACTGACCCTCTTGCGCAGGTGGTAGTGAATAACCGGGTGTCGGCAACGTTTTGTTTGGGGCGAGGCACCCGACAGGGGTGTCCACTCTCTCCCCTTTTATTCTCATGGCACTTGAGCCTTTGGCGGCCTGGATCTGCTGGGAGCCTTCCATTCGAGGTATCCGATGGTCCCCTCAGGTGGAGGACAGGATCTCTCTATACTCGGACGATATTCTGCTCTATTTGACTTCACCCAGAAAGTCTTTAAATGTTGTCTGTGATGTTCTGGCCTCTTATGGTAGGAATTCGGGGCTCACTATAAATTGGGAGAAATCCTATTTGTATGTGCTGAGTGGGAATACCCCGATTCCTCCACGAAACTGCCTGATTCAAATCGCCACTGATGGGTTTAAATATCTAGGAATCTTTATTTCATTAGATCCCGCAGTCCGATACGAGAGAAACCTCCTTCCCCCTTTAGTTAGATTGAAAAGTGACGCGAATAGTTGGAGGAAGTTGCCTCTCTCCCTGTTGGTGAGGGCGGCCCTTTTTAAGATGATGTCCCTACCTCGCTTTCTTTACGCCCTTCAGAATTCATTAGATATAGTTCCGGCCAGTTATTTCCGAGAGGTGGAGGGGGTGCAGGGTAGTTTATTGTGGGAGGGTAGACCCCGTATAGCTTTGACTAAATTGACGTTGCCGTGGTACGACGGTGGTATCGCCCTCCCTGACATCAGAAGATATTATTGGGCTTCTCAGTTGGCAGCCATAAACCAGGGTACTTATGCTACAATTGGGGTAATCTGGTTCAAGGGCAGGATTAAGACATTCACTAAATTACAAACCGAGTTTGGGTTGAGTGGAGCGGAGTATTTCTGCTATGTGCAAGTTCGGCATGCGCTGCAGTCTGCATTACCGGCGGAGGAGGAACTACCCGAGGCCTCGCCATTGAAGGATAGGATATTGGATGGACATTTGCCGGATAGAACTATCCCCCTCATCTATAAGAAATTGATCAATCAGAGAGCAGATCTCCTTGTAGCGTTGATGGGTAAATGGATGAGAGATGGTATTGAACTGGATGATGAAGACTGGCAATCTGCCGTGTCCTCCCCAAAGGAAGTTGCGATTCCGGCGCGATTGAGGCTAGTCCAGTTAAAAATATTACACAGAGTGTATGTGACAGGTCCACGCTTGGTCCGGATGGGGCTTTCTGAAGAAGGTTTGTGCAGGCGAGGATGTGGGCAAGTGGGCACGTTCCTCCATATCCTCTGGGAATGCCGCTATATGGTGGACTACTGGAGTTTGATACATGATGTTATGCGGGAGGTGTTGGGGGTAGCGATGCTGCCAGAAGAGAGGAGATGCCTCCTTAATATCTGGGAACCCACAGATCTAAACATAGCACAGACCAAGTGGGCCACTCTAGGGGCAATGATAGCGAAGCGGAATATAGCACTGCACTGGGGATCCGGTAGACCGCCCACGCTTGAGGAATGGAAAGAGAGCATGGACTGGTGTATGTCCTGAGAGAAGACCGTCTACCTGGCCAGGGGCCGACCCCGTAAATGGGCAACTGTTTGGGGGCTGTGGAATCGATACAGGGGTGAGATTTGTGTACCACCGATTGACCCTCTTTTGGATACACTGGCATCCCCGTGACCCTTGTCTGTAACAGTATCTTGACCTCCCTCCCCCTTCTTTTCACATCCCCCGAGTATTTTTGAATTGCTGTAATGATGTGTGGAAATGTCTAACCTCTGTTCTATGCACTTATTTGAATGCCTTGTATCAATAAAAATAAATATTACAAATAAAAAATAAAAACACTTTTTTTTTTTAAATGTAACTCATCAACAAAAAAAAGATAAGAGCCTAAAACATCCTCATCTAATTCCCAGGGCTCTCATAGTAGGGAAGAAAGAGCATTTAATCAAGTTGACAGCCATCTAAAATATTCAAATAGTTGGGACAAATTGCCCAATAGAATTTAGCATAAAAATGTTGTGTAACAGTGCCCTCTAGTAATAAAATATTGTCAAAGCTAATAGGTCTTGCCTTTGGGACCTACTGGCTTTGCCAATGGTGTTTTAAGATTCTGTACAGCATTCCAGATGCAGTGCAGCATGGCTAAAGAAGTTCATTTAAAAAACAACCAGTGATGCTGTGGTGGTGCCGAGTGGTGCTGTTGTTGCGCTGAGTGATGCTGGTAGATGGTTGCTTGTGGGTTGAAGGAGAGATTCTTACAAAACACCAAACCTAAATTACATATTCCGATTCTGCTGCTGGCCATGCACCCACTGACATAGAAAATACTGAGTTTTACAAGAAGCCAATGAAAGAAAATACATAGTCTCTTATTTTCAGGTTTATGATGAGTCTACCACTTGAAGCAGTAGGGTTTAAATACAGGTAGAACACCTATAGCATGTGTAATGCAACAGGTTTTGTATTTACGTGACTTAGATTTATTGATATTACAAATAACAATGGCTTTTAATTGTTTTACATAATTAATACTTAATTTATTTAATTTGTAATGGCAATAGCTTAAACATTTGTAAATAACTTTTGTGAAGATTATGTTAAGTGTTTTTTATTGTGACGAAAATCCAAGGACAGAAGTGAAATATTAACATTTTTGTGATTTGTAATAAAGCGTGAAAGCTTGAAAACAGCTTGAAACATTGAAAGAACATATTTGAACCAGTGATGCTGTGGTTGCGCTGAGTGACGCTGTGGTTGCGCTGAGTGACGCTGTGGTTGCGCTGAGTGATGCAGTGGTTGCGCTGAGTGGTGCTCTGGTTGCGCTGAGTGGTGCTCTGGTTGCGCTGAGTGGTGCTCTGGTTGCGCTGAGTGGTGCTCTGGTTGCGCTGAGTGGTGCTCTGGTTGCGCTGAGTGGTGCTCTGGTTGCGCTGAGTGGTGCTCTGGTTGCGCTGAGTGGTGCTCTGGTTGCGCTGAGTGGTGCTGTGGTTGCGCTGAGTGGTGCTGTGGTTGCGCTGAGTGATGCGGAGGTGGTGCTGAGTGATGCTGGGGTGGCGCTGAGTGATGCTGGGGTGGCGCTGAGTGATGCTGGGGTGGCGCTGAGTGATGCTGGGGTGGCGCTGAGTGATGCTGGGGTGGCGCTGAGTGATGCTGGGGTGGCGCTGAGTGATGCTGGGGTGGCGCTGAGTGATGCTGGGGTGGCGCTGAGTGATGCTGGGGTGGCGCTGAGTGATGCTGGGGTGGCGCTGAGTGATGCTGGGGTGGCGCTGAGTGATGCTGGGGTGGCGCTGAGTGATGCTGGGGTGGCGCTGAGTGATGCTGGGGTGGCGCTGAGTGATGCTGGGGTGGCGCTGAGTGATGCTGGGTGGCGCTGAGTGATGCTGGGTGGCGCTGAGTGATGCTGGGTGGCGCTGAGTGATGCTGGGGTGGCGCTGAGTGATAATGGGGTGGCGCTGAGTGATAATGTGGTGGTGCTGAGTGATAATGTGGTGGTGCTGAGTGATAATGTGGTGGTGCTGAGTGATAATGTGGTGGTGCTGAGTGGTGCTGGGGTGATGCTGAGTGGTGCTGGGGTGATGCTGAGTGATGCTGGGGTGATGCTGAGTGATGCTGGGGTGATGCTGAGTGATGCTGGGGTGATGCTGATTGATGATGTGGCGATGCTGAGTGATGCTGGGGTGATGCTGAGTGATGCTGGGGTGGTGCTGAGTGATGCTGTGGTGGCGATGAATAATGCTGTGGCCTTCAGTGATGCTGTAGTGGCACATAGTGATGTTGTGGTGGTGCTGAGGGGAGCGGGACGAGAGGAGAGGATAGAGGTAAGAGGGTAGAGAGTGGATAGGAGAAGAGAGGTGAGAGAGAATAAGATAGGAGAGGGTTGAGTGAGGAGAGGGTTGAGTGAGCAGAGGGTTGAGTGAGCAGAGGGTTGAGTGAGCAGAGGGTTGAGTGAGCAGAGGGTTGAGTGAGCAGAGGGTTGAGTGAGCAGAGGGTTGAGTGAGCAGAGGGTTGAGTGAGCAGAGGGTTGAGTGAGCAGAGGGTTGAGTGAGCAGAGGGTTGAGGGAGCAGAGGGTTGAGGGAGCAGAGGGTTGAGGGAGCAGAGGGTTGAGGGAGCAGAGGGTTGAGGGAGCAGAGGGTTGAGGGAGCAGAGGGTTGAGGGAGCAGAGGGTTGAGGGAGCAGAGGGTTGAGGGAGCAGAGGGTTGAGGGAGCAGAGGGTTGAGGGAGCAGAGGGTTGAGGGAGCAGAGGGTTGAGGGAGCAGAGGGTTGAGGGAGCAGAGGGTTGAGGGAGCAGAGGGTTGAGGGAGCAGAGGGTTGAGGGAGCAGAGGGTTGAGTGAGCAGAGGGTTGAGTGAGCAGAGGGTTGAGTGAGCAGAGGGTTGAGTGAGCAGAGGGTTGAGTGAGCAGAGGGTTGAGTGAGCAGAGGGTTGAGTGAGCAGAGGGTTGAGTGAGCAGAGGGTTGAGTGAGCAGAGGGTTGAGTGAGCAGAGGGGAGATGGAGAGGAGAGAGGAGAGAGGGGAGTGAGGAGAGAGGGGAGAGGGGAGTGAAGAGAGAGGGGAGTGAAGAGAGAGGGGAGTGAAGAGAGAGGGGAGTGAGGGGAGTGAGGAGAGAGGGGAGTGAGGAGAGAGGGGAGTGGGGAGAGAGGGGAAAGAGAGGGAGGGGAAGAGGGATTGGAGAGTGAGGGGTGAGTGAGGGGAGAGTGAGGAGAGGGGGGAGTGAAGAGAGAGGGTAGTGAGGAGAGAGGGGAGTGGGGAGAGAGGGGAGTGGGGAGAGAGGGGAGTGGGGAGAGAGGGGAAAGAGAGGGAGGGGAGAGACGGATTGGAGAGTGAGGAGAGGGGAGAGGGAGGGGAGGGAGGGGGAAGGGTATTTCGATTTATTTCATGTGTAATTATTATTTTAGAAGTCCCCAAATGCAATTCAATAAGAATATTAGACGTATTTCTTATGTTATATATTTTCATCTTTCTATGTGAATCAGATCTTTAATCGGGAGTAACAGGCTCGGACAAGTCATGAGTTGAGGTGCCTCTCCATCTCGCTTCTTTAATCTTGCAGCTCTATTTCTTTTGCGGCCTTTGAAGATACTTGAACCTCCGCATGGATATGTCACGTTTGCAGCTGGGGTGACTCGAGTCTGAGCGCTGTGGATAAACCGCAGCCTCTGCCTGTCTTTTCAATGAACCTTCGACCAAAAGCTGATAGTCTGAGTTCTAATCAGGCAGTGCCTTCAGGGGGGCTGTAAAGGGGTCCCCGAGCTATTGGATACACGAATAAAACGAGCCGCCCCTACAAGGAAAGTCACAAGGTTGAGAGTGAAAGGCCGCTTGGGGACATGGTGTCATACACCAGCCCCATATGCACGGCGCACGCTGTGACAGTGCACGGCTCACCAGCTGAGGGTATCACCGCCTGGACTAGAGTAGATGACCTAAATTGCCACTGCTGGTGCAAGCAGTGTTTTTTCACTTGCCCCTCTTCCTTTCCACATCACCTTTGAGCACTAGTGTGACATTCGTCCAATAAACACATTACTAATGAATAACATTCATTCATGGTAAGATGTACCAGCGGAGCTGTGATAGTTCAGGGGCTCCCCTCCCCATCAGACCTGGGGGGAGGGGGTGTCTCTCAAAGGGGCGTGGCCGATGCAGTTAAGAGTGTGGCTTAAAACACCCCAGCTAAAAACCTGTGCAGATCATAGAGTGCCGCCTGATTGGCATTTTGCTGCCTCTGTGATTGCATCTAAATTTATAATACAAAAAGTAATTTTACCTACAACAAGCTAGCGTTATTGGCTTTGTCAAGGGCGGTTAGTTGCATAAGATAAATAAGCAACAATGTTCGCTTTGTGGCATATAGTATTGACAATACTTCCGTTCTGGATTGATGAGACTGTGAAAGAATAATAATGTTTTCTGCGGTTTCCCTCGATTAAGAAGTTTGAGCCGAAATTATATGTGAAGCTCGGTAAAATGCGCTTGTCCTGAAAGCAAAGGCTTGAGGATGCATTTGTGCAGAAGCAGAAATAGTTTAGGGTAGAATAGGGGAGAGTAAGGGTGACAAAACGCATGGGGAGCAGCAGCCTTTGATGTGCCGGCCGGCCGTGGGCAGTGAATAATTAGGGGAGGAGAAAACACTTCTTCCCATCTTCCTAAAACACACTTCATCCTGCCTACTACTTTTTCATTGCAAGCTATTCCTGCCCACAAGAAAATGTAGGCGACATATTTGTAATGTTTTTATCGTCTTTAAATAAGTGTCGTAATGTTTCTCTTTGCAAGTCTGAGATCAGACAAACAGCAGCTGTGAGATGCAGCGAAGCCGAGCCCCCTTGATGTGCAGTAGGCTGCCTAATGTAAAATGATGGTGCTATTTATCTTGCGCTGTTCGCATTGCAAACCCCCCGCCACTGTTAATGATATCAGAGCCATTGTCTCCATCTGTAAACTTAATCCGTATGCAAACGTGTGTCACCATGATGGGTGGTGACTTGGCTGAATGCGCTTTCTTTGTTTATGGTAAATGAGCGTAATCATTTTCAGGGCTGTGGGCAAGCCATGCATGTTTTATTCTCCATCTGGGCCTGCGCGGTGCACGATAGTGATGAAAGTCCATGCTACCCCTTTGGATGTTCTTAGGGCACCAGCGGCTCAGTGCGGATGAAATGGTCACCTGTCCCCACACTGCCATATCCGCCACAGCTTGACAACCACATTATTTCCCTAGAGGTGGAGCCATGTTTCTGTGCGCAGCAGCACTGCGTGTGAAGCTGTACAGAGACCTTCCAAGGAGCTGAGCTGGAGCGACCAGGTCAGGGAAGAGATAAAAAGTGCACATAATCCGGGGTAAGGACCATGAAAGAACAGGTTATCGAGTTGTATTTAAACGCTGTTTTAGTGTATCCTTACGATAACGGCAAGTCTCCGACCCAAGTCCCTTTTCCATTAAATTTTATTTTTCTATTTCTTTATATTGAAAGCAATGCGGCACTCACGCTTTTGATTAGGATGTTTAAAACAAAAGTGCCGGTACCGCATTTGTAAAAGGCATGCGACAACGAGGTGGTGCCAGGTAGGGGGAAGTCACTAACATATGATCCGCCAGGGTAAACCCAGCATAAAAAAGTTTTAGACCCGTATGAAATGCGCTGGATAAAAGGAGACACGGCCTGGCGGCCGTGAAACTGAAAGTACGGCCGGCCGGCCATGAATAATTAGGGGATGAGAAATGCGCTGGGAGGAGAAATGCAGCGCGCACGCTGAGAAGCTTGTGGGGAGGGAGGCTGGGCTGCCTTTGATGTGGTAATGCGAGGCAGGCAGGCGGCTGGTGGCATTGTGCACGCTCTTTTTAGGGCTTGCGCAATGACCTAAAAAGCGCACATGCACTGCATGGTATCGCCAGTGGTTAAACTCTGGATAAAACAAAGTGGTGGTGTGGCACACATAAGGGTTTAGTTTGTAATCCGGTGGTACTACGTAATCAGCTTTTACTTCGCTTTTTTGGGCGCCTCAAGAATGTTTCTCTCCCGGCCGGTGAGAGAAAGGATTGGAAACAATATCAAAGGGGGCGTAGGAACATCCCACGCTGAATCTTGGGGAGCGCCAATGGGCCTTGGCCTCTGGAATTTTCAGACGTTACTCCAAGTTTGAAGTTGAATATGTTTTTATTCACATTATATCAACATTGCAGTATATTCAAATATCATATATTCAATTGTAGATTGGTTATTGGAATCGTTATAATCCTTTAGAAATCCCGTAGTTAATCCCAATGCATTTCGGGACAAGAAGTCCCTTCATCAGGGGATCTGGTGAGGAGATAAACATCGTATTAGGGTGGACACTAGGGTAAAACTCATCTATCACCCGTGAAATTAAAGAAACAGAAAAGTGAAATGCGTCGCGTAAACCCAATCTGGTTACTAGTTATAGGATCCATTCTGTGTCGAGGTGATCTTAGCATGCAGGTGATTTAAAAAAATGGGCGTCCAAAAATCTAGCGTCAAGAGAAACGGCATAAAATAATAATAAAAGTCTGGCAGGAATCTTTGCAAAAGTGCTCCAGTGATCGAGAACGTAAACACACTGTTACACGCGAGAGTAAAGATCGAGTATATGAATCGACCCGCAGTCAGGATGGTTATAGTGAATAAACAAGAGTGCTCGAGTTATAGTGAATAAATAAGAGTGCTCGAGGCGCAACCAGTTCTAACGGACTCAAAGGTCCGGTGTAAAGTGCCTGTTGGAACTCACCAAAAGGTCGGGCGTGCAGTTAGTAATCCGGCGTTTCCGCGTTCTGTGAAGCTGGATGGCGTGTTATAGCAGTTAATAAAGTAAAAGACGGACAGCGTGATTAGGGGAGTACGTGAAACGAAAAGTGGACTAAAAAACGGACTGCGTGATTAGGGGAGTACGTGAAACAAAAAGTGGACTGAAGTGGAAGAATTATGGGTGAAACAGTAACAAGTAAGAAAACGGACCATAGGAGAAGGCTGAGATATTTGACACAAACAAGGGACTATGTAACCATCTAACGAGGGAGTTTACTGCTAAACATGACAAAATCTAAATCATAGACATTAAATGATGCGGTTAAAACGAGAAAAAATGATATATATGAAAGATGATATATATAAAAAAACACAAATGGTGGAACTGAAAATATGAGAGATAGAAACTGAGAGTAAGAAAGTTATAAAGGTGGGTAAGGAAGATAGGAGAAAATGAGTGAGGGAAGATGAGCTGGAAGGTTTGGAGAAAGGACAGTTTTATAAGAAACAACTAAATTCTGTACGGTCATTAAGACCAAAAGGTTGACACGAGTCCAAGATTTTCATCCATATTAGTTCTCGTTGTAAAAGTCTTTTATGATTGTCAACTCCCGGTCTCATGGGGACAACCTCCAGTGCCAGGAACCTCAACTGACTGATGTTATGTGAGGCAGATATGAAATGAGCGGCTAGCGGAGATTTAGTGTTTTGGGTTCTGATGGTACTTTTATGTTCCGTGAGACGGGTCTTTAATTTCCTCTCGGTCTTTCCAACGTAAGGTAACCCACATGGGCATTTAAGTAGGTACACTAAGTTCATCGAGTCACATGTAGCGTTGGTTTTAAGGTGTATGACTTTGCCCGTACGTGGATGGTTGATGGAATTGCCACTGATTATATTGTGACAGTGACCACAGTTGTGGCATGGTTTCGTTCCAGAAAAAATTTCAGCTCTGTGTGGTTGACTGTATTCTAACATGTTTTTTAAGTTCTTTGCTCTTTGGTAAGCAAACAGGGGGGTACTGTCGAAAATTCCTTGAAAGTCAGGTTCTAGTTGTACCATGGACCAATTGTGTAAAAGGATTTTCTTGATGTTAGGACTGTTGGATGAGTATTTTGACACAAAAACCGGTCTCTCAAGTTTTTTTTGACGTGTGCTCTGGGACAATAATTCATCTCTGGTTTTTGTCTTTATGCGTTCTTGTGCAGCTGACAGAATTGTGTCAGGGTATTTCCTGTCTTTGTATTTGTGTAAGATGTTGGTTTCAGATTTTTGGTAATCCAGAGTTTCAGAACATATTCTTTTAGCCCGTAACAATTGGGAATAAGGTAAGTGTCTTTTCAAAGAAGATGGATGACAGCTGGTGTATAATAAGGCATTGTTGCGGTCCGTATCCTTAATGTATAGACTGGTTTTCAGTCTGTCGTTGTTAATAGAGACCTGGATGTGAAATTCCTCAATGGCGCAACAAAATCCAAACTTATTGGAGATACATAGACGACATTTTCCTAATCTGGTCTGGAACTCCAGAAGAAATAAGTGAGTTTTTTACCTATCTAAACCAGGTTGATGATCATATACGATTCACTCACAACACGGACTCTAACAGCTTGCCTTTTTTAGACATCCAGGTCTCTATTAACAACGACAGACTGAAAACCAGTCTATACATTAAGGATACGGACCGCAACAATGCCTTATTATACACCAGCTGTCATCCATCTTCTTTGAAAAGACACTTACCTTATTCCCAATTGTTACGGGCTAAAAGAATATGTTCTGAAACTCTGGATTACCAAAAATCTGAAACCAACATCTTACACAAATACAAAGACAGGAAATACCCTGACACAATTCTGTCAGCTGCACAAGAACGCATAAAGACAAAAACCAGAGATGAATTATTGTCCCAGAGCACACGTCAAAAAAAACTTGAGAGACCGGTTTTTGTGTCAAAATACTCATCCAACAGTCCTAACATCAAGAAAATCCTTTTACACAATTGGTCCATGGTACAACTAGAACCTGACTTTCAAGGAATTTTCGACAGTACCCCCCTGTTTGCTTACCAAAGAGCAAAGAACTTAAAAAACATGTTAGAATACAGTCAACCACACAGAGCTGAAATTTTTTCTGGAACGAAACCATGCCACAACTGTGGTCACTGTCACAATATAATCAGTGGCAATTCCATCAACCATCCACGTACGGGCAAAGTCATACACCTTAAAACCAACGCTACATGTGACTCGATGAACTTAGTGTACCTACTTAAATGCCCATGTGGGTTACCTTACGTTGGAAAGACCGAGAGGAAATTAAAGACCCGTCTCACGGAACATAAAAGTACCATCAGAACCCAAAACACTAAATCTCCGCTAGCCGCTCATTTCATATCTGCCTCACATAACATCAGTCAGTTGAGGTTCCTGGCACTGGAGGTTGTCCCCATGAGACCGGGAGTTGACAATCATAAAAGACTTTTACAACGAGAACTAATATGGATGAAAATCTTGGACTCGTGTCAACCTTTTGGTCTTAATGACCGTACAGAATTTAGTTGTTTCTTATAAAACTGTCCTTTCTCCAAACCTTCCAGCTCATCTTCCCTCACTCATTTTCTCCTATCTTCCTTACCCACCTTTATAACTTTCTTACTCTCAGTTTCTATCTCTCATATTTTCAGTTCCACCATTTGTGTTTTTTTATATATATCATCTTTCATATATATCATTTTTTCTCGTTTTAACCGCATCATTTAATGTCTATGATTTAGATTTTGTCATGTTTAGCAGTAAACTCCCTCGTTAGATGGTTACATAGTCCCTTGTTTGTGTCAAATATCTCAGCCTTCTCCTATGGTCCGTTTTCTTACTTGTTACTGTTTCACCCATAATTCTTCCACTTCAGTCCACTTTTTGTTTCACGTACTCCCCTAATCACGCAGTCCGTTTTTTAGTCCACTTTTCGTTTCACGTACTCCCCTAATCACGCTGTCCGTCTTTTACTTTATTAACTGCTATAACACGCCATCCAGCTTCACAGAACGCGGAAACGCCGGATTACTAACTGCACGCCCGACCTTTTGGTGAGTTCCAACAGGCACTTTACACCGGACCTTTGAGTCCGTTAGAACTGGTTGCGCCTCGAGCACTCTTATTTATTCACTATAACTCGAGCACTCTTGTTTATTCACTATAACCATCCTGACTGCGGGTCGATTCATATACTCGATCTTTACTCTCGCGTGTAACAGTGTGTTTACGTTCTCGATCACTGGAGCACTTTTGCAAAGATTCCTGCCAGACTTTTATTATTATTTTATGCCGTTTCTCTTGACGCTAGATTTTTGGACGCCCATTTTTTTAAATCACCTGCATGCTAAGATCACCTCGACACAGAATGGATCCTATAACTAGTAACCAGATTGGGTTTACGCGACGCATTTCACTTTTCTGTTTCTTTAATTTCACGGGTGATAGATGAGTTTTACCCTAGTGTCCACCCTAATACGATGTTTATCTCCTCACCAGATCCCCTGATGAAGGGACTTCTTGTCCCGAAATGCATTGGGATTAACTACGGGATTTCTAAAGGATTATAACGATTCCAATAACCAATCTACAATTGAATATATGATATTTGAATATACTGCAATGTTGATATAATGTGAATAAAAACATATTCAACTTCAAACTTGGAGTAACGTCTGAAAATTCCAGAGGCCAAGGCCCATTGGCGCTCCCCAAGATTCAGCGTGGGATGTTCCTACGCCCCCTTTGATAAACTCTGGATAAGCCACTATAGAGCTTCGCCAGCTATGCGCAAGTGCATCAGTAGGCGAGCCTAAGATGTGGCCGCTTGCCTTAATGTTGAAGGCGCATGCACCACACATGCAGTGCCTACAAAATAATGCATGCACTTTACTTTATTTGCCGATAAGATTTAGACCGGCAAATAAAAGAGGGAAAAAGAGAAAAAGTGCTGTTAGCTTTAAAGCAGGGGAGTGCAGGTGACCGGAAGAAACATGGGGTAGGGTGGGGAGAGGAAAGAACAAAGGTGGTGTGGAGGTAGTAAGCAACACAATCAAAACGGGGGGATGGGGACGCAACACTGAGGGTGCAGGTGGATGTAAACACGGAGGGAGGTGACCGGAAACAACAGAGCGTGGGTGGCAGGTAAGCAACACAAATGGCGAAGGTGGAAGAAAAACAATGGCAAACAGGCGAAAGAAAGCAAGTTGGAGGGTAGGGGGATGGAAGCAAACAGGCAAAAGAGCAATGTGGAGCTGGGGTGGAAAAGCACGCAGACGAGAAAGCAATGCAGGGAGAAAGCAAACTAGGACAGGAACATTATGGAGAAAGCTGGGAGAAGCACTTGGCAAGAGAGATCAACAGAGTGCTGAGGGGGAAGACAGGTACACTAAGGAGACCGTAGGAACACATATGCCCTCTTGTGGAGTGCTCAAGATAAAAGAAACAAGCACTTGTAGTGCAACAGGTCTCACAATTTTAAAGTTTGAGCTATTGTCATTAGTAATAATAATGCAACACCAATAGCTCAAACTTTAATAATGTGAGACCTATAGCATTGCAAATGCTTGTTACCTTAGCTGCTGTTATGGCCAGAACTGCAGACTTTGGAACTAGAGTCCGAGTCCTGGCGTCACCTCAACATCCTGTGATTTTGGGCAAATCACTTACTCACCCCCCCCCCCCCGTGCCTAAAACAGAATCTAGCCTTGTGTAATGTAACTCATACTCGTGTAAAGCACTTCAGTGCCCTTGAGCAGAGTTCGTACTATGTAAAACTGAAAAAAGAAAAAAAACTGCTTGTTAACCTTCAAAGGTAAACTGAATAGCCACACTCGAGAGCCATAAAACCGATCTCTGACAAACACTCTGGATAAGCCATACTTTTATCCACTGGCCTAGGTGAGGAAAAGACATCATGATGAACCATGCCACTTATGTGGGTGCGGGTTTTATGTGGGTGCTGGATTGCACCTTTTAAAAAAAAAAAGCAGGTTAGTAGACGCAACATATTCAGGAAGTAAAACAGTTCCACAAACCGTAATTTAAAGTAGCAAAGGAAAAACTTTTTAGCCTGCCAGTTAAGGACTTTAGGCCCCTGTTTGGTGAGTTTGCTAAATAAAAGGCAAACATTTTTTGACTAGAATAATAAACACTGAATATCGGCAAAGGCCGATTTTCAAAATAAAGGGAATATTTGACTTTCTATTCAGTGAGCTAACTTTGGTCCCATTCCTCTTAGCACTGTGATGATTTATCTCCAGAGGGACGCAGCATTCCCAGATGAGCATACAACCACTCTACACTTTTCAATGTTATGAGAACAATTCCAAAAGTAAAAGCCATCTTATGCGATATATAAGCATTTTGTTAAAATGACAGATTCAATGTAAACAGACTGCTTAGTGTATTCATCTGTATATCAAATTGGGCAATAGCAACGAGGTACATGCTAGCTTTCGGATTAAAGATGGAGACCAGCAAAAATATATTGTTGAGTTGGAGGGTGAGAAGCAATGAAAATCACGATGTTCTCATTGCGTCCAAAAGAAGAAGAGATATTGGAAATTCAAAAAGTTTTCCTTCTTTGGCCTTCGCACTCTACGGAATCTTGACACCAGAACTACGATGGGTTGGTGTGGTTCGAGCCACACACATTCAAAATACATGTCTATTGTTAGCACTCAGACGCTCCACTCACTAGCATGTATGGTACTATACAAAAACATACAACTAAAACAAAGTAAAACTCCTGCGAAAGGGCTTTGGGGTAAGGCACGTGCCTTTTAAAAAACAAGCGCTCTGATAACTTTGGGACGAGTTTGCGCTATAAAAAACAGCAAAACAAAACTAGAGAGAGCCAGGTAGTCCACAAAACACAGATGACCTGTACAATCTGCAACCAGAACTCCAGACCTGAAGTACAACCTGCATAGGCTGCGTCCGAGTACCCAGAATTGAAACACCAGTGCAATCTTTACGTCCTGCACAGGGTCACCCAGAACTCCCAGAAAGTACAAAACATACAGTCCCAGGCACTGAAGAGTGATCAGCGTGTGCTTTGCCCGGACACCTAGTACTCGGACAGTAGAATAAACTGCACATGCAGCGCCCAGGATTAGTGCCTTCCATCTTATAACCACTAAGCTGCTGACCTACTGCCACTCGTGAAGCACAGCATCCGCATGCACCGGAAGGCAACATTGCGTAGCTCAAGTCTGAGAGAGTTCACCGCTTAGTTATCAGACAGAAGGAGACACCGCCGGAACTGCGCTCAATACCCTTAATTCACAGGAAAGGTAATGCAAGTAAGCTGGACTCGTGGCCAGCACAGCCCCTAATGTGTTCAAGAGCATATCAGTGCCCGTGAATCACGCTAATCTCTGGAAACCTCTGCCATCGTGCAATGAGGCAGTGTGACTATCCAGGAAGTATGGATGTTGTAGGTTAAGAATACCATTTGTTAGAACCAATGGCGCACAATACTCAAGTAGGGCTTTACCCCTCGGGGGGCACTCACCCACCCCCGTGACAAACTAAATCACCAGGAACAGCACGACAACGGGAATCTCTGAAAAGATCCAAAGAAATAACAAATCCGGTCTACCCCAAATCTGCCACGACACAGACAATCCCTGCGTTGACCAACAAAGCTGACCTTATGCCCAAATGCCTCCTATAAATGGAAATCAAGCAGCCAGTCTGTTGCAGCGCCTCTGCTGCTAACACGCCCGCGAGAGGTGCGTGCGTGCCCCAGCGACACACGTGACCACATGGCCTATTGGTGTCTATTACGCGCACCAAGCACGTAATAGACACCAATAGGCCATAGGCGGAGCAATGCGCCCACCTCTGGCAAATTGTGTGGAGTCTTTTAGATTAAGACGCACGTAAATGCCAATGGGGTGGCTGAAAAGGAAACGCACACGCACAAGCGTGTGCAATTCCTAGGTCTGCTTGATTTCCCCGTTTTTTCACGGACTAAAGTTCTCGTGCTGCACGAGCACTGCTGCGCAGTGCAACGCAGGCACGAGACCTAAAAAGTAGTACCCAAAAAGTGAGCAGTGGAGAGACACAAGTAAAATAGCAATACTCCAGGAAAGGGACAGACTCGAAAAAGATAAGCCAAGCCATCAAATAAGCAGGCAAATGAGTAAAGCCAACCAATGGAACACAATGGGTGGCCTACAAGCACTTATACTTTCTTGGTAATCACACAATATATCTTACACAAACAGTAAGCTGTGCTGTCTGCTATGCTCGACCTAAAAAATGTGATCAGGGACTGGACAACTATGAAATAAGTACAAAAGATTAAAAACAATAACCTGACAAGTATTCTGCGCCATTAGATTCACAGAACAAGAGCCCTTTATAATTTTGTGGTTACCGACTTTTTCTGAGAACCAAAACCAAATGAAAGCATCAAGTCAACAATGCTAGTGAATTGGGTGGCTTCAAAGCTGACCCTACAGACAAAACATTACTTCACGCACTTTTCTGAAATGTTTTTATGTGCACCACAGACACTGAATTTTAAGTATGCATGCTTTAAATCCATCAATAAACGGTAGGCTGTGGGCACACAGAACTGCACGTCCTCTACTACAAATGTATTAGCAGCTCTATCAGATGCAAACTGCCAGTAAGGGCAAGCTTCGTTTTAGTTTTGCATTCATAAAATTCATAAGTCAGATGCTTTTGTATAGCGCACGATTCACCGTAAGCTCTCAGGGCGCTTTGCAGTGAAGAACAACAACCTTGACAGAAACTTGGGACTGATGTAGCATCAATTATTTGGGGAAAAGCCAGGTTTTTAAGTTTTTTCGAAACACCCGACTGAAGCACTATGTCTATCAGGAACAAGCATTTACAATGCAATGGTTTCGCCTTTGGAAAAGTTAGAGCTATTGGCATTGCTCATGACATTTCTTTTTTTTTTTTTACTTATAAATAAATGGCATTGTTATTTACATTGCCAACAGCTCTCTCAGACCACACAGCTCTCTCAGCCTTGTATATCCCTTCATAATAGCGAGTGGCAAACCCTATTTTGCGAGTCTGTAATGTTGCAGATTCGCAAAACAGGGTTTGTACATTGCACAGGCCTATTTTCCTATTTTGCGGTCGCAAACGGGCCAATTTCCCATTTGCGACCGCAAAAAAAAGGTTGTGCATCTGTCCCAAAGTAATTAAACTACAATCTATCCTCACACTCGTAATCTCCAAGCTCAACTATGAAAACAGCCCATCCTCGGCTCCCCAGCTACATCATATGTAAATGTAACTAATTCAAAATGGTGTTGCAAGACTACGTCTCCCCCTCCACCCTTGAGAATATATGACATCAGTCCTGGAAGCTCTCCACTGGTTATTCACAACTAGATAGATAAGCAATGTTCATAACGCCAAGCTCTAGAGCTCACTATCAGCCAAGATTCGGAGCCTTAACATTTTGGAGGGAGGGGAAACAGCTGCTTGCAACATAACTACACTATACAATGACTCTGAGCTAGAACCTGGAACAGTAATCGCTCCTTTAAGTACAATCTACAGTTCATACATATAGAACAGCCTTACCAAGCAAACAACGTTCTATGTCCAGATAAGTTATGAAGGGCTGACTTGTGTCTAACTGGGGTATTATACAGGAATATAAATTCACAAACAACTCTTCTGGCTCTCACCCAGCAGGCACGCAGCTCAAACAGGCTTCATAGTAATTCACTAGTACTGCTCGATCCTCTCACGCTTTCGGAAGACAGTACTGCTACAGGTCATGTTTGGCACCCAATAATGTGCAGGTCCACAGCAACATACAAATAAACAACCAATCATCAACTTAACAGGAAAAACTAATGAGATATGCCACCGGACGACTAATTTAGTCTACTGCAGCATGTCCCAAATAACAAAATACTGTGAGGGCTGCTACTTGACATCTCACAACAACTATATGCAGTAACCACTATAGGAAGTACCCTAATGAAACTTGCAGCACTGACCAAAGCTGGCAGCTTACTGGAAACGATAAACTGCATGCCTACCTACACTGCTTCCCCCATTCACACTAGCAAGTGCTGCATCCCATAACATGATAGCCACATGTTGGTGGTCATCGTATGCTACATAAAAACACTACAAACATAGAATCAAAACTAAGACAACACCCTTCCAGCCCCACACCTTAGAAGATGTAGCATACTGCCCATATAGGCAGGGCTAGTAATTGCGAAATACAAATGATAATGCATTAGTGCAAGTCTTAGAGTGCAAAGGGTGTTTGGCTACAACGTCAAGACTCACTGGAGTTGTCATAATCCACTTCATCACTCATTTATAATGCGGTCATTCAGATATCATTCGAACTGTATCCAGAAGGTCCATATCATGATGTTGATAGTGATTGGAATTTGTTTACGGTAAAGGTTGGATCTGAGCGCTGTTACTGGCACAAGTGGCCGTAAGTATAGCTCTAGAAGTATGATAGTGTCTGTTATTCGGGGGGATTGTTTCCGAAGAGATGGAGGTGGTCTGGCAGCTGAGGTTTTTGCCTTTAGTAGTCGTGGGCCTTAGTGTTGGGAGGATGGGAGTCATTGGTAGGGGCTGATCAATGTACTGTTTCTGCCAGGGCTATTTAAGATATTGTTTCTCATAGTCATGCCGGTTGGTCTGGGACTATTTATTTCTTGCAAGGTGTTCTTAGATCATAAGTTGGTGAGGTGTTTGTTTAAAAGATCTGGCCGCAGGATTGTGTTTTAAGGCAATTTACGGGAATGTATGTCTGCTGGTGTTTGCATGGACACTGTTTCTACAGGATCTGGTGGGCAGGTTTTGCCTGGGGGTACGAGGCAGAGGATGGGGCTAGTTCTTTTAAAATAGTTAGTCATTGTCCTAGCGATGCCGGGTGATGATCTGCGGGGTGTGGCGGGCAAGCACGGTTTCCAATAAAAATCCTCAGTCGATGCTTACGGTGCACGAGGAGATGATCATGTGGTGGGCTATGTGTTTGCTAGAGAAGTAGGGGATAAGTCGTAAGTTATATTAGGGCTGGGGGTTGAGGATTCCCACCTTCCAGTCATGTTGGCTGCTCCGGTCCTCCGCTCGGGATCCCACTTGCCAGCCGCTTCTCTGCTCCTTCTCGGGGTCGATGCAGACACGGACAGCGGGAGGGGGGGCGGGAAAGCACACGGACAGCGGGAGGGGGGGCGGGGAGGCACACGGACAGCGGGAGGGGGGGCGGGGAGGCACACGGACAGCGGGACTTCCTCTGGCGGAGATCGGCCGCACAATGACCAAACGAAACTGACTAAAAAAAAAAATAAACCCCGCCCACGGCCTTGATGACGATGCAAAAAGGGTGGAGAGGGAAAAAAATGCAGGAACGCCCACGAGTCTGGTCCGGCCATGACGGACAGATCTCTGTTCCAATGGCTAGCCTCCATTTATGGAGCTAGCCAATGGAACAGAGGGCGGGACTAAGCTCCACACTGTAGGGACATTAGATTTCTCCTGGGCGGAGCTAGGAGCTCCGGCCCCAGGCGAAACCTAAAAATGAGCCCAGGACTCTCTGATAGGGTTGACTATACATGCATGTATACAGGTGTTTGTATGTGAATGTCTGCGTGTGTTTATGTGAGTACATATGTACGGAGACCATGACAAAGAGAGAGAGTGAAAACCATAGAGTGAGAACAGGGGAGGGGAGAGAGAACTGAGAAGAAGACAGTGGAGACCTTCAAAGTGACCGAGTCCGAGTCAGAGCGAGTATGGTGAGATGTTCAAACAAACAGAAAGTGTGAGTGAGAGAGAGAGAGAGAAATGAAGTCCGTGTGTAAGAGAGGGAATCAGAGAGAGAGAGAGAGAGAGAGAGATAGATAGAGAGAGAGAGAGAGCAAGAGAGAGAAATGATGTCCGTGTGTAAGAGAGGGAATCAGAGAATGAGAGAGAGAGAGAGAGAGAGAGAGAGAGAGAGAGAGAGAGAGAGAGGAAGAGCGCGAGAGGAAAAATATGTGTGTGTGTGAGGAAGAAAAAGATGGAAAGAAAAGTACTGTGAAATGGAAATGCATTGTTTTGGGGAGAATGGTAGTCAGAAATATATACGGTGGATACAGATATAAAGTGAGTGGGAGAGAGAGCGCGAAAGTGCGAGCCAGACTCCGAAAAAGAGACGCAGTTAGTGACAACGAAATAAGAGGGGGTGAAGCGAACATTTCAGGCATTATGGACCTATAATTGCATATGGGATATTAGAGACAAGGTCAATCGCGGCCTTGTTCTTTATTGTCATAGGACTATGAGATGGCATTGTAGGACCCCCCCCAAAAATGGAAAATAATTGTTATGAGTAATTAACAATAAAACGTTCTTTTGGGGGTTGAAATACCGCTATTTGCAGGGATGACGTCATGCGTATGAAATAGGGGCCTTACAACTTCTGGCATTTGCAGAATCACACTGAAAAATAAGTCAATCACTGACACGGTTAAGGACAAGGTCGGCCTTGGAAAGCGGCTCAGCGTCCGAGTTGTGCTTTCCCGCCCTCACCCGCCAGTGATAAACAGTGTGATGGTGAAATGCCTTCCAGCCTCCATGTAGTGTTGTTGCTAGATGACTTTTCCAGATAGTAATACAGGAATCAGTTCATCTAATACACCGCTTGTTTACAATACAATGCATAAGGTATAGATAAGGACGTATAGCGGTTTATTTGGTCCACCCAGAACATCTAATTCTGTTTTATAGAAAATAACAATATATTTTGTAGGGCGTCACTACAATGGAAGCTTTTAGGAAGCACTCCCCTCTGTAACATAAAGGTAACATTTAGATTATTCAAGTGTGTACGTCCGTTCCTCTGATGTATGCATGCATGTTAAGGAAATAAATGCATGTACAAAAAATATAAATAGAAAAACAGGAACATATAATGCAACCTCATAATGCCTAAAGTTATCTTTCATTTAGTGTCTTATTATAATGTAGGGCCTAATACAGAATGTAATGGCAGCAACATCTCAAACGTGCATTTACTACAATGACTGTCTTTGCCCGCCCCCACCACCACTGGTTTTCACATTGCCCTGACCCAGTCGCTGTTGTTAGCCTTCTTTCAGGAAGAGCTGACCCTGAGCAGTGGCACCAGAAAGGAGAAAAGTGTCTGAAAATGGCACACAAACATTTTGAAGATTGGTGTTAGGTTTCTAGGAGCTGAGATCAAGCGATGAAGCACCCAAGGGAAAGCGGTCGCAGCTTTCCCACTTGGCCTAATTGTGTCATCCTGGGCACTTAATTGGTGCATGCCTCAGTAGATTCATTTAAATATATGGGAGCGCCTAGTAAGAGGCAGGAACGCAAGGGTGGGGCGCTGTATGCAAACGGCACAGTTGCCTTTGGCATTGGAATTGTTGCTTAATTGGGACAGGCAGGGGAGCTTAGGTCACGCGGGTCCTGGACGCCTTGCAAGTGGTAGCTGTGTCAGAATAAACAAGATATCTGATGTCCCTTGGAGACCCCTTCGGGCATCCTTGGCGGAAGTGTACCTAAGCTGCTCTGCCATCAAGCGCCACCAGGTGAAATCTGGGGCACCATAGCAGGGTGCTCGTGTTTTATTTAGGTGGGGTTTAGCGCCAACATGCTTCTAGTCACATCTTTCGGATGGCTTCGAAGCACTGTAAACATTCTGAAATACTAAAATAATACGGAATATAGAAAACATGGGCAGTGGCAGCTACCAGAGGTAGCATCACGCATCGAGGCTCAGAGCAAAAATGGTGAACTAAGTGGGGGATGGGCATTACCCCGCCCCGTTTTGTTACAGACGATGAAGTTGGCATGAGCACAGCATTCGTATGTCACGCCTCAAATCCCACCAAACCACAGGGGAGGGTGCGAGTGTGTTTTGAAAATTGATCACCGATACCACGTCAGAAAAAAGTCACTGACGGTTCAAATGCTGACACTGACAGACACCCGCGTCTGCCACCCTGCGTCCCGCACCCTCAGGGAGGCAGGCCAGCGCATCCTCGTATGGACACTGTGCACTTGGGCATGTGAGAAGCATCTAGTAGCTGCCTAGATAGAGGCAGAGGGCCAGGGGCCGACAGCACCACCCCGCCAACTCCCGGGAGGAACCCCGAGCGCCTGCACTCGAGGCAGCCTCCGAGGTTGGCTGCGAGGCGCCTGCTCATCACGGGTCTCTTGGAAGTGGATGCGAGTGGTCTATATGGACTCTGAGCCATATAGACCATTTGGCCCCTCCTCCAAACCCAATAAAATCGATGAAAGTGTTCAGAATCGCAGCTCATATGGGGGGAACGCATGATTATTTTATAGAACCATTTGCTTCGTGTATTTTTCCCAGGCGGGTCTGTTCCGGGTCTCTAGTGTCTGTACACGCAGAGAGCGCTGCTAAACCACGGAGTGTTAAATATGTATTTTAAATGCTGCTATTTTTCCCAGGCGGGTCTGTTCCGGGTCTCTAGTGTCTGTACACGCAGAGAGCGCTGCTAAACCACGGAGTGTTAAATATGTATTTTAAATGCTGCTTAATAGAAGCACCTTTGTGTCTGAGAAGATCCACGTCCTGTTCCCACATACATTTGTACGGCCTGTGTATTGATAGTGTTTCTAGCGCTCGGAGCCGGGAGCGGGGCCAGCAGTGCTCTGCACACCGGTTTAGAAGAGGCACCCAGAAAAGGGATGGGAAAGAGGAAGGCACGTATTCTTGCCAGACGGAGAGAGTAAGGTCGACCAGTCTCCTCTCCTGTCTTTTACAGCGCCTGGTGGACTACAATGCAGCGCTAAGCAATCCTCCCGCTCTATCACGTAAACTCGTTCGCTGCTCTTTCTTACGGCACACAGAGGCAGCAACAATACAGCGCTACACAGACAGTGGGAGGGGGGGCGGGAAAGCACACTGACAGTGGGAGGGGGGGCGGGAAAGCACACGGACAGCAGGAGGGGGGGGCGGGGAGGCACACGGACAGCGGGAGGGGGGGCGGGAACGGCCAGCACTCACCTGGACTTCCTCTGGCGGAGATCGGCCGCACAATGAAACCAATAGAAAAGTAACAAGCACCTACGAGGACAGGGGGGGGGCGGGAGAGGAACGGACGGCGGGAGGGGGCGGGAGAGGACACAGGGGGCGGGAGGGGGGCGGGAAAGGACACGAGAGGAACGGACGGCGGGAGGGAGGCGGGAAACGTGGGGACGGCGGGAGGAGGGACACAAGGCAGGACAGCAGCAAGCACGGCCCGGCCGGACCAGACTCGGGGGCGTTCCCGGCGTCGCGTGACGTCGGCAAAAGCCAAAGAATCTCGGGAACGCCCCCGTGTCTGGTCCGGCATTGAGGGACGCCTCTCTGTTCCAATGGCTAGCCTCCATTTATGGAGCTAGCCAATGAAGCAGAGAGGCGTGTTCAAGTCACCCATACTAGAAACTACAGATTTCTCTGGAGGAGGAGCCTGACGGCTCCGCCCCCCAGCGAAACCTAAAAACTAACGATCCCGGAGCTTACTTAGCGCAAAAATACACATGCAGGTGCCCAAAGTTTTTCATAGATCCCCACTGGTGAATGTTGGAGTTGCTGAAATCCAAGACTGCCTAGTCTTGATTGAACCATTGAGCCTCTTCATTCCACAACTTTATGCTTCTACTTTATTTCACACTTGCAGGATCTTGTTCAACCCCAAATTCCCTCCGTATCGTTGTTTTCCCATCCTTCTCTCTCCCTTTGTTGTCCTTCTCTCTCTCCTGTTTTATGCACAATGAGGAAAAGTCCGGCTTCGTAAAAATATGTGGTGGTGCCTCCCTGCAGCAACCACAGGCACAAATTAAGAACTTAAGGGATCTGAAGGAAGCCTTTATTAAACATACAGAAACTCCTGAGTAAGTAGGGGTGTCTCTGAAAATACGCCATGTACATGCATTTCCAAAAATGTCCTTTGAAAAACCATCAGAGGCAAGCAGGCAGACTAAACAGCTGAGTGCTTCACAATGATAACTTTATTATCGGGATCTATTTAGATTACTTATGAAACAAACACAACCTACATGAACTTACACATCACCTCAAAGTGATTCTATATCTTGCTAAAGGCACATACAAGTAACTTGAGAATGCAATTAACTTTATTACGAATAACGGCCGGAAAGTCCATGGAAGAAAAAAATACACTGGCAAAGCCAATAGGTCTGCCGTGGGCTGGCAACCTACAAGCTTTGCCACCGGCAGTGAAGGGAAGCCACGGCTACTACAGTAATTCTTCTACCTTACAATTTCTGGCTTACCACGGCCTTATTATAACAAAAGTGGGGCACTCTAATGCTTATTAGGCCCGCTAGCACTACTGTGCTCCCTTTTAATAACAGATTGTATTTGTTTACACCACTGTACAATACACTACAACTTATGATGCCAGCTTGCTCATCAACGGATTTACTGCAACTATTTACAACACTGCACAAATAACTTCTAGCACGATTTAAATTTCTCATTTACCCTGTCGCGCGATTGGAAGAAACAATCTTTAAGCCTCAAGAAAATCCGTAGGTCGAAATACTCTGACTGCTGGATATCAGATCTGATTCATGAGGCTTGAACAGAATGATATTTTCGTCTTGTAGGTGACTAGCTTAGAAATAATGAGAAAAATACTTCTACCGAAAGGTAGCAGGGCAGTAGGTATTGTTGTTGCACCCTTCTTCCACAATTATTATTTTCCATCTATTTACTTGTGTTATTCGGAGTCATTCAAGCCCTTAACCATAAATGAACGACAAATATTGAACGACTGCTATCTGCTGTAATACTCGACAACTAAGTATCCAAACCCTGTCGTGCAGCAAGCTGTTGGAATGCAAAATTATGAATATCAAGTAAAAACCAGTAAAAGAAACTAAACAGTAACACTTTGGGTTTATCTCATTGTATTGATGGGTAACCCGTTTTCATACTGAAAGCAAAAATCTAAGTTTAAGATGAAATAACAACTATGGCATAAGGGAGTCTGCATAGATGGGAAATTAAGACGTCCTGGGGTGACAGAACTGTGGTGCTCAACTACCATTGCTTAGCGTGCTTTTGCTCCACTACAATGTATAACCTTTACAATGCGCCTAACCACGACAGACTTTTTTCTGCCTTTCTTTCGGTTGTAAACTATACACCAGAAACAAAGGTGAAAAATGTCTCCAATATGAAAAATCTCCCTAATAAAATGGTCTGGGGTCATTCTTAAAGCAAGCCTGAAAGGCTGAAATCAACAGGGTATATCTGGAAACGAGGCAGTCCTAGATCAGCTGTACACAATGAACCCTTGGGGACGCTTGGTTCACACAACCTTGGCATTTGGAAGCTCTCGAGGGAGACAGGAAGCAATCATTTAAAAGCGTTATTTACGGAGTGGATTTGAATATGTTGGACAGAGTCTCGGTAAATCTTTGCGTGCCTCTGGGCTAGAAGACATGAACCATAGCGACCATGTGCACCAAGAGCCCACTCCCTTGGCCGGGCTTCAGGGGACTCCTCTACTCGTCTCTGTGACTGGACACAAAGTGTCCAGGATCCTGCACCCCCAATGTGGAACAGGAGCCTCATGTCAGGCAAAGGCTGGATTAAGGCTCTTCAGAATTTGGGCCATTTATAGCTGCTGAGATTGCGCCAGGCTAGATCTAATAAATCTAAAGTTACAAACTGTTGCAACCACAAGTCAAATGTTCTTGTGCACAAGAAGGTATACAAATCTGCGCAGGAGGTGGCTAGGACTCACGTTACTGCTGGGCTAGGGACAATGGCTTGTTAGCTCTGTTCACCATACATACTGCTTGCCTCAATATCTTGTGGTGTCCCACCTACGACATGCTCTTCAGCTACTATTGCAAAGCAGCTGCCCATTCCCACCAGGGCTTACTCTCCTTGCATCTCCACTGTGCCTGTACCCCCTCAAGGTTTACCAGGGCACCCCCAAATGCTACCCAGGTGCTGTGCTTCTGAAAGGAAAACATTGTGCTACTCTACTGAAAAATCAAGGACAAAAATGAAAATCTCTTACAGTGCCCACCACCGATCTGAGTTACGAGACAGTCTTATGTGAGGTCAATTCCTGACAGTGAGTAGAGATTTAAGCTGAAGAGTTCTGAGTTGTTTCACTAAATCAGAAATCCTTGTATCAAGCTTAACAGAAAGAGGACGCCATACATGACTAGTAAAACATGACTTCAGCCAGGTTTTGACATCAGAAACATCTACTGACCCTAAAAGTCACACCACACAATATTGACTCATGTGTGTGATTTATTCAATCCAGGCAGTAAGAAGATCAAGAAAATTACCAACTGGTACATTCTGTCCAACTTAGAAGATACCCTAAAACAACCTAACATTTCCATCAAAATGTATAGCATAAGAAATCATGTTAAAGCAGAATTGGGAGATCCTTTGTACCTGCTATTCTGTTCTCTGTAAAGCCCAGAGAACCAAGTTGACAGTAAGCAAGTCTGTCCTCCTTGTCAAATTAGAAGTTAAACTTTCACAACTCTTGAATGGTTTGAAGGTTTCTACCCAAAAACTTCTACCAGAATAGTGCACCTTCAGAATTTTCACTTAACAGCTTTGGCGACATAGCATCTGTGAACTGCAGATTGTGATGGCTTGCCATTTAAAAAGACCAATATTGGGAGCGCGAGTTCCCCGAACATCCCCCATAGTACTCAGTGGCTCCAGAACCTGGTTAACATTCATATTTTTTGGGGGGCTGGTCTCTTATGCAACCAAATCAAATTGAGTATGGTTTCTTTATCACTGACTATATGCGCCAAATGTTTATCTGTGAGATGTAGATCAAGACTGTGCCAAGACCTGGCTTTAAGCTTGCCAATGGAATCGCCAAACTAGCACATGCGGGTAATTAGGTTTAACATACCAGATTTGAAAATCAGTTGCAGCAAAATGTATTGGTTTTCTTTTGCAATAGGTCTTTCTGAGAATATTAACCTGAACTAATGTTATCTTTCCCGCAAATATTATTTGGATCTGTGTAATACATGCAGTCCAATTCTTTCCAGAACTAAAAAGTTAATTTGCCATTCATACTGTGTGGGGAACCGCAGTTCGACAGCCTATGTGCGACACCAAACTGAGACAGGGTAGTACAGCAGGTCTCAGTTACTACAATGTTATTAGTCTTGTCATTTAGAATATATGGCAGGGATTACACCGAAGAAGGAGGGCGGCCTACAAGCGAAACCAAAATTAACAGCATCTGGCAACCTCACAAAACTCTACTTTCCCTAAACAATCAGAAATCAATATTAGGTCTCAGATATAAGCTAGACGGCAACATTATGTAATTGCATGCAAGAATAAAATACATACTTCAAAACAGGCTCACAAATATTCATAAAGACAGCAGTACATATTTCGCCAATAAAAAATATTCTGGAGCTATTGGTCATGATGCTTGAAAACAGTCCGACTAATGGACTAAGGCTATGTATGGTCACAGCAAAAATATGCTCTAGAAAGAGCATTTCCTAGCAGGACGTGACAAATAGTGCAATCAACCAAAAACAATCATTAGCTATCAGATCAATATCCAATTCCTTAAGAGAAATATTTTGCACAGCTCCTCCCCTCAAATGGTTCACGGCTATCCCTAGTGACTGTCACACGGTGCGCTACAGCTGATCAAGAGAAAGTAATGGTTCTTAAGGACAAATACACATATACCTCTCCTTGCAAAGGTGAAAAGGTGATTTGCCTTCAAAACTATACAAACTGTGGAAAATATTTTGGCCAAGTAAAAATTAAAAACGTACTAGTTTCGACAACAAAATAACCTGCCTTCTTTATATCTAGCTGCTATTAAGCGGCATAATGCTTTTTGCATATATGCACCAGTATTAATGTTTAAAACTGTTAAGATATAAATGCAAAGACAGTTTCACCTGAAGGCAAAGTCAGATAAGATGACAGGAGCAAGTGTCCTTATCCGTGGCCCGAGAGAAAACTGGTAGCCAGAAAACCTGCACATGAAAAATTGAACTAGTGTGGGAGTCCTGAGCCGGTGAGTTCCGAGATGGCCACTTCTCTTAGGAAATCTGAAGGTCATTCTAGCTTACTGGCCAACGATCAGCCACAAATGAAGAAATATCGTCTGCCAGAAGATGGGCAGGGGAAAAGTGGAGCAAATCTAACGGATGGTGCAGTACGATTATAAAATCACCAAGACATACGAGGATATCACTGCCTGTCTAACCTGTAAAAGAAAGGATTAGCTGTAATGGCTGATCTTGCATGCGGCTCTGCAGAGGCGGTATTTCATGTGTCAGTAATTCTACAAAAAAGACCAACCAATACAAGGATTATAAGGTGGGCTTTGTATAAAGAAGAGTAAGAATACACTTTGAGGATCTCTTAGTGGGTTCCAAGAGTAAGGTTAGCCAAGCAGACATCCAACAAACAGGAGGGGCCTAATTGGGCTATAGCAGAGGTTTAACCCCTTCGCTGCTGGCCCGTTTCCGCCGCTGTGCGGCAAACAAACGAACAGGGCGGGGCCGTGACGAACCCCAGCCGTCATCAGCACACGAGCACCATGGAGCGTGACGGCTGGGGTTCGTCACCAGCATACAAGGGGTTAAATAATAAAACAATGGATTTAGGCCCAGATCTCTATACTGGGGTGAATGTATGACATTATTCAGCATTCTGTCCATTAATTGTTCTTTTTTGCATTCGTCGCCCTGAGTGGGACGGGTATGCCCAGACATAGGTCCTGTGCTCTCCATGCCACTGGAGTCGAGCAATCCTGTAGGATGGGGGTGAAACCTCGAAACCGACCCTAGGAATGTTTCCAGTGCAGGGAGAACCTAGCTGGCAGTTCGGGCTGGACTGTTCCCATTGGGCACAGGGTCAAGACTGATTTGCATGAGGCTGGGTTTAAACTGGAATGGCATGTGGAGCAAAAAACGATGGATTTAGGCCCCGATCTCTGTACTGGGGTGAATGTAAGACCTTCTGTATTCTGTCAATCAATTGTTCTTTTGCCTATGGCAGAGGTTTGACAGGACAAAAGATGATGCGCATTAAGCATTTTTGTCTAGCACAGACGTGTACTTGTATGGTATAAACATGAAGAAAACTATGCTTGAAGAACTATAGATATTGAGCCATTCACTTATAAGTGATGGGTCCACTGAGCTACACCAACGCAAGCCGATGAGAACCAAAAACAATTTAACAGGAACAACCCTACGACGACTAATGTCTTTAAGTAGGATATAGATAGTCAACTATAACAGCTAGGATCTACTTTAACTTTACTTGAAACCATAGGAACTCTTAAGGAGCAAACAATTATGGTACTGTTTAAAAACAACAGAATCAAATAGCTATTTGTTCCATTCGGAATACAAGAATATAATTTGCTTTTTACCTAAATCTGCCAGGAAAACAGTAGTCCAGGCACTGGTTATTTCCAGGCTGGACTACTACTGAAAAGTCTTATACCTAGGAGTATCTCAACTGCGCTTGATGAGACTTCAGTGTGTACAGAACTCTGCAGTTGGTCTGTTGTTGAAACTTCAGAGATGAGCCCCCATGGGTTCTGCACTCTTTAAATTGCATTAGCTTCCTGTGAAGAAGAAACTTTCTTCTAAAGCCCTGTGCTACTGCTACAGGACTTTTATGAATAAGGGTGCCCGCTATCTGCACTCCCTCATCAAGCTTTACTCTCCCTCCAGGTGCCTCAGATTTGAAGGGTTTTGCTGACCTGTGTCACCACTGTGATGAAAGTTTGCATTGGGGGTAGCTCCTTCAGCTTTTTCGCACCCGAGTTGTGGCACTCACTTCCCCTTCATGTAAGACAGGCAAAATCAGAAGAATTAACAAGCATTTACAATGCAATGGTCTCGGCATTGTTAAAGTTAGAGCTATTGGCATTGCTCACGACATTTTTATTTATGTTTTTGTTTTTAAAACATAAATAAATGGCGGCATTGTCATTTACAATGACAATAGCTTAATCGCTCGCAAATGCCAGACCTATTGCATTTGCACCCACACAAAGCCACACACACACACAGAGCCATCCACACAGTCATTCACATAGAGCCACCAACACATACACAAACAGCCACCCACACAGAACCACCCACACAGCAACCTACACACACAGAGAGCCTCCCACACACACAGAGAGCCACCCACCCACACAGAGCCACCCACCCACACAGAGCCACCCACACACACAGAGCCACCCACACACACAGAGCCACCCACACACACAGAGCCACCCACACACACAGAGCCACCCACACACACAGAGCCACCCACACACACAGAGCCACCCACACACACAGAGCCACCCACACACACAGAGCCACAAACACACACAGAGCCACAAACACACACAGAGCCACACACACACACAGAGCCACACACACACACACAGAGCCACACACACACACAGAGCCACACACACACACACAGAGCCACACACACACACACAGAGCCACACACACACACACAGAGCCACACACACACACAGAGCCACACACACACACAGAGCCACACACACACACAGAGCCACACACACACACAGTGCCACACACACACACAGAGCCACACACACACACACAGAGCCACACACACAGAGCCACACACACACACAGTGCCACACACACACACACAGAGCCACACACACACACACAGAGCCACACACACACACACACACAGAGCCACACACACACAGAGCCACACACACAGAGCCACACACACAGAGCCACACACACAGAGCCACACACAGAGCCACACACACACACACACACACAGAGCCACACACACACACACACGAGCCACCCACACACACAGAGCCACCCACCCACACACACGAGCCACCACACACACAGAGCCACCCACACACAGAGCCACCCACACACAGAGCGCCACCCACACACACACAGAGCCACCCACACACACACAGAGCCACCCACACACACACAGAGCCACCCACACACACACAGAGCCACCCACACACAGAGCCACCCACACACACAGAGCCACCCACACACACAGAGCCACCCACACACAGAGCCACCCACACACACACACACACACAGAGCCACACACACACACACAGAGCCACACACACACACACAGAGCCACACACACAGAGCCACACACACACACAGTGCCACACACACACACACAGAGCCACACACACACACACAGAGCCACACACACACACACAGAGCCACACACACACACACAGAGCCACACACACACAGAGCCACACACACAGAGCCACACACACAGAGCCACACACACAGAGCCACACACACACACACACGAGCCACCCACACACACAGAGCCACCCACCCACACACACGAGCCACCACACACACAGAGCCACCCACACACACACAGAGCCACCCACACACAGAGAGCCACCCACACACACACAGAGCCACCCACACACACACAGAGCCACCCACACACACACAGAGCCACCCACACACACACAGAGCCACCCACACACACACAGAGCCACCCACACACACACAGAGCCACCCACACACACACAGAGCCACCCACACACACACAGAGCCACCCACACACACAGAGCCACCCACACACAGAGCCACCCACACACACACACACACACAGAGCCACCCACACACACAGAGCCACCCACACACACAGAGCCACCCACACACAGTGCCACACACACACAGAGCCACACACACACACAGAGCCACACACACACACACACAGAGCCACACACACACACAGTGCCACACACACACACACAGAGCCACACACACACACACAGAGCCACACACACACACAGAGCCACACACACAGAGCCACACACACAGAGCCACACACACAGAGCCACACACACAGAGCCACACACACAGAGCCACACACACAGAGCCACACACACAGAGCCACACACACACAGCCACACACACAGAGCCACACACACAGAGCCACACACACAGAGCCACACACACACACACACGAGCCACCCACACACACAGAGCCACCCACCCACACACACGAGCCACCACACACACAGAGCCACCCACACACAGAGCCACCCACACACACAGAGCCACCCACCCACACAGAGAGCCACCCACCCACACAGAGAGCCACCCACACACACACACAGAGCCACCCACACACACACAGAGCCACCCACACACACACAGAGCCACACACACACAGAGCCACCCACACACACAGAGCCACACACACACACAGAGCCACCCACACACACACACAGAGCCACCCACACACACAGAGCCACCCACACACACGAGCCACCCACACACACGAGCCACCCACACACACAGAGCCACCACACACACAGAGCCACCACACACACAGAGCCACCACACACACAGAGCCACCCACACACACAGAGCCACCCACCCACACACACAGAGCCACCCCACACACAGAGCCACCCTCACACACAGAGAGCCACCCTCACACACAGAGAGCCACCCTCACACACAGAGAGCCACCCTCACACACACACACAGAGCCACCCACACACACACACACAGAGCCACCCACACACACACACAGAGCCACCCACACACACACACACACAGAGCCACCCACACACACAGAGCCACCCACACACACACACACAGAGCCACCCACACACACAGAGCCACCCACACACACAGAGCCACCCACACACAAAGAGCCACCCACACACAAAGAGCCACCCACACACAAAGAGCCACCCACACACAAAGAGCCACCCACACACAAAGAGCCACCCACACACAAAGAGCCACCCACACACAAAGAGCCACCCACACACAAAGAGCCACCCCCACACACAGCGCCACCCACACACACAGCGCCACCAACACACACAGAGCCACCAACACACACAGAGCCACCAACACACACAGAGCCACCAACACACACAGAGCCACCAACACACAGAGCCACCAACACACACAGAGCCACCAACACACACAGAGCCACCAACACACACAGAGCCACCCACACACACAGAGCCACCCACACACACAGAGCCACCCCCACACACACACAGAGCCACCCCCACACACACACACAGAGCCACACACACACACACAGAGCCACACACACACACACAGAGCCACACACACACACACACACACACACACACAGAGCCACCCACACACAGAGCCACCCACACACACACCAGTGTCATCACAAGGAAAACCCCTGTGCAGCAGGGATGTTGATTAGCCAAAATAGATTCACCTAAATGCCAGAGATACAGCAAGTGACGTCACTGTACCTTTTACCTTCAGTGCCATCACAAGGAAAACCCCTCTGTAGCCCCCTTTGCTACTCATCAGCCTCCAGTTTGTTCTGTTCCTGCAGTTGCCTTAATTACACATGACACCAGGGTAGCAAGGGCAGTGCTAGAGAATAGATACCATAGACCAAGCCAAGGTTAGACACTGATACCTCTCAGTTGGCGCCACACTGTGCAGAGGGAGGTGGATGTGTGCATGTGTGCACAACAAGGTCGTAGTAACCGTTTTGGGACTGCTGTGTTCCTGATTAGAGTCTTGGTCAAATAATTACAGCTGGACTGATTCTATTGAACCAAGTCTGATTCGCATGACTGATCTCTGCTTGGAGTAGGCAAAAGGTGTGACCTAAAAAGCTAGTGTGTTGCACAGCTTTTTAAAATGTATATTTTATGAAGTTGTGATAGTCTATTTCTGATAAATATGTTGTATACGGTCAGTACATAGCCTCTAAAAGACTATATGATGTTTATTTACAATGCAAATTGCTTGATCTCTATATTACTTCGTGATCCATTGTCAGTCTAAAGGGCAGTTTGCTTGTCCAGTGCTTTAACATACCCTCTTGCATTTGATATAGAGGGGTAGCGCTCATATTTGACATCAATGGAGGTTAAAACATCTCCCGTTCCAAGATGGTCACCTCATTTGGCTATGGCAAATAGCCCAGAGGATACCAAGCCTGCCTGTTGCGTTGTCCTTCCTCTATGTTGCCCCTCCAGCTGTCTTGGAGACAGCATGCACCGGTTTGCTCTGCTTCAACAGCACTGCACATACTGTCTGTGACTGCACCGTGCCCCTCGAGGTGAGACAGGATCTGAACTCGACCAGCACTGCACATACTGCCCGTGACTGCACTGTAGCGGGGGGTGGGGGTCGGGCTGAGGGTAGGGGGATCTGTAACTCTGCATATTAGATGATTTGGACTCCTTTCCACCTCGAGGCATGAGGACTCTGCCAAGAAGTAAAACATTTGGTGTAAAACTGCCACTCAGGTTTGCATACACTTTATAGAGAGAAACACATATTCCCCTTCTATCTCAAAATACCGGATTTCTGCCCCAAGAGAGGCGGTTCTCAGAGATGACCATTTTTTTCTTGCAGTTTTACACAGCTCGGGCGCGACCGGAGGTATTGGAGCGCTTTACAGCAGCATCAGTTACATTACACAAAGTCACATTCATGTTTTTTGGCACAGGGGATTACATGATTTGAAGAGATGTTGAGCCGACGCCGAGGCTCCAACTTGGTTCCCTAGTTCCAAAGTTGGGCGATCGGGCCGGAACGCCACACCCTCCCCATTAACCCCATTCGTTAATGCCACCTCTTCCTACGCACAGCGAAATCGTCGCCGACTGAGCTGTTTGTCAACAGGAGCGGTCTACTGACTGTTAAATCTTCTGTGCTGTGTATCACGGCAACGAGGGTACAGAGACATACACATCCTGTTGTGTATGGCAACGCACACACACGTGCCACTCACTTCTCTGTTTCTTACCACGTGAAGCGCAGTAGGCTGCTGAGTTGTGTTCTGGCCACTTACCTCACATACAAAGTTGATGTGTGTGTCACGTGTCACAGAATATATGTGCGCACGCGCACACAATACTGCCTACCTTTACCCCGTGCAACGAGCAGCTGCAATGTGCGCCATCACCCTTAGCGACACAAAGGCCCGGGCTTCGGATTCACTGATTGCCATCAGCCCTAGCGCCTCGACTACAGCGGTCTCCTGCGTGCAGTACCCAGCCGGACCGCAGGGCGCTCCTGTGCTGTTTGTCATCAGAGCTAGTCACGTCGGACTGGAGGGGCCGGGTCGATGTCAGGCGGTCCTACACCTCACGGGCATAAAAGGAATATCAGCCACAAGAGTGCGCGGCCAGCGAAGGGAACTGGGGGTGTTTCACTCATGCTAGAGGTTGGGTTATTTTCATTGTATCTTCTCCGTGCTCATCATTCGAGCTCCTTCAATGCGGTCAGTTCTGACGCAGACAGAGCTCTTCTGGTATTGTGACCTCCCTCGTCAGCATGTGCGACAGACAACCTTTCACCCACGGACAGTCCTATTTATGCACCTGCGGACACGCACCGAGGAGAAAGGGCTGTAAGTCCCCACAATTCTGAAGAGCAAACATCGAATGATGTGTGCGAGTACGAAGGAGTCCCCTGCAAACTTCCGCTCCAAGCATAACCCTTAGCGCTCACAGAACAGCCTTGTATAGGCGCTCTACATAACGGGAGTTACTGATACATAATGAAATGGCACTCAATCGATCGACACAAAGCGGGTGAAAGGCGGCGTGCGGCCTGCTACTCACAGCAGACGTCAGCAGCGAGCGACGGAGGCCACAGCTCGATCATACACACACCTGACCCCTCGAAGCATGATGGAGGACGGGGATGTCCTGAGAGGGCCACACCTGCATTCGTCAAACTCGCCCTGTTTATCTTTGGGCGGCGTCTCATGTATACCGAGCATCCGAGAAAATATTCCAAGCCCGAACACTCACCACAGAACACTTACCGAACCCTTAACGCTCCTGTCCCCACCCAACACATCAGAGCTCCCCCACAACACACACAGCCTCTCCCTAACACCCGCATACACAGCTGCCCCTGAAAATAATACCGGGCGCGGGCAGAAGAGATGTAATGTAACTATGGGATCAGGAGAGGGAAAAAGAGGGGAGAAGATCGAGGGAATGAATTGGGGGGAGAGGAGGCGATGTGTCTGCTCATGCTGCCTGCACGCCCAAGTCAGCCCTCCGATTTGTTAATAAGGAATACCAATCAGAGAGCTGACTTGGGAGTGCAGGCAGCGTGACGAGGGGCGTGCTCTCTCCCGATGACGTCAGGGAGAGAAAGAAGAGAAAAAAACGCCCCCAAATCGGAAAAAGACTGTGCTTAAAGGGAGTGACGCCCCTCTCCTCCAAAGGCTGGCCAGCATTTACGAAGCCAGCCAATGGAGAAGAGGGGCGGGTTCAAGCCCCACACTACAAAACATTAAAACTCTGACCGAGACTGCGCAAGCGCAGCCTACGGTCCTCGACCTAAAAACCTGGTAGTTTAGGCTGGCTTGACCCAGATTTGTTTAGTGTTGTGCTTCTCTTGAACTCTGGACCTAGACCCTCAGCGCATGGACATTTTGCCTGAAGTAACTATGGACTATATAAATCTCACTACATATATAAATGTTTTGTGGCTGCAGCTATAGTTTCAAAATGGGAGCATTTTACTCATTTTGGAGTTGTAATATTTTTATTTTTTATCTTGTGTATGTATTATGTCAATTCTTGCTTACTTCGTAGTTTGAAATTCAAGTACAAGAAATTATGCATTTAGTATCTTAAACCACTCTTTAGATTAGAACATATAGAAACAGGGCCACCCAAGCAGCTCTCCAAGAGCATGGCACAGAACCATCAACTAAAGAATTACTTAGAGAGATGTCGTTTTTAGGTGCAATACCATTTGTGAGAAGTTGGCCTGATATGCAGTGCTCACTATTCTAGTGATCACTATGCATCAGTCCAAACGACCCTTATGGTGATTGGTTGTAAGTCAACCTTAGACCAGCTATCCTAGTAGCGTGGATACGAGCAGTCTTCGGGCTAAACTCTAGAGGGCGTGTTAAGCCAGCTGTTATACCATCACATATTCCCCTTGAACACCAAGTGAAAGGACACCACACAAGTGTTATGAAAATAAACAGTGTATTTATTAGAATCACAACAGCCCTGTACTCTTTATGAGGACAGGGTACTAAGCACACAACAAAACTCTTAGGAAAATACTTCAAGTGCACAATCTACACAAATGCCCAAGGGCACGGAAAGTGTAGTGTTCTCGGGCGGACCCGATAAGGTAAGTCGGAAGCGACAGTGACTCTGGACCCTTAGATAATGAGGTTATGCGGGCACCGAAATGCCAAAGTTACCTAGCCCAGGGGCTGCGGCTGCATAAGTCTTTACAGACGTCGGGAATCCTCGCTGACGAACCAGGAGCCGGAAGGAAGGAGTTGCTGGCCGGCGACCAGTGGAGATAGTTCGTAGAGATCCAAGCCTGGATCAGAGATGGATGACACCTGAAAGCAGAGGGGACCAAGTTCGTAACTACTAGCCAGTAGTCAGAGGGTACCAGGAGGGCACCGGATGATCGTCACCTCGACTAGGTGAGTGGGCGACGCTAGGCTCTGCAGTCTCACGGACCAGGAGGCGTTGTCGGCGACCAGGATGGAGGTGCGAGCTGTCCCACGAAGATTGATGCGGTCGCGTCGCTGGGCCCAGGATTGGGGCAACAAGCCTTGGCAAATTCAGGGCCACGTGGTGGACCTAAAATGGCGTCTTGAGTGGACCAGGAGGGTCCGGGGTGCTCCTCTTTCAGAAGGGAGCAAGGGCCAGTCTGGAGCAACCAGACCAGCAACGTTGTTGTCGGGCGTCGTCGAGAAGGCCACAAGCCAGGGGGCTAGTAGCCAGACTACGTGATGAGCAGCAAAAAGCAGAAGGGCCCCACGCAGATCGTGGAGATGCTGGGAGGCTGAACTTCGGTGCTGGAGCTGCTCAGGGTCGGGGCTTCTCGGACCCCAAAGCACTCACCAGAGGATCCCTCGGCGGTCGTGCTGGTTTAGAAGTCGTGCAGGTTCTGATGATGGCCGGTCCCTCGATGTCTCATCGCACCCACGGATCTCAGCTGAGCTGACGATGTGGGTAGAGGTCAGAGGTGCCAGGGAAGCCGGTTCTCGTCGAGCTGGGCAGTCAGATTCCTGAGGAAGGACATGCAGCAAACCGCAGAGTTCTTAGATGGTGCCTGCGGATGCAGGGTGACTACTCCTTAGCCACAAGGGAGAAATCTTGAGAAGAGTCGAGAGTTCCTTTCGTAGAAAGTAGTTTCTTGATTCAAAGATGATCTAAATTTGGAAGGGTCCCCGCTCCTGCCTTTATCCTAAAGAAAGGGGTGGGTACGCGACTAGGTCCTGCCCTAGGGGTGGGACCAGGAAGGGGGGTGGTTACACCCCTCTCCCATGCCCGACTTTCCCCAGGCCAGGGGCTGGTGTGCCCCTGGAACTGGTTCTAGCTGGCAGATGCGTAGTGAGCACCGGTGCCACTCTGCAGTCACCTTCCTGTAAAGCCCTGCCTACCCAGGATACACAAAACCCTGTCTGGGATGGTGCTAGCACCGCCCCTGACAGGAAACCCTTTTTCCAAGCTCTCCTCGCTGGAAGGACTCCCAGCAGCAGGAGGTCAGACTCGTGTCTGTGGTGGCAGCATCCATTTTGTGGAGCTGAGGCTTCAGTTAACTTTAACCGGGGTTCACAGTTACATACATGTCGTGTCCCTCTAGAAGGGTGGAATGCTAACCCCGTCGCCAGAATTGGCGAGGGGTTAGTATTCCAATTCGTATGACACCTTACTCGACATGTTTTGATAAAGCAATACCAAAGATAGCATTTAACCGCGAGGATTATAATGCACTTAAGAGTATATGGTATGCGTTATCATGGAACAGCTATTAGGACTTGGTTCCGCAAGCTGCAAACGGGCTCAGCTCATGCCAGAGCACCATTTCACACGATTCCAAGCACTCTGCCTTCAGGATTGTCAAGGCCTGCCATAGGAGTGACTGATAGGAATCTGTGTGTCCATTTTTAGGGTTAGATATAGGTATACTATATCTAAAGCAAATGGTGATTACACCACCTTGCCCCAGCTGTCGTGCAGCCAGTTGTGTCAGATTTAGATGGCCATCCAGGGGTGGCATAATACATGCTTCAGCCCCTGGTAGGCCCTGGGTACACCTATGCCCTGAGTTACAGGGTCTGATAAGGTGGCCCAGTACCAATTGGAAATGTACCTAAGGTACATGGAATCCATTTTAGAGAGAGAGCAGTAGGCCTGGGGTCCTGATTGGCAGGGTCCCAGGCCAACTAAGTCGGAAAACCAGCAAAACACTAGGAAAAAAGTTGGGGGCAACCATAGTCAGGTATCCACCTTCCTACACCATTCACTTACCATCTAAATTAACAACAACATTCAGAAATGCATTAACTGAAAAACACATTTCTTTTTCGCTAGATGACTATAATAGAGACTACAGACTTATTTATAAAAATATTACACCATCAGTAAACAATAGATACAAATGCGTTTTTTTATATATGGGACTTTTACCACTGATGTGCTACTATGTTCTCCGTGATCTCAGAAAATATATTGAATTTTATTAATTGAAAAGATTTTTTTATATATTTGCAAATAAATGTGGCTTAGCGTTGCAAAAGGTATGTAAAGTTTAAGTAAGGGCATATACTTCTGAATAAAACGGGCAATATGGCTAATATTTTACACCCAATCCCCATCCAGCATCCATATTCCAATGTCTCAAAGCATAGTTCAGTTTTAGTATTGTCTTAAACGGTGAGTTTAGCGAATGGGCAACATTAAAACAATTCATACAAATTCTCTTACAAAATGTTTTCCAAAAAATGGCACATATCCACAATTTTTGGTCAAGTCTACCATGCTGCGCAGCTGTCCGGTTGTGAAAAAATTGGGGCCTTACCAAGAAAATATAGTAGCTTGAAGCCCACCCATTACCTACCATTGGTCGGCTTTCCTGTTGCTTATTTGCTTGCTTCTAATTCATGCCACATCTTGTCAAATCTTGAATTACTCCCGTATAACTTTTACTATCTCTTTTGAATGGCTGGCTTCTATGATTTCTCTGCTGGATTTCCAGTTGATACTTTTTCTTTTTGGTTAAGCACTCCACAAGAGTGCATGCATTTTCCAGTTGTCTACCACATGTACTTATCTTTGCCTGTTTCTGTGTTGCTCACTGTGGCCAGTGTGTTTATCCTCACCACCCATATTGCACTCCCATAATTTCTTCCCCCACATGTTTAGCCACCTTTCCTGTCCAGGTTGCTCCCGCCTGTTGCTGCTCCTCCCCACCACTGCCCTTGTGTTGCTTCCCTCCACCCATGTCCTCCTTCTGTCCCCCATTGCTTCTTCTTTCCATTCCGACCCTCTGTGCTACTTCTGCCCCCCCCCCCCCCAACGACTCAGTTTCCTTGAGGCTCCTTTGGTCACTTGTTGCTTCTCCTCACCACCCCATGCACTGCTTCCCCCAAACATGGCCTCCGTGAGGCCCCAGCCCTGTTGCTTCATTCTACCCATGCTGCCAAAGGAAAACAAATCCCTTTTGAGCTTTGTTTTTTATTTGCTGATTCAACTAGGATCAACAAACAAAAATAAAAAAGCCATGCCATGTAAGATAAGAAATTGGGTTATTAGTTGAGGGGTATAAGTACCCTCCTCAAGAAACAAACACAATCCTTCTCAGGGTGAACCACTTTAAATAAACCTGAACTCAACCCCCGGTAGCTACTGCACAGAGCCTACAGGGTTAACTTTGAGGCAATGTTTAAAGTATTTATTCAGTACTAAAACAGGAATAAAGTCAAAATGCAAAACAATAAAATTTCCAAAACAAAAAATAGAGTAAAATTTAAAAAACAAAATATCACTAAATGATAAATCCAATAAGGGAAATCGAACGTACCAATTGTTAAAAACGTTACTAGATTTACAGCAAAAGATAAAAAAAAGTGCCTATGAGAGCCAATGGTCACGGTATAGCAGGACCTAGGCACAATTAGACACAGACTATAACTGAGCTTGGGTCAGATACACTAACCAGATTCCTCCTAGTCAAAACATTTATCATCTGACTTTAGCCCGTCAAGACCCAATCCATCACAGGAGTACACTTCTAAAGGTGGCCAAGACCTCAGGGGAGACACTTAGAAACTCACAAGGTGACAGAGAGAGGCCAATAGGAGAGTCCAATCCAGGTTCAGTTGCCAGTGGTCAGATGCAGGAAAAGGCTTCTTGTAGCTTGCTGTCTCCCTGTAGCTTGAACAGAAGGAAGTCATTCATATGACTCTTGGAGTCCACATGTTTGTCCTGGGTTCAAGGCAGAGATTAGGTCCAGTTTTCTAAGCTTTTGGGTCTCAGACTGTAGGTTTAGTCTTCTCATCTTCCACAAATCCAGAAGTACTCCGTGGTGGGTTCCTGGACATGGCACGTTTATGCCTGGTACAAGCTAGTGGGTGGGAATTACCTCTGGGGCCACTCTAACAAATCAGGTAATGGTTCCTGAATCTAACCCTACCCACTTTTCATGCACTTTCAAGATGGTTGAAATCTTCTGCCACACTAAACATCAGCTCAGAGGGCTTCAGGAGGTGTGTGGGGGGAGTCTACTATGGAAATCTTACGGTCTTCCCACATTCAACACCAAAATGCAGTCTAAGCCAGTCCCTGTACCCCCCAACAACGTCAGAGTCAGAAGTCTGGTAGAGCAAAACTGAGTTTTCAGCAACCACACATGGGATACACCAGATTTGTTTTGGCATCTTTCCTTCACCTTTTGAAGTACACCACAAATGTTATATGTAAATCCAGCAGACCTGTCAAACAAAAGAGGACCACTGTGATTAGGGCTTGACTGGTTGGGAGGGATAAAAGAATAATCTGCCCAAGTGTCAGCTAACATTTGCCTGCGACAGGGAGGCCTCTGAAGTGCACCCCAAGTGTCTAATGAAAAAAACTGCAGACATTTCAATGAGGATGAAACATTCAAGCAGGACTTGTCACTTTAATGTCAAAAAGGATCTACCTAGGCTCTCCTGCATATACTGCCAGTTCAGATGGGTCATCTCAGTCCATTCAGGTCTGCCTATTTGCTCCTGGGAGCAAGTTCATACCTCGTTCATGCCTATTCAAATGCTAAGTACTGGCTGTCCGAAGTGGAAGAGCAAACTGCAGATCTTTGCTTCCAAGGGCTTCGGGAAGGGCAAACGTAACTTTCAAAAAGTTACTTTTTAGTAATATTTAGAAAAAATCTGACTTAAAAATTGAAAAGGATTTTGAATAACTATTAAAATAAATGTTTAATTTTCTAGTTGGTCCCATTCCGAGCTACAGACTTCGTATGTAATCGTGCTTCCCACCGAGATCCAATGGAGCTTCCAACCTTGCTATAGTGAAAATAGCTTTGAAGGGCTAAACACTTTAAGGACATGTTTAACATTAAAGCTTTACATGTCCTACTTTTAAATACCATTCAGCCAGCCTTAAGGTCTATAAAGCCTACTTAGGGGTGACTTATAAATATTTAAAAGAAATGGTCTGGCCGGTCAAGAGGGTAATTTTGACAGGTCGGATTTACAGTTAAAACCTGCACAACCAGGATACTGGTGTAAGGCCTCCAGCCATGTTTACATTGACACTGCAGCGGATGCCACAATGGGTGCAGCTCACTTGTTACCTTTAACTTAAAAGCCCTGAGTACACTTTGGTACCATATATTACAGACTAAGTCTAGGAAGTTATATGTGCCAACCAGGTTGTTATCAAGGTCATGTTTAAAGGTGGATCCACAAAAACAGTGAAAGTTAACATTTGAGGAAATATCACACGAAAGATGGTCAAGGCCATTTCAAAAGCTATATATTTTTTTATTTAGCCACACTGCACAGCATCAGGGAAACCGCCTGGCTTTTTCAATGCTTGTTCAAATTGTTGGTTTCTTGTGCTTGGTCTGGTGTCCTATAAAGGAACCTTGCAGTAATGATCAAGTACCAAAGAGTGCTTCCCAAATATAATTTTTTTGAATAGGAACAATGGTCCCTCACAACATAAATGTACTTTCGACCTCAACACAGATACAATGACACCTATGTTCTTATATACAAATGAATGTTTCTAATTCAATATAAGAAATACACAAGAACATTAAAGTGGCACAATTTACAACAAACAAAACAGGTTGCCAAACTTAGGCATTGCACATGTTGGCCGGGATACAGATAAGTAGTTTGAACCAAGAAACATATACATTAGCACCATTGAACTTTAGAATAACAAAATTCTGAATTGTGTCAAGGTGCTGGAGTCGATGACGTTTCGGTCCATTAACTAGGTAATGGGATCATCATCAGGCCAGTGTCTCGACTTTTGGTGCACAGAATCCATTTGAGTTCCTCCTTATTGAGAAGGTGGTTTATGTCTACACCCCGGGGGTGGTTTGAGCACGGTGACAACCTGCCACCATATGTCTTCCTTCATGTCCTTTTTCCGCAAAGTGGTCAACGAGGTGTGCGTTCGGTACTTTGCAGGGGAGACGGCTTTGATGTTGACAGATTCTGATCTGTACCTTCTGTGTTTGGCTAATATAGATTAGGTTACAGGGACAGAAAATGCATACACCACATTTGCAAAATTACAATTGGAAAACTGTGTAAGAGCAATATTGATGTTGTTAAATCTGAATTCCATGCTTTCTATTGTGAATTGGTCGACAACACAATTACCACCTTTGCAATGTCCCACCAGTGGGGAGATCCCCCACAGGTAATTGAGGGTCTGTGATGCCTTTTTGGATAGATGGCTAGCTCTAACTAGGTGGTCTTTAAAGTTTCTGTTCTTGTGGAACGCAAAGAGTGGCCACTCCAGATTGAGGTCCTCCTCAGTTAGTGTAGAAAAGGTTGTCACACTGACCAAATGGTTGTTGGGGTCTTTGGTTTTGGGTGCGAGTAGTGTGTCCCAGGGGCAGGACCATGCTCATTGGATTTGCAAACTAATTTACGTGGGTAACCCCTGGCAGTCAAACTCACAGCCAAAGTTTTTGCTTCACAAAAATAGTGAAGTTCAAATTAGCAATTCCTTCTGATGCGAAGAAATGGCGAGACTGGAAGAGAGTCCCTTAAGGATCGAGGATTGTGGCTACTGTAAGATAGGAGAGTCTTCCTCAGTGTGGGTTTGTGGTAAAGGGTAGTAAACAGCTCGCTGTTAATGTGTTTGATTAGTACGGCTAGAAAGGCAATGTTGGTCCTGCTGTGTGCTAGAGTTATTCTCAGTCCATTACAGTTTGTGTTAAGCCATTGAAGAAAGTCTAGTAACGACCCTTCCGGACCCTGCCAGAGATGGAAAATATCATTATCCAAGTATCAATGACACTACCTCCCAATTGCCTTATTGTCTTTAAAGGGTAGTAAAGGTGTTTATGTCTCTACATGCACAATTTGGTGATGATTAACAACACAGGCCAACTATTTCTAGAGGTGAAAAAAATTAAGTATTGCTTCTGTGCTGTGGGATAGTGTGTGCCATTACTCGGATATTACCAAGATGGAAGATTTCAAAAGTGTTCTAGGTGGCAATTTATGGTTTGACCGGATAATGACATGTGTGCAACTCTTTAGTATCAATGGACCTTGTACAGAAAAAGAGGAACACTGGGTGTTGGAGGAGGTCGAAAAGTAATGCCCGTCTCAAAGAGCTTCTCTGACATGGAACTATTCACTGCGCTAATCAAAATCCAACAACGAGACTTCTGACCTAAATGTCAACATTTATCAGACTTAAAGGCAGCTCTGGAGCGGTCCTTCTTCCTATCTGCAGTAATGGGCTGAAAGCTGCGGATAATCCATTCATCATCATCTGAAAAATGATCATGCAAACATTCTTTACAAAGTTCAGTTACTTTCTTAGAATGAATTCAAGCTTTCATTGTGAGATAGGGAGGTAACTGAAACACCATATTCTTTTTTCCATTTTCAATCTTTATTTCGATCTACTTCGATCATAAAAGATATACATACAATTTAAAACAACTTGCAGTCGACAGCAAATAAAACAAAGGTTGTTGACCTTGCTGTAACATTTTAAAAGAATGACAGTGCGTTCTAGTAAAAAGTCAACAGTATATTTCAGTTTTCATAAATCAGTGACTGACTTGATATAACGAATGCGGCTATGCCACATCGCTGTTAAAAAGTTCGTCACTGCAAACACAATCGGGGGTGATAAGTCCGTCCTTAAAATTCTATATGCTGAAGGGTAATGTCTAAAACCTAGATTTTTTAAAAGTGGGATAAGCCAATGCCTCCTAGATCTATGGTAAACTTTACAAAAAAATATGATGTGCAAATCATTTTCCTGAGGATATGTGCATACCGGGCACTGTTCTGTAGGTGAGGGCTGGCCCCAGCGTTTAGTAAAAGCCCTAAGGGGGAGTGTGCCGTATCGCCATTGCAGAAACAATTTCCTGGTCAGGACGGGACTGATGCCATCAAGGACGTGCTCCAGACAATATGAGTCTTTTGATTTGATGAACAGATTGGTAAGGGACCCCTCCCGTGTCCAATTTAGAATGTTGACTTTCTGGATATACAGTTTCATCACTTACAGTTTAACGGTTTTGACTATTACTTTACATTTTCTCATCACAGGCCTCCCATAGAAACATGCCCGTTGAAAGAAAACTGTCAAGCAGATAACCAACATCCACATTTGTAACCTCTTTGTTCATCAAATGTGTAGGTATTCTAAAAAGAAACCGAATACAAAGGGTCTTTAGGGAAGCGTTACACCAGTTGGGCAACCCATTCTTTAAAATCATTTTAACAGAATCGCCTGGAAGCACATCTCATGAAGGGGTTGTAAACAAGAGAGCTTCAGAGTATAATGAAAGAAATAGGGGGTAACATGCCTACAAATGAAGTTATCTAAATGTTCTACGTTTGAAGGAGCAGGAAATAAAACTTATAGCACTGTCATTGTGCGAGATAAAGACTTCAGCCGTAGACAAGGAATTCTAGCTCACCGGTATGTAATTTTACAACTACATTTTGAAATGCTGATTTTAGTAAAGAAACAATGGATTCTTTTAGGAGCCGCTTTCTGTGGCACGCTTCCAAATTCCTACAAGTGTTTCAAAGAAACAAGTCAGGTGAAAATACTTTGAACAAAACACACTAAGATGGCAAATAGCTTTCAAGAGTTAGTTCAAGGGTTGACCCCGACCAGGTCGCCTAGAAATTATTTTAAAAATCATTCGTACAGGAGAAATGTTTTCATACTGCCGCAAATTATCAACCTTGTTGTCACAGTTAAAACTCGTCAATTCTGAGTACTTTATTTGATTTTTCGAAGGCCTCTGTTCATCCAAATCTCTTTACATATGCAGTGGAAAATTATTTCACAAAAAGACTGACCAAGACCAGCTTCTCAGTGGTCAAGAAGGAGCCAGCGCCAGACAGGGTCTCCCTTTCATGGCCAGTGCAGCCAGAAACAAAGAAAGAAAAGAACCACTGTTCTTCGAACCCAGGACATAATGTTTTCATTCCAAGTGATTTAATGTCTTTGACTGTCTTTAGAAAAAGAAGAGGGAAAACAAGGGTCTACTTGGCCACAACTCTGCTACACAAAAGAAGAAGGTCCACCCTTACCACGGTCTATGCATTCAAATCCTACCGCGTCTGCACCACAGTAACCAGCAAAGTCATTCCTTTGCCAGCTTCGGCCGGATATATCCACCGGACTACGTTTCAAACGGTTAGTCTGAATGAAAAATCAACTCGAAACAAGGGAAGAATGAATGGCACTGCATGGTGCCTTAGTCCAGCGTGCCGCTTTGTACACATGCCAGGTAGTAAATTATACTACGGCGCCTTTGGTATGAACTTGTAACAAAAAACACAGACAATTCACGCTGTGTCCTCTGCACTACACACAGCACTTACTGTTTAAAAGGCAAAGCGTTCTCCCAGGTTATCAAGTTTACACTGCTTTATTTTCACGGAAAGGTACATTTATTCTTCCAAGTGCAGCAGGAGTTTTTCAGTCACCATCCCCAGAGTGGATGCTCCCATCAACACAAGATGCTGGAGAGTCCTCGTCATGTGATCCGTCAGACAACACCAATGGAAATACGTACAAACCATGTTGGCAGGCACCAGAGTTACCTGGGTACAGACTGGCAACTGCAACGTATTCCGACTCCTTTAGAAGCCAGGCAAGGACACCATACTGCTCCCAGGATCGTAGGTTACAAACTAAGGCTGTAATGCAGGTCCCTTGGTCGGCTAGACTCCAGAAGCCCCTGCCTCCACCAGACCTGCGCATCAGTGAGATTCTGTAATCTCAGAGATCTCTGGCCATATTATGCATGAGGTGGGGTGTCCTAATTTTGCTTTGTGCCACCGGAATCAAGACGCCCACGTTCTGCCCTCGTTTTAGCTCATCAACCATCAGGGGACAATCCTCGGAGCTGGCCTTGCAATTCCAGCTACAGATCCCGCGCCACGCATTACAGGGCTCGACAGGGAGTGAACAGGGAAATGAAATTTGGAACAGTAGCAGAAAGGTCGACCATTTCTCCACCCAGAAGACACTCACAATAATTTCATACGGGTTACTGGTCGGCAAGCCCCCTCCCACCAAATCTCCCATCGCAAACTGATAATGCCAATACACCAATGTATTGGCACTTACGGATTGGGGATTCATGCTCGTGTCGCGCTATCATTAATAACATTTGCATTTTCTTTCAGTCTAAACGCCCCACTTCCAGTCTACGCACGTTCCTATGAGCCGCACCCCCACTTGTCGATGCTGGTGTTTAGCTTTGCCTCGTAGAGTTGTTAGGTCTCAGCCTGCGTAGGCTGCGCTTGCGCAGTCTCGATGGGGACATCTTATGTTTTTCAGAGTGGGGCTTGAACCCGCCCCTCTTCTCTATTGGCTGGCTTCCTAAACGGAGGCCAGCCATTGGAGGAGAGGGGAGTCTGTCCATTTAAGCCCCGTCTTTTTGGGATTCGGGGGTGTGTTTTTTAGTTTCTTTCTCTCCTCTTCCCATTGTCTGGAATTTTACATTCCAGCCAATGGGAAGAGGAGAGAAAGAAAAGCACGCCCCGAATCCGAAAATGACAGTGCGTTTCACCGAGGCATTTCTGCTGGACCTCGGAGAAACATGGTGGTGTGGAGAGCTCCTCTCTTGCCTTCCGGAGTCACAGGTCGGCCTGCTGCTGGCATCCATTTTGGCTCCCGACTCACGTTGGAGCTGCCTTTCATTCCTCGTGTTTCCCTCGTGTTTTTTTTCTTTTCTTCCTCCTCCTGTTGGCTCGGCAGTGATCAGGGTGGGAGGAGGAGGATCTGCTCCTAATGTCTATAAAATGGACTTTTGGCTCCCGACTCAGGTCGGAGCGACCTTTCATTCGTCGTGTTTTTCTTTTTTTTAAATGGACGCTGAGCCGCCCCACCTTCCACAGTGTCATTCTGTGCCCAGCTTCCATGCCGCACAAAGAGCTCAAACAGACTCCGGGGGAGGAGGGCTCCAGTGCCCACAACCCCCAATCCTGCCAGGTGGTCTGAACGGCCCCCACGAGGGGCACACGCCTCTCCTCCCTTCGCCTAGCACGGGAGCCGTGATTTCCGCCCCCTCTCCGCAGCAAGTGTCCCGCGGCTGCCGCGCTCCACAGCCAAGCACCGGTAGGGCTCGCTCGGTCCATCCCTCGCCGAGCCTCTGCGCTGCCTTGTTCTCCCTAGCCCCCTCTCCTCTCGCACTCCGCTCGCTATCTCCCTTACTTCCGATCTCGGTCTCTCTCTCCATCTGTCACTTTCTCTCTCTCTCTCTCTCTCTCTCTCTTTCTCCCTCTCTCCCTGCTCTGTTGCTTTGTCTCTTTCTCCCTTCTCGCGTTCTACTTCTTCTACGCGGGATCGAATCTTCCCTGCTTTCCAAGAAGCAGACTCAGTTATAGGTAAGCTCGTCGACTGTTTTTATCTATCGGGAGGAGGGAGGTGGTAAGGCCACGTACTTTATTTGCAAGTCCTAGTTTTCAATTGGCACGCTGTGTTATCTTGGTTGGTTATGCTGTGTCCTCGTCTGTGTAAAACATATGGGAGGGGGGTGTATTTTTATAGGTGAGAACAAGTGCAACAAAAAGATGTTAATTAGACTTGAGTTGTAGCCTGAATGTACATGTACGCTTGTGTGGCTTTGTCCAGTGCGCTAAAGTTGCCATATAAACAGCCAGGGCAACTGGTGCTCCTTTATGTGAAATTGCAGCTTGTTTTGAGAGTATGCTTCCACAAGCCCACCTGCATTTCGTATAGTACAATTAAAACGTGCTTTCAGGTCGAGTCGGTTACTTTTGGGGGTGTTTTTTGTTGTTGTTTCTTTAAACTCTCATGTGATCTGAGAATGCTTTCCGTCTAGTTGAGTCAGTATTTTCATTTACCTCACACTGGTTGAATACCTTCTCCCTTTATGCTTATCCACTTCCTGTTCGAGGCATCCTTCTTTGAGATTCACCTGAGGCCACTCTCTTCGTCCTTTGAAAGACATTGCTGCGTATTGTTTGTGCCTACTTAAAGGCCCTCCATCTAATAACATGAGGCCAGTGAAGTATCTTCATAGTGGTGTGTAATTAAATTAGAAAGGCATTGGTAAGCGAACATGGAAGGAAAGTCCCACCAAATGTATTTACAAGTGTTGGACACTTGCCTTAAAGACTGTGCTCATGTACCCAGTATACCATATTTTTGTGACCATTTTCCCCAGAGTGGGGATATTTTGTTTATTTGTTGCAAGCTTAAGTCTAGACACAATTTTTAATATAATGAACCATATAAATTATATAAAGTAGTGTTTTTACATGACTATTGATGATGGGAGAGAATTTTCTTTACCTCTATTTCCTGTTCTCTGCTTTTTTGTGACTTCAGTATTTAGCGAAGGGGAATTTGTGCCCTTCATTTGAGACATTTAATATATATTTTTAAGGTAGCTACATTTAAATGCATGTCATCTGCCTCATTTGCGTGCTTCTTCTTTGACATCTAGTTGATTCTTTAACTTGCATGCCTAATTAAGTGCTTTGTGCAAGTTTATATTTAAGTTCTTGTTGCAGGGCAGGCATTTGCCTGTATGGTGTTAATTACTTGGTGTATCATGCGATCAGTTTTGGGATTGGTGCTTGGGTACCACATTTGCGGGTGGTAAGAGATACAAACGCTACAGTATGTGAGCCGAAATGTAAATGTTTTGCTACAGTTTCATATCTTCAAACTGCATGAAATTACAAAAAGCCTCCTGCACTAAATTCCTAAAACGGTGCACGAAAAATTGACTGAGTTAAAGCTTTTGTTTATTTCCCATTCCTTTCTTTCTATTAAATAACCATATCCTCACCCTCGGCACAGTTTTCTCTCAGAGTTTAGCCTCCTATCAGTCGTTTGGTTTAGTTTAGTCCACCACCACATCCACCACCACCACCACCACCACCACCACCACCACATCCACCACATCCACCACATCCACCACCACCACCACATCCACCACCACCACCACCACATCCACCACCACCACCACATCCACCACCACCACATCCCCCCCACCACATCCACATCCACCTCCAGTGTGTGTGTGTGTGTGTGGCTCTCTGTGTGTGTGTGGCTGTGTGTGTGTGTGTGTGTGTGTGTGTGTGTGTGTGTGTGTGTGTGTGTGTGTGTGTGTGTGTGTGTGTGTGTGTGTGTGTGTGTGTGTGTGTGTGTGTGTGTGTGTGTGTGTGTGTGTGTGTGTGTGTGTGTGTGTGTGTGTGTGTGTGTGTGTGTGTGTGTGTCTGTGTGTGTGTGTGGCTGTGTGTGTGTGTGTGTGTGTGTGTGTGTGTGTGTGTGGCTCTGTGTGTGTGTGTGTGTCTCTGCGTGTGTGTGTGTGTGTGTGTCTCTGCGTGTGTGTGTGTGTGGCTCTGTGTGTGTGGCTCTGTGTGTGTGTGTGTGGCTCTGTGTGTGTGTGGCTCTGTGTGTGTGTGCGGCTCTGTGTGTGTGTGCGGCTCTGTGTGTGTGTGGCTCTGTGTGTGTGTGGCTCTGTGTGTGTGTGTGGCTCTGTGTGTGTGTGTGGCTGTGTGTGTGCGTGTGTGTGTGTGTGTGTGTGTGGCTCTGTGTGTGTGTGTGGCTCTGTGTGTGTGTGTGGGTGCAAATGCAATAGGTCTCGCATTTGCGAGAGATCAAGCTATTGGCATTGTAAATGACAATGCCATTTATTTATCTGTTTTCAAAACCAACACATAAATAAAAATGTGTCATTTCCAATGCCAATAGCTCTAACTTTTGCAAAGGCGAGACTGTTGCATTGTAAATGCTTGTTTTTATAGAGTGGTGACACTGGTCGCGCTACGGTTGTTAAAGCGCAGTGTAGCACATTACCTACACCGTCCCGTCGTAATTTCTGGGACAGATTTTCTGGTAGCCGACCCGTAAAAGATTCTGAGGCTTAGTGCCTCGTGGCCAGGCAGAATAACTGCGCCACCTTAAATCGTGGTGTTAGACCCCAATACAAACTGCTGCTCTCTCACCACACTACCTCTTGCTTGCTACTCAATGTGCGCGGTTAGCTCAGAAAAAAAATTGCAGATGCATTGGCAAAAAAAAAAAAAAACAGTTCGTGCACACTGTCCGCACATTAACGGCCGTTTAGACCTTTTGACATGCTTCACATTATATTGAATAAAACAAACGCATCTCGTTTTTACATTCCAAATAAGTGACATTAAACTGTGGCTGTGTTTAACCCCTTCGAGGCTATTGACGAGCTGGGCTCGTCATCGCGCTTACCTGTCCTGCGCGGATGACAAGGCCAGCTCGTCACGTAACGCGGTAATTTTGAATTTGCCGCGCACAGCGGGAAAAGCCGCCGCAGCGAAGCGGTTAAGCTGCACGTGGGAGCAAGATGCGCAATTTCATCAACTAAAAATTAACGGACTGACCGGAACCAAAATCAGCCCTGGCAAAAATATTCAGACAAGTCCCACATTGCAGGAGACCATGAGTGGAAAGGGGAGGCGAGGGCATTCTTGGGTCACGACAGCCCATCCTGATCTGACAGCAGCTAGCCAGCGTACCTGAGAAATGACAGACTGCCAGAATAAAAAGTAAAATTAAACATGGCCGGTATCTGGGCACTGCCATCAACTGGAAGTTGCTGACCAGCAAGGCCTTCCAGAGTAGTCCAAAATAACTCTGCATCTATAAATACATTATGCACTTTATAAAGGACAAATGGCATTTGCGTTTCAACATGTCAAGCCCACAGCAATTTGTAAAGGCAAACATCATGCCTCTTTGCTCTGGCCTCATTAGCTTAACGTAGACTAGAAAATTGAACACCTAGTGTATTGTAGGATATGATACCTTCTAACCTCCTGCAAGACCCAAAGCACTGACTGCGGTAAAGACAGTACACAACTTGTGGAAATACAAGCGAATGTGTTGTCTGGCTAGCATGTTATACTTTACCTTTCATTTACAAAATGGAAAGGAGTGAACTGGGATTTAATAGTGGATAAAAACAATCTTTGATAGAGAAAATGGAGGAAAAAAACTCCTTGTGAATCTAGGGCAGCTTCAAGATGGCCCCAAATATGCTTCAGTGTCTCAGCAGTGTGCAAGCCCTTCACACGCACAGAAAAGTACTGCACACGCAGCAGCAGTGCTGGCTTCCCGAATAAAAGCTAGCAATGGATGACCATGCTTGCTCGGGAAGTTTAGTATAAAGTTTGTTGCTAGATTGATAATATTACTAACAACTAGTTTAGTTATACCGTATCCCAACCTGCAAATGGGCATGATGGAAAGACAGCATAGGTATCGTGCAGCACGGGAGCAGATGAGGCCAGTTGGTGCCTTGAGCATTCACGCGTCATTGGCAAGCAGTAATGCAGGGTGGAGCAGGAGACCGTCCAGCACTGACTAGGCGAGGCTGAGAACTGCATGCACAGAAGCGATCACAATGGCCCAGGACAGGCAGCAGAGTGAGAAACAGCTTAGGCCCTAATGAATGGGGCCTCCCATCTAGAAGCAGTGGAAGGGAAGGAGTGGGAGAATATGCATTTGTGATTTCTTTACAGGTTGTGCAGCAAAACACACCATTAAAGCTGCTGAGTGCCAGAGTTGGAGTCCAGTTTGACTGCCTACCATAAGTATGATCGCACACACAGCAAATCACTACTACCTTTCTGTAGTCCTCAGGCTTGAGTATTCAACTGAACGGAAAGCGACCCATAATGTTCTTGGGTTCCATTTCCAAAGTGGATGCTTTGATATTTTGTTGGGGGGGGTTAGATTTGGAATTATGATGATCACCTAGCTTACAATGATGGGAAATGCAGTGCCCAGTTTGTGGATGGAAGGATATGTGAGGCAGAAGGCTACGTCCTGCATGACAGCCCATTCCCTAAAATACTACTGCAACTGGTTCCCGCCTTGTGAAACTAAACCTTCTCTGCCCATAAATAAATGAACACCAGGCGGAGCCACTGGGTAAAACAGGTCCGTTATCTTGAACAGAAGGCTAGCAGACATATTGCCCAAGCAGGGATGTAACAGTGAAGCATGCCACAGGCCAAGGATAAGTCAATGCAGTTTGTAGAGAATTCAGACAGACCATTGAAGAAGGAAGGTCCCATAGGTAGTTGTGAATAATAGAGGATGGAGAGAAGGTAGACTGTTTATCATTTCAAATACTTTAGAGATCAATCACAGTTTTGAATTAGCTCTATGGTGAAGGTTGAACTCTGAGAGCAGGAAATTAGCACACTCAAAACAATGCTTTAATGCAGTTTATTAAGTTAAACTTACTTTCCCCCACCCCAATATAAAGTCAACTTCACACTTCAGGTAGGGAAATCTCCCCAATCCCCAGGCTAAGTATGCCCAACAAAACAAGACACAAACGTCATCGGGCTGGAATGCGAGAAAAACAATTCACTTCCAACGGTTTCATAACGGTCCCCAAGACGAGCAATCAGTCTTTTTTCGAGAATCCAAAACTTTGGAATGTAACAAAACGAGCAAATTTGAGGATGCGCACTTGTGCAAGTTTTTTTCTAGCTTTGCTAACTCAAACACATGGCATGGATTGCAGTACATCAATTAATGATGAACACACACAAGGGAGGTCCATCATGTTGAAGAACAAAATCTGACAAACTAGTTGGTATTCGAGATCAGATTACTTTTTAGTATTCTGTTAAGCACTACAATGTTGGCTTATGGCAACTTCAGAAGCCTATTTCAGTTCAAATGCGTTTATTACGTAAAGGTTGAGGCAGACATTAGACTCCGGGCACCATAGCTTGAATCACCAGGTCGATTGGCAGAGGTGCTGCTTAATGAGTTTGCCGATGTACCAATTATATGGTGGCCTGAGCTGACTTTAGAAGAAGTTGACAATCTGTGAAGAGGGGGTCGTACTGGAGAGTGGGATGTGGGCTCTGTATAGTTAGAAGTTGAAAGCTTGTGTGAACAATGTCTTCAGGGAATGTGCATAATGTGAATTTTTCTCTCCAGGTGAATCAAAATTTCATCCGCGTTTTTTGGCTTTAGGTGTCCATCACAACTGCATGTTGCAGACCTACCCCCCACCCCCCACATAAAAAAGCATGGGAAACTCCCCTCCGCCAGCCCATTACCCCTCCCACGCACATGGAAAATTTGCATACAAATAGAGGTTTCTAAATAGTTCCTTTCTTTGAGTGCCAACGTTAGAAAAGCAAAAGATCCAGTTGAAAGCCAATTGGTTCCTCGTTATGTAGACCAGAGGAGAACGGTGCTCTATCCCACAACCAATTACTAAAAGAGACAATGGTGTAACAAACTGCAGACATTTTATGGCATTTCATATAACTTCACTAAACTTTTTCAATGCAGTTAAATTTGGCTAATGGAATGCTTTTTTTCAAAAGATGCAACATTTAGTTGTTAGCTATTGCAAGTTTGCACCTAAAAAAAAACTGTAGTTCGGAAGCAACCTTGGAAGTGTGATGTGTGACAGCAGTTCAAGTTATCAGATACCTCCAAGTAGGTTTAAAAGAGATTCCTGTGTGTGCCCAAAAGACGAAAGGAGAATGATACGGGTAAGATTTTTTTTCTTTTTGTCACAGTACAAGTTAGACTGTAATCGGAATCTAAACAAGGAGCAATTTAAAAAGGCGGGATCTTCAATGGGCCAGGAAGGTGATGAACTTGCAGCGGTTTGTGCAACACTAAGCGAACGGCCAATCTTAAGAAACGTGTCTTCAGGCCCGAAGAACTTTAGAAAGTCTCCTTCTAAACTGAAAATTAAAGCGAGCCTTCCATGGCAACTATACAGAGATTATCACACATATGGGGTGAACATAGTTTGCATGGAGGGGAGGAAACTCTATTAACATGTGAATAAGCAACCACAGGACCGCATGACAGTCATGTATGTTTTTAAAGCTTTTTATTTATGAAGTGTGCACAGCTGGGTTACAACAGAGCAAGCACCAGTGAGGACACAGTGAGGAACAGTACCAAGGCAAGCACCAGTGGGGCGAGAGGTAGATGTAGTAGAAGCAGTGAGATCTAACCCTATATGCGGTAGTGTTCTTTGAAGAGGATCATTTTCGATTTCTCCCTGAATTGTAGTAGGGTTGGTGTTGTTCGGATGGAGAGAAGATATGGTTCCAGATATTGAAGGCGTAAACTGAGAAGATTTGTTTATTACTTTCTGCAGAGTTTAGTCTCTAATCTGGCAAAGATGTTGCTCCTCATCTGCTCCTGACCCCCAGATATTGTTGATTTGCTATCTAGCTTGACCATGATTTTGTTGTAAAGAACATTATAAGTGAGGCAGCTGATTTTCAAGATGACCCGCGGCTCGGAGAAAAGGTGCTCTTGAGTGTGGTGTAGTCCGATTTCTTCAGCACCTTGAGGAGCTGTGCTGCTGCAATAAGGATGCCTTTTCAAAGGAGCAATGGTTCATCTCTGGGATGCTGCTGAGCAGGACATTGCCTACATTTATGAAGGAGAGGACATGGGTTTGCTTTGGGTTTTAAAGTCTTATTCTAGGAGAACATTTGTCACTTTTTTCAGGAGAGTGTGTTGTGACCAGGATGTTTTGGTCTTCTTGCCAGGGTGGCTTTATCTCTAAAAATGAAACACAGTTAAGAGAAAGCCGGTTGCAGACAGTCTGTTAATTTACAAGACCATTTCTGAGTTTGCAGGTTTTTCAGCCATTCCCCTAACTTACTCCACTTGAGAATTAAAGGCTTCAGACATTTCTCCCAAAATGTGGCTACAGGACTGTATTCTGTAATGGACGAACAAGTAAAGTTGCAAAGAGATAACTTAACAAGCATTTGCAATGCAATAGGTCTCGCATTCGCGAGAGTTTGAGCTATTCGTATTGTAAATGCTAATGCCTTTTATTTATGTTCTAAAAAACAAAACGTAAATAAAAGGCATTGTCATTTACAATGATTCAAACTCGAGTAAATGCGAGATCTATTGCACTGCAAATGCTTTTTTTGTTGGTTGTTTTTTTTGCTTCGTTCTAAACTTTTGGCGGTAATGTTCTGCTTTACAATTGTAGCTCTTTGATTTACTCAAAGTGCCAGTTAAGCCACTTATGACTCGCCAACCAGCAGGCTGCCGATTCAAGAATATAGCGTCCTAACGAATACATCAATTTACACTCTTCTGGGATGGGCACACGTCCTGTTGTGAATGAGAAAACTGAGCCAGAGTGTTCTGATTTTCTGAGGGCAGCGGTCAGAGGAGACAAGTCCAGGAAAACAAATGCAAGGGAGCAAGCCAGTCAGATAGTCTACCTGCCACCATTCAATAAATCAGTGCCAGCATCTTCAGAGCACATTCATGACTGTGGATGCCTTGTAAAATTCTGACACAGGCATAAACTGTTTGTAGGAATGTCAGAGGGATGTGTCACTCGGTGAAATTAGTAAGGACAGCAAAAAGTTGCTTTTCTAAGACGTCTGACTGACTACACTCATTAGTTACAGCTCAATGTGAATAAAGCAGATTTTCTCACCTTAAAAGATGTGCATTTTTACTCCCGGATTTTAGACAATCTTTTGCCTGAGCATCTAAGGTTAGAACCTATGCATTTTCACGTACAAAGACACAGGAACAGTGAAAAGATTTTTGAAGCTCAATGCAACAATTGTGCTTTGAGCACTCCCCATCCTCCGAGAAAAAAGCTAATATTGCGAGCCTTTTTGTGCATTTCTAACGGTTGTAGCCTTTATTGCTTTGACAGTTTTCAATAAAAAAATGGGGTTATTGCCCTTGCGCTGGTTTAAATGTATTCACTCTCTCAGTGGTTAATGTGGAGAAAAAAAAACAAGCATTTCCAATGCCATTGGTCTCGCATTTGTTAAAGTTAGAGCTCTTGGCGTTTAAAATGACAATGTTTTTCTTTTGTTTGTTTATTTTCAGGTAAAGGAATTATATATGCATAGTTCTATTGCTATTGGTATAAAAAGAAAAGTAAAAAACATTTTAATTTTTAACGTCAACAACTAACTTTAACAAGGGCGAGACCTATTGCATTGCAAATGCTGGTTATTTCAGGTGTATGTGCTTAAAGATGTAAACACATTCTAAAAGTGTGTGTGTGTGTATATATATATATATATATATATATATATATATATATATATATCCACACAGAAATGACTCCTTCTGGATCCCCGCAACCCGTGAAGGGTGGTGTGTAGTCGGCGGAGTTCTTCCGACAATTATTTGCTCTCATGCATCAAAAGGTTCATATAACACGCTCTCAGGACAAAACGAGGTAGTCACCAATTCCAAACAGTGCTGTTTATTCCATTGTGGAATAAACAGCACGGTTTGGAATCGGTGACTACCTCGTTTTGTCCTGAGAGCGTGTTATATGAACCTTTTGATGCATGAGAGTATATATATATATATATATATATATATATATATATATATATATATATATATACACACACACATAAAAAATATGGGGAGTAATGTTAGTTGATTACAATTACCTCAATGTTGATTCAGAAACAAAACGAATTCCAATATGTGAGTGACAGGCCTGCCACAATCTGAAGAGTAACGCTGCAGGGGGCTGGCTATTCATGCCACAGCGATGCCATTACTATTTATGGTTTTTACAGCCGTAATTGTCTTTTCATTCTTGAAAGATATTAGTGGCCCTAAAAGCTTAAACACATTTACTTTTCTAATACCTCAAAGTACAGGATGCTGACAATAAGCAAATGTTTCATGATCCGAGAATGCTGGACACTTTTAAGGGGTTGCTAGAACCTTATTGTAATCTCCGCAAATATAAGGCACCTCTACTATACAATTTCAGCTAACAATACGAATAAGTAAGGAAGGGAGTCATTACACAGTGGGAGAGCTCGACTCACTAATGACAAAGGTCAACCTAAAAAGTGGGTCGGTTACTGGGGATGTATGGACAGGCAGCCCGATACATTTCACTGTGGACGTGAGGGTGCTCGTGTTCAATTCAGGGATTTACTATTCTCACATTGGTATAAGACACTCAGCGGAAGCAGAAAAGGAACCTGTTAGGGACAGAATGAGGGAAAAGCTATGGTAACTTGGTAGCTAAACATCAGATGTAAAGAGGGATATGACAATTAATTAAGTGAAGTGGGTGACCACATTAATTTTCCAGTGGTGGGCAGAAAGGACGTGGAGCACTAACCCATGGGCCTAGCATGAGTTGACATATCTCCCCAATTTACACCTCTTACACCGGAGGCAGCAAGTTAAAATCTGTCTCTTGCCGACAGACGCTGTGTTACCCTCTCGGTATCCTAGCCGGCACAGTGCCACCTTCATAACACAAGCAAATCACTTAGTCACAACCTACAAAATGCCGAGCGCTCACTCACCATCCTTTTCCCTTCTATATGGCCGGTGCGCGCCGGAAGTTCGTCACTTCAGCACGCCACAACAATGCAGCTGTGACACTGCAGGATAGACAGAAAAGAGGGACGGCTTCAATGGAGGAGGCTAAATAGCGCAGCCATCTTTGAATGATGCCGCGGTGTACATCGTTAGACACCAGACAAATAATGAAAACTACCTTTGGGACATTGCATATTTAACAGCTGGAAAGATATGACCAGTCACTCATCATTTATTCCTTAAGGTGCATTTTCGTTTGGTCACAAATATAAATATGTTTTAAAAGAATACAATTTTACGAACGCAGCAATTGTTAGTTGATTGGAATTGTCTCCATCGTTCTGTAAACCTACAAAACAAGTCACGTTTAAAGTACTCGCATGGGTGTCTTTGTATGTGACGCGGGCTACATAACCAAAAGCTGCCTACGGAAATAATAAGCAAAGCAACAAAGGTGATTGGCCCATGCTGCCGTTTTTGCTGGGGTGCACGACGCACCGTGCAGTTCAAATGATGGCGGACCAGAGAGGGAGCATATCTTCAAGGAGTTCTGCCTCCTGATTGGCTGTTGAAATAAACACTGAATAGAAACCTGTGGTGCGCGCGCACCAGAGAGGAGCCGACTCGGGAATCGAAACCAGTGGTGCGCGCGCACCAGAGGAGCGGGGGTAAGGGAGCGCGAAGACGCCGAGACAAGGTAGGTGATGTGTGTGTAAGGGGGGGTTCTCTGTGTATGTGTGTGCGTGTGTGTGTATGCGGGGGGGGGGCTGTATGTGTGTTTGCACATGTTGTTAACAGCCTGCCGGAATCGGAGCGCGTTTTGACGCGCGCGACCTGATCCCGGCAGGCTGCTGCATGCCTGCGCGTGCCAGTCTCTTGTCCTCTCCCTTTCAGTCCTTGAAAGCGAGAATGAGTGCAATAGTCTCGCTCTGCGACAGCAGGCCTTTGGCCTGCAATTGCAGGGCGAGACCTAAAAAGGTGCCCTGTTACCATTTTTACTCCACGTCCCTTACCCCTCTTTTTATTCCTGAGACACCCAATTTTATTCTATAGCTGAATAGCCATCCTGAATGGACCAAATATGCGAAAGTGGAAACCGCTGCTTTGATGTGGTTTTGAGGGAGGGGGGCCAGAAACTGCTAAAGTCAAGTCACAGATTGGATATTGAATGAATGGCACCATCTTCCAAAGCACACATTCATACAGGTCTGGAAAAGACACCGGCAATTGCAGTTCAAATGCAAAACAAAGCCGAAGACCAATGCAAATACTTTAATACAAGAAAACTGAAGAGAAGTCTTAAATGAAAAAAAAGCGCTATCTACAGCACAACAGGATGAAAAACTGGCAGCTTAGATTGGGTTTGGCTCTCTCTGGTGTAGATATACACAAATGAGTAATCTCCGGTGCCAGTCCTGGGCAACATTTGAACTATGGTAACCAAAGGCTGGAACTAGAACTATATTTTGACAACAGAGGAAAAGTAGTCTTGGTACTTTCAATGCAACCATTAACTTTGTGAACATTCGGTTCACAAACAGGCCGGTCTGCGCAGACCTCATGTGCTAGCACTCAATCACCAGATGCCCAGTGATATCAGAATATGCCCCAACCTGCACCGCCCTCCCATTTTTCATTTCACCCGCAGCAGCATGCTACCCTTCCTGATCTATATTCCACGGATTTGATGATTCTGTCTTGCTGTGATCGGGAAGACCCGCTGGCCATCCAAGACTCCCCTAATAGGGAATGGTGGACTGCTATACCCCCATTGTTACCTTCTGTCCATTCCCCAAGGAACGAGTGGAGCGGTGACAACACCCCTCTATGGCAAGCACGGGAGGATGAAAATATGGAAGGTGCCTTTAACTGGGCATTCAAGTATGGAGAGGACCCGCCCCCACCTGACATCAGGGCAGCTTCATTGGATAAAGCAGAGGAAGTACAACCAACGGTGTGCATTGTCACTGGAGAGGCATCGAAGGCGAGAGAAGGAGTTCGACCGGCGTTTGCAGAGGAGTGGCGAAGGCGGGAAGCAGAGGACTGCAGTGAAGAAAGAACACAAACGGAGGGAACCCCTGCAGAGGCTGGAGGCCAACGACACCACGCACCGCCGAGCCACATTCCAGGACCGTGGCTATACCAGGTACGGCAGAGAGTGTCGGGCTGGGTAGGGAGGCGGGGAAACCTAACAGTCTAGAATCGTTTAGCCCGCAAATCAACCCCCACCTCCCTATTGTTTATTTCCTTTCCTAAAAGCCCTGTTCCCCTTCACCGATCACTCGCTCCTCACAAGTTTCCTCCTCACATCCAGAGAGTGGAACGTATTGCATTTACTCACGTTCAGCGATGATCCCTGCACTCCTCGGTCACCTGGGTGTTCGCACGATTTGGACATCATATCTGACGCTCTGTCTCTTTCCTCCACATATCAACCCCGGCGGGAGAACCCGGCAGCAGTACCGAGGATACGGACGTGGAAAAGCCAAGCAGAAAAAAAACATCAACCCAAGACAGTCTTGCACAACGGATCCGGCTCAGCCATAGAAGGACCTTTACAAAAATAAAACCTTACTTAGCAAGACCTGGTCTCCGGTCCCTTACTTCTACCTCGCCACAACTGGTGTCAGAAGTGGGATCGCGTCCTCCATCAGTCAACCAGGGATGGAGCAAGTCATACAACACCTCATTAAGGGACAGGAGAAATTAGAGTAGGCCATAGAAAGGCAAATGGCGTCAGCCCAAGCCGATCGCGAGGTATTCAAGAATACCATTACGGCCCAGATTGAAAGCCTCCAGAAAGTAATCCATGATCCAGGGACCCCCACAGTAGGAGAAAGGCGAGCCCCCATTCACCATTGATCGGGGGTATCCCTACAAAAATATGTTACCGGGGAGGACCTGGATGCCTTTCTGACAAACTTTGAAAGAGCCGCCCGAGCATGCGGGTGGGCAGAGGAGAAGTGGCCATTTTTTTTGCCGCCACTTCTGACCGGAGAGGCGCAGTCAGCCTATCAGGTTGCTAACGCAACCGGGAACACACCTTATCGTGAGATAAAGGAAATAATACACGATCACTTAGGCCTAGACGCTGAGGCATATAGAGTCAGGTTCCGTAAAGAAAAAGGAATACCTGGAGAAAACCCCAAGACTTAGTTCTTTAGATTAATAATGGCCGCTGATAAATGGCTAAGACCATCAAGAAGCAGCAAGGGAGAAATCATGAACGGAATATACTTAGAACAGTTCATGGAAGCCCTACCTTATGGGACTCAAAGATGGCTGAAGCAGCACTCTGGTCTCTCAGCCGAACAAGCCATAGAGATGGTGGCCAACTATTCCCGAGCCCAGCCCCAGGCTCTGCCTTGGGATAATGAGAAAAATACCAAGAACACTTCCGAGTACAAAGTGGAGAAAAAACCAAAGACTGTGGTGGACAATGCGAAAAGCAAGACCTTCAGGACAGAGCTTCCTCCACTTAAGGGTCCGCAATGTTTCGAATGTGGAGAGTGGGGCCACACTGCCCGGTTATGTCCCAGGCGAAAACCAGTGGAGGAACCAATGGAGGTCGGGTACATCCCGGTGATTTACACTGCAGAGATGGGCCCCTCTTTCAACGTACATGTCCAGGTGATTAGTAAGACAGTGAGAGCCCTATTAGATTCAGGGTGCAAACAGTCTGTTATCAAAAGAGGTCTAATACAACCCCATCAACTGTTCCCAGACACTTTAGTTCATATTAGATGTGTTCATGGGGTCGTAAAACCCTATCCCCTTGCTTTGATAATCACTTATCCCTATGGTAGGTTGCCTTGTACGGTGCTGGTTGGAGTAGTGGAGTCACTTCCGGAAGACCTTATAATAGGTGCAGACAATCAGGATTTCCTTTCTCTGTTTCAAATAGAGCCTAAGAACCAAGAGAGAGGCCAGGGAGACCCCTGCCCAGCCCTGATTACAACAGAACCGTGGCTATTGGACCGTAGTTTCCGCTTTGCCCAAGCCAATGATTCTACCCTCTTTAATGCTTCGGAGTCAGCACACATTTCCCAGTCCTCCCAAACCACCACCTATCCACGTTTTGTAATTGAGAATGATCTAGACAGAAAGGGAAGGATCAATGAACCACAACAACTGCTGGTACCCCAGGTCTTCCGAGAACAGATCCTCTTTTATGCCCATGCTCACCTTACCGCAGGAAAATCCAGGGCAGAGAAAATTACACAGAGTATACTGAGACAATTCTATTGGCCTGGCATTTACAAGGATACCCAAGACTATTGTCAAACATGTGATATTTGTCAAAAAAGGATCCTACAATGTCCCCCGGCTGTGCCTCTACAACCCATGCAGATTATAGGGAATCCTTTCGAAAGGATAGGCATGGACATCATAGGGCCCCTGCCCCAAACATCAAGAGGAAACCACTATGCTCTAGTGTTAGTAGACTATGCCACTCTCTTCCCGGAGGCCTTCCCTCTCAGGGCCCCCACATCCAAGAACATTGCGGAAAAACTCCTTGAGCTCTTTTCAGGGGTGGGATTCCCCAAAGAGATGCTGACGGACCAAGGAACACCTTTTGTATCCAGACTCATGAAGGAGATCTGTTGAACGCTAGACCTGCATCACATTTGAACGTCAGCCTACCACCCATAAACCGACGGGCTGGTAGAGCGTTACAACAGGTCCTTAAAAACCACCCTGAAGATGCTTACTGTCAGACAAAATTGGGATTGCCTTCTACCTCTGGCCCTGTACGGACTAAGGGCTCAAGTACAGAGCAGCCTCGGATGCTTCTCATTTGAATTACTTCATGGAAGGCAACCCCGTTCCTTACTCGAAATCGCCAGGGAGAAGGAGGAAGAGAATGAACAGAGGTCTCCGTTGAAGTATACCCATCAATTAATATCCAAACTGGGAAAGCTGAGGGATTTGGCTTACTCACAATTAGAACAAGCATTTGCAATGCAATGGTTTCGGCATCATTAAAGGTAGGGCTATTGGCATTGCTCATGACATTTTGTTTTTTTTCTTTAAAATCACAAATAAATGGCATTGTCATTTACATTGCCAATACACAGCACTCTGCACTCAACAGCACTCACTGCTCTGCGCACTCACTGCTCTGCGCACTCACTGCTCTGCGCACTCACTGCTCTGCGCACTCACTGCTCTGCGCACTCACTGCTCTGCGCACTCACTGCTCTGCGCACTCACTGCTCTGCGCACTCACTGCTCTGCGCACTCACTGCTCTGCGCACTCACTACTCTGCGCACTCACTACTCTGCGCACTCACTACTCTGCGCACTCACTACTCTGCGCACTCACTACTCTGCGCACTCACTACTCTGCGCACTCACTACTCTGCGCACTCACTACTCTGCGCACTCACTACTCTGCGCACTCACTACTCTGCGCACTCACTACTCTGCGCACTCACTACTCTGCGATTTAGCTCTCATAGTGCCAGAAAGACTTCTTACAAAGTGCTTGGTAGATGCACCACATAATCATACTTCGAAAGTCAAAGTCATTGATCAGTGTGTAGTAATGTTGTGTTTGAAAGATAACTATGCACTAACATGTTGCTGTTCCTGTGCAACTCTAGAGATAACCACTGTGGCTGAACTGGAAACTCTGATCATGATACCTGGGCTGAAAGCGGCATGTTAGTTAACTAGTCACCCAGACTGTGATCAGGAGAAAACGGGTTTAGCCCACTGTATTTCGCTTTCCGTAACTGCAAAATCTGCACGCATGTAGAAGCGATACAATTCAGAGTGAGCCCAAAACAAATAAAACATACGTTGTGTGCAGCTTAATAAGACTCAAATATTGTAATATTATTGACAAATTGTGCATACTAAAAATGTATGCCCCTTGCTTTACTTGAGACGGAAGTGAGTTTGGTTAGAAAAATAAAAGATTGTCCCCGCCGCCACCCGGCCCGTTGTAGGAAGTCAGGCAGGCCGGGTGCGGGACCGAGGGACAACAGGAACTCACCGAACTTCCTACGGAGGAGAGGAGCCCCGCCCGCGACACCAGAGCAGCTACCGGAGGAGTGCTGAAGGGAGCGAGGCTCCCGCCTGGAAGAGAGAATCTCGCCGGTGCAAGAAGCCAGGTAACGGCCTCCACCCGCAACAGGAATCCCGGTGAGTGCGAGCATCAGGAAGGGTGTCCCAACTCCACCCGCAACAGGAGTCTCCATGAGTGCGAGCATCAGTAGGGGGTCCCAGTGTGATGTGTGTGCCCGTGGTCCCAAGTTAGCGCATGCGTGTGAATGCGCGACAGCAGCGGTGTGTGCCCGTGGCCCCAAGTTAGCGCATGCGTGTGAATGAATGCGCAACAGCAGCTGCCCACAGCGAGCGCGTGCGCGTTTCAAAGCGCCTCCAAGGCGATGCGCGCGGCCAGGAGTGTCTCCTGGGAAGCACACTCGCTAACAATAGTTCTCGGCGAGACGCGCTTCCGCGCGTTTAGCCGAGACCTAAAAAACAAGGCAAAACAGAAGAAACAGTATGATAAAGGGAAGAGATGGAGGAAGTTGTATGTTGTAGACTGGGTATTGTTGGTATTACCATCGTCTACATGGAAGTTTCAGAGCGAATGGCTGGGACCTTTTCCGGTAATATAGAGACCATTGGTAACACGACCTACCATGTACAAATATACCCATCACGGCACCAATGCTACCACATCAACCTATTAAAAAAATGGTTGGGGCCGTTGCCGAAGAATTCCCAATTTGTGCTACCCACATCAGCGAACCTTTCCACAGTCAACCAACTCCCAGTGAATGAGGACCTTACGGCTGACATGAAGAAGGAACTCCAGGACACCCTATACCCGTTTTCGGAAATATTTTCTTTTTCACCAGGGAGAACAATGCTTACACAACATTGTATAAAGACCATGGAGGGGAAACCTGTAAAACAAAAATCCTACCGTATACCAGCCACTCGGAGAAAAGATGTGAGAAGGGAGGTGCAAGAAATGCTTCGACTTGGAGGGATCCGTCCCTCTAAAAGCAACCGGTCGTCACCCATTGTAATTGTCCCTAAACTTGATGGGACAACACAATTTTGCATGGACTTTCGGCATTGAATACAAGATCCTCCTTTGATGCATACCTGATTCCATGAAGAGAGGAATTGATTGAGCGTATGGGGGAAGCCCGGTTCATCGCCACCTTTGATTTAACGAAGGGCTATAGGCAGGTGCCCCTGCGGGAGGAAGACAAGCGAAAAACAGCGTTTGCAACTGATGAGGGCCTCTTTCGAGTTAAACGTCCTCCCTTTCGGCCTGCATGGAGCCCCCGACACTTTTCAGCGACTCACGAATAACAACCTCCAGTCATACACGTAATTTGGTTCAGTATACCTAGATGACAGTCATCTTCAGCGCTACATGGTCAGAGTACCTGGAACGTCTAAAAACGATCTTGCAGTCTTTAAAAGAAGCGGGGTTACACATAAGTGCAAAAAAGACCCCGAGCAGCCCTCCCCAGAGTCAAATACTTAGGTTATATTTTGGGAGATGGAGTAATCGCCCCCCCCCCCCCCCCCCCCCAAATCAGAAAAAGTCAAAGCAATGGTCTACACCACATTTCCATCCTCTACACCCAATTTCCATCCTCCAAACGGGACATACATGCTTTTTTGGGATTAATAGGATATTACAGGAAATTTATACCTAATTTTGCCGACATATTGGCCCCCCCCTTACAAACCTCCTGAAAAAAGACATCAGACAACCACAGCTAAGTAATCCAACTGAAGAGGTAGAGCAGGCTTTCCAAAATCTGAAGAATGCCATTACCACCAGCCCCGTGTTAGTGTCCTCAAAGTTCAACAAAGCCTTTTTTTTGGTCATCAATGCCTCTAACTCAGGGTTGGGTGCTGTATTGTCACAACTAGGGGAAGACAGGTTAAAACACCCTATCTTATTCATCAGTAGGAAGTTGTTCCCCAGGGAGTGTAAATACCCAACAATAGAGAGGGAATGCCTGGTGATTAGGTGGGCTGTTGATAAACTCAAACACTACCTAGAAGGGCAGTCTTTTGTTCTGTATACAGACCACGCCCTCTGCAGTGGATGTGCAGAAATAAAGCCCAAAACCAAAGGGTTCTCCACTGGTTTTTGTTCTTACAACCTTTTAAGTTTGAGGTACAACACCGTATGGGTAGAGACAACAGCAATGCAGATTACTTCTCTGGCATTTCCCCTCCCCGAACGGGAGGAACCAGGGGGCTGGTGAGTGACCGTGAAGACCCTCTGGCCATCCAAGACTCCCCTAATAGGGCATGGTGGACTGCTATACCCCCATTGTTACCTTCTGTCCATTCCCCACAGAACGAGTGGAGCGATGACAGCACCCCGCTATGGCAAGCACAGGAGGATCAAAATATGGAAGGCGCCTTTAACTGGGCGTTTAAGTATGGAGAGGACCCGCCCACACCAGACATCAGGGCAGCTTCATTGGATAAAGCAGAGTAAGTACAACCAACGGTGTGCATCGTCACCGGAGAGGAATCGAAGGCGAGAGAAGGAGTTCGACCGGCGTTTGCAGAGGAGTGGCAAAGGCGGGAAGCAGAGGACTGGGGTGAAGAAAGAAATCAGACGGAGGGAACTCCGGCAGAGCCTGGAGGCCAACACCACCACGCACCACCGAGTCACGTTCCAGGCGGAGCGTGGCTAAACCAGGTACGGCAGAGAGTGTCAGGCTGGGTAGGGAGGCGGGGAAACCAGACAGTCTAGAATCATATGGCCCGCAACTCAACCTCCACCTCCCTCTTGTTTATTTCCTTTACTAAAAGCCCCGTTACCCTTCTCCGATCAATCGCTCCTCACAAGTTCCTTCCTCACATCCCGAGAGTGGAACGTATTGCATTTACTCACGTTCAGCAGCTATCCTGGCAACCCCCGGTCCCCTGGGTGTTCGCACGATTTGGACGTCATACCTGACGCTCTGTCACTTTCCTCCACATATCAACCTCGGCGGGAGAACCCGGCAGCAGTACCGAGGATACAGACGTGAAAAAGCCAAGCAGGAAAAAAACAACCCAAGACAGTCTTGCACACGGATCCGGCTCAGCATACATGGGACAGGCTCACCACTCGCCATAGAATGACCTTTACAAAAATAAAACCTTACTTAGCAAGACCTGGTCTCCGGTCCCTTACTTCTACCCCGCCACACTTGCTCTTGGTCCATCAGTGCAAAGGATCCAGCAACAACAGTCTCCAATGAAAGAGAAACACCAACATGACAGTTCAGCATTTCACTTAAGCTCCGATTGTGTTAAAATGACTTGAACCTAAGAAAGTGGAAGTCGATATATACTTGTTTGGATCAATGGTTAAGTCCACTTTCAAAGCAGCAGGGACAACGGTGGCAGCTTCTTTGCAATTCCATTGATTTCGCGTCTGCGAGAGTTCAAGCTACTGGCATTTACAATGCCAATAGTTTAAACTCTCATCAATGCGAGACCTATGGCATTGCAAAGCAGCAGCCGCCATTGTCCCTGCTGCTTGGAAAGCGAAAGCGTGCATGGCGCGCTGAATGTAAGGAAAGCACGTCATGCCTGCAGTAGGGCAAAACCCATTAAATTAAATAGTGCTTACAGACTAAAAACATCACCGTGCAGCAACAGAAGTAAAAGGACTAGTCCTCATCGGAGATTTCAAATGAAGACAAGGCGTTACCAAGGAGGGACTAACAAGGCGATTAATGAATGGGAATCCAGCATTTAAAAAGGATGACAAACCAATGAAAAATATGGGCGGAGAGTTGGTGGAGCTTCAAACCCCTAACTCAATCCAGCATGCCTCGCAGAGCAATGCATGCGCTGCTCAGGCTCGACCTATAAAGCCTTAAGGAAAATTTTAGGTTGAAAAGCATGCAATCCATAGTGACAACCTATGTACATTTAAAGGATCTAAAAGACTATGCTTCAATTTATTACAAAGACATGACCCATACTAAACCTGGAGCTCCACCGCTCAGATAGGAGTCCAAATCTACCCTGTCAGCAGATATACACACGTTGCTTTATTGGCTTGTATTGCAACAGGGATCAGCAGGGACCCCATAATCTCCGGGAAGAACATTTCGAGAGTCAATGGAGACTACCAAGCACAGTTTACATACCAATCTATCAAACAAGATATGATTTAACTGCTAGGTCAGAAAAGATACAAATAAAGTACAAATACTAAATACAAACATGTTTTTGTCTCCAATCCCCAGGCACTTCGATTTACGATATCGGAATGCAGATACAAAGGAGAAAGTGGCTTAAGGAGGCGACGACGGGAGCAACTGCGTAAGGATGCTACAGGGTGCTGCCCTTTTAAATGTCATGCCAAAAAATGACAAAATAGAACACACAAAATTACCACTTACAGTCCTAAGAAGAAAAGTGGAAGCAGGGGTCTATTAGTCACAGTGTCTTGAACCAGAAAAAGTGGAAACACAAAATCTCTATGGTACAAGCCCCTTTACACACACACACACACACACTGTGAGACTGGTGCTGAGCCTAATATGTCAGACTAGACAAGAGGGTCCCGCGATGAATAAAGGAGAGCGTAAGGTGCAAGCAAAATCCAGATGAGCCGCCCACGAACAGAAAATAAATAAAAAGGTAGACAAGGAGCCGAGCTGCCCTAAATGCAAGAGGCCACGATCTCGCCTTTACAACTAGACCGCTAGCAGGACTCTGAAGCGGATACAATGTCTGAGTTCGATCGACTGCTCTTTATTATAAAACACTGCGCCATAAAATGTGGTCAAAGAGTAGCAAGAGCCCAGGCATAAAATATCATTACCAGGCAGAATGAAGGAACACAGCGCCATACCACAGAAACTGCGTCTTAAGCCCTCAATGGGCATACAGGGCTGGGCATAAAGTGCTGGATAATGGCCAAACCCCTCATAATAACTGACTCCAGCAACAGCCTCCGGGGACCGTGGTACCGGCTCTTCCCGCCATAATGGAGTTCTTTGCTGTACGATGAAAAGGGGAATCAATTAGGCATGCTGTTAAAACGAGAAATGCGCGAACCACAAATGAATTGCATTACGAGCATGCCTGTGTTTCAGGCACTTGCAAGGCTGAAAGGGGACTCTGATAAGATACGAAAGCAGAACGACAGAGCTGCTGAACAGGAGAGCGAGCCCTTCTTAAAAAGACCAATGACTGCAATATATAGGTCAGCGAGATTAGGGAGAGGGGGTCGCACTGATCTCTAGAGTGGTGGAGAAACGTCAGGCGCACCCACCAGCTTTATGTGAATTCTTATTCGGAGTTTAATGCTTATAGTTCACTAGCTGCAGGGTGCCTGCTGACGTAAAGAAGCAGGAAGATTTTCTCAAGAGCCACTCAGTCTGAAATATTTATTATTGACCAAAAGCAAAGGAAATACACAAAAAAAATCATGGGATTTACAAGGATAACTCTCTCCTCCCTTGCACGAGATATCGGTCGTCCCATAATGCAAAAAAAGGAGGATTTCCTCCCTATAAACGGCTCTATTGAGCTTTGAAGTAGGACTCAAAACAGCAACCCTGGGCCTTCCGAGACTAGTATACTTGGTGGAGGAAGTTGATAAAGAGGGCTTTCAAAAAAAAAAAAAAAAAAAAAAACCTCCGCCATTATCCCTTTTGTAAGTTTGAGTATCCTGCACTCCTATGTTGTGATAGGAGTGATACCCGGAGTGAGACAGAAGAGGAGGTGAGGTGGAGGAGTAATAACTGAAAATCTGAGAAGGAAAGAAGAGAAGTGGGGCAGGTACTGAGAGCAGATTCGTTGATAATAGATAGACAAGCATTTACAATGCAACGGTTTCGCCTTTGTAAAAGTTAGAGCTATTGTCATTGTAAATGACAAATTTTTTTTATTTATGTGTTGGTTTTGAAAACAGATAAATAAATGGCATTGTCATTTACAATGCCAATAGCTTAATCTTTCGCAAATGTGAGACCTATTGCATTTGCACCCACACGCACACACACACACACACAGAGCCACCCACACACACACAGAGCCACCCACACAGGAGTGAGGGCGGAGGGATGGAGGGAGAGAGCAGCGTGAATCTCTCCGAATCTAATGAAAGCCCTTCCTAAGCCTGATGTATTGCACCTGGCAGTCACTTGGTCTGCTCTAGCTATTGAATAATTGAAAGGGTCTGATCGGGGGGAGGGGGGACCTTCCCGAGGAAGTGTCTCTACACATGTACATTTCCAGGCGGACCTGCTCGGCTCCCCCTCTCTGGAGCAGCTTTAAGTGTTCCACTCTTGGTTGTGTGTCTTTCCTTCCCTTGTTTATTCGTTTCCTGTCCCTTGCGCTCTTTCTATGGCGGGCGTTTTTGCGGCGGTGGGAGGCGCTGTCTCTTCTGGTGACCAGAGAGAGCAGACACGAGGGGCACAGATTGAGCGAGGAAAGAGGAGGGGTGAGAGGAAAAGAGACGGCAGGAGGGGAGAGAGAGTGAGAGAACGAGAGAAACCGAAACTGTAAGAGGGAAGAAAGAAAGCTGAGAGGGAAAGATGTGGAGAAAGCACAAGAGGGAGAGAGAGAGAGAGAGAGAGAGGGAAAGGGGACGGAGTAAAGGGGTAGCGGCGGGTCATGGAATGAGCCGAGAGGGCAAGAGGTACACTGATTGGGCAGCCCCTCCGCCCCCCCCTTCCCCCCCACCTCTTAGCAAAACCAAAGTCTGTCCGAGCCAGCTAGTAAATACTGGCCGGAGGTAAAACCTTAAATGGAGCCCGGTAGTGTAGAACACCGTCCCACAAGACGGGATCTCATTCTAAGCAAGGGTTCCCAGCTCACCTTCCTGCTCACTGTGTGATAGTGCCTCTTCATTGGGTGAATGGTGCTGAAACCGTGTGAGAATGGGTGGCATTTTGTGAGTTGCATGGTCTGCTAACAATGCACCAAGCTAATCAACAAAAAGCCAGAAATGACTGAAGATGTCATATGATACGGTGCCAAGAGAGATACACAGCTCAACATTTTCAGTCTTCGAGTAGGGTGAGATTGAGTGATTTTGGAGGGCGGGGACACTGAGATCACTGGAGATGATAAATGGAGGTGGGGCGGCTCAAGGAAGAGCAGAGCCAAGGGTCTGGCTAGGCTCTAAGAGCCCCTGCACGAGCAGAACCCTAAAAATATTTGGCATGTATGTCATGCAACAAACATTATGATGAAACAGGGGGAAGTCGCTTCAAAATAAAATTTAAAAATATGGTATTTTTTAACATGCAGGTGCATTTCAGTACTTCAGATTGTATCATCCATTAAGTATTTATCAAGTGATCATTTCTGATCGTTAACTTAAAAGCTTTCCTCCTCGAACACCGGCTCTCCTGACAAAAGCATTATTGAGCAAGAGGTAAGTCAGCTGTCATGTGCACCCTATATATTGTGTTTTATTGCAGACGGGGGAACATTGTACCAGCCTAATAGTATATTAAACAGCAACAGGAGGGTTTGTATAGCGCACATTCTGAACGCACGTTTGAAGGCTCTTAAAATGAAAAAATTGTGAAAAAAACATATTTGCCTAGAATCACACAATTTGCTGAAGCGGTGAAATGGGATTTCATGTTACAGTAGTGCAATTCGACCACCAGATTGGTACCTATTTCTCTCTTGTCCGTTTTTTCATCAAAGGTTTGTCATGACTAACGTTTTCTGGGTGATGACCCCACTGCAGTCTAGATCATGAATCATTTTAGTTGTTAGAAGAAGGAGGAGACACCCCCCAAATGAGGGTGCCTTGAGTGGTACATGCAGGTCCTGTGAAGGAGGGGTACTGGCTGCCCCGCAGAATCATGCTCCGATTGCTGCACCCTGTATTACGCCCCCGCTCACCTCCGAGAAATAATCGGATTTTTGAGCCTCATTTTCTCTTTATCTAAATCGCTTCTCCGGCTCTCGGCGGAGTGCCTGCGCGGGATCGGGGCTGCTTAGCAGCCATCACACCAGCAGTCAGTCCCATTAAATGACATCTGGTCTGGGAGATGGACAGATTCGCGCTCGCGGCCGCCTGATGCAGTGGGTCACGTGCTCGGTGACTGCGACAGAAAGCGGAGGGGGCCCAGGGGTGGGGGCGGCTGGCGCCCGCCCGGCCCACAGGGGGCCCAGGGGTGGGGGTCGCTCGCGCCCGGCCTGCTCGGAAGACAGAATGCTTTCTAAGTGTGGTTGTATCACTCTGACAGTCCGAGCGCGAGTCACCCCCGCTTATGTTCAACTCGCGCTGCCAATTAGGCCCACCTTTGCCTCCAAGAACAAGCAAATTAACGTCTGTTAATGGACTCCGGCAGAAGTCTGGGTGCCAGAGCTACGTACGGCATGACAGGTCTGGCGCGGAGGGCGGCGGCTGCCACCCCTTCCCTCGCAGCGCAGAGCGACTGCTAAAGGGACTTACTAGTGAAGAGACGTGTGTGTGGGGGGCGAGGGAGTGGTCGTAGGGCTGAGCAGCCAATCAGTGGTCACCAATGAGGCAGCCTGAAAAGCTGATTGCTGGCAATTACGGACGCGGCTATAATTAGCGCAGCAGGGCAGTGGCACCGAGGCCCAGGGCTGAGGCGATCGCTGCACCTCAATGATGGCCATATTTTGCAGACAACCGAGGGGGTGGGAGATATTTCTTTGCTTTAATTAAGGCCTCTGATACCTTCGCTATTGCACTGCTGATTGTCCTGTACAAGTGAAACGCGGTTTGTATTTTCATTTCACTCTATGTCCACTTTTAAAGGACTCTCTAGTCGATGATGTAACAGATGGCAAATCGACAGACACCCCCAAAGGGACACAGTATAGCCAATGGAGACAGCCGTCGTTCATGTAGCACTGGGCAAAGAGAGCTGGTTTTCCCTTTCACTGGCGGCCCCTGTACATTAGCCTTGTATTCACTAACATCTAATCCAGACACGGCAGAACGGGCGAGCCTCCAAAGCACCCGGGAGTCAGCCTATGGCAGTGCGGCTCCCGGGTCAAGCCTGCGATGACGCTCCTCGCCCTAGCCAATCACCACACGGCAACAGTGGTGACGCTGCGCCGCACGGGCCAATCCCGTCGCGGCGTTTGGTGAGGGGGCTGGGCTCTCCCGTCCAATCGGAGAGCAGCGGGCTCGTTTTCGGTCGCGTTGGTACCAGCAAGGTACGGGGCCCTTCGTCGGGGGTTTACTGATCCCGGGTCGCGGTGGTGAAGCTGCACACAGGTTATTTTATTGCGCTCTGCTCGGGGAAGGCTCACAAACCTTCAGTCTGCACCAAACACGTGTCGATGGATTCGGGGGCGTTCCCGGCGTCGCGTGACGTCGCCAAAAGCCAAAGAATCTCGGGAACGCCCCCGAGTCTCCTCCGGCCATGACGGACGCCTCTCTGTTCCAATGGCTAGCCTCCATTTATGGAGCTAGCCAATGGGACAGGGGGGCGTATTCCAGAGTGCTTACTGTAATCAATAGATTTCTCTGGAGGCGGAGCCTAAAGGCTCCGTTCCCCAGCGAAACCTAATAAAGGAGGGAGAGGGTGTGAGGAAGCGAGTGTATAACGAGGGATTAGTAAGAAAGCCCACTGACTGCTTGGTATGGGCACCTTAGTTTCCTGCCCTCATGATATAAGAGGATCCTTGATGGCCAAAAAAGTATTATACAGGTAGATCTATTTTAAATCACTCTGAAGCTAGCCACTATTTTACATTTCAGTTTCCAAAGAGATCCACGATTCTCAGTGGTGATAAAGACTAATAACATGTTCCAGCTCCTGCTGCCTCACAAACAATAAACCAGCATGCACGTGAGGACACACAAATAACGATGTGGACTATGTATACATGGCACAAACAGAGGCCTGGTCTTGCAGCGTTGTCAAAACTGAAAAAATAATTAACAAGGAGCCGGACAAAAGTGGAAAAATACAATTGCAAATGGAAAAGAACGTTCCGTGTGGTCTAATACAGGAGGGTCAGGTTTCAGGCAACATTAATGTTCAAAACGAACACATCCCTTCTCTTCCACCATACTAGACAATGCTAGTGAAAAGGGTAATGCCCTCACGGAAATTTCCAACAAAACTACGAGGCAGTGAGAAGCTTCACAGACCGAGAGTAATGGTTTACAAAACAAAACGGAAAAAATACAAGTGACCTTTTTCTTGATACTGGAGATGGCCGTCTAATGACTGGAAAACCACGGACTTCAACAGTAACAAGCATTGGCAACGCCAATAGGTCTAATCTTTTACATTCATCAAACCAGAACTGCTGCCTTTTCAAAGTAAAAACTACGATTGCTGATTCTCACCAGCATCTTCGAAAAACAAAACCATGAAACATAGGTAGTGTGCAGGCATCATCACACATGTCCATATAAGTCATGACATGACAGCGGCCATAGCATGATGACGCATATGTTATCACAGAGCACACATGGTTTTTTGTTTTAAATTACAACTCCAACATAACAGATGCCGATCTTGGACTAAATCATACTGCTTTCCATCAGCAAACTGCAGATGATGGGCTCTCTAAAAAGCAAAGCTGGAGTAGGCAGGGGAATAAGTGACAACTAGCAGCAGTAGAGAAGCTATGTATATTTTAATTTTAAAAAATACGTGCTGGACAGGAGGGATGGTGGAAGCAACAGACTAGCTAGGTGTGAAGAGAAGCCACATAGAGCGCATGGGACGTACCAAGAGGGAAAGCAGCACACAAAGAAAGACATGTAGTCCCATGGAGTGCTGAACGAAATAGAAAAAGTATTTCATTGATGTCAGTTGTAGATGGATACAAGTCATCGATTCAAAAGGATGGTGAAGAAGCTATTCTCCAAGGTAGAGACAAACAAAAGATGAGGTAGAAAAGCCTCTGAATATGAAGTAAGCAATTAAGATTGAAAAGAAAGAATCAATAATAAGCAACGGGCTGGAGCAAGGTACACCAAGTGTTTGTATTGTCCTCAATAGGCCTTTGACAATAGCCAATAGGTGTCAGTAGGAGAGATCTAAAACACACAGTCTAAGCATACTTTTTTCTTTTAACACGGGAGCTGAAAACAAAGAAACAAACAAGGATAACAAATTAAGCGGCACCAAGCAAGCCCATAAGATGAACAACATACTGACAGATTTTGCACAACACATTTTACCGAATATTACCAGGTATTATGCCCAGATGGGGGACTTTAGGGTGAAATATAGATTCTTATTTTAGTTAACATGCATTTTCAACCGGAAATAATGCATGCATTGTATAAACTAAATTGCATGGTTTAAAGTAAACAAATGATACCTGATTAAAATAATGCTCAAAGAATTACAAAACTTTGGTTTTTAAGAAATAATTTTATTTCCAATTTCCAAAAGTGAACTACAACACCCCCAACTTTATGGATGACTCCTGGGAACCCTTAATGTAGTTTACCCGCTAGAACAGTTTTGAACTACAGTCAAAGACCAATTTCCTGAACAGAAAACCGTTTGAGTTTGATACGACTTGGGTAAAATGCACATTAACGTCGCAAAAAGAGGAAAAGTAGGTTCTAAAGCACTTTGGATCTAGATAGCAATTTTGGTAAGAGATAGATCCGCGTGGGGGATCGGGTGGAGATTATTTTGGTAAGTCAAATATGGCATTAAAAAGCATTTCTTTGCAATAAAGTGTGTCCAAAAATAGAAAGGTAATAGCCCTAGAGAAATTCCTGAAATGAGAGCTCGCTCCCAAAGTTCTTCTAATGATTAATAGAAAAAAAAGTTCTTACTGTCTGCCAGGGAGGGGTGTGTGTGTGTGGGGGGGGGGGGGGGGGGGGGGGGGGGGGGGTGAGGTGTGTGTGTTGGGGGTGTGAGTGTGTCTGTGTGTGGGGGGGTGGGTGGTGTATGTATGTGGCGTGTGTGTGGGGTGGTGTGTGTAACTATATATTTATTACACCTGTTATTTATCTGCAACATTTATTTGCATATCTAAAATATACCTCCATTATAGAATGACTCCATATTCATGAATAACATGGTTGCTGCACAGCAGCGAGTGTCCAAAAATGTGTTCACAGCAGAAATAGCTAATACAACATTGCGCAATACAATACGTTACCAAGTCATAGGAACTGAACAATCGTAATATATTACCCAAAAGTGTAGGCTAGAAGGCAAAATAGTGCTGGAATTACTTGCATTAATCAGCACTACTTGTAATTATTCTGGATACATTCTGTACCATCGTTTTTGTTTTTTTAGTTTGTCTGAGCCATAACCGAAGGTGACCATTCATTGGAGAAGAGTCTTATCCCTGTTCCATATTTCTATTGGTTGACAAGCTTACCATTCTGTTAACCACTGCCGCTCAGATCCAGTGGAAATTATTAGAAAACTCAGCCTCCAACAAACCTAGTTGCTGGAAGGTAATACCTGTTCCTCACTTATTCGAGAACCCTTCTCACTATTACTAAATAAGATAAGTTCAGCTGTCTGACAACCAGCGTTCATTCTTTGACCAATGGGATAAACAATGAACTCAGACAGATATGGAGTACCAAAAAATATCGTTCTAGGCCGGTCACCAGCCTTTAGGAGTCCATAATTTAAACCATTTTACATCAGCCATCACACTGGCAAAAAGTAGGGCCTTGAATAGAGCTCGGCGTTCAACCTCTCCTGCCTTGCCTTTTCTCCCCATGTCCCCCTTCTTCTAGCATCCATTATTAGCCTGTTATGGCTACTAATCACTTAAAAAAATGGTACTGCCACTTAAGTGCGTAATCCATGGAGGACATTGAGATGCCCTTGAAACTAACACTCTCCCAACAGACATTGGACTGCTACAAACTAATCTCTCTGCAGCTGATGACTGGGTGACCAAAAGCCATCTGAAAATGAAGGACAGCAAGTCTGAAGTAAAACTAGCCACACACTAAACCAATTCCCACTCCTACTGGACAGTAAGACAGTCACTCATCTAGTCAAGTCACAGAAACGTAATGAGCGCACAAATCACCCTAAAGTCTCATGGGGCTTGCGAACTCCAGAGGGAGAATGGTCCAAGCCTGAACCTTGTTAATTTTGGTCAAAAAGCCATGTTTTTAATTCCTTCTGGAAGCGCTTGTGTTCAGTTATGGAGACAAGATGGGACAGAAGCTTGTTCCAGAGGTAGGGCGCGAGAAAGGAAAAGGAGTGTACTCCACTTCGTATGGTTCGAATGCGGAGAGGAGTAAGGAGAGATTTCAAGCTGGATCTTAACAGTCTACCCGGCTGGTACCTACTGAGCTTTTTCATTAGGTAACTGGGTCCAGTGCCATGCATGGTCTTAAGAGTAAGACATAAGATTTTAAAATGGCCTCTTTTTTTAACGGAAACGAGTGGAGGGACCGGAGGCTGGGGACTGAAGAGGACCTAGGCGGGAGGTTCAGGATGAGTCTGGCTGCAATGTTCTGCAGGACCTGCAGCTTGGAAAAAAGATCTTCATTTAGGGAGGCCAATAAAGCATTCCCCTAATCCATACGGCTTACAATTAGTCCCTGTACAAGGGGTTTCCTGGACTCTATGGGTAGCCACCTGAAGATGTTGCGCAGTTTACGCAGGATCCCATAGCAAGTGCCTAATACTAGGTTGGCATGGTTTTTCATGGATAGTTTATAGTCAATAGTTATGCCGAGATTACGCACTGCTTGTTTAGGAGATGGGCAGACGCCCAGTTCCTGCGGCCACCACTTCTCAGACCAATGCTCATCAGCCCTGCCAAACAAAATGATCTCAGCTTTGCTGCCGTTGAGCTGTAATTTGTTGTGGCCCATCCATTGGTTGTTATGGATCATGCAGATCTTAAACTGGGTCATTGTGTCTGTAAAGTCCGGACCAAATGTGATCAACAGCGGAGTATCATCAGCGTATGACACAGCCTCAAAGCCATAGGACCAGATTACCCTGGCCAGTGGTGTTACATCGAGGTTAAAAAGCATTGGGCTCAAAATGGATACCTGTGGAACTCCTATGCTTACTGGCCTGCTATGTGTGGCCAGAGTATCTATGTGTACGGTGGTAGAACGGTTTGTTAGATAGTTTTTGAACCAGTCCAAGGCCTTCTCCCCGACTCCCACCACCCAGAGCTGCTGTTCTAAAATGCTGTTGGAGATGGTATCAAAAGCGGCCGACAGATCTAAAAGGACCAGCATAGCTGATTGTCTTTTATCCAGGGCCAGCCTGATGTTATCGACCATCTCTATCACTGCTGTTTCGGTACTATGTGCCGACCGAAAGCCTGATTGGATCGAGGAGTCCGTGGTTTTCCAGGTGGGCAGTGAGTTGTCAGTTTACCAAGGACTAAAGCGCCTTCCCGAAATAGGGCAGTATCGAGATAAGTCGATAGTTTCCAGGTACCTTGGGATCAGAGTTTTTTAGGTCTCGTGACCTACAATGCGCGCAAGCGCATTGAGGGAGCGAGAATTCAAGTAGCCAAAATCATCGTCAAACCAAGGGCTTCGTTCCTGCGGTTTTCTTGAAGTTCACGTGAATCACGTGAGCAAACAAGCACGCGCATTCACGGCCAGCCCAGCACATCAAAGGGCTTCTCCTCCCCTAGTACTTTCAGTTTCCCGAAGGGCTTCTCCTCCCCTAATTATTCATGGCCGGCCGTACTTTCAGTTTCCCGGCAGCTCTGCAAAATTCTACATTTCTATGGACCATGATCGCAAGTTAGCATCGTTATCTGTGTTTTGTTTATAAAGTGTTTCCTATAATACCCAACGCTCCATATTTCGGTTTTAGCTGGTGAGGTTGCAGACAGTATTCCACACCTTTGGTAAACTCGCTTGCTTGTGTGCCGTGAATGTTCCATGCGTCCACAATGATCCTCTCCCTTTCAACGACTGCATAAGCCTCTCACTATGCCCTGCTTCGCATATGTACGCGCATTCCCTTCTCCTCCCCTACGGCCGCACACCACATCAAAGGGCTTTGCCCAGCGTGCGCTCTGCGGCTTCTCCTCCCCTAACACGCTTCTCCTCCCCTAATTCATCATGGCCGGCCGGCCGGCCGGCCGGCCGTACTTTCAGTTTCCCGCCCGCTAATTTGTTTATGAAACTGAGGAATTTTCAACATACGTTTAATTGCATTTACTTCGTTTTTTTTTTAACTATGCTATATGGCGAACAGAGTGATGTTGCTCAATTAAAACACGCAAAATCGTACAAACAAAACGTGAGACCTCAAATTACACAGTAAGCACAAAGCCGCACAGCACATCAAAGGGCTTCGCCCAGCGTGCGCTCTGCGTCTTCTCGGCTTCTCCTCCCCTAATTATTTATGGCTCAGTTTCCCGGCGCACGCATTTGTTCACATTTTTTTCGCCGCTCTCCCCACTCGGCCCCCCTCGCCTGCAGTACACGCATCACGCATCTACAGACTGCAGTAGATAACGCATGCGCACTCTCGCTGCAGCCCGACCACCAATGTGGAGTTGATTTATGTTTAGAAGTTGGATAATTTGAGGCTGAGACCTGTTTACTTTATCGAGTCCCACTTAACACTAGAGGCTTCCGAGCATCCGTACTACCTAACACAGCGCGTTTCCAGCAACTTGCAGTAAAAGCGCCCAGCTGTCGTGAGTGATGTGACCTTCACAAACTCTTCCTTTAATCCGCTTCACAAATGCCCAGACTTCCAGCTCATTTTAGGATCAAAACTGTACAGTGTCCTTCTACATTTCTATGGACCATGATCGCAAGTTAGCATCGTTATCTGTGTTTTGTTTATAAAGTGTTTCCTATAATACCCAACGCTCCATATTTCGGTTTTAGCTGGTGAGGTTGCAGACAGTATTCCACACCTTTGCTAAACTCGCTTGCTTGTGTGCCGTGAATGTTCCATGCGTCCACAATGATCCTCTCCCTTTCAACGACTGCATAAGCCTCTCACTATGCCCTGCTTCGCATATAATGTCATTTAGCCTATGTGATTGTTGGACAATCTGAAGCTCGCATCCCCAATCTTACTGACCGGGCTGCGTTCCTGGGTAAAATAAGCTTTTAAGATTCTTTTTTTTCCTGGGATTCTCGAGTTGGCAACTTGGAAGAATTCCAAGATACATTAAATGACCACTGGTTTTAGAATCGTGTGCTTGCTAGTTTACAACAAGCACTGGCGTTGCCAATAGGTCTCGCAGTAGGAAAGTTGGAGCTATTACAATTGCAAATAACAATGCCTTTTATGTTTGTTTTCATTTTACAAACATAAAGGGCTTTGTCATTTACAAAACCAATAGCTCCAACTTTCCTACTGCGAGACCTATTGGCAACGCCAGTGCTTGTTTTTTAATGGGCTAAACTTGGGCTATTTTCCATCTTGTTGTTAATAAGGCTTGATCTAATGACTTGTTAAAGATCTCGGTCAAACTGAGTATTAACAGGGGAGCTATTTTCGTGAAGATACAAGGTGGGATAGGATCTGCTGGGGAGCCAGATTTGACTTTAACTGTAGCTGCTAATACTTCGTCATGGGTCAATGCTTTAAATTCAGTCAGCAAAGGTATAATGGGACAGCTATTTTCATCTGGATGTGTATCAGACATTATGGCAGTGTTTTGAGAAAAAGATCTATATATATTTTTTACCTTTTCATCAAAGAAGGAGGATACTGTGTCAACCCAATCTTGCGTAGGTGGGAGGACATGCTGGTCGCTGCAGGGGTAGTGAATTCCTTCAATATTTTATAAAGCTCTTTGTTGGAATTTGCAGCATTATTAATTCTATCTGTAAGATATAATTTTTTGGCATGTTTAATCAGATGGATGCGATGGAGCGGTTTATATTTTATTTGGTCTTCAATCATTTTGGTTCTCCTCTATTGACGCTCAGCCTTCCTTCTAGAAAGTTTGTCAGTTTTTAGTTCTGGCGTAAACCATGGTGATGCTTTGGCTTCGACCCTGACATTTGACAGGGGTGCCACTGTATTTAAGGACAGGATGATGGCATCTACAAAAGCCGTGGCTTCCTGGTCTATGTTTCCTAAGTGTGAGTTGGTTTCAAAATTAATGTGGGCTGAGAAAGGTTCAAGTGTAACTTTACGCCAGGGTCAGATCAAGGAGGAGACATTGTTCTGGCAATTACTTGGAACATCAATGGGGATGCAACATTTTAACAGATGATGCTCTGACCAGAGTAAGAATAAAGGTTTTTCCACTGTAAATTTGGTTGGATTAGTAAATAGCAGATCCAAGGTGTGACCGGCGAGATGTGTGGAGCCCTCCACCATCTGGACTAGCCCCCAGTGTTTCCAATAACATTAACAATTGGTTGGTGTCTGCTTCCAAAGACTGCTCTGCATGGTAGTTGAAATCGCCTATGAGAATAAAATTATTTGCAGCCACTGTGTGTGGTGCAAATAATTCCAACAGGAGATTTACAAAATTGGCATTATGGCCTGGGGGGTCATGGACCAGGGCCCCGCTCCATGTTTTGAAAGATTGGGTTGAGATTTTCTGCTGTACCCATACTCCAAGAGTCTAGCAAGGTAAAATCTATTTTTTCTTTGGAAATAACGCCTATCCCTCCCCCTCTACCAACTACTCAATCTAATCTGGTCAAGTGGTCTTGGGGTGGGAGTGCTGTAGCTACAACGGGGAATGCCTGGTCATGTAGCCAGGTCTCTGTAACGAAACAGATGTCAGGGTTTCCATGTCTAGAAGACTCCACAATTCCAGTGCATGTTTAGGGATTGACCAGGCGTTCAGATAAAACCCATATAGCTGTTTAGGGATGTTATGGGTATTATATATTTTAGTTTTATAAGAGGTGGGTGCCGCTGCCGAGTCGTTATTGGTTCGCTGAGTATCCGAGGTGGGGGAAACACAAAACACATCAGTGCCTGAAAATGCCTTTTGTTTACCAGCTTTGCAAATAGTGTTTATTGATTTTAACTCTGCACTAGAATACACCAATACACCCATATTGGCTGGCTAAAGCAACAAACACTGCCTATCTCTATGAAATTAGCGGGGATCCTGGCGGCTGGCGGCGGAAATACTACCTGAGCAACATGGGTGTCATTCGGGGCCTCATACCTCAACTTTGCACTATATATTAACTCACAATTCATCAGAAAGTGATGAATTGCTTTAGGCCCATAGGAATGAATGGGGAGTTATTCCTTATTTGCGATTAGCAATTTGCTAATCGCAAATAAGGAAGGTGTAGGAATCGCAATTTATTTAGCGATTCCTACATGAATCCGTTTTGCAAGTCCTTAATAGCGATTCCTTAATAATCGCTATTAAGGACTTGCAAAACGGCACTATGATGAATCTAGCTGTTAGTCAAAATTCAAAACCTACTTCAAATCCCAACAACTTCAAAAGCTGTTGCAAAACTCTGGTTGCATCTCCACCAGTGCAGCCATCTTTCCCCAGAACAAGAAGCACTCTTCTGCCAGCCAGACGCTTAGCAATTTTAATTTAAGGCCCTCTGTACACTAATCACTACAGAAGAAGACTATTCTCAAAGATTATACTCCGAAATGAAATTCCTCAATATAAATGTCACCTGGTAAAGTACCCCTTTTTCTGGTCCAGAGTGCAAACTAGCACACTTCCTTTTTAGTTGGATTCTAGCAAAACATGGTTAACTCTCCTTCTAGGGAGTTATAAAAACTAGTTTTAGCCCCTCCTTCAACACTTGAGGAATTCCGGTTGCTTTCTAGAAAATTGATGACCTCCACTCAATCTTAAAAACATAGCTAATCTGTTCCTCAATTGTTGATCTGCTCAGCTTTCAGCACAAAATGAACCCCAGAGGATCACTTTAGTCTCTTCCATAGCTATGGCAGAACTCAGGGTATATACAAAGTGAGCCAAACTCATGTAATACACATCTCTGCAATACCTCAATTCTTAACCAAAGCAACAAATTCACTGAAAATTGAGTACATCTGTTACTCTTAGGCCCTTCACCCAACTCTTCCCACATACACCATGAGCCATGTGTGCAAGAACATGCAGGTCTGAGATTGTAATTGTATTTATACATAACTTGCTACCCCTGATGAGGAGTTAGAGTTTTTAGCAGGCAGCAAGCTACTCTGGAACCCAAAGAGGATTACTATAGGGAAATCTAAGTTGTTAATTCGAATGGTGGACGTGTGAATCTGGTAGTTGGATTGTTTAGGATAAAGGAGTGATTGCGGAGGAAAGAGCCTAGTTAGGGTTATTAAGGAGATCACAGTAATACAAATCAGATTTGGTATAAGTCAAAGTGGAGGTAGAGGATATATTGAAAGCATTATGAGAGGAGTAGTGAAGGCAGGGCTGCGTAAATTCCCCATAGCGGCGCTCTGGGATGAAATGCTACGATCCTTCCACAATGGACCCCAGACGCCAGAGACATCAGAGGGACAGGCCTCCCCAGGCGGGGAACACGGAGATAGATGCCCCACACCAGACGCCGTAGAAATTGGACAGGTTGTCAATGCACCCGACACATAGTGGAAAAGAGCTGCCCCCTATGCGTCCTCCCCCCCCCCCCCGCTTCACCTGCACGCTGCGCCCACCGCTGCCCCCGCGTAGCCATTTTTCGTCCTGCAGGGATTGACGCGGGCCGGGCGGGACGCCGCCGCTGGGCTTCCTCCCTTCCCCCCCTTCCCCTCCACTGCAGGATCCAATGACCATCTCATCACACGCCATACGACCAAAGTTCGACACCCCTGTTCCTCCCCGTTCTCATTCTCCTTACATACCCGACACGATAAGGTAACAGGGACGGCATGATTGTGTAATGCTTCAGCCTTTGTATTTCTTTGTGCAAAATTACAATGTACTTTATGTTTCGCTCCGTGATTTATGTTCACACTTCTTCATTTCTTGAGCCCTAATGCACCAATACTCTGTATGACACATGCTTGATTTATCCTGTGAACTGAATAAAGGATATATTTTTTTTAAAAAATGAGAGGAGTAGTGAATTAGAGAGAGTAAGAAGGTTTTTTTCTACATCAGGAGTAAAATAAAAAATGTATAAATACATAACCTAGAAAGATATACATGTACTTCGGAAAACATGAAAGAGACAACGTTGTATTACAAAAAGGTCCGTATGTACATGTATGTAATAAATAGAAATTTCGACTTTCAAGTGTTGCGGTACATAAAACAATTTTTAAAAAAAATTGGGGGGTGGGGGGGGGGGGGAAGAGGGGAATTGTTATTTTTTTATTGATTTATATATTTTGTTATGTTTCCCACACTATTTCAATAGTGAAGCACTTCATGATACAATTGTTCGGACCAAATTTACACATTGTGAAGCATAAACTAAAATTAAAAGCAAAGTCATAAGTATATTGTCAAATAACTTATATGTAAACTATGCAGTGTCCATGTTTCTAGTATAAAAGAATCATGGATGGCCTAAATGTCTAAGACATTAAAATACACGGATAACTTATTGCAATTTATTTGGGATCCAACTACATTTGTTCCAACAACTTTTAACATGACTGGGTGTAACAGTAATTTTAAAGTATAACAGAGAATTCAGCTTCCAATAATCAAACTCAATGGGATGGCTGATGACCACAGAAGACTATCACAGAAGTGGTTGTGATAATGATCTAGATACTGATATTCCAGAATGTTGGGCGACTTTACTATTTTAAGTCATAAATCTCAACTGTGACCTACAATTAATCGTAACAGAAAACATACAGAATGTTATACTAGAGCCGTTAATATCTTCAGCAATGCTATTTTGCTGTAGCAGGTTACGTCCATGTGTGCTTTTTAAATGTCTTAATTATTTTTAAGGTATTAACAAGTTTAAAAATAATCATGTCATTAATATATTATTACTATTGCCCAATAAAAAATTTCAGAATATATTTTGAAAAATACAAAAACATCTATGTTTCACTTAAGCTCTGATTGTGTTAAAAGGACTTGAACCTAAGAAAGTGGAAGTCGAGATATACTTGTTTGGATCAATGGATAAGTCAAATGCACACCATTAGTGCACCGAGAGGCATCATACCGGATTATGGAAAGAATGCATACATTTCAGAAACCTCTGTAAAACTTTATGCTTGGTAAGTAGTTGATTGCGAGTGCACGCTCTATGGAAGTCATGAAGCCACTTGCCCCCTTAATGGCTAAAGTTTCAAACACATGTAACAGCTTTATTTAATGCCTTTCAATCACAAATAACTATTATTTTATATTTAGTATATTTTAGTTTTTCTGTGCTCATCCTTAATTTCACACTTTTTTTTCATGTGCTTATTTTCTTAGTGCTAAAATTAACTTATATAATAAAAATGTAAACAGTACAATGACAGAAGTTTTGTTTAACAGCGGTCTCGTCGCGAACTTTAACGAATTATGGTTTCATGCTTTTGAAATAGTATACCTTAAATGAACAAAAATAATCCGAAATTGAAACTGTGCTTCCACCCAAGAGACCCTCAGGAGAACTGGTATGCTCGATAGTCACAAACTGAACTAGGCAATCATGCAAGCCTTCTTACATAGGCAACTAGAGCGCAGAAGCATGGCCCATGTGCTAAACGTAATAAGTGGGGGTGGCCAGAGGCAGTGATGGGTAAAAAAAAAAAAAGACAACCAATTGCTCCTTTTTTCGACTCCTAAGGACAAGGCACTTGGCTGATAAATATAATGCATATTAAACAAAACCACGATGCAACCATCGACCAACGCTTGTGGGCGTCAAGAATACTATGTGCTCAGTATAGCGATGAAGGAAAAGTTAGCTTTTCAGTCTCAGGGAACACAAAGAAAGATAAATCTTGGCTAAAAACTGTGCAAGCTACAATTACAACAACAACAACAAAAGCGTCCTCGGCCTCTCTGCGTTCACCCCCGAATGGATGTGAGAACTTCCTGAAGTCACAAGAGCATGAATAGGGCTGGCAGCCAGGCAGAGAGCGTACAACCGGATGAATGCGCTGAATTCAGCCCCGAGCCAACTCTAAGCAGAGGAATGTTGGCGCACACAAAGCTCCGGCCATTTAATAGATTCACCCTTTCACCACACAATATAATTAAGCAACATATGGAAGAAAAGCCTCTCCCTATTGGCAGCGGAGGGAGAGCTCCCATGGTTGCTGCTGCTGTCTCAGTGCCTGCTGACCTAATCCTCCACTCCCCCCCCCCCCACCCCATTCCCAAGCGATGTCACAATCACTCTCCTCTAGTAATCTCTTTCCAAACCCAATGCACGATCATCAACTTCAGGAAGGGGTCCTTGTAAGCACACATCTGACACGGTATGAGTCTAAAGCACACAAAAGGATCGATTTTCCAAGCCCAAGAGTATTACAATTATTTTTGTTCCAACAACTGAATCTTCAACCATGTGCAGAACAACCAACTACCACCCACCGCTGCCGTGTGCAAAGGTTGCTAAACTAACAAAGCACACTTTCCCTCAGGACATGCCTTGCTCTTGGCACATCTCTATGGTCACAACTCACATCGCACATTTTTGCATTCTTAATAACTGCGAGCAAAGTTGATCTCCTGACTTTGCACCCACTGATGTACGAGAAGAAACACTAAACGTAACAAGTCTAGTCTTAAATTCATTATACATTACTTTTTGCAGCACTATATTAAGTGGTGTAGGATGGGTTCCCACACAGTTTAGGCTCAATTAGTATGCAATGCCAAATACCGGTGGAAAAAACACACACACAAAAACAAAACTACTCTTGTTTGATGTACACGTTGATAAGTATCCAAAACTGAGCTCACAGCAGAAATAGCTAATGCAACATTGTGCAATACAGTATGTTACCTGGTCATAGGAACGCTACAATCGTAATACATTACCCAAACGTTTGGGCCAGAATGCAAAGAAGTGATGGAATGACTTGCGTTATCAGCACTACTGGATTTTTTTAGCTGGTCTGTGCCCTAACCGAGGGTGAGCAGCCATATGGAGAAGTCTCTAACCAATGCTGCATATTCCTATGGAGGCAAGTGGAGGGCAGGGAAGAGGCAGGATATCCAAGAAAAGCCCGTTTAACATCGGCATTGAAAACCAGATTGCCGTGTGGTTGGCCCCTGCAACTCATTCGTTCACAACAGTATTTGAAGGGGCAGTACTGTGCAAAGATGAAGCAGCAGCATACAAAGAGAAGAAATGATGTAGGTTTTGTTGCCAGTAGGTTAGTTACCATTTGGCACTGTGGTGGGTGCAGAAATAACGAACTGGCATACAGGAAAGGGGAGAGACAAACACACATTCGCTAGAGATTCGGTTATGCAAAGGATTATAGAGTTTTAGGAGGGAGGGAGGCCTGAGTGGCAGTGGTGTGCTGTAAGCATGTTCAATGGTGGTCAGCATAAGGAGCAACCATGGCCATACTCACCTACACTTATGACCTTGCTATATTATTAAGTATTATCAATATAACAATTTCTCATTTTATTTTACATTTCTTACAGGCAGCCCCTGCTGGCTAAACTCAGCATCCAGGTGAGCACAAAAAAATACAAAATGCCTTCCATACCTGAAGAAAATGCTAGAACGTAAATGACCATTTCTCTTCATAGAATCGGAAATCTATTCCACAACGACTTGAATGTTTTAGTAAATGTACCAGTCATGTCATTATGCCATCACATTCAGGATAAAAGCAAGCATTAACAATGGCACCTTGGCAGCCAGGAGGGACATCACGGCTCTTCTGCGTTAAGATAACTACACAGGTGCACTTGCAACACCCCCCCATGATTTATCCCAATAGTTCCCTGGAAGCTTAAAGTCAAATGGGGTTATCAAGTAAGCTCCTAGTTCAACCATCTCTAATATCGGTCAGGGCCAAAAATTAGGCTTCCCATTCACCTGTTTTCATCCCTCTCCAGAGCATAAATCATTAGGGTGTGGTTTTGCTTAGAAAGCCTGTGATCAGGTCAAATCGAGCCACTGCAGTTTTCTAATGCACTAAGGTGCAGCTGCGCCAGGTGATAACCAGCTCCAGAACCATTTAGAAAGCTATAAATCGACAGAACGCAAACATAATGCACAAGCACATTTAAAAGGTCGCATCTTTTGGCTAGGTTCACACACTTTAATTACTACATTCTCACACAAGTTCATATTGATCATTACTATTTTTATTACTAAAGAAACGTTAAAGCTAGGGTAGAAAACGCAAATGGCATTACTTTAACACATCTGACACGGTAGTGAGCTCCCCAGATACGGAGCCCAGGTACAAACTTGTCCAAGATGGTGGTCAATTTCAAGGTGACATGGATTACTTCCAGAGCTCCAGGTAACGACTAAACAGACTTTCTCCGTGGACCGGAATAAGCACAAAAATGTGAAACCATGTTCATGGAGTGGCCCCTTGGCAGCTGCCAATGCTTACACAGCAAAGGGCCACACTGAGCTCTTCTCAACAGCCGCTCTCAATCTAGGAGTTGTTCGAGAAACAACTGCCAACAAGCAACTATGTGACAGATAAGCGGACCTTGTAATTATGGTACACTTCCAATAAAAAGCACTGTAGGGGGCAGACTTTTCTTCGTGGTAGCTTTCTATCATTCTATAAGTGACATGCCTTCAGGTGGAAATACCTGCAAAAACCATAACCACAAAGATCACCTCTAAGGAGAAAAATAAATAACTCAGACGTGGACGACCTCCGTCCGCACATATCATGCGTGGCAAGGAACGTGCAACAGCAGAAATCCACAAACCGCTCCGCCAATATTCCTGGATGAGAATATTGTGCGCAGGAGCAAGTCAATCTACAAAAAAACAGAAATAAGACCTAAACTTAAATGTAAATCGCATTAGTTGTTGCTTTTCTTGTGGCTTAAAACCTGACAAAGTAAGCAAAAACTGCACAAAAAGTTTTGCATGTGTGTCTATTAAAATGTTACAACACCACAGATGCGCCTTATCATATGGTTAACAAAAATTGGTTTGCACCTTCTACATGACAGGCATATACAGACATTATAGAGTACCAAAGCAATTCCAGCAATTTATTTCAAGGTTATACACCTTTTTAGGGCCCGCTTATCAAAACCAATTCTGCTCAAGGATATGTGATCTGTACCTGCCAGCAACACAAGGCAGACTCAAATGAGTACGTTCATCACAGTCAACGAAACGGAGTCTGGTTATGGAAAAAAAATGTGCTCTCTATAACGCAGGTACAAACACTTCATGCCAAGGCTAGAAAGAGCACGTCAATGAAACATGGACAGGCGGCTGCAAAAAGCAGCTCTCTGGAGGCAGACACGTTTTGAAAAGGAGCACAGGACTATTTAACCAGGCGGGCGTAGTGAGTGACGCATCCACCTGTGTCTACTAATTAAAATGGCTGGATGGAGCACCCAGCCTTTCCAAACACTACCCTGCATGTTCTTTCTATTGCAGAGACAGGACTCCGCAGTTACCGTGGCATTCCAGTGGTAGGTGTCATCAAGAAGTCAAGCCATAATGCAGCACAGGTGACATGAAGGTTAGTACTAGATATCACGTAACAGTGCCAAATCAAATTAACAGCATTATTATATAAGAAAATAATACTTTAATGTACAATAAAACACAAGGAAAAAAAATGATGTATGCGGACCATGAGGTTCAAAGATTATACTCCCCAAATGGATTTATTATAAAGGCAGGAGTTACCACCTACGGAACTGAATGGAGAAATATTAACCTAGATGTAGGTTTAATGAAGCCTTGGAGGGAGACGGAGAGAGGTGCCAGTAGACAGACTGCATCAACATTGAGGGATTACTGGTAGAACGCTCTATGTTCAAATATCCATGGATATGGGGTTATAGGGACCACCAAGCTTGAATCCAGGGCAATCTCGGGAAGGCGTAGGTTTCGCAAGGGCCTCAAAGGGCTTCTGGGGCAAGTTCTCTCTGTTGGGAATGGCACGAGTGGCATTGGCCAAAATGGTGCCGACGCAGAGGAGATTTGCCTTACACAACCTAGATCTCCCGTTGGATAATGGAGGGCTGGGAGTTCCAGACTTCAAGTCTTGCTTCTTGGCCAAGGTGTGGCAGGAAGACTCCACTCAGGTTTCTCTTTTGAATGCACTTACCTAAAAGGCAAACTAATCCCACAGGAAATAAGAGTATATTTTAGATAAGCGATGCACAGCTAACCCTATAACCATCTTGTTGGGGCCCCTGATATGACTAGCACGCTTACTTGTTTCGCAGATCAGATACAACCCATACGCCCCAGAGGTTTCGCTGTGGTAATTCCCGTTTTGCACAGTTGACTGTGGAAGAAAACAGGGGTCTTTGCACAGGGATCGCTGAAGTGGCGGCCATGTAGGACTCTCGCTACCTCTTGACCTTTGAGGAACTACAACAGGCATATGATCTAGCCTTAGGATAGTTCCCATCTCATGCGGCACTGACTACAGCTGTGACACTCACATGGGGATGCAGGAGTAGTGGGGAGGAGCCACTGACAGATGCACTCACTCAGATGTTATGGTCTTTTGAAAAAAATAGACATTTCATTACATTAGCCTACAAGGCTATGGGAAGCAACAAAAGTAAATTATTGACCTGTTTGAGAGGCAAGTGGAATGAGGATCTAGGTATTACACTTACTGACACTAAATGAAACCAGACCCAACAATATGTGGACCAAATTTTGATAAGCGCATGCCTCAAGCTCATCTAATTTCATTTCCTTCACCAAGCTGACCCAATGCCTGCATGTCTTCATTTTTATGTACCCTTAAACACCCGTGGTGTGTCTCTGCTGTAATCAAATGAGGGCCACATTTTGACATATGGTCTGGTTCTGTAGTCAGTGTTGGTGGAAAGTCTCTACTACTCCATTGAGGGAACTACCAGGGCAAAAGGACATAGGCCAGCCTAAAATGTGTTTATTAGGCCTCATGAAAAGAAGCAAATCTACTACTAAGTTTAATTGCTAAATGTCAAATGGCCATGACCGGGAGAGCTTCCTCTGCCCCTGACCTGAAGCTCTGGCAAAGAGACCTATATAAATATGCAATAGAGGATTAGGATGCACTCTTTTTTTGTCAGCACTATGCCCAGGCCCACCTCAGCTATGCACTGTGAGCCATTCTTAATGACCATCAGCCAAAGTCTTTGACTGTCACCTACCTTACAGTGTTGCCCCCACCAACCTACTTGCCATCAGCATTGAGAGCATATTCTGTATAAGTATGTTAAAAAGATTATTAGTGTCTGATCTTCCTATAGGACAGCAACCACAGATCTCGTAGCATATCTTAACTCTTCTCCTGCGTAGACAGTCTTTTCTTAATTTTACTGAAAGAGGAATAGGACTGGGGATTGGGGTATGGTTTGAATTCTGTCCTTAACCCCTTCGCCGCAGCGAGAATTCTACGACGGCGCGAGGGGGGGGGGGGGGGGGGGCGGGGTTTTGGGCGTGGCGCTGCAGTACTCATGACTGTTCCCAGCTGTCATAAATCGCAGTGGGTGTGTGCTCATGATGGCCGGGAGCCGTCAGAACTCCGCCCACTGATTAATTCTCCCGCACAGGCGGGGAATTAGCAGCGCATGGGTGGAGCGGCAACATTCTGACGGCTCCCGGCCGTCATGAGCACACGCCTACCGCGAGCCGTCATGAGCACCGAAAAGGTTAATGTTGTTTGATGTTGGTAAATGGTTACACACACATTAGTAGTCATTTTATACTTGTAAGCGGTGTCTATACAACAATATATATATGTAGTAACTGATGTCTTCCCCAAGCCTATGCATCTCGTATTGATTTCTAATAAAGACCAATAAAAAAATTTAAGTCTTGGAGGGACCCTGCTACAGAGCTAGTCTTTGCAAAGGTCTTCTTTTCATAATGGCATTTAAAAATAGGGGGGGGGGGGATCTAGAAGCAACAAATATCCTTCTAGGGTTCTTTAACATGAGAAAAATCAATAACATTTGTTGATTGTTAATTGTTCCAATCATCAACAGGTAAATGTAGATATTAATGGTAGGAGACCTGGAATTTGTACAATAATATTTAATGCACAACAAATGTATTAAAAACACTTCAATGCAAAGGATCTAAAATAATTTTCAATAGTGCTCTGTGAAAGGTGATTACACTGAAAGTGGTGTGGTGAAAAACAACAATAGTGAAAGGACCGTAAAAAGGCGATGAAATGAATGACTGTTGTAAGGAATACATTCTTCATTATTATCAGTAGTTCCCGATTGACCACGTCCACAGAACCGGCGGAAGTAAAGGAGTAAATGAGTAAATCTCTGGGACGGATTCATTGCCGGATACTCCAAGGCCCAAAACCGATGTTAGCATAATCAGTATACTGTAAGAGAGCAGAGGCTGTAAGGAATAGTTCAGTAGAATATAAAGTGCCTAACAGTCGAACTTACGGAGGTGACAGAATAAAAGACACATTGAGTGAAATGCATGTTCACGTTACAAGCAAACGTCGTGAAGTACGCCCCCCCCCCCCTTCGGTTGTCTGCATGCCATTGAGTCTATGCTGTCAATCTCGGGCTCTCGGTAGAGAATGGTGTACTTCTGTTGCAGGCAGGTATCCTTTAATGCAGACTTCACTCAACGGACAGAACGGTTGCTCAAGTTTTACACTTACAGCTGACCTATACACCGATTTGCAAGTAAGTTAATGTTCAAATCCTGGTACGGGCTAATCAGCCTTCCATTCTTTTGAGGTCAATAAGTGGAGTACCATTACATTTGCTAAAAGTTATTTGCAGCATGTGGGAGTGACAGAAGCGAGGTATGATGAGTTACATAAAAAGTTATTATCTTGGTTCCAGCTAGGGGAACAGCCACGTCTTCGCCCAGAAAGGTTTCATGTGGGCGGGATTGATAATTCAGAGAGACGATATGACCATAAGGACTCCTTTAAAGGTCAAGATCCTCCTATCTGGGATGAAAGAATTTAAACGTGCTGCACAGTGCAGGCCTCTGTATGTAGGTATGTAGGGCGGGGGGAGGCGCAATACACTGCTGTGCGCAATACACTGCTTTGCAGACCACCCCCTACTTTCAACTGAAGTATAGTTCTGCTTAGGAGCATCGTGCCGACACCTCTGTGACCTCAGGAAGTCAAACACAAAATGCGCAGTGAAATATCAAAAGAAGCAACTTGCTGCCACTCAATCTAAAAGTACTACTTTTGCCAGGGCAGTTAACTTCCAAGAGGCATGGTTCAGCACCAACATCCCCTGACTAAAGCCTAAAAAGCCCCAGAGATAAATGGAAGATTTTACAACCCGGTTTCCCCAATGCTAAAACATCGTGTCCCACAAGTATTTCCAACGTTGTAAACCATTGGTTATAGCTGAAAATCACAAAGTCGACAGGATTAATTACTGGTTCGAAACTCTCAAATTATTCTGCATGTCACCAGCTTAAATGCCCGCAAGGCCAACTCGGCCTCCCATGAAGGTGATAACTTGAATTTCACTAAAACGGCCCTACACAAAACACGTTATTACTAATACACCTGTGGTTTTGTTCAGGGGCTCACTGCACATCTGATACCAGAGAGCTGATTGCACACCTCTACAACACTATGGCCTAGGACTGCGGTCAAATGTTAAGTAAACCCAGTAGTATCCTCGACAATGTGGCCAACTTCCGAATCAATAAAATGATCCCTTACTGACTCTTCTCAAAATCCTCCGACATGCTTTAAGCCCCGGTGCTCCCTTACGCCACCATGTCTTCCTTTACAGTGGTGCCCTCAGGGATCTGCTTACACGAACCAGGAATGCCTCTTTGCACTAGTTGAGTTTGACATGCACTGCTTACATGCTGCAGTAGGTAACCACGATGACAGGTTGTCTCTATGAAGTAAAGTGCAGTGATGGTTTTAGGACAACTCACAGAATAACTATATGGCACATGACATTAGTGCAGTAACTAACAGTAAACTGTTCACTTTATGGTGGTAAAATCCACCTAGTTGAAAATGTAATGAATTGCTCTGGTTAATAAATGATTCATCCAAGTCCGCAAAACAACACTAAAATATTGAACTTTGCATTCAAGATCAAATGCTGAAAATAAAGCCGACTTCTAATAGCAGTAACCTCGGTGCTAGGCAGGTGTCAGCTAAAAAGCCATGAAAAGTAGCCCTGGGACCATGAGTCACATTCAAAGTTTTAATTTCTGACCACCGCTTAGGTGAAGAAACTGTCAGAGGTGATTGGGGTGGGGCAGGAAGAGGGCTCCGGGGAAGAAAAGAACTGCGGCTGAACGACAATCTAGAACTCATCTAGAACTCACAAACATTCTCTCAGGGGCCAAATTTACAGTTTGGTTTGTGTCCGTGGGCCGCACCGGTGGGGGCGGGGTCAGTGGGGGAGGGGGCGGGGCTAGAGCAACAAAAAAAACTGACCATGAGGTTGATCACAGGTCCCTGCAGCAGACGCCTTCGTCCAATGAGCCAGCAGACGCCTTCGTACAATGAGCCACCAGACCCGGCATACACACATCTCTCTCTATCTCTCTCTCTCTCCCTCCCTCTCTCCCGTCTCCCTCTGTCTCACTCACTCTGACCGTCTCACTCCCTCACCCTCCCACTCACCCTCCGTCTTCCTCCCTTTCCTTCCCTCTCACTCCCTCTGTCTCCCTCCCTTCCCCCTCTCCCTCCCTCACTACCTTTCGATCTCCCTCCCTTTCCCTCCCTCCCACTCCCTCCCTCTCCGTCTCACTCCCTTTCCCTTCCTCTCACTCCCTCACTCACTCCCTTTCCCTTCCTCTCACTCCCTCACTCACTCCCTTTCCCTTCCTCTCACTCCCTCACTCACTCCCTTTCCCTTCCTCTCACTCCCTCACTCCCTTTCCCTCCCTCTCACTCCCTCTGTCTCACTCCCTTTCCCTCCCTTTCACTCCCTTTCCCTCCCTCTCACCCCCTTTCCCTCCCTCTCACCCCCTTTCCCTCCCTCTCACCCCCTTTCCCTCCCTCTCACCCCCTTTCCCTCCCTCTCACCCCCTTTCCCTCCATCTCCCTCCATCTCCCTCCATCTCCCTCCCTTTCCCTCTCTCTCTCTCTCTCTCTCTCTGTCCCCCTCCCTCTCACTCCCTCTGTCACCATCTGTCATCTCACCCGGCCTGTGTGTCAGCCGGGGCGCACACACACACACACACACACGCACAGCCGCCCGAGCACTTCACAGGTCTTTAAAAGACCCTTCGCATGTTAATGAGGTTTTGATGCATTTCACCTCTTGTTAGGCCCCTGCAGCTTTATTCTGGCTATCGCTAGGATCACCCAGCCCCCACAGAGCAGCAGATTCTCTCGCCCTGCTGCAGACACTCTTTAAAAAAACAAAAAAGTAAAACAGGGGTACGATGTCTCAAGGTCCGCGGGCCGCCAGGGAAAGCTTGCCGGGCCGCTGGAGGCCCGCAGGCTGTACTATGAGTACCCGTGATCTAGAAGCAACATAATTGCACAGTGAACTTAAGAAAGACAGCCGGAGTCTTTTTACTACGGGTGAAACTCGCAGAACACCAGCCAAAGCCTCCATTTTAACCCTCCAACATTCTACTGTGGCACCAGACTCGAGAGCTTGCATAACTCGTCCAGATAAGCACACTGAGGAATACAGGGAGCAGTACAAAATACTGTGTCTGAGTTTTTTGTGTGAAAAAGGCTGCTTTATTGAAACAGGTGCAAATCACATAATAAACCCTGGGCCTTTTGGCTCACCAAACTAAACCTCACTATAGGAACAATTTACCTACATTAAACTATTCCCCCCCTAAACTGCCAAAAACTTAAACCTGCAATGTTCTCCTGGGTGGAACATCCTCACTTGAGGCCGTCAACCTGCCATACAGTTTTAGTGCAACTAATAATCTCCAAGCTAATTTGCTAATAAACCTTAAACTTCCCGCTTCGTCCAGGTATGCGCTTGCCTACCCGTTCCCTTTCAGTCTGGATTGCCACTGTCAACAATAAACTTGGCTAATCCATGCCAACTTCTCAGCCAACTGCCACCCAGAAAATGGTCCATCCCTGACTTTTTCTGCCCCCCCCCCCTTAGGGAGTCATCATCTGTAATACATGAGAAAACCCTAGCAAATACCTCTTGCACCTGTAATAAATATAGTTCCATGCCAATAAAAGAAAGATGCACTCCATCTTCGCAGAAAACTTCCCATCATACCTCAGATTCGTAGGATCAATGCTTTGACCTCTACAAAAAGTCCCCATCTCCCTACAATTTTTCTCTCCTTTTCTCAAGTGCTGCTGGTCTGTAGGCACAGTGACAAACTCTCCTTGGTATAAACCCAGACCAGATAATGTGTCAACCTGGCCGCTCGCTGCCTTTGTATTTCTGCCAAATGATCTTTCAACTCTTGCAAGAGAGTTACCCCCTTTTGAATTGCCAGTTCGGTTTTGCCTATATGTACCAGCAATATGTCCAGTCCATGCCTCACATCCTCAATATATTCAAGCAAGGTAACGTTTCCTGGAAACAGACCTGGAAAACACAACAAAATCCACTGCAACAACATGCATTGCCTAACAAAGCCCTTCCCAATGTACACATCTCTGGCAGCAGTTTAAAGTCCATCTGCCTAAAGTCGTGATATTTTGCTCGCTTCAACCCTGTCTGCACGCCTCCATTGCCAATCTTATGCTAAATGAGTCCTGAACCCCCTCACCTTTTGCATAACACGGCCAGCAACTGGTAAGCCAACACCTGCCTACTGTCAATATGCCTGAAACCCTTACCTACGCCAGATGGGGACCTCAGGCGTAAAGAGGCAGCTTGTTTCAATGGGCAAAATCTGCTAACTGGGTACCTGCTCAGTAGAACCGATCTATCCCACCCCCTTTGATCTGTCCCAGACTGCCCTTAATCATTGCCAGCAAGAACTTGACCACATTTTCTGTCCGATACCACCAATCCCCAATCCAATGTGCGCCACTTAAAATAAATTCTACCAAAGCCTGGCTGTAAGCCGGTTTGTCGACACAGCCAGGAATTCCACCACCAGCTGCAGCTTCCTCCGTCGCCTACTGTCCCAAACTCCTGTGGTATACCGCTCGACTGTGTCCAACTCTGGAGCCAGCCCATGGAATCTCTCCCACTGTGAATGAGACAAAGAATCTGCAATGTCATTGTCCACTCCTGGTACATGTCCCTTCAACCAAAAGCCCACAACAACTTCAGACCCTGCGCATCCCGTGCAGACTGCCTGTACCACGGCCACGTTATAAGAAAAAGAACCTTCTTATGTGCCAAGTGCTCTCCCCATAGGGCCACAGCTACAACTAGAGAAAATTCCAGAAAAGGTATGCTCCTTCTCTCATGCTTCCACTTCACTAACCACTCCTCTGTACACCACTGCCACTGCAAATAGAGCCAGAATGCTATCCCTCCCACTGCATCAGTAAAAACCTGTGCGTCCCACTCAACTACATTCATGCCCACTAATGGTACATGATTGAAGGAGTCAAAAAAGAAGCACCACATCCTTAAATCCTCTTCGGTGCCTGCTGATATCATAATACGGTGGTGTGGCAATGACAAACCTGACAATGACAACCCCAGCCTCCTACAAAATGTCCTCCCTGCTCCCACCGCTCTGCAGATAAAAATCAAGTGACCAGACAGAACCTAAACCTCCTTGACCGCAACTTTGTCTTTGGAAACCTTGCTTCTAACGCTGCAGTGTTATTTTCTTGTCCTCTGGTAAACGGGCTTCCATCGCCCGTATCAATTCCAATGCTCAGGTGCGCTCCCAACAACTTTGAAACCTCTGTGTAGGCGGAACTTCCCAATTTTTTTATTCTTTACTCTCTGTACACTCGACCATGCCCCCCCCCCCCACCCAGTAACTTTCCCACCTCTGTATCGTGTGCCTCGTTCTCCCCTCAAACCCTTAGTCTTTGGGCCCTTGACTGACCCAGTCACCCCTGGCTTCTTGTCCAACTGCCCCACCCGTTCCGTTCCGGTCATCCGCGACTGTCCCAGTGACAGTCACATAGAAACCTTTTTGCAAATGGATGGAGTCCGCTCTTTGCGACTCCAGCGCATCCACACCACCCGAAACCATTACAGCAGCCATATGTTCGCCGGCATGAACCTCACCTGGTGCCAGGGTCGTACTTGGTCTGGAGCAGGCCGCCTCGCTATTGGCACCCTCCTTTTTGGCACTTCCTGAACTGCATGCCGTACCATGCTTATACTCTGTAAGACATCACTACAAGTTTGAGGAGTACCCTACCGTCTTCCCCCAGATGTAACACCTCACACACAAACTCACCATCCTTAAGACTCTCCTCATCATAGTGTAATACGGTAAGGATCCTACACATTTCTATTTGCAGCACAAGTGGCAGTGTTTGCTGCCTGCCACTGCAGCCATACCAATGTTTCAACAGCTATCTGTGTAGGGAAGTCACAAATAAGACCAAAAGAAGGTTCCAATAAGAGACGGAGTTTATTTAGATGCTCACGCCTTCGAGTCCAAGATTGTAATGACCATAACAGATGTCAGCCATAACTGTCTACATTCTACATGTTTAAATCATAACACAGTCCCACAACACGAGCTTGCCACGAGCAGCCAGACACACCTGAACGCTCGTGACAGCTCGTGTAATCAAGAGTACATTCCCAACACACCTTCCCCCCTTAAAAAAAAAAAAAACAGAGAAAAAAAAACACAAAAAAAAAACAAGAATCAATTCATAACAAAGTCATTAAACCTAACAGGTAAACGGTGAGAACGTGTAGCCCTAGTATTGTCTGAATTACATTCAGCTTGAGAGCAATTTCCATTGTCACCTTGTCTCCCGACATCATAAAAAACATTGCTGTCCGAATCATCCACCATCTGACAAAGCCCATTAAACAAAGAAACCCTGCTCAAGTTCCATACAGAGCCTCCATCAACCCTGACCGCGTTTCTAAAAACTTCAATGACCTTCCTAGGATTTGACCAAACAGGAAAACCCTTACTCACACCCTCCTTTTTTTTTTATTCGAACAAAATCACCCACTTTGATAGAACGACTAGACGTAGAACCAAACCTTTTGACCATGTCACGTTTCATTCTATCCTTATACGACTGAACCCTGTGTTGAACAGCATCAAAATCAACCTTGGAGCAGTTTTCAAAACCAGCTAAATTCTTTTTCAGCCACCATGGGACTAACTTAGTGCTGGGCTTCCGGCCTCTTAAGAGCTCAAAGGGAGAAACCAGGGTCACAGAATTGGGTGAAGTCCTATAAGCTAACAGCATAGATTGCAAAGCATTCCTCCAATTCAAATTACCCTTGATAGAAAGTTGTATGGCCTCTTTAATCACACGGTTGAACCGTTCAACCTGACCATTTGCTTCAGGATGGAAAACTGCAATTTTCCTATGAACAATAGCACATTTAGTAAAGAAAAGTTCAATCTCCTTACTCACAAACTGTGGACCATTGTCAGTCACAATTTCCTGAGGAATCCCCTCTCTGCAAAAGATCCCATCTAAAAATTCTATCACCTGAGACGAAGTGACTTCTCTAACCATCTTGACCTCCGGCCATTTGGAAAAATAATCTATAAGTACAATGCCAAAGGCCTCCTGTTTAGGTAAACAACTGAAAGGCCCAATGATGTCTAATCCCAGTTTCCGCCAGGGACCTGAAGGTAAATCAATGGGGCATGGCTCTGGACGTAGAGCGACAGCTGTTTTATCACTGTTAGAGCAATAGGTACAACAACGTACAAAATGGTCCACACAAGAGTCAATACCTGGCCACCAGAAAGACTCCTTTAACCGTCTTCTGGTGAAGGATATCCCCAAATGTCCCTCATGAGCGATTTCAAGAAGGGAGTTTCTAATCTCAAAAGGTGGAACAATCTTATCACTCCGAAGGATCAAGCCATTTTCCACAGCAAGTTCTTCTTGGACTTTAAAGAAACCCATCAAACTTCCGGACAGCTTCCTCTGTTCCGGCCAACCATGTACCAAATACTTCTTGACATTGCACAACTCCAAATCTTTACTCATCTCCTCCATCCAAACATCCTCTTGCAAAGAAAACCGTTCACCATACACAGAGTTGACATCTTGGAAAGTGAAAGCGACTTCACACTCCTCTTCATTGACTACTTCAGCAACATTAGTGTCAGAAATCAGTCTGGACATGCAATCTGCATGAACGTTCGCCTTCCCCTGAACATATTCAATAGCGTACTGAAAAGATTGTAACCTAGAAGCTAACCTTGCGAGACGTGCCGACATAGTTCTTCCTCCACCTGGAGCCATGAGATACACCAAAGGCTTATGATCAGTCTTTATCAAAAATTTGGTACCCCACAAAAAGGGTCTGAAATGTTCAGCTCCCCAAACACATGCCAGCAACTCTCTTTCTATGACAGAATAATTCTTTTCAGCATCCCGCAAAGCCCTAGATGCATAGGCCACGACCCATTCTTTCTCACAATCTTTCTGCAGAAGTACTCCACCTAAACCAGAAGAACTAGCATCCACCATGATGATGCATTTCACACCAACCACAAAAGGTTTGAGACACGGAGCATTTACGATAAACACTTTTAAAGATTGAAAAGCATGTGTCATTTCATCAGTCCAAACAAACTTAGCGTTTTTCTTCAAAAGACACCTGAACGGGTCAACTTTAGCCGAAAAATTTGGGATAAACTTAGCGTAAAACTCGATAAGGCCTAAAAAAGCCACGAGTTGCTCTTTTGTCGTAGGCACAGGAGCGTTCGTAATGCTCTTAACATGATTCTTCTTTGGTTTGATTCCCCTACCACTAATAGTATGCCCTAGATATTCCACCTCCTTTTGCCTAAATTTGCATTTGTCAAGGCGAAGTGTGAGGCCCTTCTCCGCTAACGCAGCAATCACACACCTTAGGTTATTGTCATGCTCAATGTCATCTTTCCCATGCACCAAAATGTCATCCTGGAATGCTATGGCACCACTCAAACCCTCCAAGGTATCCCTCATTAGTCTCTGGAACACAGAGGCAACACTCGCCAGTCCAAAGGGCATACAACAAAACCTGTATAAACCTTCAGGTGTGATAAAGGCAGTTATGTTTTTGGACTCCTCGGCAAGTACCACTTGATGATAGGCACTGGCTAAATCAACACAGGAGAAAACCTGTGCACCAGCCAGCGTCGAGACCATCTCATGGAGGTTGGGTAAGGGATGCGAATCCACCCAAATAGCACTATTTACACTGCGAAGGTCAATGCACAACCTAAGTTCACCATTGGACTTAACCGAAATCACAATCGGCGAAACCCAAGGTGATGACTCAACCGGTTCAATAATGTTTTTCACACATAAATCTTTTAGCATATCTTTAAGTTTAACTCTATAAGATAAAGGAACGTTCCTCACTCTATGTCTTACAGGAATAGCATTCTCACATAATTTGATGACATGTTCAAAACCTTTATACCGACCCAAGGTACCACTGAAAACAGTGGGAAAAGATTTAGGCAAATCCTCAACAAGTAGTGAACTGTCCCCAACAACACTCGGCGCATTCAATGGTTGCACAACATACACAGGAGGATCAGCCCTGGGATCAATTTTCATCCCCAATTGATATTGGTGTGGCCAACTCAACAGCGACAACCCAGATCTTGAGACATAAACTTTCCCTGATATGTGTCGGTCAGAGAATTGTATATTTGCTATAAAATGACCAATAAGATCAATTGTGTGACCTGTGTAACCACCAGGGGATACATCTGATTCGAGTAACTTCTTGTCTGGAAATTTATCTTTGAAAACATTTAAAGAAATTATAGTGTACCATGCACACGAGTCTACGAAAATCTCCAAACTCACTTCATCTATAGTTATAATACAAGATGGAAATTTGGTGCAGTCTCCATCTTCACAAACATTGATAACAGTGTTAACTTGAAAAATTTCCTCATCACCCGATTGAAATTCTTCACAGCATTCATGTACACAATTCATTTTCCCTGGTACTGATCTACAAAATTTTGTAAAGTGACCCTTCTTGTAGCACTTTGAACAAGTTTTCCCTAAAGCAGGACAGTGCTTATGATCTGCTAAATGTCCGTCACTTCCACACCTAAAACACAATAGTTTAGAAATTTTCCTCTCATATTTCTGATTCTTAAATTTGTTATCATTTCTAGAAGAAAACTCATTTCTTTGCGAAAAACTTTTCTTAAACTTATCCACATCTTTAGATACACTAAAAACATCACTTTTATCATTGCCCCTGATCTCCTTGACAAATTTCTCTGAGTGCTCTATAGACTTCGCAATATCTATAGCATTATTAAGGGACATGTCAGAGGTTGTCCAAAGACGTTCTTGAACTTTTTTGTTATTAGTTCTCATTAAAATCTGGTCCCTTAGTACTTGCTCATAAGAAATGTGTTCAAAATCACATGTGACTGCCAAGGATCTTAAAGCTGACACAAAATCCTCTACGGGTTCATCTGCATGTTGTTTCCGAGAATAGAATATAAACCTCTCCATGACAACATTCTTTTTTTTTCCATATCTTAAGGTTAACTGTTGTGAAGCATATTCGTATACATTAATATTCCCTGGATTTACCAGAACCGGTAATGTTTTAAATTCCTTCAAAGCTATACCACCCAAACAGTGTTTTAACAGTGATAGCTTCCTTTCTGGTTCACACTCCCCTTCTTCCAATACATCAACATAAGCTAAGAAGACAGGTTCCCAAATCTCCCAAGCCATGGGTGGTTCACCAGGTGATGACAAAAATGAAGGGGGGGGGGGGTACAATACCAGACATGCTAACTCAATTATTAATAAGCTAAGTGTAAGTTGAATGAAGAATAAAATAAATAATTTAAAAAAAAATATATATATATATATATACATCTAATACTAAGATATATATATACTTAAAATTTACTTTAAAATCACAGTAATATTTAGGGTGCACGACACGAATTTGTGTGTGAGTAGAACCTTCTAATTAACGAAATAATAAAAAAAAAAAATTATCTTCAGTTTGATTTTCACAGGTTGTCGATGACTGAGCGTTGATGCGATGTCCTCAGTGTTTCCGATGAAAAACGCGAACAGTACAGTACAATCCGTAAGTCTAACGCGATGAAAGCTGGCAAAATCTTCGCCTAGCAACGTTGCGTGATGACACACATTGCGCGATGACTGAAGACGTCGCGTTGATCAAGGTAGCGTGGTGACAAAAGACGTAGCGTAGATGTGCGCTGTTCAAAGTTCCATGCGCGAACCCCTGCAGACGTACGCTGGTCAGCAGCGCTCGCGAACAGCAACAGACGATTTCAAAGAATGCCGTCACAGAAAATGGGTAAGAAATACCTTTAAAGTTCCTAAAAATGAAACGATGGTCTTCCGCTTCTGCTTCCGTTTCCGCTTCCCTTAAAACAGCAGTAATCCAAAGCTGTTCCAGTAAAACTTGATATCGCTGGAAAATTTCAATGAAATCCAGGATAAGTAAAAAAAAAATAATCCTTAATTTTGAAGTCTTTAAAACGCAGGTAATGAAGATCCCGCTCGTCGCCAGTGTAGGGAAGTCACAAATAAGACCAAAAGAAGGTTCCAATAAGAGACGGAGTTTATTGAGATGCTCACGCCTTCGAGTCCAAGCTTGTAATGACCATAACAGATGTCAGCCATAACTGTCTACATTCTACATGTTTAAATCATAACACAGTCCCACAACACGAGCTTGCCACGAGCAGCCAGACACACCTGAACGCTTGTGACAGCTCGTGTAATCAAGAGTACATTCCCAACAATCTGTTGATCTCTTCGGCGGCGTAGGCTGTACTACGTCCCCCCCACCTGCTCTTCAGATGCTTTATTCCGCAAAATATATCTGTCGCCAGGGGTGGTACGGAACAGTTAGGCCTGTTGCACTGCTAAGAACATTCTGGGTCTTCTTTTGGCAGAGATCTTTGTGCCCCCCATGCCGTCCAGATGACCGTACAAGGCCAGACCTACTCTTTATCTCTGGGCACTGAAGTTGTACAGAGCTCCCCCGAGTTGCAGTCCGGACTGCCCTACAAAAGAAAAGAAGGGCACCTATTGTGCTGGCATCTAACTCATGCTGAACTGTGCTTCCCTCCACTTCTGACCACCAACGCTACCAACTACTTTTGCCAGCACCCTGCAGCGCCTGAGACTACGCTCCCAGCACTCCTGATACGCAATGCTTCTGTTCTCTCCTAGAGATGATGCCTGCCTGCTGGCCCATCCAAGAGTAAACTTGCTTAACCCTCTCTCTCTCTCCCCCTCATCCTGCTCCCGGTCGCTCCACTCCAGGCCAACTCCCAAAATGACAGCTGCCTGATGTCTACCCAACTCCTGAACCCCCGCACCATGCGTGCTAACAGCGCCCTCACCCTTAGCAGTACTGACTCCCACAAACCCTATCTAGGGGTACAGGGAGCCATGCACTCCAATCCCCCTATTCTCATGGGTCCCCACCATGCTCGGTTTACCACGACATCCCACGTTTGCCCCCTGGACTCCAAACATGCCCTGCGCTTCCTCCACAGTCTGCCTAAAAGGACATCTCTCCTCCCTTGTTTTACCCACCCAGCTTGTGCCTGCCGCTGCCAGCAGCACCTCCCCCATCAAGGCAAGGCTTTGCTATCTCCTAAGGGCTCACTTACGACAACGGCCTAAAGATGCTGTGCACAATCCCCTTCCCTTCTTTGTAGAAGCACGGTCATTAGGCTAGGACCCGCTCGCTGTACCAACCTTATCTGGGTATCCCATGGCTCCATACTCCTCGGAGCATCATGTGCTTCATCCAACCAATTCCCTGGGGCCCGACCACTGCGGCGTGCACAGAGGCCATCTGCAACCTCCCAACATTTCGCTGGAAGAGAAAAAAACCTCTCCCTTGCCTCCTCGCACTCCTCCGAGGCACACCGCCCAAACCTTTCCTCACTAATAAGCACGCCTGAGGCCGTACAGGCAGACAAGCTGTCCCTCCTCAAGTGGGCCGCTCTCCTAACTCTAGAGTGGCCCCTCTCTCGCTCACCTCCATCATCTGTGAAAAACCTTTTCTACCTAAAAGCCAGCCACTGTGTACCACTCATAAAATGGGGTCTAACTACCTAAAATGGTTGCATTTATACTATACAAGCCAAAACGAGCCCAGAACTTGCAGAGGTGCCCAAGCTTCACCATTTCCCAATTTTTTCCTGAGCAAACCTACACGTGGTCGGCTGCCCCCCCTCAAGACCCCATTGAACTCCTCATGCTATTGCTGACAAGCACCGATAGTTTTAAGTCTACTTAAACTCAAATGTTGCCCTCTGGCACTTTTGAAACCACTCACCCTGCTAGCAATCAAGTCACAACCAGATGAAACAGCCTTGCCAACACTTAATAAGTAGCTTTTCACTGAAGGGTTAGACTGAAGCGAATAGTATGTACAACGTTGAACAGATTGCATGAAACATTTACGTACTGAGAAATTAGTATGTGTTGGCTTTGCTGTTTTTCTCTTTTGTAACACTTCAACAGTACAAAGAACCAGTGCTTCAGGGACAACAGTAGTTTCATGTATTGCCACTGGGGCAATCCCAGTCCCACTCACACCCTGAGTAGGTAGAGCACAGCAGCAATTCAGGCTTCCTTGCACACACATTAACTCACCACCCATTGCACCTTCTCTTCTTGGGAGCTCCCATCGGGCTCTGCCGCACAAGGTTACCCAGACCCTCCGCTTGAGAAATAATTTCAGTGAAAAAACTGGCAACCCGGAGAAAATCAGATGAGATGGGAATCGCTGAGCAACAGGGCGGACACAGGGTTCCCTGGCACGGAGATTGCATTAAATATAAACCACTTCATGAGCGCACCTTTAAGGGGCCTTGCCTGGAAGGCAGATGCTGTTTGTACTTTCAAGATGTATGCTCCAGGTGGCAGAAAGAGGTCATACAGTGAAAGATTACTGAACGCACGATCACGGAGCATGCAGGTCAGTATTAAAGTGGAGTGGTAACCCAGTCAGGGTTAACTTTTTTTTTAAAGGTAGATTACGTAATTCTTTGAAGATAGTATGTTCAGTGCTTGGTGGTCACAGTGTCAACTGGTTTAAGACAACACTTAAATAACCACTGGCAAAGCCAACAGGTCTTGCCTATGTGACCTACTGACTTTCCCAATAGTGCACAGCCACATCCCCAATTCCGTATAGTCTGGTTAAAGATATTTTTAAAATTAAAATAAAAACTTTAAAAAAGTATTTGACACAGCCGACCGCATCATTTGGTAGGCACATCCACCACACTTGCAGGTCCTTATAAAATAACATAAGCAGCAGTGGTTTCTTCATGAGGGCGGAGGAGAGCTGCCTCCCCGCCTGCTGCCCGTAGCAAATGTGAAAAGTAAAATGGCAATTAATTGAGTTCATTGCCATTTAATTTTTTTTACTGGTGTGCACCACAGCCTACCCCCAAGCCAAGAGAAATGCAAGTCGATTCCTCTGCTGTCGATTAGCAGCATGGAGGACTGTAGCAGTGGCGGGCCAGACACTCCAAAGTGCACATCAGTTTGGCCGGCTGTCTTGAGATGATCAGCATGGGGTGCGCACTTTGAAGCTCTCCAACTCGAGCTGCCTTAGACAGTTTGGTGGAGAGCAAGCACAGCCCTTCAGGGCCTGAAGGAGCGTCCAGCCAACCTGCTCCATCCAATCCTGGAGCTGATTAATAGCATGAGAGCAGCATCTGGATTGGTAAGGTACGCTCTTCAACTCGTGGGACAGACTGCAGAAGAACACCGAGCAGGATGCGCAGCCCGTGCACAAGTACCATTTAATATCATTTTATTTATTTCAAATATTAGTGGAATGCATGTCAGTGTACTGATTTAATTTGTGTTTATGATGCTGCTTTTGTTTTTGGCCTTTTGGGGGGAGGAGTTGTTTTATTTTGATTTTTCGGAATTGGTGGGGTACTTTGCTTGCATCATCAATTTGCAAGGTCACCACCCACCCCTGAAAGTAGTAGATTGTTTGTTTTCCCTTTGCAGTTACTGATCCGAGTTTGATCATTAACTATAAACAAAATAAAATGCGCAAAAGCATTTTTCCCCCTTTTAAAGCAAGCTGGGGTAGGGAAACTGGGAGCAGAAGGAACACTGAGGACTGCAATGAGTGTAGAAGCAACAGGGGGATGCCTGAGTAACACGTGAGAGTGTAGGTGGATGCCGAAGAAATACAAGAGGCTATGTTTTGCTATGCCGATTTGTAAAGCACACTTATCAGTGAGGGTGTCCAGGTGATTTGTAAGGGAACATGAGAAATCGGGTGGATCAAGATGGGGGTACAGGGAGACAATGTAGAGAAGCACTAGGGCCAGCGCAACAGGGAGAGAGGGCGGGGAGAAGCATTCAGGTGATCAGAAAGCAACGTGTGCTGCAGTGGGAAAGTACACGAGGGAGACAGACAGCAAAAATGCATGCACTCTCGCAAAGAGCTCAACAAAAAAAAAGTTGTGCGTGAAAAGCAAGTAGTGGAAGAACGATCCAATCTAAGAGATGATAAAGAGGCAATACTCCATAGAAGGGCCAAACAAAAGATTGACAAGCTGGGGCACAAATAAGAAGCTGGCAAATAAGAGTGACACGGAAACCCAGCCAATGGTAAGCAATGTGTGGGTTCCAAGTACCTCTCTGTTCCTGGTAAACTACAATATAGTTTCCAACAGCATGTGTGCAGTTTAGTGGGCTTAACCAAAAAAGTTAATTTATAGGAGAGAAAAATTAACGAACAATAAACACATTTATGTATACAAAATCATTTTCATGATTAGGAGTTTTTTTTTTATTCAAGTCATTTTTATTAAGAATGAACAAAGGGACAAACAATACATTAAGGCAAATGAAAAGATGATGATGACAGTAAGCATATCGTATACCCCATTAAAGCATTAGCATGACGACAATGTAAAATCATAGAGGGGTGATGGTGAGCAAAATCAAATTAAAATTAGGCAATAAGGACACAACAACGACAATAGTAAGACAGTATTAATGAGGACATTAATGGTAGGGAGTGCTATAGTGCTACAAGCGACTATCAGGGAGCCAAGTCATAGTTCTGGTCGTCAATACGCATAATGTAAGAAAGAAGGTAATATTCGGGTTGCAAGGAGTAAGAAGTACCTTAGGGAAAGCGGGACAAGTAATATCATGGGGGGTTATAGCATGTGTATGAGGAGTCTAGGGAGCTCCAGAGTTTCCTGTGCGATTTGCGCCATGGGGAGGTATGAATAGACTCGTTTTCTGCACCTCTCAAGGAGAACAACCATTCCTGCAATGTTTTAAAAGCAAAGTCACTGGCGTTTTTCCATTTATTTAAAATGACTTTACATGCCAGAGTAAGCATGAGATCCATAAGATGTCGATCCTGGACATTAACAAGGTATGGATCTATAGCACCTAGTAGAATGTATGAGAAATCTTTCAGGGGTTGATAGTGAAAGGTTCTGTGTATGTAGTTGAAGATCTTGTCCCAGTAGGTTTGTAAGACAGGGCAGTAAAAGAGCATGTGTGCCAAATCACCTACAATTCCAGCAAGTGGGATTATCACGGAGTTTAAGTTTGAAGAGTTTTTTGGGGGTCCAATATATTCTGTTGATTAACATTATTTTAGGTTATTTTAGTTTGTGAGAGTATAGGCGAGATTTTGTTCGAGAAAGGGGTCAGATGAATCTTATCCCAGTCAAATGGGATCAGAGAGGAATTTATCTCGTTTTCCAAAAGTTGTTTCAAATTTTCTATGCGATTTTTGTGAGTTAGGGGAGAGGAGTTTATATATTTTGGGGACAATGTGTCCAGCTTTTGTAAGCTGGGCAAGCTTCCCAATAATAGAGGGGTCTTGTGGTGTGAAAGATCGAGGAGATGAGTGCTTTGAGTTTTAGAAATCTATAAAAATCTAGAGGTTGAAGACAGTGTCTTGACTGTAAAACAGAGAAAGGTAAGGGTAAGGGACCTGTGAATAGATCTTTAATTAGATTTATCCCGTCTTTAGAACAGTGGTCCCAGTGAAGAGACCTGCCTTCTACTCTTAGGCTTGGGTTGTACCATAGGGAGGCCATGTTGGATTTGTTAATCTTGGTCTTGACTTTGGTGATCCGCTCGAAGCTCAGCAAGGCCCTTTTGGTATTGAGTAGGATGTATCTTGAGTGAGGAAAGGCAGAGACATCTGTCGTTAGGAGGGTGGGTTAAAGAGTTTATTAGGATGAAGAAAGCAAAAACGGTCGAAAATGTATACCAAACAATTGCTCTGGAAAAAGGAAACAGTAAATATATGTGCTAACATTAAGACAGTCAACACATTGGCCAATTAAAAAAAAACATATGACCCTAACTAACACTTACTGGATAAGATATATAAAAGTGAGACAATCCCTAGATGGCAAATTCTAAAACTGTTACAAGGCAACAAGGAGCTTGTGTGAAGTTAAAATCTTCTGCAACGGTCCATCAGGTCTATCTGCATCCATGCAGACGTGATCGGGACATATCTGCAGCCAGGAGTACGAATTCAGGATATGAATACATCACCACTCAATCAAAAGTACAAAGAGAATGGACGAACACAGGGATTAGGCAACAAACATACACCCAATTACTTAAGGAACTTTGTTTTACCAAAAGTGAAATCAACAGCCACCTACAAGACATGCATCAACTTTTTGGAACACTCTACATCACATCCCTCTTCTATCCCGCAACCTACCCTCTCTATCCAAATAACTGAATGATATATCACCCACTCAAACTACTTCATACTTTACTAAACTAATTTTCAACACTAATCCTTTATGGGTTCCAGAGTAGCGTCCTACTCGCCAGAAAAGCGCTTCAACACACATCAGGAGTAACAGGTGCTACATGAATATAAACCTTTCTTCCCTTTTATCCCACCGCTACCCTTCTCACTCCAAATAACTGACTAATATCCACCACTCAAATTACTTTCATATTTCACCATACTAATTCAGCACTAATCCCTTATGGGTTTCCGGAGTAGCGTGCTTCAAGATTCTGTTATCTTTCCAAATCCAAATAACTGACTAACCTATAACTGACTAACCTAACCACCCCTTAAAATCTACTTGCATGTTTCACTATACTAATTCAACACTAATCCTCTATGGGTCCTGGAGTAGAGTGCTACCCGCCAAAAAAGCGATTTGACGCCTCGTCAGGGGTAGTGAGCGCTATATAAATGCAATTACAATACAATACATCCAAGCTCTTGACCCAATTCACAGGATTAGTTTACCTAAAAATACAACAGTCATCTAATGCCCCCATTAAATATTCCACTCAACAAAATAAAGTGTCTCTGGCCTCTAATGAAGACCCCGCAGGTGTGTTGTGGCATCACCGTGAAGATTTCTAGTCTGCTATTCTTTTTAGAAGAGGCCTATGGGTAAGGGGTGAGCCAACCATTAATACAAAATTCACGCTATGCTAAGTTTACCTAGTGGAATGTGGTTAGGACTAGTTCACTTTCTGTTGCGCCCCTTGTACTCCTGCCTGTGGGAGGCCCCTAAATGCTACTTCCTTCTAAGTCAGCCCTCACCAGTTTGAACCGTTACATCACTAGTGGAGGACACTGCTTTGCAGCGAAGGAGGAGGGGGTGTATCTGTCTCAGGAGGAGGGATTGTAACTATATCAGGTTGAAGGCGTCACCCACCATCCATATCAGCAGCTAAACAGAAATGCCTAAATCTGCACTTTCCGGTCACCCTTCAATCCTCACCGAGGCTCCTCTTACTTGTTGCTTTCAGACATGAACCCCTTCTGCAGCCTTCTGACAAACCTATAACTTTGCCAATGGAGCAAAGAGGTAAATCACTATACACTTTATGTGGTTGTGGAGCTTTTAAAACCAGCTGACACGCTCTACTTGAGTTCAAACTCTGGAACGTTCGTATAGAGCCTGCCCCCTTGTAAAGATAGACCGTTGTGCACAATCAGCCGCTTGCAATGAGTCATTCGCAACATGCTTAGACTTGCACTTTTTGTAAGCCAATTAGATCGTGCTTCTGAGACAGCAAAGTCACTGCACAGATGCCACAAACACACTGAAGGCCAGGGTTCATGGTTCCAATATCCAAGCTGACAATCTTTCATCACTGGAGGCGGCATTCAGTGAGGGGGACTTGTCAAAGTCCAGAGGTGCTCTGTGACTAGTGAAATCCCCATGTTCTACTCCTTTACGGCTGCGCTGTAGGCCTAACGCTTCACTTACTACAGATGAATATGAAGAAAAAAATTCTGTGACTGCTGGTCAATGAAAGAATTCTGCTTACTGTTGCCTGGTTATTTTTCATTGAACCATTGGAGAGGAAAGATGGTTACATTATTCGTGCAAACATACTACAGAACTACTAAGCTGCTTTGTTTACTAGGTCCAATTTAAAATAAATCACTGCAATACATCAGATGTATAAAACAATGTTTGACTAGAGTAGCAAAAATTATAAACAGAGCTACTTGAATTTTTTGTTGCATAATTCTAGATTTTACGCATTTGCCACATACGCCATCAACTGCTGCATAATTGGAAGATATTAACCACAAAAAAAATATTCTACTAGCTCAAACGGATCAAAAGTTACTGGAAAAGCAGTGACTGATATTGCTGTGCAGTGAAAGTCACTCTTCAAAAGTTGACTGCTCAACTTTCGGTTGCATATTGCTGTATTCGAGTGTTAAATTAATGCAAAGGGGAAACCTTTGTCAAGACAGTGTTAAGTATAAAAATGACAACATAATGAACTGATACTATCACAAAATGTGCTGCATAATGCCACAGAATTTAAGTTCTCTTGCTGAATAATTTGGGAACAAGTGCCATATAATTTGGTTCTCTCTTACCACTTAATTCCAGAGGTCTAGATTATAAATTACCAATATAATTTTGCGTTTACATAGTAATGGTCTCATTTCAAGATGGTGGGGATACCAAATTATATTGAAATCAAACAGCCAAAGTTGTTCAAGATGAAAGGAACCCTTTAGGCCAGGTCAGAACCCGGTCCCTTTATCACTATTCAACGTGACTGAGGATAGCCAAGTGCAGAAACCCCACACCCCTTAATACCTGTGTTGTGTGCACTCCATTCTGGAGACTACCCTGCTGTGATGAGTATCACTCCACAAAAAGGCTGTCTGGAGAACACCTTAGACAATTAAAAGAAGAACCACCCCACACAGGTTTTAAAATACAGACAGCCAAATCACATCAACTGTCTGCTTTGATTATATAAAGGTGGGAGCCAACGACCCATTTGTTGTTCCAGCTCTAAGTTATCTCTCATCAATGAAAAAAGTTCTCAGCAGTTTACTCTGAGGTCTTGTGTGCAACCAGAGCCGGTGCCAAACAGCCTGTGGGGAATAACCTGACAAGTGCTTTGCTGGAAGAGGTTGTGCACCTGACATGAAGAGCCTAGAGGGCAGCCAACCTGCTGAGAAGGGGGAAGAAGCATACCAACCCTGAGAAGATGGGAGTGTCTAGAAGGAACACCATCCTGGTGTGGTTAATGGTCTGCCAGAAGAATAAAAACGGACAGAAGTGATCTGCGTACCCCAGGAGTGGTGAGCACTATAATCTCAATTATTACACTCCTGAGCCTGAAACGCAGATCCACAGCCAACCTCGCTACTGTGCCAAAAAGTTAAGACTGTGGCCACCTACACCACTGTGACACAGAAATGTGTCTGCAGATGCCCTTGCTACTGTGATCAAGATGTGTGACTGCAGCGGTTCTTGACGCATTAAAGAAGTGTATACGCATCTATCCATTCTACTGCTGTGAACACTCCCTCTCAGACTGTGTGCTCCACCTGCATAGTATAGTCACATGATCCAGAAGCCGGTAGGGAGCCAAGGGGGGTCTGCTTTATTCTGTTAGGCCCCCTGTGATAAAGTACTTGTGCTAATGCTGGAGGACCTATAATATCAGCCCTTTCGGTCTATAGACTCAGCCTGCCTGGACTGACAAAAGCTACTCCTGCAAGCAGCAAGTCTCCTACCAGAAGCGGGAGCAAATTAAGGCGTCTTTCCAGTTCCCTCTGGCTACAATGTAAACACAGAACATGTGGTGGGTGAGCCTTTAAGGAGGACTCTACCAAACAGAGTACAATTTATGCTCAATAAGGATAACTTGCTCCTGGGCCTTGATTTGCACTGGACAGAGACTTTGGCCCTAGGGTGAACTTCCAGAGCTTTACCAAAAGAAGGAAATTCATGTAACATGTACTTTTCTTTTAGTTTGACTATCAATTAAAACACTACTGGGTGGGGACTGTACAGTCCTGGGTTTGCACACACCCATAATACCTCTCTGAGAAGCATGTGACTGCTTGGCATTGCTACCACGGAGTGCTAAATGGGCTGTACCTGACCCAGTTTTCAGAGCCAAAGCAGGATGGACCCGGAAACACCCGAGGAAAACAACAACAGCTCCTACTGCTGAGGCCCAGTAGCCTCAACATCAACGTTTAAGAGACTGAGAGATAGAAAGATGGCTCCACACATTAAAGGCTTCACATCAAAGGCAAGGCAAGTGACCTGGGATGCTTACTAGAGATAGTTCTAGACTACTTTAATCACTTGTGCTATACATGCTTTCATTCAAGAGTCAAGTTACGATTCCTACGTTGCAAGCATTGACAGACTTCGAAAAAACAGATGTTAAGCACTTAGTAGGCGTAGGGTGGCCATAAGGTTGTTTTGTGGGAAGGTGCTTTCTTCAGACGGCTGTTGAGCAGCACTCTGCTCTGAAGTGATATGGCACACAGCCACATTCTCAGGACGAGGCAGCTGAAACCCGACTTCAGAGCAGCCAAATTATTCCGTGTAGTCAAATCTCCTCGGAGAATTTGAAATATTCCAATTTGCGAACAAGACAAGTGGCAGCATTGCAGCCCACTGCCCAAATTAGTAGCAAATGTGAAACGTCTACAACTGCACACCTTCCCGACCTGTCAGGATTTAATGGTTCCTTTCTTTGAGGCAACGAGGCCTACCTTTAGATATCAAGGGCCTACAATGTAGGGTAAGCACAACATTTCTAAAAACAGGGTTTTAAAGAGAAGGCCCACAAAATTCGGATCGCATGAGCGCATAACAAGGCATAATAACAGTGACATCAAGAAGTATAAGTTTAAGAAGAGTTATGCCTCATTTGATCAGCAGGACTACCCCCCCACCACAGTGTGAATGGCGCACCCGAACCACAAAAGCCATACTCGAGCCAACATTGCCCCACAGAGCCGCGGAACATAGGAAGCTCGAGAGGGACCCGCCCAGGGTTCATAGCTTTGTCTTCCTTCTCAGAAGCCTTGGTTCTGAAGATAAACACATGTCCCGTTTCCACATTCCTGCTCGCTCCCCATCTCAGGTTTCGCCTCACATTCTCAGCATAGCCCACGCTCGCCCCGGCTGTGAGCAGGAAATGCGGCTGTGCTTTCCTCCAAGCTGTGCGCCTAGACTCGCACAGTTCTTTAAACCACATGAAAGATTCCATTAAATTGGCGATAAAGATAACACTGTTAAAGACTGAAGAGTAGCAGCAGTGTTTGTGGGGTGCAAAGATTGGCCTAATTTAGGAGTTAACCACCCACAAAGTAAACTTTACAACCACAAATAGTGTACGCGCCGAGTGAGGCGGGGAAGCAATGAAAGAAGGATAGAGGGATAAAGAGGGAGAACAGGTTAAAAGTGAAGAAAGAAGGGAAATCAGGGTCAGGACGGAAAGAAAAGGCAACAGAGGGGGAGGAATGGGGCTGAAAGGTAGATTCAGGGAAGGGGGTGGACGGAGAGAGAGATGATGAAGCAAAAGGGAGGAAAAAATGGAAAGGGGAAGAGAGGAATGGGATGCCAGTTAATATTATTATGGTGAGATGGGGGTGAGATGAGGAGAGCTGAGATAAGTAGAGATAGACAAGGGAGAGATAACATAGAAGAAGAGAAGGAAGCACAGGCATTGGCAAAGCCAATAGGTCTGGCTAGTTATTTACATTGTATGGAATAATTCTTTGCTTAGCAGAATACCTTTTATTTAGTATAATATATATTATTTTTTGCTACTGAATTGATTGCTTACTCCTCTGCCCCTCATCCACGACAACAAACGTTTTCCCATACAGGAGGTGCAGTTCATCTACCCAGTCAACAAAGCACAACATAAGGAGTAGCTTCTTGTCCACCAGAAAACATACATGGCCCCCTGAAAAGGGTACAAGATGGCGTACAAACAGTACTATGATACACAATAGCCAAAACAGTTGGCTTTATTATTGCTCTCGGGGACACCTTATTAAGGTACAGTTCAAATTTAATAGAGAAAAAAGTATGCACACAGTGTTTCTCATTTGATGGCCTTCAACTTCAAAACAATTGTTAAAATTAAAAGATCAACTATCGTCTATGGACAATGGTTGCTAGAGCTATGTAGAAATGGCTATTAATGCATTATTATGTCCTGCGATGACGCAGGTGGTTCACAATGACCACAAGCTGGAGATTGATTTTCATGCCTGCCTTATTACATTTGTATAGTGACATTCACCTATCCATGCTCTGACGGAATAAGTAAACTCCCAACAGAGCATATTTCACGTGAAAATGTACCATAATTGACCAAATATTCCAGCAGGAATGAGGCGAGGTAAGGAGGCCAGACCTCCATTAACAATCCATTTTTCTTTAACCAATTTTTTTTTCTACCTTGCTAAACCAGAACTTGGTGCATGTTCCTCATACTCACAGATGTCACGTCTCAAGACCTTTATTGAGCTGGCCCCCTAATCTTTGTACTTACTCATCAATGTTTAAGTTTCAAAGACCCTGCACATAGTGTTTATTATGTGCTCAACCTTCCTGAAGCCATTCTTCGAAGCATCTCTACTAATATGCAGGGTAGTTCTATTCAGAGTTAGCAGCTTATGTTGATTTATAAAACCAGCCATAAAGTTTAAAACTAAACTCAACAGAAAAAATAACTTTAAAACAAGCATCACCTTTGGGAACTCTTGCAATACAGTACTTGCATCCTTTATGCTGTGCTGCATGGATCCAAAACTGCAACATGGATCCAACAGGGAGAATACACATGGGCAAGAAGGCAAAGCTGAGAGAAAGGCGAGAGAGAGAGAGAGGCGAGAGAGAGAGAAAGGCGAGAGAGAGAGAAAGCGAGAGAGAGAGAAAGGCGAGAGAGAGAGAGAGAGAGAGAGAGAGAAAGAGAAAGGCAAGAGAGGAAAGGTGTGAGAGAGAAAGGCAAGAGAGAGAAAGGTGTGAGAGAGAAAGGTG